>NW_027328740.1:54143885-55578885 GCF_048564905.1 Vicugna pacos
AGAATATAATGTATTTTTAGAAAAGAATAAATTAGTCTCTGCTAGACTCACCTTTGTGGTGTCATGTGCATTCTATGTGTCTTCTACAATGTTGGATAGATCCACAAGTAATTCCTTTAAAACCAGAAACCCAAATCAGTAGTTAGGAAAGAGAAGGTATCATTTTTATTAGACAGTAGCTGAAGTATAAAATATTTTTTCGGTCAAGTTTTTTTTTTTTAATTCCAGAAATAGATTGCTTGTTTACCTTAAAAATTTATAACAATTTTCCAGTGGTTTCATTTTTTTTTTTTACATAATACATTCAGTTTATTAAATTTTCTAAGGCAAATTCTCTTCCCAATTTTGCATCTTTGGCTATGAATATTTTGAGTAGCATAATATAGAACCTAGAAGTAGTAAGAAATCTTTTTCTCAACCTCTTTTAAAAAATTCTTCACTCTATGTTCCTGTTGGAAGTTTACATGCAAGAAGATGTATACAATCAGACTTTACCAGGGTATCATCGGTGCAGTTGTCCTTCCAGACCTCTGTGCAACCACGTGTCTCTCAGTTCAAGCCTAGAGAGAACTCCATCACTCCATCACCGTCAACATCAAATACCTTGAAGCAAACTAAAGAAAAGAAACTCTTATGGAGGAAAATTACTTTTATATTCTGAAGTATAATACATTTTATTACAACCTGTCCTAGTGAAATTACTTAGTTCCTCAAACAACTACATTCTGGATTAAGTTCTTATTTGGAGGAGATTGTGTCATTAAAGTCCTTTGAACTTGTAGGAATTCCTGTACACTTCACAAGTCTCTCTCCTTATATAATTAGCCAGCTTAGAGAACTCTATCCTTCATCTAAATCTAAAGTTAAATTTCTTGCAAACTGAAAAAGAAGGGCCAAGTTACTATACAATATCTCACAGATTTTGAGAAGGTAATTCAAGCTTTAAAATTAATTTCTAATATTTATAACTGACCACTTCAGAGTTGATTCTTACAATGCTGAAAATATTCCATCTACACTAAGAATCAACAAAAAGCTGGTACAGTCAGCTCCCCGTATCCATTGGTTCTGCATTCACAGGTATAAACAATAGATCAAAAGTATATATATATATATATATAAATTTTCCCAGAAAGTTCTCAAAAGCAAAACTTGAATTTGCTATGCACTGACAACTATTCACATATCATTTACATTGTATTTACAAATAATTACATTTTATTAGGTACTAAAAGTTATCTAGAGATGATTTAAAGTATACAAGAGGATGTGCATAGATTATATGCAAGTACTATGCCATTTTACATAACGACATGAGCATCCATGGACTTGGTATCTGAGGGGGTCTCAGAACCAATCCTCAGCAGATAATGAGAGATGACTGTATAAAGATTTTGCCTCTCCAATGTAATTAATGTGCACCCAATACTTTTGCCTAAGAACAATTTCAAATCTTCAATGAAGTTTATATACAACAAGCTAAAAACCCAAAGTATCAGCACTTTGCTAATTAACAACAATATCAGCAAAATTGCTAGTTAGTCTAGTTGGTTAACTTCCACTAGTCCACTGGCAAAAAAATAAATTTAAAAAAAATTTAAGACAACAATTACCCTCAATTGAGAAACAAAGACTTCAGCCTCTTTAATACCAGAACTTTAATGTGAACAAATAATCTATCACAAAGTCAGGTTAGAGTAATGGCATACTATCAGGGAAGATAAAAGAAATCTAAATTTTTAAGATTAAATAATTATCTACTTCACACACCCATGTAATAATTATGCTATTAAGTTAACTGAGTGCATCACATTACAACATTACTAAAGAATATTGAACTATTAAGTATCATACCCAAAATATGCAGTATTTGTGAAGCTGTATTTTAGAAAGATGCAGAGATAATGACCCTAATGAATATGTAAGAATTAGGTTCCAATTAAATGTAAACTGCTGCATTTTCCCAAACAAATATGGTTAAGATTTAGGTATGTAATATGCTTATAAATTATGCCATAATATTTTAGTAAGGTTTAAAAGATAAATTTAGTATTTAATAAAATTGTTTTATCATAAATTTAATTTTGCTAATAAAATATCAATATACATAGTGATAGAAAATAAGTTGGAATTCAAGTTAAGCAAGACAAATTTTCTATATAGACTATGAGAAAATATTTTCTATATGCTTAACATTTTCAAACACATCATGACTGATGTAGTTCATTTATCATGAATTGTACATTTATCTGGAAAATCAACCATCATTAATAACAAAGATCTTAAATTACTCCACAGTAAAAAAGAATAGATGATTGAAATTTTACACTGACCTCAGTAAAACCTTAGCAAGAGATTGCTGTTTGCAAAAGGGATGAAAACTCAAGCCTTAAACAGATGATTTTTTACATGAATGGATGCTAATTTTTTTCTCTGTATAGCTTCCAAATTTTGTGATGTTTAACACACTTATATTTCTGTCTTTCAGCCAGAGGTCCTCTGCAACAAGCTGATAGCCCACAGGATATCTCCTTAAAATCTATGTGGCTGTCATGATTTTCACCAAAAGCATTAAATAAACCTGTAAAATAGGAATACAGACAGAATAAATCACTGCCAACCAACTTCCTGTTAATAATGACATGCCTATGAAAGGAGGCATGACTCGCATAAACTGATTTAGTTTTTAAAAGTTATCAGTAGTTTCCACTGTCTTAGGAAGTTTCCCCCCCCTCGGCATAATTATAACCAAAATTTAACTTCCTAGAAGAAAATACTATCATTTAGTGTTTGGTTTTGTCTGTATACCTGTCTCTACCTTACATTAATTCCAAAAGTCAAAAGTGATTGTAGAATGTAAAAAATAAAAATGTATTTTAAAAATTTAACTGGAAAAATGTCAGAGACCACAATTATCCTAATTTGGAAAGACTAAGAAGAAAAAGGAAAAAAGAAGAAGAAAAGTTGAACTCTATCAAAGATATACTGTGTTGTTATTAAAGAGCTTCATACAGCTCCTTCATGAAGCAAAGAAAACTAACACACTATATTATAAGAGACAGAAATTCTGTACTGCAGTCTTCATTGTACCACTTAATCTGTATAACTAAATATATTAAATTTCAGAAATAAAGGGCAATTTATAATCTAATCCTGTGGTTTTTAAACTTTTCATAAAAAATAAATGGAATCATTTTATTTTCAAATGAAATGATTTCTCAATCTCTAATTATAAAAAGGTAAAAACATAACTGCACTGCTGAAGTGGAAACCCTGTCTGTTCTAGCTCCCCTAACAAATAAATATTTCTAAAACACACTAGAAACCTGAAGAATACAGACTGTCTATTTCAAGAATCTAATTCTGTGCCCTCAAAGAGCAGAAAATTGAAGCTAAGAAGTAGTTAAATGACTTGCTAAAAGTAAGAAATTTTTTTTAAAAAGGTCTGAATCAGAAGAAGAACCCAAGCTTTCAGATTTCAAATACAGTTTTTGTGATTATCACCCACAACTGCTCCTTGTAAACCTCATTTAAAAAAATATATATATATATATATATATATCTCCTCATATATATATATATGTAATTATAGTAGTGAAAAGTTTAGAGCTAAGTGGGGACCTTAGAGATGGTCTAGTGGTTTCTTAATTTTTTAAGGGTGGGGGAAGTATACAGCAGTGGAACCTTCTTCTATATAAAAGAAATACAATAGACACTCCTCAGCTGAGGAAGAGGTGGGGTCATGTGTGGAAGCTAGGGCTTTGCCTATTCAGTGTCCACCACCCTGACCCTGCACCAGATGCTGAGGTACCACACTGGAGCACACTTTCATAATGATTGTCTTGGTCAAACTGATTTTATATATGAGAATATTCAAGTGCAGAAAGGTAAACCGACTTACACAAGGCTCCAAAGGTGGAACAAGGCTCAGGTGTTTAGCAAAGAACATTTGTAGAAAATAGAAGGATTCCCACCTTCACTCAGAGATGGACGAATTGGTGGTGAAGCCAATGGGCCAAATGTCTCTAAATCAAATAATCCAGTTCGGGATTGAGCCCTCAGCAACCAATAGCATTTCTCCAGATGAATGATGTCTGATTCTTCCACTGACAATCAAATCAAACAAGATTATAAAATCTCACTCTTCTCTTCTGGACAATTAATTAGTTCATCCTGATAATGTAACTTCTAAATATACATTTTAATTTCCCAGTTAAACTGTTAAAAAACTACCTAAAACAAAAACTCTGAAAGACAAATATATTGTATCTAAAGTGGCATGAAAATTAAAATCAAATTAACATAAAAGAGGCTTTAGAATGGGAAAAAATTTACAATTTCCCATTAAGAAGGCTGTTTAATTCCAACATGTAAAATAATAAACTAAGATACTTATTTTTTGCTTCCCACACTTTTATCTGTATACCCTTTGGTGATTTTAATCTCTATCTTGGATTTGAAAATTCTTGATCATAGTCTCTCCTGGCTACACAGGTAACACACTAATAGCAGAAACTATGTTTGATTTATCCTGTCACTATGGTAACCACTTACACATTTAATACTTATTAAATAAATGTACAAAGGGGATAGACCTAAGCTTCTCCTTCTTGGCCCTAAAATTCTTACTACCCCTCCTATAAAGGCAGGAGCCTCCTCTGTAGGACAGAGAGTAAATGTATCTCATGAGAAGGATTCCCCAACAAGGGCTGTCTTTTCAGCGTGCTTTTAGATGTTTTTATGGGACATTTCAATAAAAGGATCAAGGACCTAAGCTTCCCAGTATGGTGGGCGTTGTGATGGGCATGGGAGGATGCTCACTTAGGAGGATGAGATGTTAAAGACACTAACAGTGAAAAGGACAGGGCAAGATGAAGGGCGATTGGGAAACAGGACCACAGGGATGTGACATCTACTTCCCACTGTCATCTAAGTGATACCTACTTGAAAGAAACATTTCTACAGTTAAATTCTATAATAGGGGGTTATTTAAATGAAGCACACATATACTCAATGAGTAGATCACATGATTTTTAGAGATTCAGAGTGCAGTAGCATTTTCAGAGTACTTTTTACATCAATAACTATTATTTATAAATTAATGTGTGCTAAACAAGTATGTGGAATTATTTCCATTTTGCTTTTAGACTTACTACAGCTTAACGTATTCACTGCACTGATACAGAGTAATTTTTCTAATGAATAAAAATGATAATGTACAACATTGTTAAAGATTCTTTAATTTCACCATCACCAGATTTATGAACATTTAGGCCTATGTGTCAGGCCCCATTTCTTACCAGCTTTTTCACCAGCACCTTACATTGAGGTTATATTGCATTACCCAGAGGTCAGGAAATGTTCTTTCACACATCCACATCTTTATTAGGTCCTGTGTCCTCTGAGGAGAAACATTCTCCCCACTTTCACATCCTTCCATTTTACAGCCTAACCACTAATCCTTCTCTAAACACCTTCTAATGATTTCCAACCTCACCAGCTACACCAGGATTTTAACTTCTCTCTTCTGCAACTGTCCTCCACTGTATATAGTATCCAATATTCAAGTGAAGTATGAGTCCTCATTTACAGGTCTGTGGCCTCTCTAGATTACAAAGTATTTGGATTCAGTAACCTTGTCCTTTTATCACTTTTGCTGCTAGAGTTCCTTTCATAGGAACTGATACATAGTAACCACACAATAAATACTTCCTGAATGAATGAATGAATGAATAACCAAGGCAATCTTCACAGCCAAGGCTTCCCCAACCCAGGTCAGTATTCTTTCTGTTATATCAAAGAGACTCTGCCCCATGAAACAATAGACCCTGCACATTTTAACAAATGTATACAATTATTAGGAACTATTATTAGAACAGAGACTAGCACTACTGTTCTCATAGTTATGTCACGTAAGTAGTGTATTAAAGCTCGTTCTGATTTCTTGTTTATACAAATCAGCTATGTCTGTCACCAGTTTAAATATTAGTAATTTAGAAAACAAAAGTTAATTGATTTATCTACTCATCAGAAATCATTACAACAGATCTATTTACATACCTCTTTTGTCAGTTTATATACCAACTGGAAAAGAAGGGGTGTACAGTCAACTCTGAGAGTATAATTGCCTGCAAAATAAATAAGAGAGAATTTTAATACCTCCAAATGGACTACAAACCTGTATTTAATTCTAACTTTATTTTCTAATTATAAACAATATATAACAGATTTCAAATTCAAGGCATCATTCCTGGAGAATTAAAAATAGGGTGGACCTTACAGATTATCATATTCAGTGAAGTATGTCAGACAGAGAAAGGCAAATATCACATTCTATCACTTATATGTGGAATGTAAACAAACAAAAAAATGATACAAATGAACTTATTTACAAACCAGAAATAGACTCATGACATAGAAAAGAAACTATGGTTACCCAAGGGGAAAGGGGGAAGGGAAGAGATATGTTAGGAGTTCAGGATTAACAGATATACACTATTATATATGAAACAGATAACCAACAAGGACCTACTGTATAGTACAGGGAATTATATTCAGTATCTTATAATAACCTATAATGGAAAAGAATCTAAAAACAATGTATATGTATATGTATATGTATATGTATATGTATATGTATATGTATATGTATATGTATATTTATATAACTGAGTAACTTTGCTGTACACCTGAAACTAATATTACAAATCAAATGTACTTCAGTAAAAAGAAATAAATAAAATTTTAGAATAGATAGATAGGTAGGGAGATAAATAGACAGACAGGCAGACAGTCTGGCTAAAACTAAAACACAAGGTGGAAATAACTCTTCAAGAGCCAGAGAGGCTGCAGCACACACTCAGGATAGGAGACTGCAGAGGCGGACTCTGCTGCTAAGGCTGCAGCTCCTGCAGTAAAAGGGTCATTGCTCATTACGGCAGCAGTACCTAGGGTTCTTTGGCAAAGGAAGTGGTAAGGCCATAATGTTCATGTTTTTATTCATTCATTCAATTCAATATGAAGACTTTAGACTAGAGCATGTCAGTAACTAACATGTGTCCTGTGACACTTACCTAGAAATAACCATAATACGATGAAAGCCTACAGATGCACATGCCACAAGTCAGGGTCAAAAGGAAGTCTGTAGTGGGTGCTTATTTCAGAGTTGTTCCAATACATACAGGAACTATTTCTGTATGAAATATTTTAGTCCAACTTTTAAAAATAGCTCCACAGGAAGAATGTCAAAAGTACTAAAGTTTTAAGTAGTAATCCAAGATAGGCAAATGGTAAATATACTAAAGAAATTAGGATCAATAGCTTAGTTATGAATCATATTGATTCATTTGAATCATAATAATGTTCTCTCTGGTAAAATGGAGAAATGGAGTTATTATTGAGGCATCTCATAGAAAGAGGATAATCCTAGTTTATGAGTTGGAGTTGATAGACTTAAATACTGGTATACTATTTAATGACAATCTGAAATAAAATTTACCTTCTGTGTATGAGTCTGCATTGATATATGCAACCTCTCTCTCCTGGAGTGTTATCACATTCTCCTGTAGTTGAAGCAAAGCAGTCACTTAACTCACAGCGTTTACAATTTTGGAAATACAAGCAAAACAAATTAATTCAGTAAAAGAGTGGTTTGCAGATACCATTATAAATCAAACACCTATGCTTTTGACCATAATTTTAAGAAAATGCTATTAACTGGTTGATAATATTAATGCAATTAAAACAAGAAAGAAAAATATTAGTGATGCTGTAGCCACTGTTCATAGCAACAGCAGGGAGACCCAGAGGAAAACTGCCCCTGATACCCTGCACCATAATATGAAGGGGGAAGGCTCGGAGACGCTCAGCCTCACCCTGGATCTACTGGAAGAGGACTGCTCAAAATAAGGCCTGGAAATCTGTATTTTTAAAAGGTGTCTCTGGAAATCCTTACAGACATTAAAGTATGAGATCCCTTGATGTTGGGGATCCAAGTAACTTTACCATATTAAAAGTGAGGAAGTTGGAAATTTGATTTATCAAGAATTTTTTGAAAGAGAAGATATTGATGAAAAAGAAAAATATAGGAGGGGAGGATAGAGAAAAAAACTAGAGGGAGAGAAGAGTGGCTATTAGGACAAAGACAAGACATTTCTCACACATACATGCACACACGCACACACATTCTAGAAAAATACAGCAGAAGAAGACTAATGCCATCACACAACATGGGAATATGCAGAGAGAACTCTTTTCTTCTCTCTGTTTCTCTCTCTCTCTCTAGCTTGCTACCTTATAAAAGCAGTTACAGTAAAAACATTTAAAGCTGTGAGTGGTCATCCCACAAATGAGAATTTTCACCTCTGCACTTGACCACATGGGATAGATGACAGCTGATTCTGCTGCAGAGTTTCCATTATGACAGAGCTACAGTAGAAATAAAAAAGATTCCTTAATTATATGTAAAGGTAAATGTGCTGCTGAATATGATCAAGAAGCTAGTAGAAAATGGGAAACAATATTCAAATTGTCTTTTAACTCACATGAATTTAAATTAATGCAAGGCATATTATCTTGTATCTTGGATTTATTTTATCTGTATTTTAAGCTGCTTAAATTATAAAAAGACACATGTATTTCTATATACATGTATTCACAAGAAATTACATATTTCTAAAAGTAAATGACCTTAATGAATAAGCTCTGATTCATCTAAATAAGTGTATTATGAAATGCATGTTCATAACAACAACATAATAATAAGACTTTGCCATATAAATGGAATCAAATGTGATACAAGTAACTGTGATTTTATTCCCATACTTATTTGATTCATATTATTATTTTAAAGTATGCAGAAATGAGTCAGAAGGAAAGCATTTTAAAAACCATTCACAATAATAAGAAAGATATGACATTCTTTAAATCAATTCTATAAAATTTGGACTCATAAATGATGAACAAAACAGAGGATAGTCACAGGAAACTGCTTTTTGGTGCGCCTGCCTTTAAAAAAATACACAAGCCTACCTTGAACATGTAAGAACTTAGAGTTACTGGACAGAGAGCCTAAGGGAAGAAGATGAAAGAAGGGGGTCTATGAGAGACACTTTAAAATAAAGCATTAAGAGCCAGTGACAAATGAAAATTAATCATAATTGAATTAAAAATAAATCCTTGAAATTTTAGAGTAATTCAATTTACAAAATCATTGTATTACACTTCCCAACCAGGCAGTTTTGTAAATGGTAAAATATACCTATGGTTACAATTTAGTGTTGAATCCATAAAGGAGAGACTATAATCAGAGTATAGTCACCTAAAAAGAGCATGTTGTTTTCCTGGATAGAAGAAATCCAAGGAAACTTTAAAAACTTGAAAATTAATGCCAAGGATCTAAATCAGATTTTCAATAGGCTAATTCACTTGTCAGAAGCAGCTTCCTAGGTTTGACTATTTTCTGAGCTTTCAGATTTTACTTACTTATCACAAAACCAATATAAATAGAAACTAAAATATTTTAAAATAATGAAAAAATTGGTTTGTGCTTAGTAATTAAGAGGTTGTTCTGTTTTGCCAAACTGATGTAAAAGCAAAAACAAACTCTATTTCTTAAATTTTCTTGTTTTTATCCAAGTTAAAACAGTATCAGGTAATGGAACACATCTGTGATTACCCTGAGATACATGTTGACCAAGAAGATATGTTTACTGTCTTAGTTACCTCAGCCCATTTGTGGAACCCAGAAGTCCAAATTTTTCTGCATCCCAGCTGGCAAAAATGGCAGTTCTTCTCAGTCTTCAGCTTGTAATCATTGTTAACATACATGGTTAGGTACATCTGCCTAAAAACAAAGGAAAATTCACTGAAGTCACTTTCTGTCATCACTTGCCATGGAAACATTATTTACCTCTACTAATCAGTTTTCCAAAATTCTGGACAACTTCTTATAAATCAGCAGTTCCACTGGTTAGGTCAATACCTCCAAATACCAAGAAGTCCTAATGATCTCCCAGAATAACACATCTGTCTGGAAAGGAAGGCATTCAAAAGAATGACAACTTAGAATGTATTATAAAGAGCAGTAATTTATGTTTTTAAATTAAACTTCCTCCTGCTTGAGTTTCCTCCATAGAAAACCATCAAGGTAGTGTCTCCTTTTAGAATTTACCTTTTTTTCCCCACATTTAATTATATCACATCAACCAGGAAAAAAATATTAAGAGTTGATTAAGATTTACCTTCTCTTACTCCAGTAATCTTTGTAAAAACAAAATGTTTTAAGACATTTTAAAAAATTCACCAACTCACCAAGTTTCACAGATCCTCAGGTAGTTCTGATTACATCATAAATGCTTGTGACTTTCTTGAAGTTATGAACATGCATTTTAACCTTCCTAGAATTTCACAAAGGGAACAAATTACTTCACATACAGCATTATGTCTAACAGGTTCCTTCCAATGTTTTATTATAAGTCTCAGAAATACAGAAAACTGTTTAATAGGATGATAAATTCCCATATGCCCACCACCTAAATTCAATCATTGTTAATACTGTTGAACTATTTGCAAGCGAGTTGCGCAAATCATGACAGTTCTCTCCTATGTATTTAAGAATGCACCTTACGGTGAAATCAAATAAAAAAATCAGTATTTTATATTTTTCCTCCCTCATAGCTCTATTGTTGGTATTTATTTAAACTCCAAAATTATTACTCAACATGAAAAAGAATCTTGTTCTTAGCAATTTTTTTTTTAAAAAAAATGTGTATTTTTCCATTTAGAGCTCAAATCAATTAAGGGATATAAGCCCCAGGTGCTTTTTTTTTGATATTTTGACCAGGGAAGATTTCTGTTTCTGACTTTTCTCTTAAACTGTTACTGAAGCTACATGCTCTGTTTTCCTTGTGTCTGTATGTATCTGTTGATAAATCACATTTTTCATTGTGTACCTCTAGAGGGTATTAATACATGAGATAATAAAGTCTCCTATGTTAAAAGAACTCTGTTCTAATTGAGTTAAATAAACACTTTTTTAAAATTCTTATAAAATAAAACTGAACTTCTAATACCTTAAGAGTTCTGAAATTTTAAAACAAGCTTCTTACAGAACTTATAAAATACTTGCAGAATCCAAGTTCAAATTGCTAAGGCAAATCATTAATAAACAAGGCTCATTCAACCATTTTAGTTTAATAAAAAAACAGCTATCTCCTCTCTGATTCATCAGTGTGAAGTTTCCCTTTCCCTCTACATTTCAAGCCAGTCAAACTAAAGTTCTGATCATGCCATGCTCTTTCCCAGCCCTTCACAAGCTGTCGTCTGCAGCTGGCGTTTACTGCCTGTCTTGATTCCGTGGAAAACTTACTGTTTGTGTAAAATTAAGCTCAATGAGCACATGTTCTGTGGTCATGCCTCCTTAATACCAGAACTGTCTGGGGTTAGTAACGGTAACGACTATGATGGTAAGCGCACTGGGCCATGTAGCAGTTACGCGTTCACCACTGTGACCACTTAACCCTCCCCCGCAGAAGTGACCGGTGAACTTCGCTCCTTTCCCACTTCTCTCCTACTCCTTCCCTTAAGTTAACCTAGTATTTTGCATGCAGTGTTTTGACAGTTATCTGAAACACTGTTTTAAACCGTCAGTTGAAAAGGGAAGACAAAATGTTACACCTGGCCCAGAGGAGGAGAGGGGTGGGGAGTGGCTCAGAGGAAGTCAAACAGGACGCGCGGCCTCGGATCACAACACAGCCCCGTTCCTTCCCGAGTTTCGCAGCCGGGAAAGCAGAGGCGTGGGGCCCGGACAGCATCGGGGCCTTCGTGGGAGGCCGAGGGAGGGACGGAGACCCGCGCAGGGTTGGGGAGGGGCCCGCAGGAACTCACCGTCTGTGCAGCGGCTCCTAACCCACAGCTGGGCGGGCGGCGGTGGCGGTTGAGGCGGCGGTGCCGGCTGAAGGGGCTGAGGCGGCAGCAGTGGAGGTACCGGCTAAGGGGGCTGAGTCGGCGGTGGCGGCGGTGCCGGCTGAAGGGGCCGAGGCGGCGGCGGCGGCGGTGCCGGCTGAAGGGGCTGAGTCGGCGGCGGCGACGGCTGCTGGAAGGACTTGAGGGACTCGAAGGCCTTCACCATCTTTTCCAGGGTCGCCATGGCGGCCTCCCGCCACGCGGGGACAGCCCCCGGAGTCGCCGATCCGACCGGCGGCTCCGGTCAGCAGCGGTGGCAGTGAACGGGGCTCGGGGCCGCCAGCAGGTGCGGACCCCAAGCGCGCGGCCATCTTGGAGCCGTTCAGACAGTCCCCGCGTCCCTGCGTCCTGCCACACTCGGCCGGTGGGGCGAGGCCGGGCCGCGGGATTCACAGCCGGAGGCAGCGGCTTCCGCCAATGGCTGCCTCGCTCGCCCCTTGGGCTCAAAGAGCCGCCACGGCTGCTGGAGTTACTGCCGTTCTTCCCGGCGAGGGACGGGGGGTACTGCACGGGGATCGGGAGGGCGGTTCGGGGGCGGGGTTGCAAGGCACGGCGAGGAGGGTGGGGAGGGCGGGTGACTTGTGATTGAGGGTCTCTCTTGGCGAGGGGCGTCCCCGGATGACGCATAGCATGTGGCAGGGAGGCCGGGCAGTGGGCTGGGAGCCCGAGACCCCTGCGGGGCGCTTGCCCACCCCGCGGCGCGGGCGGAGGGCCGGCTCGCCGGACAGCCTGCTATAATATGTTGACTGTTACATATTTGGCCTTACCCTTGTTAGCAGACTCAAATCACTCCTTGTTCACCTTCAGGATCATTACCATAGATATACTTCTGACAATCCTCGTACTTAACTATGTTCCCTCATGCTACAGGGGCATGCACATGCTATTCTCACTCTTAGAAATAATCTTTTACAGATCAATCCCCTACTCCCCTCAAGGGATTTGCCTATCTAATTCCAATCACTCTCATTGCTCAGCTAATTTGTGAATTCATAAAGCCCATTACATTGACATAATTCCTTAACACCATGTAATTCTCCTTTATCACAATGATTAAAGTATACTTTATAATAACATAAAAACTCTTCCATGCATGAAGGTTGATATTCAACAATTAAGTTCACTGTATGAAGTTGTAAGTACATATACTGTATATTATGAAAAATGTTAAGGAATTACATACTATAGTTAAATTCATTCATATTTTTTCATAGAAATATGGAAATATTTATTCCAAGTTGGATCATCACTATATGTGTGTGTGTAAATATGTATATATCTTTCATCCTTCATTCACATTATAAGTTCTGATAAAATATTGCCAACAATTAACTTTTATACCAAGGAAGGAAAGAAGGAAAGAGGAAGGAAGGAAGGAAAGAAGGAAATGGAGGGGTTTTAGAACTCTTGAGATTGAGACATATTAGATAAAAACTCAGATCTGTACATTTGTATATGATAATTATTTTCCTGAAATTATATAAAAACGCATAAAGAAAACTGAAAGCTAAATATAAAATTATTTACTACCCAAATTTGAGGTTAATTTATATCCTCAATTGATATGCATTTTTTTAAATTTAATACTACACTGTTCCATTGCTATAATCAAATTCATAAACAGAAAACTATATATGATATATAATCCTCTCACCATTTATAACATCTCTGAAAGCATTTTTGAAGTAGAATATTCTATATTTAAAGTTTTTATCATTAGAAAGGCTTTGAATATTTTAACACTATTAGATTTAATTTACTTCATCATATTATTTTTTCCAATACATGTGAAATAATCTTATATGGTTTTGATTCATTCTTTAAGTAGTTTGTTAACATTGTGTAATAAGTGAATTCATGGAATATTGTTATAGAGTTAGACATTTTTATTTGAAGATGTCATCTTTTGTAGTATAATAATAAGGCCATTATTGTAGGAATGTGAAGAAGTTAGACATTGCTTTTAGTAAAATCATCACTCTAACGGGCATATTGGCAATAGCAGCATGCGGTTAAGATCATGTCAATTTTTTGTAAATCTTTAACAAATTCTGAAATCACTCTGGTTGCTTGCAAATTTATAAAACACAATTACTTAGTGGAAGAACAAGGCTGTAGTCAGTGCATGACAAAGGAATGCTGCTTAATAAATAAGTGAGAAGAATTAAGTTTAATTCAAGGAAAGCAGCATTCTTAAAATATTTTGAATTGATTCGAGAAACAGATTTTATGATTATTTAGCAGAGCTTATATAGACATTTATGTGTGTGTGTGTATCCTTCATCTCTGTATCAATTCAAATAAGATTTTGCCAAAAAAATAAATTTTAGAGCCAAAAAACCCAATCAAAAAGAAAGAAAAGAAGAGGGAAGGAAAGCAGGAAGGCAACTTAACATCAAAAAATTTCATCATTATTTAGAGTAAAGATCTATATCAACTAAACATTTGTATTGTGACCTCCACATTCCACTTAAACTTATGCCATTTACCTACAAATATAAGCTTTTATTTGCTTCTACAATAAATAATACATAAATTTAATGAAACTGCAGCTCAAAAGACGGAAATAGCATTAGAAATTCAGTCATCCAGTGCAGTAGCTAAAGCATGGGTATGACCTGACTCTAAGCAATCAGAGAACAACCAAGAAAATGTGCCAAACTGTTGGATATCCAGACTTGTTCCCAGGGCAGGGAAATAGGCCTATCAAGATAAGTAAAAGAATATACCATGTTTAAAGCTTAATTATAATGCAAAATAGATATATATCTATATTTCAAAATGTTAAATTTAAAAGTGGACCAAAAAAAAAATTACTTCTATAGAGAAAACAAAGAATAGCCTTGTCTTCTTCTATTAAAGACTGACTAGCCACCAAATATTATGGAAATAGCTATAAAGCTTTAAGAAAAAATATTATAATTCTATAATTGTGTTACCACTAATGTTGTTATGTTCGTAGTTAAGCCAAAGTAATACCAAGACATTCAAAGAATCAGAAGGAATGGTAACTATATATTTATCCTAAAAAATAAATATAAATACTAAGAAAAGGATACATTTTTTAAAATTTAAGAAGTACGATATGATTATATAAATGCTATGTTAAAGGGTATTGAATCTACAGGTAGACAAAATAAGGATCACGTCTATTTTGAAAATATTTCAAAATAAATGCCAATAAATAAAAGTAATTCTTAAAATGATACTTCCGTCTAACTTGTTTGATTTTGTAAATGCATGTTACTTTATATCAATTTGCATTATTGATTATTATATGGTTAATAACACAGATACAATTAAAAGAAAATTATAAGAAAGTTGAGATAGCAAAAATAACTTTCTTTTCTAATATTTACAAATAAAAGATTTAACAGTGAATTTTTATCAATCAGAAGTCTTTATATTTTAAGTATAATATAAAATTATAATGGAGAAAAAAGTAAGCAAAAAATGATTCAAATAAAAATGTTAAGGGGAATAATCGTTTATAACATTTTTGTTTTTTCAGAGAAATGGCATCATAATGCAACTGATGGAAGTAATAATCTGAAAGGCTATTTTGGAAGGGTTGATGTCTTTCAGTTTGGTTGACTGACAATATGCTATTTGACTTTTGGATAACGTATGCCTGGAATTTGGACAGAAGGACAGGAAATTTTAAAGGCTTAATAAAGACAGTAATCTAGGAAATTATTTGGAAACAGGAATTATGTTGATGGTAAACTATGTGAACTATAAAGTCACCTAAATGCATTGAACCATGTATTTAAGAGGAAAACAGTATATATAAAAATATTTATAATTTACACTTGTCATAGTATCATAAGCTATTGAAATGAATGTAATAATTTTAATATGCATGTAATTTGTAGGTTGCAATTCAAAGAAATCAAACATTGTTTCACTGCTAAAAACAGACATTATTTTGCTAATATGTGAAAATCAGTAATATAATTACATTCATGCATCATTATGATCCGTAAAAGTAATACACTTTTATGCTGAGGCAATTAGATCAAACTTCAGGAATAAGAAATATGGTAATGTGATAAACTGATCTTCTGGGAGATGCTGATTTTTCTTTACATGCTTTATGACTCAGGAATGTTTTATACTCCTCCTGAGACAGAGTAGAAGACAGTGTGAAGAATCAAAAAAAGAAAACATGACCGTTGCAGTGACACTCTGTGTTGCATTTGGTACTTGACCACATCGGGGCACGATTTTACAGTTTTGAAATTTTTCTGCATTTCGGTGTTTATTTTGTACTGCAGGATACGTGGAGACCAAGTTATGCATCTTGTAATTTAATATTGAGATGATCAATTATGGAAGTGATTAACAGATGTTTCCTTTCATCACTCTCTTAGCTTTACTAACGCATACAAGTCTAAAAGTATTTTCATCAGCTGTTGACAGTACAACACTCACAATGTTATTTCACAAAGACCTCAGAAAAGACTGCCAAACATGGAGTACCAATTGAAGTGTAATTTCTTTGGTTTCCAATTTGAATTTATAATTTATGTGTGTAAAATGTTTTTAGTGGAGAGTCTGGGGACTGAGCCCAGGACTTCATGCATGCTCAACCTGTGCTCTATCACTGGGCTATACGCTCCCCCCAAATTAGATTAGATTTGGGGTTTAACATCTGAGTAATATAAATAAGAACTGAAATTTATAAAATCCATGCTATAAAATTCATGATAGGAAGTAAAACATTGTCTAAAATAATGAAAAGACAACTCGCAGAATAAGAAAAGATACTCGCAAATCATACATCTGATGTGAGGCATAGATTAAAAGTATATAAAGAACGTTTACAACTCAACCATGAAAAGATGAACCAAAATTTAATATACGCACTCCAGGTATTTCTACTACTTGAACATTAAATTGCCACAGAAGGAAATATGGAATATTGTCAAATTATATAAAGCTACAATTTAATTAGATCTAAAGGAGAACACTATAGTTTCAGAAATTTGGAAATGGGTTAGGAGCTTAAAAATATATAACACTTTTACGGCTGGAAAGATTCCATTTCCACAGCTCTGACCCCTTCCTTTGATGCTTATGCCCTGTCAATAACATTATAACATTTTAAGTGCTCTACCTGCATAGAAGTTCTCAGCTCTCTGTCTTGAGGATGCTGCTAAAGTCATCCACTAAAATCCAAGTCACGTCTCATTTCTGTCCCCTACAAAAGGTTCACTGGCTTGTAAATGTGCCTACTGGGAAAGTTATTCAAGTTTCTTATCTTGGCTTCAGAGCCTTCCACACGCTGGTCTCGATCTGTCTGTTCACCTGGTGGGGTTCTCAGTAAAGCGTCAACCGCCCCGGACCCTTTGCCTTTCTGAACAGGTCATCCTGCTCTCTAGCCTTGGCATCTAAGCGTGGTCAGTTCCTCTGTGCCAATGCCCCAGCTCAGACTGGCTTGCTCCCATATCCACCTCAAATACGCTTCCACTCCGACACCTTTGTCTTCTCTCTAAGGCAGCGTACGTCTTTCCATATGGAGTATCAGGACCTTGTGTCGTGCCCTTTAATTATTGAATCTAGTTCAGTGATACAGAGGGGCGTTGTGTAGTCACTAGAAGCATAAATTCTGACGCCTGAGGGAATGAGGGCTAATCCATGTCTGTTAAGAGGAGGGTGACCTTGGGAAATTTACATAATTTCTAGGTTCAAATTTTCTCATCAGAAAAATCATAGGTAATCACTGAACCCATTTTGTTGGTTTAATTCAGAGCATTAATTTGGATCTTGCATACACAATATTTTGCATACTTCCTGGCATATGCATCGATTTGTATATATTTACAATTCTTACCATTCCAGGAAAAAAAAAAAAACTAAATCCTTGAGGTGCCTGTATCCTGAATCATACCATAAATATTCTTGGCTCAAGCAATGTTTGTTAAGTGATTCTACATAGCATGAAATGCACTGTTGGTTTTTTTCCCCCACAAATTCTGGCTCCAGAAATATCCATTGAGTGAACAAATTAATCAGCCTAAACTTGGCTAGATTAAATTTTTCTAATCTCTTTCCAATTCTTACTTCAATATAAGCCTCTCTTTATATCACATAAACTGTTTTATTAAAATAGCATAAGCAATAATTTTTGAGAACCTTGTATTTTTGAAATTCTATCAGTATTTCCTGGTTTTTACATGTAATAAGATATAACATAACATTCTAGTAGGACACTTATAGAACACCTCTATTGCACTTGATTGGTCAAAACAACATGAACTGTTGGAAACACTGGATATCATCAGAGAAGTTCTGAGCTTTAGTTTGATGTCTGATATACATAAACAACGTGTGATATTAATACTGATGCTAGTGATGACAGTAATTGTCATTTATCAGATACGTTTTATCTGTAAGTCACTAACTCAGATAACTTTCATAATATTTGGGCTCTGTCATTCTAATATTATGGGTAGAGACACCTGTCTAAATTCGTTAAAAAACATAAAACTAATATTTAAAAAATATAACAACACATGTTTTTGTTAGTCTGACAAATGAGACACTATGAAAAGTCCTCATACAAAACAACTACTTTTTGGATGAGAGATGTTTTAAAGACATTTCTGGCCAGGGAAACTGCTAAGTTCCTCCTGTTCAAACAAATAAGCAAATAAAGCTGGAGCAAAATCTTGAGCACCGAGAAACTACTAATAACAACTCATTCTGTGAACAAACCCCACATCTGCACTGTCATTGGATTCCTAAGTCTGGGTCTGGGCAGGTCGTTAGAGCTGACTGGAGACTGTGGCTTTAAGCCTGAAGTCCTACAAAAGGGTTAAAGTGCCCAAGGTTGGTGGCATCCCCAGGTTCCTGACAAAGACCGTCGCAGGGTCTCGCAGAAATAAGGGCCTTTGGCTGCCACTGATGAAAACCAACGGCATTCGAGTTTAGAGTTAAAGGCCACCAAGCCCAGGACAAAACCTCCATGAGGAGTGAGAATCAGTAGGTTGGATGGGGAGATATGCATCCCCCAGAGGACTTCAGACTTGCAAACATCAGTAGCAGAATATAAAATAACCACGTATGAATGTTTAAAGGTAAGACCAATGAGGTCACAATAATGACCAGTAAGAGACTATCAAAAATGACCAGGCAGATTTGAAATAGAACCAAATGAAACATTTAGGAAAAAAAATTTAGATAGCTGGGGAAAAAAAGCAAACAAACAAGATGAGTGGACCTCTTCAGACTTAACATAAAGAAAACTGGTGAACGGAAGACCCCCCCAAATTGTCTATAATTTTCATTTAGGGGAGATGGAAAATATTTTTTGAAACATTGAAACCTACGAAGGAAAATTAAGAATATCTAACATTTGTCTAATGAGTGCCTTCAAAGGATAGGAGAGAGAGAAGGAAGGTGAAGTTACACTTGTAATTATAACACGTTGAATTTTCCAAAACTGAAGAAGGATAAGGATCCACAGGTATTAAGTCACAATCTATACCCAACAGGATAAACTAAAGCAAAAATAAATGGAAATACTGCAATAAAACTGTAGAAACAAAAGATTTATTTTGAAAGAAAAAGAAAAAAAGTTTACCTACAAGGAAGTGAGTATTAAACTGACAGATTTCTCAACAGCACCAGAAATATTTTTAAAAAAGTGAAAAATGTTCAAATTCATGAGAGAAAATCGTTATCAACCTAGAATTCTGTACCCGTAAAATATGTCATTTAAACCAATTTGGGAAATATTGACGTTTTCATAATATTAAGTTTGACCTATGAATTTGAAATGGTTTCCCTATTTAAGTTTCCTTTCATTTCTTTTATGATTCTTTCTGAAACATAAAAAATAATTTTTATGGTTTCAGAGTCGAAGTTTTACATTTAGTTTTTAAAATTTATTCCTGAGTACATTAAACTTTTTGATGTTGTTGTAAATGAAATTGCCTTCTTGTTTTTAATTTGTTTCTTCAATGTTAGCACACAGAAATACTATACTCCTCAAAATTGATCTACAATTTCAAGGTGATTTCTTACCAAGAACTCAGATGTCTTTTTTATATGCAGCATTGGACAAGCTGATCTTAAAAATCATTAGGAAATGCAAGAGGATCAGAATAACCAAAACAATTTTTAAAAATTAAATTTGGAAGATTCACATGTCCCAATTTCAAAACTTACTACAAAGTTCAGTAATCAAAACAGGATTATGTTGGCATAAGACTAGACATAGAGATCAGAGAAACAGAATTGAGTATCCAGAAATAAACTCTCACCTTTATGGTCAACTGATTTTTGACATAGGGTACTAAGACAATGAAGGAAAAATAGTCTTTTCAACAAATGGTTTCTAAACACTTGGTTATCTATATGCAAAAAAAAAAAAAGTTGGACCTGTACTTCATGGTTTGTGCAAAAATTAACTCAAAGTGAATTGAAGACCTAAAAGTAAGAACAAAACAATAAATCTAATAGAAGAAAATCAAGTAGAATTATTTCATAACCTTGAATCATTTAGTGATCCCTTAATCACTTAATCACAAAAGCATAAGCAACAAAAGAAAAAAAAACAGATAAAGTAGACATTATTAAAATTAAACATGTTGTGCTTCAAAGAACCCCAGCAGGAGATTGAAAAGACAACTCGCAGAATGAGAAATGATACTCGCAAATCATACATCTGATGCGAGACTTAGATTCAAAGTATATAGAGAATGTTCACAGCTCAGCCATCATCAAAAGATGAATAATTTTAAAATTAGGAAAGGCTTAGGAGAGATATTTTTCCAATGACGATGCACACATGGCCAATAAGCACATGAAAGGTTGCCAAATACCACTAGTCATTAGGGAAATACAATCAAAGCCACAGTGAGATACACTTCATACCCACTATGTTAGCTAGAATCAAAATGACAGACTATCACTCGTGTCAGCGAGGGTGTGGAGGAATTAATACCCTCCTCCATTGGTGGTGGGGAATGTAAAACGTTGCAGACACTTTGGAAGACAGTTTGGCAGTTCCTCAAAACATTAAACACTCTTATAATGTAGGAATTTCACTCTTAGGTATACGACCAACTGAGCTGAAATACGTCCACATTAAAACTTGTGCATGAGTGTTTATTTAGTAGGAAGAAAGATGGAAATGACTCACCTGTCTATCATATGATGAATGACTAAACAAAATATGGCATATCTGTAAAATGGAATAATATTTGGCTTTAAAACAAAGTGAGAAGGGATGAGAGTAGCACACCATCACATGGTATTTCTGTGTTGGCTGTAATGGACTTAAATAACCTCAGTAGCAAAGATATTAGTAGAAAGTAGCAAAATTATTAAAAGGTGAGGAATTGTGAGTATTATTACCTCTGTTTTAATATAATTATTAATTATAAATTTCTACAATTTAATTCATAACAGTGGCTATGTTTAACAACAGGCTGACAAATTTTCTAGGTATTTAACAAAGGGCTCTGTTGTGTCTGTAGGAGTGTGCTGTGCACAGCTGGCTATGCCCCACCCACGGGAGCTGTGACCAGAGAGCTTGTGGGCCCCTCCTGTGAAGAGCCCTGTGTCTCCCTGTGTTATTGTGATGTTTTCTCCACCCTCAGGCTTTATTTCTGGAAATAGCCTACTTTTGGAATGCACCCTCTAACCAACAGGTGCAGTAACTTAACTCATAAACAGAAAAATGAATTTTGGGTTCATTTAGCAGATTGTTCATATTCCTGGTTCTGTGCACCTGTTATAAAATAGGTTTTGGGGGAAAAATGAAGCACTGATATGTGCTACAATGTGGATGTGCTTTGAAAATATGTGCTAGGTCAAGGAAGTTGCAAAAATCTTAACATATATAATAATTGTATTTATATGAACTGTCCAGAAGAGGCAAATCCATAAAGGAAATTAGGAGTTGCTAGTGGCCAGGGGATTAAATATGAGGTTTGTTTCGGGGTTGATGAAAATATTCTAAAATGGAGATGGTGATTATGGTTGCACGACTTCACGAATATACTAAAAATGACTGAATGGTACCCTTTAAAATGGCGGGATTCATTCTATGGAACTGTGTCTCAATAAAGCTGTTGTAAAAATACAGATACATGTGACAGCTGAGGACACTGAATACTGGTTAAACAGGTGATGATGTTAAGAAATCATGTAAACAATTTTTAGGTCCAATATATCCAACATTATGTAAAATACAAATGCTGGCATATAAAACTGAAAACGTACTATTGATTCAGAAAGGGCATTTTTCACTGTACAACTTTACTATTGACTTAGTCATGTTCCTTTCTTCCATAGTTTGATGAAATGAATGGTATATTTGAAAAATTTGAATGAAATAAATAAGATATTAAGGTGCTTGCAATTGGAGTAGTGTGGATTATTAAAATGCAGCGTTTTACACTCTGAATCTAAAAAAGTATCACTTAATCTAATTAGCCACCAAAATACAGTGACATTTTTGTCCATCTGTTACAGCATTACTCAAAAGTGATAAAGAGCTTTCAACTAAATTTGAAAAGCATGCTTGGGATAGTTTGGCTTAATAGGAAAGACTCTACAGTACATGTGAAGCCCACTTTGATCCTCATTAGGAGACATCCAAAAATACAGTCACTCCACAGGAAAGGAGAAACTAAGCATGAATTTCCTAGTTTCAGAAGATGTGATCACATAGTCTGACAATATATAGGCTGACACTTAAAACGCATCCATTTGTGTGCTCAGGAATAAAATGTATGTGACATTTATACGTCTGAATGCTTGCAATAAAATAGAATATATATATATATATATATATATATATATATACACACACACACACACACACACTACACTACTATTTATTTACTTAGATGTTTATTTTAAAATAGTAGTAAAATAATAATTTAACTGACCACAAATAGTAGTATATGCGTATATTATTTTACCAATGCTATTAATACTATATGTAAATGTACATACACACACTATTTATGGTTAATTTAATTATTATTTTAAGTGTATATATATATCTCACCTGTATGTATTACTATATAATGTTCAGTAAAAAAAAGCTGAAATACAAAGTTAATATGTAGAATGATCACACTTTTGAGACATGGCATTTATTAGGATAAGATCGGCCATTTGGCAGTCAAAGACAGAGCTTTCAGTTTTGGATCACTCATACACACAAAGGCAGACAAGGGTCAGGGAACCTTCCTTCATCTTGAAGCCATGTCAGTGGCACATGTGGTCCCCAAGGGCATTGTGTTTAAGAAGGGAGGGGTGAAGGAGCTACACCAGCCCAAGCTGGCATGCCCAGAAGGTGAAGCATGTTTTGTCACCACATCTGTCCTCCAGAACTGGACCCCAAGCCCACACACACATTCAAGAGATCCTAGGAAATGACAGGGATGCAGGAGCATCTGGTGAACACTAACTCTGCCACAAATGTACTACTTTTAGAGAATAAAATATTCTTTATAAAGGATGCTATTAACATCAAGATATTCATAGATTTCTGAGTGTTTGATTACGGTTAATTTCAATTTGTACTTTTCTCCCCTTTCCCAAATACTCCATAATATATAATGTTTCCATAAACTAATTTTAAAAGTATTGAAACTGCCAAGTAGTCATTGACTCCAAGTCATATTATTATATATATTCTTTTCAAGTGCACATGGAACATTTTCTAGTATTGATCATGTACTTGGGCACCAAAGAAACCTCAACAACTTTAAGAAGATAGAAATTATCTCAAGCATCTTTACTGACAATAATGCCATGAAACTAGAAATCAATTACAGAGAAACAAAGGAGAAAAAAAGGAAAGCATGGAGATTAAACAACATACTATTAAAAAAATCAATGAGTCAATGATGAAATCAAATCTCTAGTTAAAAAATACCTTGAGACAAATGAAAATGAAAATACAACCACATGAAATTTATGGGACACAGCAAAGGCATTGCTAAGAGGGAATTTTATAGTGATACAGGCCTTCCTCATAAAAGAACAATCTCAAATGAACAATCTAACCCACCAGCTAAAAGAACTAGAAAAAGAAGAGCAAAAAACCACAAAAGGCAGCAGAAGGAAGGAAACTATAAAGATCAGGGAGGAAATAAATAAAATAGAGATTAAAATAAACCATAGAAAAAAATCAGTCAAATAAAAAGCTGATGTTTTTGAAAAGTAAATAAAATTGACAAACCTCTGGCCAAACTCACAAAGAAGAAAAGAGAGAGAAGCACTAATAAGCAAAATAAGAAAGGAAAATGGAGAAATTACAACAAATAAAACAGAAATACAGAATATCATACAAGAATATTATGAAAAACTATATGGAACCAAAATGTATAATCTAGAGGAGATGGGCAAATTTCTGGAAACATACTGTCCACCAAGACTGAACCAAGAAGAAACTGACCACTTGAACAAACTGATCACTGGCAATAAAAAATCTCCCTACAAATAAAAGTCCAAGACCAGACGGCTTCACCAGGGAATTCTACCAAACATACAAAGAAGAACTCATACCAGTCCTTCTCAAACTCTTCCAGAAGACTGAAAAGGAGGGAACACTCCCAAACTCATTCTATGAAGCCACCATCACCCTGATACCAAAACCAGGCAAAGACACCACCAGAAAAGAGAATTGTAGGCCAATATCACTGGTGAACATAGACAAAAAAATCCTTACCAAAATATTAGCAAATAGAATCCAACAGCACATAAAAAAGATTATACATCATGACCAAGTGGAGTTCATCCCAGGGACACAAGGTGGTTCAACATATGCAAATAAATCAATGTCATATGTCACGTCAACAAGAGAAAAGACAAAAACCACATGATCATCTCAATAGATGTAGTAAAAGCATTTGATAAAATTCAACACCCATTTGTGATAAAAACTCTCGTCAAAGTGGGTATAGAGGGAACATATCTAAACATCATAAAAGCTATATATGACAAACCTACAGTCAGCATAGTACTCAACGGTGAAAAACTCAAAAGCTTCCCACTAAAGTCTGGGACAAGACAAGGATGCCCACTATCACCACTCCTATTCAACATAGTCCTGGAAGTCCAAGCCACAGCAGTCAGGCAAGAGAGAGAAATAAAAGGGATACAAACTGGAAAAGAAGAGGTAAAAGTATCGCTATATGCCAATGACACAACACTGTAAAATGATTATGAATCAATAAAAATGTAAAAAAAATAAAATAAAATAAAATTTATATGGAACCACAAAAGAACTAGAATTGCCAAAGCATGACTGAAGAGAAAGGAAGAGGTGGGAGGAATAACTCTCCCAAACTTCAGAGAATACTACAGAGCTATAGTCATCAAAACAGCATGGTATTGGTACAAAAAAAGACATATGGACCAATGGAACAGAATAGAGAGCCCAGAAAAGAACCCACAAACTTCTGGTCAACACAACTTTGACAAAGGAGGCAAGAATATACAATGGAATAAAGACAGTCTCTTTAGCAAATGGTGTTGGGAAAGCTGGACAGCAGCATGTAAAGCAATTAAGCTAGAACACTCCCTTACACCATACACAAAAATCAACTCAAGATGGATCAAAGACTTAAATATAAGACAAGATACAATAAACCTCCTAGAAGAAAATATAAGCAAAACATTATCTGACATACATCACAATAATGATCTCCTAGAAGAAATAAAAGCAAGAATAAACAAATGGGACCTAACAAAACTTACAAGCTCCTGCACAGCAAACAAAACTGTAAGTAAAACAAAACGACAACCTACAGAATGGGAGAAAATTTTTGCAAATGAAACTGACAAGGGCTTGATCTCCAGAATATATAAGCAGCTCACACGATTTAATAAGAATAAAACAAACACCCCAGTCCAAAACTGGGCAGAAGACCTAAACAAGCAATTCTCCAAGGAAGACATACAAATGATCAATAGGCACATGGGAAAATGCTCAATATCACTAATTATCAGAGAAATGCAAATCAAAACTACAATGAGGTATCACCTCACACCAGTCAGAATGGCCGTCATTCAAAAATCCACAAATGACAAATGCTGGAGAGGCTGTGGAGAAAAGGGAACCCTCCTATACTGCTGGTGGGAATGCAGTTTGGCGCAGCCACTGTGGAAAACAGTGTGGAGATTTCTCAAAAGACTAGTAATAGACTTACCATATGACCCAGGAGTCCTGCTCCTGGGCATATATCCAGAAGGAACCCTACTTCAGGATGACACCTGCACCCCATTGTTCATAGCAGCACTATTTACAATAGCCAAGACATGGAGACAGCCTAAATGTCCATCAACGGATGACTGGATAAAGAAGCAGTGGTATATTTATACAATGGAATATTATTCAGCCTTAAAAAATGGACAAAGTAACGCCATTTGCAGCAACATGGATGCTCCTGGAAAATGTCATTCTAAGTGAAGTAAGCCAGAAAGAGAAAGAAAAATACCATATGAGCTCACTCATATGTGGAATCTAAAAAGCAAAACAAAACAAATGAAATATAAATACAAAACAGAAACAGATTCATAGACATAGAATACAAACTTGTCATTTCCATGGTGGGGGTGGGTGGGAAGGGACAGACTGGAATTTCAAAGTGTAGAATAGAGAAACAAGATTATACTGTATAGCACAGGCAAATATATACAAGATCTTATGGTAGCTCACAGAGAAAAAATGTGACAATGAATATATATATATGTTCATGTATAACTGAACTGCTCTACAATGGAATTTGACACAACACTGTAAAATGATTATAAATCAAAAGAAATTGTTAAAAAATAAAAATAAAAGTATTAAAACTGCCAAGTAATCATTGACTCCATGTCATATAATCTTAGCTTTTTACTATTTTTAGAAACTGTTCATTTACTTTTATTTTTTAAATCACTTTGGCTCTCTGTTAAAAATAACTGTATTCTGTTAGTATTCACTTTGTGGTGGGTAATATAAAATGTATGATCATAAATAATTACATTTTAAGATTGAACAACTTAAACACAGTTAAATGTATTCTGTCAATGTGGTAGCATAATATTTGTAAGTTTATGCTAAAACTATAAAAAACAAACTATCAAAACAGGAATAAAAAGATAATAAACTGTGTAGCTGAGAAGACGTGATGGGAGAAAGTAAGAGAATGCGGTTCAGTTATAATCGTTGACAAATGTCAAAATCTCAAACATTTGTGTCCCTGAGACAAACACGTGTACCAACTAAGGGGTATGAATATTGTGAAATCTTTTATTTTTCAAATCAGTTGTTTCAGCATCCATCTTTTGAAGTATATCAAGACATCCATCTCTCTCTCATGAAGCCCAGTTTGGGCTTGAATCATCCCAAGAACTCCGAACTCTTCCACTGAAAAGGGTCCGTCAGCTGGAGATCATCATCCTTCTAAGTGAAGTCAGCCAGAAAGAGAAAGACAAGTACCATACGATGTCACTCATACGTGCAGTCTAAAAGAAGAAAAAAGAAACTAATGAACTTATGTATAAAACAGAAACAGACTCACAGACATAGGAAACAAACTCCCAGTTACCAGGGAGGAAAGGGGGTGGGAAGGGATAAATTGGGAGTTCAATGTTTGCAAATATTAACTAGTATATATAAAATAAATAAATAAAAAGTTTCTTCTGTACAGCACACGGAACGTTATTCAGTGTCTTGTAGTCACCTCTAGAGGAAAAGAATATGAAAAGGAATATACGTATGTATATGTATGACTGAACTATTATGCTGTACATCAGACATTGATGCAACATTGTAAACTGATTATACTTTAATCAAAAAAAATCATAGACCATTAAAAAAAGAATCAATCATGTTTCTAAGTATCAGGTGAAGAGGAAATCGGAGGATTCATTTCACTGTTTTTGCCTCTGCCAAAGCTTCATTGTGGTGTTCCTGAAAATTCTTCCTGCAAAGTCATTTCTTCACAGATTTCTGTGTGCATCACACATTCTAGTTCTTGAAGTTGCAGCTTTTTAATCAAAAGGGACCTGCACAGCCATTGTTCCTAAGTCACACACACTATTAACATGGTGCTTAAAAAATATATATAAAGGGGGGGCACAGTTTCCTACCCTTCCCTAATCCACTGCTATTTGATGTGTGGCATCACATCAAAGCAGCTCCTTCCAGCAAGAAATGAGTTTATTCTTCTACCCCTTGAATCTGGGATGGTCTTGTCTCTTGCTTTGACGAACAGAAAATGGAGGACGTCACGTATGGCAGCTCTAAATCTAGGACCCATGGGTCTTGCACCCTCCTTCTCATCCTCATTGAATCCTGCTGCTGCCAGTTGGACACACACAGGCTAGCCAGCTGAGTGAAGAGAGGCATGTCACCCATGTCACCAGACCCCATAGTGAGTGAGGTCTCCAGGATGAAGGTTGTCCCCAGCCAACCCATCAGAGAAACACGCAAAGCCAAGCTATGATCCATCATGCATGGCCAGGTCAGCAGAGCCACAAGGCTAACCCTGGATTGACAGCAGTAACAGGCGATTGCTGTCTTGAGCCCTTGAGCTTTGATGTGTTGTGTTACACAGAAATCTCATCCCCACAAACCTGGAGACGGCCGCTCTGGGGCTTGGGACACCAGTCCACATTAACACACTGTTCTTCATGTTGAGTTTCACTGGTTCCCTTAACTACCAGTGGACATCATTCATCAAAGAAGTTCTGCTAACACTGAACCACAAAGGGAAGTGACGGTCTGGGGCTCACTGTCCCAGCAGGCTTTTTCCCTCCGCAAATGTCCTGACCTTTTCAGTAGCCACTGTTGCCAACAAGCATCCCCCAGAAGAACCAGGGACATTTCTGGAGGTGATGGACGTTTAACTCCTTGACTGTGGCGAGGGTAA
Source organism: Vicugna pacos (assembly GCF_048564905.1). Taxonomy (NCBI): domain Eukaryota; kingdom Metazoa; phylum Chordata; class Mammalia; order Artiodactyla; family Camelidae; genus Vicugna; species Vicugna pacos. Next base: position 54,172,745 of record NW_027328740.1, read on the forward strand.
CATAGGAGTATGTATGTCTGTCCAAACTCATGAAAATGTGCACATTAAACATGTGAACATTTTTTGTACGTCAATTATACCTCAATAAAAATGAAAACAGTGTCAAGTGTTGTCATAACCTTCCCTGAGGGAAACAAAAACCACAAAAGTTATGTTCAACTGGATCTGTTTCAAAGTAACTTTCTCTATGTATCTGGACATAGAAGTGACAGATGGCTTCTTTTGTCAACTGGTAAACCTCAACTGTTCTACCCCAAGTGTGACAGAATGGGGGTATCCTGGCTGATTACAGGGACTATAGTGAGTTCAGTTCCCGGGTTTATTGTGCCATAGCCCGACTTGGCCGAATCACTCACCCTCACTGAGCCCTAGACCTCATTTCAAGAATTGATGAAGGAAACATGCTGGCTTCCGGATGAAATCATGTGAGCACACCTTGGGCACGGAGCACTCCAAGTAGCAGGATTAAATAAACGCCCGCGATGATTACGACGAGGAAGACAGCACAGGAAGACATCTGTAGGAATTTGGGGACCACAGACACTAAAATCCCAGATAGCAAAAGACCAAAGTACATGAACTTACATGAAATGTATGGTGCAAAACACCTTACAACACAGAGGCAGCATCAATGTTCTCAGCAAATCGGGCTCTCCCCTGTGATGTGGTTTCCTAGAGAGCAGAGGCTCATCTCTGCTGCAGATGTGGTGCCCGGTGGGCATTAACAGTAAATGCACGGGGCGTGGTGAATAGCTCTGGAACAGAGCAGCCAGCCAGCGTTCCCTGGACATCAGCACTCTCCTCAGTGAGATAGGCGAGGACCTGCTTGTCCCAGGGTTTGCACGAGGACTCTGGGCCTGATGCACTGTCACTTACCAGGTGTGTGATTTCAAGCAAGCTGTATAATCTTCTGGGCCATATCTATAAAATGGAAATGCTAATAACATAATCTCACAGTGTTGTGGTGAGGACTGAATTTTTATATGTATTATATATACATAAATATGTACTCAAAATTGTCCCTAGCATATAAATTCTAAGGGTTGACTGTTAATAAACATGTAATATAATATAATATAATATAAAATAATATAATATAATATAAAATAATATATTATAATATAATATAATATATCATCCCTATATAAATTACCTAATCTTTCTTCATCTATAATACAAAAATTTTAATCATTTACATTTACACATAGGGTTGTTCGAGGATCTAAAGAAATAAATGTACGTAAAAGAATCAGAACAGTGACTGGAAAATTAAGAATGAAATAAACATTGTTCATCACTAAAATTCATAATTAACATGTCAGTGATTCTTAGAGGTGTTTCAAGGGAATTTCGTGACTTATTTTATACATTTTATCCTTAACTCTCTTAAGAACCCATCCTCCTAAAAGTTCCTTTTGTTTCATACTGGCTGTCTTACTAAATAGTTTTTGAATTTCAAAGTTACCAACTATCTTATTGGCTTCAAGTTGCTTCTATATGGACACATGAACCTAAATCATATTGGATATAAAAGGATTACAGAAAGTCATTTCTGGGTTTATTTTGATAGCATCCAAGCTAAACATCGGCTCCATTATTTTTAGGGAAAAAACAATCACTGTGGTTTTTTTTTTCATTTCAGGATAACTTGATAGCTTCTAAAATATTTTCACCTGCATAATCTCATTTTATTTTTTTAACATTTTTATTGATTTATAATCATTTTACAATGTTTTGTCAAATTCCAGTGTTCAACACAATTTTTCAATCATTCATGGACATATACACACTCGTCACATTTTTTCTCTGTGAGTTATCATAATATTTTGTGTATATTTCCCTGTGCTATACAGTGTAATCTTGTTTATCTATTCTACAATTTTGAAATCCCAGTCTATCCCTTCCCACCCTCCACCCCCCTGGTAAACACAAGTCTGTATTCTCTGTCTGTGTGTCTATTTCTGTCCTATATTTATGCTTTGTTTTTGTTTGTTTGTTTGTTTTTGTTTTATAGATTCCACATATGAGCGATCTCATATGGTATTTTTCTTTCTCTTTCTGGCTTACTTCACTTAGAATGACATTCTCCAGGAGCATCCATGTTGCTGCAAATGGCATTATGTTGTCAGTTTTTATGGCTGAGTAGTATTCCATTGTATAAATATACCACTGCTTCTTTATCCAGTCACCGGTTGACGACATTAAGGCTGTTTCCACGTTTTGGCTATTGTAAATAGTGCTGCTATGAACATTGGGGTGCAGGTGTCATCCTGAAGTAGATTTCCTTCCGGATACAAGCCCAGGAGTGGGATTCCTGGGTCATATTGTAAGTCTATTCCTAGTCTTTTGAGGAATCTCCACACTGTTTTCCACAGTGGCTGCACCAAACTGCATTCCCACCAGCAGTGTAGCAGGGTACCCTTTATCCACAGCCTCTCCAGCATTTGTCATTTGTGGATTTTTGAATGATGGCCGTTCTGATTGGTGTGAGGTGATACCTCATTGTAGTTTTGATTTGCATTTCTCTGATAATTAGTGATATTGAGCATTTTCCCATGTGCCTATTGATCATTTGTATGTCTTCCTTGGAGAATTGCTTGTTTAGGTCTTCTGCCCATTTTTGGATTGGGTTGTTTATTTTTTCTTATTGAGTCATATGAGCTGTTTATATATTTTGGAAATCAAGCCTTTGTCGGTTTCACTTGCAAAAATTTTCTCCCATTCCATAGGTTTTCTTCTTGTTTTATTTCTGGTTTCCTTTGCTCTGCAGAAGCTTGTAAGTTTCATTATCAAATTTTTTTTAAGGAAGTAAGTATCCATCTTTACTTCTTTTTCTAATCTGTAACTAATTGTGTCAGCATCATTTGTTTAAGAAAACTTTCCCTCATCTGTTATTTTTTATCCCTGTATTTTTAAAATAAGGTAATATCCAGGGACTTAGCAATATCCACAAAGCATGGCTCAAAGATCTACTCTATTTTGTTTCTGAATTTACCTGTATTCACAACATGTGCATTTCTGTTAAAAATGGCTTCCCTCCAACTGATAGACACAGAATGATGGCAATCAAAAAAATTATTATGGGGCTGTTGAATCTAGGTCTCAAATGATGAAAATATTCTCTTCATGAAGAAAGTCAAAGAGAGGGTGAAGATGAGGAGGGGCTGAAGAGAAAGGGAAACATCCTTTGTGTTCTGGCTTCCATATTATTTAGCTCAAGAAGAATATATTCTTAATAACTATCAAATAAAATAACATTTCTCAATGTCATATTATAGAAGATTATGTATATCATGTTTCTGAAGCTCCCAGGGGGAGCTTTTGTGGAATTACAGGAAAAGCCTCATGACCTGGACAATGGGAGAGGATCTGGGGCTTAGACTCTAACAAAGACATCACAGTGTAGCACTACTGTGTGATAACACCCCCAACACCACCACAGGCTATAATGAAAAACAGGGTTCCTGGGCGAGCATTTACACAGTAGAACAGAGATTCCAAACAGAAAAGCCAGAGTCATCTGTCCATTTAACACCAAGATAGGTAGTGGACACATGGCCGGGTATCATATGGAAGAGGTCAAACCCCTGCAGATATCAATTCAGGATGATTCAAGTTAAAAATATTTTGAAAAATCTCACAAGCCAAAAATAATTCTCGATGACCTGAAGTGTAACAATAAGATAACCAGTGTGTGTAAGATAGACAAGCCCACCCTCCTACACTGTTGGTAGGAATGCAGTTTGGTGCAGCCACTATGGAAAACAGTATGGAGATTCCACAAAAGACTAGGAATAGACTTACCATATGACCCAGGAATCCCACTCCTGTGCTTGTATCCGGAAGGAAATCTACTTCAGGATGACACCTGCACCCCAATGTTCATAGCAGCACTATTTACAATAGCCAAAACTTGGAAACAGCCTAAATGTCCATCAACAGGTGACTGAATAAAGAAGCAGTGGTCTATTTATACAATGGAATACTACTCAGCCATAAAAACCGACAACATAGTGCCATTTGCAGCATCATGTATGCTCCTGGAGAATGTCACACTAAGTGAAGTAAGCCAGAAAGAGAAAGAAAAATACCATATGAGATCGCTCATATGTGGAATCTATAAAACAAAAACAAACAAACAAACAAAAACAAAGCATAAATACAGGACAGAAATAGACACACAGACAGAGAATACAGACTTGTGTTTACCAGGGGGGTGGAGGGGGGGTAGGGATAGACTTGGATTTCAAAATTGTAGAATAGATAAACAAGATTACACTGTATAGCACAGGGAAATACACACAAAATTTTATGATAACTCACAGAGAAAAAATGTGACTGTGAGTGTGTATATGTCCATTTTTGACTGAAAAATTGTGCTGAACACTGGAATTTGACACAACATTGTAAAATGATTATAAATAAATAAAAAATGATAAAAAATAAAAAGATAGACAAGCACACAGGGATGCAAGTATGAGAAAGCTTTGTCACAATCACAAAATGTCAGGGGACCACATCAGAACAAAGATGAGCCCCTTTGCTGGATGAAAATAACTGGAAATGATCATCCGAACACAAAGTATATCTGTTATTTGTAATTACATTTATATATTCTTTTATCCCAAGCTGCATAACGTATTTTTAAAGTCTATTTTCAAATAATCTTTTAAAATAACCCTTAAGACCTGAAATAAACTAGTTTTCCACCATTTTCCTATATGGCTATCTAGAAAGCACAGCCCTTCGCTATCTGCTATAATCAAGATCCCTTCACCCAATGAAGTGAAAATTATCCAAAAATATAACCTTGAGAATATTTATTAAAGTATCTTATTTTGCTATCTGTGTCATTCTGCAACAGGAAATCCCTTTAATTTAGATATTGTCTCAATCAGAATATTGTGTTATTACTTCTAACTTATATATATTTTCATGTTTTTTCCTCTTTCTTCTAAGTGAAAGCAGAATCTTCCAGTCTCAACTTTACTATCACCATTCCAGACAGCATTTCTGAATAAGTCAGATTTTAATATTTCTCCTTCACTTTGAATAAAGCATGGATCTTTTCACTACACTTAAAGTAAAACTCGATAAATATTTATTGATCACTTAAATATATCAGGCACTGTGATTAAGAATTTAAATAAATAAATTTCATCCTTTAAACTATTTTTTTAAAATGCACTACTTTTAGCCCCATGTTATATACAAGAAAACTGAAACATACTGATGTTAAATTAAGTTTGGGGGTCATCAACCACTATGGACTGAATGTTTGTGTGCCCCACCCCACAGTTCATCTGTTGAAATCCTGGTGCCTGTGCGAGGTGATTAGGTTGTGAGGGTGAAGCCCCCAAGATTGGGTCAGTGTCCTTAGAAAAGAGACCCCCACTGGGATCTCTCACCCATTCCATCATTTGAGAACACAGGAGAAGACTTGCTATGAGCCATAAGGTGGGGCCTTCACCCTTATTAACGTGCTCATACCTTGATCTTGGACTTAGCCTTAGAACTGTGAGAAAGACATTTTTGTTGTTTATGTCACTAATGTGGTAGGATTTTGTCACAGCAGCCTAGCAGAATAAGGCATCTGTCAAAGCAATGGTCTAAGATTGGCATCCAACCAGTCAGACTCCAGAACTGACTTGTTACTAACCCATCTTTCTCTTTCCCAATTCTCCACTACTTTAGCCAAACATGAAAATCACCTGTTGAGTTTCTCTTTAACACAGATTCATCAATTCTACTCTTTACCTCCATCCTGATTCAGCAATCCTGAGTTTTACTCTTTGATTTTCTCAGCATTCTCCCAATCTTGAACAGAGGAAATCAAATGTGTGATTGTGATGCTCAGTCACCAGGGAGAGCTATGGCCTTAGAACCGACACTTCCTATATTCAGGGACAAAATCTTGACTTATTCAGAACCCCTATTACATCTCTATAGTCTTGCTGCTAATAGACACTCCATAAATATTTCCTCAGTGAGTAAATCTTTATAGGCCTCAACACTATTAAACAGTTGCCTTAGGGTGCTAGTATCTGGAAAGTTAATTGGAAAAACCTAAAATAATGTATTATATTGAGTTGATTGCTAATTTTATTTTCAAGACAGTACAGAAGGGAACTGAGGGGGAAGAAAATTTGTAGTACATTTCTAAAATTTTGAAAATTGTATGTCTACTGCTAATTGACTTTTATATATTGTGTGAGAATAATAATCACAAGGTTTGACAAACTGTAGGTGATGAACACTTTTCAATCAGAATGTAAAAGGCAGTGAACATCAGGTGTGATTACACTGGACTCCAGCAGCTGAATTTCAGACCTGTGTTTAACCACAGGCGTTTGTCACGATCTAAAGATAAATTCTGTCTGTTACAATGTGATCAATTTTAAAGTTAAGTTTATTTTCCCATTCCTTGTTAAGTTTGTACTCACGGTTCTAAATAACATGGTCTCCGCATAGTACACTTTAAATGCAGTTTTCTGTGTAATATGCATTGCTTTGATATACAGTGACATTAAAGTCATTTCCTTTCTAAGTTTGATTATGTCAGTATGATTTTTACTTGGCAATATTGTGAAAACTATTTTCCTAGCTTTTAATGTGTACACAATATATGTTTATAAAATAGCAATAAAAGTAATTTAGGCAAGCTTCTAATTATTGAAGGTCAAGAAATACTATTATCTAAAAATTTATGTGGTTTTCTAAAAATTATGGAAAATTCTTACTGGCCTATTTACTTAGATATTTAAAACAGCACAGTGAAATATAAATTATATATATATATTGAATTTGATAGATACATTACTCTTAACACCTTTCTTTCCTAAAGTAAAAAAATTTCATGTATCAATTCAAAGAAACACAGTAGAAACCGAAATGTACAGGAATTAAAATTTTTATTTCAAATTGGTAGCAAACAAAAAGTGAAGCAACTGCGTTATTTGGTAGACAAGCTACCACCAGGCGGCGCAACTGATCCCCCAGCCAGGAGTGGCCGCGCGCTCCCGCTCGCGGGCCCCGCGCTGGGTAACTGGGAGCCGGATCGCTGCCCTCTGCGCCTGGGCTGGCCGCCGTGGGAAGCCAGCTACCGGCTCGGGTCGGGGCTGGTTTTCTCGCCGGCCATCGGGGAAGGCCGCTGGAGAGAGGGGAGGGAGGACAGGGGGTGGGAGCGGCGGGAAGGCAGCCGGAGAGCAGGGCGAGGAGGCGGTAAGGGGAGGGGAGGGGGAGGGGAGAGTAGGGGAGGGGCCTCTCGAAGCTGGGGCCAGGCCGGGAGGGGTGCTGGCAGGGTTGGGACCGAGAGAGAAAGTAACTCCAGGACGAGACCAGAGCGCCCCGCGCCGCGGGCACAGGTGGCGTGGCTGCGCCCGAGGCTGCTCCGCCGCTCCCGCTCCAACGTAAGCCCGGCGCGGGCGCCACCGTTCAGCGATGCGCACCTCTGTCCCTAACGTGGCTGCGACGCCCAGAAAGTCGCCCAGCCGGGATTCGGACCTGGGCAGGGGCGGCGGGACACGCGGTGCGGGGACATCCAGCATCTAGGCCTGGCCCCACGTAGACCCTCTCCAGGCAGGTTGGGGCCTCAGGTCCTGGCACGCGGGCCCCAGTGCAGGGCTGGCGAGTGTCCGGGGTCAGAGCCCAGCTCCCGGAGCTGGGGCTTTGGGCTGTCCGAATCAGAGAGAGAAAAGGTCTCCAGCGGGAAATATGTGCGCCCTCTGACGCCCACCCGCGAGTCCGAATTGGAGTGGAAGGGGCTGGGGCGCTGCTGGTCGTGCCAAGCGTGCGGGGTCTAGAGACCCAGGGCGGCAGCTGGGAGATGTGATCGCCCCGCGGTAACCCCGCTGCCCGCGGGCATCCCCAGATCTGGACTGCGCATCGCATACACTCGCAAACAGCCCCCTCCCCCGGAGCTGAAGCGTGTTTCCCTCCCTCGACCCCCACCCCTGACTGCAGAAAGATAAGCTTCAAATTTGCACTCCGTGTCTTAAATGTGCCTGAAGGTTTTTAACTGCACGAGTGAATAACAGCATTAGTTTCAACTTCGTTTTAATCCCTGCAACAATAAACTTTGAGAACAACAACAAAAGAAAACTAAAACCAAAACTATGAAAATTCTATGTGACAATATTATTTGATGGTACATGTAATTAGTTAGATTAATTATATTTTATTTCACTTAAGGAAACAATACTGTAAAAAATTTCTATTAACATGCGCAATAAAAATACATAAAAATATCACTCACTTTTACAGAACTATTATTCAAAGTGTTTTACATTTGCAGAGTCAGACTTGCCATGAAGCTGATGGAATTTGTTTCCGAGCACCTCATTTGTACAAGCCTTTCCAGGGACCTGAAAATAGTCCTAGAATGTGTTTATATGGGCAGTTATTTTTGTTACATTTAGAAATATAATTATAATTGTGATTTTTTTCTTATTGCAGTTAATATTTTAGTTTGTCACTGATATTTATAATTTGTCTTCTATTTCTTAAATAAAGCCGCTTCAAAAAGGAGGGGCTTTAAAATTTAAAGGGTCATATAGCCTTGAGCTGTATTAGTTAGCTATATGAATGCACTGCATTAATTTGTTTAATTAATATGACAATATGCTTTACACACAAAGAAACAGGACAGGAAGGTTAAGGAACTTCTCTATGAAGGCTGTTTAGTTAATGATATAATATTCAAAACAAGGCCGTCTGGCTCTTGAGTCCCTGTTCTGAAAGTCCACGCTTATAGACATAGATATTAACACAGATGGAACTCCAGACTCTGTCATATATGTATGCAGTATGGCTTAATTTATGTAAAATTCCAAACAGGCAAAAATAAATGGCATGTTTTACAGATACATACATTTACATTAAAAATACAAAGACTAGCAAAGAACTGGTTAACATAGGACCCATGGTAGGAGTTACCTCTAGAGAAAAAGGAGAATTTAGTGGGGAGGAGCCTCCAAGGGCTTCAAGTGTGTTTGCCATCGTATATTTTTAAATGATTATCAGAGTATTATTTTACTTTAAGTCATATGTAGCTAATAGATACCCTCATGTGTGCAATACGTATAAAAAATTCAATAAAAATTTGTCAAATATTTCAAAGTACATAGGTTCCCCTAAGTATATGTAGAAAATCCCAAATCTCTTTCTTTTTACTTTAAATAGACAGGAAATGTATTTTTTAATTTAATGGAATAAAAATAATACATTTAGATTTTAAGCTATATTTTGGCATATTTCAAAGGAGAACACATCTTTATTTTGGTTTCATCATGAAATATTAATAACATAATAACCAAAAGTACCTGGAATCTTGGTAACCATGAATAATTAGTGATTTAATCACATGTATTACCAAGACCTGGTTCCATCTAAGGATAGACACATGGAGAGTGTCATACTTATCAGACCATAAGAAGAAGCTGGGAAATCTGCAAAATCACACTGCTGCTGAACCCATCAGAGTGCTGACTTTGAAGGGATATCATCAGGGTAAAATTTGAGGAATGCTGGCATGAGCCTCCAGACAGACAAGACACTGGCAATCCCTCACCTCTCCCAGAGCACTGGAAGTGTTAGGTAGTTAGATAAGCAGGGGCACGAGGCAGACAGGTGGAGGAGAGGGAGGATGGTCCGGAAGATGGTGGCATGCCTGCTTCCAGCATAAAGGGACTTTACTTCTTTTAAGTGAGTGCCAGCAAGAAGCCAGTTAGAGCTAAAAGGCTGGAACTGCATGGTAGTGACAAGAACCTAACCGGACAAGACCCAGTGCTCATTGTAATATAATTAGCATTGAGGTTCAGGCCCCTCCGTGGGTTTTTCTGTGTTCATCATGGATAAGGGCATTCACAAAAGGGGACAAACATGACTGAGCACTCCAGGGGCAAGAGCCATCAATCAATCAAAAGACCACCTCTAAGTGAGGGTACAAGAGAAGGGAGCAAAGACCATTGCTGTCTGCACTTGGATCAGCCTGCCTCCTGTTCTTGGAAGGGTACTTCACCTTTCCTAATAAAATATTTCACTGCACAATGCATTCATCTCCCATGTGAATTCTTATCTTTCGGGTAAGTCAAGAACTCGGGCCTTTTCTTTCCCCCTTTTAGGGTAACAGAAGGAGACAAAGTGGCCATGCAAACAGATACAAAAGTATCAAATAACTCCTTAATGAACTGCTCAAAGCTGAGCACTCCCAGTTGGGAGAGTGTGGAGTCCTGCGAGCACAGATGGTTGCAGCCCCTTCTCCATGGACCTCACTGTTTGATTGTGAAAAAGCCTGGGGGCAGGAAAGAGTGGAGAAAACATCCCTCAGCTGGTGTGTTCCTGTTGCCCTGGAATGGCACTGCTGAGGGAGAAAACAATTCTTACCTGGATGCTTTCCCCAGTGGAATAATGTCTTAAGATGCTGAAAATAAAGGGCAGTAAATCCTGTCACTTTCATCAGGTGAAAACTCAGAGTTTGATTAATGGAGACAGGCAGACATCCTCCTTGTTTCAGAAAATTTAAGATTATTTTTTACCATGGAATGCTGGGCAGGATCACCAAGGAAACTTGGCTCCAAAGACTCAGAGACATGTGAGCTACCTATGACTGATACTAAATGAGGAAAATGTGGAAAGCCTCTTTGTTCCTCACCATCTGGAGTAACCAGGACAAAGAAACAAGCAACAGCAGACCAACCCCCAGAAGAGGGATAAGAGCACACAGGGACCAAGATGCAGGGTCACAGGGAACATCTACAACTGAAGGTGGACCAAGCACATTCCAGAATAAAACTCAGATTGTCTGTCAGTCTAGCTCCCATCCTAACCACAAGGTGACACTGAAGGAACCTGAGGTTAGCCATGCATGGCAGGTAATTGAAACAATCAGCAAAACAGAAACACAGCTCAGCTCCCCAAGAAAGCCTAGCAGGAAAAGAGGCGTGCCTATTTCCAGCCTTAAACATTATTTACTTAGGCTTCTGACCCCCTACATGGAATATGTAGATTTAAAATAAAAGTTATGAGACCTATGAAATTGAAAGAAAAAAATCCACTGTTGAAAGATAAAACAAATAATAGAAGTGAAAGTCAGACAGGGGATATAAAATCACTATGATTAATACATCAGAATTTCCATTGAAAAGACTTGAAGCTATTCATGAATAGATGGGTCATTTCAGCAGAGAAATGGAAACAATAAGAAAATGTCAAAGAGCAGACTAGGAATAAATTTAAACACATGCCCCGCGAAGGAGATGAAGAACGCCTTTGACAGGCTCATCAGTAGGCCTGACACATTCAAGGAGAGCCTTGGTGGACTTGAATATAGGTCAACAGGCATTACTCAAATGAAAACAAAAGAGGAAATTCTTGGAAAATTTTAATAATTTAAATTTAAAAGAACAGAGTATCCAAGAGATGTAGGCCAGTCAGTCTGAAATATATTTAATTGAAGTCCCAGAAGGAAAAAGAAAGTAAAAGAATGAGGAAAAAAATAATGCAAAATGAATGGTCAAGAATTTTCAACAAATAATGAATTAAAAAACAACCTAGAAATAAATTCATACTGCTAAAGGCCAAAGATGAAGGGAAGCATTAAACTCTGTCAGAGAAAATACATGATCATCTTTAGGAAATGGGGTGTCTCCCAGGTGTTTGAGGCCAGGTGGAACCAGAATAAAGATATCAACGTGCCTAAAAAATTATGTATAATTTAGAGGAGTGAATGATCTGCAAAAGGGGTTAAGAGAAATCAGAGAAGGGAGGTAACAAGGTCAGTTATACAATGTAAAGTATGCTTTTCCTGGCTAGAATTTGGATCTCCCAGTCATATATAGTGTACAAATCAATGAATCAACTAATTAACTGTATGAACATACATAAATAACAAATAAATACAATTTAAAATTATATTCTGATGCTATTATATATCCAAATGATAAAACAAAATATGTCTCGGTATTTGTACTCAAATAATATACATTTCTGATGATTTTTTTAATGTAAGTATAGTCAGTTTACAATGTATCAATTTCTGATGTACAGCATAATATTTCAATCAGGCATATAAATACATATATCCCTTTTCATATTATTTTTTATTATAGGTCACTGAAAAATATTGAACATAGTTTCCTGTGCTAAACAGTATAAGCTTGTTGTTTATCTATCTTATACATAGTAGTGTCAGCAAATCTCAAACTCCCAATTTATTCCTTCCCACTCCCTTTTGATTTGCTTTTCAATAACATTTGCTTCTTTCTTTCAATGTAATTTCAGTAATTATGTTTCCAATGTCTTAAGTTGATTTTAATATTCTACTAAGTTGAGCTTAATATTCATTGACAGATATTTTAAAGTTCATAGATTAAACTGACAAATATTACTATGCAAAGTGCACTCAAGTTTACTACTGTGAATCATGTCTTGAATCAGAAGAGCTCTGGGACCCTGAAGGAAGCAACCACATCAGTCAAGCACTAATCCAGAGGCAGGAACCATGTGGTACCTTGAATGTGGACATTTTAATTAAAAGTATTAACTATAACAGGGAATCATCTACTAAAGTGTAAAGGGTCCTATAAAAAATCTAGGAATAACAGATAAAAGAACAACCAGATCTCCTAGAGATGAGTTCATGAACTACAGGGAAAGACTCATTTCCTGAAGTGTGGAGAACACCCAGACCTCTTTTTAGATGGTGGGTATATCTATGGATCATGAGAGAGTGGAGAAGTTCACCGAGGCCACAAGCCTCCCAGGGAGTACAGGAAGAAATTTTTAATAGGAGGTACCCTGCTGGAAAATCCGCACTAAGAAGCCACTGTGGAGTTGCTGGAGAAATCTACCCCCAAGGAATACCCTGAGCTTCTTATAAGTCAGGTACTTCTGGAGTCAAGGGACTGGAGGAGCTATGCCCTCTGCTGAGCTTGGAAGTTGACATGGTGCAGGAGCCTGCCTAGGAAAACAGAGCAGAATTGGAAGAGAAACCCCTTTCTTATTCTATTGTATCTCTGGTACTCTCTACTAACAAAGCATGCCATGTGCCACAGGAGAAACATCTACAGGGTCCAAATATATTATTTCAGAGCAGTCATTTAAGGGTGGTTTGCAGCAGAGAGGCAATGCACTGATAACAAGTATACTACATTTTAATGTCTCCCAAGAAAAATGCATCTGGAAAAAAAACACTGTCAGCCATCTGGTCTAGTGTGAGCCACACATTTTGCACTACATGCACTTGCTATTCTAAGTATTTGCCAATAATAAGGGGAAAGAAAGAGACAACAGAGAGAAAACATTCAAAAGCATCCCAGAGATGGTTATGTCAGTGCTTTCAATATGTGAAATCTCATCAAGCTGTAAAGTTAAGTTTTATGCACTTGTCTTATCATTTTTATATTTCAATAAAGACTTTTAAAGTAAGGCATATATGTGGCAAAGTTTAATTTCTGATTACGTAGCACTCCATAGAATTCATATATTTAGCTCTATTGGCACATGGATTTCTTTATATTTCAATTGCCAATTCAACTGCAATGACTCTGAATTGAACATAATTGTATTTCCAGGCTCTCAATAAAGATTTTTTTTTTAAATTGAAGTATGAGTGTATTTTGGAAGGAAAGACTTGTCAATCATGCAAAATATATGTTTTCTTTGACTTCTTAGAGGTTCCTAGGTTGCCTCTAACTGAAAGTTATAGCTATTATAAATGCGATCAGGAAGCTAGTAATTATTGTATGGTAATTACTTTATGGTAAAAAACCAAATGACCCTCATTTCATTCACTAAGTTCTTTTATTTTGAACTGAAGTATTTTTGACTTACAATATATTAGTTCAGGTGTACAGCATGGAAATTATATATTTTTATAGATTATACTGCATACAAAGCTATTATAAAATAGTGACTCTTTTCCTTGTGCTATCCATTAGGTCTTTTTGTATCTTGTTTTATGCATAGTAGCTTGTATTCCATAATCCTTTATATTAGCTTTGCCCCGCCCCACACCCCTCTCACCTGGCAACCAACAGTCCATTCTCTGTATCTGTGAGTCTGTTCCTGCTTTGTTATATCTGTTCCATTATTATTGTTGTTGTTGTTATTATTATTATTATTACTATTATTATTATTATTACTGTCTTCACCATTCAATGGAGAATCAGTCCCTGTCTTAGAAGACATGTCTTCAACATTGTTATAAACAAGTGAATCACCTTTTGTGGTAGGCTAATTTTATTCATGGTCTCATTAATTCTTTTCTAAATCCTGTCATTTTCTTTGTAATTTTCTGCTCTTCCCTTTGACAATGGACTTTTCTACGTTTCAAGCTCTGGTCAAAACAATGTTAATAAGTGTGATATAAGCTGAAAATTCATTGAAGATAGAAGAGTGCACTTTTGCTTGTCCTGTTCATGACATGACCTACTCTCTCTTGAATCCTCACCATCAACCTGAGAATGAGCTGAGACTAGCTTCCTGGCAGCTAAGAGACCGCATCAAGCAGGGTTGTCACCCCAGCTAAAGCCAGCCAAGTCTGATCAGTTCACTACTAACCCATAAGCTTATTATACAGGAGAGAGAACCTTTAGCAATGTCAGTCCAACTCAATTCAGAATAGCAAGACCTCCAAACTGAATCAAAACCTTGCAAAAAATAACAGGTAGATGTGAAATTTAAGTCACTAAATTTTGATATGTCATGGGAAAATATCTACATAGCATAACTTTTCACTTCTGACAGAAGTTTTCTCTCTCACTCAATATTTTAAAATTTAAAAAAAATGGTTTTTATTTCCTTAGGAAATATTATTCATAGGACACCTCTTGAGTTTTATGCATTGACAAGGAATTAAGAACCAGAAAAAGCAGTGATATTCTTACATGAGATGGTCATGTGAATTTATTATAGTTAGAAAACATTTTTCTTCATACTAGCAAGAGAAATTGTGAATCAAATTTCACTATAACTAAGATACAGAATATTATGTACTATGAACTTGTAGGGTTCCTTGGGAAGAGTTAAAAATTTAAAGTTAAAATCTACAAGTGTTGAGTCCCACAAATGAGAGAATTGATTAGAAAATAATAATGGATTTTATTAATTACTTTTGGACATAGAGATGATCATATTATCTGAAGTCAGAGAAAATCAAATATCATATTATATGCTGAATCTAAAAATGATACAAATGAACATATTTACAAAACTGAACCAGACTTAGAGACATAGAAAACAAACTATGGTTACAAAAGGGGAAAAGGCAGCGGAGGGATAAATTAGGAGTCTGGGATCAACAGACACACAAGGTATAGCACAGGGAACTCTATTCAATCTCTTGTAATAACCAATAATGGGAAGGAGTCTGAAAAATTATATATATATATATACTAAATAACTATGCTTTACAACTGAAATTAACACAATATTGTAAATCAACTATACCTTAATTTAAAAAAATAAAATAAAGCCAGCAACCTCTCAGTGCTGGTCATTGGCAAAACAAAAACAAACAAAAAAACAAAAAAGACAATACTGGTGATCTGATTCCCTCATTAAGAGATGTTGCAAGAGTTAAGTGAATTTTTTTTCAAAATTATTTAGAAATATTTTACAATAAAAAAGTGATAATTGAATAAGTGTTACACCAAGTGTGCATGAACCCATAGGTTATTAAAAAAAAACAGGGCAAATTTAATGACTGACAATTAGGGCAATAATGATGAACAACTGCCCAAACCAAACTGTCCCAAGTCCTGAATCATTGTGAAAACTCAGGGAAACAACCTGTGACTTGATGAATAGCCAAAAATATAATTTATGTGAGAAATGCATTACTATATTTTATGAAGATTTGTGTGTGTGTGTCACTCGGTGATGCCACATGTTGGGCTCAGCTGTGATTCATGGGTCAAGAGAGAATGGGGAGCGTTGTTCTGTTAATTGCACACACAACAGCTAAAACATACATCATATTCCAAAACAGTGACTTTTTTTTTTTTTATTTTTATGCTGTCTGTCTGTTTTGGAGATAAGAATAAACAAGAATTTTAAAAATGAAGAGCACTAAAAACATTCTCTAAGACTATTTTTTTGAGAAATGTTTGTTGAGCACCTCTTCTTTACCAGCTACTATGGGTCACAGGCAAAGACTGCCTAACTCTCCTTGCAGAAGTTGGATGGAAAGAAATAATATCCTTTTAACTAATCACAAAGAAAAAGTTATAATTCATGTTGAGGACCTGAAAAAAGCCATCTGATTCTTCTTCTACTTCTAGTCTTAAGTAATTTCAACTCTCCAATTTTATGTTTGCTTATATAGCTAAGAAGATATTTACAGTATTCTTGTATGATGATTATTTATCATCTCTAAATGTTTTTTCTTTTGACCTATCCTTTCTGCTTCTTTGAGCTACATTGGATGACATTATCTACCCGCATGTGCACAATAATTTTCCCATGAAAATTAAGCTTCTTAGAGAAAATCTATTGTTGCTTGGGTTAACTTTACAGCACTTCAGATCCAATTATTTATTTAGGCCATTAAGTGTTTGAAATAGAAAGACTTAGATTTGAAACCCAATTTGGTCACTGACTGGTTTCAAGAAATTGGAGAAAATTATTTCCTATCTCTCTCAGCTTTGATTTCCATACGTATAAAATTGGAATTAAAACATTTGCTCACTTTATCCCACAGATAGGTGTAAGAAGAACATGAAATGCAGTTTCAGAAAGAACTTATTAAATTACAATGAAACGTGAAGCATATTCCCTTAATGATAAGGAATTAAAAGTTCGTACATTGACATATCTGATTTCTCATGCATTGGAAATTTCTAAATGGGAGTAAACCTGTTAGGGTTGTAAGGATGAAAGTTTTATAATAACTTCTAGCCATTCATTCCAATATCACATCCCTGTATTCTTTGTGAGGTTGGTAAATTTAAGATGTTCTGGGTTCCCTTATAAGTGAAGCTGCATATTCTTGCTTTCTCAGGGACGGACTACATTTCTAAGGGTCTCTTTCATTTTGGCTGTGAGAGATCAAACAGCTTCATTGTTCAGATGATAGCTTAACATTCAGAGAAAAATAGGAAGGCAAAGAATAACTGGAAATCAAACTATTTTCACAATTTGGAAAATTTATGCACATTTCTCAAATCACGAAAAATCTTACAGTAAAAAGTCATGACTATAAATCTTAAAAAAAGTAATCTTGTGGGTTTCTAGACTTTATATTATAATGCCTTTCTAGGAAATCATTAGTACATATCACTAAAAAATATTTCATACCTTAGGTTAATTGTTATAAGGGGGGACACATATGGTACAATAAAAGAAAATGTCATGAGTGATCATTTTTCTGAGAGTTTTAAATTTTATATCAAAAAAGAATATCTGATTGCCTCTCCACTTTTATCTCCTGCCATCAGGCTTGGCCCAGAGAGGCCTCATCTAGACCCTCCAGCAGCCCAGGATCCTTGGTATCTTGTAGTCCACATATTTGTCACCTGGGATACACTTTTCAGAATATCTCCTACGTATCCTTGAGACATTATGTCTTTTCTGGGATAACATAAATTTGGTCCCCTTTGTAAAATCTATCACTTGACATGTTGTTAAATAATAATAATAATAATCAGAAAAGTCCTGTGTTTGTGGTGAACATGAGGTTGTAACATTCTGCTGAATACAATACTCACTGTTATATTTTTATAGTTGTATAATGGGTATATTTTGGCTGAATATCTTTCAGGTTAAGAAATATTATGTTGCTTTAATTTCCTTAAATCAAATCACTTGTATATTAACACCTCTTCCTTATGTGGTGAGAAATATTTATTCTATTCAGCCCAGTTACTCAATGGGGAGATGTTTCCTCCTCACTGGCATTTTTATATTTGACCCTTGGGGACTTTCACTGGCTGGTATGTTAGACAATGCACTCCCCTACACACACACTCCCTCCCTGACATGATCTATTCAGCACATAATCTTGGGTCTCTGCTCATTTTGAAAGCATCCAAACTAGTTGGCTAATGTCCTGTCACTACTATCATTCACATAGACAGAATTGAGGTTGTCAGGCTCCAAGCCAAAAACCTATGCCTAATATAAGTCCAACTATAGGCAATTGCAAAGGATTTACTTGAGGAAACTCACAAGGGAAAGCTGCTCAGCCCACCCAGACTCAGTGCCCAGCCAATGAATTGCAGTCTCAGAACCCAAGACCCCTAGTCATGCATGCCTTTACACTTACCTCATTTCCTGGCCCAGGCCCTCCTCTTGGAGGCTTCATCATCAGGGTCTTACTGCAGGGGAGGCTCTCAGGCACCTCTGCCAAGTTAACCTTATCAGAGGCCCTTGAAAACATTTTTCTCCATGCTATCCTTGCCCTTACCCTTTGGCTCCCCACAGACCTCAGGCCCAACGTGACAGGGGCATTTGGTTTGGGGGCTCCCTGGAAATTAAGACAAATGTTTTCACTGATCCACCTGACCATTGTCTTGGGCAATATCCTGGGGGAAAGTGAACCACCATGGGAACTGGCACTTTCTCCTGTTTAACCTCTAACTGTGTCATCTCAGCAAGTGATAGAAGGCTTTACTGTTACATTCATCTGGCCTTTTGTCTTGATCAACTACTTCAACATCTGACAGCTTATCTCTCTTTAGCTCAGAAGGCTCTGGGCAAGGCCCAGAGATGGGGCACAGCAACAAATGATGCACAGCAACAAATGAAGTGAGTAGTAATAGAGCCAGAGCTTAGGAAAATACTCTATGAACATCATCATTTTCGGCCATACAGCTGTCTTTCATTTATACCCTTTTTGCCTTTACACATTTTGGAATACTGTAATTCTAAAATTTGAATATTAAAATTAGTTTCTAACCATTGTCCTTTTAAGTCCAGAATAGCCACAATTCCCAGGACACAATGCTTCTCTGACTTTGAGGAGGGTTACCATGGTCTCTCACTCTTTGCTGTGTAGGATACAGTTGTAAGAATAAAATAGAAATTAACATTTATTAAACAATCCTGTCAAATGTGTGATAGGAAAATCTTCTTTCTGTGTTATCCTTCCAAGACTTAATCTCTCCTGTATCTTAAGTCAATTGCTCTCTTTCTGGGTCACACCTGCTTCTCTTTCCTGTGTGTTTAATATTTATGCTAGTGGGTTTTTGACAGCATTATCTCTTATGATCTTCAACTCCCCTCTACTCCTCTTCTCTTTCCTTATTTTTTGGGTTTTGTGTTTTGCAGTTGTACTTATTTGTTTGTTTGTTTGTTTGTTTATGCATGTATGCTTTCTGATGGAAAGGATAGTTCACCAACTTCTGGCCACTCTGCACTGTTACATAGTGTGAGAAGTTAATGACAATACAATGGGGAAATGGAGAATGTGCACACAATCAGAAAGGTGAATCTTGCATCATTCTTGTTGTCATGCTTTATTCCTCTTGACACTATATTTCTTATATACTGGAATTTGCCATGCATCAGTGTTTCATGCAGATTGATTGGGTGGGAGCAGTACAAGGAAAGAGACACCATTTGTACCCTTGACTCATACAGCATGGTTCCTTGACTCTGTTGAGAAATTCCAGATTTTTAAAAAATATAAATATTTTTCCCTAAGGGAAAAACTAGATTTTAAAAGGAATAAAATCAGAAGAATATATGTCCTATGGAAAACATGACTGGCAGCTTCAGGTTTAAAACAAGAAAGAAAAGAATATTGTAGAACAAAATATATGGTTATCCATGTTTTTTTTCTAAAACTGAGTTTCATACATGTTTCTATTTATTTACAATCCCCAAGTTTGAAATGGAGAATAAAACTAGTCTCTTAAAATGTTAATTCTCAAATAGTTTTTTAATATTTTAAAGAAGAAAACATTTTGAGTTTATTCCTTTAATAAACTTACAACAATTAATTTTTGAATGTCTTAAAAATAGCTTTTTAATGCATCTGAAACTATATACAACATCAGATATGTTATTAGGATCTGATAGCATAATATCAATAGATGAGAAAGTGCATCTGCAACCCTTCTTGTCTTCCTTTATGAGTATGGAAATGAGATACTGTCAAATATCTCTTTTCAATTATCCATTTTCAAATATCCATTGTCAATTGCTCAAACTTTTGATATTTTCTGGGGTTTTTTGACTTGTAATAAATCACAATTGTATCAGATCCAAATTTTTTAAAAAGCAACTTCCTTAGATAAAAAGTGTTCCCAAATTTGTATTGTAACCAAATAAATTAAACTGACTTTTTTTCTTTGATGTAGGGCTGCTCTCATAGGGTATTATGTCCCTTTGGAGAATTACTGAGGAACAACACTGATAGAAATTGAATACTGTGTGGAAGAAATCTGTGAGAATCAGATTTGTAAGAGGACAATAAAACATGCTTTACTGCTGCATTATTCACTAACCGTTTGGTTAAAAGTGACATTGATTCAAATTAGTTTAAGCCATAAAAGATTACTTATCAGTCCATACACTGAGAAGGATAGATACTGTGATATGGGAAATAAGATTTACCATGGTTCTTAGTGAACTGAAAAAAAAATTATTGAGAGACAGAAAGTGTGATATAAACAAGATGTTTATTAGTAAAGTAAAAAGGTACTAAAAGAGAGTACACTCCTGACAATTGGGATCAGGCCAACCGAGAGGAAGAGTGCTTATTTCAGGTGAGAATGTATTCCAGGCTTCAAATATGTCACTAGCAACTTGTATCATTTTCTGCATCTCGTTTCTGACTTCTTTCTGAGACACCCTCTCTTAATTTTTATGACTGATGCTCATAGAGTTCCAGTTTAACAAAGAACTTATTTTTCAGGACCTCACATGTAGAGAGAACCCCCTTTCCAAATTCCACCTTGAAAATCCATATATGTCTACTTCTACCACACAGAAAAAAGAATCAATCAAGATAAATCAAATTAATCAAGCAATCCCAATTCTGTCTTGCTTAACTTAAACCACATAATCATCCTTAAACCAATTGCAATCTGTGGAAGTTACATTCTAACAGAAATGTTGGTCTCTGTGTTTTGCAGTGACTGCTTCTTGACAAATTATCCAAACTTTAGTTGTGAAAATTCATTTTGCTTTTTGGTTCTGTGGGTCAGTGTTTCAGACAGGGAAGGATGGGGAAGCCTTGTCTGCTTAACTTGACATCTGCCAGGGCATGTCAGAGGCAGGGGTCTGAAGTAATCTGAAGTCTCTCTCACTCATATGTCTGCAGAATGAAGTTAGAGGGAGTTGGGCAAATTAGGGACAGAATAGACAGGAATACTACGGCATCTCTCTCTTACTCAAAGTGGTCTCATCACCTGACTTCGTATGATGCTTAGGGTAATCAGGCTTTTAATGTGTCAGCTCAAAAGTTCCAGAACAAGAGATCCAGGTGGAAGGAAGTTGCGTTTCCTTTTTCTTAGAGTCAGAAGTTATACAATGTAACTTCTGACACATTATATTCATTAGAAGTGAGTCAATCAACCAGTCCATATTCCAAAGACTCATATATCTTGTGACAATTTGAGAACATGTTTGAAACAACCTCAATGTGCCTAATTTCAGGAATGGTAAATGACACATTTTGATAGAAATTCCCACAAAGTAGAAGAATAGATAACAAAAAAAAAAGGGGGGGTGTATATGTTTGTTACAACCATGTAAGAAATAAATACATAATAATCACAATCAATTTTAGTTTTAATAGCCCATTATGCTATATATATTATCTTATTAATTATAATTTGCTATTACAGTTCTAATAAATTTAACAATTATTTATATCATCTCTGAATTATCACTAAGCCTTTTTCATTGTTAGACATTTTAATCAATCTTTCTATTTATGAGTATTAATTTTCTTTTTTTATCAATTGGTTAAAATAGATCTATATGATTTTTTTTTAGGCAAAGTAAACAGGTTCAAATTCTTCTTGAGTCCTGTTTACTTTAAGTGGATTTTATCTTGAAAAGGAATATCTGATCATAAGCTTTTATTTTCAACATTAAACTATGGATGATGCTGTGAGTTTGTTTTTTCTTCTATCATTTTGTGTTTCAAAAGAAAATGTGAGGAATATGAGTTTGCTTATTTGCTATTTGTAGTATGAAGCTAACCTTTATCTTTGACTTTTCTGTTATATATTTTATGGGATGAATTTCCTTCGTCTCTCCTCTTTGTTTACATGTAGGTGTCTTAAGAATTATATTACATGTACCATAGTGAGCATTTCATTACACATGCAATGATTTTTAAACATTTTTATTTGTCTAGAAAACATATCCACACTATAATTTTGACTACCACTTCTTCCCTTTTTGTTCTCTTCCATCAGTAATCACCTGTAATCTGCATTTTAGAATCACCAGTTTACAGCTTCTACAGATACTTGCATCTTTTTTCTGTTAATTTCATCTTGTCCTGTGAATTCAGGGAAACCTTTCCAAATTGTTCCCCATGTCACTTAATCAATAACATTCTTCTGAGAATTCAAAACAATTTCCCAAACATTTTCCAAATTATGGAATAGATCATTTTCAGAATTAATATCCTCCTTTAAGTGTTCTGTATTTTGTTCAATATATTTGATTCTGCACTATAATTTCACGGCTCACAAGTTGTTAATAACTATGTTTTTCTTTTAATATCATTTGAATTGTAATCCTTCCAACATTGTTTATCAAGAGGTGGGTTATGTTAACTTGATCTCTATTCTTCTGAGAGTGCCACACCATCTTGAATAATGTAATTTATAGAAAGTTTTGAAATTGGGAAATGTGAGTCTTCTACCTTTGTTTATCTTTTCCATTTTCGTGGTATCCTGGGCCCTTGAATTTCCATATCAATTTTACAGTCAGTTTATCAATTTCCGTGAAAAAGTTTGGTAGAATTTCAATAGGGAATTCACTGAATCTTAATCAGTCTGGGAACTACTGATGCTTCAAATATATTGTTTGCTAATTTATGAATATGATATCCCTTTCCACTTATGTAAGTTTATCTTAATTTCTTTAAAAGAAGTTTTACAGTTTTCAGAGTAAAAGTCTTGTAGTTCTTTTGATAAATAGATTTTAAACATTTTAATCTTTTATATGCAAGATCATAAATGTATGGAATTTGTCCACTACTATTGTATAGAATTTCAAATAATATTTTATACTGATTTGATATCCAAGAATCTTGCTAAACTCATTTGTTACTTCTAATTGTGTTTCAGTGTGTGTGAAATCCTTTGTAATTTCTGTATCCACTCACATGTCATCTATAAGTATATGGAAATATTTTTATATTAGGCAAGGTATAACTCTCATGTTTTCCTTTAGTTCATGAAACATGATTTACTTTAGTTCTTGGGAGATATTTGTAGAAGTTGATATAAAGTCTTTGTAAAGTGTATCCCACATCTAAGTTTTCTCAGGGACAGTTTCTTTACTCTTTTTTTCCCTATTGTGTAGCACAGTTTTGTGATTCTTTGCATGTCTCATAAACGTGTTCTTTTTTTTTTGAAAACTGAACATTTAAAGTAATATAATGTGGCAATTGTGGAAAAAAGATTTTTGTTCTTACTGCTTTTTTTTTTTTGGTACATTTCCTGAACAAATCTATAAAGTCTGTGTTCTATATCACTTGTCAGCAGAACTATCTCTTTTGTTAGCTTAGCGGTCACCTTATAACTTCACACATTTTACTTAAATGCTATGTTCCAATAAGTCTCCTGGATATTGCTGAGGGGTTTTATGTGCATGTTAGACACATTTTTAATTCTCCTTCAGTTTACAGCTATGCTTCGTCTCTCACTTTGGAGTTTCAATATCAGCCAGAAGTGAGATATTAAGACCTTCTCAGTTCCTCCTGGGCTTAAAAACTGCCCAATACATGACCTTCCACATTCTCAAGAATATATCAGAGCTATTTAAAACCCCCTATGGATGTCTTATTTTACAATTTTTCCTTTTAAGTCTTTTGGTCTTCTTCCCATTTGCCCCAGTTGTTGTTATTGGCTCAAGCAGTTTTGGTACTAAACAATTATGGCTGATGATTTTTAATACGTGTCCTGGGGTAAAAATTTCCACTCTACATTCTGACTCATATCAAATAAAAAGCAGCTGTTGAATTTGGGCTCACAGGGGGCTGCCATGCCAAATAATAATAAAATATCTGTAGGAATGAGGCTCTATGAGGTAGTTCAAATCTATCCTACCCTATTGGGACACCAACTTCAGGAAGTGCTTCATATTTGTTTATATTTAAATAGATACAGAAAAGTACTTAAAGAATATTATCCTATTAATGCAGTGAACAGAGGGTAGCTATTTTAAGATTGTAAATCATATATAACTTTCTGTAAAAGTTAAATGTGCTAGAAAATTTTATATGGGTTTTCTTGGTATTACTTTCAGGTATGCAGCATAGTGATTCAGTATATTTGCAGATTTTATTTCAGTATATGTTATTACAAGATATTAGGTATAATTCCCCATGTTATACAGTAAATCCTTATTGCTCTTCTATTTTATATATTGCAGTTTGCATTTGCTCATTCCATATTTTCTTAAGATTGACAAGAAGACCAGGTCACCCATTTCATCATAACTTCAGTGAAGTTTAAATTATAATTCCTGACAAATTATTTTTAGTAAATACTCAATATACATACACAAGGGCATCTATTTAATAATAGTTCAATCATTTTAAAAAAAAAAGAACCTGGAAGGCTTTTCCTACCTGAGAAGATGTCATATTTTAAAGAAATAAAATAATGTAGTTTAAACATCACAGTCAACAAATCAGCTTCTTGAAATAAAATGGAAATTTTTAAAATAGAAATAAAACACATTTGAATGAATCTATTCTGTGATAAAGTATCACAAAAATTGGGCAAAGTGCTGCTTGTTTAAGGGAAGGTGTTGGAAAAACTGAATCACAGAGATTATAACTTTTGATTTCTACATATCAAGATACACAAAGACCTATATGGGAATAGTAAAATCATAAAGGTAATAGAATAAAACCAAGGAAACTATATGCAACATTGTGTTCAGTAAGGGATTTTAATAAAGCATTTGAAAGCACATATACAAGGACAAAATTTAAAAATTCTGGTTCAGTATTGGCAAATTTAATATTGTTGTTCAATCAAAGGCACAATTGGAAAATAAGCTGAGATGATAGAGAAATGAAGGTATTTGCAAAATTAGTATCTGAAAAATACTTCACATCTACACTATACAAGTTTATGTCAACATAATAAAAAACAATAGAGACCAAATGCAAAGAGAACAAATCTCACAAATAAGCAAAGCAAAGAGAGAACTCTGTACATATTCTGTACATGATATGTCCTTTAGTGTATATTTTCAAGATATTTATTACAGCATTCTATGTGGAAGCAAATAATTGGAACCATCCTTGTTAGTGATTACTAAAAATAACAATGCAAATGTAGGATATGTGTAATACATACGATGCCATAATAGGTAGCAGAACAGATATGTATAAACTAGAGGCCCTCAGAGCATTTTGATGAATCTTAAAACATGAAGTTGAGTAAAAACAAGAAGAAAAATAAAATGTCATTGTATTATCATTTCTCAATCCCATTTATGCATGTAAACAATGAAGATATGCAAGAAAAATACATTATACTTAAAAGGATACATAATATTCAACATATGTGTGTAGACACATATATTCAATTATTCATGCCCAAAGCATTAGAATAACTCTGTTGGGGGAACTGGGGATATTGAAAGCATGTAGAAAGTGGAATTGGGAAATATGTACTTAATTCTTGTACTACAAGTCTGCAATAGTGAGAGGAAAAACAAAAATACAGCTATTCTAACCTAATGGGTAAAACTTAAATCTTAACCTGTGATACACTGGTTTTATACTTTACCTCCTACAATCCCTTTTCACAATCAAACTATTATTTATATAACAAATAAATGTTAATTTCCTGGATGCTGATGCCCAATATCTTGGGTATGTTTTCCTATATTATCAAGATAATAAAGAAACCTAATTCATTGTGCTGTTTTAAAGATTACACGATTTAATATGGGAAAATATTTAGAACAATGTTTGAGACATATTAAAAGCTCAGCAAAATTGCCTTCTTGAAATTTTTGATTGTTTATATATATATAAACAAAATTTTAAAATAAATAAAAATATATGTATACTATACTATGTACAGTATTTAGAATAAATGATATTGCAATGTTATTTCATCATTATTAAGTGATTAGAAATCTGAATTCAGTATTGTTTCACTTACTTCTAAGGCTTACTCATAGTCTCAATTTTGAACTTGGTCTTTGAAAAATTTAAGAGTCTTATAGTTAAATATGACTATATACATAATATATTTAATATATGAAATATTTGTAAATAAATGTATATATACTCATTTAAATAAAAAGGTAACTGATTAGATCACAGCAGAAAACCTTAAAGAGACCTGGATTCTTTTGAATGCTAATTTCCACATTCACACATCCTCAGAAATTTTGCTTTATTTCTGTGCATTCTGTGATGTTTTGGGCATTTTTCTCCTCTGTGAGTCACTTTCACCATTAAGACAGCTTATCTGATGAGTAAAATATACATAGGAGTTCCTAAAATCCCTATGCTACTCCAACCAGTCCAATATTCTGTTGTTCTCAAGGAGTTAGAAAATGCTTCTTTCCTTGCTGCCTTAGCTAAGTGTTCTCAATGTCGCGTGACCTGGATTAGATTTTGTGGTCATCTCAGAACTGAATTCTGTGGCTAGGAGAATGGGAGTCCTTCACGGAGTTTAAGATTAATCATTCCCATCAAACTCAAGGAGAGAGTGGAATGGGAATGCCATTTCACAAAAGAAAAGCTGAGTGCTCTAGAAAGAATTCTAGGGAGTGAGTCTTAAGTAAAGTACCAACAAATAGAACCTTTAAAATGAATACACAATAGTTCTATACATTCCCTCTAGAGTCTTTTTCTTCTTTTTTTATTATAAAGGATTATTCAAGATGTGTATCTCCATTTAATTTGTTTTCCTCATGTTTTTAAAGACTTTCCCAATATATCTAAGTTCTTGGCTTCTCCTTATGACAACATTTCAGATATTGACAAATTCATTGGTTTCAGTTTTTATATATTGTTTGTGGAGTATTTAGAGGCTCTGCTGTAACAGGCAAAAAAAAAAAAAAAAGAAGAAGCACATATATTTTCCTGATGAAACATCTGTCCTACAAAGATATTCAATGTTGTATTTCTTTGTTATTCTTTAGCTTTAGACAAACAAAACCAAGTGCATATAGTTTGATGAAGTCTAACTGAAATTATCATGGTCAAGCTAAAGGATATAAGTTGGTTGCATCACCTAACTACATATTCAGTTTTCCCTACAGTGTAAGCATAAAATCACTGATGCTGACACTCTGAAATGGCCTATCAACATGATGCTGGAGATGTGCCTGTTAAGGGAACCAGGAAAATTTCAGAGGATGTA
The DNA here is from genome assembly GCF_048564905.1 of Vicugna pacos. Classification (NCBI taxonomy): domain Eukaryota; kingdom Metazoa; phylum Chordata; class Mammalia; order Artiodactyla; family Camelidae; genus Vicugna; species Vicugna pacos. The sequence continues at coordinate 54,200,272 of NW_027328740.1, forward strand.
CTATGCTTTTCTTTAGAGGCATGATATATATTTGAGAATGCTTTCAGAGAATGTGTATAAAGAAAGAAATGAGTGTAGGGCTTTTCTCTCTCACCTATAGGTGTCAGATTGCAGAAAAAACACAAGCAAAAAACCTCACATTTGGGGGATTGGAAGATTGTTTAGATAAAATAAAATATAACAACATAAATAACCATAATAAATTTATCTCTGACCACTGAATGGCAAGGATTATATTTTATCCAGGAAACTTGGATTTTTTTCATGATTAGTCTAAGCTGCAAGTGAATATTTTACTTGATGTTGCAACATGTAACATGAAAATCACTAATTCAGCTTGTTTTGCTCCTTTCACAAAGTATTTAATAAATAAAGAAGGTACAAAAATTAGAGGAGCATATCTCAGTACTGCAAATTTTGCTGTTTAAAAATAAAAGTTAGAATATATTAAGGTATAGATTTTAAGCTTTAGGCCATAGTTTATAAAATTCAAGAGTTAGATACAAACCTTCTACATCCCAGAAACAATATTGAAAGGCAATAAAGTCCATCAGGAAATTTTCTAGAGAATCAAGCACAACAGGCCAGTACATATTTTTAGATTTCAAATAACAGAAAACTCCAAGACAATTTGCATTTAACTGTATGTATATTATTTGTATACAAGACATTTAGAGACAGGATATCTTGAAACTGTATTTGTTGACATGCAGTGACATCAACAAAGACCCAGTTCTTCTCATCTTTCTTCTCTGCCATTCTGAGGGTGTTTGATTTGTCCAGCCCTCAGATGAGGCTAATGGCTGATGAACAGGAAGGAAGTTGCTGCATACTGATGTAGCCAAGGTGGGTAAATTCATCCTGCAGTAAAAATGTCTTTTTCTGAAGACAAAGTCATTGAATTTATCTACAACAAAGTCCACAAGCTGGGATTAATAGCCCAGTGGCCTGCATTATCAAAAACTCATGAAAATGGTCCCATAGTGCCTTGCACAGCCAAATAAGCACATGAAAGACTGGGCTAGACTAGGAATTTCAATGAGATTTGTGTCCTGAATGGGTGAATTTTTTTTCTGCACCCAGCAGGGATTCCTACAGAATTGAGAATTTTCTTAATAAATCTGAATAAGAATAATAATCTTTCTCATCTAGTGTGATATTGGAGGTCATGAATTTGGTCATTCTTTGATTCCTATGTGTTCAAATCTGCTTTACAGATTTTTTGTTTGGCAAATTTTTGAAGCTGGCTTTACTTGTTTTTGTCTGGGAGTAATTTTTTAAATGTCAAATCTGTAAGTAAATTTTAATCTATTTTGCTGATAGAAAATTTTACTTATTTTCTATGTCTTGATGATTTCATTAGAAATGTAGAAGACTAAGCCTGTGTGTGGGAAAACCCATCTGATTTCAATATGTTTTACTCTTTACATGATACTACATTAAGGTTTTATTTTATGCATATGGACATTAATACATTAAAAACATTTTTCATCAATATGAATATTTTGATCAGCTGTTTTATCTTAAATTACTTTATAGAAAAAAATGAACTGTCATTGATGGTAGTACTATAGGATATGTAATTATTGCTATTCATATAATTCATTGGGAGGAAAAGATAACAAATTATTTTAATGAGTCTCCCAGACATAAATTTGTTTCAATCTACAAACTCATGTATGTTTTTGTGATATATTCAAATTAAATTGTCACTCTCTGATATTCTCAGAATTGTTCTTTCTTGTAAAGTAATAAATATAGCACATAGATCAAAACAACTTCTTTACTCAAGTGTTATAGCACTTCCAGGAAATTATTAACACATTCTGCAAATCTTCTACTTATGATTTTAAAAAACAATATTATTATTTTCCATTCAATATGGTAAGCTCAGACATCACTGTATGATGATGTGCAGTAGAACCATGAAAAGCCACTTATCTAAAGAATCTTATTTAAAATATTTCATAATTATTTTATCCAAACAATTGCAGCTATCACTACATAAATGTACAAATGTTTAAAATAGTAATCTCTAGAGTAAACTGCGTGGACTGGAATTCTGGCTCAGGCATATTCTAGATATAATCAACTAACATAAAGCATTTATGTGTTAGTTTCCTTATCTGTAAAACTAAGGATTAAAATAGTACTTTCCAAATGAGTGATTATGGTTATTGACATTACAATATAGATAAAATGCTCATTGAAGGCATATTATTTTAATTATTAAATACATTTTCTTATCTTGAGTGTATGAATATATATGAAACATAGGATATGTATTTGGTCTTTGCTGCCAATTTCTGACACAGAGCTTCTAAATCTCTTGTAACTTCCTGGATGATGAGAATATCTTTTGTCCTAATGAGTAAATTCTTGGTGGCTTTTGGATAGCTTCAGCATCAGAGCTGGTCACCAGAAAGACCAAGCCATTATCAGAAGTTTGGAACTTTCAGCCTCATCCCCTGTTCTCCAGGGAGGAGAGATAGGCCAAAAATTGAGTTAATAATCAATCATTTCTACCTGTATCTCAGCACCTCCCTGTGTCTCAGGGCTGACAGCTTTTCCTTTTCTATGTGAAAAGAAGTGTTTCCTATGTTCTGTGCATTCTCTGAAAGGCATAGAAGGGCTCCTTGTTTCCTTTTTTCTGGACCACTACTTGTCATCTACTTCTAAGCAAAGATCACTCATGCTATTTAAACTTGAAAAGATTCAGTGCTACTATCTTTATGGTATTAATAAGAAAAAAAAAGAGAAAAAAGAAAAATGAAAACAGACAAAGATGGAGAGGACAAAAGAGAAATAAGCAAAGAGAAGAAAAGGAAGGAAAGGAAAGGAAGGAAGAAAGAATGATATAGGGAAAATGATAGGCAACAAAAATAACATTTAAAATTGTTTTGTTAGCTAAACTATAGAATATAGGATGCAACAGAAACATCAGAATTCTTTGATATGACCCTTTAACATCAGATGAGAAAACTGAAGAACTGCTGTGCTTGGTATCCTTGAGTTCATTCATCAGTGCATATTTAGTGCTAATAAAATTCAGGCTTTGGTTTAGATGCTAGAACACAGCAGTAAATAAAAGAAAGTCCCTATTCTGGGGATCTTCTTAGCAGAATTAAGATTCTTGTTCTGATTTCCCAATTCCCAATTACTCTGCCTACCTCATTACACCCATGCCCTAGTGAAAGTGACCTCAATGATGCCATGAGCCTGGTGTGTATTTTTGGAAGAAGTGGCTACGTTTAGCATTTTAACATGCTAAGAATCTCTGGTCATAAATGTAATTATTTAAAACACCAAATTATTAATTAGAAAATTATTTCCATAAAATGTATTCTACTGAATGTGTGCTGGCCTCACTAAAAAAAGAATAAATGACTTGTGGTTGGTAGATAAAAGCAGCAAAGGGATCATTCTTAGAAAGTTACATTATTCTTTGTTTATGTTTCCAGTCTTTTAGTGTGCCAGTTATTCTGGCAAACAAACAAGCAGCCCTTAAATACTGTTACAACACAGAAATCATGCTTAGGAAAAGATAAAGGCTATATTAGAGAGGATTTTAAAATACTTGGAAATATTGCATATGCAAAACAGATAGAGGAGTTGCAGAAAATGCTACATTTTTACTTGTGTTGATTGGCATAGGTAGGGGAATGTAAATTGCTTGGGGTCCATCAAAACATGGCAAGTGACTCAAAGATGCCCCATGTGACATTGTACAAGCTAGACAATTTGTCACTAGAAACCTCTTTTCATTTTTGAGTGTGTCTTTGTTTGGCATCTCATCGTTGATTTATCACATTTAATAGTGCATTTAGTATGCATTTATGTAAAAAATAAACATTATTCTGCAAAAAATATTTTCTGAGTATAGATTAAAAAAATGTTTAAGAGCTTTGTAGCAGGAAAGCATAAACTGAACAGTCCTATGTCAGGAAGGCCTACAACCTTCTCCTGGTTTTACCTTCTTTTCTTCCTTATCAGATTCTCTGCCTTTTCTTTTCACTTTTCACCCCCATGGGGAAATGTCTGTCTCTTTATCAAGGTCAAATTTAAATGTCAGCACATTGTGAGGCTGGTCTCACCTCCAGTTCTGTCTTTCTTTTGTCAATCTCTTCATTTTCTGCAATTCTGAATCGTTCACATTTACTTCCTTTATAGTAGTTTAGAAAAATCAGTCCTGCAGTGTTGATAGGATTACATTAATGAGATGAGGAGGCAGGAACACTAGTTAAGAGTCTGATTGCATAATCCAAGTAAGAATTGATGCTGACTTGATATAAAGTAATGTGGTGGAGATGAACAGAAAACAATAAGAAAGGTATTAGGTAATATAAAATAAAAATATGAAATTAAACAAAGTAAAGCACAAAACCAAAAAACAAAATAAAGGCAAAAACAGAAAACCAGATGAAATAGACTAACAAAAAAACCTTGATTCATCAGACTAAACAAAAACAGTAGAATAATTTGGGTGAATATATAATATATCATCTGAATCAGGAAACAGTTTAGGTTGAAAAGGAACACTATTGATAATTAAATCAAACAAGAAGCTTCTAACTAGAGCAGGCTTGTGAAAACCTGGGCATCTGCTCACCCTGAGGATAATGGAATCATTGCTGAATTATACATTTAAATGTATTTAAATCCTAATCTTAATTAATCACTACTTTTCTGGGAAAATTTTTGAAAATTAGCTAAATGATTTGAGGGTTAGTTTTATCTTGCCAAAATTGGTCTAGATGTACTGAAGAATGGTGGGTGAAAAGGACTAAATCTAAGCATCTAGCTATATTTCTAAGATTGTATGAAAACAAAGAGGATAAATGCTCTCCTTCCTCTCCCTTCCTTCCCCACCCATCCTCCAACTCCTGAACACAGATAAGCAAACCAGACCTCCTCTGAAGAAGCCAGGTGCTCACCATGATCACATTGTCAAACCATGGGAAGATGTTACTCCTTGCTAACCACACTCTTGAATCAAATGTTTAAGTTCCAAAGCTTCAACATCGTGTTTTTACTGATGCTTTCAAAATGTGTATCTCCAATCTCAATATCTCCAATGAATGGAAGACAATATATTTTATGGGGTACTCAACTCAAATTTTTGAAAACTAGCGTGTATTTTACACTTAAAAGATATCCAATTCAGATACTAGATTTTCATCAATTACTTGATCTGTATTTGGATTTTATAAAATTTGCAGTTCAGAAAGTAGAGTCACAACCTAAGTTGATCCAAAATACAAGGAACATTTTTCAGTGAGTTGAGTAGCAGCTTTAAATTTAAGTTTAACTTCAGTAGATTAAATAAAATGTAAAATTTGGTCTCTGCTAAGTACCAGAGGCTACCACACAAAACAATGTAGGAAAAACAGGTGTCTCAAAGTTACAGATTCACAAATTGCATGTTTACCCTACCCTCAAATCTGCTTCTCTCCTAGGCTTCCTGACTACAGTACCTGGCACTGTCATTTACCTGTGGGCTAAGGTCAAAAAACTTGAAGTCAGACAACTCTAGGCTATTTCCACCCCTCATATCCAGTGTCCAGGAAATTGTAATATAAATGTAAAAAAAAACTGACCACCATTCACCACCTCTGCTGTTAAAGCTCAAATATTTATTGATTCTTCTACTTTCACTTTTAGTGCCTATATGCTATTTCCAAGGCTAACTAATCCTTTTCATCTGAATGTGCTACTTAGTTGCTCAGAGTTCCTCAAAGTATTTTCATTACTCATAAAAAACATACTGCAATCAAAAGTCTGACATGATCTGGTCAATTTTCGCTCTGTTGGCTCATCCGCCATCTGCAGATCATCCAAGGTGTTTTCCTGATTATGCCCTGACCACAGGAAGCGCATCCCACAGTAAGGTTTTACCTTTGCAGACCGCTTTGAAGTTATTTCTCATCTAGTTACTTGGCTAACTCCCTTATCTTCTGATTGAAGCTCTCCTGTTTTTTATTTTATTTCATTTTTTAATTGAAGTATAGTCAGTTACAATGTATCAGTTTCTGGTGTACAGCATCATGTCCCAGTCATGCATATATACATACCTATATTCATTTTCATATTCTTTTCCATTAAATGTTATTGCAAAATATTGAATATAGTTCCTTGTGCTATATAAAAGAAATCTGTTTTTAATCTATTTTTATATGTAATTGTTGACATATGCAAATCTCAAACTTCCAAATTTATCCCGTCCTAAACCATTTCCCCCAGTAATCATAAGATTGTTTACTATGTCTGAAAATCTGTGTCTGTTTTGTAGATGAGTCCATTAGTGCCCTCTTTTTCCTTTTTCTTTTCTTTTCTTTTTTTCTTTTTCTTTTTTTTTTTTAGATTCCTCATATGATTAATATCATATGGTATTTTTCTTTCTCTTTCTGGCTTACTTCACTTAGAATGACAATCTCCAGATCCATCCATGTTGCTGCAAATGGTATTATTTTATTCTTTTTTTTTTAATCACTGAGTGGCATTCAATTGTATAAATATACCACAACTTCTTTATCCAGTCATCGATCAATGGACATTTAGGTTGCTTCCTTGTCTTGTCTGTTGTATATATTGCTGCTATGAACATTGGGGTGCATGCCTCTATTTCATTAAATAAAAACTCTCTCACCTTTCAAACATTCATTCTATTTTCTCTTAACAAGTTAAACTCTAATTTGTTTTCAGAACTCTTCTTAAATGGAGAACTGTCACAGCATAGTGGTTAAGAGTACAGATTTTTTGGAGCCATATTTTCTGGATTTTACTTTTTAGTAGTTATGTGACCTTGAGCAATTTTACCTTACCACTCTGTGCTCTGGTTTCCATAACCCTAAAAATGAGGCTAATAATAGTACCTAGATAGTGATAATGTTACTTTATCTAAGGGGCTTAAAACAGTGCCTGGCACATGGAAAATACCCAATGTTAAGTTATATATTTATTTGTTACTATTTATTTCTCACATTAGAGTGAAAGATACATGAGAAGGGGCAATTTGTCAGTTTATTTACACAATCTTCCTAGATCCTAGAAAAAATGCCTGGCCTATACATGAATAGAAAGGCCAGAGTTAAAAAATATACATACAGATGCAAGAAGACATCAACAAATAATTATAATTAAATAAGATAATGCTCAGAAGAAATATTCAAACAGGGAATTGGGAGAAGAGAGGATTAAAAAGAAAATCTATCTGTACTGTTTTGAATTAAATTAAATTGTTCTTTTAGTTTCACTCTTTTGTTAGCTCATTTCTGCATCCATCCTTCATTTAATATTTTACATAGGTAAGGCTAACTTGCCTTGGCTTATCAACAGGGAAAATCATGTGACACCCAAGATGCTCCATTTGAAAGCATGCCATGTAATGCAATTAAGAGAGGACCATGTCAGTAAATAGGAACCTGGATTCATTTCTTGACTATACCACCACAAGGGATTGATACTGCTTTGTGTCTCTCATCTTAGTTTTCTCATGAATGGAACTGGATTAAGTAGTTACTATTCACCTTTTAGCTTTCTAATTTGTTGCATTTTTGTGGTATGCTCTGACTTTTTCCTGAATGTGTTCTATCTTTGTCCTCTTTCTGTCCTCAATTGGCACCAGTAGAAGGCATCAAAGTAATTTTAATATCATGGTAAAGAGAGCATAATTGCAAAAATAAACATAAGGCACAAAATTATATGCTATACATGTGTACTCACTGATAGTTGAATGTTATGCTATTTGGATTAGCATGGGTAATCATTTCTTATCTTGCCCAACCAAATATGGTAATATGAATTGTTAATTGATTGCATAAAGCACATGAAAATGAAGCAGTAAAAGTATGTGAAATAGAGAAAAGAAGGGTACCAGATAAAATTACAAATGGACAAAATGAGGGCAAGCAGATTCTATAGCCATCATAATTTATATATTTCCTATGGCTTCAAATTCTTTCTTGTTTCACAAATTAACCAAAACTGCTTTCTAGTGGAATAAGAGAATGGAGAAAATCAACAAATATGTGTAATCCTGAATCTGATTTCCAAATGGGCATCTGATTCAGTGAGGATGAGTTGTCTTCAAGTTGTAGAAAATCTGAATAATTTTGGCTTCTACTGTAGGCACTTGTATGCTTTCCTTTAATAGAGATTTTAGAAAAAGAGAATCTCACAGAGCGTGCTCCAGTGATGGAATGATGGAATCCTTTTCAAGCATTCTGCTGAGTATTCTGGCTACTCCTCCATTCATCAGATGGTGCTGGGGTTTCAGTATCACATCCTCAGTTAACAACATCTGAAAGCAGCAAGGAAGGACTGTGTAGAGGAGATCTTTCTTACTACTCTCCCTTTTCATCAGGAAGAAATAATGTTCCCTGAAACACCAAGTATTTTCTCTTATGTTCTCTTTGAAGACAATCTCCAGCAAACTAAGCCAATTGGGCTGAATATTGGTCATTCCCTGAGTTTAAGGTGCCATCTGAAAACACTGATATCCTTATTAAGTTTATTTGTGGTTTTTAACAGAGAAGTGGGTAGGAAAGACAGACTGTTGGGGTCAAAGTGTGTTTGTTTATTTGTAGTTATTCTTGCTTTTCACATGTCCTTTAATAGGTAATAGTTCTAAACAAGGTCTATATTATTTTGGGCCTTGTATAAGATTGTTCTTCATTTCTTTAACTTTTATTTTAATATGATTTGCCCCTCAGGCTGAGTATCCCCACCGCCTTCCCAGGAGCAGGAGGTGAAAAGTTGGAGCCCTTTTTTGGAGTTTTGCTGTAGGATTTTGTATAAGTAAAGTTGATAAACACACATGGGAACATTTCTGGACCTACTATGTGGTGGTGCACTTAATGCTTTTTAGATTTTTAAGTATCACAACTGCTGACTTCCATTGATCTTCACAAAATGAAAAATAGAAATAAGTTGTGAACAAATCACTCATAAACTCTTTAGCCACAGTTGAATCAATCATTTCCTTGTGATGGCATTTTGGGAAGAGGGTTACAAATAAAGCAAAGTCCCTACTGGGAGAGTTTCAACCACCAAAACAACAAAACAAGTGCTAGATATGACACTGTCTTCTTAAGAAGGTGCCCTTAACATTGGCCAGTATATGATTTTTGTGTGTTAGTGTGTGAGTGTATGTGTGTCTGCATGTTTGTGTATGGACTAAATTATTAAATATCAGGGCTGCTGTAAATTCTTAGGATTAATTTTATTATTAGGAATAAAGAAGTATTCCATAAGGGAAAAACATTTGCCATAATTTTTTGTGTCCTTTATTATAGTATTTTAATAATTTGTCAGAAAACTAAATACCTATATATTTTTATTAATTATATAATTTGTTGTAACTCATAAACAGTAACTATATAATTAATTAAAATAATATTTACAATAACTTATTAGAACATTTTAAGGTGCTCAAATGTTTTATTATTTTGATATATAACAGAAATTTATGAGAAATTATCGTTTAATATATTAAAAAATCAAATAAGGATAAAAATTAAAAATAAATTCTTAAATGCTAAGTAGTACACAAATTTCATGTTGTCATGGTAACCTAAATATCAGAGATCAACTGGAGTGTCAGACAGAATGGGGGACAGCTTTAATACATTTGTTTTAGAATTTTTGCCTCATGTAGCAATATTTTATGCATTTAACTACAATTTCATTCATGTATTATCATCTAATGAATAATATAAATGACTGTCAATGAACCAAATATGTTACTGTAGAAAATATATTTTTAAAAGACGTGAAATCAAAGCGAATATTGTACAAGTACCATAAATGCAGACTTCCTTCTCGTCGCACATTAATTAAAATATTATTAAAATTCTCTCAGTACAATGATTTTCAAACAGAATAACATATATTCAGCTCCTAAAATCATCTTTATATGAGTGTCCTGTTTTCCTGTGGAGTTTCAAGTTAAGTGACCATTTCTTCCTCTTTTGCTGTTGTCAATCATGCACATATTCAAAACATAGAGCTTACACAATCATTGTCAAATGAAGAGCCAATCCGAAGGAAAACAAAGAAAAATAATTATCACGGACATCCTTTTAAAGCAGAATCTAAATAGCCAAAACTAATGCCAAGTAAATGCAAGGGGTTTTTTATTATTTTTTTCTCTATCTCATTACTGCTGTGTTTCCTTTGATAGCAAAATTCTTTTCAAAACTGCTATATAATTTTAGTTTTATTGAAAAGTCTCCAATTGATTCTAAATACATGAGAATTTAAATCAACCTATCTGAGATTAGCCTTTGTGGGCAGGAAAATGGACATTTCTGCCTCGAGGTCTTGAGGGTTTTTACGAGTGACAAGATGACAAATGCTAAGTTCATTGTCCTGGATGAGCATATCAGTGATTTGATATATGACAATCTGTTTTGAACAACTCGTTTGTGATATTGAGATTGAATGTTATTGCATCTATGTGATTGAAATTTTATTAAATTTTATTCTCCACCCCCCATATTCACAATCAAATAACAGGGGAAATATTAAATCAGTGGTTATAGATTATTTCATTATGTTTCATTGATGGATTTCAGAAAAACATATAATCCTGATATTTATCACAATTAAGTCTCGATAAATACTCTATCCTTGGTCACACTTTAGGGAAAAAAATATCAAAGTATTGTGAGAGAAGTCCTTAGAGTTTATGAATACTAGCTTTACAATTGGTAGCCTCCACACCAGTGTTTGTGTTTTAGTGTCAGTCTAGCAGTTGTACGTTCTTAAATAATGTCCTAGGATTTAAATTTCCTAATGTCCAAAATTACTAACTTTTTGGCTTCAATCTCCAAATATGTACTGATGTATCTCTCATCTTTATTTCCGGATTAAAGAATCTTTGCATTCATCTTAATTTAATGTTGTTAAAATAAAAAGCAAGGTGAGTTTTTAGATTTACCAAATTCTCTGTAACTCACAGTTTACATTTTAGTGGGTCATTTTAGGGTAAAGAATAAGAGACTTTGTTCCATTATAAAGAATATGTTATTAACCATTTAAAATAATAGAAAAATTTTAGTCTTTTCTCTTTAGAGCTTGAACTGAATGTAGGCATTAAGAAATAAAGAAATTATGGTAACAATAGAAGTTACACATAGAAAAGTAAAGAAAATGATCACTTTTAATTCCTAATTTTAGTGACTTTGATAATGATAATAACATCAAACTATAGTATAAAAGTCTAGATGTTCTAATAATTTAATGTATTTTATCCTTTTAAGCATCCCTGATAATTCCATGAGCTAAATTTCATTATTAATCTAATTTTACAATCAAGAAAACAGAAATAAAGAATTTAAGTTACTTGTGCAAGATCACACTACTTATAAATGACAAACTTACTATTAGAGCTAAAGGAGACCAGACATTTTACACTACGTTGATACTTCTTTCTCATAAATTTCAGTCTTCTTTGGTGTCCAAACATCACAAATTTCTCCCGGCTTCTTCTTAGTCTATCCATTGCTTTTATCCTGCTACCTTTTGAATATATATGAACCAGAGTTAAGTTCTAAGATTTTATATTCTCACCTTGTACCTAGTTAACTTGTTAATGTAACTAGAGTAATTTACTTCACAAGACAGCAATCTTTTGGAGATTAAGACATTTTTACTCCATATTATTCGGTGGCTGCTGGAGGCATCTTGCCAATGATATTAAATCTTAAATGCGATTGAGCTCTGCAGTCATCACATAAGGTAATACAGGCAGACTTCCAAGTTTTCATGCTGTTGGGTGTAAGCCTACTGGGAACCATGTGATAGCTCTGCCCTGTTTTCCATCAAGTAGAATCTCATACAAATCAAACCCTTCTTGCATTACACCCAAGAAAATTTGAAAAGATTTGTATGCAAACATCCTTCCCTTTAATGCATCAAGCTTGTAAATATCTGGTGAACACGTTTGATGGCAAGCTGTTTTCCAAGGCAGGGCAAATTTCTTCCATGAGGAAAATTCATTTTTCAAAAAAAAAAACATAAAGCAATAAAAAAGATCAACTTATATCACCTTTAACAAATGGAACTAGGGGACTTAAAATTTTTCCTGAATGTTTTTCCTTTGATGAATGTGGTTAAATTTTATGTCACATATCTAAGGACAAAATGATGAGTTTTCATTCTTTGATTTACTAAGGCCTCTCATCTACTTCTGCTCTCCAACACACACTCCACTTTCCCCTTCACAGGACAGTAGGGAAGAGAGTTCTGGATTTAGAAATAAGAGATCATGGAATAATAGTCCTATTTAAAAAAAAGATCAACAATCGCTTTGGCTCTTACATATGGATATGTGTAATGCAGTCTTTCTTATATGCATATTGTGTTTTAAAAATAAGATACCACTTGAATAGTTCACACATAAAATGGAAGTCCTCTATATAAGTTTACAAATATACATAATGGATATTTTGTATGTTTGCTTGTGGATGTGTGGATGTGAAACTAAGTAAATGTATTCATATACACACATATATATATACACATACATATATATACACATATACATATATATATTTATATACACACATATACATATATATATATTCAGTGCTGTTCCAGAAGGTAGATTATTACCTACATTTTTCAGACATACTGGGGGTACAAATACACTAATAAACATTTTTCAAAGACATTAATCCATGCATAAAGTCTCTATCAGTTATCTATTTGCTTAGTTTCATCATTTATATTATAGTGGGCCTCATGATGTTAGATATGAATGCAATATGGTACATTATGTCAGGCCCCAGGTTGTTAAACACTCCCAGTGAGCTGGTAATCTTTTCAGAAAATTGCATTGTCATAATACTTGTCAACCACAAGCAAATATTAAGAACTTACTTCTTCATTGTGCATTGCAAATTGCAGGATAATTAGTTGAAGGGTTTTGTGACTTACAGAAGCAACGTCCGTGATCTCTCTGATATCATAGACACAGTTACATAACAGTCTTAGGAAACAGAGATAGGAAATGTTAATTAAAAATGAATATTTGGATAAGTACTAGAACAATATAAAACAGACATCCAGGAAGCTTTTCATATAGAAACACCAGAGAAGAATGCCATAGAGTTTTGAAAGATTTGGGAAAATATTGGTAAAGTGAGCTGGGAATTAGACATATATTTTTAAAGGAGGAAGGGATATTGATTTGGAATTGGATCAAACATCTACCTTCTTTATGTGATTTAAAGGACTTTTCAAACATTTCTTCTTCAATGATTTGATGAACTTAACAACCACAAAACTAATTTTCACTAATTCCTTTTAATCCACTGAAGAACTTCATTCTAACTCAACTATCCACATATATATGAGTTTTAAGTTGTTATTAGCTTGTACTAGCAACCATCACCCATTGCTAAATAAATAATTGTACAACTATTTAGATGTCACAATTTACAATATTTTCACTCTTACATTTGAACCTCAATATAATGTGAGTTAAGGAGGACATGGTATATATTTTTTCAATTTTGCAGATGAGAAAAATGAACATGGCATCTTGAATCAGATATACTCGATTTCAAATTCTGGCTTTATAACTTACCATCAATTTGCATTTCCATGCATTCTTCAGTATTTTTTTAAATAAAATGTTTTGAACAGTTAAATTAAATAGGGGCAGTAAAGCTGTTAGTACAGTCTAACAGATTAAGAAATGGTAGTTATTTTGTTTTAAATTTAAAGCTAACATTTTCTCACTCTGTCAAGATGAATTCTAAATCTCAATCATTCAGGTATTTTAGAATTTTTGTATACTAGACAGTGTATTCATAAATATTCATGCAATTTAACTTTTAAACCCTGAGCTGTATGTTTTGGCACATATTCTATTCCATATGTAATGACAAAGATATGCGAGTCCCTGTCATTAAGTGGAGTTAGGTGAGGCAGAAAGGAGAAATGACACTGATAAATAATTTCAGGCCATTTCTGTGAACCACAGATGTTTACATAAAGCTGATTAATATTTTCATAGTTCACAATAGATTAATTTATTGTGGGTTGCCACCTCCAGCTCTTTTATAAATCAAATTTTTAAAATTGTATTTAATAAATCACTTTCATTTTCTAAAAATATGTAAAAAATTTAGCTGTCATATTAACATATATTGTGAGTCCACAAAGGAAGATTTTTTGAACTCTAACTCCCATAATACAGAAAGAGATTTCATATATTGAAATACAGACAGCCTTTGAAAACATTTGTACATCATTATTAGATAATAAGTTTAAGGCAGATGTCATCTTTCCATCTTTATCAATCTGATCAAGTTTGTCCAAATATTGGTCAAAAGAGGAATCTGAGTCTATAATCTTATTCCAGTCTCCTGCCCCGACAAAGGTTTAGTTAATTTCTTTAGAGACTTCTGTTGGAGGTACATATTTCTTGTTAAAAATCTTCTTTTGTCTCTCTATATATTCTCTTCTCTCACATTTTAAGATTATAGTTTTCATATTATCTTTAAAAATATGAGCAGATTATTCAGAATGATTTTGTAATCAACTAAGTTAATTATTCATACTTCACCCTAACTAGAAGCAAATCTATAAACTAAAAATGCTGTTAAATAATTGATTTCCTTTCTTGTTTTAAGCGACTTGTTCAAATTGTGATTGTTAATTTTGCTGGAAATTTCAATTTAATCTCCTCTAAGATAGTATGCAGTTATTTTACTGGTTTCTTCTCTTCCCACCATAAATTTTGAAAACAATTTTCTAAATGTATTATTGATGAACTTTACCTACCTATCTATCCCTTCCCTTCCTCAGGATTTAACTCATTTCTCATCTCCACACTTCTGCTAATTTGTTGTGGACTGAATTGTATCTCTCTAAAATTCATATGATGTCATATGATGTCCTAACCCCCAATGTAATTGTGGCCATACATAGGACATTTATGAGGTAATTAGTTAAATTAAGTCATTAGGGTAGGACCCTAATCCCACAGGACTTCTGTCTTTATCAAAAGAGAAAAAGATACCGGGTCTCTCTCCATGTACATACAAAAAGGGGACATATGAAGACACAGAGAGCAGATCATCATCTACAAGGCAGAAAGAGAAGTCTCCCAGAGACCAACCTGTTGGCAACTAGATATCAGACTGCCAACCTCCAGAATGGTATGGAAATAAGTGTGCCTGTTGTTTAAGCCACCCAACATGTGGTATCTTGTTATAGCAGCCTAAGCAGGCTCATCCTAAGCCACTAATTTCTACCGCCCTTTCAGATTTCTGTGTAAATATCACCTTTTCCAAAGCCCTTTCTATCACATCCATTTTCATGACACCACATTCTTAGACTTGCTGCATTTTGATATGTTCTTGCTCATACTGTTTTGGATTTCTGTCACCTGTGACTGATTTAGAAGCTTCTTAAGTTTAGAGACTGTTTCCCACCAATTAGACATCTTTAAGACCTATCACAGGGAGTGGTGAATGTTAGGCTGCAAGAAATGTTTGTTGAAGTGCATTTTTGGAGACATATCAGTACCTGGAAGGCTAGCTACCATAAAGATGCCAAACAATTGTACATGTTCAATTTAACTTGAATTGAAATTCTAAAGACCTTTTTTATGTGGTTCTTCCCTGCAGTGAAGTAAAATATCTACCAATGAGAGTATTAATTATATTATGCTATATCAACTCAATAGACATTTAAGTGGCCTCTAAAAATAATGATTATGAACTCTGTGTATCATTGTGGAAACATTATAATAAAATGTATGTGAATTGCATGTAACATAATAGAAACATTATAATAAAAAGGAAAAGACAGGAGGTGAAATTGCTCATGAACTATGATTCCAAGTGTTAACAGATTGAAACATGAGAATATTTAGAGAATAATAGTTATAACATGGTGTCAATATGAATATTTTCTCCATTTTCCAAATTTCTGTGTTGTTTTCTATTTTCACCATTAAAATGTTAAGTTTACTTAAAAAAGCAAGGAAACATGTGAGTAGCATAGATAATATGTATTAGAAGAATATGTGTTAAAAAGGTGAGTCTGTTAGCATGGCAGCTGGATTCGTGGGCATGGGCAACCTGGATGGGGTTAAATCTCATATTTAATGCTTACTAGCTTGATGATCTTGAAGAAGTGATTTGCATGGTATGAGACTTCATCTCCTTATCCTTTGAATGAGAAATGATATTAACATAATGCCCACCAAAGAACTAAGACTGCTGGAGTATCAGGAGTGCTCTTAAATGCCAGCTAATAATTTCCAATTCAGTGTAAACTCTGTGAGGCTAAGGACCTGTGAATTCACTACTATAGATTAGTGCCTGGCATTTGGTAATTTTATAATACAACTTTATTTATAGATAAATGAATAAAAGGGTGAATATAATGAAGCTAATAGAAAAGACTTCATAGAAAGTCTAGGAATTTTGAAGAAAAGAAGAGCAGGACTTTATATACATATACGTGCATATCTATCTATAATTTCATTATATGCCTGATGTCTAAGCAGATAACTAAATAAACAATTTCTGCTTCCTGAAAAGAATTAATCCAATTTCCCTTTAAGTTCTTTCCTGAGTAAAATAGATACTTTTTTCAGAAACTGCTTTTACTCATAACTTGTGGTAATTTACTGTGTCTCTGTTCAGAATGATTTCCTTGTGGTAGGTTAGCTCAGGTTCTAGTAGAATCAGCCATGGTAAATATGTAAAATATAATTACTGTAAGAAAGATGAATAACATTGGTAAGATCATTTAATATTTTTGGAAGAGAAAAAAAGCAGAAACTGCCCAAAGCTTAGAATGCCCCTAGGAAAAAGCTGCATTCCCAGCTTTCAAAATCCTTCTTGCTACTTCTGCTCAGTGATGGCACTGAAATTCACTGATCCCTCTGCACACAGTTTTCTTTTTTTAATCTCAGGTCATATCACATTTAAAGTTTACTGTCTTAAAAACATCTGGAATGCACCCAGTGTATTGATTATCTCTCATATTTAAATTGAAAAATATAATGGACTTGGAAGGGAGTAAACCAAGTGGTGGGCAGTTTTCTCTATCACTTTTTCTGTGTGTAGCACAGCAGATATATCTAAACATTTTCAGGATAAAAGGAGATTCGAGTGAGCCACTCAGTGATGTCATAATAAACTTCCTTCCCACACACATATAGGAGTGTAACGCTGACTTAGACATGTTCCAGGAGATAAACCACTCACCCATTCTTTAGGAAATAATTATGAATGGAGTAAGTCAGAGTGTGCCTCCCTGTCCCCTCTCCAGCCCTTATTTATATATTCATACATCTATTGATTCAAAAGTTTAGTCATTCAAATATATATACTATGTATTCATCACACATTTTCTCTATACTAAAGGGTTGTGGAATTTTTGCATTCCAAGAACTTACATTCTAACTGGGAGAGAGACACTCTAAATGAAAGAAAATAAGTAAAGTAATTTCAGAATGCAAAAAATAAAAAAAAGTAAAGGAGAAATAAGGGGGAGAGGTATAGAGTGAGGAAGTTTTCATGGCTACTTTAGAGCTAGCATTCTGAATGGCTTCTCTTAGGGAGTTACAGTTCAAGCTGGGGTGTGACAAATGGACACTCAGCCACAACAGGATATTGGGAGAAGAGAGTGTCAGGCTTAATTTCCAAAGAGAAGAGTGGCTTGAGGTTTCTAAAGAATTGAAGAAGAAAAGGAAGGAAGGAAGAGGGAGAGAGAGAGAGAAAGAGGGAAAAAGAGGAGAAAATGTTAGTGGGATTGAAGAAAACAATGACAAGTTTTATGGGGTGGATGTGAAGGAATAATATGGGCTCAATTTGGCCATGAAAAAGTCTTAGGTTTTCTGCTAATTGCAATTGATCTTCAGTGGAGCATTTTCTCTAAGGCAGTGATATTATCTATTAGATAATTTCTAAAAGGTTTTACACACACATACATACACACACACACACACACACACACTACTCCAACATCTTGTGTCTTATGAAAAAGTTGTCTAGACACAGAGATAGGACACCAGGTACTTAAAGAAGTCAGAGAAAGGTGTCCAAAGGAATCAATGTGAGAGCTGAATTGTGAAAGCTTTGAGTTCCAGTCCAGATGAACAAGAGGAAAAAAGCACTTTTTAAGTATTTAAGTATTGGTGAATCAACTGTACACTAACATTTTTTAAACTCTTAATTTTGTCAAAAAACAAATATCAGCAAGATGCAACCGAAATTTTTTGACATCCCTGAAGTTTTAAACAATCTAGACGTATTTGCATAGTTTGAGTAAAGGTTGGGAGGTTGACTTCTCAATTATCTGCATATATTTTATTTACTTCAAATATAAAACTTTCTTGTATACCAGAAACAGAATAAAAAGTGGTTCCTCAAAAATATGTTGGTGTATATTTGTAAAATATCTACCCTTTATTGGACTATTACACTGTTCTGTACATATTTTAATTTTTCAAGAATTCAGATTTGAGGGGTAGGTTAGAGTTCAGTGGTAGAGTGCATGCCTAGCATGCACGAGGTCCTATGTTCAATCCCGGACCTCCATTAAACAAACAAACAAAAAAAACAGACCAAATTACCTTGGCCCCTACTCACCTCAAGAAAAGATTCATTTAAAAAAAGAAATTCAAAATTTACATTGACACTAACAGGGAACTATTATCATGTTCAATTTCCTGTTGAAGAAAATGAGTTTCAGGGAGGCTTCCCCAGCTCATTTCAGATGGCAAATGTCGGGGTAGGACTAGAACTGAGCTCAAGTCCACTGAATTATTCTGCTATCCCACACAGTTTAAACCATGGCTAATTTCAAAGCATGATTGAGTATTCAGCAATAGAATGTGGGTTTTCCTTTACTGTGTGGCTTACTCTGAAAACAATAAAAGCACATAAAATTATGAAAAAGAGGAAAGAAAACATACACATTGTTTTTTTGTTATTTTTTTAAATTACTCTATATCATTCTCCTCCTCATCCTCTTTTCTACTGTCCTTTCTTACTTAATGGCTTCAATCTTTCTTATATCCCTTCTTCATGTCCTTTTTCCTACTGTGTTTTATTTCTTTGTGGCATAAGCCTTTATTCTTAGATCTATAGTCTTAGAGTACATTTGTAATATATCTTATCTTTTTAAGAGAAAAATATGTAATATATATATGATCATAGAATAGCAAACTTTATAGGGCTCCTAAATCTATAATTTTATATGAATATTTTGGTCATTTTTAACTTATAAGCAAAATCTCCATGTGAAGATTATGTGTGCAAATACACAGACACCAAATATAAAATCATATAATTTAGAATTTTTACATATTAAAAGCTACAGAAATAAGCCATAAGCAGAGTGCTTATAATTGTTGGCATGGCAGAGAGAAAGTTATGTAGTTTACATAGCCTCAGAGCATCTGTTATCTGAATAAGAACCGAAAACACTCTTTAAAAGATCCTGGGCACATTAATGGAATCATGATTTCCCCTAAAAGTGAATAAACCTATAGATTAATATTACAGGAAACTGTGTAAGAGGATATAGTAAAATATTTATTCAATGTTATTTTAAAAAATTACTTCTGTTCTACCACCTGAAGACATTCATGTATCAAGAATTTGACTGGAAAGAACAAAGGAAGAAAAAGAAATAAGTAGGAAAAAGGCTTGCAGTCAATTTTCCTAGAAGCAGTACCTTATTCCTGGGCTTGGTGCTTTATAAAATACAATTGTCTATGCCTGCTCTTCAAATAGAATCATTTATAAACGTTGTGTAAATCCATATTATAAATTTCATAGCTCCTGCCAAAATTAAGGATATTTTCTTACTTTGAAAAACACCTCATTTAATTGTTTTAACTGCAAAATTAATGAAATTCAGAACATCTAAGAAAAATTACAAAACAAATGACTAACATATTTTACAGCACCTCCTATTCGAGAGATGGAGTCTGCATCTCAGTTCTGTGAATCTGGGCTTGTCTATGACTTGCTTTGACCTAGAGAACCTGACAGAAGTAGTGGTTATCTTTTTAAGTTGTTAAGTTTCCTGGTGTTTCTTTTATTCAACACAAAATAACTGATACAACACTGATCAACAGGAACTGGACAAAATTATTTCGATAAGTTTTCCTTGACAAATTAAATATCAAGTGATATATAGATATTAAGTTCATTATTCATGCCTTCTGCCAGAATGTGGCTTTCTTCACCTGTTAGAAATTCTAGAGACCCTGAGCTGAGGTTGCTTCTTTCTTAGAGATGATGGATGAGAGTGGACTAGCCTGCTTATTGACCTTGTCCTCTGTCAGCCACCTCTGAAGTTAGCTGCTCATCTAAAGGTGGGATTCTGCACTGTTCCTATTTATTATTTTCTCCAGAGCAGAAACTGTGGACCTATGGTTACATGTGATCACAATCCATGGAAGGACACATCACCATGGTCTTTTAAATAGATATAAAATGTCAACAGGCCTGGCTTATTAACACACACAGGTCCTTAATAAAAGCTTAGGTAAAGATTGATCTTTGAGCTTCAAAAAAGAAACAAAGAGCTATTGGAGGTCATCAATGAGAGGATGTGACTTCAGCTGACTCATGAACTGGACCCACCAATCAGAGGCTCCTCACCCTCTCCTCTGCCCTTGCCATGTACCTTCTGACCACCTCTCCCACAGCTGGAGCTGTTTTCAAGGACACAGCCTTGAGAAAGCAATGTAAGATGGAGACCATCTGGAAAGTACATGTGACTGAATCCAGTAAAGGCCTCCAAATAAACTTTTAAGATTCTGGTGGGCAGATTCAGAAGTCTATTTGTCCCATAGCCACCCAAGACAAACCTCATATGTAACTTCCCATGCTTATTAAACCTGCCACATACCAGTCTGGAGAGGTTTGCCTCTTTCCTCAGTCTCTCTTTGCACTCTATGTATGGGGATAAGTTTTTAAACCAACAAGAGCAGCTTCATTTCTCTAATGTGGCTATTAGCAGAAACCATAGATTGAATAAAGCACATCTGGTTATTACCTCCATCTACCTTAGAGGGTGGAGGAAGAGGGCAAGGGATAAAGGGCTCCTGACTTGAGTCCATGATGTTTGTAGAGAGGAGATTGCTCACTGCTTGGTAGTGAGCTCTTGAGTGCAGTATCTCAGCTTTACTACTTCAGACAAAGGCAGTGATTTTCGTAGGGAATGGGTGACAGCTGCAGCACTGATTCCACCAGGTTTCCAAGGAAGAGAGCCTGAAGGATTATGCTTTTAAGTGGCTAGGTGTGTTGCTCAGAGTTTTTTTTTTTTTTTTAAGCAGTAGGTCTCCACCTGGAGTAATTCTCCCCTGGGACATTTGGTAAGATCTGGAAAGATTTTTGATTGTCATACTAGGAGTGCAATGCTATTGCGATCTCATATAAGATGCTGCTAAATGTCATAAAATGTACAAGTAAGCATCCCTCCTCACTCCCCCCCACCACAGACACACACACAAGCACAATCCCATCCAAAATGGCAATAATGCCAAAGTCCAGAAACCCTGGTCTAGAGGAGCCAGGCCTTCCTTACCAGATCAGGAACATGCAGGTGGTTTTTGCTGTCAGTCTTTCAAATTGTGTAATGAAATCCCAATGACACTTCTATAATTGAAACAGAATGGTTGTGCTTAAATTTACACTACTCTATTATAACAAAATAATGTTATCCTATTTAAAATTTACAGGGAACAGATTTCAAATGATTTAGGGAAGAATCTGTTATTCAAAGGGAAAAAATAGGCCCAGGTCCCAAGTGTGGGATTCCATGAAAAAACTTACATTATACATTTACCATTTACTATAATAAACTCTCCCTTATTATACAATTTTAGTTTTATAAAGAAGCTTTCATGTACTTTGTTATTAACAATAGCCCCAAATCACTGCTTAAAAAACTCGTTACCCAAGTTGTAAATGAATCATTTCCTTGTGATGTCAGGAATCTTGGGGCCCATAAAAGGATTTTTTTAGTGTCTATCAGAGTACACTACAAAACAAATATCATTAAGCATATGGAAAGAAATATAATGTTCTTGCTTTTTGAGAAGACTTAGAAAAAACACTTATTTAATAAGATCCTCACACTGAACTTTATGCTAAGTTATGTGTAGCTTAATTGGACTAAATTTAAGCCTTTTTTAAGTTGTAATTTAAATTATGCTTTTATGATAACTTTTTTAAAAATCTATTTATGTGTATTTCTGAAATTTATTTGGATGGGCATTTAATTATATCATATTTACTCCTCTCGTTCTTTCTAAAATAGAATCTAGAATAGATTGAGTGTTGTTTATCATCTGAAAGTTAAAACTCAAACTATAGATGATTTTTAGCTCCTTACGCTGTTCATTTTTTCCTCCATTGTGAACTGGGCAAATGCTGTAGTTATTTAGAAATCTTTTCCATTGTCTTCTGGAAAGAGTGAAAAGAAACAGAAATGGGATAGGAGAAATTAGCCTAAAGCATAAACTTTAAGAAGAAATAAATGTGAAAGCTGTTATTGCAGTTTTGCAGTTGGATAACTACTGTATGAAGTGACAGAAAACCAATATTAATAGAAGTTTTATACCATTAAAATGCATACTTAATTTTTTTCTTTAAATTCTTGTTTTTGCTTTTGTTACTTACAGATCAAAATTTAAATGAGTGCTTTTTGTTATTTTTCCTTCTCCATGAAAGTCATTTTGATAATTAGTCCATTTATTCCTGTGTTCCTTGATTTTAAGTTGTTTCTG
The DNA here is from genome assembly GCF_048564905.1 of Vicugna pacos. Classification (NCBI taxonomy): domain Eukaryota; kingdom Metazoa; phylum Chordata; class Mammalia; order Artiodactyla; family Camelidae; genus Vicugna; species Vicugna pacos. The sequence continues at coordinate 54,223,049 of NW_027328740.1, forward strand.
CTTCTTCATTATCTTGATTACATTATCTTATACAGTGACACAAAAAACTGCTGTTACCCCTTTTATTCACTGATTGATAAGGCAGTGAATATATTTAGCAGAAATTTTGTAAAAACTGAAGTGTCTCATGTATGTGGAAGAATTTAATTTTATTTTTCTTGAATCTATATCCTGACATTGATGCTGTCATTCAAAACTGCTTTAAGCATTGCTTTCTAAATTCTTACATTTATTCAACAAATATTGAATACATATAACACATCAGAATGTCCTTAGACAAAGTGTTATAATGTTTAAAACAAAATATGCTTCCCTCCATGAAGCCTGTATTATAGCATCCTCTATCCTTCTGATTATGGTGTTTCTCTTGATTCTTTCTCAATCTATGCATTCATCTTTTTAACAAATATTTATGGTGTTCTTATGTGCTTGGCTTTGTTCTACATGTTTGGTACATAATGGTGAGATGATTACTATCTTCGTGTTTTTTAAATTAGAATGGGGAAATGAATATTATATAATAAAGGCAGACCTGAATACAAAATAATGAGATTTTAAGCACTAAGAAAGAGACAAATTCTCTGTAAGAAAACAATCAGGGTAGCAGATTCTTGTATAGAATATGTAGCCCAGTATTGTCCTTAAAAGAAGTAAATCAACCTGAGAGCTGAGTGAAGAGAAGGATATAGCCATGCCCAAGAATTCAAATTCATGTTTTTCTGATAGAATATCATCACATTTAAGTACTGAGATGGGTAAAAGTCACAGTCTTCAGTACACCAGAGTCCAGTGCAACTGAAATTCAGTGAATAAAAGGAGAGAAAGATATTAGAAGATGCTGGGTGGTAGCCATGATGTTGAAGATCAAGAAGTTGTTTTTTGGAAATATAATTATCAGGAATTGGTGATATTTTTTATGTGAGGACTAAGGAATACAGAAGTATCAAGGATGATCCCTAAACCTGAGCTTAAGCAGCAAAACAGGGGACATAGTTTATGGAAGGAATGAGATGAGTTTGCAAAATGTGTTAGAGCCACCTTTTCTGGCACTAAAGCAGAGATGTCAGGTGGAAAGCTGAGTATAGGTCAAACTTCAGAGGAGGTGATCAGATTGAAGTTAGAGGTATAATGAGAGATGTCTTGGGCTGATAGTATAAGTCATAAAAACAGGTTCCCCCAAAGAGTGTCTAGAGAAGATACTTTCAGTATAGATTCAATAGTAAGGTTTGAGTAGAGGAATAAAATCTGGGAGCATGCACTAGGAAATGGAGATATGGAAAAAATAGAACAAAGCTTTGACTTCTAAGGGATTAAGGTCAAGCTGAAGAGATAAACAAGTATCTGAATAGTTATATGATAAAGGTATGTACTAGCTAGTAAGGGAACACAATGGAAGAAACATTTAACTCTACTGAGGGTAGTTCAGAGGAGAGTTACAGTAGGATAATATGGAGCAATTCTGAAAAATCTTCAAAATAAATAACAAGCTAATAGGAAACAGGCAAGAACATTCTGAGCAAAGATTTGAGATTAAAAAAATTTAAAGCATTTGAACAATTGTAAATAGTTCAGCTTAATTACATGGTTATAGCTTGTTTCACAATTCAAGATTTAGGTTAACCTTCACTGATGTACCTTTTCACCTTTATTTTATATTCCTGTAGTAATTAACAAATCATATAGCTTTTGCCCTCTCATTGTCTGTATTAATATTTTCTCTCCTGACTTGTCTTTAATCTGCACAGTAAAAAGAGGAGCATAATTCTTTCTTATAAGCAAATGCTCATGCAGTTCTATGGAAACATCAGATGGTCTACAAATGTATCATTTTCTAAACAACTGTATTCTTGTCCCTTTGTCCTTGGCAGAGATGGAGGTAAAACTTTTAATTAGTGTGAAAACCAAAATAACTGTATCCAAAATATTACAACATATCATTCTAGCCTATCTGTGATGCCCTGATGTAAGTAAAACAATTCAGTGATCTGAAATTAACCTGTAATTATAGTGTTGAGAATTAATCACTACAATTTAGGTTTCATTAAATTCAAACACACTCAAAATTGAATCAATTTATTAAGCTTATTTATTTCCCAGTCCCCAACAGACACAATGATACCAACATATAACAAGTTCAGATATATAAACAGCTTCACTATTCCACTTACAGAAGTGAGACTACAACTTCCCAACTAGAATAAGGCACACTCTAAATGCAAATTAAAAGCAAGACAAGACACTCTAAATTGGAGATCTGCTTGCTGTTGGTGAGAATGCCTTGAAATATTGTTCTTGATCTATATGCAAAAGTATAGGGACACACACTTGTCAAAAGAGAATACAAAGTTCAATCTAACCAATCCATCTTGTGCAGATTTTCCCTTCATTCAGTGCAAGTTTAAAATGTATAAATTATTTTGATCAGAATTCATCAATAAAATCTTAACTCAAAAACAAATACAACAGAAGTGTCTTGTTCACACAATGCCTGTGTGTCTTTGAAAAAAGAAAACTACCTGGAAGCAATCCTCTCTGTACCTCTCTGCCAATTTTGATTAACAGATTCCCTCATCTTGACTTGGAGCAACTCTATTAGAATCATAAATTGTGAAAATGAATTGCACATTAAAGGTTCTGGCTCCCGACGACCTTGAGTTTTCCAAATAATGTTTTTCAAGACATTTAACTAAATGCAACTATTGTGTAAGGAGATGGTAGTTGTCAATATGAACACTTCAATAGAGTAGAAGTAGTCATGTTGAATTTTTTGTATTCAATTATTCATTCTATGTTATTTGATAACACATAATCAATCAATTATTTGTTAACTATCACAATTAAATTTGCCAGAATTTTTGGTAAAGCCACTACCAAAAACAGCAATGACTAAACATGCTTTTATAAGGATCAAGCAACCAATGCAGTTTAACACATGATCCATTAGAACCTCTCTTATCAAATCCTGGAGTTCTTTGACAGGTGGAAAAATGTAAATACTGTATACATTACAGAAGAGATCTTACAAAATTCTATCAATAAACATCCACAAAACTATTGCATGTCACTGTTAAAATTCAATTTCACTATTCTGTTGAAAAAATTCCATTGGTTACATATCTCATTTAAGTGTTGGAAAGAATACTCAGTGACTTCTAAGAAATGATGGACAATCTGAATTAAATAGCTAATTAACTTAAAATCAAAACTATAAGTTGCATATTTGATAAAAGTAATCTATATGTGTGCTTATCACACTAATATAATGTGGAATAAGATGGCTATAATTGTGGATGACTGGATCTACAGAGGTAGTAAAATGGTCCTGCTAGCTAGTAAATCTGATTATTAAATTCAGGAAGGAATAAGAAGAAAGTAGGGAAGAGAGGGAGAGAGGAAGATGAGAGGGAGTTAAAGAGAAAAAGAAGGGAAGGAAGGAACGATTTGTAGTAAAACTGTTACATGTCAGGTCCTAAAATAAATTCTTTCCTTAATTCTCCAACACTGGTTCTATTGTACGCAGAATTTATTTTAGCTTTTTTTTTTCCCAAGGTGAAAACATCAAGGTTTAAGAATATTAAATAAACTTTCTGTGAACACATAAATACTGAAGGAAGAAACAGACTTTTTATTATATCTGGACAACAAAAGTTACTTAAACATAGACTGATTAAACAAATATTTACTACTATTTATTTTTATCATTTACCCACTTTCCTGTAACTATGATAATCACCAGCAAAAACTCAGGATGTAATGTCTCTTTATTTCACCATTGTAACAGTAGAAATAGAAAAAAATATTTCCTATACAAAACATTTGATTTTAAGATATTTTTTACTCAGCATGCTGAAGATAAATTCAATTAATGGTAGTTAAAATTAATCAGCAAGAAATTGAATGGGACAAAGGGCCTAATTGTTCCTTAAAATATTTATTTCACAGTCTGTTCTAGATGTCATTTTTATGACGTCTTGTTGGGATATCTCTTAATAATAAAAATAGTTACTTTTTTGAGATACACTTTTGAAAGGTTGTGATAATATAATACAAATAGAATTATTCCTGTTTTACTAAACTTGCATAAATTCAAATTCTGAAACACAAGCATAAGGTCAGCTGTTTCTCAGTACAAAATTAAACTATGCTAAATTAAATACGCTAAAGGGAAGTGCTTGGCTAAGGGAGTTTGGCCATCTAAATAAATGACCATCATTTATGCAGTTTGCTCATTCCCCTGCAATGATTTTGCATGTTAAATAAAAATTGATATGAGTGAAAGGATATGAAATCTCTACCAACAAATTAGAAAGAAAAAATAACACACTAACTTAAAATATACTTCAGCTACCTGTCATGAGCAAATTTTAAAAAGCCTTAATGGAAAGAAGTGCAGTACTTGGCAATATCAGTACTTGCTTCTATAGATGATTCAGCTTATTTGAGTCTTAAAAAGGACTTAGACACATTTGTATCTTCATATCTGAATGTTATGTGGTTTTCCTGTGGGATAAGGTGAATTATTTCCATTTAATAACTTTAGAAACAAAAGATAGGATATTTCCATATTAAATTTTAGATGTTGGTATTTAAAATATCACCTTTGGCCATAGCTTGACCTCATATTTTGTTTCTCCTTATTTTATGTTAATCTTAAATCATCATTTGCAAAATTTTGTGCATGGTATTTCTTGTGAATAATTGAAATGGGTCAAACCAAGGAATTGTATTTGACTTCTTTAGGGCAGAAAACGGGGAGAAAAAGTTAAGAAATTCTACCATTTTACTAGAGATTGCTCTGCAAAGCTGACTGCAGGGGACTTTCAACTGCTTACCCATGCAAGGGTTTATCAGTAAACTGACAATTTCAACTGTCTGTATTTACAAGTTCCTGCTGTTCAACGTCAATAAACTCACCGACTGAATTCATGCATTTCAGCCACACAGCCAAGCACTGACTGCAACTGCAAGGAATGCCTTTGAAAAATTGAGATCAAAGATTGAAAACTTGCACTTTTAAGTGTAGATCCATTCACATTCTTTAAGACTCTTTAGGGAAGCTCAGCAGTGGACAGTCATATAACTGCTATGCACTTACACTTGGTGTTATTTGTTAAGAAAATGTATGGCATTTAGAAACCAGAAAAGGGATTGACAAGATGATGGAGTAGAAGGACACATGGCCCACCCTGTCTCATGAACACACCAAAAATTATATACAAATACAGAACAATTCACACAGAATAACTCCTGAAATTTGACATAATTTCTTTTACTTTGGAAATACAAGGAAAGCCCCACAAAACCAGGTAGAGGAAAAAAGAAGAAAGAAAAAGGAAATTGGTGCATGATATTCTTCACAGAAAGAGAGCAGCATAGAAAGAAAAGTGCCCTCACCCTGGGAAGCTCCCTCTCCAGCAAGGAGATCCACAGGGACAGAACAGGAGCTTCAGAGGTTCAGAGGAGGCAGCAACAGCTGCTTAGCAGAAAGAACTAAGAGAAACCAGCAGTGAGAGTCACTTTGAATCCTAGCCTAAGATGCATGCCAGGGGGGACAGGCTGGGCTGGGCTGCTGGAACTCAGGCTTCCACGGATGAGCCTGGGGAGAAGACTGGGGTTGACTGCACACAGGCAGCCTCAGGAGCCTGGAGTGTGGTGCGGGCTGTGGCTAGAAGAGAGTGCAAATCAATCTGGATCCCTCCATAGAAAGCACCATTGCATGTGGAATGAGGGGTGCATTACAACCTTCATAGATGCCATCTCTACTAGTGCACAGGGTGTTGCTGTGCACCAATGTTGATGAGCATTCTTGTGAGAAGAGAGGCGGGGTTCAGTCACAGCCATCTTCTCAGCTTGCTCTGGAGTGGTACAACTGCTGGTGCTCGTCTTCTGGGCAGAGAAGGGGCTGAAACATGAACTGTTACTCAGGGGCCATCCAACATCACAGGCAAGACTGTCATTCTAGTCCCAGGAAGAGGTGGTGGATTTGCTCTCCTGGTGCCTTTGTGGACCTGTGCCTCTAAGACAAATGAGTGGAGATTTGGTGCACATTTGGGATGGGTTTGGCATCAACCGTAGGTCTGTGTACCCTGTTTTTGATTTGTGGTTACCCTGTTTTTAATTATGTTAGCCCATTAGTATATCTATTTGCTTTAGAGTGGTAGTCATAAAGGCTCTAACACATCCTATGTAGAATGCAAAGAAAATTTACATTTGGTTTCACTGGGGAATTCTACCAAACATACAAAGAAGAACTTATATTGATCCTTCTCAAACTCTTCCAAAAGATTGAAGAGGAGGGAATACTACCAAACTCATTCTACAAAGACACCATCACCCCAATATCAAAACCACGTAAATAAACTACCAAAAACAGAAAATTAAAGGCCAATATCATTGATGAACATAGATGCAAAAATCCCTCACAAAATATTAGCAGACTCCAATGACACATAAAAAGATCATACACAATGATCAAGTTGGATTCATCACAGGGATGGTTCAATATACACAAATTAAACAATGTGATACACCACATCAACAAAAGAAAGGACAAAAATCACATGATCATCTCAATAGATGCAGAAAAAGCATTTGATAAAATTCAAAAATCATTTAAGATAAAAATTCTTACCTAAGTGGGCATAGAAGGAACATATCTCAACATAATGAAAGCTATTTATAACAAACCCACAGCCAGCATAATACTCAACAGTGAAAAGGTGAAAACCTTCCCTCTAAAATCTGGAACAAGACAAAGATGCCCATTCTCATCACTTCTATTCAACAGAGTAGTGGAAGTACTGGCCACAGCAATTAGACAAGAAAAAGAAATAAAAGGAATCTAAATTCAAAGAGAAGAATTAAAATTGTCACTAAATGTGGATTACATGATACAATATATAGAAAACCTTAAAGGCTCTACACTAAAACTAATAAAGCTGATAAAAAATTTGGCAAGGTAGCAGGATACAAGATTAACATAGACAAGTCAGTTGCATTTCTTCACACTAACAATGAAATATCAGAAAAGGAAAATAAAGAAACAATCTCTTTTAAAATCTCATCCAATTAAAAAAAAAATTCTTAGGAATAAATCTGACCAAGGAGGGGAAAGATTTGTATCAGGAGAACTACAAAACATTAATTAAGGGAATTAAAGGTAACTCAAAGAAATAGAAAGATATCCCATGGTCTTGGATTGGAGAAATTAATATTGTTAAAATGGTCACACTACCAAAAGCAATCATTAAAATGTCCATGAATGATAAACGCAAGAGAGAGTGTGGAGAAAAGGGAGCCCTCACACACTGCTGGTGAGAATGTAGTTTGGTACAGCTATTATGGAAAACAGTATGGAGATTCCTTAACAAAAACTAAAAATAAAATTACAATATGATCCAGCAATCCCACTCCTGGGCATATACCTGGAGATAACTCTAATTCAAAAAGATACATGCACCCCAGTGTTCATAGCAGCACTATATACAGGTAGCCAAGACATGGAAGAAGCCTAAGTGTCCATTGACAGATGGCTGGATAAACTGTGGAATATTTATACAATGGAAAACTACTCAGCCATAAAAAGAATAAAAGAATGCCATTTGCAGCAATATGGATGGACCTGGAGGTTATCATTCTAAGTGAAGTAAGCCAGAAAGAAAAAAAAAATTATATGTGATATCACTCATATGTGGAATCTAAAACAAATTAAAAATAAAGACACAAATGAACTTCTTTACAAAGCAGAAAAAGACTCACAGACATAGAAAGTAAACTTATGGATACTAGGGTGAAAGGAGGTGGGAATGAATAAATTAGGAGTTTGTAGATATATGTACTATTATATATATAATAGATAAGCAGCAAGCTTCTTCTCTATAGCACAGGGAAGTATATTCAGTATTTTGTAGCAACCTAAAATGAAAAATAATATGAAAACAAATATATGTATGAATACATATATGACAGAAACATTATGCTGTGCACCAGAAATTGACACAACTTTGTAAACTGACTTTACTTCAGTTGAAAGAAAGAAAGAAAGAAAGAAAGAAAGAAAGAAAGAAAGAAAGAAAGAAAGAAAGAAAGATAGAAAGAAAGAAACTAAAAAATTTAAAAGGGAAAAAGAAGGCCAACAAAAATAATAAACAAAAAGAGGAAAATTGGATTGGATTTTTTCAAAGTACCCCTTTATCTTATTATTTATAATTTAGTCAGTCCTCTATTTAACCATATATCAGTTGGTTATTGCCCCTGACCGTCACTGACCTACTTTCTCTCTCTATCGTCCTACTTATTCCAAACATTTCATATAAATGGAATCCAATATATGGCTTTTTGTGTATGACTCCTTTCACTTATCATAATCAGAACTTCATTCTTTTTATGGCCAAATAATGTTGTATTGTATGGATATACCACATTTTATTTACCCAATTTCTTATTGATAGACTTTGGTTTGTTTTAATTTTGGGGCTATCATGCATATTGATGCTGTGAATATTTGTGTACAAATTTTTGAACTTATTTTTAAAATTTCCTTGGGCATAACAGTGGAGTTGCTGGATCATATGATAATTCTTTCTTCAACTTTTTGAAGAACCAGCTGCCTTACAAATTGGCTTCACTATTTTACATCCCCCCGACTCAAAGCAATGTATGATGTTTCCAATTTCTTCACATTCTTTCCTGTTATTGCTTGTCTTTTTTTTTTTAATGATAGCCATCCTGGTAGGTGTGAAGTGGTACCTAAAATTGTATTAAATTTCTTAGCATTTACAAACTAAGTGATATATGGGTAGAAATGAAACTAGATTCATAGGGACATAATTAGATACATGATAGAAGAAGGTATACAGGAATATCACAAAGATATTGCATGTTCAATTCCAGACAACTACAATAAAGCACATATCACAGTAAAATGAGCCACATAATTTTTTTGGTTTCCAAGTGCATATAAAATTTATGTTATACTACACTGTAGTCTATTTAGCTTGCAATAGTATTATATCTAAAAGCAATACACATATCTTAATTAAAAATACTTTAAAATCTGTTAGCCATAATCTGAGACTTCAGTGAGTCATAATGTTTTTACTGGTAGAGTGTCTTGCCTCGCTGCTGGCAGATCAGGCTAGCAGTTGCTGAAAGTTGAGATGTCTGGCAATTTCTTAAAATAACAAAAAATAATAATTGATAGTGAAATATTGATTGATTCCTCTTTCACTTGAACACTTAGAGGCCACTGTAGGTTTATCAACTCATCTAATTTAAATATTATTGTGTCCCAGGGAATAGTGAGGCCCAAGAAAAGAAAGAGAGTGGGGGTAACAGTCAAGTCAATGGAGCAGTCAGAACACACACATCATCTGTGAATCTGGTTTTCATCTCATGTGGGTGGGGTTCATGGCACCCTGAAACAATTACAATAGTAACATCAAAGACCACGGGTCACCATAACAAATATAATAACAATGAAATAGTTTGAAATACTGGTAAAATTACCAAAGTGTGACAGAGAGATACAATGTGGAAAAATGGCAGTGATAGACTTCCAGAGACCAGGTTGCCACAAACTTTCAACTTGTAAGGAAAAAACTCAATATCTGCAAAGTACCGTTAAGCGAAGCACAATAAAATAAGATATACCTGTATATAGAAACTTCCAAACAAATTATGCAAATTCATGTTTTTTTTCTGAGAAAAAGCATAGTCACAAGGTCAGATACTCTTTTGTGAGAGGAATGACACTTTTGGAGTCACCGGCATTGACTGCTTTTTGAAGGATGAACACTATTCACACAGAGTGAGAAGAGAGAGAAAACTCTTCAAATAGAATATTTAAAGTAACATTTTGGGAAGGCAATGTGTACAGGGTATCATTGTGAAACACAGGGTAGATCTACTTTGCTTGAGCAGACAGTTTAACAATTGAAGAAAATAAACCTGGAAAAACATATAGCCATTACAACTAAAATAAGGCAACATAAATAATCAGAGTAGTTACATACTTTCAATATTTTGAAACAATGCAAGATGATGATATGTTTAAGTGGCATCATGAGTGAAACATCATAATTAACATGACTGTGCACTGAAATTTTCATAAGAGTTTCAGAAATGGATAGTATTTGGATGGACATAGACACATCCCAGGTTGGTCCAATAACGGAAGGAACTATTGAGAATTAGATAAGAGATGGACAAAGCTGTGCCTGCTATTCATTTCTCCCCACAAGCCTTGTGCTGTAACATGATATCCCACTGAGGGACCCTAGAGCTAAGGTTGCTTCTGATCTCCATGTATTTCTATTCTTTTGAACCCAATTTGGCTACTAGTTACATTATGTTTATAAAAACAAAGTGTTTTATGTGAGGATATTAATTAGCTATGTCAGCACTGGACTGCACCCTGCAGGTCTACAAGCCCTGTACTTGCCCAGCTTCAAGACCTGAGAAAAAGCCCAGAGTCAGCAACAGAGATAATCAATAGTTTAATGATTAGGGTGATCTTGCACATCTGAAGCAAAGTCCTGGAGCAAAATCCTGCCATGTGTGGGAGCTGGAGGGCAGGACATGATGGCAGTCTTTGCTTCTGGTGGGGAAGGGAAGGTTACCAGTTATAGGGGAGTTGATGTCAGGTTGGCTCATTGGTTACCAGGGTAATCAGCAGAGGGTCATGGCTCTTACCACCCCTATGATAAGCATAGTGGTGAGTTCTGCTCTAAATCTAGAACAGTCATTAGCTGGGGCCTGGGGCAAATATGAAGGAAGATCAGTCATGTGAGTTGTGTGTAGGTGAAGCAGGCACCAGTCAAGCAGGAGATGTATAGAGAGCAGCCATCTTGAGTTGCCTGACCATACAGCCATCATTAGAGGTACATGTTATTTATTGACTGAAAATAAAGAATCATGGAGTAGTGACATCAGAATTCCCATGCTCTCTTAAGGTTATAATTGCTTGTTCTCACTGTATGGGCAGAACCCTTGCCCCCAAGTTTCTGTTGAAACTCATGTTTCAGGGAAGTGTCTTCCAGAATAATGTTCCTTGTATACAGGAGATGGAACTGCAAATTAAGAGAATGGTTAGGATATTAAAAAACTAGACAAAATGATGACAAAGGGATGGCTATCCATTCAGAGGAGAACATGAGAAAAGAGAGGGGAGAATGGCAATCTGATAGTGGGCACTTAACCAACGTCAGAAAACAAACTTTGGGAGGACATTTTACTTTTCAATAGTAGGAGATCACCAATAAGGAAATCATAAAGTTGGCTTGGAATGTGTGCCATCATCCTAAATAGTCTTAAGACATGTGATGTGATATGTCGAGTTCTCTGGTGAGTGGAATGGTTAAGCTGTAATGACAGCTCCACAGGGCACAATGTCAGGAACCAGTCCTGTTGCTTTTCTGTTAAGGAGGGCAGTAGGGTGGAGGTGGGATTCCATTTTCAAGTTCTTTCAATATGCTGGTCCTCAAGCCAGTGCATATGTATCCGGGGCAGCTGAAAAGAAGAAGGATGAAGAAGGGCATTGAAACCCTTTAAAATTATACTCAAAGAACAAGTAACACTTACTTTTATATGTGGCTGACTACAATTTAGTCACTAAATCTAGCTACAAGTCATGCTGGGAAATGTTCCCAGATAAGAACAACTATCATTTCTACCCAGGAAAGGGGCAGCAGACTTTGAATGATAGAAAACTGGCAGTCTAGCCCACAATTCCTTTAACAAAGAATCAGTGTAAATCCTCTTATAAGCCTGTAGTTTTATGACTCTCAACCCTTGTCTCACAGAAAAGAAAAGTGAGTTTCAGAATCAAGAGTAAGCATTTGTGCCCTGCCTTCCTCTGCTCTAACGTCACTTGCTCTCAGTAAGTCAGCTGCTCATTCAGAGGAGAAACTATCAGATGCCAAAAGCAAAATTGATCTATTGTGAAAGAGATGAACTGTGTTCTAAAGAAACTTTAGACACTTCTCAGTCCTCGACACTGAAGGCCTTCAGGATGTTATGAGATTGTTATAATTATTTTTGGTTCCTTTAAGTCTGTGCTTAGAGCATGGGACAGGTAGTTGTATTTTATTTTAAATATATTTGGATGATAATATTCATTGAGTAAATTTTGATCGTACTTAATGCATATGAAGATCTGTGTTAGTCCTGATAATTACTTTAGGAGAGAACAAAATATACATAAAATTGTGATGTGTTACAGACCCCCAGGCACCCATAGTACAATGAGAAGATGACAAGTATTTCAACAACCAGCATGAACAGCTTTACCACACATACACATGCCACGTATAGAATATGTTATGTTATACATGCTATAACATATATGCTACATATTATATTATACTATAATGTATTATACTATACACTTTACTGTAGAGGTGAGTAATACATTCTTCCCATTTTCCAGGAGATAAATCCTTAGTAATTTGCATTCAAAGGGAAAGTAGAAGAAGAAATGTTTCCACTTGTTTCGGGAAAGAGACAACATGTAAATATACTCAATCAATAAGGCAAATGAGTTTAGGGTACTTCTTTTTTTGTGTGTTCCTCAATACATGCACTTTCTTGTAGAAGTGTACTTGAGCATTTTGATCACTAACATGTACACATCATGAAGATGCTGGGTGAAGATAAGTGTTTCAATAGGAAACTCCATAGCATACTCAACTGGAGAATTCTGCCACTGGCTAGAATGACAGATTCAGTGTAAATGTCTAAGTACAGCACTAAGAAGATTTAAGTTTCCCTTTTGTATGTGAAACACTAAGGTCATGCTCCTTACATGCAGCTTGCTTGCGGGGTAATTGGAGTAGGTGATCAGGGCAATCACACTACCTGTGGGTGGCTGGAGGGGATGGTGGGCACAGAATGCTCTGGAATATGACACGATAGATTTCTACTCCTCTTACAATGTGCACCCCCCCAAAAATAAGCTACTTTTTAGTATTTTTATATACATATACATATATATAATATTATAATATATATAGATATATATATAATATATCTCCTTAGATATTTAGTTTAATTCAATTAAACTTTTGGATAAATTATGCAGTCTTATAGTCTGTCAGACAACCTGATGTTACAGGTAAATAGAATATAAATTTAACACATTTTAATTCACTGTATAGAAAAGAGCACTTTAAGATGAGAAAATTCACAATTTCAAAATTTTCATATCAATCTTTAAAGGGCACTATCTGCTTTATTTTGGGGAAGCAAACACCGAGGGCTTTTGTGATTGAAACAACATTGTGGTTTACCATTTTCTCAATGGCATCATAGTCATTACTCACATCTAATTTAATCAATCCATCTTATTAGTGTTTTCTGATTTTAAAAAGGATATAAAATTACATTTTATTAAATTATAAATGTGAGTATAATAGCTATTAATATTTCCTGTGGGTTGATGTCCATGCACCACAATGCAATTGTACTATTTTATTAAATTCAAAAATATTTCTGTTTTGCTGCCCATTTGGTTTGCACATTCTGTGTCTTGAGTGATGTTCACAAAGTTTTCTTAAGATTTGTTTCTGCCATTGCCACAATACAACACATTTTTATAGTAATACATTCCTTTAGTATTTTAAGACAAAAAGTTGTACTATTTTGGAAACATGGTTATGTTTCTAACAATCCTTCTTATGCTCTGGTAATCATAGGAAGTCAAATTCTGCATTTTCTAAATGTTTATAAAAGCTTTATAGCTAGACAGTATAAAATGATGCTGACAATATAAAAAATATTATACACATATAATATTTTGATAAAAGTGCATTTAGACAACATTATAATATTTAATTTTCATAACACTCTGGTACAGGAATGCTATTATCTACAATTGAAGAGAAGTGAGTCCGAGAGAGGTCAGTAAACATGTTCAAAGTTGCACAGTTTAGATTTCAGATCCAGAACCACACAGTGAATCTTGTGACTCAAAATCTCTTACTCATTCTGCTAGACCATGCTACTTCCAGAAATAGATCCAGGCAGCCCAGGTCTATCTCCACAGAATACTTTCTCAAAAGAAATTTCAAGGTAGGCCAAATTAAATAAAAAAATGAACATCTATCTTTTTCTCATATTTAATTCAAGATCAATCTCCCTCTTCTAACCGTGTCTTTATATTTGGCCTTCACTTCAAATCCAAGTGCCTTTTTAAATGAGTTTAAATTTATTGTCTCTAGTTTATGTTTTAAACTAAGTAAATGATTTTCAACATCAGCCTATACCACCAATTGAAATTGGTTAGAAAAAATGACTTTCCTTGTGATCATATTTTTTAAATTTTGTTTTGAGGGGGGAGGTATTTATTTATTTGTTTATCTATCTATCTATTTATCATTTGTTTGTTTGTTTGTGTCTTTAAATGAAGATACTGGGAATTGAACCCAGGATCCTGTGTATACTGAGCATGCACTCTACCACTGAGCAAGAATTTTGTTATAGAATGAACTGTGTCCCTGTATAATTTGTATCTGAAGTCTAAAATTTGGCTGCCTCAGAATGTGACCTTATATGGAATAGAGCTGTTGAAGGTGTGATTAGTGAAGATGAAATCATGCTGGACTAGTGTGGGCCTCTAACCTAATATGACCGGAGTCCCTGTGATAAGGGAATATTAGAGCATGGATACACATGGACACAGGGACAATGCCACGTGAAAATGAAGGTAGAGATTGGGGCAATGCTTCTTCACACCAAGGAATTCTCAGGACTGCCAGAAAACCACCAGAAACTAGGGGAGAAACCCTAGAAGGAATCAGCCCCACTAAAACCTAGATCTCAGACTTTTAGTATCCTAATCAATAAATTGCTGCTTAAGCCACTTAGTTTGTGGTATTTTGCAGGCCTCATCGGTTAATATATAGCCTTTTCTTTTCTTTATCAAATCCACTATTCTTTCCAGGCTTTTTCATCTTTATTATGATTCTTTAAGAGTCTCTAAAAAATTTGAATTTACCATCCCCTATAATGCCTAAAATGCTGGTCTTCTTGAGGATCGTCCTTTATATACAGTTTTAGAATAATATCAAAATCTGTGATATAAACTAGTACTCATTTATATACCGAAATTGCATATGCCTTCTAAAATCAGGCACAGATTACCCAACATATCTTAAACTGAATTCACTACACTTGGTGCATTTCCCTATCTTCTTGTCTCTTCCCCACTCTCTCTATTGTTGTAAGTCACTCCTTTGACTCAGTTACTCCAGCAAGAATCTTGAATGAAGGTCAATCTATATTTGTCAACTTCATGTCCTAATTTTAAATAGTACATAAGCCCATCAATTCTATCTCCTTAAAAATTCTTCAATAAATCCAGCTTTTTATAACACTTTACATTCTCTCCTGGTCAACTACAGTACTTTCCTACCTAGCATTTCTGACTTCTGCCTTATGTACTTCCCCCAATTCATTGCTTGAAAGTTGTTCTGTTTAAAGACCCATTCTGTTCTGAAAGATATAACAGAGTGTATTGTGACTTTTTAATTTTATTTTTCATTTAACTCAGGAATAATTGACAAATAAATTGAAATTGTGATTCTTAATACACATTAATGAGAATAACAGTTTTTAGATGCAGTTCATTTATGCAAAACATCTATCTATTTTTAGCATCTAGGTTTCTTTAATCTTAATGCATTTTGATTTCCATTCTTTGTAATGATGAAACATTGCAGATTTAAATAAATTTACATCAGAGTTTTTATTATCTCTTAAGTTTAAAACACCATAATCAAAGCCTCTTTTTCCCTGTCTACTTCACCTTCAAACCTCCTTCCCCTCCCCAAACACATGCATACACACACACACACACACACACACACACACACACACACAAAGTCATCACTCTCTCTTTTTTTCTCTTTTGTGTCAGCAACATGCCATGGATATAGCAAACATATTTCTTGGTTGGTCTTTTTGTGAGTCTAAATGAGGTTCTTGTGCATCTGTAGGTGATTAAAAGGGAATTTTTGATTTCATAGAAAAGTGGTAAAATGCTTTGGAAAGTCTTTTAAAATAGCATTTCTAAACTTGAAGTGGAATTTTGACATTTTGGCATTTAGCATTTTAAGTTTTATCCATTTATTAATCAATTTTATGTGTTTTTGTCACCTGGCCTTTTCTGTCTTATTCATATATTTCCAGATGGTACAAATTTCTTCCCCAAAGAAAGTTCATAATGGCAAGAATGCTAGTTATATTCTTTATTTTGTGTTCTGTAAGGTTTTATTGATCCATACAATTCTAATAGCATCTTTTTTTCTGTTTTGGTGGAAATGGGAGAATAAAAAATCATTTGTATCATTATAAGTCAAATACTACTTTCTTTCAATAATGAAATATTTTAAGTAAACTTATCTATTAACAGTTTCTCTTTTTAATTTTTTCTTGTTCATTTCCCCCCATGAATATCCCTAATTTTTAGCACAGTAAGCAAAATTTCCTTGGGTGACTAGTTCTTAGAAATTGTAAAATGCATTTGCTCAGGCAATAAGCACTTTACTATATCAACATATTTCTGCCATGCTTATAAAGTCATTAAGCTTGCACCTTTGGGAAGATTTTAATTAATTACAAAATGTCAAATAATCGATGGAGTAAAATGGGCAAAGGTAACATGGAACAGATTTAGCAATATACAAAAGAGTTGGATATCTTCAGTCTATGCTTGATAGAAAGTTCTAATTTCCCTATCTTGAGAACAAAGGACACTGGACTTAGACATCTTTTTTCAATTTTGCTGTTAAGGAGATTTGGGCCCAGGAAGGTCACTTAACTGATGGACATCTCTTTTCTCATAAATGAAAGGACAGGACCAGAGTACGTAATTTCTAAAATTCTTTTCAACTCTAATATTTTATTTTTTTGTCAAAATCTATCAGCCTCAGTGATACATGTTGTCAAAGACTAGAGATATAGAGAATGATGATGATGATAATGATGATTTTGATAATGTTTAATATTATTGAGTGCTATATGCCTGCAATTGATTCCCTAATTGTTCTAATAGTGGAATATTACTGCCTTCCATTTTATTAGTGAGAAAATTGAGGAACAGATAATTTAACAGATAAATACCCAATACCATAAAGCCCTATGCCAAAGTCAAATATTTCAAATATTAAGCTTTATGGAAAAATTATTATCAGTGTTCATTAGTATCCTTTCTGTGCACAAGCAAGACTATATTATTTATCCACTTGAAGATAATTGAGGTCATGTAATTAGCTTTGTCCAATGGCCAAGAGTCAAATTTACATGTATAAGTTTTGGCACAAAGCATGGAAAACCCAGCAATGGCTCTGCAGGTGCCTCTTTTTCTGAGATGCCCATGAGGAGGCAGTAAGCTCCATATGGTGTTGCTTGAAGATGGTGGTACTTTCCTTGTTCTGAATCACTGAGTTTCTGGTTTTGGAACAGTTCATCTCGCTTCTTATCTGGATACAGACTTTGCTTGAGTAAATTCTAAATCTTTGTTGTTTAATCCACTGAAATTTGGAGATATATATATATATGTGTGTGTGTGTGTGTGTGTGTATACACACACACACACATACATACACACACACACACACACACACACACACACATGAGTATATCTAGCCTATATACAAAATCAGGACATTTTTATCCTCAATGAAATTTAAGAGCATGAAACTTTGAAAGTTTTCCATGTTATCAATTATACCAGTATTTTCTGATATAACCAGCCACCTGGCAGTTAGCATTGGGTACCATGAAAACATTCTTAAGCATGAATTATTCTCTCCTGCTAGATTATCTCCTTTTTTCTCACTTCTTTCTCTCTTGAAACCTCTTATTCTTGCTCCCAAATTCTTTTTGAGTAAATACATACCCTAACAAATCCTCTTTTTTTTTTTTTGGAAATATTTTTTCTTTCAAGATTGAGATATAGTAAGAAATATTTGATTTTCAATACTGACATTTAATAACAGTGTGATCTCATCAAAGTTATG
The DNA here is from genome assembly GCF_048564905.1 of Vicugna pacos. Lineage (NCBI taxonomy): Eukaryota > Metazoa > Chordata > Mammalia > Artiodactyla > Camelidae > Vicugna > Vicugna pacos. Next base: position 54,241,066 of record NW_027328740.1, read on the forward strand.
TCTCAGTCATATTCAATCTGAAAATGAAAACAAATATGAGTATTATGTAAAAAAGGGTTAGATATGTGATAGCACTTCCCCAAATTGTGTGTATTGCTGGGGTCATAAATTTCTAAAAGGGAGAATTGGAGGATCAGAGAAAAGACAATATCCAACCCTTTGAAATAAAGCAGTTTGGGCTGCCCAAGTGGGTCTGCAAAGGTGGAAAAGATTATGGAAAGCTGCTGTCTCCAATGATCTGTTGGGTCTCAGAGGCTCTTGGTCAGCAAGATTTTCATTTGGGAAGATGATGTGGGTGTGGAGCGAAAGACAGCAAGAACTAGCTAGAATCCACATGTATCTGTTTGTTTGTTACTCGTTCCTCTAAAATAACAGATTTCAGATGAGCTGCTTTATTTTCCCCTTCCAAAATTTGTAAAAAGAATTTCTTATTTGGGCCAGTTAACAAAGTATCATACAGGATAGGGGATTCTTGTAAACTATTCTAGCTTAGCCAAGATGACAGTGCAAAAAATTGCTGCAAGTCAATTAATTTTCCTATACTTTAATTTCTTTATTTCTAAAATGTTTGATTTTGCTTCAGCAACTCAGTGTCATAGTTGTTGGAATCACATGTGAATATACACTGAAAATTAGGATAGTGATAAAAATTATTGTTGTTTCCAAAGTAATTGTGACAACATATTTTAAAACGATTTGCCTAAACACATCAATCTGTGAAAATAAATATTTAATACATTTTAAAAGTAGAAGCCTCTTGAAACAGTGTGGGCTTAACTTGTCGTGTATATCTGCTTGTTCTATAGTCTATGATTGTAGATTTCAAATTTTTACAGTGCAGGACACAAAATTTACATAAAAAATTCAATAATCATTTGTTAACTAAATCCTTACTTTTAACTTCTAAGATAATATATTAATAATTTAATATTCATGACACATACAAAGAGGTGGATAGCTTACATATTCTATTACATGGAATTCTGAAGTTCATGTACTACCAAGAAAAATATAAATATAGATTTGAATCTTATGTAACTGCTGCTCTGATAAAATTAGTTGGAAGAAAATTCAGTACTTTGAATTTTAAATAGTTATTATTTTTAATAGTTATTTACTTCAATTTTAGCTAGTGAACAGTGGAAACCAGCACACATTTAAGCCAGTAACTTCTACTTCTAGCCAGAAACACATAGGAACTGTGTATAAATAAATGCAAATGCCATTAATATATAGATTTCTACAGTTCTACTATATTTTTCTTGGAAATGAAGAGAAATTTCAAAATTATCTTTCTTAATCCTATCATTTGATAGATAAAATAGAAAATTACCCAGATAAAGTAAGAAAAATTATATAGATCATAAATAAACTTTTTGTATAATTTACTGAACTATTCATGTGCCTGTTTTATTTTATTATTGTTTTTTGTAATACAACTGACTACTTACACCAACCACTGTGGTATATATTTTACCAATTGTGCACATATTTCTATGATTCATTCATACAAATGTTGATTATGGTGTGTTCCAAATTCATTTGGGTTTGCAAACCTTATCATAACTAAGACAACTGAGGAATTAGAAATTCATTTTAAACAAAAATCAAAGGAGAATTTGCAAGAGACTATCCCAATCAAACCTATGGCCCTATTGCAGAAAATAGATTTTAAACAAATCTGGGCTAGGCCTTGTTATGTACACGGTATATAGACTGAGATTCAAACCACAGTGCCTGATGTTGGGAGTATGTGGTCTTATTAAGATAGTGAAAGACATGTAGTCAGTAGTTACAGAGCAGTGCAAGTGTTTGACAATGACTGTTTCATAGGAGAGGCAGTGAAGAATTCATTTCTGTGTTTTCATCAGAGGCATAGAGTTCAAAACAATGACTTTGGTCCTAAACTTAGGAGATTTTATACTACAATAAATAGTAGTAAGGAGGGCGTGTGGATATATTGTGTTCTGTATGTGGGGGCACGCACACACATGCCTGTTGTGGGCAAAGATAATGTGTATTTTGCAGGGTTAGCTCATTTAGCCAATACTAAAAAAAAAAGGGGTGGACAATAGATCCCAAGTGACTTTGTGATTTTTTACTACTAATAATTATAAAGAAAAACACTGGCAAAATAAGTAAAAAGTACAGAATTTTTCTAGTTTTTTATTATTTTTTATTTTTTTATTTTCTTTTTTTAACATTTTTATTGATTTATAATCATTTTACAATGTTGTGTCAAATTCCAGTGTTCAGCACAATTTTTCATTCAAAAATGGACATATACACACTCATTGTCACATTTTTTTCTCTGTGAGTTATCATAACATTTTGTGTATATTTCCATGTGCTATAGAGTGTAATCTTGTTTATCTATTCTACAATTTTAAAATCCCAGTCTACCCTTCCCACCCTCCACCCCCCTGGTAACCACAAGTCTGTATTCTCTGTCTGTGAGTCTACTTCTGTCCTGTTTGGTGCAGCCACTATGGAAAACAGTGTGGACATTCCTCAAAAGACTAGGAATAGACTTACCATATGACCCAGGAATCCCACTTCTGGGCTTGTATCCAGAAGGAAATCTACTTCAGGATGACATCTGCCCCCCAATGTTCATAGCAGCACTATTTACAAAAGCCAAAACATGGAAACAGCCTAAATGTCCATCAACAGGTGACTGGATAAAGAAGATGTGGTATATTTATACAATGGAATTCTATTCAGCCATAAAAACTGACAACATAATGCCATTTGCAGCAACATGGATGCTCCTGGAGAATGTCATTCTTAGTGTAGTATGCCAGAAAGAGAAAGAAAAATACCATATGAGATCGTTCATACGTGGAATCTAAATCACAAAAACAAAAACAAAGAATTTTTCTAGTTTTTAAATTCAAAGTCTGTTTATTCTTTCAAGCAACTGTTATACTTACTGAAGGGGAATAACAGTTCCTGCCTTTTACAGTGAAGGAATAAAGAGTATTCATGATGTTACTTTTCATTAAAATATAAAATTTTCCATCCTAAGGTCCTAGAGAATGAGTTATTCTACCCTGATCAAAAATGGTCCTCTGGGCATTGACTCATATGGGGTAATTTAATGGAATTTCACATTCTGTAATCGAGACTATATGTTCATCTAATGATGCCAAGCATATTTTAAAAACCCCTCAATGCTGAAGTTTCAGTCTCCTGCCATGATTGTTCATATCTCTCAGTTGATTAGTGAATCTAAATGACAATGCAAATCAAAGTCAATTTTCATATTGTGTTTACACCATTAGTGAAAATCTAATTAAATATCTAATAATTAATGCAACTCCTTCCAGGACAGTTAATACATCAGAGAATGTCAATGGGGAATATCCAGTGGGAATATTACCTTCATTATTGTGTTTCATATTGTGAATTGAGTGAATTATACTGTATATTATATTTTATATGCATATTTTTTAAAAACTGCGTGGGCAAGACAATCCAGTTCTTGGTACAATAATGTAACTTTCTTTTAGTTGGACATTATTATATTGATAACATGTCTATGTGTCTGACACCAGGTCACTCAGCCAGCTAGCCAGTAAACATTTAGAGAGTGCCTAATACGTGACCAGCACTGTCTTAAATGTCAGTGATATAGAAAGCGTTAATATAGAGTCCTTTTTCTAAAAAAGATCTTTTTTAAAATTACTAACCATTACAATTAAGCTTCTAATTTTCAGTGGGGAACTTTTGAGTGGAGGTCAGGGAAGGTTATGGTGCATATTAGAATATCCTTTGCCATTATATTTCCACATGAGGAGTATTTATCTTCTCCTACTTTTGGGCTTGAACTTGTAACCTGCTTTGGCCCTTAGGCTATCAGCAGATATGATGTGATGCAAGCCAAGGCTTGAAATGTGCCTATGCACTGGGCTTTCTCTCTTGTACTCTACCTCTACCATGAAGACATGCTGAGTAGGCTGATTGGTTTCAAACAAATCAAAGGCACTTAAGATTAGACCTGAACTGAACCCATGTCCTAGAACTAAACAAAAGTGAGGGCATCAGAGGTCTCAGCAGAGCTGGCCTAGTGGGTCAGCAGTTTGAGTTAGAACCCCAGCTGTACAATTAGTCAGTGCATAAGAATATTTATCTTTATCAGCCTCTAAGTTATGGGATGTTTTGTTGCAGACCCATAGCTGACAGACACAAATGAATCTGTTTTACAGTGATTGCAATATCAGATATGTTTTTCTTTTTAGATCTTGTATTTAAAAATATTTACAGGAGTATAAATATGTGTTCCCTGTTTTAAGGAAACAGAGGCTTCATCATTATTTAACTATAATTTAAGAACCAAGCAACAAAGGCAGAAACAGTGAAAACATCAATGGTATAAATGTAATAATATGAATGATTATATTCTACCAAATGTATCCATGACAATTTCTTAAGTGATCATCAAAGTATAGGCAAATTATTCTCCTCAGAAGGCCCTGTAAGCTCCCTGTGTAGTTAACCAGTTTACATAAACATGGAAGACAGTGATGGAGTTGCTTCTTGATTTAAAAAAAAAGTTGTGTCAGTGTGTTTAGGTAATTTTTTAGAGTTGTGTTTGTGTTTCATCTGAGTTGGCTCAAAAAATGACAAATAGGCAATGTAAATATAAAAATTCAAGGCCACTAAGAGAAAGAAATATATGCTAGACTTAAAGCCATTAATATGTAACTGTTAACTCCTTAAAATAAAGCACACTCTTATTTTATATTATACACCTCTAGTCCTTAGAGCTATGTCTTTCATGATTTTGGTATATCATGTATGAGCAATAAATAGTATTATGTGATCAAAACAATGATCACACATAAATATATTACTAATGAAAATTTAAATGTTTAGGGACCTTTGTATTGTTAGTCCTTGTATAATGTACTAAATTTACTAAAACAACCTTTTCATGTACATATGTACATTAATAATAGAAAGTCATTTGGCATAAATTAACTGTGTATTTTCAGTGATTATGGTCACACCTCAAATCTCTGGAAGTAGTTATTTGGTACACTTTGACATCGACCCCCTTAAAATTAGATTAAATTTTTAGTAACTATAAAATCTCTGACAAGAATATGCTCCTTCCAGCACATTATATATAAATATAAAATTAAAAGAAGGATGTACCCTCCTGTGAGAAAAGCAAATGTAAATATCCAGTTATGTGGATTAGGTGAAGCAAGGACCTAGCGTTCACTTTACATAGTTTTATAGTGGGCGTTTTTTCACCATGACTCTTTCATCACAGGGTGACTAAATGTGACTTGTTCATAACTCACAATTTAAATAGTTTGACCTCAGGTACCCCTTATGAAAAAAGTGAGATTCAGCATTGCATATTTAATTCTTAAAGCGTAAACTGTCTCATATTTACTATCACACAAAATAACAGAACAAAAATAAGTAAATACAGTAGAAAAATATGAATCTGTAGGCAAAATTGACCTGTAAAAATAAATGGGATTATTCCAACAATGCAAATTAGTTTGCCTGTATACAATAAATTAATGTATTATGGCACATTAATAGATTACAAAACTACAAGGGGAAAAGCAATTGATCATTTCAGAAGATGTAGAGAAAGTACATGATTAAAGTCCAATACTATTCCTGATAAAAAGCTCTTAGAAAACAAGAAATGAAAGAACTTCTTTATTCTGACAAAGAATATCTGGAAAAAAAATAACACCCAAAGTAAACTATTGTGATTAATACAAAAAAGGTAAAAACATTAAATTCAAAATTAGAAACAAGATAACAATATCCTCTATGACCTCTTCCATTCATCATTGTAAGCGAGGTACATAAGAACTTAGTAAGAAACAGAATCAAATGTATTATTTACTAGAATCTGAAAGAAATAATCTAAACTGTTTATGTTTAAAAAAATAGATATAAAAGAGTAGTTTTCAGGGACTAAATATCAGGTGTATTTCTATGCCTAGAAACAAAATGTTAGAAATACAATAAACAGATACAATTTTAACCACAGAAAATATGAAGAAAAGAAATTCACCAAATAAATGTCTTGTGAGCCATCAGAAAAAAAAATATGACTGTGTGGAAATGCATTAAAGATACAAAAGTAAATGGAGAAATATAGCTTCTTCATGAATACGGAAAGCCTATATTTTAACCATATAAAATCTTACCAAAGTGATTCACAGGTTTAATCTCTATGATTAAATGCTGGCAGAGGTTTGAATGGTACTCAACAAACTTACTCTAAAATTTATATGGAAAAAGACACAGCCAATGATAGTCAAGTTATTCTTGAAGAAATTTAGGTGAGTGTAAATTCCAGCCATAAATATTAGACAGTAACACTTAGCAGAAAAGTTAGAAAAACACTTACCCAAACGTGAAACTTTAAGTTTAAACTTTAAACTTTAAGTACAAGAGATGTGGTGTTGGGGCAAGGAATAGCGACTTTATTTGGAAAGCTGGCAGACCGAGAGGATGGCTGAATAATGTCTTGGAGAACCATCCAGGTCCAGTCACAATACAGGCTTCTTTTATACAAAACAAAAACAAAAACAAACAACAACAACAAACAAACAAAAAACAAGGGAAGGTGTATGGTAGGTTGTTGCAAACATCTTGCTGTAGAAATTCTTTGTTCTTGCAGCTGTCCATGAGGGGCAGTTCATGGTGTCCCTGTAAACCTCCAACAAACAAATGTTATTCTCTATTCTACAGCTTGTTATCTTTATGTGAGTGCAAAGCTAGCAAGACCAAGCCTAGGAAACAGGGCACAGTGGTCAAAGCTAAAGGAACAGATCTAATATAGAGTCAGATTTGTTCTCCTCTATTACATTAACTTCAGAAAATTATAATATCCTTATAAATTAAAGGTTTCAACACACAAACTCTAGCAATTTCTTTCCTAAGTTACCTTCAACCTTCTGCCTGTGTTCAGTGTGCACCAAGATAAATATACAAGTATGTTTATAACATCATTGCTTATAGTAATCAAACATTGTAAATAACTCAAACATCCACTTTTTGGAAAATGGATTAATGGAGTAATTTTTAAGTTGCATTCTAAAAATTTCAGTTTTATAAAAATTAATAATTCTAAATATAAAAATTGCAGTAAAGAGAATGTTTCAGGGGAAATTGAACAACAATATAACATTTAATAAATATAAATGGCAACTTAAACTAAATGATATCATTTTATTGATATATAAGTGTGTTCAAGAAATTATAAAGAAAAGCAGGAGAATGCATTTTAAAATCTCAGGATACTCCGTAGTGAAGAAAGAGAGGTAAATAGGATAAAATAAAAGCACATTAAGGGCTTTAATAATAAAGTACATGTTTTAGTTAATTTCAAAAAGAAGGTTGATAAATTTCAGTTAGCCAGACAATTAGCCATTTTTGTTGTTTAAATTTTATCTTACTTATTTTTATGAAAATAGTACAACTTTAGCATCATGAAATTTGTGGACACTTCCTTTCTGACTTAATATATAGTTATTTTTTGTCATTTTTATATGTACATTTAAAAATATATATTCTGTGAGGTGTACAAATTGTTAGACAAAGGTTGGAAACTCTGTAAGAAAATCCTCCCTGTTCTTTTTTGTCTAATTAATCTAGAAATCTTCAAGGGATTAGTTGGTTTTTATTATTGTAAATCTTCTCACTTTAATTTTGAGTTTCTCAATATCCAGACATTCTTTTTTGTCAGTCTACCCTATATCTACATATGTGAGAGGACCAAGACCCTGATGCAACAATCATTCTTCCCAGAGAAAGCCCATGTCCTGGGATCTATAGGACCCAGCAGCATATATAAATATATACTTATCTACACTGGCACATTATAATCACTCATAATTACCTTTGGACTCACTCTTGGTGTTGAATACTCTATGTGTCTGGACAAGTGTACAATGGTATTTATCCACTGTTACAGTACCACACACAATTGTTTCACTGCCCTAAAAATCCTCTATGCTTTACCTAATCAATCTTCCCTTTCTCATAACACTTAGCAACTTTCCATCTTTTTATTATCTCCATAGTATTGTTTTTTCCAGAATATCATGAGGTTGGAATCATATAATACATAGCCTTTGTAGATTGGCTTCTTTCACTTATCATTATACATTTAAGGATCTATATTATCTGTTTATGGCTTAATAGCTCATTTATTTTCAGCACTGAATAATAATCCTTTGTCTGATTGTTCTATGGTTTATCCATTCTCCTACTGAAGGATATTTTTGTTGCTTCCATGTTTTGATAATTACAAATAAATCTGATGTAAATATCCTTGTGTAGGTTCTCATGTGGACATAGTTTTCAGCTCCTTTAGGTAAACTGTAAAGAGTAGACTTGAAGGATTTTATGGTAAGAGCACATTTAGTTTTGTAAGAAACTGCCAAACTACCTTCCAAACTGTTTTAATCATTTTGTATTTCCATCAGCAATAAGTAAGAGTTCCTGTTGCTCTACATCTTGGCAGGATGTTTGGTGTTGTCAGTGTTCTACATTTGGTTAGTCTAATAGGTATGTAGTAGTATCTTCTTGTTTTAATTTGTAGTTTCCTAATGGCATACAATGCTGAACATATTTTCGTATGTTTGCTATCTGTCATCATCCTTGGTGAGGTATCTGCTCAGGTAATTTGCTCATTTTTTAAATCAGGTTGTTTAATGTTCTATTGTTGAGCTTTTTAGAATTCTTTGTATATTTTGGCTAATAGCCTTTTATCAGATATATCTTTTGAATATGCATCCTCCCAATCTGTGGCGTTTTATCATTCTTTTGACAATGTCTTTGCAAAGAAAACAAATTGTAATTTTTTTTAAAGTTCAGCTTAGAAATTATTCCTTTCATTGATCATGCCTTTGGTGCTATATCAAAAAGTAAAGTGAACAAAGTCAAAATATGGACTAGATAATCCTTTAAATAGCAGAAACTAATTTCCAAAGATGGAGCAAAATACCATAATGAACTTATAATATAAAAAACAGTTAACATGACTATTTTCTTGATATAAAGTAGAAAATATATATAAAATATATAATTAGAAAAAATTTAACTATCCTTGTGTAGGATAGAATAATAACTATCAGAAAATAACAATAAACAGGTTGTTTTTTATATAATATTGGCAAAACTGGATTAGAAGACAGCTTCTTGAAATGTATGTTTTGTAGAAAAGTCATCCTGAATTTTAAAATCTAGAAAAGGCCAAAATATTATACAAGTATGAAATAAATGAAATTATCTTCAGTGGTATAATGAATGAGGTGTTTAATGCCTGAAAAACACATCTGAAGGAAAAACAAAAGAAAGTCACTCAAAAAAAAAAGAAAATTAATGAACAAAGTTATATGTGGAAAACAAAATAAAGTCATAAATAAATTAGTCAATAATACATATGGATAAGCCTAAATTAAGTCAATTTCCCTATTAAAAGACATTAAAATGCATAAATTCTCAGATATTTGGGGGAAACCTCTAGGATATTTGCAAGAGGAACACTTAAACATGCTGCAAAAATTATTGAAAATAAAAATATAGAAAAAGAAACACCAGAAAGAAATACCTATTATTATAAAATGTAGTTATATCAGTTTTAGTTTTAAGCAACATAAATGAGCAAGGGTAAATATATTGGAAATGTCATGTTTTATTTCTCAGTTTCGGTGGTAGAGTAATGGATAAATATTTTATAATCATAACCTGTATGTATCAAATGTTTCATAATTTAGAAATGCAAATAAAAAATGTAATCAAATCTTACTGTAATGTAACAAATAAAGAATTAAACATTCTTTTTTGTATGTAATTCCTGAGTATTATGTGTGTGTATATTATATATATGTATATTTTTGTCCTAGAATCAAATTATGCACACAATTTTGCTTTATGAACATTAGACATTCTATATTGAGAATCCCTGATTGTTTTCAAAGACTGTAAATATAATTATTAATAACAAAGTAACATTTTATTTGTGAAAACCATAAGAAATATAATTACTCAGCTTTACTGATGTTGTTACATTGTTTTTAATGCTTCACACTGTAATTTTTCTATTAAAATAACCATTCTAATATCTCTTTATTTATACATTTGAAATGATTTTAACTTTGTAATTAAATTCTTAAAAATCTTTAGTGAATAATATAGATTATGAAATATAGAAACAGAAAAAATATTACTCACAAGCCCATAATTAACTAAATTTAATCTTTGATATAGAGACTTCCAGAATGCTATCATTAAAAATATACTCATTATTTTAATTATAAATTTTGCACAGAAATTTTAAAATGTTTTACATATCCAAGAAGTCATTAACTCTGTTTTCCTTTTCTTCTTTTTCCACTACTTATACCTGATAGGGATCAGTCTTGAAGGGATCATCAAGAGGACATGACTACTGGAATGTGTTTCGCTTGCCTTCCCTGCAGAAGTCCCACCAAGTACTCAGCCTTGCGACAGTAATGTGCTTGTTGCCGAGACCATCGGACAGTATTTTAAGGCTTCTATATAAACTTTTAAGATTCTGGTGGGGTTGCAGGGAGACTCTTGTGGCTGCTCAAGACAAGTCTCATAATTAAGTTATCTTGCTGATAAAACCTGCTGCCCACTAAGCTGCAGGGCTCTGCTTCTTTCTATGGTCTCCTTCCCGTCTGTGTTGGACCAGTTCATGGATCATCAAGCAGACTGGGCTGAAGTACATCCTCCAGAAATTCTCTCTGTGAAGATGTCTGGGTGTAAATTTTTTTTCATCCTTTTTATTTCTAGAAGTATATTTGGTTATTACTCTCACAACTGCTAATTTGTCCAGATGCATAGTTTTAAGCTTAGAGTGATTTATCTTCTTTTCATCATGCTGAAAATGTCTCTCCTTACACAGATTCATTATCATGGTGGCCCAGTTATTTTTTTATTTCAATTTGAAATTATATAGGCAGAGGTATCTTTTCACCAATTGTTACATCAATGTTTTGAACTATTTTAATATACATGCTGTTTACTAAAATAAAATTGTATAACATGAGAGTTGTGGATTAAGTTTTATTTGGGGCAAAATGAGGACTATAATCTAGGAGACAGCACCTCAGATGGCTCTGAGGACCTTTTCTGAAGAGGCAGGGGGAAATTCAATATTATATATGTAATTTTAGTGAAGGGGATTACGTGCAATCAAACACACATTGAGTTCTTTTGCCAGTTATGAGGAGCAGACGTCACCATTAATGAATTTTGTGCTCTTCTAGATATAAGGAGATGCAAGAATTGGGGCTTATAAAATCTTCTCCTGAAAACATCTATCTGAAGCTCTATTTTGTCAGTTTTCCCACAGCACAAAGTGCTCCATTCCTGATCTCCACTGTGAACTTTTAGGGAGTGTTGGAGGTCAGCGGCTACAGTGGCTTGTGATTGGTTATAGTACCAAGCAGAGGTAGATGGCAAATGTTATAAACGATTATTCCCCTTAACATTTTTATTTGAATCATTTTTTGCTTACTTTTTTCTCCATTATAATTTTATATTATACTTAAAATATAAAGACTTATGATTGATAAAAATTCACTGTTAAATCTTTTATTTGTAAATATTAGAAAAGAAAGTTACTTTTGCTATCTCAACTTTTTTATAATTTTCTTTTAATTGTATCTGTGTTATTAACCATATAATAATCAATAATGCAAATTGATATAAAGTAACATGCATTTACAAAATCAAACAAGTTAGACGGAAGTATCATTTTAAGAATTACTTTTATTTATTGGCATTTATTTTGAAATATTTTCAAAATAGACGTGATCCTTATTTTGTCTACCTGTAGATTCAAAACCCTTTAACATAGCATTTATATAATCATATCGTACTTCTTAAATTTTAAAAAATGTATCCTTTTCTTAGTATTTATATTTATTTTTTAGGATAAATATATAGTTACCATTCCTTCTGATTCTTTGAATGTCTTGGTATTACTTTGGCTTAACTACGAACATAACAACATTAGTGGTAACACAATTATAGAATTATAATATTTTTTCTTAAAGCTTTATAGCTATTTCCATAATATTTGGTGGCTAGTCAGTCTTTAATAGAAAAAGACAAGGCTATTCTTTGTTTTCTCTATAGAAGTAATTTTTTTTTTTTGGTCCACTTTTAAATTTAACATTTTGAAATAGATATAGATATATATCTATTTTGCATTATAATTAAGCTTTAAACATGGTATATTCTTTTACTTATCTTGATAGGCCTATTTCCCTGCCCTGGGAACAAGTCTGGATATCCAACAGTTTGGCACATTTTCTTGGTTGTTCTCTGATTGCTTAGAGTCAGGTCATACCCATGCTTTAGCTACTGCACTGGATGACTGAATTTCTAATGCTATTTCCGTCTTTTGAGCTGCAGTTTCATTAAATTTATGTATTATTTATTGTAGAAGCAAATAAAAGCTTATATTTGTAGGTAAATGGCATAAGTTTAAGTGGAATGTGGAGGTCACAATACAAATGTTTAGTTGATATAGATCTTTACTCTAAATAATGATGAAATTTTTTGATGTTAAGTTGCCTTCCTGCTTTCCTTCCCTCTTCTTTTCTTTCTTTTTGATTGGGTTTTTTGGCTCTAAAATTTATTTTTTTGGCAAAATCTTATTTGAATTGATACAGAGATGAAGGATACACACACACACATAAATGTCTATATAAGCTTTGCTAAATAATCATAAAATCTGTTTCTCGAATCAATTCAAAATATTTTAAGAATGCTGCTTTCCTTGAATTAAACTTAATTCTTCTCACTTATTTATTAAGCAGCATTCCTTTGTCATGCACTGACTACAGCCTTGTTCTTCCACTAAGTAATTGTGTTTTATAAATTTGCAAGCAACCAGAGTGATTTCAGAATTTGTTAAAGATTTACAAAAAATTGACATGATCTTAACCGCATGCTGCTATTGCCAATATGCCCGTTAGAGTGATGATTTTACTAAAAGCAATGTCTAACTCCTTCACATTCCTACAATAATGGCCTTATTATTATACTACAAAAGATGACATCTTCAAATAAAAATGTCTAACTCTATAACAATATTCCATGAATTCACTTATTACACAATGTTAACAAACTACTTAAAGAATGAATCAAAACCATATAAGATATTATTTCACATGTATTGGAAAAAATAATACGATGAAGTAAATTAAATCTAATAGTGTTAAAATATTCAAAGCCTTTCTAATGATAAAAACTTTAAATATAGAATATTCTACTTCAAAAATGCTTTCAGAGATGTTATAAATGGTGAGAGGATTATATATCATATATAGTTTTCTGTTTATGAATTTGATTATAGCAATGGAACAGTGTAGTATTAAATTTAAAAAAATGCATATCAATTGAAGATATAAATTAACCTCAAATTTGGGTAGTAAATAATTTTATATTTAGCTTTCAGTTTTCTTTATGCGTTTTTATATAATTTCAGGAAAATAATTATCATATACAAATGTACAGATCTGAGTTTTTATCTAATATGTCTCAATCTCAAGAGTTCTAAAACCCCTCCATTTCCTTCTGTCCTTCCTTGGTATAAAAGTTAATTTGTGGCAATATTTTATCAGAACTTATAATGTGAATGAAGGATGAAAGATATATACATATTTACACACACACATATAGTGATGATCCAACTTGGAATAAATATTTCCATATTTCTATGAAAAAATATGAATGAATTTAACTATAGTATGTAATTCCTTAACATTTTTCATAATATACAGTATATGTACTTACAACTTCATACAGTGAACTTAATTGTTGAATATCAACCTTCATGCATGGAAGAGTTTTTACGTTATTATAAAGTATACTTTAATAATTGTGATAAAGGAGAATTACATGGTGTTAAGGAATTATGTTAATGTAATGGGCTTTATGAATTCACAAATTAGCTGAGCAATGAGAGTGATTGGAATTAGATAGGCAAATCCCTTGAGGGGAGTAGGGGATTGATCTGTAAAAGATTATTTCTAAGAGTGAGAATAGCATGTGCATGCCCCTGTAGCATGAGGGAACATAGTTAAGTACGAGGGTTGTAAGAAGTATATCTATGGTAATGATCCTGAAGGTGAACAAGGAGTGATTTGAGGCTACTAACAAGGGTAAGGCCAAATATGTAACAGTCAACATATTATAGCAGGCTGTCCGGCGAGCCGGCCCTCCGCCCGCGCCGCGGGGTGGGCAAGCGCCCCGCAGGGGTCTTGGACTCCCAGCCCACTGCCCGGCCTCCCTGCCACATGCTATGCGTCATCCGGGGACGCCCCTCGCCGAGAGAGACCCTCAATCACAAGTCACCCGCCCTCCCCACCCTCCTCGCCGTGCCTTGCAACCCCGCCCCCGAACCGCCCTCCCGATCCCCGTGCAGTACCCCCCGTCCCTCGCCGGGAAGAACGGCAGTAACTCCAGCAGCCGTGGCGGCTCTTTGAGCCCAAGGGGCGAGCGAGGCAGCCATTGGCGGAAGCCGCTGCCTCCGGCTGTGAATCCCGCGGCCCGGCCTCGCCCCACCGGCCGAGTGTGGCAGGACGCAGGGACGCGGGGACTGTCTGAACGGCTCCAAGATGGCCGCGCGCTTGGGGTCCGCACCTGCTGGCGGCCCCGAGCCCCGTTCACTGCCACCGCTGCTGACCGGAGCCGCCGGTCGGATCGGCGACTCCGGGGGCTGTCCCCGCGTGGCGGGAGGCCGCCATGGCGACCCTGGAAAAGATGGTGAAGGCCTTCGAGTCCCTCAAGTCCTTCCAGCAGCCGCCGCCAACGCCTCAGCCCCCTCAGCCGGCACCGCAGCCTCCGCCGCCTCGGACCCCTCAGCCAGCACCGCCGGCGCCTCAGCCCCTTCAGCCGGCACCGCAGCCTCTACCGCCACCGCCGACCGCCCAGCCCCCTCAACCGCCACCGCCGCCCGCACAGCCCCCTCAGCCGGCACCGCAGCCGCCGAACCCCCAGCCCCCTCAGCCGGCACCGCAGCCGCCGAACCCCCAGCCCCCTCAGCCGGCACCGCAGCCGCCACCGCTTCAGCCGGTACCGGCGCCGATGACGCCTCAGCAGGCACGGCCGCCGCCGCCGTCTCAGCCCCCTCAGCCGGCACCGCAGCCGCTGAACCCCCAGCCCCCTTGTCGGAGCCAGCCGACAATCGATCAGGTCCAGAAATCTGTGCTGCAGGACTGAGAAAAGGAAAGACGTAACAAAGAGACAGCAAGACAAGACAAGTTGGGGTTGAGAGGGTCTCACTCTAGCCCGCAAGACGCTAGGTCAAGAGTGGACGACGAGTTTATTTCTTGCAGTCAATTTATATGATTTTAACCCATTAGCTCATACATTCCTGCCTGTAGGCAAAGGTATTGTTTTAAGGCGTGTACTAAAACCATTAACTTGTATATTGTTACAGACATCATTATTGTTTACAGTTCTTGTAAAACTAAGATTAAGAGTTCCTGGAACCAAGATGATAAGCTAAGACATTGTTCCTCTAGGCTAACATCGTGACTCGTGTATATTTAGCTCAGGTGATTGTTCTCTAAAAAGATTACTGATTTGTGTGCCGATTGTATCTCTCCCTCTGAAGGTCCTTTGTGACTTAGTAGCTCAAGGATATTTCCTCAGGCATAGGCGCACCTGGTGCATTCTTTAGCAAAAGGGGTGGCAGGACAGAGATTGTTCTGACTCAATTGACCTTTGAGCCGGGCGCCCCGCACTGTGGGAGTTTAGGCCCAACCTTTGTGCTCGGCAGCCTCAATCTCAGAGCCTGGCGCCCTGCACTTTGGGGTTTTACGCCCAAGTTTTGTGCTCGGCAGCCCTCCGTCACGAGCGGCTCCCCGCAGTGCTCTCCTGAGGATTTTATGTGATGCCATGTGTTTTGGGAATTATTTCCACTCTTGCTGGTGGAGCCATTAACGACTCCTAGTTCTGTATGAGCTCTGGGCTTCTTTGTCCAACTGTTTTCTGTTTGATTTTCTTAAACTTATTTTTACTGAATTATAGTCAGTGTAGAGAGTTGTGTCAATTTCTGGTGTACAGCACAGTGCTTCAGTCATATAGGAACATGCATACATTCATTTCCATATTCTTTTTCAACATAAGTTACTACAAGGAAGTGAATATAGCTCACTGTGCTCTACAATATAAACTTGTTTCCCCTGAATTTAGATGGTGTCCTCTTACACAGATCAGAAATCAACCTGACTCTAGGGACCCTCTGTGCTGCCCGCTCCTCCAAGAGAGGCTGTCCTGCCAAATCCAGCCATTTTGGCCTCCCTGAGTATTGATCTCTACCCCTCAACTCAGTGTGACTGTCATCCTCTTGAGTTTCCTGTTCTCTGTGCTGCGGCTTGGAACCTGCCTTCTGGCACTAAGCTCAGGCAGTCATCAGGCGTGCCTCCCTGCTTTCCCTCTTCTCAGGAATAAAGTTCTATGCTCAGTGGTAGAGCGTGTGCTTATCAGCATGCATGTTGTGCTGGGTTCAATCCCCAGTACCGCCATTAACGTAAATAAATTGACAAACCTAATTACTTCCGCCCAAAGTTACAAACATAAAACCAAATAAAAAGATCATTATTCAGTTTTATTAGGTAGAATTATGACAATTTGCACATATGGAATATATTTCATGTATGTACATATATGCAGTATTCTGCACATATTTATAGTTTACATATATGCACTGAACATTGTTTTTAACTACAGATTAGAGCTTTAGCTTTTTAACTCTACATAGTTAAGAAGTGAATAAAGCCAACCACTAAATAAGAATCAAAAAAATGCAGTAACTTGATCATAAAGGACAGTGAAATATCCTTACACATATTCAAGTGATCAATCATCAAGTTATAAATAATAAGTAGTTCATTTTTATCCTGTTTGTTATTTAAGATTTCACATTTAAATGATATCATAGTGTATGTTTCTTTCTTTTTCATGCCTACTTTACTTAGAATAATGATCTCCAGGTCCACCCATGTTCTTGCAAATGACATTATTTTATTCTTTTTTTTAGCTGAGTAGTATTCCATTGTATGTATATATGAAAGTATAAGTATATGCCATATCTTCTTTAACCAGTCTTCTGTTGATGGACATTTAGGCTGTTTCCATGTTTTGGCTATTGTAAATAGTGCTGCTATGAACATTGGGGTACAGGTGTCTTTCTGAATTTTATTTTACTCCAGGTTTATGCCCAGGAGTGGGATTGCTGGATCACATGGTAAGTCTATTTTTAGCTTTTTAAGGAACTTCCATACTGTCCTCCATAGTGACTGCACAATCCACACTCCCATGAACAGCATAGGATTGTTCCCTTATCTCCACACCCTCTCCAGCATCTATTGTTTGCAGACATTTTAATGATAGTCATTCTAGCTGATGTGAAGTAACATCTCATTGTAGTTTTGTTCTGCATTTATGTGCCAATTAACAATGTTGAGCAATTTCTCGTGTGTCTATTGGCCATTTGTATGTCTTCATTGGTGAATTGCTTGTTTTGCTCTTGTGCCCATTTTTAGATTAAGATACTTGCTTTTTTGATATTAAGTTGTATGTGCTGTTTGTGTATTTTTTAAATTAGTCCCCTGTCGGTCTCAGCATTTGCAAACATTTTCTCCCGTTCTGTATGTTAACTTTTTGTTTTTTTTGATGGTATCCTTAGATGTGCAAAAGCATTTAAGTTTACTTAGATCTAATTTGCTCATTTTTGCTTTTATTTCCATTACCACAGGAGCTGGTTCAAAAAATATATTGCTGTGATTTATGTGTGAGAGTGTTCTGCCTGTGTTTTACTCTTGGACTTTTATAGTATCAGGTCTTATGTTAAGTCTTGAAACCATTTTGAGTTTATTTTTGTATATATGATGTTAGAGAATGTTCTAACCTCTGTCTTTTACAGGTAGCTGTCCAGTTTCCCCATCACCACTTATTGAAGAGACTGTCTTTTCTCCCTTGTGTATCCTTGCCTCCTTTGTCATAGATGAATTGACCATAATCGTATGGGTTTACTTGTGGATTTTCAATCCTGTTCCATTGATCTATGTGTCTGTTTTTGTGTAAGGACCATAATGTTCTGATTACTGTAACTTTGTAGTATAGTCTGAAGTCAGGGAGCATGGTTCCCCCATCTCCATTCTTCTTCAAGTTTGTTTTGGCTCTTTGGGTTTTTTTTGTGTGTGTGTTTCCATACATATTTTAACATTTTTCTTTTTGTTTGCAGCTCTTGTGAATAATGTCATTGGTAATTTGATAGGAAGTGTATTGAGTCTGTATGTTGCCTTGGGCATTATGGTGTTCAGGTCATTATTCTTCAAATATTTTATTTATTGCCTGCTACTTTGCCCAGGCACCCCAATTTTCCATGTATTAGTCTGCTAGAAGTTCTCACACAGCTCACTGTTATGCTGTTCAGTTATTTAGCCTACTTTTCTTGTGTTTCCTTTTGCCTATCTTTTGTTATCATATTAACAAGTTGATCAATATTTTTTCTGTAATGTCTAATTTGCTATTAATACATTCCTGTGCATTTTTCTTCTTCGAAATTGTATTTTTTACCACTAGAGGTTTGGCCTGAACCTTTCTTATGTGTTCTGTCTGTTTACTTAGCATGCTTAATATTTTTTCTACCATCTTTAAGTATGGTTATATTAGCCGTCTAGGATCCTTTTTAAAATAATTCTGCCATAAATATATTTCTAGTTCTGTTTCTTATTTTAAATGTAAAATGTTTTTCTTTTATATTGTGTAATAGGCAAAATTATGTAATTCAGTAAACTTTTTAAGAAATTCACATGTTCTAATTCCTTCCACTGCCCATCCCCTTACTTCCTCTTATGTTTCTGTCATAACCTTCTGGATAGCCCTTTCAAAAAGAATTTTTGCTCAAGTTTGAAATTTATATGCTGACAGGCATATGTAGAATAGATAAACAAGTTTACACTGTACAGCACAGAGAAATAGGTACAAGATCTTGTGTTAGCTCACGATGAAAAATAATGTGACAATGAATATATGCATGTTCATGTATAACTGAAAAATTGTTCTCTACACTGGAAATTGACACAACATTGTAAACTGGCTATAACTCAATAACAAAAAGGCAAAGCAGAAATAAACATAAATATATAATTAAAAAAAGAATATTTGCTCAATCAACTGTTTTCCTGTCATTCAGTCCATAATTCTTTTAGTTGAGCTTCTCTGATCCCTAGTAGAACACGGACACACTTCAAATTTTCCTCACTTGTAACCTTTGGGATCCAGTATCCTCATGCAGGTTACTTTAGGACTGTTACATATTTGGGGTCAGGGAAGATGGATCTGCCTGGTTCTGAGATTTCAAGACTTTGTAAACATGAATTAAGTTCAAATCACACACATCACACTCTGGAACAGTGCTGATTGTTGAGATATGATAATACAGAAGATACAAAAGTTTTTCTGTATTTTCATAGTTTATTTAGCAGCTCTGTCTTGTAGCTCTTTCCCACAGATCTAACATGCAGTTCTCTGAGGAAAGGAAACCACAAAGTTACTCTGTGAAACACTTCCAATGATGTAGGTCTACAGAAAAAACCCCATCAGGTGATTGTCTTTTTTTAATTGAAATATATTCATTTCACAATGTTACATTAATGTCTGGTGTACAGCATAATATGCCAGCCATCCATATACACACGTATATTCATTTTCATATTCTCTATCATCTTAGGCCCTTGCAAGACATTGAATACAGTTCCCTTTGCTATACAGAAAACACTTGTTGTTTTTTTTATATAGAGTAGTTAGTATCTGCAAGTCTTGAACTCCCAATTTATCCCTACCCACCCCCTTCCTCCAAAACAACCATAAGATTGTTTTTCATTCTGTTTCTAATGATTGATCTTTCTTCTTCTTATGGGTATCTTAGTCAGACATAGCAACCCTGATAAAATAACGCTGACTGAGTTGCTTAAACAAAATAATTTTATTTTTTCAGAGTTTTGGATGCTAGAAGTCCAGGTTAAAGCTCTGGTAGCATTTTGTTTCACATATCCTTTCCATAGTCTGTGCATCTGGGGCAAGACCGAGAGGGGAGATGGGGAGAGAGAGGAGGCAGAGAGAGATTGAGCAAGCACAATTTCTTTAATGTGTCCTAGTCCTTTGACAAGGATTCCAGGTGCATCAGATTGGGGTCTTACCTTTGGACCTCTTTTAATACTAATTACCTCCCCAAAGGATCAAATACTATCACAGTGGAAATTAAGACATTAACATATGAATTTTGTGGAGGCATGATCTTTCAGTCCACATTATGCATGCTTTTTTTTTCTTTCTTTGCATTCTTGGTAATTTTTGTTAGAAGTCAAACAATATGAATTTTACTTTATTGGGTCCCAGATATTTTTATGTTCTCAATATCCCTAAGCTTTGTTCTGGGATGCAGTTAACTCGTTTGGAGGCCTTTTGATATTTTTGAAGCTTTCTTTTAAGCTCTGTTAGTGCTAGACCAGAGAGACATTCAGTTTAGGGCTCATTTTGCTCCCCTCCTGGGGCAGTAACCTCCTTAATGCTCTATATACTGTTCTGGGGATTCAGGTTTTGCACTCTGGTGGGTGTGGGGGTGAGCATTTCTGACCCTGCATGAACTCCTGAAATTGTTCCTTTTGCTCACTTTGGGTTGTTCTTTGTTTATTTTTCAGTAATTTCTTCATTCATACGCACTGATTAGTACTGTGTTGAAGACTCCAGGAGGACCTTTTGCAGAGTTTTGGACCTTTTTCTCTGTAACACCATCTTCTCTGCAGGACTTTGCTTTGTGAGTTCTAGGTGCCTTGGACTCCACGGACTCACAAAGCCCACTCCTCAATGAAGGGAGACCACGAGGCTCCCTGTGGGTTCCCCCTTCCTGTGCAGGGGCTGGGAATGCCCTCCAAGCAGTGAGTCAGGGCAGTGGTCAAGCTCATTCTCATTTGCTTCTCATCACTCAAGGGTCACATTCCAGTGCTTCTTCATGTCCACTGTCTGAAAACTTTTCATATGTAAGTATGTTTATATGTGTATGCGTGTGTGTGTGTGTGTGTATAAATTTTTTCAGGATTATTTTAGTTGTTCCATGTGGTCCTTGCTTGTTTGAGCATGAAATTTTCTTTTAAAATTAAGACAAGTACTTCCCAGTGTTTCCTTCAGCTACGTCTCTCAATATAGAAGATATTTATGACCTTAGAATGATGAGATGACTGACCTGAATGAAATGATCCCACTTATAAGCTCTAAATATTTATGAATACGGTATGTATTGGCTCTTTGTGGATTTGGTGCTCACAGACATAGAATGCAAATATGTGGTTGCCAGGGGCAGTGGGGGATGGAAAGGGACAGACGGGGAATTTGAGATTTGTAGATACTCACAGGTGTATATAGAAGAGATAAACAAGCTTATACTGTAGAGCACAGGGAAATATATTCAAGATCTTGTAGTAACTCAGAGAGAAATTGAATATGAAAATAAATGAATATATGTATATATATATACTCATATAGGACTGAAAAATTGAGCTGTATGCCAGAAATTGGCACACCATTGTAAACTGACTATAAAAAAAAGATAATTTAATAAATAGTATGTTTGTATATTAATCAAACATGTTTTACATATAGTGCTTCCTAAAGCCACCTGGTATATTGCAGTATATCTCCAGAGAACCTTGAGATAATTTTCTGTGTCACAGTTTCCTTTTCCTCTGTGTTGATAGCCTTGCATTTTCATGGTAGTCACAAAGCACAGTGTTACTTTAGACACTCTGACTAGTCATTCATGCATAGTATCTTTTTCTGAAAAGACTCAAGTAGTATTTCTGTCCCTGTATTTGTAACTTTTGGTATTCCCCACAGCCTGATTGCTATGGGAATTCTTTACAGATGGAAATATTATAAAAGTTCTATATGCCAATCTCCAGAAATGGAGCTTTTCTTTACTAAAACCTATGGAATACAAAAAGGAATTCCTTGCAATGTGAACTTCCATTTTTTAGCTATTTGCCAGATACAAAGAAAACATCTTACTATGATCTCATTGAGATTAGGTTTTTATTTTTTAAATCAGAAAGGATAGATTTTGCCTTTGCTCTGTGATTTTGGGGCTTGATGTGTTGAAATGTGCTCGAAGTGCAAGCAGTGGGATGCTGTCACTGTCCTCCCTCAGCTCAGTGCTCACTAATGGTCACCAAGATGATTGCTGAGGAGTTCAGTTCATTCAGTTCATTAAGGGATTTGTATTTTCATAAGGAACCTGAAATTTTAAGCCACTTAAAATCTAGGGGAATGAGTGCTCACTGATTCATTCCACATTTACAAAGTATCTCTTAGGCCCGGGGTCAGTTCCAGTGCTCAGGAGGCGAAGGAAGTCAAACCTTTCCTCATAAGGAAGCCTCTGTACAGTGGAGAAAGTCTTCAAATTAACACACATGGTGTCACGTGGTGGGGACCTTCTCAGTGCATTTCTCACTTCAAGAAGTTGGGGCTTAGGAGAAGCATGTTTATGGGGAAGACCTGCTGACCTCTTACAAACGCCACACTGGTGAACCCTCTGCCATGCCTTCTGAAGAGACTGGTGCTGTTTGCAGATGCCACATGCTCTGTGTCTACAACGTACTAATAAGAACATTTAACATCACTTGAGTGCTTACTATGTGGCAGGTTGTATCCTAAGCACCTTACATCGAATATCTCATTTCCCTGTCACAGTCAGAGTTACTGTCCTCCTGTTGTTTCAGATGAGGCAACTGAGACACAGAGAAGTTAACTAACTTGCTAGGGTCACACAGCCAGTGGTGACGGGGCTGGGATTTGAACTCACTCTCTGGCCCCAGTGTCCATGTTCTAGGTTTGAGGCTAATAAAAATAATAAAAATGAAAATATTATTATTATTAACTTGATTTCCTCAAATATCCCCAAATCCAGCCACATAAATGCCCATCTCAGTTTTGCACTGCCATTAGGTGATCTCCAGCGAGATCTCTGTGTGACTGAAATGATCAGTTTGCAAAGTCTGGGATACTTGCTGTCTGTCAAACTCATGAGGCTCAGAATTGTTCATGCAAATGATAGGATTATGCTTGTTCAGTAAAATCTATAAATCGAAACAACACTTTCCAAACATCTAAGCTTTCTGACTTTTCTTTTTTAAGTGAATGAGTTTAATGTCGCTAGAGGCAAGCTGTTAGTGGTATTGCTAACTTTTCCATAGTTAAGAAGTAGAAAACTTACCAAAGACAGTATTTTAATGTGAGCTTTTCTCCCAGTTCCCCTCATTATGTAGAGACTTATTTATTCTCAATTAAATTCTATGTAATAATGATAATAACTAACACCACTTAAATGTTTTACAAATTTTGCATTTGATTCTCACAAAACACTTGGAGGTAGGTGTACCATTACTATTTCCATTTTATGGATGAGTGAACTGAGGCATCAGAAGATTAAATAACTTCCCGTAGGTCCCCCACAGGTGGTGTGGCCCTGGGGTCCATGCTCAGAGCATGATGGGTTAGCATTTCTTAGAAAAATTCTTAGGTTTTTGGAAGCAGTAGGATACAATGGAGGAGGACCAGGAATTGGGCCATGATGCTTCAGTAGACCAGCCTGCAAGAGGTCTCATTGTTGTTCTGAGAAAATAGGGAGGATCATGTGGTCTTTTATGTAAGGAGACACCAGAGGTTGGAACCTGGGGAGTCAGGCGGGACCAGAGACAGCTGTAAGATTTTGGAGCCGAGGAGATGCACAGCAGTCAGCTCTCCCTTGGAGGCTGGCAGAGACAATGGCTCAATGTGACTAAGGGGGCTGCAAATGTGGAACCACCAGCTACCTGGGAGGACATACTCAGGGAGGCCAGAAACTGGAATCAGAGCTGAGAGTGACCTGAGTTCTGCTGTGGAGGAGATTATGGTATAGTCTCCCTAAGATCAGAGCCAGGCTGTGCAGACATTTATGGCACCTCAGGCAAGATCATTGCTTTATCAAGGGTCCCTTCCATAGGCCTACCCAACTGACAGGGATCTAGACACTTCTGAGTAACCCTCCATGTTTTGCCAGATTCTTCTGAGCACTTCTCCTATATTTTGCTCCCAACATGGTTCAAATCACCAGATTTTTTCCCACCCTTTTAGTCTGTACCAGCCCCCACCCCACGTTGAACAGGACCGATCAGATGTGAACATTAGTATCCCCAGCCTGAGGCAGACATGAGCATATTCCATATAAAAGCTTTTTCATCTTGGTCCTTTGATTCTCCAGTTGGTGAGAGTTTTGCTTACACTTGGTTGCAATAGATTTATATCAAGGGATCAGTTGTTGTGTCAAAAATAGTTTATACCTCAGTCTCCAAACTCCTTAACTACGTAACTGAGTAGCTCTGTGGTCACATAATGAAGCTGTTAGTATTTCCTGGGAATTAGATTTTCCATCACTAGAAGAAAACAGAATAGGGCCATGGATAATTATTTCAGTGCAAATTCTGTCATATTTCTGGTAGTCAGATATTGATCTTGGTGAGAATTCCTTTTCCCTTGCATCACCCAGGTCTCTTTGGTGACAGAGGGTGGGTGTGCTGCATTGCTGAAAGTGCTTTGCAGGAAGAAAAGGAAATTTTTCAGATGTTTGAGTGGCTGTGGAGCCAAATATGGGTGTTGGAACTGATGGACTTTGTACATTTCAACCCCTTTGCTCCTTCCATCTTTATCTCCTGCCCACTTTGGCAGGCACCACATCAGAGCCAAGTGAAATTCCCTATGTTGAGAATTTAGGGTGAGACTAAAACTAAGTTGTCTTTCTGGTAAATTTTAGCTTTTTCATTTTGTGATACTTTTGGAGATCTTGTTACAACCTCTGGAGTAGTGAAAGTAATTGTGATTTTAAACTTTCAGTGTTGGATGAAAGGTTATGGACAATTACTTATTCATGTCTTCAAGAAAAAAAGAGCTAACAATTCTTAGCCTTTCCTGTGTCAAGTTTGAGCTTCCAATTTCCTCTCCTGCCTGGGATAAATATGTCATGTTGCATCAGAAACAGTCATGCTCTTCCTGCGGTGGTGTGTCTTCAGACAGGAGGGACCAGAGGAGTTTTCCAAGTCCCCCTCTTGCTTGGCCAAGGGTAGAGGTAGATTTCTGCTAATCAGAACACATGTTAGAGACAATTATGAATAGACATGGATGTTGCAAGCTACACGGCTTTCTTGTATTACATACCACATTGAGATGATGAGAAATCCTGAAAGATCATTTACAAGATGCCCTTTCCACTGTTTCTGCTTCTTTACTAAGCCCCCAGTCAGCTTCCACTGAGGCTCCAGACAGTAGTTTTGAAGGGTGCATTTCATTCTTTTTATTGGTAGCATCACATGAATCTGGGACAGTGGAGTCGATCCAGAGGGTAAGATATGGAATCAGAGAAAAATCTTATATATGGAAAAATTTTGAGATGCACACTCAGGGTGATTGGCAACTCTGCCTTCAACAGACAAACCCTTCCATTCTCCAGTTTCATCCTCAAATATCCCAGCCACACCTCAGGCGGTAGAAACAATTTTGGTTTCAAAAGTTGACAAAAAGTCAGCAGAATCCTAGTGTTCTGCAGCTCTCTGGTTCAGCATCCTGGTATTAGTGGGACCTCAGGGATGTCTTTGGCATGTTGGAGAATCCATTCCATTCCTGGCAAGATCTTTTCACACCAGCCAGGGACAATTTCCTTTCTCTTTCCTTCCATGCTGAGTGAGTGCAACAGTCAAAATAGAAGTTGGTTCTTTCCCTACCTCTACCAACGTTTACCCCTGCGACCAAAACCCAGACTGACCCACACTTACATCAATCTGTCAGGAATGTCAGAGGATGGGAATAAAATCTGTGAAAGTTCTGTTGCCATCTTTTTTTTCTCTTTAGATTGGCCCTGTCATTTCCAGAGGAGTGACAGTGGGCAAGGCTTTTAACTGCTTACAACTTTAGTTTTCTCTAAACTAGGGCTAAAAACATAAACTGTCACAGGTTCTTGTAAGGATCTAATTAGAGCTGATGTTTGAAATCACTTCTCATTTATAAACGTTTATGATTGTATATTGATAATCATAAATTTTTCTTTGAAACATAAAACATACGTCACTTTTAAAAAGCACCCTACCTCTTCCCAGAGTAATGGCAGATTTGGGGCATCAGTTGTGAAACAATATGTGTTGGAGGTGGGAAAAGATGATGGAGAATCTATCATGTTGTTGTAATTCATTCAACAGAATTGATTGGGATCTTCAAAGGAGCATTTCTTTAAATATTCATTTACCTAATTATAAGCAGATAACACATCCACATGGGCTCCCAAATCTACTAGTATAAAATGATAGCAGAGTTTTCTCTTCAACCACTAACACCCATCCTCCCAACTACTCTGCAACCAAACAAATAACCATCGTTAAGTCTCTTGTAAACATGCAATAAGTATTTTCATTCAACTTGTAATTAAAACATGATTCCTGTCAATTACTGTCATTTTTGAAAAGAGTGGCAGTTCACAACGCACACTTTACTCTGCCCAGCCTGCCTTATTCCCAAGTGAATCTGGAAATTCTTTCCATATCAATGTATACAAGTTGCTTTAAATGATTGCATAGTATTCTATTGGAAGGATATCTCATAATATATTTAATCAAGTCTTCAGCTGATAGGCTGTTAGGTTGTGTCCAATCCATTGCTGTTACAAAGTGTACAGACATGCATATCATTATACTACTTCATTCTGTGGGATTGTTGAGTCCAATCATTAGCAGATATTTATTGAGTGCCTACTGGGAGTTAGCTTATGTGTTAGATACTAGAGTTTGACTATTGAGCAAAATATAGAGTCCCAGATTTCAAAAATTTTACAGACCTCATGTTGGTGGTTGACATAATCCAAAGTCTACATGAATGACTTTATAATTTTTAATAGGAGTAAATTCTCTGAGAAAAATAAAGGAAATTATCAGGCAGTCTGTCCCAGACTTAGGGGTCAAGAAATCCTTTTCTCTTGAATTGATACTGGAACTGAAATCTGATGGATGTGGAGGTACCCTAGTTAGTGTTGGGGGTAACAGGGAAATGGGAGCAATCCATAGAAGAAGAATCCATGCAAAGGCCCTGTGGTAGCAGGGTACATGATTC
The DNA here is from genome assembly GCF_048564905.1 of Vicugna pacos. Taxonomy (NCBI): domain Eukaryota; kingdom Metazoa; phylum Chordata; class Mammalia; order Artiodactyla; family Camelidae; genus Vicugna; species Vicugna pacos. Next base: position 54,268,288 of record NW_027328740.1, read on the forward strand.
CTTTGAGCAAATTTTAAAAAATCCCTGTGGCTGGAGGAAAGGGATTAAGTGAGGGGAATGAGTCAAGAACACCAGAATGAGTCAACAGCCAGAACATGCAGAGATGGATAGATCTCAATGAGCAGAGGACTTTGTTCTAGCAGTAATGGGAAACCTCTGATATTTTGAAAGTAAAAGTGATGGGCTCAGATTCACATTTTGAAAAAAAATAACCTGATGAGTAGGAAATTATATTGGAGGAGACCTAGGTGATATGGTGGGAACAGGTATAGTCTTTAGAAAGCCCCAGATAGATGTTCCTCAGGTTAGGTTGTAGGCTGTGGGGATCGAGTGATATAGGCAAACTTGAAAGATAGTTTGGAAAAACATCAGTAGACATTAATGATTTGGATTTGGGTGGCAAAGGAGATAAGAGGATCAAAGATAATGCCTGTGTTCCTGGCTGCCTATGTGCCAGGACCAAAACTGATAAATGTGAATAGGACAAGTTTGGTAGGGAAATTCATGGGTCTAGTGGTGGATATACTGAACTGAGGTGTCTTTGAGCCATCCATGTGAGATCTGGAGTAGGTGTTTAGAAATTATAACTGTGGAGCTTTGAGAAGAACTCTGAGCAGAAGATACATCTTGGGAACTGACCGATAACTAGTTGTCAGTTGAAACTGGATATGGGGAGCTTTCTGAGGGAGGTGGATTAGAGTAAGAGCAGAAGCACTAGGGTAGGACAAAGTCTTCTAGAGTGCTAACACTGGTGGAGAAGGAGCATTCAGAGAGAGAGACAAGGAAACCTGGAGTGTCATGGGCACAGAATGTCTCCAGAAGAATGAGTCATCTACAGAATCAAAAGCTGCTGGACGTCAAGTAAGATGGGGTCTAACAAGTAAGCAGTCAACTTTGTGGAACAGATGAGGACCATCCCATCAAGCGAGGGAGTAGCATCTAGGTTGTGGCATTGTGAGGAGAGACTGGAACATGAGGGCCTGGAGATAGCGGGGGTGGGCCACAATATTATGACATTTGGTTGTGGAGGGTTGAATACAGAATGCAAGTCAAGGGGGCAGAATGGTTGACAGAGTTTCTCATTTTATTTGAAGATGGCAGTCACCCTGTTCAAACCATCTTGGTCTCTGTCTTCCCAAGTGGACTAAACTGCTCGAAGGCAGGACTATGCATTTTATTCACTGTTGTGCACTAGGTGTGTATTTATGGTGTCTTACACTTTTGTTAAATGAATTCTCTGTCATCCAGAGAGCTCTGAGGTCTTGCTAAGCAAAGGCCTCCTCTCTCTCTCTCTCTATTTCTATATTCTAAGTTAGTATTTAAAATGCCCACACTGTAAGCCTCATTCTTTTTCATGTACGGTTATGTTTTGACAAATGTACATGGTTGTGTAACCACAGCTACATCCACAACATAGAAAATTTCCATAATTTCCTGAACCTTCGCTACTGCTGCCCTTTTATATTCAGACTTTTCCCCAGTGTCAACTCCTGGGAACCACAGATTTGTTCTCCAGCTACTTATATGTTTTTCAGAATGTCCTAAGTATAGAATCACACACTGTGCAGCATTTTTTTAAATTTTCACTTCCTTTACATAGCAGTATGCACTGGAGGTTTGTCTGTGTTGTGTGTATCAATGGCTCACTAATTTTTTTGAATTGCTTAGAAGTATTCCACTAGGGGTAGACACCACAGTTTTATTTATCCACTTAGCAGTTAGAGATATTTAGTTTGTTCCTAGTTTGTTTCCAGTCTACTGGAGCTGCCCTAAATAGAGATACACAAGTTTTTGTGTGGACATAAAATTTTATTTCTCTTTGGTAACTACCTCAAATGGTTTGCCAGATCATAAGTTAAGTGCAAGATTTTACTTTATAAGAGAATGCAAAACTGTTTCCAGGGTAGCTGTACCACTTTGCATTCGCATTAGCACTGATGAGATTTCCAGTTGTTTGCACTCTCATCAGTGCTTGAAATTGTCAGCTGAATAGTGGACATTCTAATAGATGTGTGGTGCTATCTCATTGTGTGTTTTTCTTAATTGTACATATAAGTGAGACTATATGATATTTGTCTTTCTCTGACTTATCTCACTAAGCAGGATGCTCTCAAGGTCCATCCACATTGTCACAATGGCAGGATTACCTTCATTCTCATGGCTGAATAATAGTCTATTGTGTGTGTGAGTTAATTTTTGTATATGGTGTGAGATAAGCAACCGATTTCATTTGTTTGCATGTGAATCCAGTTTTCCCAAAACAGTTTATTAAAGGAAATGTTATTGAGTGTTCTCAGCATTTTTACTGAAGGTCAGTTGACTATAAATGTGTAGTTTATTTCTCGACTTTTTAAAAAACACTTTTATTATGGTATGATTCCTATACAGTAACGTACACATCTTTCATATATACAGTTTGATGAATTTTGATAGATGAAACCACCACCACACAGCAGCTAACATTTCCATCACCCCCCAAGAGGTGCAAAGTTGAATTTCCAATTGATCCCTACCTGCCCTCTTTACCCTTGGTAGCCATGATTGTTCTCTGTATCTGTGAGTCTCTGTTTTGTAGGTAAGTGCACTTGTGTCCTTTTTTAAGATTCCACATATAGGTGATATTATATGGCATTTTTATTTCTGTTTTTGACTTCCATCACTTAGAACAAAAATCACCTGGTCCATCCATGTTGCCACAAATGGTATTATTATAGTCTTTTTTATGGATGTGTAGTATTTAATTGTGTGTGTGTGTGTGTGTGTGTGTGTGTTTATAATTATATATCACATTTTCTTTATCCAGTCATTAGTTGATGGTTACTTGGGGATTTATTTTCCCATTTCTTGGCTATTATTAATAGTGCTGCTCTGATCACTGGTGTACATGTGTCTTTTCAAATTATATTTCCCTCCAGATATATGCTGGACTCTCAGTTCTATTCCATTGTTCTATTTTTTCCTGTCTGTACCATACTGTTTTAATTAATATAGCTTTGTAACATAACTAGAAATCAGGATGTATGATGCCACAGCTATGTTCTTTTTTCAAGATTGCTTTGACTATTCTGGAATTTTTGTACTTCCACACACATTTTAGAAATGGTTTTCCACTTCTGTGCAAAATGCTATTGAAAGTTTGATAGTGGAAAATGCTATTGAAAGTTTGATAGTGATTGCTTTAAATCTTCAGATGGTTTTGGGAGTATGGAAATTTTAACAATATTAATTCTTCCAATCCATGAACATTGGATATATCTCTGCTTATTTTTGTCTTTCTCTCATTGATATCTTAAAGTATTCCATGCATAAATCTCTCACCTCCGTGGTTTAATTTATTCCTGGGTATTTTGTTCCTTTTGGTGTCATTATAGTTGGTAATGTTTCCTTTAAATTTTTTTCAGAGAGTTTGTTATTTGTGTTTAAAAAATATAATTGATTATCTTTGTTATGCTGATTTTTTTCCATCCTATAACATTATTGTGTTTATGTATTCTACATTTTTGGTGTGGAGTCTTTAGGGCTTTCTATATACAGAATCATGACGTCTGCAAATAGATAATTTTGCTTCCTTTGTTTCAGTTTAAATGCCTTTTATATATTTTTCTTGCTGGTACTTTCATGTGTTATATTTACTAGAATTGGCAAGAGTGGAAAAATCTTTCATTTTCTCCCATTGATTATGATTATAGATATGAGCTATACATAAATGGAATTTATTGTGTTGAGGAAACTTCTTTAGTATCTATTTTGTTCAGTTCTCATTATTAATGAATATTAAACTTTGTCAAGTGATTTTTCTGCAAATGGAGAGGATTATGTGGTTAAAATCTTTCATTTTGTTAATGTCCTGTGTCACATTGATTTGTGTATGTTAAACTAATCTTCCCCTAGGGATAAACACCATTGAGTCATGTTATATAATCTTTTAAATATGTTGTTGAGTTCAGTGTGCTAGTATTTTTTTGAGTACTTTTGCATCTGTGTTCACTAGAGATACTGGCCTATAGTTTTATAGACTTGCAGTTTCTTTGTCTAATTTTGATATCAGAGAGACTATTGTCATAAGATGATTGTAAAAGTATTACCCCTACTTCTATATTTTGATTAAGAGCAAAAGAAAAATTGGTATTCTTTTTTCAAATTTTTAAAATTTTTTATATATATACATATACAAATATATATATATTTCTTGAAGTATAGTCAGTTTACACTGTTTTGTCAGTTTCTGGTTACAGCACAGTGCTTCGGTCATACATGAACATGCATATATTGGTTCTCATATAATATTTTACCATAAATTACTACTAGATATTTAATATAGTTCCCTGTGCTATGCAGTATGAACTTGTTTATCAATATTGTATATATAAATATCTGTAAATCTCAGACTCCCAGTTTATCCATTCCCACTCTCTCAACCCTCTGGTAACCTTAAGTTTGTTTTTCATATCTATGAGTCTGTTTCTGCTTTGCAAATAAGTTCATTTGTTTTTTTTTTTTTAGATTACATATATAAATGATGTTATTGATAGTCTTCTTTGAATGTTGGTTGAATTCAGCTTCGAGTGCATTTAGTCCTAGACTTTTTGCCTTTGGAAGTTTTTTGATTACTATTTGAATCTACTTATTGTTATCGATGTGTTGACTTTTTTCTGTTTCTTCTTTACTCAATCTTGACAGTTTGTATGTTCCTCAGAATTTCTCTATTTCTTCTAGGTGATCCAATTTGTTCACACAATTGTTTACAACTATTTTCTTATGATCCTTTTTACTTCTGAGGTGTCTATTATAATGTACCTTGTATATCTGTATTTATTTCAGCCTTCTCTCTTTTCTTCTTCATGTAAGTACTAAGTTTGATTGTTCCCCATAGATTTCTTAAGGTATCTTCACTTTTATTCACATTTTTTTTTCTTTTATCCCTTCTGATTAGGAGATTTTCACTGATCTGTCTTCAAGTTTGTTGATACCGGTTTTTTTTAGGTGACTATTTTTGTTGTTGTTGACAATCCCTTCTTCCACTTGATCTGGGAAGCTGTTGAACTGTTCTATTGAATGTTTCAGTTCAGTTACTGTATTTTTCATCTGTATGACCCCTGTTTGGTACTGTTTTTATATTTACATGTTCAGCTTACAGACACTGCAAACACTTTGTTAGATTTATTCTTCATTATTTCATTTTTGATTTGCAAAAATCAGTGGTAATATTTTTTAATGCTTTTATCCTATTTATTGATTGCTTGGCTATGGAAATACAATTGGATTATTTTTTTCATGTTCACCTTGTAACCCACAATCTTGCCAAACTCATGGCATTTTTTTAATATAAAATGTTATGTTCTTAATGAAGAAAGAGAGTTTTATTTCTCCCTTTCATATCTATATGTCTTTTGTCTTATTGCATTGGCCAGGACTTCCTGTCTGCGTTCTCATGGAGGGGTGATGAGAATGGACAGCTCATTTTAAGAATGTTATTTTTGGTTTTTGTGTTCATGCCTTTTATCAGGTTAAGGAATCTATTCTTAGTTTGATAAGAAATTTAACTGAATTGAAATTGAATTTCATCAGATGCTCTTGACACTTTTCATCAATTTGTAATAAAGCAAATTATATAAATGCTGTGTCCCAAATATTTTCTTAATAAATCATAATTTTTAATGCATTGATGAACTTAAATTGCTAGTACTTACTTGAGGAATTTTTTACACTCCTTCTCATGAGGAATGATGATTCATAGCTTTCTTGTGAGGGATAACAAGGCATCATGGTAACATTGGTCTCACAAAATGAGTTGGAAAGTGTTATTTCTTCCTCTAATGAGATATTGTAGAATTGGTATTTATTTTTCCCATTAAATGGTTGTGTATTAGTCTTCTATGGATAGAAAACTATCACCTAATAGGTAGCTTGACCAACTGAAATTTATCCTTTCACAGTTCTGGAGGCCAGCAATTCAAGACAATTCAAGATCAAGGTGCCAGCAGGGTTGGGTTCCTCTTAGGGGTCTCTGCTTGGCTTGCTAAAGGCCACCCTGTTGCTGCCTATTCACATGGTCATTCCTCGGTGCTTGACATCCTTACCATCTCTCCGTTTGTCCTACAAGTTCTCCTTATAAGGACTCCGATCAGGTTGGATTATGACCCAATCGTACAGCGTCTTTTTATCATGATTTCTTAAAGCCCTATCTCCAATCACAGTCACATTCTGAGGTCTGGGTGTCCAGGCTTTACCATTGGAATCTGCAGGGTAGTGATGGGAGACAAAATGGAGTCCATAACAGTTTGGTAAAATTTGTCAATGAATCATCTGGGCCTGGAGTTGTCTTTTTGGGGAAGATTTTAAACTACTCATACAATTTCTTCTATTGCTAGAACTATTTAGTGTAACTGTTTTTCTTATGTCACTGTGGCAGTGCAGACTTGAGACTGAGTTTGGCTCTAGAACAAGGCTGAGTGAGGAAAAAGAGAAGAAAATTAGGGACTTGTTTGTGCTCTCTAGTACACTGGGGCTCCTTTTCTTTGTCTTCTGAATGGAAATAGGAGATTTCTCCTAGAATTTTTTCTGCATAGTACAGTGATTATATTCTCATTTCTACTAGCTGTTTAGCTTTTAGAGTCTTTAAGGAGGTACTTTAGTATGTGCAGACATTTTAAACATAATCAGTAGGAGTCAGAGGCTATGTCTATGTCAATTCATCTTCACTGGTGCTGGAAGTTGAGATTTCCATTTGACTATGCCCGTTTAGTACATCTGGTCAACCTTGTATAGGACATGCTGCAGGGAGGGAAAGATCAACATTTATTTTCTAATGGTCAAAAGTAAATTGGAATGGGAAGAGTATTTGTTTTTCAAAAGTGAATTTTGGGCCCTCAAAGGGTCATAAAATCATAATTCATTTCATTCCTATCTTCCCTAAAGCCCGAGAAGTATTTGATGTAAAATATCCCTGAAATTTTGCCTGTACCATCTAGTTTACAAGATTATTTGTTCAAGAACAGAGATATCCCTTAGGGATGGTGGAATATAACTTCAACTGAACAAGAATTTATGTACTTAGTTCTTTCTCCTTTATACTTTTTGATACCACATTAAATTAAAATAGTCAGTTTCTTACAAGTTAGTTGCAGTGCAGAATCTGAAAACCTGAAACTGACAGCCTATCAATGAACTTTCTCTGTTCCTACATGAAAATCCATTTGTCTGTCTTGCACTTTGAATTTATTGTTTTTAAACCTAAGCGTGATTTTATAACTTGATGAACTGACCATTTGTAAAATACTAGTTTAGTGTTGTACAAATCTTGAAAATATTTATTTTTAATTATGCAATATTAAAAATCCTTTTCATCAACATTCATCTCATGAAGAAACTCTCAAAAAATTGAAAAAATGCCAAGCACACAGCAGCAAGATTTCTGTAATTCTGATTTTCGCTTGAGAGCTCAAATTGTATCTGTGGCAGCAAATACCTCTAGTTGTTTGTTGTTCCTTGAGGTGAGAGGCTGATTTCATTCATTTTCAAGAAAATGTCTATGAAATGCTCCAATCCAGAGTTGATGTGTCATTCATTCTTTCAATTAGAACTGGCCTCTCAGGGATACATCCACTAGTTCAGCTCAGAACTCAATCACCTACGTGCTTTCTCTTGAGATGAACATTGTACTTTATAAGCAGCAGAAGAGCTTTCTGTGTGGCTTCTGATTTCTTCCCCCAGAGTATTAAAATATGTGTCTTTCAGGTTAGGATTTCATAGTGAATTTTCACTGCTTTATCAAAGACAATTATTGAACTACATTCTTCTTCTCTGCCTACAGTAGGTGTTGAAAAATGTAATGGCTACTAATATCATTTGGTACTGCTGCCTTGATTTGCACCACATGCCATCTGTTTTGTTCACCTTTGCTTTTTTACCAGCAGTGCAAATATCAGCACCATGAAGAGGACATTTTAGTAGTATTCTGAAAAAATCTTTGATCTCATGGACTGCTCTGAAGGAACCTTCGGTTCTGCCAAGAATCTGCAGGATTTAAGAATTGCTGCTGTATATCAGCTCAGTAATGTGAGGATGGTAGACAAAGAAGTGTTGCTTGAGCTGAGCATGGTAGATGGCATTTCATTCTGAGCTGTGAAAGGGGGATGTGTGACCTCACATAGGGGCTGAGAATTTGAGAAGGCCTGGCATCAAATGGGGCATGGGGTGATCTCAGCAGTGCTGGGCCTCTAGCCTTTGCAGTGGTGTGAAGTTGCATAGGTAGGGCTGGATCAGATTGCGGAGGGCAGTTGATTCCATTGGGAATCTTCCAGGGCCTGGAATTCAGCAGATGTGAATGTAATTTGACAGTGCCCACTAATTAGTTAATCTTGAGATCAACTCAACTTTGTGAATCTTTATGTTCAGCACATAATATATGCTCAATTAATGTCTTGTTCATTGAAATTAAATAATTTTGTTTCTGGAAAATGAAAGTGTTATGTATTATTTCTCTGAGAGTTCTATAAACACTGAACTTGACTCTGTTCTTATACTAACAGTGGAGTCAGCTGAAACCCAGACAAGTCAAGAGGAGTGTGGGTGGACAGTAAGGGGGCTGGAAGTGAGACAACAGTCTGCCAGTTTCAAGTTAATGCTACTTATGTTCCCCATCCTGCCTGTCTCCGGGGAGGGCTCCTGCCTCCCCGAGTTGATAGATTTTGTGCTTACAGATCGCTACTTTTCTCACCCGCTTTGTACCACCTGTCTTAGTTTTGTGTAGCTGGCCTGGTTTTGTCCTTTGTTTATGCTGTTAGTGCATACTTGTTTTTTGTCGCACAGATCAAATTTTCTGAGCCTCACCTGATTTATCTGTAAAACTGAGATTCTGTCCCTTTTCACAGGGCTGTTTTAAGTTTCAAATGATCTGTTTACAGAAAGAGGTGGGCTCAGATTAAGAAGTGGATAGTCGGTCAATGAGAACTCTATAATTTGGCAAGTCCCCAAATGGTTTGCTTTTTGGCCCTTTGAGCTGTTATGTCAGAATTTTGTGTGGAGGTAAAGCATGCAGATCCTGAAATCTGAGCTTCTGAGCAGACACTGCTTTAAATCTTGGATCCCAGAAAATGAGCATGGAGGCCCAAATGTCTGGCAAGCTGTTTAGAGTCTCATTTTGGCACATAGAAGGCGAGCAGGGGTTCTGCCATGGAGAGGGCCCTGAGCAGAGAGAGTATTCATGGTGGGGAGGCTTGTTGGATGCCCAGTATTCCTGTGGCCACAGAGTGAATGTTCATGTCCCTCCTCCCCCATTTCATATATTGACATGCTAAACTCTACGGAGTGGGATACAGCTCAGTGGTAAATGCTTGCTTAGCTTGCACAAAGTCCTGTGTTCAATCCCCAGGACCTCCATTTTAAAAAATAAACAGAAAGAAAAAGAAATGCTAAACCCCAACATGATGGTTGAGAGGTGATTAGGTCATGAGGATGGAGTCTTTTAAATGGGATTATTGCCTTTCTAGAAGAGTCCTCAGTGAGCTCCCTTGTTCCCTCCTCTGCATGAGTACTCGGTGAGAAGACGGCCATCTAAGAACCAGGAAGCTGCACTCACCAGACACCGAAACTTGACCTTGGACTTCATAGCTTCTAGAGCTGTGAGATGTGAAAGCTGTTCTTCAGAGCCACCCTGTCTATCATACTTTGCTTAAGCCGCTGGACTGGACTAAGACACCTGTCACTATTGTGATCTAGTGATCTTTTTGTTTTGGGTCTGTTTCTTTTTTGAACAGGTTTTTTTTTTCCTTTTAAAGAGAAGTCTCAGATTTACAGTAAAATTGAGTGGAAATCAGATTTTCCACATACACTCTTGCCCCAACACACATATGACTTCTCCCACTATCAACATTCCTCTCCAAAGTGGTAAGTCTGTGGCAATGGCTGAGCCTACACTGACCCATCATCATCATCCAAGGCCCACAGGTGGTCTTGGGAAGCCCCTCTTTGTTGTATATTGTACGGTGTTGGACAGATTTTCAGTGACATAGATCCACCATCAGAGCTCCACACGTGTTGGTTCACTGACCTTGATTCTCCTACATGCTGCTGGTTCATCCTTCTTCACCAAGAGCCTTCATGGACTTCCCACAGGCATTAAGTTATTTTGTAAATGGGATGGGGCATGTTTAGATGCCCACGAATCTATTTTCATCTGCTTGCATTGTTAGACTATGAGCTGAAAGTAGCTGCAGATCAGATGAGCTGAAGAAAAGGAAACTCTATAACATAAATTCCTTTGTGGCTGTGATTCCTTGTGTAGACAGTTCAACTTCATAAGGTGGTATTTCCTCAGAGTTCTTGGCTTCTCCTCCCAAGAGGATACGGACTGTCTTCTTCATTCTTGCTGCTTACCACACAGAGAATGCTCAGTGGAGGCCCAGTGAGTGAGTGCACAAGTACGGAAGTACAAGATCCAAAAAGCACCCTCCCTTATATTCATGCTGTTCCGTGATCTCCTGCTGACCACGGACCACACTTCCTTCACTTACGCTGCTGCTCCTACTCATCTTTCTCCCCATCTATCTGAGCGAAACTGGGCAGAGGCTGGCTCTACATAGACACACAGAATTTGCTACTACCTGCACCTGCACTTGTGGCCAGTTGAAATGGACTTTCTCCAGTGTCAAGTCTCCATCTGGGGAGACATGGGGGCTTGGATGCAAGTGGAAGCTGCCTTATGCCTGCAAGGATTCTTGTCTGCTGACTTCAAGTCAGTAGGAGGCAGTGTGGAAGAGTGTGTCTTGGGCCTCAGAGGCACATGACTGTCCTGTGTCCTGGATTACTAGCCTGGCTAATTTCAACTCAATGAAACCTGGGGAAGTAAAGTTTAGCACCTGCAAATTGGGATTCAGTTAACTGCCATTTTTAGTAACATGGTTAGGGGATGATAAATGTGAAATTATTTGATGTGCTGTAAGAGTTACTGCTTAAATGCACAATGCATCCATTTTTTGTCACCTGTCAAGGGCATGTCTTTGTGTGACTGAGGTTGGCTGGGAACAGAAGGCCTGTTAGCAGGACTCTAACCCCCTGTTCCTCAGTGGGTGGGCACTGCTTGTTGAAAGCGCTCTGCTGAAGGCCTGGCCACGTGCACAAAGGGAGACTCAAGACCAACAGATCCGGGGAGGGGTTGTTTAGTAATGAGCTCCCCATCATTTTTCTAGTTGGAAGATCAACCAGTGATGAGTTGATTTGTTGGATTTTTTTTTCTTTTAGACTTTGTCTTCAAAGGCTGCTCAAACTCAAGGTCTTCTTATTCTCTTACAAGATGGACAGGTGTCCAGCAGGTGAGTATGGAACTGGGCAGAGCTTGATATGATCCCTGTCTGTTAAGAACTTGGGCTTATGGCCTGGCCTAAATAGAACCTTGGTTTATTTCCATTGGAGGGTGTGTTGAGGCATGGGGTATGTGTGTGTGTGTGTGTGTGTGTGTGTGTGTGTGTGTGTGTGTGTGTGTGTGTATAGATGGGTGGGTTTGGCAGCCAGCCTCCTCCTCACCAAGCCATATGACTTCAAGGGGCAGAGGATGCAAGTCATTGGATGAAGGAAGATTATGAGAGAGAAATGGCTCTGCTCTCTGCTGCATGGTGGCTCAGGAACAGGCTGTGAATGGCAGAGTTGAAGTCCACAGCATTAAACCAATTTAAACCTAAATGTGGTGATCAAAGAAGCCCAACCAGTGACTTGGATGCAATCAGCAATGGATTGACTTTTGGTCTTGCCAGCCTTTTGACCTTTGGGAAATTCTCTCACAATGAGGGACATCAGACACTTAATTTGTCATAGGACATCCAGCATATGCATTCACAATACTTACCTTGATGCAGTGAGGGTTTCAGTAGATAATAGGTATAAGGCAGCAGCTGCTCCAAGACACTAAGTCACAGCAGGTGTACAAAAATTGGTAACTGTCAGCTGTTAAATTTAGGGAACACATTATTGGGAGATTATAGAGGAGATCCTGATCTGGTCATCATGTCGATCCCTGGGCGAGATACTAGAATCTGGTTGTGCCATATGCTAAATAAGGCCCATGGCAGAGTCCAAGCTGCTGACAGAGCAAAGCCTTTCAGAAACCCCATCCACCCACAAACACATAGGCAGTGATGCAGGAAGAAGAAAATCACTGTGGAGTGTGCAGCAAGGAGTGGGGGGGAGCCTCTGCTATTGGATCAGTGCCAAGGGCACCCCAGGGCCCTTGAAAGCTGCATCTGTTAATCTTCCCTGTGCTCTCAGTCACTCTGGAAGACAGGACACCACTCTCCTGTTGTGTTGTTTGGAATGGCATTTCCCAGACATGCTGCACTTTTCTCTTTGGCTTTTTAACACTTGGAGGCATTTCTCAAACACCTGGTATAAAGGTGACCTGCAGCTGTGGAATCAGTTTTCTCATCTAACAAAATAGGATCATAATTGAGCTCACTTCTCAGGGCTTTTAGGAGTTAATTTGTCAACACACTAAAGACACTTACAGTAAAAGTCCAGTAAATATCTTTTCTATCCTTAATGTGAATATTCTTCTATCTTTTCCTCCTATGCATCCACGCTCTCCCTTTATCTCCTGTCTTTGATTTGAGTTCCAAGAAGTGTCCAGGAAGGGCAGGGGATGGTTGGGACTGACTCTCTAAGAAGCTGTGTTCCTCAGCCCCTCCTCCCACCCACTTCCGTTCTGATGCACTGAGCCCAGCTTTCTTCCCGTGTCCCTGAGACAAGTGAGGTCTTGCTCTGCATAAAGGTGGTTCCTACCACTGCATAAGCTGGTGAGAGTGCATTTTCACCCAAACTTGAATGATTGGCCTCCACATGGAGAGGAAGTGAGCAGGATGTGAGTCTTCTCCGGGCTGTGGGGAAATGCTCATTAAACACTCTCATGACTCCTGTTTTGGGGTTCAGTATGAAGATCCTATCACTGGGGAAAAAACAGACCTCTTCTTCAGACTTTCACCCACTCCTTCCATCCTCCTAGAAAGATGAGTGTGCCCTGCTGGCCTGGGGTTAGAGTTCAGCTGGAGCCATCCTGACAGTGAGCTAAGCTCTTGGCTCCAGTGTCACTCATAATCAGAGGTCCCTCAGTCTTCAGCCAGGTGCCATCCTCCTCCCAGTAAACTCTGTTCCCGTTGGGCCATGAAGTCCTTTCTGCCCCATTCCTCCCTTCCCTTCTGTCTCCTGCAGTACATTCTGAGGTGGATAAAATGAGCACATGCATGATTTCTAAAAAGTTTGCACAATGGCTGTAACTTACATATATCTACCTAACATCTGGCAGCTCCGTCCCCTCTGCCGATAAAAGAGGAAACAGGGAGGAGAGGCCTGTGGCCAATCCCTGCCAGTGTGATCATCACTTTGGGGACAGTGGAGACCCCTTACCTGCATGGAACCATCCTCTTCCTGTGCTCCATTGGCAATACCTCATTTGGAACTTACAGGCCGGATTAGGCAGGTGCCAACATCAACCTGCCTCATAAATGGAAACTCCAGACAGGAAGTTTGAAAAGCTAGCCATGATTTCTGCCCAGGATGAGGTTTTTGTCAGTTTCCCCAGTAAGTCTTTCCTGTGGAACCTATTTCACTGTGATGGCTTAAATTTTCTCAGGTTTTGGGGTTTGCTCTGTCCATTGCCCCTTATCTCCTGTGGCTTAAGAAATCTATGATGGTATCCTTGAACATCTTAGAACTTTCTGGAATGCTGCCTAGTTTGGGGGCTGCTTTCCTTTCTTGTATGATATTCACAACCTAAGAGGTCATGGTCAGAAGGAACATGGAGGTACATGACACACTCAAAATCACAGAGGTTTTTATTGCTTAGAAAAATAATTCAGGTCCCCATATTTCTGGTTGAGTGCTTTTAAAAACTACATCATGTTCCTGGGGAAAAGCTAGGGTGATATACAGGAGGCCTTGGGGGTATGGAACAAGGGCCAGGTTTACCTGAAAGTGATAAGTGCAGTGCGAATTTGGCTTCATGTGCAGTGGGGGGTTTCTGCCTGTCACTGAGTCAGAGGCAGTGACAGCCTCCTGGAGGTGCTGGGAACTGCCAAATAATCACCACCTCTGACCCCCTGGAGGAGACTTCATATTGAAAATTCACGGCTGCCTCCCTCTAACTTTTCCAGAGAAGACCGTGGTGGTCCAGGTGGGCAGGGCCCAGCAGCATCTCCAAAGGATGCTCCTTCAGGACTCAGAGTTAAGGCCAGGTTGTGTGTGGCTTGCTTCCCTGCCTTCATCCATTGCTCAGGCCTCCCTCCTTGGGTGAGACTATGTGGAGACTCCTGTCTCTCCCCCTCAGCCTGGCAGTGTTCCCCAGGGCACAGGCTGCTGTAGTGGGCCCAGTACCAGTGCCCCTGGCTGGCAGTAGGGCTTGCCCTGGGCTAGATGGCCCTCTGTCTTGCATCCTTTAAGTCAGGTCTCACCTGGTCTCCTTCCCTGACTGTTTATTAGCAAAAGGGACCTCAGGTCTTGAGGAAATGGAATGTGGCCTGGGCTGTGCCTTCTGTCTTCTCTGGTCCATTATAGAAGCCTGGAACTCAGTGATGGCTCAGGAAGTGGTAGCCCCTGTCATTGCGGTCATTATCAGCTTTATTCCTCCCAACTCCCTCCAAAGCCACGAGGGGATGCCCCATCTCACAATGAGTGAAGCAGGCAAGGAGGAGAAGGCTGCCTAGACACACAGTCAAAGGTTTGCACTGGTGGGATTTGAACCTAGGCCCATTAACCTCCAAAGCTGGGCTTCCTTCTGCTACACTGTTCTAATTCCCTTGGCTGTGCTGTTCTGAATCCATACTAATATCTGAATATGTTCATTTTTCAAGGCATGTATAATGGATCTCCAGGTGGCTAAGGAACAGGCTCTTCCCCCAACCCTGGTACAGAGGGTCTTGTCAAGAATGAGCGATGTATCAAAATTCTTGCTTACAATGAGTCATGGAGTAGGGTAGGTCGGCCCGTCCAAGAGGAAACCAAGGATGCCAGGCTGGAATCAAGGCAGAATCCTGCTGAACACATGGCCAAGACATTGAATGCCAAGGAGATTCAAATTGTTCTTGAGCAGAAAAAATTGGAAGTGAGGTGATAGCTCTTGAATTGGACACATTGCTCATTTTATTGCAAGACTGTAAGTAGCACTGCACCAGTCTCATTTTGCAATGCTTTCCTCCCATTCTTGACTTGGTATCAGTCAACAGTGTGAGACACTTTGTCAATTTTTGTCACATTTAATTAATATTGATTACTCTCATGATGGACACATACTGCAAGTAGCAAATTTTTTAAAGAAAATAAAGAACTATCAGGATTGAATGCAGATTTTTTTTGAGAATTGTTGGAGAAATGTCAAGTCAGTTATTAAGTTGAAAATAAGTAATGATTTTTTGGTTACAATGCTGGATGTGAAAAGAAATTGTGCCTTTAGCTTTTGGGAAGTACTTTTACCTAGCAAAGTAAAATTCTTGAAGGATTGTCTTTGTTTCTTGATAGTACCATTTATCTTTTATAAAGAAATGATGCTTTTTGGCTGTTTGGTAAATCATATTTCTACATACATCAGTGGACACATCCTTAATATGCACTGAATTATACTCCAGATTGAGCATATATTAAGGGTTTTTAAATTGTACAAGCAGAGAATTATGAACCAAGAGATGCAATCAGAGTTTAAATGATTATAACCTTTTGAAAATGCAGCTTGCATTTTCATGTTATATTTTAATTACTATCACACTGAAAATAAAGTTAATTTCAGAGCAGCAGTATTTTGTTATATAAACAAATGACACAACTCAAATTCTGGATAAGTATGAAATGATGCTTGGTATTGAAACTAAAATAAATCCAACATCTTAGCCCCCTTCAGAGTGAACTTCTGTGTTAAAAATGGAAAGTTCTGTTAATTGTTCATTAGATTTTCTGAATATTAATATGTTCTTAAGGGATTTATGGATGACCTTTTTTAAACCAGAATAATTATTTTAGAGGACACTGTATTGATTGAATAACAAAATGATATTCTTGAAATTGTTTTATTAAAATTATTACAGTTTTCTTGTAAAATGAAGCAGCAAATGGTCTTCACTGAGGTTGACAGACACAGCTTCTACATGATATTCTTGCCCTTTTGGGGGGCATGTAATTAAAATTTTTGATGTATTTTCAAACTTAGAGAAACATTGCAAGCATAATAGAAGGCACTCCAATATTCATTGAGTCAAATTTACCAATTGTTATAATTTGTTCCAGATTTTTATTGCCTACCATCCCTCACTCCCCACTCTTTGTGTACATAAATGTATGTGTGCATACATGTCTCTGCATGGAATTTGTTTTCATTTCTCTTGTGCAGACTTCTAGAAATTGCCGCATGATTTGGTAAGTTTGTTTGACCTTTTAAGAACCTGATGAACTTTTGAAAAAACTATATAATTTTATCTTCCAACTACCAACGTATGGAGAGTCCCAGTTTCTCCATATCTTGCACAGTGTTGCTTACAGTCTTGTCTTTTTGACACATTTATTCTACTACAGAATATGATGTAGGATCTCATCGTGGATTTAATTTATATTTCCCTAGGCTAGTGATTTTGACCATATCCTCTGCGAGGCTGTTGGCCATTAGTTTACTTTCCTTGGAGGAATGTCCATTCAAGTTCCCCTTTGTGTTGCTGTCTTATGTGTGATAAGAGATCATATATTCAGAAGAAAAAACAAGTCCTTTATCACATGGATCTTGGTTTTTATGTCTGTTATTTTTTCTTTTTTAAACTTCTCTGACAATCTCTTTTATTTCATTTTTCTTTTCTTTATTTCTTTGTTTTTTTTTTTTTTTTTTTTTTTTTTTTTTAGCCAGAGAAGGAATTTTTTTTTTTGCAGCAAGTACGGAAAACACGGTACCTTTCCCAAAGCAGTGTTTCCCTGAAGACCAAAATCAGGGAAGCCTTAAGCTAAGGGAACATGCATATCCATGAAGGATTTGAGTAAAGGCAAATTCAGCAAAGAATTGGGGCAGAGGTGGACAGAATCAAAGCTTTAGTTGATTGAAGTCATGAGGTCAGAAAAGGTGTGTATCATCATTCCTTAGGTTCCAGCCAGCCTGGTGTTGTGGCAAAATGTGTTACAGCTCAGTTGTGACAGCAACCTGGATCCAGGCAAGAGACCAAGCAGCACTGGGAGAGCTGGAGAACTCTGGTTAATTAGACCAGCAGGCCCAGACGAGTTAACACTTCATGCTCTGGACCCCGTCTGTAGGTTTACACAAGCCTTTCCTAGGCTGCCAGTTTTAAACTTTGCAACATCATATGCAAATAAAGTACAAGAGAAGTTGACCAACCAGGAACAAGCTTTGTATAAGTAGACCAATCAGGAGTGAGCTCCATGCAAATGAAGTACTACAAGTGGACCAATCAGAAGTGAGAGTAATAACCAGTCAGAAGTGAAGGAAAGTGAGCTCAGGGAACCAATAGAATTCTAGGTGTAAGTTAGCCACTTCAGAGGCAAAAAGTGAGATAAAGCCTCTGGGCCAGGGAACCGGACGCTAGTGGGACGAGAGCAGCAGCCCTGCCTAGGGGTCCTGCCGGGCTTTTTATGGGGCTTCCTGCCTCACTTGGACCTTAGCGAGTAGTTCCCATCCTCCACATTTTTAAAGGAATATTTCACTGCCCAAAGAATATATGGTTTATATTTTATTCTTAGTTCTTGCAGAACTCAACACAGTCTCTCTTCTTTGAATATGGTATTTAGTTCATGCATATGTGAAGCTGATATCATTGCTTTTGTATCTGCCATTTTGCTCTTTACTTTCTATTATTCTCATCTGTAAAAAGATCCCAGTGTCTCTCCTTCTGTGTTACATTAGCAGTTGCTCTAGGGATGACATTATTTGTCTCACTATTCCTCATCACGGTCTATGTCTACATAATACACATTTATTTCTAAAAAAAGTCCCTTTGTTCCAGTATATCTCCTTTTCTTCTCTTTTTGAAGTTGTTGTCATGTTACATCTGTACATGTTAGAACAACATACGAAACAGTAAAATAACTACTACTCTATAGCCAAGACATGGAAACAGCCTAAATGTCCATCAATGGATGACTGGATAAAGAAGATGTATATTTATACAATGGAATACTACTCAGGCATGAAAACTGACAACATAACACCATTTGGAGCAACACGGATGCTCCTGGAGAATGTCATTCTAAGTGAAGTAAGCCAGAAAGAGAAAGAAAAATACAATATGAGATCACTCATACGTGGAATCTAAAAACAAAAACCAAAACAAAAAACAAAGCATAAATACAAAACAAAAGCAGACTCATAGACATAGAATACAAACTTGTGGTTGCCAAGGGGGCGGAGGGTGGGGAGGTATAGGAGGGACTTCAAAATTGTTGAATAGATAAACAAGATTGTGCTGTGTAGCACAGGGAAATATGCAGGAGTTCTTACGGTAGCTCACAGAGAAAAAAATGTGACAATGAATACATGTATGTTCATGTATAACTGAAAAATTGTGCTGAACACTGGAATTTGACACAACATTGTAAAATGTTTAAAAATCAATAAAAAATGTTAAAAAATACTAACTACTACTCTATGTAATCTTAAAGCCCTCAGTTTTTATATGCAAATTGCCTTCTTTACCTCTTTTATTAAGGAATGTTTTCACTAGATATTGATTATATGTTTAACATTTTACTTTTTATTCACTGTGACTTTGTCATCTAACAGACCAGTGACTGCTTTTATATTTGGTGAGAAGTCTGTTGTTAATAATTATTTTGATCTCCTTTCTGATACGTTCCTTTTCACTTGCAGCTTTCAAGACTTTTTTCTTAGCCTTGTCTTTAATAGTTTGGCTAAGATGTGTATAAGTGTGGGTCTCCTTGAATTTTTCCTATGTGGGAATATTTTAGATCCTTGGGTCTGTAGATTAATGTTTCAAAATCAGATTTGAGAACATTTTTTGCAATTATTCTTTAGAATATATATTTTTTGCCCTTTCTCATCTCCTTCTGGGGTTCTCTTTTTACATGTGTTGATATAATTGAAATTGATCTGGTCTCTGAGTCTTTGTTGGTTTCCTCCCTCTTCAGATTTGTTACAATTCTGTTGATTTTTCTTCAAGTTCACTGATTGTTTCTTCTTCTTTCAACGGACGTTTTCATTTCCGATACTGCATTCTTCAGCTCCAGTTCCCATTTGGTTCTTTCATATACTTTGTTTTTCTCTGTTGAGATTCTTTGTGGTTTGTATTATTTTCATCACAGCCGTCAATAATTATTTAAATATGGTTTCCATTACTTCTTTCAGTGTGTTCATAGGAGATGATTTTACGTCGTGGCTAACTCCAGCATCTGGAGATAACTCAGTTTTTATTGAGTCCTTTTCTTTCTCAGTCACAGTGCAATTTCTTCATTCTTAGTTTGTAGTCTTGTTGAATTTCAGGAAATGTAGTAATTTTAATTTTGAATTTTAATCCAGAGATATGTCCTTGTGTTTTTAAGTAACTTGCCACCAGTAAATCTGTGAAGTGTGTCTCTACTACAGCATGCAACCACTGATGTCACTGATCATTTTTTGAATGTTAAAACTTGCTTCCTAACAGTTGCTGCTGCAACTGTGTAGCTGAGCATTTAGCCAAAAATTGGGCAGAGGTTGGGCTCAAACCATATCAGTCAGGCCGTCTCTGTGTCAATGCATCTCTGTGGTCCATCAAATACATCCACAGTTCTGATTGTTTCCAAATGTGCAGTGTTGTTTGCTTTCTAGTGTGCTTCTGTCCATCTCCATGTGTATACATGCTGGCTTTGGCAGCCATGGAGATGTGGATGGCTTGAACCCGTTTCAGTTTCTTCTCTGCATGCCTGTAAATCTGGAGAATATAGAGTGCTTAGCAAGCCCAGATATTGTCTTAACACCCAGAACTTCCAGGGAAATGCTTAGCTGCCCTTTTGCCTGCCCTAAACATGAGTGCAACCTCAGTGAACCCTGTGTGCCGACCACTGCGTTCACCAGTTTACCTTACCATGCATCAAGTCAGATGAGCCCCTCCTGGTGGTGGCACCAAGCCTTGTTCCCAAGGTCGGCTGTCACCCTGGTTGAGCTGCTGTCCCCTCAGCCCTGGCAAGGGATAGACCCAAAGTCTCACACTTCTATTGCCTGAACATCAGGGGTTTTCATGAATAAGCACTTTAGTTTGTTGCAGATCTTCAGTTACAGAGTGCTGGAATGATTTTTTTTTTTTGTTAAAAGTTTATCCAAATTTATAGCCATTGTTTTAAAAGTGGAGATGATTTCTCAACCTCCTCACCTCATCATGAAGAAAGTGAATTTATCCAACTTCCTTGGAATTACATTCCAACCAATTCAGTTTAATAAGAATGGACGTGGAGAGGATTTGTAAACATTCCAAGCTATGCATTGAAAGCTACATGAATGCCAGAGTTTTACAAGGAGCTTCTATTAATTGGATGACTTTTGGTGTTTGATACATGTTTTATTTTAGTAATATTTTGTTATTTGTACATATTAGTTTGAAAGTAAATACTGAGTTATTACAATCTGGCTGTTTATAAGCATATTTCTTAATGTAAATATGTAATATTTTAATAAAATGTGGTGGAATTTAGACTTGATCTATGGATTAAAAAAGTAATAGCTAGTCATGGACATAAATTTAGAGTTGATAGATTGAACTTAGGATGTTGTTTCTATGCAAATTCTCCTCAACGCACGTTTGTTCATATAAATCCCTATTCTTTTAGGTGAGAATGTGATCCCACTTGCTCATCTCACCTCCCACTTTTAAAACAGAAATTTAACAATTCTATACCAGTGCTTCTATATGGGAATATAACGAGTGGCTAATAGGTTGTGAATTTAAGAATGCATTTCATTAAAAAGAAAAAAAATGAAACTACAGAGCTGGCTGCCAAAAAGGGTTGGTGAGAGGGAGAGGACATAGAACCCACTTCGGTCAGCTTATATGAATCCCCTGTATTTCTGAGTGCACATGTGTCATGCACAGCCAGAGAACCCGGAATCTGAGAGAGTTGGTAAGTTACTTTATCTCAGGAAGGGAGACCTGCTGGTGTGTTGAGACTGTTTTGCACAACGAACATCTTTGTCAAAGACTGAGTGCTTCTGCAGGGCCAGAAGTAGCGCAAACATTGAAGAGAGAAAGTGAGCCTCTCTGAGGGATGTATCATAGGCACCATCCAAAGGGGCCACTTAGAAGTGTGAACAGACTTCAGAAGAGGCTAATCTGAAGTAGATTTCTGGATTCCTTAAGAGCCAAGGAAAAAGAAAGGCCAACAGAATGGACTGTATTCACTTAGGTCAGGGGAGTTGCAGTTGAAAACAGCTGTGAGACCAAAAATGCCCCTGAGAGATAGAGTCTGCTTTCCAATTATTGCCAGAAGCTGGCTGCTCAAGACCATCCCCCAGAAGCATCAGTCACTTAGAACCTCTCCCGGACCCTGCAGCTTTGATCCTGGCAGCCATCTGAGGGAGGACGGATGGGTTTAGGCAAGAAGGAGGAAAAGGGCCATTCTGCCTTCCACCCCTCCTGCAAGTGGCCAGCCAGCAGCATGGCCTCACTGAGAATCTCTAACTTGGTCTATTCATATTTCCATGGGCTGGATGTTCTGTTTCAGTTCTTTGCCTGTTAAAGCAACCCTGCACTTTTTTTTTTCCTTCAGAGGAACATTTTTCAACCTAGATTTGGAGAAGAACCACTGTAAATTTAAAAGGGTACTGGGAGATGCTTTTGCCTTCTAATCATATCTCATGGGTCAAAAACAGTACTTGCATATATGAACAGATTTTTGTTTGAACACATTTTTGAGTGATACAATTGTATTTAGAAAACTATTTCAAAATCTGAAGTATTTGTGTAAATTCCACCATAATCATGTATCAGATATGTGTGTGAATAACTTTATTTTAACAAATCTCCTCTTGTCTTGGTATATTTATATGATTCTTGATTGTACTCTATTATGGCCTAGTATCCTTTCCCCTTAAAATTCTTATGCAATTTAGTCCTGTTATAGTTCCATACTTGTTATCAATTTAATACTGTTAATAGCAACATTACTAATCCAGGGATTTAGTAGAATAATCTATGTATATTATTGTTAAAAGTGGGACAAGACAAAATTTTTCTGATGACTGCTTTTAGTTGAGTACAGCCCTTTATTCCCCTTTTATTCTGTTGATGACATTTCTATGATTATATTAAAATTCAGGAATTACCTTCTGGGATTCTCAATCTTTTCTCTCCCTTTTATATTGGCCAACTCTAAGATTACATGTCCTTTTTCCTTTTAGCTTCTCTCCATATTTTCCCTTTATATATACTGATGAATACTTAGTCTTTCCCTACCTCTCTTTGATATGTCCAATGGATTTCTCTTTCTCCAGAACATTGAATTTGGATGTTTGTAAGAAATTTCTCTCTAATTTATTGTTTCTGTGGCAGCCTTCTCCCACCAGATGTTGAGCTTGAGGAAGAAATCTTGAATACTTGTATCTCTAAGGCTAAATGGAGAGCTTTATAGGAAGTCAGATAATAAATTCAGTGACTGAAAGAATCATAGGTATTCAGTCAATTTATCCTAATTCCCCCACCAGGCAGAGCATTAGAGTAGATAGACCTGATTCTATTGAAAAGGTTAAATGATGCCATAGAGAGTAAGATTATTGTGTGACTTTCTCATGTTTCAATACATCCCATTGACTATAACAATAAAGAAGATTAAATGTATTGTTTTAAGAAAAATCTGGCTTCTTTCTTAGAAGATAATATGAAATGTAGGCTTGTGTACCAGGCTAACAGTATCTTTCACAAAAAAAGATCAATTAAGTGGATAACATGATAAATTTAAGACCTGCATCCTGGGAAATTCTTTCACTTATTCTAGATTGATTCCACACAAGATGTATTTTATATTTGATCAACACATCGCCTCCATTCTCAGTCTTGATGCATGTTAAAAACCAGGTATTTCTAAACTTGAGATGTCAGTAATGTCTGAATAATTCACCTAGAAATTCTAATCTAGTTGACAAAAGAGGCAGAGATGTTAGAAAATGGAGGAAGATGTGCCAAAATGTAGAGGATTGGAGAAGATGTTTGCTAAAGGATTTCCAGGAAGAAGAAAGGAGTGTTTCTCTTTTTATATTATTTGAAAATAATCATTATCAAAAAAGAAACCAAAATCAACCATAAACAGGAATGTGAAATGACTGGATGATGGTAACGAATTAGTGAATAAAGCAAGCAAGTCCTGGTGCTGAACGTTCCTCTATAGACAGAGCACAGTACCCTCCAGGCAGAGTCTCATGTTTGCAGTTTTAAATCAATCATAAAGTCCATCATTTTTTATATTTTTAAATTGGGTGAAAGATAATATTTTGTACTGTTACAGCACAAAGAAAGCTGATTTAAAAATTATCAAAACTTAATGTGAGCTTTTTTTCTGGTTTGCGGAGTTGACAGCTGGGCAAGTGTTTACCTGCACCCACAGATCCTGTGTGATTATTTTTTTTTTGTCTTTGTTAGGTTTTAAGATTTTTAAGTCCATGATGTTTCTTAGTGTCATACAATCTCCTCAAATCTTCTCATATAATATTAGAAGAAAATTGTTAGAGCAATTTAAGGAATATAAAAATAATGTCTCTGTTAGTTAGGTTTTGTAAAAAATACACCTTTTTGAAAATTGAACTTTTACCATGTATCTCACTAACCTGAATCGCATATTTCATTTAATGACCAAAGCTGTTGGTAAGTGTTAGAACTGATTTTATTGGTAACATTTTCTTTTGTAAATTGTATATAATGCCATGGTGATATTTTGAATTTTTGTTTACCTTTGGGGAAAATGTATCTTTCAGTGTATAATGCTGCTCTGTTTTTAAGAGGGTTGACATAAATTATAACTGGGAAAATAATTATTGGCCAGGATTTTCTAACTATCTCCTATTTTCTATGCACCTAGTACCACCAACATAAACTCTCCCACAGAATGGGTCAGTTTGATGTCCTGTAATGTAGTGAGAATATCAAGATCCCAGCGGATTAAATTATCACAGAATCAAAGAGCAAATGTCTTGAACACGATGATGAAGTTGAACCACTCTTCCTCTCAGGTAAGAATGCAAAGCGTCTGGTACCCATGGTTAATTTGTGAACTGATTTTATCCTTTGATAGTAAGGGTAGAGCAGATTCTCTTTCAAAGAAAAAAAATGGCCTGGGTGAAAGAGATAAATTGAACAGAATACAGGGGTGGCAGCCTGGTGTGGGGTGGATACAGGAGGAGCCAGGTCTACCTGTCAGTTCTCCCTCTGAGGCTTGTGGAAAATAACTTGTGTTCTGGCACCCAGCAGACTTTATAGGCAGGTGAAGTTTTAAACTGTTTTGGACCCACTCATAATTCCCCTTAGAGAACACTGTACTGACAGTTTCTAAGTGATTTAACTGCATATCAGTAATCATAGAATCCAAATTAAACATAAATAAAAAAACAGCATCTTATTTTTAATGTACACTTTTATACATAGGAAAGCGTGTAATGAGAAAAATAATTCCCATGACAGATCAGCCTCTGGGATAAAAATTATTTGGATAAAATTTAATCTCCATTTTATATCAGTGTACACATCTGTACATAATTTTTTACTGAAGGACCTTAGAGGGCAACTTTGAAGTTGGGAGATGGCTG
Source organism: Vicugna pacos (assembly GCF_048564905.1). Classification (NCBI taxonomy): domain Eukaryota; kingdom Metazoa; phylum Chordata; class Mammalia; order Artiodactyla; family Camelidae; genus Vicugna; species Vicugna pacos. The sequence continues at coordinate 54,293,030 of NW_027328740.1, forward strand.
TGTTGTTGAATAGTGGACTCATTTTCTTAAAATGTGTGGTCTTCCCATATTTATTCAATTTTCCATAAACCAAGGAAGCATCATTTTAAAAATTTTGAGTTACATGTGATATTTTTAATTATTCTGATGAAATTCAATTTTTTGTGTAGTAGACAAAGCTTTGCCCTTCTAAACATCAAAATGTACTGTAAATTTCCACAAATTATTCATTGACTAACAACTGAAAAGTACAGATAAATAAGTGGAACAGAAAATACACAGACACCCAAGTATATATAAGATTTTAGAACTTGTTAGTGATGAAATTTCATACAAGGAAAAATAAGTTATTCATAAATGGTGTAGAAATAATCTATTTACAGAAATGTCGCTGGATTTTTATCTCACTGGAATAAGTTTCAGTTGTATAGAATGAATTTGTAAACCTACAAAGCGAGAAAAATTTACAGAAGAAAACATTAATTTCTATTCATACATTTTTATGCTGGCAAAGACATCCCTAAGAAGGATTTCAGAAGCAAGAATTCTGGAATTTGATTTAACAACATTAAGAAATTTAAAACTTTAGATGAGAAAATAAGATGAACAAAATAAAAGAAAATGTAATTTTAAAATATTTACAATGCATTTGTAACAGATAAGAAGTTTTCATTTTTACTGAGAAGTTTTTAAATCAGTAAAAAAAAAAAACCTCTACTTTGAAATTGGGCAAAGTAATTTTTTTTCATACCTATAAGTGCCCAATGGACATAGGGAGAAATATTTAGTATCTCTGGACAGGAAAAGAATTTAAAGGAGAAATGAAATACCATTTTCCCTTCACAAAATTTGGGGAGGTGCAGAACAGTGGTACTTACTCAGGTGTGTGTGAAGATGAAAAGCAGTGGTGTTTATACTGCTGATTCAAGTTTAAGTTGCTTTTGAGTTTTCAAACAGGCAATTTATTGATTAGTACCACATTAGAAATGTACATTTCCTTCACACATGAATATTCTTTATACTGATAGGAGACAAATAATTAAACCACTATTAAAGGTATAGCATACAATTTGTTTTTCTCACGACTACTTAAAATAGCAATGTATATAAAAACAAACTCACATAAAGGATTTCATAAATCAATTGCTGTGCATTCAGTATGGAGGAATATTTTACCATTGAAGTTGGCATAGATAATAGATGCATGTTGACCTGCAAAGATGTCCTTTTGAAGATCATTGAAACAAACAAAAGATCAATTTTATTATATACAAAAATAAGAAGACTATGGTCTCATCCTTAATTAAATACACAAATGTGATAAAAATTTATTTCTGGGTATTTACATTATTTGTGAAGCTTTTCCTTTTAAAAAATGTGTGATTTCTTCAATGAACATGTACAAAAAGTCTAGAACATATTTACTTTTAATGAAATACTGGGAAAGGTCAAGGATAGGAATTTTGCACAGTGATAGAAATAACTTGTCACTTTGTCATTTTCTTTAATTTGTTTGATGATTGGTAAGTTAGGAAAATTTTTAGCCTCTTCAGAAGTAAAAAGGAGAAAAAAGGAAAAAATAGAAAAAGAAAAAAAGAAGGGAATCTTTTTATTTCTGCTTATAGATTTTACCAGGTATATATTTAATTATATCCTCATGTTTTGGATTACATGTAGCTTTATTATGTATCAAATGTAAATGAGTATAGATTAATCATTTTACTTTACATTCTTATGGAAAGAAAATTATAGTAAATGTAAATGATTATTACTATTGCAAAAGTTTATAAATTTTAGGTGTATCCTTATGAAAATAAAATAAAAAATAGGAAATGTAAATTGTTTAATACTATTACAAAAGTATAAATCTTCTTGGTAAAAGATTTCTGTAAAATGATTTAACCCTGCAATATATTTATTCATTCTTTCAATCCATTTATTCATCATCTGTTACCTGAATACCTTGTGGTAGATCTATTCTTCACAGGACCCATCATCTCTCAGAACATCTTGAACTTTAAAAACTCCATATTGACCACTCTGAGCAAGAAGAGAATTTTAAAACTGAAGTCTTAAGACTTAATTTCAGTTTAAGCTTTTCCTCCCTTCTTCCAAACATAAATATGTCTGAAAGTTGGAAATTGTAAAAGATAACTTTGCCTACCCTTTTGAACATTTAAAATAGAATTAAATATTAATAGTCATCATTGGACATTCTGCTTTCATACAATGTATAAATCTAAATATTGAATAAAAGGAGCAGCCTGATTCCATTGAACCCTGAATTTTCTTGATTCAAGTCTCTTTAGAAATAGAGTAAGAATTACATTTTCAAAAATTCTTATTTTGTTATTTTAGTTCTCCTTCCCTGTTAAGCTTTTTATGATTTTTCAAACTGAAGTCTAGTTGATTTACAATATTACCTATAAAGTTTTTAAGAATTAAAAGTTATTTAAATGCCACCCATGTGACAATAACTGACTATGATATAGGTCACTATTGCACATACTGTAAGGAACCGTGGATTGTATGATAGCCCATTATTTTACACCCCAATAAGAAATTCCTTAAAAAATGCTGCCAACTCACACATACTGAGAACCAACTAGTGGTTAACAGTGGCAAGATGGAAAGCGGAGGGGAGTAAGAGGTATAAAATTTTAAAATTTAAATAAGGTACCTGGATATATGGTACAACATGAGTAATATAGCTCATATTTTATAATAACTATAAATGGACTGTAATTTTCAAAAATTGTGAATCACTGTATTGCACACCTGTAATCTGTCTAATAATTTATTTCATCAAGTATATTCGACAGCAATAAAAATGCAACTGGAGACAAAAAGATATTACAATAATTTGATCAAAAGGAAAAATGAGAAACAAACAAACAAACAAATCCTACCAATCTTGATTGTAACATGTTATGAATTTTAAATTGCCTTCCCATGTCAGAGATGTCAAAATGTGAGAAAATGAATATATTAGAATGATTGAAGTGCGGTGTTCTCTCCAATCCTTCAATCGGCAAAATAGGTATTCTATCATTTTACTTAATTGAAATATTATACTTGTTAATTTGTAGTAAGGGCCGTAATTGTATTATCTAACAATAATTGGGCTGTTATTTTGCAGGAAACTGTTGTAAACAATTTGCATATATTTTCATTGAAGCATTGCAGTGTTCTCCTGTGAGATAACTTTGACTTCAGCCCTGTTTTGTTTATAAGGAAAGTGAGGCACTGAAATGATAAATGACAGCTAAGAAGTGACAGTTAAAGTAAAAGTCAGAATCAAGATGAGCTGAATGTCAAGGTCACGCTATTTATATTCAAACAGGTTTTTCTTCCGTTAATGTGAGCAATAAAAGCTCATAAATATTGAACTTTCTCCATAAGAAAACTAAGTATTTATTTGAAAGGTCTATGAATAGCATGCTATGGAGTGTTTCCAATTACACGAGTAATGGTATGTTTGAAACAGTACACTCTAATTTCCTAGAAAGTACTTTCACATTTGTAGGGCTGCCCTTTATCTGGCCATTCATGAGTGGTGATTCTCCTGAAAGAGAAGATATGCCAGCTGAGCCTCCGTGATGGTGAGAACAGGGCAGCGCTGGTGGTGTGTGGCAGCCAGCCATCCATGCAAGATGGATTCAATGTAATGACTTAGAATAGAAATGATTTGATCTGTTTTAAGTATAATAAACTGATGGGACTTGTGGAATGTTGATGTGGAATTCCTAGTACTTACAGTCTGTTTCTTGACATGATACTGACAGGCCATGCAGAGCAAAGAAGTTGAGTGTGCGATGATTCTGCTAAAATGTGGTGCCGACCCAAACCTCGTGGACGTCCATGGCAATGCCACTCTCCACTACGCTGCCTTATCTGAAAATATTACATTTGCAGCAAAGCTGCTTTCCTACAATGCCAATAATGAAGCGAGAAACAGGGTATAGCTCCACTAGATTTATTTACAAAATATTTGAAATAAAGGTTCTTGTTTTAGCTACGGGTGCTTTATATCTAAAATTACTTATAGTGAAAAATAACATATCAGATCCTGTTACCATGGATACAACTCCAAAGCCAAGGCCAGGGGCTACAGAATGGTGGTACCCACAGAAAGCACAGAGCTCTGTCTCCCAGCAGCTCTTCTACCCTGGAAGGAATGCTTCCCCACTGGGAAGTGCCTGGGTGTGGGTTGTAGTTTCAGAGCCCACAGAAGATGAAGGCCTGAGGTTAGTGCCCTCATGCTGATGGCCACCTGGCCACCACGTACGCCTTGGGGGCATCCAGGCTCAGCCAGCTGTAGTTCCTTAGTGGGGCAGTGGCTATATATGGGAAGCAGATGATGGTAAGAGGAATCCTCCTACTTTAGCTCTGGAACATCCATCACCTCCTGCTGCCGCAGCCCCACCAGGAACTCCTTCCACTGGCACAGTAGGTGCAATTTTATGTATTGGATGCTTGGCCATTCCCTGAGTGAAAATACTAGAAAAGAACTTATTTGTCTAAGATTTTACTTTAAATAATGATATTGCTAAAAGCAGCATCAGAAGGTACAGCTTTCTTTTATAAATTTATGGTAGATAATTGTGAAAAACATCGCATTTGATGCAGGCAACCTTTTTTTCCAAATATTTTTCCCCAATCAAGTTTTTCTGATTGGTGTAAAAACAGAAGAAAACAAAACTTGTGTTGGAAATAAGTTTTGTCTTAACACTCAAAGGAACCAAAAACACATGACAATATAATCAAAATCTTGCTGATGTGGATAAGTATCTGCTTTATAAAAAAAATTATGAATTCTATAAAAATGATTTCTCTCTCATTGCCCAATTCTTAAGAGGGAAAAGGGAAACAGACTATGGATAGTTCACTTGAAATACACAGGCCAGTTTGGAAACTGGGCGTTTGGGAATTAACAAGAAGCTTCTTTTGGGTTTGATTTTGTTTTCTTTTTGTTTCTGTTTTTAGGTAAGCTGCTCTTCAGTTGTCGGGGGTAATCATTCTCACTTTGGGAAAGAGAGTGAACTGTAAACTTTCTGAGAGATCAGTTTTATGAGGACTCTGAGGGAATCACACTGAGCATGAACAGGTGGTGGTTAAGTGGGAAATAAGAGAGCAGAAGCAATAATTAACTGACATACTGTCTTATTGCAGCAGAAGTAGACACTTAGATAAATATCTACACTTGGCTCTCAAATCTAGGATGTCTTGATGGGAAGTGAGGAATGCACACATAATGAAATCAAGTTGCATTGTGAATTTACAAGTCCCTGTTCTATCGCCATTTACCCAGGACAAGGAAATGTAGTTTTGTTAAGTGACTTTTAATTATTACACTTTTCTTTGTGCAAATCCTCCAATGAGAGGAGAAACCAGCTACGTTGCTTAGAGACGAAACTTAAGTGGTTTATTATGTCCTTCACTAGTTCTCAGCTGAAATTGTGCTGGTGAACCACAATCATCTGGGAGAATTTAGAACAAATTTACAAGCCTGGTCCCTCCCTTGAAGATTTTGATTGAATAAACCTAGTAAGGCATGGATATGTATAGTTAGAAAGATTTCCTTGAGATTTTGATACAACCCTTGATTGAGAACTATTGAATAGGTACATGTAATGAGTGTAAATCCACAGGTCTCAAAATTATGGCATCTTTAGAAAGTGGGAGTCTAATACATGCTACTTACTTCCAGGCTCTCCTTTCCAACCATATAAACCTGATTTTATCCAGGCCTTCTTCTGTGATTGACAAGTTAAAAGGAGTATTATTGGCAATACCTGTTATCTTGAAGAATAACTCTATTTTCTTTCCAACCACTGATCACTGATTGGCACTCAGTCTTAGAGATGTGCTTACGGTGAGTGATTTAACATGCAGAGCCCTTTAAGTATTTTGCAAATTTTGCTACCATCCACGTCATTACATCAACACGTTTTCCCAGATTCCAGTAATAGTAATTCATTAGCTTTCTTTTTGTTAAAGATGTGTGATGGAATCTTGCAATATATCTGTTAGAGTCACTGAGCACTGGTGCAATCAAAATGGCAGTATTTTTATTGCAATATAGTTGATTTACAGTGTTGTGTTAGTTTCTGGTTTACAGCAAAGTGATTCAGATATATATATATTAAAATATTTAATTTTTCACTCTGTTTTCCACTTTGTTTATTACAGGATATTGAACACTGATCTGTACCCTATTCAGTAGGACCTTGTTGTTTATCTATTATATGTATGGTAGTTTGTATTTTCTAACACCAAACTTCTAATTTACCCCTCATCCAACCCCTTTCCCCTTGGTAACCTTCAGTTTGTTTTCTGTATCTGTTAGCAGGTTTCTCTGTTGTGAATAAGTTTGTTGATAACATACTTTCGATTCCACACTTTAAGTGATATCCCATGGGATCTGTCTTTCTCTTTTGAACTTACCTCACTCAGTATAATAATCTCTAGGTCCATCCGTGTTGCTGCAAAAGGCATTAATTCACTCATCTTATGGCTGAGTAGTATTTCAATGTATATGAAGGTACCATGGAAGATGGCAATTATAAACATCAAAACCCACGAAGTTACTAACAGATTGGAATTGTTTTAATAATTTACTTTCAGCTGTCTTATTAACTAATTATCCATTTGACTAACAATAAGGGAGATTGAGATACAGGTTGTAGTTTAAGTAGGCAATGGAAAGATTCTCAAAGTGGGTATTTTTGAGTCTTAGTAGCAATTTTTATGACATGTTCGAGCCCAGTTTTTTTCTTTAGATATATGATACTAAAGAAAAGAAAGGTTTTACATCCAAATATTTGCTATATACCCAACCTTGGAAGCACAAAAAATATAAAAACACAATTGGGCTGCAGGCTAAGCTCGGCTCCTGGATATGTTCAGGTTGCTTCCACAGATTGAGTCAACATTTAAAATTTAGGAGACTCATGCAAAATTCTGCATTTTGAACTTCTTCAAATAATCAAATTTCATCCCCCTGGAGCACAGGCTACTGTGTGGTCTTCCCTTCAGAAGTTACCCCTTTTCAGTGGGGCTAGTGTTCTCCAGTTTGCTGTCCTCACCTGGGACCTTCAGTTACATGTGTCACCTACTTTGCCTCTGGAAGCATTTGAGTTTACAATTCCTGTTTTATAGTATATTTTAATAAATATTTCCAGATTCTAAAGACAGTCTATGTTAATTTATAATCTATTTCATTTCATGGAATAATCTCTTAAGAATGGGATTGAGATTTTAAAATTGGAATTTATAAGTTACTTAAAAATATTTTTTCTTTACATGTACATGTAAATAATCATATTCCCATTGGAACGTCTGTAAACCTGATGAGGTTGGGCGTGGCTGTAGTTGGATAGATTATGCAGATTGCAGGCAGTATGGAATCATTCTCCCCAGCATGTTTCCTTAAAAATGCAATTGATTCAGTAGCTACATGGTTCTCTGTGTAGTCGTGTTGAGAGTGTTCAGAGGAGTATTGGAGCAATAAAGTAACTACAGACGGCCTGGTAGACACTGATGGAAACAAAAATCTTGGAACCTGTAAATGTTTGAAGTGAGTTTTAGAGAATGACTTCACAGTTAATCTTTTGAAGAAGTCAAGGCGGATTATTTTAAAGAGTGTGAACACAAAGGGCTGAGGAGGAAGGGGCTAATTTTTATATACTTTATATGATATGTTTAAGTTCAGATACTGCTATAAGTTTTTACATTCAGTTTTCAAATATGTAAATTAGAATTTATTAACAGTTTTTGCTGTTTCACAATGTGACCTCACACTTTTTCTTCCTGTAAGTGAAAACAAAGGGCAAATGGTAGAATCTTTAGTAAAGACAGACATATATACATTCAGTTGATAAACTGGATAGTTAAAATCATTTATATTCTCTTTAAAAAAACAAAATCTTAGTGTTCCTCTGGAGTAGCAACAGTCAGAAAGGTTAAATTAATAGGAGGATTAACTTAGAATGAACACCTCATCAGTTAGTTAGAAAGACAATTATTCTGACTGGGTGTCACAAAGAACAATGTGTAGCAGAATTCATCTTGCTTTAGAATAGTGACTGATGTAATTTGCAACCTGAGTTTTTTGATCATATGATTTTCTATTTAGGTATTTCATTTTAGTTTTATTAGTATGAACTTTGATTTTATTAGTGTGAACTTTAATCTTTCTGCTGTGAATTTAGCTTTGTGTAGTATTTAGTCTTAAAATTGAGCAGTGATCTATGTTTGTATTGGAAATGGGATTAGAATAAACCATTTTATAAAACATGATTAGTTGATTTTTTTAAACAGCGTTTATTGATTTATAATCATTTTACAATATTGTGTCAAATTCCAGTGTTGAGCACAATTTGATCAGTTGACTAGTCACATCTCATTTTTTCTTCTCTTCCTTCATACACACTTTTGAAAAATTTAATTCTTTACCCCTACTCTAATTTTTCCTTGCAGAAAACATTTCTTTAGTGTCAGTTCTTTCAGTCCAACTCACTCTGCCTCTTTTGTGAGCATACTTGCTTATGGCTTTCTGTTTAGTACTTGTGTGTCTAAAATTCAGGAGTCATTTCCCCTCAAATTTACTCATGTTTGTATTTCTCTTAATTCAAAGGAGGTGAATTGAAACAATTCAGTTTTTGTTCTAGATCATTTTTGTCAAGGAAATAAAATAATGGATACAACAGAATTTGTATAATAATCAATGAGGTGTAAGGAAAGTAACACTTTGTGACACCTGATGTGGTCTTTCCTAATCTTGAATACAGGAGAAGATGTATGTTGGTAAAACTCAGAACCAGGATTGAAATCCACAACGGAATAACTCCAACACCTGTGCTCTTTGTATTACATCATATTGTAATGGGGATTATTCAATTTTATTCAACTTCATACTTGTTATTCTTAAAGCTGTTATTTACTACTCTAGACTGTCCTGAAGCCAAAGCAAATGTATGCCGCTCAGCAGGTCAGGAAAACTAGTAAGTTACTGGAAGATGGCTTTCTTGTTCTGACTTGAGATGACTGATATTTACATCTACCCTAGTAATAAGGAAAATAGGACATTATGGGTTAGAAATTAGGACCTTTTTGAGGACAATAATTCTGACAGTGAAAATGAAGATGTGTTTGGAACTTCTCCAAAACTATGTGTCAAAGTCTCAGGCTTTTCGCATCCTGCCTACCCATCACCAAGCACACAGCATAGTATGTGGCAGAGTGCATGGTTTTTGTGCACAAGATCGTGGTTTACTCTCCAGTATCTACATTGAAAACAAAAAAAGTTGCATAAAATATTTGATATGTGTAGTATTAAATATATCTATTCCAATTTAAGAATTTTTTTTGCCACCTTTCTTCATAAATATTGCAAACATGACCAAGACTTTCATCCAGAAAATACCTCAGTCCTCTGAAATTCCTTTGTGCCACTTTATGTTATTGAATTATCCATGAATGGAGATAAGCTTTGTATGCGTTTTTGAAATTTGCAGTGGTAAATGTTCTCATTAATGTATCTGTGGCTACGTTTATAGATGAAACATTGCCATTGTAGTTAGGAGAAGAGGAAGATACAGAATCTCTTTCTTATATGTAGTTACTGTTCTCTATCATAATTATTATAATTATTATCTTAAAATATAAGCATCAAATAATGTTAAAACATAAATTGAGGAATGCTATGTCATTAAATTCTCACTTTTGTATTTTCCCAGCCAAATGTTTTCTTTAGTATGTATTTAAGAACATCATTCTATCCTACATGTCATATTACTGCATAGGACACTTCTGTTAATTTTCCAGAGTCACCTAATGAAACAACTGTCTCTAAGTTCTTTTATTCAAATTATTTTCCGTTATACATTTTTACAAGCTTTTGTATAGAGAGAGTTTCCAGTAGAAGTTAATTTTATTCTTTCTTCCTTTCTTTGTTTTTCTTTATCTTCCTTTCTTTCTTTCTTTCTTTCTTTCTTTCTTTCTTTCTTTCTTTCTTTCTTTCTTTCTTTCTTTCTTTCTTTCTTCTTTCTTTGTTTTTCTTTATCTTTCTTTCTTTCTTTCTTTCTTTCTTTCTTTCTTTCTTTCTTTCTTTCTTTCTTTCTTTCTTTCTTTCTTTCTTTCTTTCTTTCTCCTTCTCCTCCTTCTTCTTCTCCTCCTATTCCTTCTCCTTCTCCTCCTTCTCCTTCTCCTCCTTCTCTTTCTCTTCTCCTTCTCTTCCTTCTCCTTCTCCCTGTTTCTTCCTTTTTCCCCTTCTTCTCCTTCTTCTTCCCCTTCTTCTCCTTCTCCTTCTCCTTCTTCTTCTTCTCCTTCTCCTCCTTCTTCTTCTCCTCCTTCTTCTTCTCCTTCTCCTCTTTCTTCTTCTCCTCCTCCTTCTTCTTCTTCTTCTTCTTCTTCTTCTTCTTCTTCTTCTTCTTCTTCTTCTTCTTCTTCTTCTTCTTCTTCTTCTTCTTCTTCTTCTTCTTCTTCTTCTTCTTCTTCTTCTTCTTCTTCTTCTTCTTCTTCTTCTTCCTTCTGTCTTCTTCTTCCTTCTGTCTTCTTCTTCCTTCTGTCTTCTTCTTCCTTCTGTCTTCTTCTTCTTCTTCTTCCTTCTGTCTTCTTCCTTCTGTCTTCTGTCTTCTTCCTTCTTCTTCTTCTTCCTTCTGTCTTCTTTCTTCATTCTTTTTAGACATCTTTACTTTCAGTTAATAAAGTGATGTCTTCTAGTTAATCAAGCAAATTTGACCTCTCTATTCCATCCCCAGTAACTGGGTTCTAGTTTTCCATGTGTCTCATTCTGTTTCACTCCTCATCATTTTGCTCAGGCTGCCCATTCTTGAATCTCCTTCATATCCCCCTCTGCACTGCGTCTGTATTTTAAGACACATCCTGGTCTTCTGAGCATTCCCTAAACTATGCAGTCGCAACAGTATTGTCTCCTTAGTGCCCATATTCTGTATCCATTTACTTGAGATGTAGAGCCATTGAATGACACATTCTATGCTGATTTGTTTTTGTGTGTCTCTGCCTCTGACTCTAGAGCACAATCCGTCTTTTATTTATAAGGCCAGTTTCTCCCAGGATGGTGCCTATGACTTAATAGATACAGTAAATATTTGTTTTCTTACTGACTGTTTGAATGACCTAGTGTATGACTAGGATATTTTCTGAAGTTGGGTTGTTGTTTTATTTTGTTTCATTTTTATAGAAATCAGCTTCTGATCAAGAAATTGGGAAACAAGATTAATTATAAAAAAAAATCTTGTGTGTATATGTGGGCATGAGACTGTAGAAAGTGCTCCACAGGAGCCAACATATTATAACAAATTGACTTCTGTTGATGGAGCACACAAAAATGACACATTCTCTGAGTTAGTGAACATCAATGGAAATTGCAGTGGTTTTTTCTAGGTTTTAGTTCTACATGGGAGACTGGAAGGGCTTCTGAGCAGTGGGGCCAAGATTCTGCCTTTCTAACAAGTTTTAAGATGACACATTTTTGCTGGTCGTCAGACCACACTCAGAGTAGCAAGAGGGGAGGCCTGTGTTTAGAGAAATCTTAGAAGAAAAGCAAGTGGAGATTTCAAGATAAAACCACATTAAGGAAAAGCATGATTTTGTTTTTTTTTTCTATGTTTATAGCCAGAGGGAGGCAAAGAGTTGAAGTAGAAATGACAGGTGTAAGATACTGCCATGAAGCAGAGAGGAAAATGGAGTGGTGGGAAACGTCCATCAAAAGAATATAAAAGGGGAAGGATTAAGACCACAGATCTAGAGGTACCTTTGAAGAGGGAAGGATACAGTGAAAGGAATGAAGGAGGAAAAAATTGGAGCTAATTAGGTACTTTTGGAATTGATGAGGAACCTTGAGAGAACTCCTTTTTGATGATGTCAGTATATTTGCAGTGAAGCAAGATTAGATCATTTCCACTCCAGAGAATTCTAGAAGCAGGGGGTGTGGTCAAATTAGTGTAAACCACATCCACTCCTCATAACTATTAGGCATCATAGATATATGTTGCATTGGAATTTGTTATTCAAATGAATTTATTTCAATATGGAAGCAATCACTTATTTTAAGGATAGTTTTTTTTTTTTGATAAGCTATCTGTTTCACAAAAAGTGTTTTAAACATTAGCATGATATATACCAAACCAATGTAATTTTAGGAACAGTAGAAATTAATAGCGATTGTTCCCAAAAAGCTAAAATTGTTGTTTTCAGTCAATACTAAGCTGATTTTGAAATATAAATGGATTTTAATAGCTAATAATCCTGTGGCTATTAAACTTATTTATTTCCTTTTTTATAATCATATTTCAGTATTTAAAAATATATATATATAATTTCTTATGAGTGTCTTATATATCTTCTTGCATGAGTAGATCGAGAAACTTTAAGGTGACAACTGAGACCACATCCACTCCACCAGCAAAGGCCCCTCACTGCTCCAGCTTTGCCACCAGGCTGCACCAATACCAATTCAACATGGAAGATGATGTTGCTGTGCTTGTGGTTGACAATGGCTCTGGCATGTGCAAGGCCGGCTTTGCAGGTCACAATGTACCCCATGCCACCTTCCCATCCATCGTGGGGCACCCCCGGTTCCAGAGCGTCTTGGTGGGCATGGAACAGAAGGACTTCTATGTGGGTGATGAGGCCCAGAACAAGAGAAGCATCTTGAACCTCAAGTACCCCATAGAGCATGGCATCATCACCAACTGGGATGACATGGAGAACATTTGGCACTACACCTTCTACAATGAGCTGCGTGTGGCCCCCGAAGAGCACCCCATCCTGCTGACTGAGGCCCCCCTGAACCCCAAGGCCAATCGTGAGAAGATGACCCAGATTATGTTCGAGGCCTTCAACACCCCAGCCATGTACTTGGCCATCGATGCCATGTTGCCCCTGTATGCCTCTGGCCACACCACTGGCATCGTGGTGAGCTCTGGTGATGGGGCCACTCACATTGTGCCCACCTATGAAGGGCACACCCTCACCCATGCAATACTGAGTCTGCACATGGCTGGCCGGGACCTGACGGAATTCCTCATCAAGATCCTCAGAGAGCGTGGCTACAGCTTCAGCACCATGGCCCAGAGGGAAATTGTGCGTGACATCAAGGAGAAGCTCTGCTACGTTGCCCTGGACTTGGAGCAGGAGATGGCCACTGCTGCCTCCAGCTCCTTCCTGGAGAAGAGCTACGAGCTGCCTGATGGTCAGGTCATCACCATCGGCAGTGAGCGCTTCTGCTGCCCCGAGGCTCTCTTCCAGCCTGCCTTCCTGGGTGTGGAAGCCTGTGGCATCCACGAGATTACCTTCAACTCCATCATGAAGTGTGACATCGACATCCGCAAGGACCTCTGCTCCAACACAGTGCTGTGTGGTGGGACCACCATGTATCCTGGCTTCACCGACAGGATGCAGAAGGAGATCAATGCCCTGGCTCCCAGCACGGTGAAGGTCAAGATCATCGCCCCCCCTGAGCGCAAGTACTCTGTGTGGATGGGCGGCTCCATCCTGGCCTCACTGCCCATCTTCCAGCAGATGTGGATCAGCAAGGATGAGTACGAAGAGTCTGGCCCCTCCATCGTCCACCACAAGTGCTTCTAGGTGGACTGAGTTACCTCCCACTGTTTTCTTGACAAAACTGTACTTGGCACACAATATAAGATGAGATTTGCATGGCTTTATTTGGTTTTGCGTTTTCATTTCTTTCTTTTTTCTTTTTCTTCGTCCTTGACTCAGGATTTAAAAATTGGAATATTCAAGGTGATAGCATTCAGTTGGATTGAGCATCCCCAACATTTTACAAAGTGGCTGATGACTTTATATACTTAATTTTATATATATAGCCTTTATGGCCTTTATCTCATTATAAAATTTAAAATATTGCTCGAAACTATAATAATTTTAATTAAACCTTATCCTAGGAATTAAATTTAAAAGTTTTCCTGAATAATACTTGCTTTATCCATTTTTATACCTTCCGTACATAATAAAAAAGTATATCAAGTATTGAATCATATGCTAAACCAGTTGAAATTGTGAACAATATAGAAATAATGGCCACTGATTTAGATTCATGTAAGGTGCAATCATTTCCAGTGGTTCAAAATTTGCAGTTTCCTATTACCAGACATTAATGCCAAGATCATAGATTTCTTCTGTCTTGTGATCTCTATGTAATTGACTTCAGAATTTACAATGAAGGAGAGAATGGGGGTCATAGATTCAACCCAATGGCCGATTAAGAGAATCACCCCTTCTAAGATTGGACCATTGTTGTTAGGGAAGAAAACAGTAACTTTCTTCTTTACTTGACTTCAGGCTAGGAAATTTGTAAATATTATGAAAAATTATTTGATTCACTCTCATTAGTGGGCACTAGATATAACTGAATGGAAGTAGTCAATACATAGTGATATATAACACTATCATAGTATATAATTTGTAGTAAACTTTAGGAATACGTTCCTCTTTCTGGTTTAGGTTAATTGATATTGGCTCCTGGTAATTTAGAGTTTGCCCATTTTTCTGTTATTAATCCTTAAAAAAAACTTTTCATGCACTGGGGGGCACTCATTCTTTAAGGAATTTGATGTGAAACATTTTTTAATGAGGAAGTCTTTGTAACATTAAAACTCACCTCCTCATTATTTATTGGTATATTTCAGATGTATGAATTGTTTGGTTGAAACAAACAATGACAAAGTTAGATCAGTGAGTTCAAGTTTTTCTCCTACGTTAGTCTAAGGCAAGTTGCTTTTCAATTCTTAGTTTGTGAGTAGCTAAGCTTAGGTTAAGACGTTTGTTAACTTTTAATTATTTCCTAACTTTTCTTTTCCTGTACCTGATTTCTTTTTTGTTTTACAAATATATGCCCTGACAGAAAAAACATCTGAAAATCAAATCAAGCAAATTATCTTCCAGTATTGCATCTTCAAAAACTGCCTCAAGAACCAGGAGTGAATAAGGAACATGATAGAGAGGACACATCTGTGTATTCAGGGTGTTGCTGTGTGGAAAATTATGAGGACATGTGGCTCAAACATTGCAAATTAGAGTGGGGAAATAATATAAAACTCATCACAAATGAGGTAACATGGAAAATAGGGTAATACCTTCCAATCTAACACATATTATACTTGATTGTGTAGAAAAAGATACATTGGGAGCCTCTGTCTCTGCAGTATTCCAGGCATCTCCTGAACACAAAGAGCCAAGTGTGAAAAAGTTTTTTCCATCTTACTCCAACCCCAAGTCCCCAAAATACACTTGCCAGTTGTCTTCAAAACTTCATTTCAAAGAAAACAAATTAGACTATGAAACTGAAATGGACACTGAACCTACTTTTCACCAAAAATGAGGAAAATTTTATAATGATATAGAAAATAAAAAGTAAGGGACCCAGTAGCTGCATTTGAAGTGAAAGATGACCAAGAGTTTGATATGCAAATGATACAAAATAGGAACCAAAATACCACTAACTGCAAATCAGCCATGGGACTCACACACCTCAGTGTAGTGATCAAAAAAACTTTTGGGATTGTGGCTTGCGCACATGATTCAAACAAAAAAAAATTCATGATATTTCTGCTATTTGAAATACTTCTAAGAAAACCAAACCAATACAAACAGGTTCCAGAATCCGCTCCTTGTAGATAGCTGCGGTGCTAGTAACTCTAAAATTATGGACCCTGAATTAGAATATATGAGTTCTTCTCCATCGAATCGTAATAGAACATTCAAAGTATATCTAAATGAAGAACTACAGCATTATGTGCGAAAGTTTAAGTGATAGTTATGCGGCTTACAAATAGAAAAAGAAAATTCAGCTTCAAAGATAGGTGGAGGTTCATATGCTTCCACTTTGGTTTTTCTCATTATCTATGATCTGATCCATTCTGGTCCATATCTGATCTGATTTTCTGTTTGTGAAAATAGCCTATGTATTTAGTGGGGTCATCTAAATATGTAATTGCATAGAAATAGATGGTTTCTGCCATCTAAATAATTAGAAATTGGGGAAATATTTTCCTATTTTTTTGTTTGTTTCTTAATCAAGCTAAGTCCCTCTGTCATTCGTTCATATGAACAGGGAAACTAATTTAGCTGGCTAGCATGTGACTTTCTGAGCCTGAATAAACACTAATGAAATTGCTTAAGAAATGTAACAAACTCATTTTTTTCCCAAATCTATGAGCTTAAATATAAATTGGATTTCTATGGAATGAGAAAAAAGTGGTGACTGAGAGAATGCATAGAAACACATATTCTCACTAAACTGATCTGTTTGATGTGCTTTAGTGACTGCAGGCTAATCTACTTTACTAAACAATTGGCCCTTTGAATTCCATCATGGCCACTTTGAGATATTTGTAAAAATAAATACATGTGCTCCCACCTATTTTTTTTAACTTTTTTTTATTGATTTATAATCATTTTATAATGTATCAATTTCCAGTGCAGAGCACAATTTTTCAGTTATAAATGAACCTACATATATTCATTGTCGCATTCTTTTTCACTGTGAGCTAACAGAATATCTTGCATATATTTCCCTGTGCTTTACACGATAATCTTGTTTATCTATTCTATATACACCTGCCAGTATCTGCAAATTTCAAACTCCCAGCCTATCCCTTCCCACCCCATCCCACCTGGCAACCACAAGTTTGTATTCTATGTCTATGAGTCTGTTCCTGTTCTCTATTTATGTTCTTTTGTCTTTTGTCTTTTGTCTTTTCTTTCTTTCTTTCTTTCTTTCTTTCTTTCTTTCTTTCTTTCTTTCTTTCTTTCTTTCTTTCTTTCTTTCTTCTTTAGATTCCACATATAAGCAATCTCATATTGTATTTTTCTTTCTCTTTCTGGCTTACTTCATTAAGAATGACATTCTCCACAGACATCCATGTTGCTGCAGATGGTGTTATGTTGTCATTTTTATGGCTGAATAGTATTCCATTGTGTAAATATACCACCTCTTCTTTATCCAGTAATATGCTGATGGACATTTAGGCTGTTTCCATGTCTGGGTTATTGTAAATAGTGCTGCTATGAACATTGGGGTGCAGGTGTATTTTTGAAGTAGGATTCCTTCTGAATATAAGCCCAGGAGTGGGATTCCTGGGTCACATGGAAAGTCTATTTCTAGTCTTTTGAGGAATCTCCATACTGGTTTCCACAGTGGCTTCACCAAACTTCATTCCCACCAGCAGTGAAGGAGGGTTCCCCTTTCTCCACAGCCTCTCCAGGATTTGTCATTTGTGGACATTTGAATGATGACCATTCTGACTGGTGTGCCTTCAGGAACTTTGAAGCTGGTTCATCAAAAGTCTTATGATGAACTCTGGATATATGGGCTGAGAAAATTTGAACAGAAAATTCCAGTTACAACTTTTAACAAGTTCAAACCACCCATAAAAGTTATTACTTTATTTCAGTTTTGGTCCCATCTGTGTTTCACCTCTATTAAAGTAGAAAGGCTGAGGAAGTGCACTATCTCCTCTTTGAATGCCTCTTCTTAGAGCTAGTTTTCCAGTTGGTCGAAACAACACATGAGGAAATAACTACAAATCAGTTATAATAATAGTCACTTTGACTGCATTGACTGTGATTAAAAAGAGGAAACTTTTTATTACATTTAAGAAAACACAAAATCATCTTTTTCTTCATATATTGTAATTTCAAATTGCAACTCATATAACCCAACACTAAATTGGAGAAGATACAGCTGGTTTTCTGGTAAGTTGGCTCAGCTACCATAAGGCACAACTGATATTTACAATCTATGTTCCTTTGTTTAGAAGGGAGACACTCTGAATGGCATTAGATAAAATGTTCTGAGTGTATATTTGAACAGGTTTGGTGTGTGTTTTCTATCTTCACTCCACTTTCACTTTGAACCTGACTTCTCCAGATAGCGAGCCTACCTTCAGGTCCTACTCAGCCTTCCTTTCATCATGCTTTTCTGTCTTGCATCCCAGACTCTCAGAGGTTTTCTCTCAGTGAAGTGATGGGATTCAGCCTGTAAACCAAAGCACGTTATTGAGTAGAAGCATGCAGACTTGGAAGCTGTCCATCAGGAAACCTAGAGCCATGGCATTCACAGAGGGAAATTCATGTTTTCTTAAACAGAGAGGAGTGCATTTTCTGTTTGTCTGTTGAGAAAGTACTTGTCTCAGTAAACATGGGGATGAAGAGAATAGAAACTGACTATGGCTTTCAGTTTTAGTGGCAGATGGAGATGCACGGACCAATTTCAGATTGTGGAGCTTGGAGTTAAATGTCTTCTTTGGCACCCCTTTGAGTAGAAACTACTTTTTCTGTCTCTGGATGACACATTAGACCTCAGAAAATACCTATGACCCCAAGGCATTGCCATGTTTCTAATGAGATTTTAACTTACATTGACCATCTGAAAAGATTCCTTCACAATGCCTTTCCAGCTGCTCAGCTACAAAAAAATAGATGAGTCACTTTACTAATAAGGGTATTTCCTTAACAGCATGAATTGTGTGGAAAGGGTGGAGGGAGGTGGCGATGAAAAATGAAACTTGATTGCTTCTGTTTGAAATAACTGTCTGATTAAAAAAACAGAAACAATAACACCACCAACAAAGAGGAAAGCGTCCTCTACCTCCAAAACAACACAATGGTTTTCACTTTGGATGGACCATTTCCTTTGAAATGAAAAAAAAAAAAATGAAGCAGTGACACCATGGGTGGCCGTAGCTCAAGATGCATTCAACCTGTAACTTCTGATTACTCAGAAATTCACAGAAAGTAAACCCAGATAAGATTAAGAAAGGCTCCAGGAACTAACAATTGGGAGAATATTTACTTGTACCAAATAGTTGACTGAATAATGAATAACTATTAGCTTAAATTACAATAAACACAGTTATTTAACTGACATCTAACAATTGCATTTTTCTTTTTTATACTCCCGAGCAGCCTCTGAGCAGCATCTTCATAGTACCTCATAAAAGGATGACTATGATTCCTTTATCTGAATAGCAGATGTGTTTTTGCTTGTTTGTTTGTTTGTTTGTTTTTAATTTGAGCAATTTTTTGATCATTTCTTTTGTTTTCTGAGATGATGCTTCTTATAATAGAGGTACAGACACTCACAAATACATTTTCCCGTGTTTGGGCAGAAGTAAAGGTTTGCTTTATCTAGAAATATTTAAGTCTTTTAAAATAAAATGATATTTTTAGACACAGAAGACCAGGTTCTAACTCAGAATTAAGTTTCCCAATCCCTGATCACCTTCACCGTCCTCTCCACCTGTGTCCTCTAGGGGTAACTCTGTTGATATTAAGGTTTATTAAGTTACATCAGTTGACACATTAAATTTTTTCTTTTTTTCTTAGAATAGCCCAGTAAAGAATAAATTTGTAATCAGAAAACCACCTTGGACTTTTAGGAAGCAAATCTTTAAAAGATGGACAGGACTTCCTAGAACTGATTTTTTTTATACATACAAGAGCTGGATAGGGCAAAAGGACATATTTGGAGAGAAATGCAGTATAAAGGGGGTATTCATGAGCAGGGTTTAGGATGTTAGCTTTATGGAGAGTAGACAGAACCTGTAGAAAGGCTTATTTTTACCTTGTAGGTTTATCTAAGGTAACAGTTTGCAATATTGCTCTGTAATCTTTTACTCCTTAAATTATTCTCTCTTCCTTCCATCCAATTCAGGGAAGAGGTATGAAAAAGCAGAAAGTAGGAAGAGCTTGCTCATCTTTTGGGCTTTTTAATTATTAGCTTATCTGATTTTCAAAAGCCCCGCAGAGAAGAGAGCAATGGCAGATTGGACAAAATATTTGACCCAAAGCAGCAGGCAGAGTGGGACTGAGCCCCATACAGCTTCAGGGATGTGTCAGTCTGGAGGGAGAAAGCAATACAGCACGCACAGGCCCCGGTGTGATAGTGACTTGGGCCTCGGCTGTCACCAATAATGGTGAGAGACGGCAAGATCTCTGAGTGAACACGGCTATGTGGGTGTCTGAGGAGATGGGATTCATAGATCAGCTCAGAGAGGAGTCACATGCCCCGCTGTGCTGACAGCAGAGGTGAGCCAGGGGCTTAGAAGGGTGCACGTGCATTAGAGCCGAGGGGGTCTCTGCTGCTACCTGTATGGGTGAGTGCTTGAGGATCAGAGAGTTCCCACTCCTGAATCCCAAGGCACCCTCCAAGGCCCCAGAAGGAGACGGAGAACTATGAATGGGACTGAGCTTGTTTCCCACTACCTTTGTGTGTAAGGTGAGTCTCGATAAAAATTAAGTTGTGTTTTATTCTGCACAGGATTGTCTGCTTGTGGTTTAATTGAATTTCTTGGCTAAGCATCATAACTGTTAATAGGGTCAAAACGAACAAGGACTCTAAATTTGGGTTGAGGATACAAGGAGTGGTGTTGACAAGGGAGAACAGGGAAGGAAAAAGGTCATCCTTCCATAAAGTGGTAGGTACTGGAACCATCCTATCCTGTACTCTGGGGCTAGCAGACCCCATGAGCTGACTGCATAGGAGACTGAAAAGTTTGAGCAATCATTGCTTCAGTCAGTGCTGGAAGGCTGAGCCTCTCCCTGAGGGCACAAGATGAGTGCAGTTCCTTGAAAATCAGCTGGGTAGCATTGAAACCACTGAGACAGTCACAGCAGGAGACTAGCATTGACAACTATACTGTGGGACCAATTTCCATTGTCCGCTGTGTTGCGGCAGGATGCAAAGGAAGTGGTTATTTGAGACAACAAATCTCTGCAGGCTTATGTGTGGAAGGCTGTAAAATGTTTTCATTTGTGTAAACTGCCATGATTCTGGAAAAAAAAACAAAACAGGGAAATGAGGCACATCAAGAGGAAGAAACTGGACTTATTTTATAAGACGGGTGATGATTGAGTTATTGCAAGGTAATACATATGTGTTCATATCTGCACTCAGATTTTGTGGAGCAATTCATATAGAAATCATTTATATAAAGTGGTGTTTTCAGATAAATCTGTTTCATATTGCAGTTCTGATTTTTGGAATGTCAGGGGGCTTATTGGGGCCAGCTGGTCTTCAGTTATTTCAGAGAAAAGATTTAAGTTGAGTTCATTTCAAAGTTGTTTGTTTTCTTGAGCCAAGTAGAAGATTCTGGGTTAAGAGTACTAGGTTGGAGTCTGGGTCCAACTTTTAGGAGTCAGATTTCCTTGTGCAGGCCTCCCTGACTATTTCCACATTTGTAAAATAGAGATGATTGCACTGCATGGTGATGTGGAAGGAGACGTTGCGTACGGGTTGACATTTTGATCTCTAGAGATGTATGATGGATGGACAAAGGAGCAAATCATTTATTCTTCCTTAGGGATGGAATTAGAGTAAGTGACGTCTGACCTTGGGACTAGAGGTTGAGTAGAATTTCACTGGTAACAACAATCAAGAAGGCAGCCCCTTCACAAGTAACTGTTTAAGCATAGCAACAGAATTGTAAGTGAGACTGTGTCATGTGCACTAAAATATTCCTGAATCAGCACCCACCCATATGTCCATGGCAGTCACCATTTTGGTAGCACGTGTTCAGCTGGAAGCACATATATCTCTGCCAGGCAGAGGCAGGCTAAAAATGCTAGGGAGCAAATGCGTCCAAGGAGCAGTTCTTGACCAGTGGCTAATTGATCGAAGAATACATACCCCTTGAAAGCATTTGGGGTTGGGAGTTGGATAACAGGGAATAGTGTTCCTCACTGTATTGATCTGTATTTGCCCTCAGTCTAAAACCTACTTATACTGCATACCTTATTGTTTCTCTTTTTTCCTGTCTTCCTTTCCTGAATCTTTATGATGCTTCATGGGGACATCTCCCAAATAATAAAGAATTGCACACAAATACTTGCCCCGGGATTTGCTTCTGTGGAAAGCACCTTAAGATAGAGGCACTTGTTGGGAATACAGGGCATATGGAAATTGTAGGCAGGAGCTGATGACGACAATGTTGTTTGGAGGCATATAGTAAAATCCAGTAGAGTATGGTAATTATGTGATTAATATAGAAAATAAAGAGCCTTTGAAAGTCTAAGCAGAGGGAAAACTGAGAAGCAGAAGCAATATTTTATATCCATTTTTAATAAAAGATAATTTTTAGAGCAGTCTTAATTCACAACAACATTGACAGTAATGGAAAGAGATTTTCCTCAAACCCTTTGCCACCACATATGCAAAGCATCTCTTATTATCAACATCACTTATCAAAATGGTACCTTTATGAGCAAGGATGAAGCCTGCACTCACAGTTTCCTTCAACATCATCGTGCAGTGCTGTCATCTCTGTGTTACGTCATAACCATCCAAAGTCCATAGATTACATTTGAGTTCATTCTTCGTCTTATATATTTTACAAATTTGGACAAATGTACAATGACATATACCCATCATTATAATATCATCCAGAGTGCTAAAAATGCCCTAAATATCCTCTATCCTCTGCTTCTTTATCTTTCCCCATCAACCTCCGACAACCGCTGATTTAATTGTCTCCATTGTTTTGTCTTTTCCAGAATATTCTATAGTTAGACTCTACAGCATGTAGCCTTTCTGACTGGCTTCTTTTACTTAGAGATACGCATTTAAGGTTTCCTTATGCCTTTTCATGACTTGACAGCTCATTTTTGAGGGCTTAATTATACTTCACCATCAGGAAGTACCTTAATTTATTCATCACCTACTGAAGGGTATCTTGATTGCCTCCAAGTCTTGCCAATTATAAACAGAGCTGCTATCAACATTTGAGTGCAGGTTTTTGTGTGGACATGTTTTCAAGTCCTTTGGGTAAATACCTAGGAATGTGAGTGCTGGATCATATCGTAAGAGTATATTTGGTTTTGTAGGAAATCATCAAACTGTGTTCCAGAATGGCTGTACCATTTTACATTCTCAACAGCAAACTTTGAGTGTTCCTGTTATTGCACACCCTCACTAGCGTATGGTACTCTCAGTGCCCTAGATTTTGGTCATTCTCATAGATGCCCAGTGGTGTCTCACAGTTTTAATTTGCATTTCCCTGATGATATATGATATGGATCATCTTTTCTTTTGCTTATTTGGAATCAATGTATCTTCTTGGTTATATGTTTATTAGGATTCTTTTTTATTTATTATAATTTTACAATGTTGTGTCAAATTCCAGTGTTCAGCACAATTTTTCAGTCTTTCATGGACATATACACTCTCATTGTCACATTTTTTCTAAGTTATCATAATATTTTGCTTATATTCCCCTGTGCTAGACAGTGTAATCTTGTTTATCTATTCTAAAATTTTGAAATCCCAGTCTAGCCTCTCCCACCCTCCACCAACTGGTAACCAGAAGTCTGTATTCTCTGTCTGTGAGTCTACTTCTGTTCTGTATTTATGCTTTGTTTTTGTTTGTTTGTTTGGTTTGGTTTTTTGTTTTTTAGTTTCCACGTACAAGTGATCTCATATGGTATTTTTCTTTCTATTTCTGGCTTTCTTCACTTTGAATGATATTCTCCAGGAGCATCCATGTTGCTGCAAATGGCATTATGTTGTCGGATTTTATAGCTTAGTAGTATCCCATTGTTTAAATATACCACATCTTCTTTATCCAGTCACCTGTTGATGGACATTTAGGCTGTTTCCATGTTTTGGCTATTGTAAATAGTGCTGCTATGAACATTGGGGTGCAGGTGTCATCCTGATGTTGGATTCCTTCTGGATACAAGCCCAGGAGTGGGATTCCTGGGTCATATGGTAAGTCTATTCCTAGTCTTTTGAGGAATCTCCATACTGTTTTCCATAGTGGCTGCAACCAACTGCATTCCCACCAGCAGTATAGGAGGGTTCCCCTTTCTCCACAGCCTCTCCAGCATTTGTCATTTGTGGATGTTTGAAGGACAGCCATTCTGACTGGTGTGAGGTAATACCTCATTGTAGTTTTGATTTGCATTTCTCTGATAATTAGTGATATTGAGCATTTTTTCATGTGATTTTTGATCATTTGTATGTCTTCCTTGGAGAATTGCTTGTTTAGGTCTTCTGCCCTCTTTTGGATTGGGTCATTTATTTTTTTCTTATTGAGTCGTATTTGCTGTTTATATAATGGAGATCAAGCCTTTGTTGGTTTCACTTGCAAAAATTTTCTCCCAATCCATAGGTTTTCTTCTTGTTTTACTTCTGGTTTCCTTTGCTGTGCAGAAGCTTGTAAGTTTCATTAGGTCCCATTTGTTTATTCTTGCTTTTATTTCTTCTAGGAGAAAATTTTTGAAATGTATGTCAGATAATGTTTTGCCAATGTTTTCCTCTAGGAAGTTTATTTTACCTTGTCTTATGTTTAAGTTTTTGATCCATTTTGAGTTGATTTTTGTATATGGTGTAAGGGAGTGTTCTAGCTTCATTGTTTTACATGCTGCTGTCCAGGTTTCCCAACACCATTTGCTGATGAGACTGTCTTTATTCCATTGTATATTCTTGCCTCCTTTGTCGAACATGAGTTGACCAAAAGTTCGTGGGTTCATTTCTGGGCTCTCTACTCTGTTCCGTTGGTCTATATGTCTGTTTTGGGACCAATACCATGATATCTTGATGACTGTAGGTCTATAGTATTGTCTGAAGCCTGGGAGAGTTATTCCTCCAGCCTCTTACTTTCTCTTCAGTAATGCTTTGGCAATTCTATGTCTTTGATGGTTCTATATAAATTTTATTATGATTTTTTCTAGTTCTGTGAAATACGTCCTGGGTAACTGGATAGGGATTGCATTAAATCTGTAGATTGCCTTGGGCAGTGTGACCATTTTCACACTATTTATTTTTCCAATGCAAGACCATGGGATATCTTTCCATTTTTTAAAGTCTTCTTTAATTTCCTTTATCAGTGGTTTATAGTTTTCTGTGTATAATACTTTCACCTCCTTGGTTAGATTTGTTCCCAGATATTTTATTACTTTGGGTGCTATTTTAAAGGGGATTGTTTCTTTACCTTCTTATTCTGATGATTTATCGTTAGTGTAAAGGAATGCAAGTGATTTTTGAGCATTAATTTTGTAACCTGCTTACTTGCTGAATTCTTCCATCAGCTCTAGTAGCTTTTGAGGGGACCTTTTAGCATTTTTTATATATAGTAACATGTCATCAGCATATAATGACACTTTTACCCTTCTTTTCCAATTTGGATCCCTTTTATTTCTTTCTCCTGCCTGACAGCTGTGCCTAGGACTTCCACTAATATGCTGAATAGAACTAGTGGTTGTTGGCATCCTTGTCTTGCCCCAGATTTTAGTGGGAATCTTTTGAGTTTTCCACCATTGAGTACTATGCTGGCTGTAGGTTTGTCTTATACAGCTTTTATTATGTTGAGATATGTTCCCTGTATACCCACTTTGGAGACAGTTTCTATCATATATGGGTGCTGAATTTTATCAAATGCTTTTTCTGCATCGATTGAGATAATCATGTGGTTTTTGTCCTTTCTCTTGTTGATGTGATGTATTACATTGAACGATTTGCATATGTTGAACCAGCCTTTTGTCACTGGTATGAACCCCACTTGTTCATGATATATAATATTTTATGTGTTGTTGGAATCTATTTGCTAAAATTTTGGTGAGGATTTTGGTGTCTATGTTCATCAGGGATATTGGCCTATAATTCTCTTTTTTTTGTAGTGTCTTTGCCTGGTTTTGATATCAGGGTGATGGTGGCATCATAGAATTAGTTTGGGAGTATTCCCTCCTTTTCAATCGTCTGGAAGAGTTTGAGAAGAACTGGTATGAGTTCTGATTTGTATGTTATGTAGAATTCCCTGGTGAAGCCGTTCGGTCCTGGACTTTTATTTGTAGGGATGATTTAATTGCTATTTCTATTTCCTTTCTAGTGATCAGATTGTTCATGTGTTCAGTTTCTTCTTGATTCAGTTTTGGTGGACATTATGTTTCCAGAAACTTGTCCATCTCCTCTAGGTTATCCAGTTTGTTTCCATATAGTTTTTCATAATATTCTCGTATGATATTCTGTATTTCTATTTTGTTTGTTGTAATTTCTCCATTTTCCTTTCCTATTTTGCTCATTTGTGCTCTCTCTTTTTTCTTCTTTGTGAGATGGCCAGAGGTTTGTCGATTTTATTTACTTTTTCAAAAAACCATCTTTTGGTTTGGTTGATTTTTTCTATGGTCTTGTTAATCTCTATTGTATTTAACTCCTCTCTGATTTTATTATTTCCTTCATTCTGTTGCTTTTTGGGGCTTTTTGTTCTTTTTTAATTCATTCAGGTGGTGGGTTAACTTGTCTATTTGAGATTGTTCTTCATTTTTTAGGAAGGCCTGTATCACTATAAACTTCCCTCTTAACACTGCCTTTGCTGTATCTCATAGGTTTTGACTGGTTGTGCTTTCGTTATCATTTGTCTTAAGGTATTTTTTAATTTCAGCTTTGATTTCCTCATTGATCCATTGTTTTTTAAATAACATATTGTTTAATCTCCATGCTTTTCTTTTTTTCTCCTTTGTTTCTCTGTTGTTTATTTCCAGTTTCATGGCATTGTGGTCAGTAAAGATGCTTGAGATAATTTATATCTTCTTAAATTTGTTGAGGTTTCTTTTGTGTCCAAGTACATGAGCAATCCTGGAAAATGTTCCATGTGCACATGAAAAGAATTTATATCCTATTTTTGGGGGGTGTAATGCTCTGAAAATATCTACAAAATCTAGTTTTTCTATTGTAGTATTTAATTTCTCTGTTGCCTTGTTTATTTTCTGACTGGAAGATCTGTCTAGTGATGTTATGCAGTGTTAAAATCTCCAACTATGATTGCATTCCCATCAATATCCCCCTTTATCTCTGTTAGTAATTCTTGTATGTACTTAGGTGCTCCTATATTGGGTGCAGATGTATTAAAGAGTGTAAAATATTCATCTAGTATCACTCCTTTAATCATTATGAAATGTCCCTCTTTATCATTCTTTATGGCCTTTGCTTTAAAGTCTATTTTGTCTGAAATCAGTACTGCCACACCTGCTTTTTTGGCTTTTCCATTTGCATGGAATATCCTTTTCCATCCTTTCACTCTCAATGTATATGTGTCCTTCTCCCTAAAATGGGTCTCTTGTATGCAGCATATTGAAGGTTCTTACTTTATTATCCAGTCTGCCATTCTATGTCTTTTGACTGGAGAATTTAGTCCATTAACATTTACAGTAATTAATGATAGATGTGTCTTTACTGCCATTTTGAACTTATCTTTGCAGTTGAATTGGTATATCCTCTTTGTTCCTTTCTTCCTCCTTTTGTGGTTTGGTAATTTTCCTTTGTATTTGCATGGATTTTATTTAATTTTTGTGACTCCCTTGTAAATTTTTGGTTTGTGGTTACCCTTTTTTTAAATCTATAACCCATTATATAACTGTTTTTATTTAACTGATAGTAACATGATCTCAAAACCATCCTACTGTCAAAAAAAATTTAAAAAGAAAGAAAAAAAATTCTATAATTCCCTACCTCCCTCTCCCACTATCAGTGATTTGTATGTCTTTTTTTATAATTCCGTGTTTCCTTTATTTGAAATTCATGTGTTATCACCTTTCCAGTTGTGAGTTTCTCATTTCTGTAGCATCCTGCTGTTTTCTATTTAGAATAGCCCTTTCAATATTTCTTTTAGCATGGGTTTAGTGTTGCTAAACTGCTACAGCTTTTTCCTTGTCTGTGAAACACTTTATTTCTCCTTCTATCCTAAAGGATAGCCATGCTAGGTAAAGTATCTTAGGCTGCATCTTTTTTTCATTCAGGGCTTTGAATATATCTTGACACTCCCTTCTGGCTTGTAGTGTTTGTGTAGAGAAATCAGCTGAGAGCCTTATGGGGGTTCCCTTGTAACTTAGTTTTTGCTTTTCTCTTGCTGACTTTAGAATCATTTGTTTATACTTGACTGTGGCCATCTTGATGATGATATGTCTTGGGGTGGGTCAATTTGTGTTCTTCCTGTTTAGGACCCTCTGAGCTTCCTGTACTTGGATATCTGATTCCTTCTTTAAGTTTGGGAATATTTCAGTCATGATTTCTTCAAAAACCTTTTCAATCCCCTTAGATCTTTCTTCACCTTCTGGGACACCTATTATGCGAAGATTGGGACACTTTATATTATCCCATAGGTCCCTTATGTTATTTTCATTATTTTTTATTTGCTTATATTGTAGGTCTTCTGAATTGGTGCTTTCTATTGTTCTGTCTTCTAGGTCACTAATTCATTCCTCTACATTATTTAGTCAGCTTTGCACAGCTATTAGATCATTCCTCATCTCTGTCAATGTGTTTACCCATTCTACCTGGCTCTTCTTTATAGCTTCAATTTCATTTTTGACATATTTAATATCTCTAAACACTATCTCTTTTAATTCATTCAGCAATTTGATCACGCCTTTTTTGAAATCTTGATCTAGTAGGTTATCGATGTCTATTTCATTGATCTTTCTTTCAGGGGATTTCTGTTTTTCTTTAAATTGGGAAAAGTTTCTCTGCTTCTCCATCTTGCTCATACCTCTCTGGCACTGTGGATTATGGAGTATCACTTGTCTATTTTGGACCTTGAGGATTTTATCTATCTAATGCCTTTTTAGGAATAGAACTTAGGAAAAAAAGAAAAAAAAGAGAGAGAGAAAGAATTTTAAAAGAAGGGAGAAAGAGGGTTTGAAAACAGTGTATAATGAATAATAGAAGAACAAGTTGAAGCAGAATATTAATAGGGTTGACACGTCCTTTTAAAACCTTTAAAAAAGGGGGGGAGATGAATAGATGCATTTGAAACCTGTGTCTATTCAATAACAGGACATCAAGGTGGAGAGGCAAGATGGCGGAGTAGAAGGACGGTTGTAAGTCACTCTCTCCCACAAATATACCAAGACCCACATCTACAGACCCACTCAGCCAACCAGAGCACCTGCGGAACGCCAACAGATCATCGCCCTCTTCAAAAGATAAAGATGCCAAAAATCTGGTAGGAGAAAAGGAAAAAAGAAAGAACAAAAGGCAAAGCAGCTCGGGATGGGTCCCGCGGGGAGGGAGCGGCAAAGGAGGACTGGCGCTCGCTCGCTGGGTCTCCCCTCTCCAACTGACAGGCCAGCGGGACGGAGAGGGAGCCTCCGAGGCTCGGATCTATACAGAGCAGCCCGTGTCTGACAGAACTAAGTTACACGGGCAGAGAGGGTCCCCCCGACACCCAGCCTGAGATGCGGGCCGGCAGTGGTGGGCAGGGCCAGGCTGCACAAGCCGGGCGGAGGAAGGGGGCGGCTGCACGGAGGCAGCCCCGGGGGACTGCAAGGGGCTGGGTGCCGTGGCTGTGGGTGTACAGGACAGAACAACCTGGGCCCTGGATAAAACAGCAAGGTTGATGTGCTCTCGGGGGAAGGGTGCACACCCCCATCTCTGAAAACCCGCGGAAACTTTTCGGGGGAAGAGAGGCGGGGCCCATGCACAGCCGCCATATCCTCCGGCGCTGAGAACCCAGGCGGGGGCGGGGGTGAAACCTGCATCCGCACCGAAGGGCTCAGCAGCCTCAAGGGCCAGACTGAGACTGGTCTACAGCCTGGGGCAGATAGGATCCTTCCATCCTGGTCCTTAAGAGAACTTGCTCCACAAGGACAAACAAGGAGCTGGGTCTTGGCTCAGAGCAGCGACGAGGCAGCCCCTCGGTTTCCCGAAGACCACCCGCGGAGCGGGACCAGGGAGGAGCGCGCAGCCGCACAGAGCAGCGGCGCTACCGGCGGCGCAGGCAGGGGGAGAGCGGCCCCCCGCCTGTCGGGCAGGAACACAGCTCCTGACCGAGGTGCTGGGAGGGGGCACGACCCGCCATCATGCCTGTCCAGTCTGCAACATCTGACTGTGGCATCCGGAGGGGCAGTGACCCGCCCGCCCACAGCAGAGGAGAGCTGCACCTGACCCCGTGTTAGGAGGAGGCGCGATCAGCTTGCCGACAGGTGCTGGGATCAGCACAGAAGAGGGCGCCAACGGAGGGCCTATGAAAACAAGCTGAGCTTCCAAAACAGGACGAAGACAGAAGGACTTCACATTAAAAGCCCACACACTCCAGGAGAACACAGACAACACCTTTTTTGTTTTGTTTTGTTTTATTTTGTTTTTTCTTAAATCTGTTTTTACCTGTTCTATTTTCAATAACTCTCTTAATTTTTACTTCTTAATTCATTTCTATTTCTCTTGGGTTCTGATGTCGTTTTATTGATTAGACACAGGCTTCAAACACATATATTCATCTCCCCACCCCCTTTTTTTTTCTTTTTTTCTTTCTTTTTTTTAGGTTTTAAAAGGACGTCTCCACCCGATTAATACTCTGCTTCAACCCGCTCTTCTATTATTCATTATACACTATTTTCAAACCCTCTTTCTTCCTTCTTTTAAAAATCTTTCTCTCTCTCTACTTTTTCTCTTTTTTTCTTTATTATTCTTTCTTTTTTTTCTAAGTTCTATTCCTAAATAGGCATTAGATAGATAAAATCCTTAAGATCCAAAATAAAGAACTGATACTCCATAAACCACAGTGCCAGAGAGGTATGAGCAAGATGAAGAAGCAGAGAAACCTTTCCCAATTAAAAGAACAAGAGGAATCCCCTGAATGAAAGCTCAATGAAATAGACATCGATAGCCTGCTAGATCAAGATTTCAAAAAAGGAGTGATCAAATTGCTAAAGGAATTAAAAGAGATAGTGCTTAGAGAAATAAAATATGTCAAAAATGAAATTGAAGCTATAAAGAAGAGCCAAGCAGAATAGGTAAACTCATTGACAGATATGAAGAATGATCTAATGGCTGTGCAAAGCCGACTAGTTAATGCAGAGGAACGAATTAGTGATCTAGAAGACAGGGCAACAGAAAGCACCCATTCAGAAGAACTACAAGACAAACAAATAAAAAACAATGATAATAGCATAAGGGACCTATGGGATAATATAAAGCATCCCAATCTTCGCATAATAGGGGTCCCAGAAGGGGAAGAAGGATCAAAGGGGATTGAAAAGATTTTTGAAGAAATCATGACTGAAAAATTCCCAAACTTAAAGAAGGAAACAGATATCCAAGTACAGGAAGCTCAGAGGGTCCCAAACAGGAAGAACCCATATAGACCCACACCAAGACATATCATAATCAACATGGCCAGAGTCAAGGATAAAGAAGTGATTCTAAAGGCAGCAAGAGAAAAGCAAAGAGTGAATTACAAGGGAATCCCCATAAGGCTCTCAGCTGATTTCTCTACACAAACACTACAGGCCAGAAGGGAGTGGCAATATATATTCAAAATCCTGAATGAAAAACAGATGCAGCCTAGGATACTTTATCCAGCAAGGCTATCCTTTAGGATAGAAGGAGAAATAAAGAGTTTCACAGACAAGAAAAAAGCTGCAGCAGTTTAGCAACACTAAACCCATGCTAAAAGAAATATTGAAAGGGCTATTCTAAATAGAAAACAGCAGGATGCTACAGAAATGAGAAACTCACAACTGGAAAGGTGAAAACTCATTAATTACAAATAAAGAAACATGAAATTATAAATGAAGACATACAAATCACTGAGAGTGGGAGAGGGAGACAGGTAAATATAGAATTTTTTTCTTTCTTTTTTAAAATTTTTTAACAATACGATGGGTTTGAGATCATGTTATTATCAGTTTAATAAAAACGGGTATAGGATAATAGATTTAAAAAAAGGGTAACCAAAAGTCAAAAATTTACAAGGGAGTCACAAAAATTAAATAAAATCCATGATAATACAAAGGAAAATTACCAAACCACAAAAGGAAGTAAAAGGAACAAAGAGGATATACCAATTCAACTACAAAGATAAGTTCAAAATGGCAATAAACACACATCTATCATTAATTACTGTAAATGTTAATGGACTAAATGCTCCAGTCAAAAGACATAGAGTGACAGAGTGGATAATAAAGAAAGAACCTTCAATATGCTGCATACACTAGACCCACTTTAGGGAGAAGGACACATATACATTGAGAGTGAAAGGATGGAAAAGGATATTCCATGCAAATGAAAAAGCCAAAAAAGCAGGTGTGGCAGTACTGATTTCAGACAAAATAGACTTTAAAACAAAGGCCATAAAGAATGATAAAGAGGGACATTTCATAATGATTAAAGGAGTGATACTAGATGAATATTTTACACTCTTTAATACATCTGCACCCAATATAGGAGCACCTAAGTACATACAAGAATTACTAACAGAGATAAAGGGGGATATTGATGGGAATGCAATCATAGTTGGAGATTTTAACACTGCATAACATCACTAGACAGATCTTCCAGTCAGAAAATAAACAAGGCAACAGAGAAATTAAATACTACAATAGAAAAACTAGATTTTGTAGATATTTTCAGAGCATTACACCCCCCAAAAATAGGATATAAATTCTTTTCATGTGCACATGGAACATTTTCCAGGATCGCTCATGTACTTGGACACAAAAGAAACCTCAACAAATTTAAGAAGATATAAATTATCTCAAGCATCTTTACTGACCACAATGCCATGAAACTGGAAATAAACAACAGAGAAACAAAGGAGAAAAAAAGAAAAGCATGGAGATTAAACAATATGTTATTTAAAAAACAATGGATCAATGAGGAAATCAAAGCTGAAATTAAAAAATACCTTGAGACAAATGATAACGAAAGCACAACCGCTCAAAACCTATGGGACACAGAAAAGGCAGTGCTAAGAGGGAAGTTTATAGAGATATAGGCCTTCCTCAAAAAAGAAGAACAATCTCAAATAAACAAGGTAACCCACCACCTGAATCAGTTAGAAAAAGAAGAACAAAAAGCCCCAAAAAGCAGCAGAAGGAAGGAAATAATAAAATCAGAGAGGAATTAATTACAATAGAGATTAACAAGATCATAGAAAAAATCAGCCAAACCAAAAGCTGGTTTTTTGAAAAAGTAAATAATATCGAAAAACCTTTTGCCAAACTCACAAAGAAGAAAAAAGTGAAAGCACAAATGAGCAAAATAAGAAAGGAAAATGGAGAAATTACAATAAACAAAATAGAAATACTGAATATCATACGAGAATTTTATGAAATACTATATGGAAACAAACTGGATAACATAGAGGAGATGGACAAGTTTCTGGAAACGTACTGTCCACCAAAACTGAATCAAGAAGGAACTGAACACATGAACAATCTGATCACTAGAATGGAAATAGAAATAGCAATTAAATCATCCCTACAAATAAAAGTCCATGACCGGATGGCTTCACTGTGGAATTCTACCAAACATACAAAGAAGAACTCATACCAGTCCTTCTCAAACTCTTCCTGATGATTGAAAAGGAGGAAATACTCCCAAACTCATTCTATGAAGCCACCATCACTCTGATACCAAAACCAGGCAAAAACACTACAAAAAAAGAGAATTATAGGCCAATATCTCTGATGAACATAGACCCCAAAATCCTCACCAAAATTTTAGCAAATAGAATCCAACAACACATAAAAAAGATTATACATCATGAGCATGTGGGGTTCTTCCCAGGGACACAAGGCTGGTTCAACATATGCAAATCGATCAATGTAATACATCACATCAACAAGAGAAAGGACAAAAACCACATGATCATCTCAATCGATGCAGAAAACGCATTTGATAAAATTCAACACCCCTTTATGATAAAAAACTCTCGCCAAAGTGGGTATAGAAGGAACATATCTCAACATAATAAAAGCTATATATGACAAACCTACAGCCAGCATAGTTCTCAACGGTGAAAAACTCAAAAGCTTCCCCCTAAAATCTGGGAGAAGACAAGGATGCCAACTATTACCACTCCTATTTAGCATAGTCCTGGAAGTCCTAGCCATAGCAGTCAGGCAAGAGAAAGAAGTAAAAGGGATCCAAATTAGAAAAGAATAGGTAAAAGTGTCATTATATGCTGACGACATGTTACTATATATAGAAAACCCTAAAAGGTCCACAGAAAAGCTACTTGAGCTGATTGAAGAATTCAGCAATGTAACAGGTTACAAAATTAATGTTCAAAAATCAGTTGCATTTCTTTACACTAACGATAAATCATCAGAAAAAGAAAGTAAAGGAACAATCCCCTTTAAAATAGCACCCAAAATAATAAAATATCTGGGAATTAATCTAACCAAGGAGGTGAAAGAATTATACACAGAAAACTATAAAACATTGATGAAGGAAATTAAAGAAGAATTTAAATAATGGGAAGATATTCCATGCTCTTGGATTGGAAACATCAATATTGATAAAATGGTCACACTGCCCAAGGCAAACTGCAGATTTAATGCAATCCCTATCCAATTACCCAGGACATATTTCACAGAACTAGAATAAATCATAATAAAATTTATATGGAACCATCAAAACATAGAATTGATAAAGCATTACTGAAGAGAAAGAAAGAGGCTGGAGGAATAACTCTCCCAGACTTCAGACAATACTATAGATCTACAGTCATCAAGATATCATGGTATTGGTACCAAAACAGACATATGGTCCAATAGAACAGAGTAGAGATCCCAGAAATGAACCCACAAATTTTTGGTCAACTCATCTTCGACAAAGGAGTCAAGAATATACAATGGAATAAAGACAGTCTCTTCAGCAAATGGTGTTGGGAAAACTGGACAGCAGCCTGTAAAACAATGAAGCTAGAACACACCCTTACACCACATACAGAAATCAACTCAAAATGGATTAAAGACTTAAACATAAGACAAGATACAATAAACCTCCTAGAGGAAAACATAGGCAAAACATTATCTGACATACATTTCAAAAATTTTCTCCTAGAAGAAATAAAAGCAAGAATAAACAAATGGGACCTAATGAAACTTACAAGCTTCTGCAGAGCAAAGGAAACCAGAAATAAAACAAGAAGAAAACCTACGGAATGGGAGAAAATTTTTGCAAGTGAAACCAACAAAGGCTTGATCTCCAAAATATATATGCATCACATACGACTCAATAAGATAAAAATAAGCCACCCAATCCAAAAATGGGCAGAAGTCCTAAACAAGCAATTCTCCAAGGAGGACATACAAATGATCAAAAAGCACATGAAAAAATGTTCAATATCAGTTATTATCAGAGAAATGCAAATCAAAACTACAATGAGGTATCATCTCACACCAGTCAGAATGGCCGTCATTCAAAAATGCACAAATGACAAATGCTGGATGGGCTGTGGAGATAGGGGAACCCTCCTACATTGCTTGTGAGAATGCAGTTTGGTGCAGCCACTATGGAAAACAGTGTGGACATTCCTCAAAATACTAGGAATAGACTTACCATATGACCCAGGAATCCCACTCCTGGGCTTGTATCCAGAAGGAAATCTACTTCAGGATGACACCTGCACTCCAATGTTCATAGCAGCACTATTTACAATAGCCAAAACATGGAAACAGCCTAGATGTCCATCAATAGGTGACTGGATAAAGAAGATGTGGTATATTTATACAATGGAATACTACTCAGCCATAAAAACCGACAACATAATGCCATTTGCAGCAACACGGATGCTCCTAGAGAATGTCATTCTAAGTGAAGTAAGCCAGAAAGAGAAAGACAAATACCATATGAGATCACTTATATGTGGAATCTAAAAAACAAAAACAAGCAAACAAACAGTAACAAAGAATAAATACAGGACAGAAATAGACTCATGGACAGAGAATACAGACTTGTGGTTACCAGGTTGGTAGAGGGTGGGAAGGGATAGACTGGGATTTCAAAATTGTAGAATAGATAAACAAGATTACACTGTATAGCACAGGGAAATATACACAAAATGTTATGATAAATCACAGAGAAAAATATGTGACAATGAGTGTGTATATGTCCATGAATGAATGAAATATTGTGCTGAACACTGGAATTTGACACAACATTGTAAAATGATTATAAATGAATAAAAAATGTTTAAAAAAACCCAGGACATCAAAACCCAAGAGAAATAAAAATGAATTAAGTAGTAAAAGTTAAGGGAGTAATAGAAAATAGAACAGGTAAAAATAGATTTTAAAAAAGGGGTGGGTGTTTGTCTGTGTTCTCCTGGAGTCTGTGGGCTTTTAATGTGTAGTCCTTCTGTCTTCGTCCTGTTTTGGAAGCTCAGCTTGTTTTCATAGGCCCTCCGTTGGCGCCCTCTTCTGTGCTGATCCCAGCACCTGTCGGCAAGCTGATCGCGCCTCCTCCTAACACGGGGTCAGGTGCAGCTCTCCTCTGCTGTGGGCGGGCGGGTCACTGCCCCTCCGGATGCCACAGTCAGATGTTGCAGACTGGACAGGCATGATGGCGGGTCGTGCCCCCTCCCAGCACCTCGGTCAGGAGCTGTGTTCCTGCCCGACAGGCGGGGGGCCGCTCTCCCCCTGCCTGCGCCGCCGGTAGCGCCGCTGCTCTGTGCGGCTGCGCGCTCCTCCCTGGTCCCGCTCCGCGGGTGGTCTTCGGGAAACCGAGGGGCTGCCTCGTCGCTGCTCTGAGCCAAGACCCAGCTCCTTGTTTGTCCTTGTGGAGCAAGTTCTCTTAAGGACCAGGATGGAAGGATCCTATCTGCCCCAGGCTGTAGACCAGTCTCAGTCTGGCCCTTGAGGCTGCTGAGCCCTTCGGTGCGGATGCAGGTTTCACCCCCGCCCCCGCCTGGGTTCTCAGCGCCGGAGGATATGGCGGCTGTGCATGGGCCCCGCCTCTCTTCCCCCGAAAAGTTTCCGCGGGTTTTCAGAGATGGGGGTGTGCACCCTTCCCCCGAGAGCACATCAACCTTGCTGTTTTATCCAGGGCCCAGGTTGTTCTGTCCTGTACACCCACAGCCACGGCACCCAGCCCCTTGCAGTCCCCCGGGGCTGCCTCCGTGCAGCCGCCCCCTTCCTCCGCCCGGCTTGTGCAGCCTGGCCCTGCCCACCACTGCCGGCCCGCATCTCAGGCTGGGTGTCGGGGGGACCCTCTCTGCCCGTGTAACTTAGTTCTGTCAGACACGGGCTGCTCTGTATAGATCCGAGCCTCGGAGGCTCCCTCTCCGTCCCGCTGGCCTGTCAGTTGGAGAGGGGAGACCCAGCGAGCGAGCGCCAGTCCTCCTTTGCCGCTCCCTCCCCGCGGGACCCATCCCGCGCTGCTTTGCCTTTTGTTCTTTCTTTTTTCCTTTTCTCCTACCAGATTTTTGGAGTCTTTATCTTTTAAAGAGGGCGATGATCTGTTGGTGTTCCGCAGGTGCTCTGGTTGGCTGAGTGGGTCTGTAGATGTGGGTCTCGGTGTATTTGTGGGAGAGGGTGATTTACGAGCATCCTTCTGCTCCGCCATCTTCTTCGTCTATCTGAAGCTGGTCTTGAGGGCAAAGCTCTGCTCCCCTGACTGTCCATGCTTCCTGTTTTACACAGGGCTTCGGGGAAGTGAAACAGCCCCGGCCAAGTGAGGCCTGCTGTGCGCCCAACTCAGCCCTGAGCTCTGAGGCAGACAGACCCTCTCCCACCCTCATGGCCAAATTTGGGCACGTGAATGGTCCCTTGGATGCATCCCATCAGTTCTCAGGAAGAAGTCTGTCTGCTTCCACCACACGGCCCTCCCTCCCACTGTGCTGGCCTCAGGAAGGTTCCTTATTTGGGGAAGAAGGCAGCCCACCCCCTACCCCACCCTTTACCCAGGCAGGTGCTCTCTCTGCCTTTCAGAGTCTGGAAAGCCATCCCTCTTCAGTTATGTCCCTTCTGAGATGGACTTGCTTCCACTAAATTCTAGGCGAGGATGCACCATGGAATGCACTGGGTAAGAGAACCAAAATAAATAGTTTCGTTTGTGAGGTTTTCTGTTTATCTACTGGGGCTGGGCTGTGTGTAGTTCGCTACAGCTATTGGTGTGAGAGGCTAAAGCAGCCTGTGTGTCCTTGTTTTCATCTCCCCGCTGTCTTTGGGTTTTCCCTAGACACTTCTTAGAAATTGACTTCTTTTAGTTTTATTCCTGTAATTACACAGAGGCCTTACTGACATAGAGGATAGGTGTTGCAGGAGCAGGACAGAGCAGGGCATCTGTAGTCCTGTGATTAGTTCTCATTGAGACTGTGCCCTGAGCTGTGGCCTCCACAAGTGTGCCTCTTTCCCCCCACCCCAATTTGGGTGAGACAGAAGGGATTTCCCTTCTCCCAGGTTGGTTAGGCTCTGGTAAAATAATTTCTCATTAAAAAAACAAACAAACAATAAACAACTTCCCCCAATGAAACAGAATGTTCTGGGTGTATTTCAATAAAGTTATTTTCTCCTTTCCAGGCAGGGAGCATGAGGAGTTATCCTCTGACCTTCATTCTGAGAACAGGACACGATCCTGGAGGTAAAATGCATGAAAAAGAGCAAGGGGCCCCTCTGACTGGCCCCCTGGAGTTGTCACACTCAGACTTCCCTACGCAGAGCCTCCCGCTGGCCTCAGGGACCTGTTAAATCTGCCTGCCCCCGGGGTTCTTACAAAAGCGGGTCCTGCCCTGGGAGCTGTGACTCCCAAAGCCTGCCCGGCTGCCTCTCTGGGTTGGGAGCAGCTTTTCCCCTCAGTTTTCTGAGATCTAAGAAGCGCAGCGGGATTGCAGCTCCCTCAGCTCTGGTGTTGTTTTCAGGACAGAAGGAGCAATTTCTGAGCTCCACACGAGCTGGACCAGAGGCTGGAAGCCTCCCCTCCTCTACCTCCATGCAATCGGTGGCTGTGGTTCTAGCCGAGTTTCTGAAGATGTGGATTTAAACACACACATCCCAGCCCCCACAGGAGCACACAGTCCCATAAATCACCCCAGTTTCCACTGGTAATTACGGAGCCGATGAGGACACGGGTTTCGACACCACAGAGGCCTGACTGCACGACTTGCTCCGTGGCCTATTAACGTGTTTGCTCTGGGCCTTGTCTGAAGTGGCTTGCTTACCGCACCTAGTATGTGGGAAACACAAAATAAGTACTAGAACCTTCACTTTGTCTCCCTCCAGAGCCTTCAAACATGGAAAGTAATAAGAGAACTCAGATGGCCTAGTCACCACAATGAGGTCCGACCAGCCTGGCTCTCCTGAGTGACCGGCACTGACTTGCACCTGAACTCGGAACATTAGGGGAACCGCCTTCCTCTAACTGGGCCTCTCCCGACACCGGGCACACCCTCAGCTGAGATGGGGCCAACTCCCCCATTGAGGTGTGTGCAGGTGGCTTCAGTGTGACCTTCCCCTGCCGGGATGTGAACCTGCAGTGAGTGAGGTGGAGGGTCGGATGGAGGGGGGTCCCTTCTGGGGTGGCAGTGGGCCTGGTAGCACCCCACCCGGCCTGGTGCCTGGGCCTCCCTAACACCTCCTACAGCTCCTGGGTTGGCTCCGGTACTGGCCACTCCACACACCCTCCCTGTATCTTTTCATTAAGTCCATTTTTCACTTTTATCAGCGAGAAGTGGCTCCTGTTGCTTGTTCAGTGAAACAGTGCGTCGGAAAACCAGACTGTTTCTAACATCAGTAAAATACCAGCCTCTGTCAGCTCACCGGGCAGACCGTGCAGCACAAAGGCCTGCACAGGGCTGTGTCAACGGCTTATGTGAAGGGTCCTCATCATCTGTCTTCAGAGATACAGAAGCTGGTGGTTCAGGTAAAACCTCAGGGAGGGATTGAGGAACCCAAAGCTGGCTGGTTTCAAAGGCTAACTGGTCAGACCAGACCCCTGAGCTATGGTCAGAAGCCTGGCTCAACATCCCGCAGACTCAGCGCCCTAAGTACCGGGTTGGGCCGGTGCTGTTCCCTTTGCAGGCTCTCATTGGGGTTTCACTGTAGCCCCTTAAATGCAGCAGAGATTCCAGCCCCCTTAGCCCCCACACTGAGTGTTCCATGACACAAATCCCGGGAGTGCTTAATTTGCATCTTTGTTTAGGAGGATGAAGGAGGGGCAAGAGGAGACATAAATTCATACTGACTGACACATGGTCACAGCCAGTACCTCCTCCAAGGAGAGGTATGTGCTCACACAGTTGTGGCAGGGGGCTGGGCAGAGACCCTCTGCTAGTCCCAGAGGGACTCGCTCCCCTGGCCAGAACTGATGGGTTGGACAACAGATCCAGAGGGAGACAGAGCATCTTTCCTGGGAATTTGGATCTGACACACAGAAATCAAATTCACACATCTGGGGATTGGCGAAGGGGAGGGGCGGTGGTTGGAAATCAAATGAAATCAGAGCATGAGAGAAAGTTAGAAGTGAAAGAGCGAGAAACAGAGACACTTAGCTTGTGAGAGCAAATAGTCAGAAAGTAGGCAAACAATCAGGGGACAGAGGAATTCCAGCTCCTGAATGTCTAGTCTGTCCCAGCCCATCAACGACCCCACGGGATGGTTAATAACATTCCAGTTGCAGATTAGGAAACAGGCTGAAAGAGGTGGGGACTGGGTTTGGGTGCACAGTTAATTCAAGTGCCGCTGGACCCCTCACTTCCCATTGCCTGAAGGCACCGTAATCCTCACTGGGACCCCTGCGGTCCCCTTACAGCCCAGCACAATGATCAAAGGGCCACTGCGGGAGTGGGAACCCCTCTGATTGTGGAGAGTTCCCTGCCCCGAGATGCCATGCATCAGCAGGCTCCTGCTCAACCCAGGTTAACATCTCCCCAGCTGTGTAGTCTCCCGACTTGCTTCCCTCCCTGCCAGGCACCCCCGTCCTTACCAGCGAGTGTACTGCAGGAATTCAGGCACAGGGATGCCCAAATCAATACGAGCCCACCGGCTATACAAACAGCAGACTCCCAGCCCCACCTGGGTTCCGAGGGAACAGTAGGCGTCCTCAACTTTTATGTGTCTAAGACAATCTTCTTCTTCAGCTGGAGGTTAATATAAAGAAAAATAAAAGGTCCAAAACATAGTTCGGTGAGGAATTCCTCCAAGGACCTGACTCCAGAGTCTACAACCAAGTGTACCTACCCGCCGGACTTGGGGTGAATGTGGATTATTGATCAGTGCAACCCCTGGTGGCCCAGGTCCTCAGCTTGGCTGCCCAGAGGGGTCTGGGGGAACGGGTAAGGCCAGGGCACTCAGGAAAATCACAGAGGACCTGACCTGTCCCCTCTGCACTCATAAACCTTTCGCCAAATCTCAAGGCATCGGACAGAGCTGCCACAACAATAAGGAGATGCTCCCATCTCTTCACTCACTCCTGTCGGTTCACTTACATGCTGAGCATCCACTGGGTCCCAGGGCATGACACATTGGATGGCCAATGGGACAGGCTTGGTCCTTCACCCTGGAACCTGTTCAATCTGATGAAAGAATGATCACTCGTAAAGAATTTCTCAAAATTATACAGAGACCGAAGACCAACTGCAGAGTGAACCAAATTTAAAAATATATATGAAGATCCCCTAGTCTCCCCGCCTAAGTTTAACAGAATAAAGCAAAAAATTCTTGCCTTTGATCACCAAGGAAGTTGTCACACCCTCTCAGGTGGAAAGAGAGTTATTCTTTGAGCACGACACAGAAGTGCTCCATCGGATTGGACCAGGGCATCTACATTCATTCAGCAAATGTGTATAAGCTCCTACTACGTATGGGAATCTCCTAACTAGACCCGTTCCCAAGGCTCTCGGGCTTTATCAGTCAACAAAATAGACATGACTCCCCATCACTGGGGGCTCAGAATTTTAGCAGAGGAAACAGGCAGCATGTTGGGGGTAGCAAGAGTTTGAAAAAATTTAAAAAAGAGTGATATGGGCAAACTCGGGTGATGGTGGTGGGGTGGGAGGCAGGCAGGGGGGAATAAGGCTATCCTGGCAGATCTCACAGAGTAATGAACTTGAAGCAGAATAGATCCGGAGGAAGAAGGAAGAGCCAGAGCCAGAGGCCCCCAGAGTGAGGGGGAGAGTGTGGGCGGAGAGGCAGAGCATGCCGGGTCCTGAGGCTTTTGTGACGACTTTGGCTCCTAATGACATGGTGACACGTTTAGTGAGTTTTGAGGGGATGGGTGATGTAGTCCAACTTATGCTTTTGTGTTTGTGTTTTTTTGGGGGAGGTAATTTAT
The DNA here is from genome assembly GCF_048564905.1 of Vicugna pacos. Lineage (NCBI taxonomy): Eukaryota > Metazoa > Chordata > Mammalia > Artiodactyla > Camelidae > Vicugna > Vicugna pacos. The sequence continues at coordinate 54,335,046 of NW_027328740.1, forward strand.
TTATTTTAATGAAAGTGCTGGTGATTGAACCCAGGATCTCAAGCATGCTAAGCATGCGCCCTACCACTGAGCTACACCCACCACCCCCAATGTATGTTTTTACAGGCTCCCTCTGACTCTGTGTGGATGAGAGATTGCAGGAAAGCAAAGATGGAAACAGGAGGCTATTGGTGTCCAGGAAAGGCTGAAGGTGGCTCTTAGGAGGGCGGGGAGCAGAGAGCAGGTATTTAATGAAGACAGAGTATCCAGAATTTTCTAACAAGCTGGATTTGCTTTCTGTGGGTGTAAGAGAAAGAGAGAGAAAGGACATGGTTCCAACATCTGGACCTGGACATTGGGAGGGATGTCTTCTCCATCCACAGGGAATGGGACAAGGTGGGGCTGAGCAGGTGGAAAGGGGCTGGTATCAGCTCAGTTCTTCAATGTCATGGTTAAGGGGTGTATTACATATTGCCACAGAAGTGCCTAATAGGTAGAGGAATCTGTTTTCTTTTTCTCTTTAACATTTAAAAAATATAATTTAAATGTATTAATTGTATTATGTGAATGATTTGGGAATTTTGTTTCATGCCAAGGTATATGTTATATATAGCCAAATGGAACATATATCAAAAAAGGGGAGAAATGAGGGCTTTCACATAAACTGACTGTCTGTAACGTAGGTAAAATTTCAATAAAACCAGTTTTCAGGGCAAAAACCTCATTTTGGTGTTACATAAAATTAAATGATAAACGACTATGTTGATGTATCATTATTTCATGTTACATGAAACTAACATGTAGCCCCAAACTAACACAGTGTTTAACTATGAGGCTTGTAGAAATTCTATTCACTTTATTCAAATAAATACAGAAATGCAGAAATGTTCCAAGGTAGAATTAGCATCTTAGTGGAAATAATACATATTTGAGCATTTTACATGATATATATGTACTGATTCAAAATTTGGAAAGTAATTACATAGTAGAACATATATATGAATGTGAAAGCTAGATGAATGAAAGGAAAAGAACGTGAGTCTCAGGGATAAAGGTTCAGATGGAAAGGGGAAATCAGGGAATTTTGGAGAAATCGAGAAATTGATGGCATGCCAATTTCCAAGGCTGAGTTGCTTCCACCAAAGGAATAGCAGAGAGGGAGAGGAGATGCCCAGGAACCGACCCTGGGGCACACCCACAGTATATGTTTGGGAATAAAAGGAGACATTGGCAAAGGAGAAGCCAACAGGCCAAAAGCAGAAACAGAAAGAGCGATGGGCTGGAGGTTGAGTGAAGCAGGAACACGGGGTAGGAGGGACGGAAGAGCTGGGTCAAATGCTGCTGAGGGGCCACGCATGATAAGGAGTCAAAATTGACCACTATATTTAGCAACATGGGGTCACTGATGGCCTTGACAGGGCAGTTTCCATAGAGCGAGGGATCAGGCGAAAAGCCAGAGTGGGTGTAAAAGGGGATGGCTCAAAAGAAGATGCAGACAGTGAGTTTAAACAACTCCTTAAAGATTTGCTGCAAAGACACAGGGTGGCAATTGTTGGGGGTGAATTAGGGTCAAGGAGAGCTGTTTGTTTAAGAGGATGGACGTTTATATACTGATGGGTGCCAACTAGCAGGAGAACAAAATAGATGAGGCAGTGAAAGAGAGAATGGTTTTGGGAGTGACAACCCAGAGAAGATGGGAGGGATGGGGCCTCAGGGACTTTTGGAGGAACTGGCTTTCGATGCCACTTTTAATAAGCGGTGGGGCACAGAGAGTGAGGTCACAGACATCAGAAGTCGAGCGGATGTGCTGGGAGTTGCTTGTGAAATTTCACTTCTGTTGGCTTGTTTGCTTGTTCAAAGTAGAAAAGTAACCTTACCAGGTGAGGAACGAAGAGGAAGAAAGAGTTTCTGGAGCCATGAGCAGAAGATAAGAAAGAGCCTTCCAGGGAGAATGGGACAGTGAAAAGGGCAGGGGGAGGCGGGGGAGTGCGCTCGCAGAAAGTTACATTTTCTCTTTGACGTCTCCAAATGTGTGATGTGTGATTACCCTTCCTGCTGTCTACAAAATAAAAATTAATTATGGTTCAGAGGAAATGCTATTTCATTCTAAGAGACTGCCTGTTTCTCAGGAATGGTCATCTTAAACTGAAAATATTACAAAAAATATTGAAAAGATGAACCTGTGTACCTAAAATCCCCTATTTTCTATTAATCTGGTTACTACTTATTTCCCCTATCAATAACACATAACAAATACTGCCATGATGGAGGTACATCGATGCTTAAAAGGAAATGAGATCTGTATCCTTTTGCTAAATTCCATGGCTTCCTTAATATGCAGTTGCCCTTGGAATTAAGGAATGTCTGGGATAAGAAGTGAGAAACAGTTTGAGAAAATCCCGGCTCAGAATTACACAGCACAACCACATCTCACAAGTATATACAGCCGTAAAAAAGTTTAAAAGCAAAACTCCGTAACTGCTCTTAAAGACCTTTGCAAACCTGGGCCTGCCAAGATGTTTCCAAACTGGAAAGGAACTCCAATCACTTGCCTGGTACTGGACAAGAGGCTGGCCAGACTTTTCTGAAAAAACGAGAGTAAATATTTTCAGTTTTGCAGATCATTTTGTTGTAACCATGCAGGTCTTCAATAAGAAAGTGAAAAGCACTGGGAGAAAGGAAACAAACGGGCATGCCCACACCCTCCCTTCCACTCAGGGCAGCTTCTCTGTGGTGGGGAGATATGCCACAATCACTTGCTTCTTTGTTTCCATTGGTTTCTTTGTTTCCACCTTACTGCTCAATCTCAGAACTTAAGGTGGGCCTGGTCCTTCAGCATCCATGCAGAGAGAAGGCTGAGCGGGGGTGGGAACCCCACCTGATGGAGAAGAGAGTTTGCTAGGAGGGACACTGCGGTGGCCACCATGACACGACACAATCACACTTTCCAGGGTGAAAGGGAACGAAGACAAGGGAGGGACAGAGCAGTGGGACCCCTAGGTCGCCTGCCAGGCTTGCTCTCCCTCCAAGGCCACCCTGGGGGCCTGAGGGGTGTTGGGCTCCAGCTACAGTGATTAGGATTAGGTCCTCAATATAAAGGACCCTCCACCTCCTCACTAGGTTCCAAACGCAGCCCCTCTAAGTCCACCCTCTGAGTTTCTGGGACTCAGCTGGAAGAATACATGAGCAGGCCTGACCCAGAGCCCAAGCCAAACATGACAGGGGTCACGTGAGGTTGTAACCCCGTGCTCAGTGGTCGGGACTCCTTGCACATCTGCAGAAATCCCTGTTCTGCCTCATTCCTGGGAGAAACCCCACATCTCCTCCTGATCTGTCTGTTCTTCTCTTGAGGCTATTGTCCTGGAGGGATGCAGAGTCCTTGAACCTGGCCCTCCAAACAGACATAAGGAGCCTGTTCAATAAAACAAATTATGCACTTTTTCACATTTGCCAGTTTTTTGATTCCAGAAATTTTGCGGGACTCATTCTCACAGTCTCCTGTGCCCCTACCACTTGGTGGCCCTCTCCTCATGGAAACGCGATTTCCCACAACTGCACCCTGCCTCCCAGCTGGTCAGAGGGGAGTGTCCCACAAAGACACAGGTGTTTGTGAGGATCCTGTCATCGAGCAGAAAGCCTACTCATGGAGCCACGGACAGGTATCTGGCCTCCTGAGCCGCTCAGCTCTAATTGAAAGCCTAAATGTTCAGGGACCCCAAACATTGCTGAATGACTTTCTGAGTCACCTGGACTGGAGGGGCCTGATTTTTCTTTCCAGGAATGAATGTAGTGCAGCCTCCATTTTCAGGGCTGACATTGACAATGGATATAGTTCCCCCCACTGCACCGCAGGATGGAGAGTCCCTTCCATCCCACAGCTTGGAAACCCAGCCCAGGGGAGTTCTGAAACAGTGCATTGCTGCCAGGTCCAGCATCCCTGCAGAGTGACCCCTGCCCCTGAATAAGACCCTTCCCTGGGCCTTTCCTGCCCTGACACGACCACATTCCAGGCTGTGCCAGAGCTCTGGGGCTCTGCGTGTCCAGGGCACACGGGTGGGACCTGAGCCAAGTGTCCCCTGGGCCTCAAGGTGGAGAGGTCTGCTTCTGCATCATGGGAAGGTGACCCCACAAGACTGGCAGGACACTCTCAATATGGACCTCCAGGAGCCCTGGGAGCAGTTTCCCTGCAGGTGTTAGGAGCCATCATCAGGAGGGCAGGCCCCTCTTTGTGCAGACTATCCTGAAGTGATGGGCCCATGTGCTGACCACAGAAATCTACATACCCCAAGGATACCCTAGGCAACCTCACAACTTCGTCACTTGGTGACCTGGGTACCACGGGCTCCTTGGCCATCCCATGAGGGTGGTCCTTGCAGGCATGGTCTCCAAGTGCTCCCGTTAAGAAATCCCCCTGGGGGGGAGGGTATAGCTTAAGTGGTACAGTGCATGCTTAGCATGCGCAAGGTCCTGGGTTCAATTCCCAGTACCTCCTCCAATAAATAAATAAATAAACCTAATTACCTTCCCCTCAAAATAAAAAAAAAAAAGAAACCCCCCTGGGTTTCTGTGGTCACAGAGCCCATACCAGAAGATTATATTCCTGCAGTGACCCCCACAGCTGTAGCTCCCCTGTGCATGTCCAGGGACAAATGACAGCAATTTATTGCCAGGAACCGTGATGAACAAGGGGGTGGGACTACATACTAAATTCAGGATCCTGGTAACTCACTCGGCACCCCAAAAATCATCCATGAGAAATGGGTGTATTGGGATGTCTGTGCCCCTAGAAGAGCTGTTCCTGAGGGCTCCTGGGACCCTCCAGCCCCTCTCAAGGTTCTCAGAGCCTGGGTCTAAATTTCTTTCTCCCTCCTTTGGTGTACAGGCACCTGTGTCTCGTGGTCATTGGTCATTTTATTCCATGACTTGGCATGTTCTTAGTGTTCATCCCCCACCCCTGCACTAGACTCCCAAGATGTTCCCACTGACCCTTGGCTCCCTGGGTGGGTCAGGGGGCCCTAAGTCTGCACCCTTCACTCTTCTCCTCTACCCCCACCCCTGGGGCCGCCCTTAGGTGGACTGGGAGGTGTTTGTAAATGAGTCTTACACAAGAACATGCCTGGACAAAGCAGGACCCCACCCCCAGAAAGCACACCTGTTCCCTTCCCTGAAGAGGACCCCACAGCCCCACATTGCCTCCCAGGGGTCTACTCAGGACACAGTCCCCCAGTTCTGGGCAAGGCGTCTCCCTGGAATCCATGCTTCCAGGCAGAGTCTCTCTGTCCTTCTTCAGAGTTTAGAGTTGTTTCTATGTCCCTGATCACCAAGGTGCCCAGCAGAGACCCTTCAGTGACCTGGAGAGACAAGGAAGATATGTGGCCACAGGTCTCACAGGACAAACCTGCTGGGACCCCAGGCCAAAGGGCCGTCCTCCTCCCTTCTCAGGTGTGGCTCCCGTGGTACCTTTTTGCAGGGGGCCCAAATGGGGATTGGGGCCCAAAGCAGTTCATGGGGCTCTCTGGGCAGGGAAGACTTGGGCCAGGCGGCCTTGCCTGTTTTCCCTGCTGGGCCACTCTGAAAACCCCCTCTCCTCTGGCGGTGGCTGGAGGGCCCCCAAACCTCAGGGTGGAGCCTTTTCTCTCAGCCTCCACTGCCTCCAAAGCCGCGCTGGCGCTGACGAGGGTAAAGAGCTTTCTTGCCCTCTTCTGGCCAAATTGCCATAGGTGGATGCTGTGGGGAGCTGGAGAGAGAGGTAGCACTTGCTCAGATGTGAGTGGTTAGGCAATTTGACACCCTGTCATCTAGCCTTAAACATTGGAAAGAGGGCTTTCCCGGGAAAGCTGGAAGTTTCTTTCAGTAATTTGTCTAAAGGTTTCTTTTTTTTTTTCCCCCTTAAAGACTCATAAAATGTCTCCCAGGTCATTCCTGGTATGGACCATTATCCATGGATCAATCGGGAAATGAAGGAGGAGAGGGGTGGGGGTGGGGGAGAGGGGAGGGTAGATCAGAGCCCACGGAGAGGAGATGCCCCTCCCAGGAGCCACACACTGGGCACTGGCTGCTGGCATCCAGGTCTCCTGTTCTCAGGCCCATTTCATCTGCGGGGTGTTTCCAAAAGAAACAATGGTGGAAGGGCCATGGAGGACACCTAGACCTCCCAGAATAGACAGGGGAAGCAGAGTCACCATACTGGCCCTGGGCTTGGAGAAAGACTTGCAGTGGAGACCACAGGTCTTCTAAGAATCCAGTTTCGAAATAAAGGCAGTATGCGCTGGAATACCCAGTTCGAGCGAGTGCTTCATCATAGACATGTAATTTACATAGTTCTTCTCACCACGAAACTCTGTGTTCCCAACACACTACATGAATGACGGCTTCAACACACATTCATTTCTGAGATGTTAACAAGTGTAGAGCCGCTCTTTCATCCAGCATAATGGGCATGGTTACACCTAGGAACGCTTACGAAGATTTCTCAGCAAGAGCCAATTTCAAAATAAAGGCAGTTTGCTCAGAAAAGCCTGTTGGAGTGAGGGCTTCCCCATACACATGTAAGTTATATAGTTCCCCTCACCATGAAATGCTGTTCCGAACATGCTACATGCATGAAGGCTTCGACACACATTCAGTTCTAAGACGTTAGCATGTGGAGAGCCGCTCTTTCTTTCTGCATAAAAGGCATGGTTACACCCAGGAAGATTTACCCAGATTTCTCAGCTGGTTCCTTCACCCAGATTCAGAATAAAGGCAGTTTGTGCTGGGAAATCCTGTTGGAGCGTGTTCAGAGCTGTTTCGGTCTCTGTCCCAGCTGGAGGGTGCAAACCCCAACCTTCAGAAAGAGGGACCAGGACCGCACCAGCCATGTGGTGTTGCCTTTTTTGGGGAACAGTGATCTTTGGGTAAGATATTTCGTGGCTGTCTCTAAAAACTGCTTTGACTTAAGTTTTCATCTTAGTCACCAGTTCCAGGGCAACAGAAAAAGCATACCCTACATTCCTTTGCACTGAAATCTTCCCAAAAGAGCAAATATTTGCCCATGAAAATACCAGCTTCTCTTCTAAGTCCCCCTAAATGCCCAGCAGTGTGGGTGGTGCACTCTTAATCAGGGACAGGAGGAGAGGGACCAGCGGTCCTCCGGCAGGCTTGGCCCAGATTGGCAGCTGCGCTGTGGGTGCGTGGTGGGGAGGGCCTTGCAGGGAATCCTGTTTGAGGGCCCTCTGTGCACGCCTGCATTATGGTCTGAGGTTTCATACAAAGGCTCCAGGCATCGTAACTGGTCAGATACAGCCCCCACCCTCGGGCTGGAACCACCAGGACCTCAGTACCTGTAACAGGGACAGTGCCTGGTGTGGGGAGAGGTCATGGGACACTCCGGGTCCAGGGGCGGTGATGCTGGGGAAGGCAGGGGATGCAGTGAAGGGTGGAGGGAGCAGGGTCCCTTGCTTGGGGGTGGGAGTTCTTGGGGAGACCACAGAGCATGGCACACACCATCCTCACCCCATACCCCAAATTCCTAGCCCCGCCAACACAGGGGCCGCTCTGCGCCCTCTCACCGTGGCTCTCCTGTGAGACCGCACCTAACCCGGCATCTGGCACCCATGCCCTACCTCCCCTCTTGTGACAGACACTGTCTTCTTGGAAACTGCCCAGCAGCGCGTATTCAAGGCAGGCAGCGGGCCTGGCAGATCTGCACTTCAGGTGCCCTACCTTGCCAGCCGTGCGTGCATGGGCTCAGTCCTCTATTTTGCCCACCGGCAGCCTGGGTCCACGTCCGGTGCAAGCGGAGGCCGCGGAGCCCAAGCTGAGCCCCGCACACAGACAGGTGAGGGTGCCCCGCCCCCGCCGCCCCACCGTCCCGCCCACTGGTGGCAGCACCGCCCCAGCCTCCAGCCGGCGCCACCACCAGGTGAGGACGTCCGCGCGGCCCCGCCCGCCCCGGCCCCGCCCAGCTGTGCCATAAGCCTCCCCCAACCCCCGTCCTGGCCGCGCCCTGGCTCCCATTGGCTCCGCAAGTTCTGCCCTCGCACGTCTAGCCTCGGGAGGACGCAGACGCAAGCGCTAGGGGAGGGTCCCGCGGCGTTGCCATGGATACAGACGCCGCGCTCCTCGCGGGCCGGCGTGCGCTTCTGGGGCGGGCAGCGGGCTCCGTAAGTGTGTAGCTGCCCGGGACCATGGCGGAGCTTGCTGCTGGGGATGGCGGCTTTCTCGGTCTCGACTAGTTCTGGCCTGGTCAGTCGGCGGCCGACATCCTGTCTGGGGCGTCGTCCCACAAACGGTAAACGAACGGCCGCGCTGTTGGCGGGGCCAGTGGACATGGACCGGGGTTGGATCCGGGTTGGTGTGGCGGCCGGGGAGGGGCTGTGATGCCTGGGAGCGGGTTGGGATGGGGGGGACAGGGCTGGGACACTGCCTCGGGCTTTTCTACCCCTCGGGCGCTGGGGTTGGGACCGCGAGTCCGGGTAGCCCTGCGTGGCCACGGCCTCCCAGATCCCCCGAGAAAGGCAGGTGTAGGACGCATCTTTCGTGAAACTGGGCCTTACCCGGATTTTGAAGAGCCCCAGAATCAGATGTTGGAATGGGGTGGTTTATCAGCCTTGTTTATCTGCAGGGAAATTTCAGTTCCATCCAGATGTTGGCTCCTTTGATTAACCTCAGGAATAAGACAAGAGTCAGTGCCGATTAGCAGTTATCTAGGGCTTCACTCAAAATAGACTGTGCGGGCTGCTTAGGGATGGTAGATGGGCCCTCCCTCTCAAGGTTGGCAGTCTTCTGGGATTAGAGGCCCCAGTTCAGGATTACATCCTGATCTGCAGTAATGGAGGTTGTGGGAAACATTAACACAGAGAAGGGAGGGGTGTTGCTGCGATAACTCATTAAAGAAGCCAGGACCCTTGCCTGGCTCTTGTGTAGGAGAGTCTCGCCTAGGGTAGGGCAGCAGTTATCAAAGTGAGTCCGAGGCCCCTGAGATGCAAGACTATTTTCGTAGAAATGCCGCGATGTCAACTGCCTTTTGCACACTCTTGCACTCCCGAGTTTCCTGTGGGGTTTTCCAGGGAAAACCTGGTCTGTGATATCACAAAACAGGGTATGTAGAGGCAGATAGGAGAACTCAGCTCTCACCAGTCCAAAGCAGATTTGCAAAAATTAAGATCACTGGTATTCTTCTCATTAATAATTTTTGTTTAGAAAAATATACATACTATTTGCTAAAGAGTATTAATGGTAACATATAGTAGGTTGTTATTATTTTTAAGTGAACTCATAAGCATTTTTTAAAGTTCTTATTTAACTTCTAACACAGGAACTATTGATAGATTTAACCCACATAAACAGCAGCCTTTTGGAGTCCTCAGTAATTAAGAGTGTACAGGGGTCTGCAGGCCAAGAAGCTTGAAAGCACCTGGAGAACTGGTGCTCAGGTACTAGTCAGGTGCTTAGCATTGTTAGACAGATGCCAAGATGTCCTCTGCATGTGCTTCCGAACTCGAAGTAACTGGCCACATGGAGACGGGTGGGCGGTGCCTCCACTATACAAACCAGAAGCTGCTGAAGGTGTCTTGAGTATAGGCCATGGGCTGTGCAGGGATTCCCGTTGTATCTGTTCTATCTAAGCTGGGATTCCTGTGCAGAGGCCTGGCCCTGAAGACCCACCCTCGTTTGCTCCCTGCCAGATACCTTCTGTGTGACGTCAACCCTCCAGAGGGCTTCAGACTGCGTAGGAGCATCTGTATCCACATCGCCTTCCTCCTGAAGACCCTGCTGAAAATGGAGGAGTTGGTGCTGGTGCTACACCTTTGGGGCCGCCTCTACCATTGGCAGAGCCTGGACATCCACCAGGTCCGGATTCCCTGGTCTGACTTTTTGATCTGTCAAGTCTCAACAGACACATCCCTGACACTGAGTACGAACAGTTCATTGCAGGTGAGATGGTGATCGTTTAACTGGGGCCAGACAGTTGTTGCTCTGGTTCCGATGTGAACATCGGGCCGTCTTGCTTCGGGCTTGTCAGTCTGCTTAGGGGCCCTTCTCATGTTTCCCGCACTGCAGGTGAATTTGGTCTTTCCATAGTTTTTCTCAGGAAATAGATCTGAAGTGTATGAGCTCTGTGTTCCCTCCCCTCTGAAAACTCTGCCCTCCTGGTGAGATGGAGCGGTGACATGGAGGCCACTGCCACAGAGGCCTTGTCCCAGCAGGACTCGCTCCCTGGGCAGTAAGGGCCATTCTTACCTGAAGGAAAACACGATGTGTGTGTACATGGGTCACGTGCTGGAGAAGGTATGTAACCTCTCATTCAGTATAATTTGGTCCTGCTCAAGCTTCCCATTCTACTTTCTGTAAGAGGTAAGTGTTGTACATTTTCTTTGAATAAAGTTATTTAGAGCTTATCTTTTTTTAATTGAAATGTGGTTGATTTACAATGTTTTGTTAGTTTCAGATATACAGCTGTTTTGTTAGTTTCAGTTATACAGCATATGATTCAGTTGTACATATACATAGTCTATTCTTTTTCAGGTTCTTTTCCATTATAGGTTGCAAGATACTGGATATTTTCCCCTGTGTTCTACAGTGAATCCTTGTCGTTTGTCTGTTTTACATATAGTAGTTTGTAATTGTTAATCCCAAACTCCTAAGTTTGTTTTCTAAGTCTGTGAGTCTATTTTTGTTTTGTAAATAAGTTCATTTGTACCATTTTTTAAAATTCCATGTATAAGTGATATCATATAGTACTTGTCTTCCTCTGTCTGAGTTATTTCACTTTAGTGTGATAATCTCCAGGTCCATCCATGTTGCTGTATATAGCATTATTTCCTTCTTTATTATGACTGAGTAATATTCTTTTATATCTAAATACTACATCTTTATCCAGTTATCTGTCAGTGGGTGTTTAGGTTGCTTCTGTCTTGACCATTGTAAACAATGCTGCTGTGAACATTGGGGTGTAGGTACCTTTTGGAATTAAGGTTCCCTCTGGATATATGCCCAGGAGTGGGATTGCGGGATCAAATGATAAGTCTTTTTCTAGTCTTTTGAGGAATCTCCATTCTGTTTTCCACAGTGGCTGCATGAAACTACATTCCCACCAAAAATGTAGGAGGGTTCCCTTTTCTCCACAGCCTCTTCAGCATTTATGGTTTGTGGATGTTTGAATGGTGGCCATTCTGACTAGTGTGAGATGATAAATTATTATAGTTTTGATTTGCATTTCTCTGATAATTAGCGATATTGAGCCTTTTTTTCATATGCCTATTGGCCATTTGTATATCTTCATTGGAGAATTGCTTGTTTAGTTTTCTGCCCATTCTTGGATTGGTTTGTTTAGTTTTTATCTGTTTTTTTTTTTTTAGTTTTTATCTTATTAAGTTGTATGAACTATTTATGTAGTCTAGAAGTTAAGCCATGTTCAGTCTCATATTTTGAAATATTTTCTCCCATTCCATAGGTTGTCTTTTTGTTTCTTTAAAGGTTTGTATTGCTGTGAAAAAGCTGATAGGTGTAATTAGGTCCCATTTGTTTATTTTGGCTTTTATTTCTGTTGCTTGGGTGGATTGCCCTAGGAAAACATTGCTGAGATATATGTCAAATAATGTTTTGCCTATGTTTTCTTCTGAGAAGTTTATAGAGTCTTGTCTAATGTTTAAGTCTTTAAGCCATTTTGAGTTTGTTTCTTTTTGGGTTATTTTTGCGACTCTATTGTATGCTTTCTATTTGTGGTTACCTTATTTTTCAAGTATATCAACCCATTACTATATCTATTTCCTTTAGACTGATAATCACGTAGGCTCCAAAACATCCTAAGAATAATGAGAAAAAAAAGAAAGAGGAAAAAATCTATCTTTTCTTGCTACCGTCTCCCATTCCCACCTTTTTGTAATTTGATGTACTTTTTCTTTTTTACATCTTCATGCTTATTCTCTTGTAACATGTTATTGCATTTCCAACTATGGTTTTCCCAATTCTATAGCATCCGGCTTCCTTTCTGTTAAGAGTAGAACCTTTTAATATCTCTGGTTCAATAATGCTGAATTATCTCCCCAACCCCCTCCCCCCTGCACCTCTGAATCCTCAGTCCAGGGAAGCCAAACCATCCTAGCCTTCTTCGGTTCTGGGAAAGCAATCTTCAGAGTGGGAAAAAAAAAAAACACTGAAAAATAATATTCTGTGTGTTGCTTTCTACCTTTGCCCAGAGAGTGAGAATCATCTCTGAAGGCAGAGGAAGAAAGTTGGAGGTGTGGAGCACAAAGTCTTTTCTCCTTTTGCTACTGAAAAAAATATTGCTTTTGTAATTAGTCATGATGCCGTTTAAATTGGTGAGATCGAGATTCCACAGCTTCAGCGCCTGTGAATAACCAGCCGGGAGAAAGCTCTCCAGGGCCCCTGCAGTGGGAAAGGCAGCCCCTCTGAGCACCTGCTGTTCTGTATTCTTCCTGCCTCCACGCAGTTTCGCTAGGCACCTTGCAGGACGATGCAGTTACCCGAGGTGAAGGACACGGAGACCCCTGATGTGTGGCGAGCCACAAGAGCCCATACTTAAAGGACTAAGTGAAGAATTGTGGGGCAGGTGTAGGAACAGAGGATGGTTGAGACCCAGGATGTTGTCCTGGAGTACAGCAGGCGAGGCTGGCGGGGCAGATGGGGCCCTGGGGCATGGGCAGTCCTTGAGGGATCTGAAGCAAATATATGAACCAAGAGACTGGATTCGTTTGGGGGTACAGAGCCCCCTGGAGGCCGCGGGGCAGTGCAGCAAGCCCAGGAGGAGCGGGCACTTCCCCAAAGTTGGGTTGACAGGTCACAACCAACTCATTGGGAACCGAGAGGTACTGAGATATTGTTAACTTTATGTCCCTCTTCCTGGAAAAGAAACTGATTCCTGTTGAATAGCCTGTGTCGTTAGTGAGAATTAAAGACATGAAGCAACATTTCCTCAAAGTCATCCATTGTGTAGTTGTTAATAAGGGTCAAATGCAAACTTGAATAGATTAAATCAAACACTCATCATCGGATTTTAAAATCCTCTAAAATAAAAATTCTTGCTGTCTTTGTTCTTCATTTCAGGGTTCACTTGGTGATAATAATAGTAACCAAAGCAACAGCAAACCCTTACAGAACTCTGTCCTGCTGTTCCAGGAACTCTGTGTTCACGAAAACCCAATGAGGTAGCACTTTACAGGAAGGACAGTGATTAATCACACAGGTAGTAAATGGCAGAGCTGGGACTTGAACCCAAGCTCTCTGGCCCCAGAGCCCCCTCTCAGCCCCTTCACTGCAGCTCATCACTTGGCATGCCCGACACAGGCCAGCATTAAGGAGCAGCGTGACCTTGGCCAAGACTGCTTCACTGCTTGGTCTCTGTTTCCTCATCTGTAGAATGGGGGTGTGGGCAGTGAACTCTGTGAGCTCAGTAGTCACTTCCTCCAGCCCTGCTATTCTACTGCTTTGAATTAATTTAGTAAGTATCCGAGCCTCTGAATGGCCTACACATGGGCTGTCGCTTTGCTAGGCCCTGGCTTACGGAGCAAAGTAAGATCAGCCTGCTTCTCTGACAAGCCTGTGTCCCTCCACAGCAAACAGCTGTGAGGCCTAGGCTCCCTCGCTGGCGGTCGGGGGCTGGGCAGGAAAGTCTGATAGAAGATGGAGGCAGAGCCCCTCCGGAAACAGTGGTGGCCACACAGCTCTCAGGAGCGGGGGAGTCTGTCCAGGCTGCTGAGAGGGGAGTCCTCATGAGGCCAGTAGCCCCCAAACTAAGCCCACAGGACAAAGATCCAGCCATCCCTGCAGTGTCACCATAGAGCCAGTCCATCCTCATCACTGTGCCTCTGTGCTCCTTTGTTCTGGGGCCTCTCTTCCCCCTACACCCAGAAGACTCTTCTCCCTCTCTTCTCTGAGTGTCCCCTCACTTCACCCGTGGTCCCTGCTTCCTGGGTAACCATCTGTGGAGTTGACGCTTTGCCCCCTCACACCCCCCTTTTGATCAGGAGCCTGGGTTGGCCTCCTTGTGCTCACTTTCCCCCTTCAGATGATTGTTCCTTCTCTCATGGGAGCACCTGGAAAACCCAGATCCTTTCCTAGCAGTGCCTGCCACCCTGGCCTCCCTGCATAACTGCCTCAGTCAGGAGAACCTGGACCACAAGCTCTGTATTGCCTCACCTCCTACCATCAAGACTTCAAAGTTCATTCTCCCTCCACCACCCAGTATGGTCATTTTAGGGTCTTCTCCGTCAGCCTGAGCCAGCCACCCCCCATACCCCCTAACCGCGGGCTCATACCCAGGAGTGTCTCCACCACAGTTTCAGCCTCTCTCCTTTAATTGCCCACCTCTAGCCATCCAGCTTCTTCTCCACCAGCCTCCCTGGCCCTCCTTCACCCTCACTGGGGCATCGTGCCCTGACTCCTCTGCTTTCCTGCCTGTCCACGTTCCTTTTACTTCCACCTCCCCACCTTCCAGCTCTGCATCCACAGTTAGCACTCTTTATGACAAACAAAACCCCCTTGACCCTTGATCTTTTCAGTTCCTCAACAGGACGACTTCCATCTCGGTTCACCCAGCTCTATTTGTTCTGAGCCTGCAGGCAGCAGGCTCTCCCAGCACAGATTTCTAGGACTACAAATCAATGCCCACCATGTTGCCACTGTCAGGCAATCCTCCAGGATTTCTCTAGTGTGCACATTTCCCCACTTATCACCCAGTCGTGTCAACATTCTCTGCTCTCTGCACACCTCTAAGCTTCCCTCTGTCTCTTCCCTGACTCCCAGCAGATGGCCTTGCCTCCTGCTTCAGAGAGAATGACATCTTACTGGAAAGGAACTTGCTCACCTGCAGCAAATCTGCTCACCTCACCTTTTATCTGTCCCTCTCCCACCTGGACTCTAGCTGTAGTTGTTCTTAATTTAGTGAGTTTAGTTGACATATATATACACAGTTAAAAGCATAGCACACTATAGGCTTCCGTCTAGGGCTTACTTTTTCAATTTAACATAGAGTGTGTGATTCATCCATTTTGCTGCATGTACCTGCAGTTCATTTGTTTTAACTGATCTTAAATGTTGTGTGTGTGAAAGTAACACAAGAGAAGGGTAAGCCAGGATTCAGTATGCTGGTTACTTCCTGTGAGAAGAGGCCAAGAGCAGGATAGGACACAGTATGTTACTGTCAATAGTCCTGTTCTGATGCTGGGTGATAAGTTCACAACTGTTTCTTATAATATTAATTTTAATACATAAATACCCCTGACAGGCACCTAAGATGAGAATGTGTCATGAACCAAGACATACAATGGGTAATATTACATCATTATTGTTATCTAATCTTGTTATAAAATATATTAATCATAATCCTACATTGTTATGTGTTATATATTATATAGATGCATGAATTATATATTATGTATATAAATACCTACATATGTATTTTATACTATCTGATAATAAATAAACAGAACATAATATGCTAGTATATCTACTATTATGTATTATTTAATTAATAGTAACATACTATATCCTGTTATATGACATGGCACATAATCTTTAGTCAAATAAAATTATGTCACTATATGTAATGGTAATTAATAAAATTAAATAAAAAAGCCCACAGCTTTTAACGCTGACACCGCTCCAGCTGTCACGGTCTTTTCTCTTCCCTTTCATGGCCGAGGTCCTCACAGTGCTCTCTGTTCCCCCTTTCATCTCCTTATCCTGAACATTCCTCCTCCTCCCATCCCATGCTGGCTTCTGCCCCGTAGTCCCTCTAGTCACCAGAGGCCTCTGGGGCACTGACTTGCGGGCACGGTCTCAGGCCCCAGCTCACCTGCCTGTCCGCCGCCTCTGCCACCACTTGTGGGGATGGGGCAGGGGGCAGAGTGCACCTGTTGTCCTGGAAGAGAACACAGCACAGACTCCGTGACCAGCAGCAGGTGTGGCCGGGACCTGCAGGACTTGGGGGAGAGCCAGACTATCTGCATCCAGACCTGGGGCACTTGGAGTGTGAAGAAACCCAGTCCTCACTGCCCCTGAAGTGAGGAAAACACCCTCAGTTGGGTTAAAGTGCTTATGACCTAGGTCTGTTGGCTGGAAAGGACAAACTGGCCACTAAGGGGAGGGTAGTTGATGTTCCAGGCCCCACAAAAGCCCTAAGGGCTGGCGGGGAAGCAGGCTGGACGCTTCACTGGACCCAGTGTCCCCTCGGGGGTGGGGCCTTCGGGAACAAGCAGAAAGCTCTCGGTCTCTGGGGGGAACGCGGCAGTGTGGGAGCATCCCTGCAGCGAGTCAAGTGAAGTCAGGGCCTGTGGGATCCGTTTGTATGGCCACATTGAGCCTCAGCAGAAACCACAGCATGAGTGGATTCCTGTCTCTCCAGGTGCCATCGTGTCTGAGTGTCAGGCTTCAGACTCAATCCCCTGGAGTGCTAGGACTGTTTTAGACAGAGGCGGTTCAGGGAGGCTTCAAGAGGGCGGTACTGGCCTTCCTGCCGACACGATTACACGAAGATCAAACAATCCATCGATTGGAAGAAAATAAGAACAATGGTCACATCTGGACCCCAAGCTTAGATGTGGTGCATGGGTGACATTTATCGACAATCCAGCGAGGTTCTGGCCAGAGCTAGAGGCCAGGGCAGCAAGCTGGGAGTGACACTGAGGATCATTATTGTGCAGAGGCTGGATTGGGGTTCTGCAGGCTCCTCCCAGGAGGGGCCTCAGTGTTTGGGAGGTGGCTAAGATGCCTCCTTCATGTCACCAGCAAGTGATGCCACCTGCGGAAAATCAGCTATAATCCTGAGACGGGTCAGCCATTGGTGATGTGATAAGGGCTCCTACAAGAGGGGGCGACAGACGGATAGTGAGCCAACCAACAGGCTGATGAGTTTCTGGCCTGTGTTTATCGTGCTTTCGTATCAAGAATGAGGAGAGAGTTGAATGGCTCACCATGAAGAGTTTAACAAATTAAGAGGGTTCCGTGTCTCACTCGGAGGAATTCTGGAGGTGTTTAGACCCAGTGGAGAATAATGTCCTCTTGGCTCCTCATAAATCTGGCAAGCCCACCAGCCCTCTATGACCAGACCTTGGCAAGTGCCTTCCCTTGGTATAACAAAACCCTTTCCACCCACGCCTGTGGTAAGCTTTTATTTTTTTTAATTAATGGGAATGAAGATACCTTACAGCCTCCTCAGACCTCTCCTTAGGGCTTCTGTCCTTAGACCACGTCAAGGGGGCCTGCTGCCTTGGGTCTTGCACTACAGAGGGTCCCTCTGGCTCTGACACTTCCTCTGGCCATGCCCTCCATGGGGTGGAGTCAGCATGGCAAGAGGACACGGTCATTGGCTCCATCCCGTGCTCTAGAAACCCAGGACCCCAAATGTCCTGCCTCAGCAGCCCCTGACCCATTTCTAGTGCCTGCACCTGCTCTCCCCGGAGTTCAGATTCCCAGGACTCACCGAGAGGCCAAAAGTCAGCTGTTTGCATGGAGGGTATGAGCAGAGCCCGGACGTTAGGACTGAGTGTCCCCCTGTGCACATCCAAGGCCACTTGTGGCAAGGGATGGAAACAGTATTGGAAGAAAAGGGTTATGCTAGTGATCAGAGACTGGGAATCAGCTCTCCCGACATGCTCACTTTCTTTGCCGGACTCCCCTGTGTCTGGGAATTCTAAATTTGAACCTGGCCTTCCCCCTTATAATGAATGTATATTTGTAAAGGCAGGACTTTAGAACTTATTACACTAAACATGTTTTTATATATAGGATGTGAGCTCCCAGGTATGCTCTGGTCCTGCACTTCCAAAGGTCCAGAGCAGTTATGTTGGCTCTACTGAGACTGTAATTGGTAAAGACCATCTCCAGAGAGGAGGGGCTCCTGATTCATGCTCCAAAGTCAGGAACTTCTGAGTGGATAAAACAATGGACACCGTGACCCTCAATTGTAAACTGATTTAAAATAATGCCAAAGTGTGTATGACGTGTGTGTGCACACGTGCACACCTGGGGACGTGTATGGTACATGACTGTGACTGTGTGTGTGTGTGCACGCAGGCACGCCTGGGGATGTATGTGGTTCTGTATGTTATGTGCTTGTGTGCGCCTGAGGACGTGTGTTACATGACTCCATGTGTGTGTGCGCGTGGGGATGTATGTGGAGCAGAGCCAGTGTGTCTGCACGTGTGTTTGTGTGTACGTGCATGCATTGGTTTTAATAGTAGAAGCTATCCTTTAGAATTATGTAGTAGTAAAAATTGTATGATGTCCTTTGCTGTATAATTCAAAATTAAAATAATCTTCAATCACCAGAAATTTAGTCCCCCTCAGATTCTGATTTTTTTTTCCATATTGATTATGTCTTCATTTTACTGATGGGGAAACTGTAGCTTAGAGATGTTAACTGACTCAACCAAGGGCATGAAGCTTACGAGCCCAGGACCAGGACGAAGTCCAAGCCGCGCTGCTCCAGAGGCCTGGAGCCCTGCTCATGGTCACTCATGGCCTCTTTGTGGGGAAACAGACTCTGATGGGCTGTGGCCAGCTTGCAGACGGCCTGAGCCGGGGACTCGGGAAGCCGAGAGGAGAGTAGCAGACTGCAGACAAGAGTGAAGGGCTGCTCAGAAGTCAGATAGTGTCCTAGGTCTTGGATGAGGAACGAGGCTCTCTGTTCATCCTTGATCACTTTGCTGGTGGCTAAAAGGGACAAAGGCCCACGAGAGCACTTCTGGGAGCTGCCTGCCAAAACCTGGAAAAGGACTGCCCAGGACTGGCTCTGCAGTAGGAGCAGAGGAAGGAAATGTCGCCTCCTGGTGGACATCCTTGATGATGGCCTTGGTATAGAGGTGGCAGGACAAGGTCCTAGTGTATGATCGTTTTCATGTGTCTTAAAAATCATTGCTTCATATATTTTATCCATTTAGTGGTTTATTTTAGGATGGTAAATACGGTCTCTGTTACTCCATATTACCTGGATTTATTAATTTTTTTATTGTTAATTTTCTCTTCAGTGATTTGGAAGCTATATTGCCTCTTAATGAAAATTCTCTCTAAATTTTTATAAATCATCTCTAAGTTCATAACTTTATATGCAATTGGATGAGTATTTCTAAAAGAGTCTCAAAAATGAAATAATCTATTAGATCCTGTTCCTCAATAATGATAAATTTAGCATATTTTACCTCTCTGTTGTTCCAAATTGTGTGTGTGTGTGTTTGTACTCCAGTTACTACTTTTTAGACAGTTGCTTTAAGTTTGTTGCATTAACAAAGAAAATATAGGTATAAAAATCTTGGATTTCATTGCTCACTAAAATTATTTAATCCCATGTCTTTCCCACTTTTGAGTTATTTACTTATTGGGATTTCCCAATCAACTAGACACATGATTGACTAATTTCTTTCGAGTGGTGGACATGGAGCACTTACATATCTATATGCAGATTTATGTTCTCCTCATCAACAACTCTCAGCGTGTTGTTGATAGTCCAAGCCTTGTTTTAAATTAAGGCATTGTTTTTCATCAGAAAAAAAAATTTCTTAATTTAAGGTGCTGTCTTTTTATGGCTGGCTAGTCTTGTAATGTGAATGGATATTAAAAGAGATTTCCTTAACCTTACTCCTTCTTTTTGCCATATCTCAAATTCATTGAGAAACATGTTTTTACCATTTCTCAGATGGGCTTCCGCTTTGACTTTCACTTTAAACCATCACCCCACTCTTTTTCTCCATGCTTATTCCTGAAAAAGTGAGCTCTCTATCGGATTAAAGGTGGTTCCTGTCAGAGATGTGTGGCTTCCTGTCCAAAGGTCCAAAGGAAGAGAAAAGGAAAGACTCCTGTTTCTGGTGGTTACATTTTGTCAGGTTAGAGATCTAGTTATCCATGTGGCTGCGGTGGAATCTGCAATATCTTGGCTCAGAGATTCCTTTTTCTGGCTTACTAGGGGAGCCGCATTAGCTGGGGTCATGGAGCTGTGGCCGTTGTCAGGATCCCGGGACTGAGGCAGCCCCTCTCACCCCTTGTTATTTTGATCTTGCAAACTCGGTCCCAGCTATGTGAACCCTGCACCTGGCGGCCAGGATCGCCCCCCACGCGACGTGTCCCCAGTTCCTTGGCGTCCCTCACCGCTATCAGCTAGCTCCAGTAAGGGTACAAGCTGGCTTCCACTGTGGCCCTTCCTCCTTCCTCTCCAGGCAGGCCCTCCTTTCCCACTAGTTTGCCCTAAGCCTTCTCTCCTGCGTTACATACGCTGAAGGAATTTCTCCGGATTTCCAGCAGTTAGATGGCGCTCTTCTATGTTTGGACCACTTCAGTGCTTGCAGTCTATATTTAGGAGGTGGGAAGGAGGAGTTTGGGGGTTCTCCGTATCTAGGGTCTCTCTATCCAGCAGATTAAACTAACTGTGGATTGAAAATATTCGGGAAAATACAGAAAGTTTCAAAAAGCAACACTTGAATTTGCCATACACTGGCAACTACTTACATAGCATTCATGTTGTATTAGATACTATGAGTAATCTAGAGATAATTTAAACTACACAGAAGGACACAGCAAAAGAGAAAGTGACAACAAATATATGCATATATTCATGTATAACTGAAAAGTTGTGCTGTATGCTGGAATTTGATACAACATTGTAAAATGACTATAACTCAATAAAAAGAGTTTGTATATATAAGAAACAGTACATGGGAGGATGTACATGAATTTCATGCAAGTCCTATGTCATTTTATACAAGAGGCGTCAGCATCCATGGATGTTGACATCTGGGGTGATTCCTGGAACCAGTGCCCCATGGTTACCAAGGGATGACTGGAGGTCCAGGCTCCTTATCCCAACCTGTCAGTTTCCCACGTGGTCTGAATCCTACCTGTACCACACTTCCCTTGTTGCTCTCCTCCAGCCCTTGCAGACTGCCCTCTGATTGTTTAACAGGCCACACTCACTGCACTTCATTTCTGGCCCCTAGAAATACATGTTACTTTCTGAGCATGTCTCTGCTTTCAAAAAATGGGCTGCATTGTCACTAGAGAAGACAGTGTGGAATTTCATTTAAAAACTGAAAATGGACTTAACTCATGATCCGGCCTTCCCACTCCCTGGCATATGTCAGAAGAAAACTCTATTTCAAAATGTCACATGCATCTCAATGCTCACAGCAGCACTATTTATAATAGCCAGGACATGGCAACAACCCAAATGTCCATCGACAGCTGACTGGATAAAGAAGTAGTAGTATATTTACACAATGGAATACTATGCAGCCATGAAAAAACAAAATAATATCATTTGCAGCAACATGGATGGATGTAGAGATAGTCATTCTATGTGAAGTAAGCCAGAAAAAGAGAAAAATGCCATATGATATCACTTATATGTGGAATCTAAAAAAGACACAGATAAACTTAGCTACAAAAGAGAAACAGACCCACAGACATAGAGAAAGAAACTTATGGTTCACAGGGAGAGAAGTGGATGGGAAAGGATAAATATGGGAATTTGAAAAGTGCCCCTCTTGGGAGTGATGCAAATATTAGCTATCTTGATTGTGGTGATGGTTTTCTGGGTGTAGACATTTATCAAATTCATCAAATAGTACATGTGAAATATATGTATTTAACTGTACAGGAATCATACCACAATAAAGGTGCCTGTAAAAAAACAAGAAAAGGTTGGCAGCAATGTGTCCTACGTTTTTATGTGTCTTAAGTGACTGGGTCTTCAAGTTTCCGGTCTGTCATATTTTCTGAACCAGAAGTGCCCTGCTTCCCTTTTCTTTGTTAAACTGTCAGTGGGTGGCATTTATTCCCGTGGCTTCAACTGCTCTCTGTCCACTGATTAACTGTCAAATCTTTTCCAGCATGAACATCTCAGTTCAGTCCCTGAAATATACTTCTAATTGACAAGTAGACATTCCCATTTTATTAGCCCATAAAAATCTCAAGCTCTGTATGTTTGGATTTACACTCGCTCAGAAATAGGTTTACTTTTTCAAACAATGGCATCACTATCCCATCTGTTTTCCGTGACATACATCTGGGAGTTTTCCTTTACTGTTCCACTCCCTCACCCCCATCAGTACTACAATTCTATTCCTTAATGTCCCCCAAATAAGTCCCCGCCCCTCGCTCCCCACTGCATTAATTCCCACCCCTTGCTAGTCTCCCCAGTGCTGTACTTTAGAGTGAACAATCCACTTTGCTCACTTTTAATGACTAATCTGTGTCACTGTCCTTAAAACCCCAAAGAATTCCCCGCTGCGTGTGTGAGGAAGTCCACGCTCCCTGATTTAACGTCACACCTTCTCATCACCTAACTGCTGCTTTTTTTCAGCCTCAGCTTCCGTTAGTTCCTCACAGCCTCTAGCCTCACTGACCTTCTTTCCTAAGTGCAAAGTGCTCTTAGACACGACCAGACCTCTGCACGAGACACGCAAGCTGCTGAGAATCCTGTCCCCACCACCCACTCTCCTGGTCTAGAGATTTGCTGGAATCCGTCAGATGTCAGTGCAGAAAGCAATTCCTCTCTGACACCTTCCTTACCTTCTAGAACACAGCCCCAGGCAGTGCAAGAGCCCCTCTGAACATACAATATACATGATGCCAAGTGACTCTTACCACATTGTTTTCAAAACCTATTTAAATTAGTCTCTTCCACGACACACTGTGATCTCCTTGAGGGATGTGGGGCTGTGTGGTATTTGTCTAGACAGCTAATGTCTGCCACAGATCCCGGGCCATCGGAAACAGTCTGCTGACTCATCAAAAAGAATTGTCATCTTTGCGACGTAAGAAAGACTACATGATCTCTGATCTTACTCCATGCGGGAAGGGTCAAAATAATTTCACATAGAACTACAAAGGCAAAATATGTGTATTCTTTTCCTCTTTGTGAGCCCGAGATCATAGGCATCCTGGAACGTAGGTGTCACTCTAAGCTGTCTGTCCCCTAGGCTGTCACGTCCAACTTCAACATATTTTTTTTGAAGTTGTAGGGACATGTGTACATCACCCTGTCTTAGAGCAAACGGCGCTTCAGCCTGACCCAGTTTAATATCCATATGAAAATCAGAAATCTTCCAAACTGAAGCATGAGGAAACATTTCCCTTCTCTCCTTCCAGTCTGTCTGCCATCTGCATCCCACATCCCCACTGCTCACCTGCGTCACACCACCTTCCATCTTGAAACATTTTCCGTGGCACACTCGGATGAGAACTAATTACAGTAGTCATGAAATTGGTCCCATGAACGTAGGCTCTGCACAACAAGGATGCTTTGACCGGAGGCCTCAGCCATGGCCTGCAGGGTCTGTTCACATTTTCTGTCTGGCTTCAATTCAGACAGTGTGCAGAAAATCAAGCCTGCAGTTAAAGTCATAGAAGGCCCAAGAAATCCGGAAAAATAGAGTGAGAGTCATCTCCTTGGGAATATTTTTGAAAACAATCCACTAATAGGAAGAAGAGCTTTAAGAGGTTCGTTTCAGAGCAGATGATGTCCAACTGCAGGTGGGTCAGTTTTGTCATTGTTGCCCGCTAGTTGGCTTTCTGCTGCTTCTAACATGCCGCTGTTTAGAGAAGTGGCCTCAGTCGGCCCTCAGAGCAGAAAGGTGAGCTGGGCCTGGCGACAGCCTAACTCCTCTGCTGTGTAGTAACCCGCTGAGAAGGAAGGGATGCCCCAGGGCTTCCTCTGACTCTCTCTCCTTCTGTTATAAACTCTCTGAAGGGAAAATGGAGTAAAAAATTCTTAATTCAGTATGGTATTGTCAAACTATAAAAATAATTGTCTTTGGACGGGAGGGTATAGTTCAAGGGGTAGAGTACATGCTGGGTTCAATTCCCAGTACCTCAATGTAAAAAAATAAGAAAAATTATTTTTTTTAAAAAAGAAAAAGAACAAAGCAGAAAAGAGATCTCAAACAATCCAACTTTAAAAGGAAAAAAATTTATACATAGCAATCAGCATGGTCTTTTGCTAGATTAGGAGTTTGGGATTAACAGATACACACTACTATGAATAAAATAAATAACCAACTCCCAGGTACTTAGTAACCTAGTTCAACCTGAATCCTTTCTCTTTTTTCCCCTCAGCAACCCATGGAAACCTCTGAAATTGTCACCTTGTAAAGAATTCATTTAAAGGTGGTTTGAAAGTTACTGCTTAAAACATTTATTTGTGATTCTGTGAATATAGGTCTAGTAAGAAAGATAGACAATAAACCAGTAAGCAAATAAATATATTATGTACTGCCAAGTACTAATAATTGCCACAAAGAAACATAAAACTTATTAGGAGAGAAAATGATTGAATAGGAAATATGTGCATGCTATTTTAAATAATGTGGTCAGATAAGTCCTCTCTGAGGGTAAAATAATTTGAACAAAGTCCTGAGTGAAGCAAAAGAATCAGCCACATAGGTCACAGACCAGAAAAGCCTCCCAGGCCAGGAGAAGTGTAAGTACGAGACTTGGAGTTAAAAAAACAGCTGTCCTGGTGGGGACCATCTGGGCGGTGAAGATGGGCTGGAGCAGAACGGTGAGACCTGAGGCTGCAGAGACGGGTGAGGGTCCGGATCACACAGGGCCTTTGTAGGGACTCTGGATATCCTTCTGAATACAATGGAAAATCACGAGGGTATTGTGCAAAGCAGGACAACTTGATCCGATTCATAATTTAATAACACCACTGTGGGTAACATATAGGGAATAAGCAATGGAAGCAGGGCAAGGTAAGCTGATGGGAAGCCAGTGGGAATATTGCTGCTGACCTGGAGAGAGACACCGATGATGGGCTGGGATGAAGGTGGGAGACGGGCAGAAAGGGGGACACGATTTAACAGTAACGGTCACAGGCCTTAATGCTCGAGTTGGACACAGACACAGAGTGGTTCAGGGTGATGGGTATGTGATATTTGGGGCTGAGCCACAGTTTTTGTGCAGAGACCTGACAAGAGAGTAAAGTGGGGACGTTGACGTCGGTAAGAAGGGTTGGTGGGTGTTGAATTCCCCCTAGAGCCGCGTCTCTGCTTCTCTGCAGATGAAGACAGCAGAGCAGGGATGGGTGTTCCTACTTCTGAAGAGAATTGCGTGTCCTCCTCACCGACAAATTCGAGAGGCCGACCTGCCCATCCAATTGCAACATCTTGAATATGCTTCTTTCTATCCAGGAGGAGATTTCCAACTAAGATGCCAATCAAAAATTCCCGTGTCCACAGTTAGAGATGTGTACCTTTTGGAGGATCTCAGAGATGCCTCCACAGAGTCTTGGTGTGCTCTGTCTCGCTCAGAGCACACAGTTCCCTTCAGTCCTCTGGGTCTCAGCAGAGAAGATTTCACAATTAGCCCCTCTCAGGCCCTGGGGACAAACTTCCCGCTTGACCGAGCTCTGAAAATGAGCACGAGTTCCGGGCAAAAGGCCTTCTCCAGGGCGCCATCTCGCATGTAACATAAGGACAGTGTACAAAAGAGGGGGAGGGTTGATTGTATAAATGGATTTTAATTTTTGCTCTGATTCTGTCCTTCCGTTTTGTTAAGGAAGTGTTCTTAGGCCAGACATGATTCTCCTTTTTTCTTTCTATTTGATCATCCAATAGGTTTAGATAGGGTATTTGTTTTAGGGTAAGAATCTTTAAAAAAAAAAACTTGCAAATAGCGTCTTGTTAGGCATTTGGACAAGTAAATTCTCCCAGCATTATTGAACCCTCTTGTTCCTCCAGGGGGTCTCAAAAGGTATACATGTTCCAACTCTGACCCAAAACCAATGAGACTTTTCTTTTTTTTAATCACTTCTCCATGGACAAAAGATATCACTAAAGAAGGTGAGAAAAAAGCAGGTCCCCATCATCTAGAGTCCCTCCCAAAGAGCCCACAGAAGTAAAGAGGAGATGAACGAGAGAAACGGTTTATTTATACACATGCAGGAGCCAACCAGAAAAGTAACTACCATGATAAATGGTGAAAGTTAAAGGCTTTTTTATCAACCTAACTTAATAGGGCCAAGGGAGAGGAGAGAATTGGCTTCCACGACAAGTTTTCTTCTACATCTATTGAATCTCAGGTATCTTCAGCTTAAAATGCTTTTGTATTAACCGTGGGTTCCATCTGATTTTCTATTCCTCGAACTTTGTTCTTCTTTTTCAAGATTTACTCATGCATTCTGAGCCCCTGGCTTTTCCATGTGAATTTTAGATTGATTGTGAATTCCTGCAAAACACCACTTGGGATTTGGGTAGGCATTCTTTGAGTCCTTAGATCTATTCGTGGACTATTGTCATCTTAGTAGAATGAAGCTTCCTGCTCCACGAATATGGGATTATTCTCTGTGAATGTAGGTCTTAATTTCTGTCAACAGAATCTCTAATCTATCGTAGTCTTCAGTGTCCAAGTCTGGTGCTTCTTCCTCACCTCTTTTGGATGCTGATTCAGAAGAGACACGACCTCCTGGAGAACCTCTGCTGCCTCGGAGCTGACATGGAACTGAGTCCTGAGAAGGCTTCAAATCCTTTAAAAAATAGGATTAATATACTTTAATTACTCCATAGATGAGTAATGAATGGGTCACATTAACATAGGATTTTAATGCTTTTAGAATTAGTAGAGTAATACAGACACATTATAAAAAATTGAAATATTGACTAAAAGAGAAGAGATTTTTAATTCCCACCCACAGAGGTGACTGTCATGAATGATTTGGTGCTTATGTCTCAGTCTCTGTGTCTCTCAGTCTGTCTCTCTCCATCTCTGTCTCTCACACACTCACAATCAGATCAATTTTCATCTATGCTGACTTCACACACATGTGGTCCTGCAGATGGGATCCTGGTTGCAGACAGTGGGTCTGCATTCTTTCACCCTGAGGCCTCCCTTGAAATTGGGATGAGACCAGGCACCCACTTTTCCAACTGCACAGCATTCATTCATCCACATGAACCAGAACGTGTGGACCCCATCCCCTCTCCATCAACATTAGTGTTGCTTTAATTCCGACTGTTTCAACCAGTGCTGTGATGATCACCCTTGAAAAGGCATCTTTGAATAGGTGTGTAAGGATTTTAGTGGGATTAACTGTAAGGATCAGAACTTCTGGGGAAGAGATGCATCTGTGGCCCTTTGATGCGTCCTGCACCCTGTTCTCCTGAAAAGGAGCGTCCCTTCACTCTTCCCTCCAGGTTGTCACCAGGGCTGGTTGTCACCCGACTAAAGACCCGCCAGTGTGATGGTGACTGGTGCTCTCTCTGCAGTGTTTCCGTCTGCCTGTGTTCTCACATGAGAGGTCAAGCATCTCTAACACACACTGGTCACCTGCATTGCCTCTCATTGGAACTGACCATGTCGGTTCTGTTTCTGTATAGAGCACTGGGTTTCGAAAGGATTTTGGACTACAGGGATGGGAAAACTTTCTCCAACCTTCGGTTATGAGGAAAGAACTTTCCAGGATGTGGTTTGTCTTTCAAGCAGTTTTTCTGGGCTTTTGCTAAGTTTTTTGATTTGTTTGGCTTTGTTTTTTGCCACAGGAAGAGCTAAGCATCTCCCTTCTGTCTTCTGGCTGTGGTGTCACAGGGGGAACAGCAGTGTCTACCCTGAGATTATGCACAGTTACTAAAAGGGCTTCATTTTGTACATCACATCTTTAATCCCGCTGGATATCCCCTTAAAATAATAAAAATGCTGTTTCAAGTGAAAACAAGAACAAAAAAATCACCAGCCCCAGCTTAAAACATGTGGGCAGGGACAAAAAAAATCTTTTTTAACGTTTCACTAACAGGGAACACCCAGGAGAGGTAAAGACACGCAGAGAGAAAGAGGACTTGGGGTTGTCAGGGGCTGGGTGAGGAGGGAGGGGAGTGCACGCTCTGGATCCTTGGTTTCACTTTGAGGAAAGAAATAGTGTGAAACTAGATGATGGTGATGGTCGCACAACATTGTGAATACCCCTAATGCTCCTGAATTGCACAATTTTGAACGGGGGAAAAGTCTATATTTTATTAATTAAACTCTAAAAAGAAAAATAAAGCATGGCATAAATGATGTGAAACAAACAAAGGAAACAAAAGAAAACCAAATAAAGACATCTCCAGCGGAAGGGACATCAAGTTTGGGAGGGGGAGGGGACTGATGGTGGGATTTTGGAGAACATTTTGGAGAGGAAGGTGTGGGTGGGTGTAAAGGGGGCTCTGCCCCAGGGGGTGGTGATGCCTGAAATGATTCTCCATTGCCGAGCAGTCCAGGTGCAGAAGCAAGTTCAGGAGGAGCTGCAGGAGTGGCAGGACGGAGCTCAGGGTCTCCTGCTGGATCCAGATAGTCCTTTTTTTGGTCTCTGACATCTTCCCCTGCCCCTGCCTCCTGTGTAACTATTGGATGTGGACAGAGTTTTAAGTCTTGTGTAAGAGCTCATGCTTTGAGAGAGGAAAAATTTACCCACCTGCCTCCCTTTCCATGTGCCTCCTCAAGGACAATCTTACCAGAGCTTTCCAGACAGCTCCCACCCAGAAAGTGCACACAGGATGTGTTCTGTGACTGAATTTTTCCAGACAGGTGGTCTGAGGCCATTCTTTGCTCTGGTCCCAACAGTAGCCTCTGAGGACACCTCCCTGTGTGGCCCAGCCCTCACCCCTCCCTCACCTACACACATGCACCAGCCCTGCCTTTCTGACCTTCGGGCTCTGCTTTGGGGGCTCCTGGTCCTCCACCTGACTTGCAGCGAGGTGGGCACGGTGCTCCAGGTCAGAGCCTGGTGTGCTGAGCTTCCCGTCAGCCCCGGGTAGGTCCCTGGGGAGAGCCCTGGGTGATGTCTGGGTCGGAGGCCTGCCCCACTGATTTCTGGGCCATGGTGGTGGGGAACCCTGCATACCCAGACCCACCTGGAGCCTGCGTTGGCCCTCAGAAAGGTAGCACACCAGCCCTTCACTTGGGGAGGGGGCGATGGTGTTCCTGTTCATCAGCTTCTGTTCAATATGTGGTATCTGGCTCTGCAATGACAGTGACCAGCAGCTGACCCGGCAGGAAGTCCCAGAGTCCTTCCCAGCCAGGAACACTCCTGATTCTGTCCACTCGACCCTCTGCTGCCAGAAAAGACCGGGACCTTGTTCAGCTCAGACACCCGGGAGGGAAAAGACATACCCAGAGAGCATGGGCTCCATCTCAGGGAGCAGGGCCCTGACCCGGCTCTCCACATCCCGGCCAGCCAGCTTTGACCTGGGCTGTGGATGTGACCAGGCCCCCAGGCCTCTGACCTGCTCTTGCTTGAGGCAGAAACCCATCCCCAACATGACTGCTCCACCTCCACCAGCCAGGAAGGGGCTGTGGGGCTACCTGGGTGGGATCTGAGTGGTGGCCCGGCCTGGGCGGGCCTGCCCTGGGCCTCCCTGTTTTATCTTTGTGTCTCTCAGGCCAAAAGGCCAGAGGTGCCTTGGGTGAGACCTGACCCAGCGCCGGCAGCATTGGTACAGCCCCTCACTGCGGGCTTTTTGGGGGTTGCGGCCTCAGGATATTGGGATGCAGCAGAACATGCCTCTGTCTCCAACCAGGTGAGCTGAGTAGGGACTTCTCTACAGAGTGGGTGCTGGTGACTTCGGTTCCAAGTTGTTGTGCTCCATTGCCAGGGAAGTGAGGTCACTTCCTGGGGTCCCCTTATCCAAGCTTCCTCCTGACACAAAGCTCCCCAAGGGCCTTTCTGGGCTGCCAATGACTCACTTCCCACCCCATGCCATGTCCACTCACAGTGACACAAACTCAGCCCCCCCATAGCCCTGGGGGGTCCTGGATCCAGCCAGAGCCGCAGCTCTGAGGACACAGCTGGGTTCAGACCTGGCTCCCCCCAAGCAGTGCTGTCACCCTGGACAAGCCACGTGCCTCTCAGGGTCTCCCCAATTCCCCATTGGCACAGTGTGGATCATTCTGGCCCCTGCATCCAAGAGAAGCCATCCTGACTCTAGACCAAGAAACACTTACTGCATCTTTCACCTCCATGGGCTGGCATCACAGGGAGCTCGTGCACAGACTCAGCAAGGGAAGGACCCCACAGAGGGCTGGCGGAGTGCAGAGCACATGCCACACAGGCCGGGGTCTGCCCCGGGGTCTGGAGAAAGTCACTTTCCTTGCTGCTTGCTACCCAGCTCCCAGTCATGAGACTGAAACTAAATACAACTGTGACATTATCTGCCCTGGCATACAACCTCCTAGGTCACTCTGTCATGTTGACATACAAGCCCAGAGTCCCATCACGGCCTCTGTGGTAGGCTGCCCCACAATGACTTCCTAGTTTTTGCCTTCTGTTCCTACACTCTTGTGTGATCCCCACACCCTCCCCTGGAGGGTGGATGGACTTTGGGACCAGGTTCTGACATGTAGACTGACTTGTGAAAATGTGCGTGAGTTCCACTCCTTCCCAGCTCCAGTGTTACTTCTCTCTGTCTCTGTCTCTCAGTGCCTCTCTCTCTGTCTTGTCTCTCTCTCTGTTTCTCTGTCTCCCCCTGCTTCTCTGTGTTTCAGTCTGTCTGTCTCTTTTCCTGTATTTATGTGTGTATATATTTATGTGTATATGTGTGTATTTATGTGTGTGTATTGTTTGGGCCCAGGGCAGGTCACTTCTGAAAATCCCTTGATGACATATTGATTATTTGGAATTCATGTTAGTGAAGAAAAATTATCTTTGAAAATTGTGCAAGCACTTTGGTGGGATCTTCTCTAAGGCTCAGCACTGCTAGGGAAGGGATGCACCTGTGGCACTTTGATGTATCCTGCACCATGTTCTGCCAGAGAGGAGCGTCCATTTGCTCTTCCCTCCGGGGGACCTTCAAGTTGCAGAATAGAGAATAACTTTTGTTTTGTTAGAGGTTTTACAGAGGCACTATGACCTGGTCTACGTAGACAGCTGCAGACCAAGATAATGGCAGACTAATATCTTGGAGAACCATGTTCCCCAAGTCAGAATTCAGGCTCCTTTTCTACTAAAAAGGGGAGGGCCTGTGGTTGGTTGTTGCAAACATCTTGGTGTAGAATTTCTTTTTTCTTGGAATCCTTTGCAGCTGTCCACGTGGGTCAGATCATAGTGTTCCTGTAAAACCTGCAACAAAACAAACTTTTTCTATTCTGCAACTTGTTATCTTCATAGGAGTGGAAAAGTGTTAATATCCTTAAAGGTCAGAGTTTTGAGAATAGGCTCTTCTGTTTATTTCAGGGTAAAGGTAACATTGTTTTACAAAAGGTGCAGAGCTAGCAAGTCTAAGCCTAGAAAACATGGCAGAGGGTTAAAGGAAAAGGAACAGATCCAATATGGAGTAAGATTTGTTCTTCTCTATTACAGTGCCTTTTGGTGAGAGCTAAAAGGATGATTCCTGGGTGGGTCCTCCACTTTCCCAGGCTGGAGTTCAGGCAGGATCCCTGCCATATTCACCACGACTTTGGACCTGATCTGCCGCTGAGTAAGTGACAATTATTGGATTATAATTACCTGTCAAAATCCCTTCAATTGTTTGTAAACTATACCATAGCAGGGGATGTCTCATTGGCCAGTCAACTGCCAGTCTCCACTGATGCAAGGGGCCAGCGTCGCCGCGGGCTCCATGGTGGCCTGGCCAGTGCACCTTCCTACATTGCTCTCCAGCCTTGGCTTCCTAACTTTGATGCTTTAAAAGCTCCCGTCCCTCTTCCCTCTGGCCTGGTGTGAATGAACAATGTCCCTGCACCCACCTGGGCTGAGCCAAGACCACGCACACAGCCCCATGCACACAGCCCACCATCTGCTGACTACCCCTGGGATCAAGTGGACCCTCTGAACTCCCCCACGCCAAAGGTCCGCGTGCCCAGTGCCTCCGGCCTAGGGGCCCAGATCACCATCAGGACCATCAACCACCCATGACCCACAGGCCAGTGGCTGGCAGCCTGGAATCACCCTGACCCATCGGGTCAGTTGAGGCACAGGGTGTGGGGATCAGGGTGCCAGGGCGGGAATTGGAACCACATTCAGCCAAGCCTGCCTCGCCCTGTAGCCTCAGACATTAACTATGAAGGTGCACACTAGGCTGGGTCCCCCATTGGTGGCAGTAGTCATCATTACTGGAGCTCGGATTTCCCCACCCCAACCACAGGGTGAAGGGTGGGGGAGTCAGCTCAGGGTAGGGGTACACTCAGAGTGAAGGGGATCCCATGGTGAGGGGGTAAAGGTTGAGGAGTGTGGGGCCCGCTCAGAGTAGAACTGACCTGGCTGAGAGGTGGGGGGACAGTTTCAGAATGTTGGGTTTCCTGTGGTGAGACATGAGGGGTAAGCTTGTGGGTGTAGCCGCCATAGGTTAGGACCTAGCAGGTCGGAGTGTCAGGGCAGGGACAACGGTGTGAGGAGAAGGAGCCCTGTCTTCAAGGTCTGGTGGGAGACTGGGCCTGGCCAGGGGTGGGAGGGTAGTAACAGGGAGGGGAAGGTGAGCAGGGGAAGTGGGGCTGGCGGGGTGTGTCCTGGCCCAGGACAGTCGTGGTTCTAGTTCAGTGCCAGGACCCAGTCGGTGGCGGGGTGAAGGCTCTGGGGATGGAGACCCAGCGGGACAAGCAGGAGGGGCCTCACCTGGCTCCTCCCGGCCCCAGCGGCCAGGGCCGGTAAAGCAGGAGACCCACCCGAGCAGTTTGCGCTGCGGGCGGGAGGAGGAGGGACGCGCAGGCGCAGACGGACAGACGCACGGACGCCGGAATCTGCCTAGAATGCGTGGAAGCTGGCGGCAGCCGGTTGCTCCTGGACCAGCTCCTGGAAGAGGAACACGGCCTGGGGCCTGGGCTGCCGCTTGCCCGCGGCTCGGCTGCCGCTGCCGGACAGTTAAGAGGGCGCTGGTGGGGGCGCGCTGCTCGGGGAGCCGGCGGGTGACGCCTGGGCTGTGCGGCTGGGGAGGTGCCCAGGGTGGGGTGTGGAGGTGAGGTCCCGGCCGCGCGTCCCGTTAGGACACTGAGGCGGGTCCCAGCCGCCGCTGTGGTTCGTGGTAACCCCGCTATTAGTAGTTCCTGAACTCCCCGATTTTGCCGCCGCTTATACCCGGGTTTAGGAGAGCAGGTACAGCCCCGGGAGGTGGGAGGGCGCCGGACGGCTTCGGAGCATCTGCGACTGGCCGTCAGACCATGGCCTGCTCCCGGGATGCGGGTGCGGTGCGGTCGCGGGGCCTCGGATGGAATGGGGGCCGCCCCATGAGAGCCCCTGGATTTGCTCCCATCTTCCCCACGGCCTGACCTTGGGGGCGACCTGTAAAGCCCCGTATTCGTGGAACTCAGGTTACAGGTCAGGCTGCTCCTGGGAGGTGTCTGCAGTGAGATCAGTGTGCTGGGATGGCTGCAGCAGCAGCAGGAAATGGTTGCAACCCCCCGCTCTCACAAGCCAGCCCTGATCCCGCCATCACAGCCGCCGCCATTCCTTGACAGCACAGCACCCGCCTTCCAGGAGCAGGCTGACCTGTAACCTGAGTTCCAGGAAACTGGGGCATCAAAGGCCAAGCTCAGGCCAGGCGCTGGGGAGTTTGGAGCAAATCCACGGTCTCCCATGGGCAGACCCCATAACCCGCCACTGCCTTCAACCACACCGTGCCCTCCTCCCGGGAGCAGGCTGACCTGGGGACCGTGCCTGGAGCAGCAGAGGCCGAGCCCTGGACAGGCCGTGGGAGAGATGGGGGCAAGTTTACCAGCTTGCCAGGTCGCTGCCCATCTCCCTGCCGCTGCCCCAGGTTCGTGGATCACTTGTTTTCAAGTCAGTGGGTTCCTGAGAGGCAGGCACGGTGCAGTCATGAGGCAGGAGCTGTGGGGAGGGGTGCTGCACCAGTGGGAGCAGGTGGACTTGCTCCCATCTCCCCCAGGGCCAGATCTGGGGACGGCCTCTGCTGTCCCAGGTTTGCAGGACGAATATCATGTCAGCCTGTCCCTGGGAGTAGGGCTCAGTGTACTAGGGGCAGCCTCAGTGGCTGACAAGGATTTTAGAAGTTGGCTCTAGCCCAGCATAACTAACTCTCCTTTCTTATCTTGTTTCCTCATTTGGTGGCTGTATAGGCATTTCCATTATAGTTTATTGCTGGATAATGAACATAGGTTTCTGTGCTATACAGAAGAAACTTTATTTAAAATCTCTTTTTATATTTAGTGGCTAACATTTTTAAACCTCAAACTCCCAAATTTATTCCTTCCCATCACCTTTCCCTGGTAACCTTGATTGTTTACTAAGTCTGCAAGTCTGTTTCTGTTCTGTAGATGAGTTCACAGTGTCTTTTTCTCTCTGTTTTTAGATTGCACATATGAGTGGTATCATTTGGTATTTTTCTGTTTCTGGCTGCTTTCACTTAGAATGACGAACTCTAGCTCCATCCATGCTGCTGCAAATGGTTTTATTTTGCTCTTTTCATGGTAGAATAGTATTCCCATGTATAAATATACCACAACTTCTTTATCCAGTCACCTGTTGCTACATTTAGCTTGCCTCCATGTCTCGGCTATTGTATACACTGGTGCTATGAATACTGAGGTTCAGGTATCTTTTCACATTGGTTTCCTTCCAGTTATATACCCAGAAGTGGGATTGCTGGGTCATAGGGTAAGTCTACTTTTAGTTTTTTGAGTGATTTCCATGCTTTCCATAATGACTACATCAAACTGGATTCCCACCAGCAGTGTAAGAGGGTACCCTTCCCTCTATAGCCTCTCTAGCATTTATCACTCATGAACTTCTGAGTGATGGCCATTCTGACTGCTGTGAGCTGATACCTCATTGTAGTTTTGATTTGCATTTCTCTGTTTATTAGTGATATTGAGAATTTTTTCATGTGCCTATTGGCCATTTGTGTCTTCATTGGAGAAATGCTTGTTTAAGGCTTCTGCCTATTTTTGGATTGAGTTGTTTGGTTTTTTGTTATTAAGTTGAATTTGCTGTTTATATATTCTGAAAATTAAGGCTTTGTTAGTCACTTCATTTGCAAATATTTTCTCCCATTTGTAGGTTGTTTTGTTTTACTTATGGTTGCCTTTGCTGTGAAGAAATTTATGGGTTTAATTGCGTCCAATTTGTTTATTTTTTCTCTTATTTCCATTGTCTGGGTGGATTGCCCAAGGAGAACGTTGTTAAGATTTATGTCAGATAACGTTTTACCTATGTTTTCTTTTAGGAGATTTATCATGTCTTGTCCATCTGAACCTTAAGCCTGTACTCTAGATCTGTGCTTCAGTTTTGAATTTTGAGCTTCTTAGAGAACACCTACTCTTAGCACATATGTCAGATTCAACATGTCTAAAGCCGATTTCATAATCTTTTTTCTTTCAATGTCTCCACTTATTCAGTGGGATAATCATTCTTCCAGTCTTGAATACCCAAAGGCTTGGAATGGTCTTTGATTTATCTTTCTCTCATCACCCTCCACATTGTGTCAGCATCTAGAACTGTATGTTTTTAATTTCAAGTGTCTATTCTGATTGCTGATGCTCTGATGAAGAGCTTTCATCCCTGATATATGAATTTTTCCTTCTGTTGAATTCTTGGATATTCTCTCCCTCCCCTTTCAGTCAACCTACAGTTTTGACCCTCCAACATCTAGAGTCATGTCAAAGACTTACCACAACCAGATCTCAGCCAGGTAGTCACGACCCTCCATCTCTTTTGCCTTACCTTATGTGTTCCAATCATTTTGTGACTTAGTCTGCTAGGGTAACATGTGCCTTATTAAAAACCATGAGTCACCAGCCTTTTCCTATCCAGCCCTCAGTTAAAACAGCTTAGAATTGCCCTGAGAACTAGTTGGAGCCCCATCCCCTTCATAGACTCTTTCCTATTTACTCCAAATACTTCTTGCTCCTCTTTGTATTCCTTCACTGTTTATGATCGGTAGCCTGTTATCTTGGCTTTGAGTGCTGACTTGGTACCATTCCCGGGTGGTTTCCAATGTGTCTCCTCACTTAGCTTGTAACTGGAGAAGACTCCCTTGTTCAGCCTCCTATATACCCCTCACCCTGCTTAGCATCGGGCAATAGTAGGCACCCAGGCAGTGCTTACCTACTTTATTTATTCACAGGGGTGGTGGTGTGGAGTATAGTTAATAAGTATTAATTCAGTGTTGCAATTAAAAAAGAAAGCCAAGAAAATCCATAAAACTTTATCTTCATGTTCAGTTTAGCGCTTTACCTCAACAGTTTTCTTAACTCTGTGTTTACAGTCACATAGTGTTCAGTGCTTGTACAGTTCCCTGAGGCAAGCAGGTGAGATGTCCTTATGTTTGACTTTCACGTTACATTTCATATTGGATATATTTGTGGAATGACAAAACCTTCTTTTATAAGTAAACAGTCAGAAGCCCAGAGAGACTAAGAGCCTAACCCAGGGTCACCTGTTTAGTGTTTGGCACAGGCCAGGATGGCGGTTCAAGTCTTCCAGCTGATCCTCTTCCAGTGCCTTTTCATTCCAGTGCTGGGAAATGTAGCCCTATCGGCCAATCGGCCAAGTCACATTGCTGCCCCTTTACCTGCCATTGATGGCAGTGCTACAAAAAGTGGCAAAGGAAAGGTCAGAAATAGGAGTGATAAAAGACATGGAAGTGCTGGAAATGGGTCCTCAGCCTCCTCCTCCCTATTTGAGCGCCACACAGGTGTCCCATTCTGACAGTGCTGTTCATTGTTTATAACATAGTCTTTAAAATCAGACTGATATTTTATAGAACATGCTTTTATCCTGGTCCCTTTCCTGCTAGTAGTCACCGTCATGGGCAGAAAGTGCCTGACTGTGCTCTGTTTGTCACGTAGGTGGGAGGGAAAGTGGGAGACGGAGCGAGTTGAACTGAAGCCGAGATTGTTACAGCTCTGTTGTTCTAGGACCAGAGCTGTTCCACTCTTGCTTTCATCACCTCTCCACCTCCGAGTCCCAGCAACACACTCCTGCCTGGTTCCCCACATTCCGCGTCCTGGGGGAGGACAGGGTTGTGGGCAATGCCCCCTCCACCCTCTGCTCTAGGAGGTGCAGAAGTCTGCTTTAACTTTTGAGCTGTTTTGGTAATTGGGCTTTTCCAGCTTTTCTAGATATCTCCTTTCCAGCTCTGAGAAATTGGAGATGTAACTTAACCATACATGGACTCTACTAATGTATTCAGTGGCAATAATGTGATCTTGTCTATAAGGTGTTCTGTGACTGGGTAGGAGGTTTTTTTTTATCTCACAGGATGCTTCACATCCAATTCTAAAGGCCTAGAGAATGCAGGTGTAATTCCAGTTCTTACATGTCTGTTAGGCAGACATGAACATTATTTGATAATATGACCATATGTTCATAGATTACGGTTAGTCCACAGGGTCTGTATCTAATAAAAGTTTAAATTCCAAACGCTTGAGGAAAATTTGTGGGACATGTCTTTTTGCCTGTAACTAGTTACAAAAACTGAAATCACAACTATACCACAAGCAACAGTGTTTCCCAGTAGAGAAATCCCTCTACTTTTACAACCTCTAAGTAATGCGGTGGTTCTTTGGGTGAGATGAGGGATGCCAGAGTATTTTGTTGGGAAACTAGAGTGGCATGACAAGTATTCTGGGACTGGTTACAGTTGAATCTCTACTTCCTATATCCTGGACTGATTACAGAGGCAATGTTAGTGCGGTAACCAGCTGCTGAATGCAAGTGTAGCTAGGAAGACAACAGATAAAATAGAAGGGATATAAAGTAATGGAGGGACTTCAGAGCAGTACAGATAGTGACTTTGACACCACCAGCTGCTGACGTGAACTTGGCAGGAATTTGTGAGAAGTGGTGGGTGTCATTGTAAGCAGGAGAGTCCTGCAGCTTTTGGGGTGATCAGGCAAAGGGGATAGCAGATATGGTGGCTACCCAGGGGCTATTTGTGTTCTGAATGTGAAAATGTCTGGCCCCCTGTTCAATTTTGCAGCCACAACTTCACATGACTCAGTACATTATTTCCACCAGAAAACCATAAAAACATAAACAACCTCTGTTTCACAAAGTGTTTGTTCTCGATCTGAGATGATTGTCCTGTGGTGGGAGGTAAGTGGGCAATGGGGCCTATTACATCACCCCCTTTCACTAGAAGTCTACCTCGCTGCTTTTCACCCTACTCATAGAGGTGCTGCCATTCTGTTACACCTAGGCCTGAAAGAGGGGCTTGCCTGAATCCTCACGTGAAGAGGGATGGTCATGTGCAGTTTTAAAAAATTGCTTGGGTCATGTGGTCCTTTGTTCCCTCCATTGGAAATCACTATTCCAGAGCAAATAGTGGGCATCTATAGAAACTATATTGTTTGTAAGATGTCTTCAGAAGTTTTGCAGTAGGTTTAAATATTTGCTTGGTGATGGCATCTTGATTGAAGGAGGCAACCCTCACTAGGGGCATTGTGTGCTTTCTGTCTGAGAGTTCCTTTCCTGGCTGTAGAGTGTTCATAGGCAGAGTTAGAAAGTTACCTGGTCTGAGAATCCGAATTTGCCCACAGCTGGGAATTGGCGGAAGAATCAGTTATGGAAGGAAGGCTTTGGGATTATCTGGTAGCAGAGTTCTGGGATCCAAACCCTGGGAAACCTCAGCTTTTGTAGAGTATGTTCTGTAACAATAGGCTATAGGATAATTTTAACACTTGTTATGGGATGTAGAGTTGGAGAAAGGCTTAAAAGTGAAAGAACCTTAAAAGAGAATCTCCGAATATTTTAAAGAAGACAGTTCTCAGAATGAGAGCTTTTCTGGAAAAGAGTAGTTCTTCACTTCAAAGGGGAAGCAGGGAGCAGGTGTAACTGCACTTACGGTAACTTAAAAGGTAAACCTTACCTTCCCACTTATCTGTTTCCTGGTGTGCGTT
The DNA here is from genome assembly GCF_048564905.1 of Vicugna pacos. NCBI lineage: Eukaryota > Metazoa > Chordata > Mammalia > Artiodactyla > Camelidae > Vicugna > Vicugna pacos. Next base: position 54,373,776 of record NW_027328740.1, read on the forward strand.
CATCTTCCACATCTGCAGTTTTAGACATGATGTGTCATTTTCTGATTCTCCATTCTGCTTCTGAGTGAGAGACTGTCACAAAGTCACGTAGCAATTGAAAAATTGCACAAAAGATTTTATTGTTAAAAATGTAGACCTGTGGCAGGGTGCTGCATTTGCAAGTGACTTTCAGTACAGAGAACACATAAAAGAATGCAGTGTTATTTCTTTTTTATACCTTTAAGCCTTTGAATAGAAGGTTTTCTTTGCAGAGTTTCTGGAGTACATCAGAAAAAGCAGGAACTAGAAATAGCTTTAAGAAAGCACCAGTATAGACGTTGCTTATAGTATGGTATCCGTCTTAAATTTAATTTTTTAAAGCAGGAGCTTGTAACTCTCAATTTCTTAAGCAAATATAAACATTCTTGACTCTTAATCACATTCTTTGTGGGGTGAAGCTGCTTTTGCTTCCATTCTGATCATTGAAAGGCCTTCTATGATAATTCTACCAGTCCTCAATATTTTATTTTCCCTCTGTTGTGAACTTGTTATTAAACTTGAAGCAGATATAAATATCATTAACTTGCTACATATGTAGATATTTAGTGTTACATAGTCAGAAAGCTTTGTACATCACACACATCTACATAATTCCCCCTCTCCAACTGTGTTCCTGATGAAAGGATGGTGAGAAATGGCAGTATGGGGATATGTCTTACAGTACACTGTGTTTCCCCTGTTCCCTCTACCAGATCTGGATGTTCTTTGACATTTCAGCTTCGAGAATTATTAGCTCTTTTCCTTCAGCCAGGTGTAACTCATCCCCCTGTGCACACACACATGTGTACACACACACACACACACACATTCTGCCGTAGGGAGTAGCGTGCACCATCCCATTCTCCCACTCCAGCTCTGGACCCACCCCCTGGAGGCAGTGTCTTGCACAAATTCATTGGTAAGTTCCTTTTTAAAACTCTAGTGGTTGGGAAATAGGACTGATATCCACACCTAGTAGGCAGGCCCTCAAGGACAACTTCTGTGGTTAATGCCAGATTATCTTAATGTTTGAGTACCTGGGTTTCATGTCTTCCTGTACTGCTGTGTGAACCATGATTCCAACATTTCTGTCTCCCACTATACTTTTTCTCTCCAACTCTGGACTCTTACAATATACTGCTGATTTGACATCTTCACTTGGAACTCTGATATCTTAAACCCAAGATGTTTAAAAATTGAGTTCTTGGTCCTCCTACCCCCAAACTGGTTCTTTCTGCAGCCTCCCCCATTCAGTTAGTGGAAACTTAATCCTTCCAGCTGTTTGGGTCAAAAAACTTGGAGTTATTCTGACTTTCACTGACATACCACATGAATTCTGTCAATAGATCTGGTTTAACACTGCCTTTAAAACATACTTCTCACCATGGCTCCTGCCTCCACTGCTGCTTCCCTGCCCTGAGCCACTGTCCTCTCCTCCTGCATAGCCCTTCTCAGAGGCTTCCCTCCTTTCATCTCTGACCCGTTTCGACTATTCTCACCTGGCTGTCAAGTGAGCCTTGAAAACCTAAGTAAGATTGTTTCCTCCTTCTGCAGTGCCTCCCCATTTCACTCCGGTAAAAGCCACAGTCCTTACAATGTCCTCCAAGGCCGTACAGGATCTGCACTGACCCTTCTCCGCAGCTCCAGCCGTGCCCCCATTCTGGAACATGCGAGGTGCACGCTGGCCTCGTCTACCTGGGACTTCTCACCTCCTAGTCTTTTTTCTAACCTCAGTCCTCAGTGTGGCCTGCTCTGGTATTTAATACAACATCACCATCATCCCATGCCCTAAACTCTCTTTACCTTGCCCTTTTTTTATTTTTTCCATGGTTCCTCTTTCTTAACATGCCACTTCCCCTGCCTCTCTGTTGTGTGAATTGTTATCTCCACCCCCCACCCCAGCTAGACTCCAACCCAGCTCCGTGAGGACAGGAATTTTGTTTTGTTTATTGATCTATTCCAAGTGCCTAGATTAGTCCTGGGTACATAGTAGTCTGTCAAAAATTATTTGCTAAATAATTTAAAATATTATAAAACTGAGTCATCCTTTCAGGAACGGGTGAGGAAAGGAAGCTGCATGAAAGAATGGTGCAGTAAATAATGATATTTGCCTGTTGTTCTTTGTGTGATATATATATATGTGTTTTAGTCTTAATTTGGTATCCAGTTTCTTAATTTAATAGCTGTATTAAGCTGTAATTTACAGGCCATAAAATTCACAAATTATAATTGTACAAATCAGCCATTTTAGATATTTCTAGAGTTGTGCAACTGTGTCCTCACAAAGTCCCCTTCTGTCCATCCATATGCAGTTCGCCCTCCACTCAGTGGCACCCTGATTTTATTTGTTTTTGTTTTTTTGGTAATCACATCTCAAAAGAATAATTTTCACAACAGTACTAATATAGCTTTGTGCTTTTAGAAATGACACACTTAAATATGAATTCAGTTGTCATTGCTGAATGTAGGTAGCAGTATCAGACATCAGTGAGAAGAATGGACTTGAGTGTCAGACTGGCTGCAGTCTTACCCAGCTCCACCAGTTACCAAGTTACCCAAATTATTTTCTGCCTCAAGCTCTTTATCTGTTATATGGGGGTAATAATAGCAGCTTACAGAGTTGTTGTGAGGATTAAGCAAACAGGGAAACAAAATTTAGTATAGTGGCCAGCTTATGTAATTACCTAAGAAATAGCCTTGCAGGTAGAGAGCAAAATTCAAATCAGTTTCTAAAGTATGTGTAAAATATGATCCAGTTCCTGCCTGGTTTGTAAACACGTATGCCTACTGCAGAATGTAAAAGCAGGCTAATTTCCAACAGAAAAGATCATTTCTTAGCATTTCTTTCAAAGATATATGCAAAATCATTTTTACTACATTTCGGGTACCCATCTCTGAAAGAGCTTTGACACCAAGGAGGTAATTATCTACTTTTTTGTTAAAATCATGCTGACCATCACAAAGTGTTCTGAATTATATTTTAGCATTTATGTTGGGAAATACTGTGAGACTTCTTCTAAATTAATGGGGGGGCATTCACTGTAGCTCTTGTAGCTGTTTTGTTGTTTACTTTTATGTACAGATGCACAAAGCAGGGTCATCAGAAACCTCTCAATTCCAAAGATAATAACAGTGAAAAATATTGTACAGTGACAGTGAATCCTTGGCATATGAAGAAAGATTGTAAAGTCCTGAATGAATTAAGAAGGTATTGTTACATTAACATACATGTAACCATGGCTCTCTTACCTTTATTTTTCACTTTATAATGAAGATACTCCCCACCCGTCAAGGTTGCTTTGTTTGATACAGGGAATATCTAAAGCCTTTTCTGCAAGTTTTTAAAATAAGTAACAGAAGGTAATTTATCAGAAGTGTGAATGGTGTAATCTGCTCTGTCTAGTATAGTAGCCACTAGCCACATGTGGCTATTTTGAATTGAGATGTTCTATAAGTGGAAAATACATAATAGATTTTTAAGCCTTCATACAACAAAACTAATGTAAAATATTTATTAATAAGTTTTAAAAGTGTCAATCACACTTTTGAAATGATAGTATATTGGATATTTTGGGATAAATATAATTATTACTGGAATTAATTTCACTTGTTCCTTTTTATTTTCTAAATGGTATTACTGGAAAATTGTGACTTACACTATGTTTCTATTGACAGTTCTGGCTTCTAACTTATTGCAAATAATATGAAAAGAAAACTTTGATGAAAAATTTTGTAATTGAATAGTTGATTTACATCATAATATTTTCAGGTGTGCAATACAGAGGCTCAACATTTTTATAGATTATATTCCATTTAAAGTCACCATAAAATAATGGCTATATTTCCCTGTGCTGTATGATGCAGCCCTGTAAGCTATTCAATTTATACATAGTAATTTTTACCTCTCAATAACCTACACCTTTCCTGCCTCCCCTCTCCTCCTTCTCCCCATTGGTAACCACCAGTCTGTTCTATGTACCTGTGAGTCTATTTCTGTTTTATTATAGTAATTAATTTGTTCTATTTTTTATATATACATATAAATTAATACATAGAATATTTGTTTTTCTTTCTCTGACTTATTTCACTATGCATAATATCCTGTAGGTCCATCCATGTTATTGCAAATGGCATTATTTTATTTTTTATGGCTGATCAGTATTCCATTGTGTGTGTGTGTGTTCATGTGTGTATATCTGTGTGTATATACATGCATATATGTATATATATATATATATATATATATATATATATATATATATATATAATATACCACAACTTCTTTATCCAGTCATCTGTCAGTGAACACTTGGGTTGTTTCAGTGTTTTGGCTATTGTAAATAGTGCTGCTGTGAACATTGGGGTGCATCTGTCTTTTTGAATTATATTTTTCTGCAGAAATATACCCATGAATGGGATTGCTGGATCACACAGAAGTCTATTTTCAGTTTTTTATGGAAACTCTATACTGTCCTCCAAAGTGGCTGCACAATTTACATTCCCACCAACCGAGTAGGAGGATTCCTTTCTCTCTTAAAAGGTCAAAAATTCTCTAAATTTATATACTTTCCTTAAAGTTTAGGACACAATTTGGCAAAAGCCAGATAGAATTTGATAGGAGTAAATACAGTATTTTTTTTAAATGTCCATGCATTACGGATAGATATGTTATTGATGAGTTGGTTCCCTACATTTGTAGATGCAGAAGTTTTTATACCTTCATAGACATTTCAGTCTAGCAGAGAGAAAAATTTCTTTGCATTTTGCTGAACTTGTCCGGGTGGCTTTATCGAATATGGTCCAGGCCTCCAGAGGTGAATACACATCCAAACTGAAACATTTGAATGTCTGCAAGATTTTAAGAGTCCAGAATGTCAGATCTGGACTATAAATCTGGTAAATGACATCAGTGAGTGGACTCAAGAAAACTCCATTTGAGTGCAAAACCTTTCATAAGCCAAAAAAGGCATTGAAATTGTGGCAAAGCCAGAGACTTGTGTGTGCCACATATGGCCACAAACCCATGGGGACAACCACAGGCGTCCTGGAGTGCCAAGAGAATTCCATGTGAGGAGTCCAGCACTCACAGGAATCCAATAAGTCCTGCCAGCCAGAGCAACTTCATTGCTACTGTGCTGTTTTGAGCAAATGTCTTTTCAACAGGTTCAAATTGGTTTGAATTTTTTTTTACATTTTTTATTGATTCATACTCATTTTACAGTGTTGTGTCAACTTCCAGTGTTCAGCACAATTTTTCATTCATTCATGGACATATACACACTCATTGTCACATTTTTTTCTCTGTGAATTATCATAACTTTTGTGTATATTTCCCTGTGCTATACAGTGTAATCTTGTTTATCTATTCTACAATTTTGAAATCCCAGTCTATCCCTTCCCACCCTCTACCCCCCCCGGTAACCACAAGTCTGTATTCTCTGTCCATGGGTCTATTTCTGTCCTGTATTTATGCTTTGTTTTTGTTAGTTTTTGTTTTTTAGATTCCACATATGAGCGATCTCATATGGTATTTTTCTTTCTCTTTCTGGCTTACTTCACTTAGAATGACATTCTCTAGGATCATCCATGTTGCTGCAAATGGCGTTATGTTGTCGGTTTTTATGGCTGAGTAGTATTCCATTGTATAAATATACCACGTCTTCTTTATCCAGTCACCTGTTGATGGACATTTAGGTTGTTTCCATGTTTTGGCTATTGTAAATAGTGCTGCTATGAACATTGGGGTGCAGGTGTCACCCTGAAGTAGATTTCCTTCTGGGTACAAGCCCAGGAGTGGGATTCCTGGGTCATATGGTAAGTCTATTCCTAGTCTTTTGAGGAATCTCCACACTGTTTTCCATAGTGGCTGCACCAAACTGCATTCCCACCAGCAGTGTAGGAGGGTTCCCCTATCTCCACAGCCTCTCCAGCATTTGTCATTTGTGGATTTTTGAATGACGGCCATTCTGACTGGTGTGAGGTGATACCTCATTGTAGTTTTGATTTGCATTTCTCTGATAATTAGTGATATTGAACATTTTTTCATGTGCTTTTTGATCATTTGTATGTCTTCCTTGGAGAGTTGCTTGTTTAGGTCTTCTGCCCATTTTTGGATTGGGTTGTTTATTTTTTTCTTATTGAGTCGTATGAGCTGCTTATATATTCTAGAGATCAAGCCTTTGTCGGTTTCACTTGCAAAAATTTTCTCCTATTCCGTAGGTTTTCTTCTTGTTTTACTTCTGGTTTCCTTTGCTCTGCAGAAGCTTGTAAGTTTCATTAGGTCCCATTTGTTTATTCTTGCTATTATTTCTTCTAGGAGAAAATTTTTGAAATATATGTCAGATAATGTTTTGCCTATGTTTTCCTCTAGGAGGTTTATTGTATCTTGTCTTATGTTTAAGTCTTTAATCCATTTTGAGTTGATTTTTGTATATGGTGTAAGGGAGTGTTCTAGCTTCATTGTTTTACATGCTGCTATCCAGTTTTCCCAACCCCATTTGCTGAACAGACTGTCTTTATTCCATTGTATATTCTTGCCTCCTTTGTCAAAGATGAGTTGACCAAAAGTTTGTGGGTTCATTTCTGGGCTCTCTATTCTGTTCCATTGGCCTATAGGTCTGTTTTGGTACCAATACCATGCTGTCTTGATGACTGTAGCTATATAGTATTGTCTGAAGTCTGGGAGAGTTATTCCTCCAGCCTCTTTCTCTTCAGTAATGCTTTAGCAATTCTAGGTCTTTGATGGTTCCATATAAATTTTATTATGATTTGTTCTAGTTCTGTGAAATGTGTCCTGGGTAATTGGATAGGGATTGCATTAAATCTGTAGATTGCCTTGGGCAGTGTGACCATTTTAAAAATATTGATTCTTCCAATCCAAGAGCATGGAATATCTTTCCATTTTTTAAAGTCTTCTTTAATTTCCTTCATCAATGTTTTATAGTTTTCTGTGTATAATTCTTTCACCTCCTTGGTTAGATTTATTCCCAGATATTTTATTACTTTGGGTGCTATTTTAAAGGGGATTGTTTCTTTACTTTCTTTTTCTGTTGATTTATCGTTAGTGTAAAGAAAGGCAACTGATTTTTGAACATTAATTTTGTAATCTGCTACCTTGCTGAATTCTTCGATCAGCTCTAGTAGCTTTTTTGTGGACCTTTTAGGGTTTTCTTTATATAGTAACATGTCGTCAGCATATAATGACACTTTTACCTCTTCTTTTCCAATTTGGATCCCTTTTATTTCTTTCTCTTGCCTGATTGCTGTGGCTAGGACTTCCAGGATTATTTTGAATAGGAGTGGTGATAGTGGGCATCCTTGTCTTGTCCCAGATTTTAGTGGGAAGCTTTTGAGTTTTTCACCGTTGAGAACTATGCTGGCTATAGGTTTGTAATATATAGCTTTTGTGATGTTGAGATATGCTCCCTCAATACCCACTTTTGTGAGAATTTTTATCATAAATGGGTGTTGAATTTTATCAAAAACTTTTCTGCATCTATTGAGATGATCATGTGGTTTTTGTCCTTTCTCTTGTTGATGTGAAGTATTACATTGATTGATTTCCATATGTTGAACCACCCTTGTGTCTCTGAGATGAACCCCATTTGAGCATGATGTATAATCTTTTTTATGTTCTGTTGGATTCTATTTGCTAGTATTTTGGTAAGGACCTTTTGCATCTGTGTTCATCAGTGATACTGGTCTGTAATTCTCTTTTTTGGTGGTGTCTTTGCCTGGTTTTTGTATCAGGGTGATGGTGGCTTCATAGAAAGTGTCTGGGAATATTCCTTTTTTTCAATCTTCTGGAAGAGTTTGAGAAGGACTGGTATGAGTTCTTTTTTGTGTGTGTGTTAGAATTACCCGGTGAAACTGTCCAGTACTGGACTTTTATTTGTAAGGATTTTTTTTATTGTTTATTCGATTTCATTCCTAGTGATCAGTTTGTTTCAAGTGGTCAGTTTCTTCTTGATTCAGACTTGGTGTTATGTATGTTTCCAGAAACTTGTCCATCTCCTCTAAGTTATCCATTTTTTCCATGTAGTTTTTCATGATATTCTCATATGATATTCAGTATTTCTATGTAATTTGATGTAATTTCTCCATTTTCCTTTCTTATTTTAGAAATTTGTGTTCTCTCTTTTTTCTTCTTTGTGAGTTTGGCCAGAGGTTTGTCGATTTAATTTACTCTTTCAAAAAACTACCTTTTCGTTTGATTATTTTCTTTATTTTTTTTATCTCTATTTTATTTATTCCCTCCCTGATCTTTATTGTTTCCTTCCTTCTACTGACTTTTGTGTGTTTTTGCTCTTCTGTTTCTAGTTCTTTTAACTGGTGGGTTAGATTGTTTATTTGATATTGTTCTTATTTGAGGAAGGCCTGTATCGCCCTAAACTTTCCTCTTAGCACTGCTTTTGCTGCGTCCCAAAAGTTTTGTGTGGTTGTGTTTTCATTTTCATTTGTCTCAAGGTATTCTTTAATTTCAACTTTGATTTCATCATTGACCCATTGGTTTTTTAATAGCATGTTGTTTAATCTCTATGCATTCCCTTTTTTCTCCTTTGTTTCTCCTTAGTTGATCTCTAGTTTCAACAGCATTGTTGTCAGTAAAGTTGCTTGAGATAATTTCTATGTTCTTAAAATTGTTGAGGCTTCTTTTGTGAACAAGTACATGATCAATCCTAGAAAATGTTCCACGCGCACTTAAAAAGAACATATATCCTATTCTAGGAGGTTGTAATGCTCTGAAAATATCCACTAAATCTAATTTTTCTATTGTATCATTTAATTTCTCTGTTGTCTTCTTTATTTTCTTTCTGGAAGATCTGTCTAGTGATGTTAATGTGGTGTTAAAATTTCTGACAATGACTGTATTCCCATCAGTTTCCCCCTTTATCTCTGTTGGTAGTTGTTTTATGTACTTAGGTGCTCATGTTGGATGTATATATACTAATGATTGTCATATCCTCATCTTGTGTTGCTCCCTTAATCATTATAAAATGTCTTTGTTTATCTTTCTTTATGACCCTTGTTTTAAAGTCTATTTTGTCTCAAATCAGTACTGTTACATCTGCTTTTTTGGCATTTCCAGTTGCATAGAATATCCTTTTCCGTCCATTCACTCTCAATCTATATGTGTCCTTCTCCCTAAAGTGTGTCTCTTGTATGCAGAATATTGAAGGTTCTTGCTTTATTATCCAGTCTGCCACTCTGTCTTTTGACTGGAGGATTTAGTCCATTAACATTTACAATAATTAATGATAGATGAGTGTTTATTGCTATTTTGAACTTATTTTTGCAGTTGATTTGGCATTCCTTTTTTGTTCCTTTCTTCTTCCTTTTGTGGTATGGTAACTTTGTTTTGTATCATCTTGGATTGTATTTAGTTTTTGTGACTCACTTGTAAGTTTTTGGCTTGTGGTTACACTTTTTTGTAAATTTGTTAACCAATTACTCTAACTGTTTGTACTAAACAGATAGAAATGTAATCTCAAACCCATTCTACCAAGAATAAAATATTTTAAAAAAAAGAAGAAAGAAAAAATACTCTATATTTTCTTGCTTCCCTCTCCCACTCAATAATTTAGATATGTTCTTTTACAATTTCATGTTTCTTCTATTTGTAATTCATGGTAGTTATCACCTTTCCATTTATGAGTTCTCATTTCTGTAGCATCCTGCTTCTTTTCTATTTAGAGTAGACCTTTCAATATTTTTTTTTGCATGGGTTTAGTGTTGCTAAAGTCTTTTAGTTTTTGCTTCTCTGTGAAATTCTTTATCTCTCCTTCTATTCTAAAGGATAGCCTTGCTGGAGAAAGTATCCTAGGCTGCATCCTTTTTTTCATTTAGAACTTTGAATATATCTTGCCACTTCCTTCTGGCCTGTAGTGCTTCTGTAGAGAAATCAGCTGAGAGCCTTCTCTTCTAACTCACTCTTTGTTTTTCTTTTGCTGCCTTTAGAATCATTTCTTTATCCTTCAGTCTGGCCATCTTGATTATGATATGTCTTTGTGTGGGTCTCTTTAGGCTCTTCCTGTTTGGGAACCTCTGAGCCTCCTGTGCTTGGGTGTCTGAATCCTTCTTTAGGTTTGGGAAGTTTTCAGTCATAATTTCTTTAAATACCTTTTCCATCCCCTTTGTTCTTTCTTCCCCTTCTGGAACCCCTATTATGCATAGATTGTCATGCTTTATATTATCCCATAGGTTCCTTACATTGCTTTCATTGTTTTATATTTGTTTTTCTCTCAGCTGTTCTGATTGGGTACTTTCTGTTGTCCTCTCTTCTAGGTCACTTATTCGTTCCTCTGCATTATCTAGCCTGATTTTTACAGCCTTTAGGTCAGATCTCATTTCAGCCAATGAATTTAACAATTCTAATTGGCTCTTCTTTATAGCTACATATTTTGTTTTTGACATATTTTATGTCTCTAAACACTATCTCTTTTAGTTCCTTCAGTAATTTGATCACTTCTTTTTTGAAATCTTGATCTAGTTGGCCATCAATGTCTATTTCATTGATCGTTCTTTCAGGGGATTTCTCTTGCTCTTTTAATTGGGAATACTTCCTCTGCTTTTTCATACTGCTCATATCTCTCTGGCACTGTGGCTTAAGGTATATCAGTTATCTATTGTGGTCCTTAAAGGAGTTTATTCATTTATCTATCTAAAGCCTATGTGGAAATAAAACTTAAAAACGAGAGAGAGAGAGAATTTTAAAAGAATGGAGGAAAAGAAGGTTTGAAAACAGTGTATAATCAGTAATAGAAGAGCAAGTTGAAGCAGAATAGCTGTCAAGTTGAGATGTCTTTTAAAAGCCTTAATAAAATGAAGAAAAATATCAAAACACAATATTTAAAACCTGTGAATAATCAATAACAGATCAAAACCAAGAGAATTAAAAATGAAATGAGAAGTGTGAACGTAGAGAACTGTTTAAAAACTAAGGATTAATAAGGTAATAGAAAATAAAACAGGTATAAAAATATTTAAAAAACAAAGATGCATTCTCCTAGGGACTGTGCACTCTTAATGGTTTTATTGAGAGGTGTTTGTGTCTTCACCCTGTTTCACAAACTCAGCTTGCTCTGTTGGCCCCCTCGTCTGTGCTACTCACAGTGTCCGTCAGCAAGAATATCGTGCCCCTCCAACACTGGGTCAGGTGCTGCTCTCCTTCGTGGTGGGCAGGTGGGTCACTCCCCCTCCAGATGTCGCAGTCAGTGATATGCCATTTGCTCCATAGGTGGGCTCAGCTTCAAGAATAACAGCTTTATGGAGATATAATTCACATACCATAAAATGCAGCATTTGAAAGTGTGCATTAGGGTTTTAAGTACATTTCAGGGCTTTGTAGCCATCACCCCCAAAAGGAACCAGTACCCTTTAGTAAGTCAGTCCCTAACCTTCCTTTCCCTTAGCCCCCAGCAGCCACCACTCTACTTTCTGCCTCTATGGATTTGCCTGTTCTGGGCATTTCATATAAGTTGAACCATACAGTATGCCGCCTTATTTGTTTGTCATCTTTCATTTAGTGTGACGTTGTCTAGGCTCATCCATGGTGTAGCATATATCAGTACCCAAATTCCTTTTTGTGTTCAAATAATATGCCATTGTTATAAATACTCCACATTGCTTGTCCATCCATCAGTTGATGATGAATAATTCTGCTGTAAATGCTCATGGACAAGTTTTTGTGTGAACACATATTTTCAGTTCTCTTGACGATATATCAGAAAATGGAATTGCTGGGATTTATTCTACTTTTAACATTTTGAGGAATTGCTAAAGTAGTTTTTAAAGTGACTGCACCATTTTATATTTCCAGTAGTAATGTATGAGGAGTCCAGTTTCTCCACATCCTCATCAACACTATTTATTACCGGGTTTATAGATACATATTTATATATCCTATATCATATATATTTGTCATCCTAGTTGGTATGAAGTGGCATGTCATTGTACTTTTGATTTCTGTTTCCCTGATGCCTACTGATGTTGAACATGTTTTTATGTGCTTATTTCCCATTCGTAGGTTTTATTGGAGAAACATGTATTCAAATTCTTTGCCCAATTTTATTGTATTTGTCTTTGTATTGTCACGTTTTAAGTCTTCTTTGTCTATTCTGGATAAAAGTCCCTTATCAGGGAAAATATTGGAAATAATTTCATCCATCCTGTGGATTGTCTTCTTACTTTCTTGATGAAGTCCTTTGAAGCACAGAAGATTTTAATTTTACTGAAGTCCAGTATACTTGATTTTTTTTCTTTTGTTGTTTGTGCTTTTGGTGTCATATATTACAAGTATTTGTAATCCAAAGTCATGAAGATTTTCTCATTGTTCATTTTCTAAAAGTTTTATAGTTTCAGGTCTGTGATTTATTTTCAGTTAACTTTCTTAAATGGTGTTAAGATAAAAGTTCAGTTTTCTTTCTTTCCAGGTGTATGTGCAGGAGTCCCAGCATCATTTTTGTAAAGATTATATTTTCCCCATTGGATTGTCACGGCACCTTTGTCAAAAATTAAATGGTTACGTGTAAGAGATTGTTTATGGACTCTCAGTTCTTTTCTCTCAATCTATTTTTCTGTCCTTTATGCAAGTACCACACTGTGTGGATGAGTTTTGTTAGTGAGTTTTGAATTTGGAAACTTGAAATCTTTGTTCTTTTTCAAGATTGTTTTGACTATTCTGGGTATCTTGCATTTCCATATTAGTTTTAGGATCAGCTTGTTCATTTCTGCCAAAAAGCCAGAGTTGCATTGCATCTATAGGTCATTTTGAGGACAATGGCCATCCTAACAATAATAAGGCTTCTGATCCATGAATGCAGAAGAGCTTTCCATTTATTTAAGGTCATTTTTATCTTCTATCACTAGTATTTTATTTTTCTATATACAAGTTTCAGTATTCCGCATGTTTTTCTTAATATTCCTAAGTATTTTATTCTTTTTGATGCTATTGTAAATGAAAATGTTTCCTCCATTTTATTTTTAGGTTATTCACTGCTGTTGTATAGAAATATAATTACTTTTTTATATATTGATTTGTGTCTTACAATTTTGGTCAGACTGGGTTATTAATTTTAACAGGATTTTTTTCTTTTCTCTCTTTTTTTTTCCTTTTTGGATTCCTTGTGATTTCAATATATAATATCATGTCATCTGGTATCAAAACACTTTTGTTTGTTTCTTTCTAATCTAGAGGCTTTATTTTCTTTGTCTGTTTGCTTTGACTAGAACCTCTAGTACAATGTTGATTGTGGGAGGAAATAATTCAGTCTTTCAACAATATGTATGATCTTTACTCCAGGTTTTTCATAGATGTTCTCTGTCAAATTGAGGAAGTTCTCTTCTATTTCTAGTTTTTATCCATTTTTCTATTAATATGGCGTATTACATGAATTGACTATTGTTTGTTGAACTGCCTTTGCATACCTGGATGCATCCCACTTAATTGTGGTCTATTTTATATGTTACTGGATTGGATTTGCTTGTATTCTGTTGAGGATTTTTGCATTTATATTCATAAGAGATAGTCTTTAGATTTCTTGTGATGCTTTTGTCTGGTTTTGGTATCAGTGTGATACTAGTCTCATTGAATGAATTGGGAAGTGTTCCCTCCTCTTTATTTTTAGACGAGTTTGTGAAGCATTGTTTTCTTTTTTTGTTTGTTTTTATTTTTGTTTTTTCTTTAAGTAGTTGATGGAATTCACCAGCAAAGCCATACAGGCCTAGCATTTCTTTGTGTGAATGTTTTGGATTGCTATTTCAGTCACTACTTACTGTAGGATTATTTGAGTTTTCTATTTCTCCTTGAATTAGCTTCAGCCATTTATGTCCTTCTAGGAATTTATCCATTTCATCTAGATTATCTCATTCATTGGCTATATAATTATCCATAATATTCCCTTATATTCCTTGTTATCTTTGTAAGGGCAGTAGTGACATCCTTCCTTTCATTTCTCATTTTAGTAATTTGAATCTTCTCACTTTTTTTTAATATTAGCTAAAAATTTGTCAATTTTGTTGATCTTTTCAAAGAACCAACTTTTCTTTTTGTTGATTATTCTCTGTTGTTCATCTATTCTCTATTCCTTTTATTTCTGCCTTTAGTATTTTGATTAGAATGTTTAATTCATTTACATTAATGTAATTTCTTATCAGGTTGAAGTTACATCTGCTATCTACTTTCTATATGTCTTTTTTCCCCATTCCTCTATTACTACACTTTTTTGTACAAAGTAGGCATTTTCAAGTGTGCCATTTTAATTTGTTGTTTATTTTATATTTTTCCTCCTCCTCCTCCTCCTCTTCCTCCTCCTTACTTCTCCTCCATTGCCCTGGAGATTATAATTAACATCTTGTTTTAAAGCAATCTAGTTCACATGAATGCCAACTTAATTTCAATAGTACACCAAAACTTTGCTTTGGTATCAATCTTTTCCCTCCCCCCCTCATGCTGTCACTGTCTTACAAATTACACCTTTATGCATTTATAAGTGCATCTACACAGTTTCATAAGTATTGTTTTATGCAGTTGTCCTTTACATCAAATAGAACAAAACATTTACATGTAATACTCAATTTATAATGTTTTATTTTTTTACTCATGTAGTAGTGCTCTTTATTTTTCAGGTGAGTGTCCTTTCATTTACACCTGCTGGACTATCCTTAGTATTTCTTGTCGGGTAGGCCTGCTAGCAATGGATTGTTTCAGATTTTGTTTTTGTAGGAGTGTCTTAATTTCTCCTTTAATTTTTTTAAAGATTCATTTTGCTGGCTATAAAATACTTGGTGACAGTCTTTTCCTTTTATCTCTTTGACGATACCATCCACTGCCTTCTGGTCTTCATGGTTTTTGATGAGAAATCCACTGTCTTACTGAGGAGCCTTTCTATATGTTGAGCCACTTTTGTCTTTCTGCTGTCAAGATCCTTTGTTCTTGTGTTTTGACACACTGAGTCTGATATGCCTATTTTAGATGTCTCTACGTTTATACCACGTGGAGTTTGTTGAGCTGCGGGGATGTACAAATTAAAGTTTTCATCAAATTTGGGAAGTTTTCAGCCATTATTTCTTTATATATTCTTTCTGCCCCTTTTTTTCTCTCCTTCCTTCTTGCACTCCCATTATGTGTGTATTGGTATTGTTGATGGTGTCCCACCTATCTCTGACACAGTGTTCATTTTTTTCATTCATTTTTCTTTCTGTTCCACAGACTGGATAATCTCAGTAATTTTAAGTTAACTGACATTTTCTTCAACAAGTTCATATCTACAGAGAAACCACTCATTGAAGTTTTCATTTTAGTCATTATATTTGCATTTCTAGAATTTCTAGTTGGTTTTTAATATAAATTTTTTTATTGATATTCTCTGTAAAATGAGATGTTCACATAATTTAATTCTTTAGGCATGGTTTCTGTTAGTTTTTTGAACTTATGTGTAATTGCTTATTTATGTCTTTGTCTAGTAAGTCCAGTGTCTGGGCTTCCTCAGGGAGTTTTTATTGACTACTTTTTCCCCTCTGTTATGGCCAAACTTTTCTGTTTCTTTGTACATCATGTAATTTTCTGTTGAAAACTGGACATTTAAAATATTACAATGTGGCAGATCTGAAAGCCACATTTTCCTCATCTCAAGGGTTTATTGCTGCTTCCATTGTCATTGCTGCTGCAGCTATTTATTTAGTTACATTCCTGAACAAATTCTGTAAAGTCTGTATTCTTTATCATGCATGGCCATGAGATAGTGTGTGTGAAGAAAGCCTAGTTGTCATCACTGTAATAATGATTTGACAGTGATTTCTTTCAATGCCTGGAGCCAATCGTTTGAGCTGATGCCAGGTGGCTGTGTGTCTGCGTGCTGAGGTATGCCCTCAGCACCGGCAGGCAGTCTGTAGCTCTTCCGTAGCCTTTAGTTCTTGCTTATGCAGAACCTAAATTCAGCCAGAGTTGAAGGCTTAAGGTTGTCTCAGATCTTTCCTTGCCCTGTGCCACACATGTGTACGGCCTTCTACAATTCTCAAAATTTTTTGGAGCTTTTTAACCCTACCTTCACCCCCAGAACGTCTCATTACTCAATTTTGCCTTCTAAGTTTCCTAGTCAGCATCTAGCTAGACTCTACTGGTCCCGCTGCCTCAGGCAGTTGTAATGTTAAATACTCACTGCTGATTGTTTCCCACACACACTCTGGGGACAGGCTGTTTGCACAGCATGAGTTTGTGATAGGTCAAATAGTGACAGCTTTCTGGGGGCGGATTTCTTGGGTAACTTTAAATCACTTCTGCCCCTACCTTGACTGTGAGACTATTGCTTTTAAAGGCCACCATTTAGGTTAGGATACAGGGATGGGGTAGATCAAGTTACAATGCCACAAAACTCACTATCTTTATGGAGATTTAGCTGTTTTTTTCTCAAATAAACAGTCCCCAGATTGCTGGAAGTCTTGGCTTAAAATCCAGAGTTCTACAGAGGTCAATTTTGACAAATTTTGCCATTGTCATTGCTTCATAGAGAAGTAAGTTTTCCAAGATGTTTACTCAGATATTCTAGAAGTGTATCCCATTTGCATTTGTTTTTAACTGAGTTACTTGCAAGACTAACTAATTCTACAGCTCCAGCCCCATTCACATAAGAGTCCACCTGCATGGCTTCTCCTACAGGGAGCAGTGCGCAACCTGTTGTCAGATTGTTGTTTTTTTTTATTAAAGTGAAGGGTTTTTTAAAAATATCCTCATGAGTAGCCTTCTGTCATTTTTACAAGTTATGAAACTTCCACTAGTCTGTGGCTATTTTTTCCCCTCACTTTTCGTTGCTTTAATGAAGTTCTCACTTTTAAGGATTTTCAGTATACCAGTTTGTGGATGCTGATCACACGGGTGAGGCATTTAACTACTGTCTAATCCTCAGTCTTTGCTCTGATTCACTGTCTAGAACATCTGAACACATCTACTGAACCCCGTATACCAATGGATGCTAACAGCCCTAATTAAAATTATGCTTTTTAAGTAAAGCAAAAAATATTAACTTTGACACTGGAAAAGACAAATCTCAAATTTCCTTGCTGATCTTGCTTTCTGTGATCATGAGCTACATCATGATTTTAGAGCCGACAGGCATATTGAGCTACTGATTTTATTTCATCGGATTTTAGAATGCAGAACACATTTCAGGCCCACTTATAGCACCATATGTGTATCTTTAAGGATATGTACATATGATGATGTCTTTATAATAAGTACCTTATTTTAAGTACCTACTGCTGTTAACCACATTAAGGAAAGCTTGAAACTGCAGTACTGAAATTTCTCATACCACCATCATCCCGTAGCATCTCTTTTGCACTTAGATGTTGTGTGACAGAGTATTTTTCTGCTCCCTAGAAATGATCAATGTTGAACGGGGAAAAAAAAACCCTCCTCAAATAAATATACTCCAAATCACACACTTATCTGAACAATGGCCACCATTTTAGTCCACACCAATCCATCTACTCATACTGACTCAGAGTCCTCAACATAGACAATCCACCCCTGAAGTCAGGGTCCTCAGCACACGTTTTATCCCCTCCCCATTCCTTGTTGATTCTGACCTACTTTTGTCCAACGCGTCCTGCCAGTCTCTTCGCTGCCTGACTGCAGTTTTTAATTTTTACCTTTGAGTTCCAGGCTGCGCCTAGTGATTTCCAGAAAAACGCCAGACACCTGGCTCATCAGGAGGGGTGGAGAGGATTTCAGGAAGCTGTTAACCTAACTCACTTGCAGATAAGTGAGTGGCTATTGTGAGCATTCTTCTAGATATCTGTCATGCCGGCTGCATCCACCCCAGCAAAATAACGTAGCTCCTCCCACCACCACTGCCTCCATTCATCTGGGTTTCTGCTTTAAGTGACACTCACATGCTGCTGATGGGCATTATATATATATATACATATATATATATTAATTGAAGTATAGTCAGTTACAATGTGTCAATTTCTGACGTACAGCACAATGTTCCAGTCCTTCATATTCACATATATATGTATGGATTCCTTTTCATATTTTTTTATTAAAGTTTATTACAAGATATTAAATATTGTTCCCTGTGCGATACAGAAGAAATTTATTTTTTAAGCTATTTTTATATATAGTAGTTAATATTTGCAAATCTCAATCTCTAATGGGCATTTTTAAAGCCACATTTGGAACCCTTGTTGCAGAAGAGTCTGAGAAATATATTTTCAACCTCACAGCCTTTTGGTTAGGAAGTTGGAATAAAGGCTGAGCTGGCTCGCCTTCCTTGTCTGCCTTTGTGAGTAAAGGGGTCTGGAGTTTCAATGCCCAATGAAATGTCCCAGCCCTTCAGTAGCAAACTCTTAAAGCAACCAAAATGCTCCCATCTACCAGAGCATGACTTGTCCTTAGACACTGCTGGACATAACCACCGACGCTGTCTAAAGCATCGTCTTCATCTGGTGCACACTTTCTTTAGATGTGTAATATCCTGATTAACAGGACAAGCTGGTTTGGATTCCCAAGGTCACAGGCAGCCTTCTGCCTGACTTTCGTGTATATATGTTCATTGAAGAGTCCTCTCTCAGATCAGCTAGAGCTGTCTGGTGTGTGGTTTGCCAGAGAATGTGGGTACAGTGCTCCCCACCAGAGTGCTGCCGGTTGTTTTATTGCAGGAAGAGAGAGAGTAAAAGAGACAGAACAGGAAGTTCTTGTCCAGCCTCAAACACAGTCACCCCCGCCCAGGGCTCTTGCTCTGGGCCACACAGCAGTGCAGGTCAGCAGTGATGTGGCCCCGGTGTACTCCAAAACATGGTGTAGTTGTACTGGGCTATCTGTGTCTTTCATGGGCCATGCAAAGTTCTCAGCTTTGTGAAATGGGGAACTAAGGAACTCCCACCCATGGCTGTAGCTCCCAGGGTTTGCACCCTTACGGGTTTTGAGGATTTGCTGGCAACTCATTCTTTTTCACCGGGTCATTTCTCGGTTAAACGGCAGTCCTGTGACTTCCTTATCAGAACTGCTCCTTAAGTTCGGGATTTAGTGAAAGATGCCATTTTAGCCTGTAAGTTCATGTTCAGGGAGGAGGAGGAAGACAGCACAGATTAGAATTGCTGTCTTGCTTTTTTTTAATTATTGTTTTCATAAGCCGTCTCCTGTTGTCGCATAGACACTGAGTAAATGAATGACTGTTACACTTCCATTCGAAGGCTGAGGAAAATGACACTCAGGGAGAGGAGGCAAACTTCCTGAGGTTCCAAAGACAAAAAGGGATGAGCACAGAATAAGATCCCTGCAAATTTCTTGGCTGTCATCAGCCTTTAGGTCAATGACAGAGTGCCGTGTGTAGTAGTAAACTTGTAGCGTGCATTTAAAAGGATGCAGATGTTCTTGTTTTGTTGATGCAATCACACTGTTTTGTCTGGGACTCTGAAAAAGAGAAATGGGTTAGAAAATGTTGGTTTCTCATCCTTGGTCCTTCCTCTCCCTCACAGATTTGGACCCTTCAATCTGTAGCAGGAATAAGACAGCCCCAGCCTTCCCGTCTCATGAGATCAGTACTCATTCATTTCATTCTTGCCCACCTGTAGGTGATAAAGCACAGCGTGATTTTCATGTCCTGCTTCACTGATTCTTGTGAAATTAGGTGTTTGAAGATAGAAACTCATGAAAGGAAGCTGCTTTTTTTTAATATAAAGTGCAGTAATTTTCTTAGCAGAGAAGGAAATTGAGGATTTTCTTCATTGAAAATCAATAGAGATTTCAAGAGCATCTGTATTTCTGATGCATAGATTAAAATGACAAAATCTAGAGGGATTACAGAAATACAAGGAAGATACCAAAAGTGTCTAATTTAAAGAGCTTTTCTAAGACTGGGCTTGTAAAGAGACTGTTAGTTGACAGAAACCCTCTTCTCACCCATAGTCCCTCTCCTTAGGTTGGAAAGGGCCAGCGTTTCCCCTGTGTGCAGTCCTGGTGCTTCAAGTGAGTTGTAGGTTAGGGTGGTGCACATGGTGCTGCCTTCAGTTTGTCCATCAAAAGTAACCCCTGGCAGTCAGAGGGCGAGTGTGTTGCAACGACATGAACCATTCACCGTGGTCTCCAGGGTTTGTGCTCATCTCAGCTCATCCCGGCTCAGGTGATGGCAGAGCAGAGAATGGTGGCAAGAGGTCAGCCATGAGTAGGAGGGAGCAACTGGAGTCAGCTTGGAGCCAAGTGGCTAGGAGTTCCAAGTTGAATTCCCAGGACTTCCCACAGTTCATTCATTCAGCTAATACTTCTCAAGCACCTGTGATGTGCTGGTGTTTCCTTTGTGAACAGAACCAAATCCCTGTCCTCAAGAATGTGATGTTCTAGTGGACATAAGAAATGATAAAAGCAGAAGCAGATCCAGGTCAGGACACATAAGTACTGTCTACTTTGGAGTGCACAAGGTGAGATCCTTTGGGAAGGAATGTATGATACAGGAAAATGTGGGGGAGAGGATGGCCGTATCCCAGGTCTTATTTGGGTCCCTGAGATGCACCTCGTGAAATGTGGGTCCTTGGTTTGTACAGGAATGAATCCAAGAGAGAGCCACAGTTCAGTAAATGTAGATTTATTCAGAGAGATATATACTCCACAGACAGAGTGGGCTGTTTCAGAAGGCAAGAGAAAGGCCATGAGGCGTGGGGGTTGGGTGCTCCAGTTTAAAGTAAAAATAGATACACACTCCTCTGACATAGTGTGGGCTGTCTCTCTCAGCAGAGAGAGCAGCCACGAGGTGTTGTTGTTAGTTTTTAGGCACTCAGGATTTTCATATGCTAATAAGTGTGAGGATTATTCCAACCGCTTTGGGGAAGGTGTTGGGATTCCCAGGAATTGGGCCACCACTCACCCTTTGACCTTTCATGGTCAGCCTTGAACCTGTCCTGGCACCTGTGGGAGTGCCAGTTAGCGTCCTGCTGTATTTCAGTGAGTGTGTATTGAAGCTCAAGATCTACTGGGAGTTGACTTTTCCACTGTCTCGGTGCTAATGGCTGTGCCATCCTTTTAATGGCTGTGCCCGGCCCCCTTCCCTCCTGTCTCATGAAGGAGCTCAGGACTGATTTCACAATTGCAGAGCAGGGGACAGAGTGGAAAGAACTTCATAAGTGGAAGGTGGAAGGCAGTGTTGGTAGTAGAATTCTCAAGTCAATTATAAAGTAAGGGTCTTCTGTTTGCTGGGGGTACCTGGTGTCACATTAGGGAGCTGTGAGCCTTGGGGACTTCAGTGAGTGGGTGGCTCACTATGTATACTGTGTTGCTTCTTAGGCGGCCCAAGGACAGTTGGCTTATAGGTGACCCATTCATTCAAGCAGGGGTCTCTTTGGGGATTTTCTGCACTTGAGGCTAACATGGGTCACATGGGGGGCAGGACCAGCCAGTCACAGCTTGGTCCACAGTCACCTAGTGCCCTCGCGGCTTTCATCCCATGGATGCGTCACCTCCCCCTCGATGGGGACAAGGTCACAAGTGATGGGGCAGCTTCTCAGTGGTGAAGGCATTGCTCTCCAGACCCAACACTCAACAGCATGGACCCCTGGTGTTGGCCACAGTCTTGGCTAGATGAGGCTGTTGAGTAGCTGAGCTCATGAGACATGGGTGCCATACTTCGATTCTCACCAAGAGATCTACTTTTGAAGGTTCTGGTCAGACAGCCACAAATACTCCCTAGCCCATAAACAAAGAACAGTCCCTTTCACTCGGGGAAGGGCACACAGAAGGAGAACGGATCATCCCCGAGAGCAGGAGAGGCCAAATCAGTCCTGCCATCAGGGGTCTGACAGACGAACCAGCTCAGTTCCTCTTACTAGTTGTTTACTTGGAGGATCTGGGGTATTTTGGTGACCTGCAAGTGTCAGGAAATAGTACACGAGGGCTTTGTAGATTTTCTGGTCCGGTGTTAACTCACCCCATTGTAGCTGTTGTGCAAGGAAACAAAACTTGGTGGACAACAGGCCATGGCCTCTGCTCCCTGGTAGAGCCTGGAGATTACAATGTTAAGAACGACTGTGGGGGCATCATTTCTATGTTGAGAGGCCAGATGGCCTTACATATCTCTCATGCTGGATGTCTAAGTTGCAATGGGAAACTGGATTTCATCCAGCTCTCCAGCCAAGGAGGAGACCACAAGTGGCCTCCCCCACCAACTGTGAGCTCTTTGCCTCCACTGACAGCAGCATCTATAGCAAAAAGCTGGGCTACCACCTGCGTTTCTGTGTAAACATCCGAGTAGCCACAGCAATGACCTTGTGAGCGATGGTGTGCCCAAGGAAGCGCTGTGTGGGACGGAGGGAGGAGTGCCGGGGTCAGACACCGGGAGGGCAGGCAGGCAGTGAGGACATCTGTGCAGTGCAGGTGCCATGGAACTGAGCCAAAGGGAGGCGGGTTTCGGAGCAGGGAGCCTGGGCAGTGCCGTGTTGTTCGTAAGAAGATCCTGGGCTCTGTATCCAAGAAGTCATTGGCTTGATTCCTGACCTCAACCCTCATCTTGGGCAAATGTTTGAAGCTTTCTGTGCCTCTGTTTCTTGGTGTCCCAAATGGAGACAATAGTAGCAATTACCTCTGAGAGTCAGGAGCGCCTTTATAGATGTCATTTCATTACGCTCACAGCAGCCCACGAGCACGGTGCTAGGTCCCCCGTTTTACACGTGGCAGACGAGTAACTTTTAATCAGTAATCACGCAGCTAAGAATGGTCATAATCAACATTTGAATTTGATCCCTGTGTCCAGATTATTTCTATTCTCACTCAGTATTACTGGAAAACTAGTAACGTCAGAACAAACACTGCTGGGAAGTGGGTGCTTGAAACATGTTTGTCGTCTTTGCCATTGGGGAGTGTTGAGTTCACATTCCTCACAGCACTTCTGAGGCTCCCTGCGTCTCCGGCTGCCCCTGGTGGGGTCTACAGGGCTCTGGGCAGCTTCTCCTTGTTCTCTAACCCCAAGGCTCTCTGCTCTCTGCAGGTTGATTCTCAACCCTGACTGCTCGGTAGAGCTAGTGTCTAAAAACAAAAAAAGGTGGGGAGGGTACGGCTCAGTGTTAGAGCATGTGCTTAGCATGAAAGAGGTCCTGGGTTCAATCCCCAGTACCTCCATTAAAATAAATAAATCTAACAATCCCCCCCCAATAGGAAAACATTGTTTAAAAAACAATAAACAGTACAAAGGCCCCACTCCAGGCTGTGGAGCACTATTTTTTAAAGGCTCCCAAATGCATCCCATATGCAGGAGGGTGAGAGCTATCCCTTTACACCTCTTGTGAGCTTGTCCAGTCACACCCATTAGCCTCTTGAAACAGGAAAACTACCTGGCTCGGCCTAGAACTTTCTCCCGATTTCTAGACTCTTATTTGCCTACTGCACATCTCTCCTGGAGCCCACAGGCAC
Organism: Vicugna pacos; assembly: GCF_048564905.1. NCBI lineage: Eukaryota > Metazoa > Chordata > Mammalia > Artiodactyla > Camelidae > Vicugna > Vicugna pacos. The sequence continues at coordinate 54,397,189 of NW_027328740.1, forward strand.
CCAGCCAGAACTGAATCAGTTGTCTGTTCTCATGACTTGCCCCTCTTCATGCCCTTCTTTTTTGTTTAACATTTTTTATTGATTTATAATCATTTAACAGTGTTGTGTCAACTTCCAGTGTTCAGCACAATTTTTCAGTCATTCATGGACATATACACACTCATTGTCACATTTTTTTCTCTGTGATTTATCATAACATTTTGTGTATATTTCCCTGTGCTATACAGTGTAATCTTGTTTATCTATTCTACAATTTTGAAATCCCAGTCTATCCCTTCCCACCCTCTACCCCCCTTGTACCCACAAGTCTGTATTCTCTATCCATGAGTCTATTTCTGTCTTGTATTTATGCTTTGTTTTTGTTTGTTTGTTTGTTTTTGTTTTTTAGATTCCACATATGAGTGATCTCATATGGTAATTTTCTTTCTCTTTTTGGCATACTTCACTTAAAATGACATTCTCCAGGAGCATCCATGTTGCTGCAAATGGCATTATGTTGTCGGTTTTTATGGCTGAGTAGTATTCCATTGTATAAATATACCACATCTTCTTTATCCAGTCACCTGTTGGTGGACATTTAGGCTGTTTCCATGTTTTGGCTATTGTAAATAGTGCTGCTATGAACATTGGAGTGCAGGTGTCATCCTGAAGTAGATTTCCTTCTGGATTCAAGCCCAGGAGTGGGATTCCTGGGTCATATGGTAAGTCTATTCCTAGTCTTTTGAGGAATCTCCACACTGTTTTCCATAGTGGCTGCACCAAACTGCATTCCCACCAGCAGTGTGGGAGGGTTCCCCTTTCTCCACAGCCTATCCAGCATTTGTCATTTGTGGATTTTTGAATGACGGCCATTCTGACTGGTGTGAGGTGATACCTCATTGTAGTTTTGATTTGCATTTCTCTGATAATTAGTGATATTGAACATTTTTTCATGTGCTTTTTGATCATTTGTATGTCTTCCTTGGAGAGTTGCTTGTTTAGGTCTTCTGCCCATTTTTGGATTGGGTTGTTTATTTTTTACTTATTGAGTCATATGAGCTGCTTATATATTTTGGAGATCAAGCCTTTGTTGGTTTCACTTGCAAAAATTTTCTCCCATTCCGTAGGTTTTCTTCTTGTTTTATTTCTGGTTTCCTTTACTCTGCAGAAGCTTGTAAGTTTCATTAGGTCCCATTTGTTTATTCTTGCTTTTATTTCTTCTAGGAGAAAATTTTTGAAACATATGTCAGATAATGTTTTGCCTATGTTTTCCGCTAGGAGGTTCTTGCCCTTCTTATTTCAGGGAATGGCACTATAATTTAGACACTGCCAAGCCCAGAAAGCTGGCCGGCATCTTTGACCTCTTCCTGCCCTTCCATCACACCTGTGGCCAATCCGTCCACCTGCTGAAATGTTTTCTTCTCTCTCCTCCAGGCAGGGCCTCAGCAGGCCTTCACATGAACCTGCCAATAGTCCTCCCTGACACTATCTTGTCTCTTTCTAGATCACTTTGCATGTCTCCTCTACCTTGGAGGCACACAGAGTCCTTTGTGATGTGCACCTGTGATCTCTCCACCTGGTTGCCTCATCTGCCTCCCACACCCTGTGCTCGCTTCTAGACTATTTGCAGTTCCTGGAAGGGACCTGGCTTTGTTTGGCCTCCCTCCTTTGCATGCGCAGCTCCCCAGGGAGAAATGGCCTTAACATTATACCTTCACCTGATCACTTCTAGGGCATCTCAGAACTCAGCACAGTGGTTCCCTTCTCTGGGAGAGCCTTGGCTACAGTTCCGGCTCTCTGCCCTGAGCACCCTCTGCTGACTGTTATCCAAGCCCTCTTAACACGCCTCCTCAGCCATCACTTTACAATGAGTCCTGTGCACCTAGGAGCTCCCGGAAGCAGGGACTGTGTCTTTTTCCTCTTTATTCTCAGAGCATTGTAGAGACTCAGATACAATGGTGGAGGAAACAGTGGTTATTCTGCAATTTCTCTAGAGTTGGGGCCTAGTGGTAACAGCCTGGTGGGAAGAAGGGCTTAGGGAATTTACCCTGAAGCCACATTTTCAATTAACATTTCATGTTGTTTTTGTCTGCTATTTAAAGTTACGAGTCTTAAAACAGAATGACGATTTCTAAAAATTACGTTACCAATGATTGAGGAAAATGGCAGTTTTCCATATTTAAGAATATTATTTTAAGTTTGTGTGACTGTGGTGGTGGAAAATAGAAATGCAGGGGCTACTAAAGCATTCTCATCCCCTTCCGCAGCCTCAGGTCTTTTGGACAGAAGAGACAGAGGGATGTGAGGAGAAGGCTTGGAGGGTGGACAGTGCAGTGTTTTTAAATTGTGACAGTTCCTTGTGCTTTTTTTTTACTTTTTTTTAATGGAGGTAATGGGGCTTGAACCCAGGACCTTGTACATGCTTAGCACGTGCTCTACCACTGAGCTATACCCACCCTTCCCCCCGATATTTGTGGTTTTAGTGGGCATAATGTGCTGGTAGAAGGTACTTTAGCATCAGACACAGTCACCTGCCTCTGACCATCACGTTAATACCTTTTCCCTGAGCTAGAGAGCTAGTCTGTTCCCAAAAGTTCAATAAATTATCTACATTTTCTTTTTTCTTAAACAAAAGGTATTAACTCATTTTTTTAGTATCGCCTATAAATATAATGTGATTTTATTAACCACTTACCAAAGTGTTAAATGTAATAAATATTAAGTACAGATTTCTGAAGCATCAGTCATCACTGAAGATCCACATTCTGCTGTTCTCTCTCTCTGTTAGTCACCTTACTTTTGGAGTTCTGAAAGCAGCGCCAGGCAGAACTTGAGTACAAATGGGACACGGTTGAGCAGGAAGAACACGTCCGACCAGAATAGGAGGCGCGGTGTCCCCACGTGGAGATAGATGAGATTACCCAGGAAAAGCGGGTGATGTTTAGATGCACTTTAGTCTGTTTACTTCTGGACTTGTCAGCCTTGACTGCATGTTGGAAACACCAAGGGACCTTAAAAAATGTTGGTGCCTGGATTCCACCACTGCAAACTCTGATGGTACTTAGTGGCCTGGGGTGAATTATGGCATAAGGAAGTTTTTAAAGCTCCTCTGGTTATTCTAATGTGCAGCCAAGGTGAAGGAGCACTGCCTGGAATGGTGGACACAGAAGAGAAGTGAGGCCCTTCCTTCATAATAACAGTAAAAAGGGGGAAAAGAAAAAGACTGGTATAAGTGTATAAGAGGCATTGATTTTTATCCTTTCATAACACCAATAAAAAAATGCAAAATATAAATTAGCTGCAATGACATAGATGTAGAAGGAAAGACAAATTGGTTTTTATAGTTGACTCCCATTTTTTCACATGTGGCCTTGTTTTCATCGTAGACTAAGTGCCCCTTTGTCTTGAACTAAGTCCCGGTCACTGCTCCCCCTTCCTGTTGGGATGTGCACAAAGAAGCATGGCTCTCATCCTAAAGTCAGAGTAAGGGTAGAAGAAGCAGGGAAACATTTGTTGAGGTGCCATCAGTGTTTGAGCAGTGTTTGAACTAGTCATTTTACATAATTGGAAATGTAAATTTATTGCTGCCACTCCTGCTGCAAAATTAAAAAAATAAAACTGTATATCTTTGTATCAACATTCTAGAGCTATGAAAAGATGATTTTTGAGTCATTTATATTATTGCTTCTTTCCATCAGCTGAGATAATTTAGAGCTGTTTCTTCTTGCAGTCAGCAGGAGCAGGACAGAAGGTTATGAACATGAATAACTCTTGGAAAAAATGCTTTTATTAGGAGCATCTGAAAATGTCTCCAAATATAGATTTAATAAATGAATCACAGATCTACAGAATGTTGGCACTGAAAAGATATGGAGAGAGCAGGTCAAAATCCTCTTTTATAAATGGAAAAAAATGAGATTCAGCTACCAATAGAAAGTGACATTTATCTTTTACAATGTAATAAGCTTCTAATAATCCCCATTATGAATAGCTCCCATTGTTTACAACTGAAGATGGGTGTAAAAGCATATGTTGGTGAAAGACTGTACATTCAGAGATGAAAGCTGAATCTTAGACAAAATTAGATGTTCATAATGCTTTTGAGTCCTGAAAAACAAAAACTTATCATATTGGCAGCATACAAAAAATACTGAAGAAAAGTTTTTGGTCATTTAAACTGCCAAGTTTAAATTTAAAATTGCCAGCTAATTAGTTTAAATTTTCATTGGAGCATGCTTGTTGAAAAATTGAAGATGAAGACTCATTTAACTTTATCGTTCTTCCTTATTTAAAAAATTGCCTTTTTTTTTAGTTTTTTTTTTTGAAGTATTTTACTTTACTTGCGAAAGCATGCTCCATTGTTTAGAGAGGCCAGCGTTGTGGTAGTGAGATCTTGGGAATGAATTTGCCTAAATTCATATTTGAACACAGCAGCTTGCTTCCTGAGTGATCTTGGACAACTTAACTTCTCTGTGCCATAATTTCCTATAAAATAAGAATAAGAGAGTTGCTTCTTCATGACAGTGGTAAGGACGGGTCGAAGTAATGTACAGAATCTACTTGGAAGGCTTCCTGGCACAGAGGAAGGGCCATGTACTTAGTTACAGCTATTATTATACTATATCTGGTTTTATAATCCAGTTAAATCTTGAGTCTAACTGATTTCATCTCTTAAAAAATTCTAAATATAAACTCTAAAGTGGAAACTCTTAAACTTCATAGTTGTAGCTAATTAACACATAAAGCTCAACCAAGAAACACACAGTGGAGACCAGTTAGCTGCAGACACCTGTGATACTTTCTGTCCTGCACAGACTCTAAGCTGTCACTACCTTCATTTCTGAAATCAAAGGCAATCTAAGGAATAGAGCTTTAAATCTTGGCCTCGTCAGGTGCTCAGACCATGGCAGGGAAATAGTTTACTGTTTACATGTGCATTTTCAAAAAATAGTATTAAAACGAACACTGTACATATTTTGTTGTGTGTTTGACATCGTTAACAGAAAAGAAAAGAAAAAAAAAAACAGGAAAAAAACCCATGCATTTACGAACAAGGAGGCAATGTCTGAAAATTATTATTTTTTTTATGTTTAGGATTTAGTGACCAGTTAGGAGAAATAGCATTTCATTGGTGTAATCCCTTGATTGACTAAACTTGTTTTTTAATAAGGAAGAAGAGCGTGTTCCATTTACCACCTGGGAAAAGTGTATACATATAACCCTTTGTGCAAGTGCTCTTTTTCTGGGTAAGAACCTGCCACAGACTTTTAAAATCTAATGTGAAATGCTGAGAAAATTGAAAGTCAAGTTGGGAACTATGTAGTCTCTTAGAGAAAACTTTTTCCAGAGAACATCTGAGCCAACGCAGGGCGCCACTCTGGAGGTTCCACAGTCTCTTCTGCACACAGTGCTTCCCCCAATTCTTTTCACCTCATTTGTTCAAATCAGATCAGTGGTTTAGGATTCTCCAGGGTCTGATTAAGAGACCAGATGGAGGCATTAAGATTTCTAAAATTTTCCAAGTGTAACAACCTAGGTAAAATGTCCAAGAATAGCCTAACTAAAGGATAGTAGGAACTATCAAAAAATAAAAGTAAACTACTGAAAGATATAAAAGATGCTTTAATCACATGATTCTAGATTAAAAGATCATATCTCCAAAATATCAGAAGTTATACAATTCATTTGGGTTTATTGTGAATAAAATCATATTAGTAATATAATAATTAATAAGATAATGAGAGTTTTACTAGTTCAAGAATAGCCAGATTAGAAAATAGGGCAGGAAGTCCAGATATGGGCTCTGATATCAATAATAATTTACTATAAGAGATGGAAGGCATTACAAATCAGGGATATAAATAAAGGTTATTCAGTGAATGGAACACTTGTTAGCTACTTGGGGGGAAAAGAAAAGATTGAAATCATACAGTGAACCATATATTATGATAAATTCCAGAAACATTTAAAAAGTAACACAATTAGAAAAAACTAGAAATTAATATGGATGAGTATACAACCTCTAGATGAACAGTAAGTTTCAGAGGAAATTATACAAAGATTTCCATGCATCAGAAGCATCCTAATTTTAAACAAAACACCAGAGGATGTTATTTGTTTACAAATCCGACAAGGGGCTAATTCCTTCAATACATAGAGAGTTCAGATCACTTCAAATGTAACATCAAAATATCTCAGGAGCGTAGAAGGCAGAGAAGATGAACACACATTCACAAAGGAAAAAATAGATGTCACACTTCAATGGTAATTCACTAAGTACACATCAAAATGAAATAGTTTTCCACCTCTCAAGTGACACAGCTCTGTTTATGAGGATGAAATGTCAGTGATCACCAATCCCATGCCTAGGTTACTGGATAATTTTTGTGAAGTATGGTTGATTTACAATGCTGTGTTAATTTCTGGTGTACTCCTCAAGCCTTAGAGAGCAGTCTGGCAGTTGATATCGAGTCAAAAATATTCATATGTTTTAATCCACTAATTCAGCTTTGAAAAACTTTTAATCAGGAATTATTTCAAAATGGCAGGGAAAAGTCATTATGGATGCAAGTCACAGACATACTTTTATATATATATAAAATCTCAGCCAAAATATTCTTCCAACTCTTCACAAAGTAGAATAGTATGCAGCCATGAAAAAGTGTGTCCATGAAAATATTTTATGACATGTCAAAGTGTTATGCTTATGATAGATTTGAGAATAAAATTAATATATAAAATGATTTGTAATATACTAACAATGCACCGTTCTGAAGAAATTATGTCTATAGGTCAAAGCATTACTCTTAATTTTTTATTCATTTTCAGAGTTGGAGTCTTTTGATTGTAGGTGACAAAATCAATCTCCAGTGTGTTTAAACAACAACCAAAAAATGGGGATGCATGGGATTTATTGGTTCCTGTAAATGAAAACCTCAGGTCTGAGGTCTGGCTTCAGTCAAGGAGAGATACTCTAGCCCAGATGATGTCAAGGGCTGCTTTTGTCCTGTCTTCATTCTGTGTCCAAAGATGTCTCAGCATGTTGCTTCTAGGCACGCAGCATCCCAGATCATCCATCCAAACCAAGACAGGTCTCTTTTGGCAGATTCCTCTCTTAATGGAGGAAGCTTATGGTTCACATGGGCACCAGTATGTATCTCCTCACATAATAGTGGCTCTTCCTGGGTTATTTGCCAATTCTCCAATCATGTGCGAGGCCAATACAATGAGGGGTATTATTTGTCTTAAACCAACTGAGATCTACTTCTGGTGCTTCAGAAAGAGTGGGTCAATCGAGGTTAAATCACAGGACTATAAACAAAAGGGAGGTTACTTATCCTAAAGCAAGTTCTGGGTCCTCTTCTAAGACTGGGGACAGATCCAGGACAGCAGTTCTGTCCACTACTGAGTACTTTCAAATTTTCTTTAATGAGCAAATGTTAAATTTATGATCAGAAAAGATGATAAATAAGAAGAAACTTGAGGAAGGAGAATGGAAAGCTTTCCTGTTTCTTAAGAAATATTGAACCCATTAAGTGCTTGGAAGAAAAATGGAAATGTGTCAAGTTTGTAAAAGTTCTGAAATGAATTAGAATTGATTTTACAGACCATGTAGGAGACAGTGCTATACAGTTAGTGTGTCTTTGGGCTCTTTGAGTATTTCAGTACTTTCACTGAATAGTTGCTTGATTTGGGGCAAATTGCATCATCTCCACGTGGCTGTATTTCCTCATCTGTAAAAGAGATCTAATATTACCTTCCCCACAGGGTGATTGTGAGGATTTTGAAAAATAGATGTGTGCTGAAGCAATAGTAAGCATTTAAGGATTCTTAACTATTATGTTTACTTAATACATAATTAAAAAATTATTATGCAGACTTTTAAAAATGCATAGTATTTAAATGGCCTATATGTGCTCTACAAGAGAGGAAGGCTTAATATACCTTCTATAATACATTTTTCTCAGCCTTAACTAATTTTCACATTTAATCACACACACACCAAAAAGTTATTCCTTTCACAAGCATGAAGATTTAACTGAAGAAAAGGATGATGAAAGAGAGTAGAGGAGAAAATAAAATGCTTTCTCTACAATCTGATGGCTTAAAAACTAAGTAAAACACCTTTTTAAGACTTTGGTCACCATATTCGTAGCTAATACTTAGGTAGAGTTTTTCACATGCCTGCGATTAATGTTCCAATTGTATTCACAATTAGTAAATAATTGATTCATCACAATAGTCCTATAAATTGCTATTGTTATTCCCGCATTATATGAGTGAGGAGATTGAAGCCACAAGAGGTTAAGAAATTTGCACAAGGCCCCACAGCTAGCATCGGAGCTGGGATCCAGATGCAGGAGTGTGGCTCCAGGAGGGGCTTGTAAACACTCCCTCTGCTCTCCCCTGCAGGTGCAAGCCAGCCGCCCGCTGCTGTAAATAACATGATGTGGTTCACTTAGTCCTGAAATTCACATTCTTTGTAGCTTTCTCTCTGGGGCAGCCATCAGGAGCAGCCAGGGACACTGAGTACATGCTTCTGGACTATGACCAAGAAGGTACATGGAAGGAAAACTGTTTAAAAATGGGATCTTTAATGCGCATTCTTCAGTGGCCAGAAAGAAACCTGCCTAGTGAGGAACTGAAACCCTATTAGCCACGTGCAAATTATGCTTCAGACACCCCCGCTGCCCTTGGGTCCACACAGTCAGAACTACAGGGGATCAGGGACATGAAACTTATGTAAATGCAGGGAGTAGGAATACCTGCCATTTTAAGATCTCAAGGAGTATGAAAAGCATGTGAAGCTTTCATCAGCAGAGACCTGCTGTCACTTCCACTGTTTCCCTCAGGGCATGTCCACAGCTTCACTGGTTCTATTCAGAATGAAGACGACAGCTAGCACCTGCTGAACCCTGAATCAGTGATAGGTTCCCCCTTGAAAGGAAGCATATCCCCTTCATGGGTTACAACTAGTTCATAACCTAAGTAATTCTACAGATGTAGAAGGGATACTTTCATTGGTTCTGCTATCAAAGACTTCCCTCCAAAAGAACATGCCACCAGTTGCCCCATTTTCACCCATTAAAATATACTTAATAGGCTTTCTTCTTTAGTGCAGTTTTAGGTTTACAGAAAAATTCACAGAAAGTGGAGCTCCCATATATTCCCTATGCCCTACACACAGCTGCTACTGCTGCCAGCGTGTTACATTAGTGGATGCACTCATTCTTTTTGACATCTTTCATTCCTCCTCCACTAAAATTTACATGCCTGATATTCACGTCTCTTATGGCATTTACGTGCTATTTATATCACTTCTCACGTTTATGTGAAGTTTACAACACATGCATGTTTTCTGTTTAAGCTGGGTTGGGGGCAAGTTTTCTGTGTAAAAATACGATCATTAGTGAGTCTCATGCTGCTGGGTTTTTGGGTTGTCAGGTCCTGTTGACCATTGCTTCAGTTATTGGGATCATTGTCTACGGACTTTCAGTGTTCATTGTAATTCCTGCAAAACTTCCCAAGAACCTGAGTGGAACAGACCCAATCCAAAAGTACCTGACTGTGCGGGTGGGCCACGCCCATCACTGCTTCCCTCATCAGTTTTATCATCTTCATGACCCTGAACACCATATATGAGAAAGTGGCAGTCATGATGACTGACTCTGGTAAGCTCCTCCTGCAGCTGAGATAATTTCTACACCAGTTTTAGAACCAGGTCAAAACAGAGGCTATCTTTTAGGCACTTCATTTGCAGTACATTACACTCTTTAGTTAACTTCAAGTGTAAACGTATTTTCTCTAGCCTATATGAGAAGTGAATTAGCTCCATTTTTGCATTAGTAAAAGGGACAAAGGTCCCTTAAGGATGTCCAAGCTCTGTGTAAATATGTCAGTGTTTAATAATAATTTCAATTACATTAGATAATGTACCCTATTGTTGAAAGTAAATAGTCTCTGTATTGCAAATAAGTGGAAGAGGGTTGTGGTTCCAGAGGCAGATTTGCTTGCGCGTTACGGAGAGGACAATTAATCACACTGTTATGTGTCTTCCCCCCATGCTGTTCCTGTTAGTGTAGCTCCATTCTCATCAGCTGCGGCTTCTATAATAAATGTTTCTTCTCTCTGGCTTGTATCCCACCCAGCGGCTTAGCGGCCTAAGTTAAGTGCTTCCCACACGTTGCATGTGGCTGGGTGGTTCTCCCAGTGGTCTGCTCAGTGGTCATCTTCTGAAAATACTAAGACCAATTCAAATTCTGAACTAGGAGGATAACCTTTTTATGTTCCCCAAATGTTTCTAGCAAGTTGCCCCGTGTTTTGTTTATCTTCTTCAATAGTCCTACCTTACTGCTGTTCAGGGAGACAAGAGAATATTATTTAGCAGGATGTTGAGAAGTAGCTTTCTTACACCTGACAGAGGACAGTTCTTGCCCATTGGATACTGTTGTGCTTATAAATTTTAAGGAACGGATGACTTTTTTTTTTTTTTTGGCTTGTGGGATATTGCGTTCTTAGTGGGAGAAACTCTTACAACAGTGTGTACAGTTGGAATTAACATAGTGGATATGTTAAGAAATTCAAAACAGCTGATATGAAAACAGTGTGAATTGTGTATATATATATGTATACATATTTATTGGGTTAACTCATGTGTCCGTGGCTTTGATTAGGGTCTCAAAGCCGTTCACAGTTTTACAGACTTACCTTTTCTTTATTCTAGCTGCAGAGCTCCCAAGGACCAGACTGACTATGAGAACAACCCAGCCATGAAGGTGTTCTTGTTCCATTTTGTCAACTTCTACTCCTCGTGTTTCTACATCACATTCTTTAAGGGCAGATTTGTGACTTATCCATGAGATCTGATGTATTCCCTGTAAAAATACAGAAATGAAGAGGTGTGAATACAGCTTTGTGTTCTGACAGTCTAACCTGTTTCAGGTTTTCTCTTAGTTGCCCAATGAAGAGTGTCTTTACTCTCTGTTCCTTAGATTCTTTTAGGCATAAAATAATGACTTTATTTCATGTTAGAGCTATCTAAAATTTAAATGAGATTTTTTTTCTAATATTCCAGTGTGACCCAAGTGGCTGTCTCCTTGAACTGATGGCACAGCTGACTATAATCATGGGAGGACAGTCCATCTGGAATAACATACAAGAGGTGTTACTTCCGTGAGTACTCAGTCATGTGATCTTGGGGTGAGAACGGCCCACTGACCCACGTCATTTTCCTGCGTGCCCATCTCTAAAACTGGGGACTCTCTGCTTAGTAATGTTCTCCAGATAAGATGATCCAGCCAACAGTATAAACGAACCTGCTGTTTAATAATTATATTTAAATACCTTCCTTTTTATGTTTAACATAAATCCTCAAGTGCTATAGTCTCTGCTTATTAGCCCACCACTGGGTACTGACTGATCAGAGCCCATTGAGAGATGGCCCTTTCTGGGGCCATGAACTAAGTTTTCCCACAACTTCCTGCAAATTTCTCCTCCTTTTATATATGCATTTAAAAATCCATAACAGGAATTTGTTGAGTGCCTTGTATGTGCTAGTCACTGTATTAAATGTTGTACATATATGTATGTGTGCGTGTGTGTGTGTGTGTACAATTTAATCACCCAAACAATCCTTATTCTTATCTTCCTTTTGCAAATGAAGATCCTGTGGCTTAAAGAGGGTAACTGATTTGCCCAAGCTCTCATTGCCAATAAGAGACCACTGTGGGACTCAGATGTAAGACCCTATCTCTCTGAATCCATGTTCTTCTAAGAACAGAGAATCCCTTGGGGTCCTAAGGCACAGGGTTACATAATGTTTTAAGAGACACTTGTCTAAAATAATAGCAACAGAGGTTTTGACTTACTGTTCTCTTCCTAAAAATGAGAAAAGCAGATGTTAGCAAAGGTCACACTGTCTTTTTGATTTTCACATAAGCCCAATCCCACATCAAAGTGGACAGTCCAGTGTTATGTGCAATTTCTGAACATTTCAAGGAGCTTACTGTATTCGCTTTCTGTTGCTGTTTTAACTAGTATCCCCAAATATCATGGTAGTAGGAAGAAGAAAGGAAAAGTCTCCTCTAAACAACACAAATATAACCTTGTAGTTTTCTTGAACGCAGAAGCCTGCTGAAGTCAAAGTGTTGGCACGGCTGCTTCTGAAGGCCTCAGGGGAACCTGTATCTTTGACTTTGTGGCTTCCAGAGGCCACCTGCGTCTCTTGGCCTGTGACCACTTTTCTCTATCGCAAGGTCAGCATGGTTGTGTGCCTCTGACACTGATCCTGTGATCACATCTCCTCTCCTCTCTCCCCTCTTCTGCCTCCTTCTTCCTCCTTTAACGACCCTGGTGATTACACTGGGCCCACATCTATAATCCAGCTGGTCTCTCTTAGAGTTGACTGGTTAGCAACCTTAACCACATCTGCAACCATAGACCCCCTTTGCCAGGGAATCTGACCTCTTCCTATGTTCTGGGGATAAGGACATAGACATATTGTGGCGGAACATTTTTCTGCCTACCACACTAAACTTTTTAAGATAATTTCTGGCTTTGAGTTTCTGTTCTCATGAAACTGTTGATCTCTCTTCTGTCTTGCCTTCCACACCAGCATTCTGTTCCTGGCCAACGTAACTGCAGAGCTCGCCCCTCTCTGTGGTGTCCCCCAAAACCACTTACACAAGCAGATCTTACTGTTGTTTGGAGAATGGGGGAGAAACTCAAACAACTTGAATTTTGAAGTAAAAAACCTCCATGATTTTAAAATCTTCCATGCCACTATAAAAAATTTACTTTTTTAACTTCGTTTTTTAATTTTTAAACTATTTTAAACTTTGTAACTTTTTAAACTTTACTTTTTTTCTTATCATCCTTCATTTTAGATTCCAGAAAACTGCTCTTCTGCCCACCGCATCCAAGTTCCCCTTCATTGTTTCTCCTCCCTTCCCTAACCTTCCTTCTCTCACCCTTATTACCAAGTTTCTGTCCATTCTCTTTATAGGGCAGTTAACTTATTTTTTCTTTCTTTCTGTTTTTGCAGAGTGAACACCTTTGCGTGTCAGTGTGTCCTTCCACATTTCTTCACAAGGGCTCCATCTTTCAGCTTCAGTATGGATAACTGGGGTCTGTCTCGAAACAAAGGCATTTCCCTTGTCCCCCAGCTCACCACGCCCCTCAAAAAAAAGATTCTGATCTTGGCTGTGAAATGAATCTTTTTTTTCCCTACTGTGCAGTAGACAACACTTACCCTGAGCTCACAGTCAGATATTTCCAGAGGAGTAAAAGTAGGTCATGTGCAAATAATACTACTTTTCTCTGTGAAAAGAAATACACCAGATAGAGGAAATACTTAACTCAGATTACTCGAAAGCATTTCCTGAAGGAAATAAGTAAATTATTAACACTAAATTTTGTTGAATCTGGTTATCCGTGAGCTATTTTTACCAATCAAGAAGGATATATTTCCTAAACTGGTACTGAGCAATTCATGTGAAATGAAACTTGCTCACATGAACTAGTTTAAATTAAAGGATGCATTATAGTATCTGTGGTCTGTTTATACCTTCACTTAAGTAAGCACATTTTTCTAGGTTCCAGTGAGCTGAACTTTGCCTCCATGTATTTCTAATATGGGCTAAAATATTTAGGGAATTTATTCTGAATTATGATTCCCTTTTTTGAAAACCAGGAATTCTGAATTGTAGCCAGGTTCTAGGGTGGCTAGTGTTTTCCTCACTGCCTCTTCTCTTTGTATAAGTGCAGTTTCCTTCTTAATTTTTCATATAAAATCCTAACATACCATAGATCTATCAATTACTCTTGCTGCACCAAAACTATACACTTCCTCAAAAATACATAGGAAGAGAAAAGAAAAGTTATCAAAATTAGCGACTATTTTCATGCTATTTAAATATGTATAAAGGAACATAATGAAATGAATTTCACTATATCTCACCTGCCTCCACCCCCCCAATCCCATGTGGGGTTCTTGAGTAGGATTCTGGGGCAAATGAAGAAGGACAGTGATGCCGTGATCCAGGCTCCCTCTGGGGTCTCCCCAGCACTTGGATCAGCACCTGGTATAACGTAGGTCTCAGTCCGAGCCAGCTGAGTGAGTGAGTGACTCACAGGCATCGAATGCGGAACATCAGTGAATCAACAGCATTCTTTGTAGGACTCAGACAATAAGCTGAGTGCCCTGTGGCCTTCCCAGCCTCATATACTATTTTGATGTTGGGGTCATTTCTGGGAATGTTATTCTGTACTGGACAAAAGGCTAGTACAATTCCAGGGTTAAGCAACTTTCCTAGGGAAATTTTATGATAAAATATTAAGAAAAATAGTTAAATGCCCAAAATGACATAGCATTGTCCTTTGGAGTTTAGATAATGTGTGGCTGTAATTTTCTTACTTTATATGTTTTCTACATTTTCCACTGTGTGTATGCACTACTATATAATAAGAAAAAGCAAATGTTTAAAAGAGAAAATCTCTCTTCTCCAGATATGATTTGGTTAGAGGATGAGTCAGAGAAATATAATAAGAGAATCTTAAATACATGTGTCCATAATTCACTCTTTAAATTCAGGAACAGGAAACTCAGGAATGAAATAGATTAAGAGAATCAAAGATACTTGCATTCAAGATTAGCAAGTAGGAGTGTCCTCAATAGAAATGGTGATAATCTATAATTCAGGGATTAAATGTGATAATGAAGGTACAAAGACAACATGAAGTAGAAAATGCCACGTGGCAAGCACAGATTAAAGGGCAATTTACTATGATTATGCCAATATGTGTGATCAATTCCCAAGCAAATGATTATGTAACCCCTGCTAGAGGGAGAAAGCTTCCAGCCTTGGCTGGAGAGGGGAGAGTATCCAGTGTCTGTATTTTTTAAAATGTCTAAAGGTGCTTCTCATGTGCAAATTTATATCCCTGCACGAGACCCTTAAACCAACAGAAAACCCAAAAGACCGTTGACAATGATGGGTAGACGACAGCCCAAGCTTTTCTGCCACAGATGCGTGGTTTCACTCAGGAAGACTGAGCAAGAGGTTCAGGGTCTTAGCTAAGGACAAGCAAGTCGGGACTTCTAATATGACCTAATGCCATCGACGGTGGAGGGCAGTTCAGCACAAGAAGGGAGTACCAGGTGAGTTAACATGGAAGTTTCATTCTGCATCCAAACTGTGATGGATTTGGGTCCCGGAGGGTAAAAGCCCTGCTTCCCTGGGGCATGGACCGGATTCCACAAGAGGCTGAGACAGGAAGTATGAGGCAGAGAAAAATTCCCCAAGGAGAATCCCGAGTCTGGGTGCCAGGGAGGGTGATGGACGAGCGTGGTCCCAGCGCCACCGGCACCGCAGGGCTCCGAGTGGCTGTGGAGCTGCGCGCCCCCGGCCGGACCTCAGACCTGCCTGCAGTGCTCTGGGCTGCGGCCTGGGGAGCGGCTTCAGCAGCAGGCTGGCCCCGTCATTTTGGTAGGTGTTGCAGTGACCCCCACCCCTGTGGCCACGGTGATCCCAAGCCAAGGGTCTAAGTGACTTCAACCCTATTTACAGGTGACCACAGCCGGTTAGCCTGTGCTGCTCAAAAGGAAGACCCCACATGGGGTTTTGCTGTGTCAGGGTGGTTGCTGATACCTGGCCTGCTTTGAATCGTTTCATCCTGACAGCACCCTGGGCAGTGGAAGTTTCATATCTTAATTTTATTTCAACTTTTTCTGTTGAAAGTATAGTTGGTTTACAATATTGTGTTAATTCTCGGTGTACAGCATAGTGATTCATATATATATATATATATTTTCCTTGTCATATACTTTTCCACTATAGGATATTAAAAGTTATTGAGTGTAGTTTTGTTGTTTCAAACAAAAATTACTAAACAAAGTAACAAAGTATGCAGACTAAACCTAGCCATGTATATGACACAGCTGAGTTTATCTCAGGCTTTAAATGTGGTTTTGATCTCCAGGATTTCTTTATCAACTTATCATATGTAAAGTGCCTGTGGAACACTTCTCAGAAAAATGTTTTAAAATCATAAGATTTAGAGAATAAAGAAGGAAGATAATTATACTGAAAAGCAGATATCAAAATATAGAAATGGGCATTTGTGATACAGTAATATCTGAAATATTGTAAGAACGTGTTGAATAAGAGGATCCAGTGGTGGTTCTACTAACCACAATATTCTGCCATAGCAGTGAGTGTAAATCATCTTCTGAGATCTGCAACAATTGCATTTTGAATGTAAATAAAGTTAAATAACACATAAGCCATGAACTGTGGATTCAGATTCAGAGTTATCTCGAGTCCCTATCCCCAGCACTCCCCAGAGCTCCCTGCTGTTCCCCTAATGTTATTGAAAGAAGTGGGGAAAGTTTGTGAAGCGAAGGGCATGTTCCATTGCAAAGAAATCTCGTAGCAAACCTGGGAGCATGGCCAGTGAAAGGTTAATGCTGAGATTAGAGGCAGTGGGAAACCAAGCAGAGGCAGCTCTTTACAAGTCACATCATATATTCTGTGTGTGTCTACGTGTGTATGCATACAGACGTGTGGGCATGTATGATGTATACACCTGCCTTTCGTGTGAAGCCGCCTCACTGTCCAAATTTGAAATCCATCCAAACGTGCAGTGCAGTCAGTCGAAGCTCAGCCAGACGCTAAGTTGTCTGTTGTTGCTCTGTCTCTTCTGCTGAACTCCACGAGTAAACCACGCGCCAGCTGTTGCTTTCAGGGACAACAGCTCTGTAGGCTACAGGTCCATACCTTGTTTCACTGCCAACACTGATTTCCTTTCAGGACAAATTGCCACTTGAAAAAGGGGGAAGCATTCCTTTGTCCCACAAGCCTCTGAGTGAGGAAAAAACATAACCTTAGAGACAGCTCTGTGGGACAACATTCAGAAGGGGGCAGAGCACTGGGCTGCGAGTCGAGGCTGTGTTTCTTTCAAGCTCTGCACTGAATTTGAGGTGACATATCACTTCTTTGGCCCTTGATTTGTTCAGCATATATTAGGGTTTTGGACCTGTTCTATCCAACGTTAGAGTATCAGTTTTTTGCTCGATGACCCTCCAGGGCTCCGCAATTCCTTCAAAGGGAAAAATGCCCACATCCTCACGGCAGCCTCTAAGGCTCCACCCACAAAACCACCACTTATTTCCTATTCACTGTGGCCCACACCAGTCTCCATGCTGTCTGTCCAGCGTGAGGGACCTCCAGGCCTATGCTCACTGTTCCCTCTGCCCCTCCTCTGCCCACACTTTGCTTCCGTCTTTGCCTTATTCAAAGGTCACTGCCCCATCCCCACTCCTCCCTAGCACACATTCCTCGCCCTCCTTTATTTTCCTCCACAGCACTTATCACCTGCTCACAGACCCTGTATTTCTTTCTTTTAATTATTTTCTCTGACGATTTTCAGACTGGAAAGGCCATGGTGGATAATAACAGAGAAATGGGGGTAAAAAAGACAAATGAGGGACGGCATCGTCTAAAAGCTAAAATGCCCACCTGAAAAGGAGGTGGGGGATAAAGTAGTAATAGTCGTTACAATTTTGGTAAACCCAAGGCACGTAGTCAGGACTAGTTTTCACAATATTTGAGGGTAGGGAGGCAGCAATAAAAAGAAATTTATCCTGAAAACAAGAAATTAAATCCTTGGGCCGATGATGTGTTCAGCTTGAGATGTCAGGAATACTTTTATGACCTTGGTCTGATAATATCCTGCCTTATTATTTGATCTGTTTGACAGCTGGGTCATGAATCTAATGGTGCCACAGTTTCGGGAGCAGAACAGACCACCCCACGATGGGAACGGGACAACCATCTGTATCCCATGGGCAAACTGGGGTTATTTTATGAATACCCTGAAATGAGTAAGTCATCAGTGGAGATTTCTGTGCTGTCGGTTATACTAGAATATGCTTTGGGTCTCAGAAGCATCGGTTACCGAGCCAAACAATGACCTAGCATACCGACACGGAGCCCGCTTTTCTCCATTAGATGCAATTATGCAGTCAGGCTTTCAAATAGGGTGCCTGTGTGTATCTTTGTCAATATTTATGTTGTACAAAGCTGAAGATTTACTGCCAAGGAATGAAATGGAATACTCATTCAGATACGTCTCCAACATTGATTCTCAAATCCTTCTGGTCATGTCGTCTAAGGATGAACTCAGAACCGTTACTAGATATGACTCAGCTCGGGATGTAGCCCGTGTGGCACAGCTGTTGGCTGATATCCTTCTAAAGAGTCATGTGAGCCAGCCAGCCGGTGCAGAAAGCCCGCAAGAGCATTCTGCCTCATTGTAGCAAGGTGCAAAGGGTCACCCCTTCCACATCTCACACCTACCTTTGATATTGTTCCTATTTCTTCTGGCCGATGGTTTCTGCCTGATTCCTTGAGTGACCTCATGGCACATCACTGGCTTGAATTCAGAATGAATGTGCTGATCTGGAGTATCGGTAGAACACAGATCTCCTCCTTCTCCAATGTCTTTGTCCATTTCTGGACATTTGCTTGGGCTCTGTTTCTCTTTGGTTGAACTTGGTTTTGAGCTCTCAGTTGCCTTTTAATTGTTGCATCTCCAAATAGATTTCCATAGGAAACGTTATCTTTTCTATTATGCATGGCGCACATTTATCTGCTAGAAGGCTGATGATGTGCACGTTTTGTACCTGAGCCCTTTCAGTTCACCACTGCCTTGAAGTAGTTTTTTTTTTTTTAAGCTTAGGAGACAGGAAAAGATTTTTGTTAATAGGCTTCGCATTTATGCATGCAGGTTCATGTCTGCAAAGGCACCCCTTTGTGCTTCCTGTTTATAAGTCTACAGATAGAGGGAGTTTTCTTTTTCCTAAATTACATTCTATATATAAAATAATTGCTTTTAAAAATATACATTATACATAGAAACACATCTGGTTCCCTCGGTGAATGAAAGGTCACCTTGTGGCATCTTCAGTCAGCTATGCTTTGTGGCCTGGTGTCTGATTTGAGTTTCATCTTTGCTTTTGTTGTGTTTAGTGACCAGGTTCCATTAAGGGTGCAGCTTCTGTCCCTGGTGTAGAAATTATGTTTGTTTATTCTTCTTATTTTCAAAAGGACTTTAAGCCAATGACCTGTTAATCCAAAATGAGTCATAATGGTAAATATGTCTTATTGGGGCTATTATCAGCATTAATAATAACAACAACATTCTGGGGGCAGCATATCATTTGGTATTTTAACACACACAAAAAAAGCCTTGGAAAAAAGTTATTGTTCTAATTAAGTCAAATAAAGGTCATGAAAGGAAAAATTGTACAATTTTGGGAGAAATTGATAGGGCTTTTAGAACTTTATAGTCTAATTAAAATACAAATTAAATAATTCAGCCTAACTCTACCCTACATAACAGGATGGAGTAACAGCTATTCTAGAGAGATTGTTCAGATATATTCGTTTTCGTATTATCTAAAAAATCCCTGACTAATTAGAAAATTCAATCCATTTCTGAAAGTAGGCCGTCTGTTATTCTGTATTCAATGCTGGAGTGAAACTTATTTTGCGTTCTTTTCGTTCATGGGAGATAGAATTTCCTAGTGCTTTTGAAATATTTTTGTTCTTCTAAAATAAAGTGCCTTTGGTGGTGATCTCCTGACCTCAGTTTCCTCCTCCCAGTTTTCCTCGTGATCATTAATGACACCCCACCTGCCTTTTTATTTACACCTCTTAGCTGCTGAAGGGGAATGGCTTGTGACAGATGACCCTGGAACCCTCTACCCGTGCTTCGTTAGGCCTCGCTCCCAGCCACCAACACTAGTCTCCTTCGCCTGAAGTACTTTTATCTGTTTTTCTGCCAGGAAGTACACTTGCCGTGCCTTGGCAGGGACCCCTCCACTTTTTAGAGATTTTCTACTCTCCTTTCTAGGCATGAATTGCACTTGATTCTTCTCTTGATGGTGCGTGATCATGTCCATGTGCATTGTGCTCCCCGGCTGCACTGATCCTGTCAGAGGCAGTAGTCAGGCTTTTCATCTTTCCGTCCATGTCTGGAGCACCACAGCCTGGACCCTGGTTCTCATACGTGTTTAAGTGACTTGAGCTTGGATTTTCAGCACACTCACATAAAACTGTTAGATGAGGTGGCGGTAACATTGCCCCCAATGCCCCCACAAGGTTCTATATGACATATGGTTTTCTCTGAGTGAAATTTCTCTTTTATTTGTTTTATTGAATTCCCCACTGTCTTTTGAGATTATTAGAGTAACTCTGAGTTGTTAATCACAGTAGCTCTCCCCCCACCAGCGAATTATCCTGCTGCCTGAGAACTCAGACATGGGACATAAGAGAAATAATCTATCAGTCTTAAAATCTGGAAGTCATAAGATACCGTTTTGTACTTAGAGCACCCACAGCACAAAAACCAGTCTCTCAAGAATTTGACGCTGCCTTCCCAGAGGGCGGGTGCCATAAGTGAAATGCTGTGAGGGATGAAGTGAGAGCTCTTCGTCTCTGGTATTGCCTTTTCCACCCTTGCTGTGTTAACTTGATCTTCCCTTCATATATTATGATCTCCATTTAATTTACTGCATTTAATATCAGTTGCTCTTCAACATCTCCTTTCAGCTGCCCCCTCCATCCCCTCTCTCTCCAGTGCTATCCCACCCACGCCTCTCCTGCGCTCCCCAGGGCCAGGCCTGTCTCCCCCACGCCTTCACCTCTGTTCCATCTGCCCACCACCTGCACTGACATTTCCTTAACTCCGAAGAATGAACTTTCCATAATGGCAGCTGAGTAACTGGGGGGAATTGTAGACCTCTCATCTCTTTACTGATTCATTTATTTACCCAACCAACAAACATTGAGCACTGCTATGCCAAACACTGTATCAGCTGCTGGGGAGACCAAGACAGGTAAGAAGTGGTGTCTGCACTCCCCAGGCCAGGCGAGGCATGGCGAGTAGTTGATGGATTGCTAAGCAGGTGAACACAAATTGGACTTCCTAGAGCTGGAAATATTTGAACTGAATCTTGAAAGGTGAAAGGAATTTAGCTTTCTATTTTGTGGTAGAGGGAGTGGACACTTCATGCAGAGAGGAAGAGACATATAAGAGTACATGGCATGAAGCGGCTTGGCCAGACTGAAGAACAACAAGTAGGGCTAGAACAAAGGATCCATAGGTGGGAATATCAGGTGCAGAAGGCCTCTGTCACGATGGGCTTTGTGTGCTTAGACTTCAATGTATTCTTAAGGAAACAGGGATATATTGGAATATTTGTAAGTAAGAAAATTGCATAATGTTTATGTTGCAGAATATCTGGTTATTCTGGCAGCAGAATGGAAGATACTATTTTTGGGGGGAGGCCCATATTTTGGGGGGAAGGATTTTTCGGGGACCACCCCAGGTAACCCAGACAACAAGTGGCACACGCCTGCAGAGAGGCCTTGGGCAGAAGGAGAGAGACATGGGCGGCAGTAGTGTTGACTCCTACAGGGGGGACTGCAGGGCTGGGGTGGCAGGCCACAGAGATGCTGAGGTGACTTTCCAGTGACCCATCCGTGGAGCGGATCTGCAGGGGGAGTGTAAGGGGAGGAGCTGGTTTCGAGGAGATGGTTCTGTGTGTGGCATTTTGAGTGCGAAGTGTCTACAGGACATCTGAGGGGTGATGTCCATTGTTAAGCTGGATTCATCAGTCAGGAGCTCAGAGGAGCTGTGGGTGAGGCCGTGGGGGCGATTCAGTCCTACCAGGCAGAGGACTGAAGACGAGGCCCTGGGGAAAGTGCCATGTACATGGCAAATGGGAGGAGAGAAATCCACCAAGAGAGAGAAGAATAGCAGAGCAGTTGAGAGAAAACTAGTTGAGGCAACACAGAGAAGGCTGTAACCTGGCTAAAGAGGGATTTGAACACTGACTAAAAGGAGCATAGTGAGAAAGAGTGGTGTGTGGGGCAAAAAAGCAAGGGCTAAAGCCCACCTTTAATTGTCTAAACTGAGGAAAAGGCGGAGGAGGACTATACTTAGGTAGCCTTTATAAAACAGATCTGTGTGTATCTGAGTGTGTGCATATGTGCACAGACACTTTTCTGCCTAGGCTTTTAAAATTTATTTAAGTAAAACAAAAATTAAGGGGGGAAAACATTCCACTGAGAGGAAAATATTTGTCCATGGCAAAAGCTACCTGGTAATCAAATAAACAGGAGCTGAAAATGCCCACTGGTTTGAAACACGCAGCCACCGTCAGTGCAACTCCTGTCTCAGTGCCGCGGTGAGGGCCGTGAGGGATGCAGGGCTCTGAGTCCTGGAGGAGTCATCAGCGCAGGCACTTCTCCTAGAAACTGGAGTTTAAAGCGAAGAAGAAAGTATAGAAAGTATCACAGAGCAATACAGGGCCGTGAGAGAGGGTTGGGCGAGGGTCAGTTTTGTTACAGGGGCGTTTCTGGCCTTGGTGAGTTGCTAGGCCTTTGCTCTTGTTGGTCTTTGTTCCAAAAGCTTTTTAGAAAGTTCTTCTTGCTTGAATATCTGAATAGATTAAATCATGTTGGGTTATTTCTAGTGTTTTATTTTTTAATTAAAAAATTATCTAGAATTTATTTTAATGTCAAAAGTGAGGACAATGTACCAGGCCTTCTAATGATTTAGCAAATTACACCAGTACTTGAATCCACTGATTTTAAGTGTCAGTTTTATAATATTACTAAAATCTCTTAAATATCCACGTCTATTCTTGAAATGTATTCTATTTCATTTATACTCTCAGTGCACTATTTCTATACTGTTTCCACGAACATAGATTAATACCTCCTACAGTTGGTCCTATTTTATCCTTTTCCAGAATGTCCCTAATACTACAATTTCAAACATCCCTCCTCATTATTTTATTTGTACATTTGTGTATATTTCTGGAAGAAATTTAGGATCACCTTTCAGAATTTTTTCTTAAATCCATTCGGGATTATTAACTAAATTTGCATTCAGATACTAAATTGATTTTGGAGAAAAAATGTTCTATGTTCCCCAAATTTGAGTCTGCCAACTGAAGAGGGTGGTGCCTTCTACTGTTCATTCAATCATCATTTTTTTCTTTTTTAAAGTCATTTATCAGAATCATTTTAACATTTTTCATTAATTTATTTCTGAATAGTCTGTGCCTTTGTTGTCATTATAAATGGTATCTTTTCTGGATTTGAACTGGGATGATTGCTAATGAAGTCTTAATTTCTAGTTTCTCTTGAATAAGAAGGGGATCTGACAGTGTGGGGGCCCTCTTTCCAATATGGTGACTGTGAGCAGTGCTTTTCATTAGGATGTCCACTTGCCAATTTGCCAGTGGCTGCACCCACTCCCCACATTTCTGCTACTAACCTGCCCCCTGTAGGCAGATGAGTTCATGTAGGGTTAGGTGGGTTTTGGACACAGATATTGACATCACTGCTGCCACGCTGCTGACACTCTGGCGTCACTAACTCTGGTTCTTGCTCTCTGACCTCCCTGAATATGACAGCTCCTTTTGGGCTGTGGACATGAGGCATCTTTTCAGCACTGTCGGCTTTTCTGCAACACACCCCTGCCTCTCAGGTCAGAAGCAAATGTCAGCTCCTCCTACCTATCCACCCAATCCACGGTCTTGCCGTTCCTGGCCAGAGTGGCCCCTATCCCTTGACTGAGCAGTAACACTAAAGGGACTACAAACTTGCCTCTCATCCACTGTCTTAGTTACATACCTGTGCTAGTTTACTTAAAAGTCTGCCAGTTAGGGTCTAAAAGTCTTTTAGATCTCTGGCCTTATCATTTCTAACCGCTCCCCCACCCCATGGAACAGCTTACACAGATCTCTGCTGCCCCATATGTAGCAATGCCCTGTAAATTACAGACAGAGAGAAAAGAACTTCTAAGCCACCACCATAACTTTGACTTCCTATGACCACACAGACCATAGAAATATCAAGATAAAAATTCCTGAAGAATGATATTTTGCTTAGGAAGACACTTTTATTGCATACCTTTCTGTGACTTGTAATAACTTCATAGACTCTCTGAATGTGCTGCACTCACCTTCCCAGACTCAAGGGAGCTTGCTCACTTGCCTATTTTCAGTGCATTTCCTCCAACATTCTCTATGCAGAGCTTTCCCAAAAGTACATTCCTTATTCCTATTTAAATTCTTATATACAACCACAATATTCTTTTTCTTAATCCTCAATGACAAATCATCTTCCAAGATTGTATTATTTCAACACTGAGAGTGAATAATATGCTTCAAGATTCCCAAGTTTATTACCAGCAAATAACTATGGTTGTTTGAAGATTTTTAAGTATGTTATTCCTACTAAGGTTATATACGTGAAAAAAACAGGTTGTAATGAGTCTTCTTCTGAGAGATTTTATATTTGCCTTTTGTTTGGATTCTTTCACTGTTGAACATTATTATTACCATGAATGTCTTTTCTCTTTGGGATTTAGTTCACCATTTGTCCCTCTCTCTTTACAGGAGTAGAGGAATTGGTGTTGTCCTTCCATCCATCCACCACTCCATGTTGTGTGTCCATTCCTTCAACAGGTATTCAGTTTGGGTTCACCACCTTATCTGTGGCCTCTTTCCACTGGCCCCTCTGTTGGCTCTGGAGAACAATATATTGCAAATCAGAGTGGGTATGTGGAAACTTGACTAACCAGTATAGACGCATGGTGCCAGAAAAAGCCCAGGACATCACAGCGTGGCAGCCCACCATACAAGGAACAGCAATTCTGGCTGTGGTGGACCAATGTAAGTAAAATGGCTTCATGGGCTGAAGACTTTGAAAAGTCCAAACATGCATTGGCATTGCTTCCTAAGGAATCCAGAGTTGGGTATTGTTTAATATGAGAGGGAGATGCTAACACTATCATCGTTATAAACAACATATTTGTTGTAAATGTAATTGTTATTATTTTAATATATTTTCTTTATAATTATTATTTGTGACTTACAAGAGTTCTTACAGAGGCAGTTAAGAAGCGTGGCCATTATACTGTTGCTGAAGTGTTAATTCAGTAGAAGCATGATAATAGTATTAATAAGTACTCACTCGTTTGATCCTCACATGGCTCTAAAGGTTACCCAGCAGTGCTTGTATAATGGAGATAGAAATCCATCCGTTTAAGAGTTTGTAGAAACTAAAATAAGAGCAGTCATTCCACCGTATTTTACCATATATTCCAGACTATCAGTTTAAAGTACGAACTACCTGATGAGGCCATACAAACCCTTTGTGCATCCCCAATCATTAATTACATTCCTGGACCCCTGGGGCAGAAGTTCTTCCAGAAGGTGGTCCCATCTATCCTCCCCACCCCACTCTTGGCCTTTGCTACCCACTGTTGGTCATTAGCTAAGCATCCTCATGTCCTGCATGTGTCTGAGCTGTGAGGGAACAGAACTCAGCTGTTTACAAACTGTAATGACTATGACCAGTCTGAACAGCCTCTCTCTTTCCCTGCCCACACCTCCACAGGGCAACAGGGGGCTCACAACCACAGCAATTCCCATGCCAGCCCATCAGGGAACCTTCTTCCCTAGAAATATTCTTACAACCAGGGCTGTTTCCTCCCTTACTTCACTGCCAGTTTCACTCCCAGGTTACAGTCCCCAACAAAAGGCTATCCCAGTTTGAATTCCTTAATCAAGTCATATTTACGCTAAGTCCCTGGCACTTTCCCATGAGCACTCATAGAAACAGAACAGGGCCTGGCAGTGGCTGTGGGCCAGGTTCCTGGGTGAGGGGACTTGCTGGGCCCTTCAGGTTCTGTAGTCTGGCCCGAGCTTAGCTCCCAGCATGGCGTCTTCCCATCTGCATGATTTCGGGCAAGGCTTCAACACTTCAGAGCTTCATTTTATCACTGCTTCATATTTTAAGACTGTTATGTACCAAAAAGTGTGCTTAGGGAATTCAGTGAGTCAATGAATGGATGTCACATAAGATGGTCCTCAGGGAAGGTTAGTTATTTTCATTATGCACCATCGATAAAATTGGCTGCACAGACTTGGCCAGGTATCACAGCTACAGGCACAAGAATTTGACAATGTGTCACTGTGGATCATAGTCACTATTTTACACAGTAAAACAGCTACCTGAGACCACCCAGCTGTCATCCCACCCAACTCCCCACCCCACGATCCCTGAATATATCTGATTTGCTTGCTACCCCTAATTTTTGGAGAAAGTTGGCAAATCACACACAGTCAATGACTGCTAGGTTATGTCCATTCCCATTCACTCAATTTGCCCCATTTTCAGTATCCACTGTGCTGCAAAACATAGAATAATGTTCAGAATATGACAGCAAGGCCTTTCCCATTCCACAGTCAGAGAAGCATAAATCTGTCATGGTTAATATGGCATATGACACTAAGCAAGGCAGGAAAACAGGCTCCTGTGCTTTAAGAACATTTTTAATAATGACGTTTGAAACTAAAAGTGTTTTTGTTCGACCTTCAGCAAACCAGAAAATTCAATTGACTCCTATTACCCATTCCTCAGATGTCCTGATTTGATTGTATTAGGCACTTTTTCCTCATCTCCCCAGCATGACTTTGCTCCATCAGCACAGATGGAGTGTCTCCAAGGCTGCTCCGTGTGCATGGGCGTGTGTGTGCACACATGTGCCCCCACTGATTGGTGCCACTGATTCATATCCAGGGGTTGTTCTGTCTTATAACTCAGGCATTGCTTCATTATATCCTACAAAACTGCTTTTAGATCATTGATTGAACTATAGACCATCCTCTTGCCCACATTAGGAAGTGACGTCTTCCAAGACACAGGTCCTCTGTGCTTGTATTTATGTATAAATAAGAATTAAATATGCATGTCATCCCCTCATTTATTTAATTTGTGCCTTCCCAATTGAATGTGCACAGTAAGGGCTAACTCCATAACAGGAGAACTTTTAGGAAGAAAGAAGAAGGAATTAGCCACAAGGGAGAAGACAGGACATCAAGCAGGCGTTTGGTATAAAATCATTTACTCTAAAGCTGCTCTGGCTCAATAAATAAGTGGAATTGACATTGTTGTATCATGCCAGAACATCTGCTATTGAAGACCGATTTTAATTTACTTTGATATAACTGGAAAATTGTGTTCGAACAACATGGGAAATGAAGCACACTGCATCGATCTGTACTCCTGAAGTGTGTCTCACTGCTACTTAGTTTTGAAGAAAATTATCTTGTCTGGAGACAATACAATTATTTTCATTGTTGGAATTTTTCTAGCTCCAGAAGCACATCTGCAGGTGATTATGTAAAAGTCTAGATTTGACTTAAATAGCAGGAAATTTTAGCCTATTGAAATCATGAGAAGTGAAATATTTTTGCCTACCACCACCACCACCACCAGGCAAGCACTTGTACACCCAGAGAGATTTCACATCAGACAGAATGACAAAGCTGGTTCTGATACCGAGGCTGAACTTGTTCTGCTCGCTACACAACAGTGATATAAAAAATAAATCAGGAGACAAGGTTTTGGAGCAAGGTATAGTAACTTTACTCAGAAAGCTGGCAGACCAAGAAGATGGGGGACTAATGTCCTGGAGAATCATCTTGCCCAAGTCAGAATTCAGGCCCCTTTTAAGCTAAAAAGGGGAGGGGGTGTGGTTGGCTGTGCAAACTTCTTGCTGCAGGCATTCTTTGTTCTTGCAGCTGTCCATGTGGGTCAGGCTGTGGTGTCCCTGTAAATCTCCAACAAAACAAAGGTTATTCTCTATTTTGCAACTTGCCATCCCTGCGTATGTGCAGAAGTGCTAACATCATTAAAGGTCAGATCCCCGAGATTAGGCTTTCCTGTAGGTATTAGGCTAAAGGCAACGTTGTTTTACAAAAGGTGCAGAGCCAGCAAGATTAAGCCTGGAAAACAGGGCACAGTGCTTCAAACAAAAGGAACAGATCCAATGTGGTGTCAGATTTGTTCTCTATTACAGTTCGAGTTAGGGGAAATTTTGCAGTAGAAAATCCCCTCAGTTGTTTTTCTTGCTTTACCTGACATCTTGTTTGTTGGCTTGTGGTCTCATGGTGTCTAAACCGTATGTTCAGATGAATAATATTAAAATCATATGGTGCAGAAAACATATCTGTTCTGCTTCAAAAAATGACTGAAACATTTAACTTTGTTTATTCCCATAGAATTTGGATTGAATCATTTCTCGACTTTCTTCTTCCTTCAAACCAGTATTTTACTGGAGGGTTGAAAGCCCAAATTCAAGAATTTTGCAGGGAAATATACACAAAATGTTATGATAACTCACAGAGAAAAAATGTGATAATGAGTGTGTATATGTCCATGAATGACTGAAAAATTGTGCTGAACACTGGACTTTGACACAACATTGTAAAATGATTATAAATCAATAAAAAATGTTTAAAAAAAGAATTTTGGAGAAGACTCATGTAATTCATAGCAGCTTTACATCCGAATTTAAGGCTGACCCATATTTATACTTTTAATTAAGGAACACAATAAACTTTCTTAGTCGATCATTCATGGCGTTTTTAACTTTGTCCATGTAATCTTTTGGAAGTTGAGAGGACTAGACACCTGATCTAACAAAACAGGAATCATTGCTTGACCCTGTGAATGAAAGAATCCCAGTATAGTTTCCTGCAAGTATATTTTATTAAAAATAATAAGGAATTCTTGCTCTCTAATAAAGCAACATACATAAGAACATTCTGAGTGTTTAAAATAAATCAGACTATGGGTTAACTTATCTAAACAAGTCAAGATAGTTTTGGGAAAAAAGTATGAACTTGAAGGAAAATACATATTGTGTAATTAATATCCTATTTTTAAGAAACAAATGATAAAAAAACCCAAAATTTAATCATTTATTTAAAAAGTAGTTATATAAAGCCAACTTATTTTCATAAGTTACATAAATAAAAGGGCTATCAAAATCTACATTATTAAAGATTAAATTATACCAAATAGATCACCAAGGTTGATTGATTTTCATGATATTAATAATTTTTGAAAATATAGCTTACATATAACATATCCAAGCAGCCCTTCAGTTATCCACAGTACCCTAGTCTACAGTTATTCTTACTGTACTTAAAACAAGTAATAGGCAAATTTCAGGCCCTTGCTTTTGAACTGCCACTGGAATTCTGGATATTCACTTAGGTTAAAGACCAAAAGCAAAGTAACAATTCTAGTTTAAAGCAGTTGCTCAAAGACTTTAAAACATTCACTGTCTATATCCAGTTGCAGGAAAGAATTAAGTTTTCTGAACCTAAAAAAAAGAAATCTTATGCTGAAAATGAAATTCTGTCATGTATGATGACCATAACTATACAGGCTCTAAATTAATCCTCCCTTTACTGTTTTAATACCAAAATAGGTCATTATAATCGCTTTCAAATTCCATTTATGCTAGATGAACGAACGCCTCTCCACATGCTCAATTCTGACAGCTGAGTGTGAATGAAAGCCGTCAATCACCTAGCTAGTTGGGAACACACAGTTTCTTTTCAGTGGGAAAATACACGACATAAATATATATGGGGAGGTACTAGCTCCAACTCGGTTTAACAGAGAAAAGTGCATGAACTTGAAACTGACACTAAGAAGCATACTGAGAAATCACATTAAGTGTTTCTATGGCTCCTCAATCCCTTTATGCTACATTAACGAACGCATCTCCACATGCTCAATTCTGAGAGTTGAATGTGCATGTAATCGGTCAATGACCTATCTTGTTGTGAACACACAGTTTCTTTAGAGTGTGGAACTAAACTACATATATATATATGGATAGGTAGTAGCTCCAACACGGTTTTACACTGAAAACTGCATGAACTTCAAACCGGCACTAGAAAACATACGTACAAATCGCAGTGTTTCTAAAGTTACAAAATCCATTTATGCTACATGAATGAAAGCCTCTACACATGTTCAATTCTGAGAGTTGAATGTGTGTGAAAGCCATCAAACAACTAGCTTGTTGGGAAAACACAGTTTCTTTTCTATTGGAAACTACACAATATCTATATGGTGAGATACTAGCACCAACTTGGTTTTACAGTGGAAATTGCATGAAATTCAAACCGGACCTAGGAAAAATAATGAGAAACCAGATTAAGTGTTTCTACTGCAAACCACTGCCCTCATCCTAGATGAATGAACGGCTCTCTCCATGCTCAGTTCTGAGAGATGAATGTGTTCAAAAGCCATCTATCGGTTAGCTTATAGGGAACACACAGATTCTTTTGAGTGGGGAAAAACAATACATACATATTTATGGGAGGTAATATTTCCAAGTCGACTTTACAGTGAAAACTGCATGAAATTCATACAAGCACTAGGAACGAAACTGAGAAACCAGAGTAAGTTTTTCTAATGCAACCCATTCCCTTTATGCTAGATGAATGAACGTATCTTAAAATGATCTATTCTGAGACTTAAGTGTGCGTGAAAGCCATCAATCACCTAGCTTTTTGGGAACACACATCTTCTTTTGAGTTGGGAATAACACTATATAAATATAAATAGGGAGGTACTAGCTCCAACTCTGTTTTACAGTGAAAAATGCATGAAATTCAAACCGGCACGAGGAAATATACTGAGAAACCATAGTAAGTGATTCTACGGCAAATAATTCCCTTCATCATAGATGAACGAATGTCTCTCCACAGGCTTAGTTCTGAGGGTTGAATGTGTGCAAAATCATCTATCACTAGTCTTGTAGGGAACACACAGTTTCTTTTGACTGGGGAAATACACTACATACATATATATGGGGAGGTACTAGCTCCAAGTCGGTTTTACAGTGAAAACTGCATGAACTTCAAACCGGCAATAGGAAACATACTGAGAAATCAGAGTAAGTGTTTCTTATGCTACCCATTCCCTTTATGCTAGATGAATGAACCAGACTCCACATGCTCAATTCTGAGAGTTAAGTGTGTGTGAAAGCCGACAGTCACCTAGCTTGTTGGATACAAACATATTCTTTTGAGTGGAAAACTATAATAAATTCATATATATGGAGAGGTACTAGGTCCAACTGTTTCACCGTGAAACCTGCAGCAAATTTACCGACACTAGGAAACATAATAAGAAACAAGAGTAATTATTTCTAGTGCAACCCATTCCCTTTATACTAGACGAACGAAAGCCTGTCCACATGCTCTGTTCTGAGTTTAATGCTAGCGAATACCATCTATCACTTAGCTTGTAGGGAACAGTTTCTTTTGAGTGCCAAACTACCTACATACATATATACAGGGAGGTAGTAGCCCGAAGTCGATTTTACAATGAAAACTGAATGAACTTCAAACTGGCACTAGGAAACATAACTGAGAATCCAGAGAAGTGGTTCAACTGCAACCCATTCCCTTGATCCTAGATGAACTAACGCTTCACCCCATGCTCAGTTCTGAGAGCAGACTCTGTGCGAAAGCCATCTATCACTTAGCTTGCAGGGAACACACAGTTACTTTTGATTGGGAAAATACACTACATACGTATAAATGATGAGGTACTAGTTCCAAGTCGGTTCAAAAGTGCAAAATGCATGAAGTTCAGACCGGCACTATTTAATATACTGAGAAACCAGAGTAAGTGTTTCTATTGCTAACTATTCCCTTTATGCTATATGAATGAACGTCTCTACACATGCTCAATTCTGAGAGTTAAATGGGTGTGAGACCCGTTAGTAAGCTAACTTTTTGGGAACACACAAATTATTTTCAGTGGGAACAACACTAAATACCTATATATGGGGAGGTACAAGTTCCAAATCGGTTTTACAGTTAAAACTGCATGAACTGCAAACCCGAAAAAGGAAACATACTGAGAAAACAAAGTAAGTGTTTCTACTGCAAATCATTCCCTTTAAGCTAGTTGAAAGAATGCCTCTCCACATGCTCATTTCTGAGTGTTGAATATGTCTGAATGTAAACTATAACTTAGCTTGTAGGGAAAACATAGTTTCCTTTGAGTGGGAAAATACACTACATATATTTATATTGGAAGGTAATAGCTCCAAGTCATTTTTACACTGAAAACTGCATGAATTTCAAACTGCCACCAGGAAACATACTGAGAAACCAGAGTAATTATTTCAAGTGCTACCTCTTCTCTTTATGCAAGATGAAAGAACGTATCTCACATGCTCAATTCTGAGACTAAGTGAGTGTGAAAGCCGTCAAACACCTAGCTTGTTGGGGAAACACAATCTTTTTCATGGGGAAAATACATGACATGATTTTATATGGGGAGGTACTAGCCCCAACACGGTTTTACACTGAAAACTGCATGAACTTCAAACCGGTACGAGGAAACAGACTGAGAAAACAAGTTAGCGTTTCTACTGCAAAACATTCCCTTTAGGTTACACGAACGAAACTCTCTTCACATGTTAATTCTGAGATTTAGGTCAGTGTAAAAGTCATCAATTACTTAGCTTTTTGGGAAAACAAAGTTTTATTGAGCAGGAAACTACAGTGTATATATATATATATATATATATATATATATATATATATATATATATATATATATGGGATGGAACTAGCTCCAACTCGGTTTTACAGTGAAAAATGCATCAATTTCATACCAGGATTAGGAAACATATTCAGACCCCACAGTAAGTGTATTTACAGCAATCCATTCTGTTTAGTGTAGATGAACGAATCCCTCCTCATATACTCAGTTTCAAAAATTGAACGTGTGTGAAAGCCAAAAATCACAAATCTTCTTGGGATCACATAGTTTGTTTACAGTGAGGAACACACTACATAAATATACATCGGCAGGTACAGTTCCCAAATAGGTTTTACAGTGAAAACATCATGAAGTTCAAACCAAAAATATTAAACATACTGTGACACCAGAGTATGAGTTTCTATTGGTACCTATTCTTTTTATGCTATATGAACAAACGTATCTCCATTTGCTCAGTAATGAGAGTTCAGAATATGTGGAAGCCATCAATAAACTAGCTTGAAGGGAACACAGAGTTTCATTCAGTGGGAAAACAATCTACATACATATATATGGGGGTAATAGCACAACACGTTTTTACAGTGAAAATTGCATGAACTTCAAATTGACACTAAAAAACATACAGAGAAACCAGAGTAAGTGAATCTACTGCAAACCATTCACTTTCGGTTAGATGAATGGACGTCTGCTCACGTGCTGAACTCTGAGAATAAAGTTTGTGTGAAATCCGTGAATCACCTAGGTTGATGTGAACACATAGTTTTTTCTACTGGAAAAAAACTATATAGATATGTACTGGGAGGTAATAGCTCGAACTCGATTTAAAAGTGAAAAATGCATGAACGTCAAAGCAGCTCTAGGAAACATAATGACAAATAAGAGTAAGTGTTACAACTGACAAACACTCACTTAATGCTAGATAGACGAAAGACACTACACATGCTCAATTATTACAGAGAAGTGAGTGTGAAAACCAACAATCAACAAGCTTTTAGGGAACACAAAGATGCTTTTCATTTGGAAACTACACTACAAACATATATATGGGGAGGTACAAGCTCCAACTATGTTTTATACTGAAAATTTCAGGAAATTAAAATCGGCACTAAGAAACAGACTGAGAAACCAGGGTGAGGGTTCTACCAGAAGCAAGTTTCAATTGTGCTAGGTGAACGAAAGTCTCTCCAAATGTGTAGCTGAAAACTGAAAAGAAAGTTTGTATTCCCAACAAGCTAGTTGAAGGACGGCTTTTACACAAACTTATATCACAGAACTGAGCATGTGGAGAGACGTTCGCTCTCCAAGCAAAAAGGAAACGGGGTACGAGAAACACTTACTCTGGTTTCCTAGTCTGTTTCTTGTGCCGGTTTGAAGTTCCTGAAATTTTCAATAAAAAACCGAGTAGGAGCTTCTACTTTCCCATATATACGAATGAATTGGAGAGTGCAACTGAAAAGAAACTTTGTGTTCCCAACAAGCTAGGTGGAGGACGGTTTTCACACACAATTTTCTCTCAGAGCTGAGCATGTGGAGAGACGATCGATAATCTAACACAAGGGGAACGGGTTGCTGGAAAACACGTACTCTGGATTCTCAGTCTGATTCCTAGTGCCGGTTTGAAGTTCCTGTAATTTTCAGATAAAACCGACTTGGAGCTTCAAACTTCCCATATATATGCATGAATTGGAGAGTGCGAATGAAAAGAAATTTTGTGTTCCCAACTAGCTAGGTGAAGGACAGCTTTCACACACAATTTTCTCTCAGAACTGAACATGTGGAGAGACGATCTTCATCTAGCACAAGGGGAACGGGTTGCTGGACAAACACCCTGGATTATCAGTCTGATTCTTAGTGCCGGCTTGAAGTTCCTGCAGTTTCCACGGTAAAACTGAGCTGGAGCTTCTACCTCCCCAAATATATGTATGTAGTGCAGTTTGTAACTGCAATAAATCTTTGTGTTCCCAACAAGTAAAGTGAAGGACGGATTTCACACAAATTTATCTCTCAGAAGTGAGCATGTGGAGAGACGATGGTTCATTCAGCACAAAGGGAACGGGTTGCAGGGGAAACATTTACTCTGGTTTCTCAGTCTGTTTCTTAGTGCCGGTTTGAAGTTCCTGCCGTTTTCACTGTAAAACCGAGTAAGAGCTTGTACCTCCCAATATATATGTATGTAGTGGAGTTTGCAACTGAAAAGAAACTTTGTGTTCCCTTCAAGCTAGGTGAAGAACGACTTTCAAACACACTTATGTCACAGAACTGAGAATATGGAAAGACGTTCGTTCATCTAGCACAAAGGGAACGGTTTGCTTGAGAAACACTTACTCTGGTTTCTCAGTCTGTTTCCTAGTGCCGGTTTGAAGTTCCTGCCGTTTTCACTTTAAAACCGATCTGTAGCTTGTACCTCCCCATACATATTTATTAGTGGAGTTGGCAACTGAAAAGAAACTTTGTGTTCCTTTAAGCTAGGTGAAGGACGGCTTTAACACACACTTATCTCTCAGAACTGAGCATGTTGAGAGAATTTCGTTCATTCAGCACAAAGGGAACGGGTTGCAGGAGAAACACTTACTCTGGTTTCTCTGTCTGTTTCCTAGTGCAGGTTTGAAGTTCCGGCAGTTTTCACTGTAGAACCGAATTGGAGCTTGTACCTCCCAATATATATGTATGTAGTGGTATTTGCAACTGAGAAGAAAGTTTGTGTTCCCTTCAAGCTAGGTGAAGGACGGCTTTCACACACAATTAACTCTCAGAAACACTAACTCTGGTTTCTCTGTCTGTTTCCTAGGGCAAGTTAGAAGTTCCTGCAGTTTTCACTGTAAAACATAGTTGGAGATTGTACTTCCCTATATACATGTATATAGTGTAGTTTGCAACTGAAAAGATACTTTGTGTTCCCTTCAAGCTAGGTGAAGGATGGCTTTCACACACAATTATCTCTCAAAAAGGGCATGTAGAGACACGTTCCTTCATCAAGCACAAGTGTAACGGGTTGCACGAGAAACACTTACACTCGTTTCTAAGACCGTTTCCTAGGGCCGGTTTGAAGTTACTGCGTTTTTCACTGTAAAAAATTGTTGTAGCTTGTACCTCCTCATACACATGTATGTAGTGTTGTTGCAACTGAAAAGAAACTTTGTGTTCCCTTCAAGCCAGGTGAAGGGCGGCTTTCACACATACTTATCTCTCAGAAGTGAGCATGTGGAGAGACGTTCGTTCATCCAGCACAAAGGGAACGGGTTGCAGGAGAAACACTTACTATGGCTTCTCAGTCTGTTTCCTAGTGCCGGTTTGAAGTTCCTGTAGTTTTCACTGTAAAACCGAGTTGGAACTTGTACCATCCCGTATATATGTACGTAGTGGAGTTTGCAACTGAAAAGAAACTTTGTGTTCCTTTCAAGCTAGGTAAAGGACGGATTTCAGACACACATTTCTCACAGAACTGAGCATGTGGAGAGACGTTCGTTCATCCAGCAAAATTGGAACGGTTTGCTGGAGAAACACTTACTCTGGATTTTCAGTCTGTTTCCTAGTGCCGGTTTGAATTTCCTGTAGTTTTCACTGTAAAACAGAGTTCGACCTTGTTCCTCTCAATATATATGTATGAAGTGGATTTTACAACTGAAAAGAAACATTGTGTTCCCTTCAAGCTAGGAGAAGGACGGCTTTCACACACACTTATCTCTCAGAAATGAGCATGTGGAGAGACGTTCTTTCATCCAGTACAAAGGGAATGCGTTGCAGGGGAAAAAATTACTCTGCTTTCTCTGTTTCCTAGTGCCGGTTTGAAGTTCTTGTCGCTTTCAATGTAAAACCGAGTTTGAGCTTGTACCTCCCCGTATATATGTATGTAGTTGAGTTTGCAACTGAAAAGAAACTTTGTGTTCCCTTCAAGCTAGGTGAAGGACGGCTTTCCACACACTTATGTCTCAGAACTGCGCATGTGGAGAGACATTCGTTCATCCAGGGCAAAGGGAACGGGTTGCAGGAGAAACACTTACTCTGGTTTCTCAGTCTATTTCCTAGTGCCGGTTTGAAGTTCCTGCCTTTTTCACTGTAAAACTGAGTTGGAGCTTGCACCTCCCCGTATATATGTATGTAGTGGGGTTAGCAACTGAAAAGAAACATTGTGTTCCCATCAAGCTAGGTAAAGGACCGCTTTCACAGGATCTTATCTCTCAAAACTGAGCATGTGGAGAGAAGTTCGTTCATCCAGCACAAATGGAACTGTTTGCAGGAGAAACAATAACTCTGGATTCTCAATATGTTTCCTAGGGTCGGTTTGAAATTCCTGCCGTTCTCACTGTAAAACCGAGTTGGAGCTTGTACCTCCCCGTATACATTTATGTAGTGTATTTTTTGCAACAGAAAAGAACCTTTGTGTTCCTTTCAAGCTAGGTGAAGGACGGCTTTCACACACAATTATCCCTCAGAACTGAGCATGTGGAGAGACGTTCTTTCATCCAGCACAAAGGGAACGGGTTGCAAGGGAAACACTTACTCTGGTTTCTCAGTCTGTTTCCTAGTGCCGGTTTGACGTTCCTGTATTTTTCAGTGTAATACCGAGTTGGAGCTTGTACCTCCCCATATATATGTATGTAGTGTAGTAAGCAGTTGAAAAGAAATTTTGTGTTCCCAAGAAGATAGGTGAGGTACGGCTATCACACACAAATATCTCTCAGAACTGAGCATGTAGGGAGACGTTTTTTCATGTAACACTAAAGGAATTGGTTGCAGGAGAATTACTAACTCTGGTTTCTCAGTGTGTTTCCTAATCCCGGTCTCAGATTTCTGCTGTTTTCACTGTAAAACCTAGTTGGAGCTTTTACCTCACCATATATATGTATGTGGTTGAATATGCTACTGGAAAGAAACTTTGTGTTCCCAGCTAGCTTTGTGAAACTATCTTTTCACACACAATTTCCTATCAGAACTGAGCACGTGGAGAGACTTTCATTCCTTTAGCACCAACGGAAGGAGTTGACAGAGAATCAATTACTCTGTTTTCTCAGTCAGTTTCCTAGTGCTGATTTGAAGTTCCATAGATTTCACTGTAAATCCGAGTTGCAGCTTATACCTCCTCATATATATGTATGTAGAGGATTGTGCAACTGAAAAGAAACTTTTTGTTCCAAACAAGCTAAGTGAAGGAAAGTTTTCACACACACATATCTCTCAGAACTGAGCATGTGTAAAGATGTTCGTTCATCTAGCACCTTGGGAAACGTTTGGAATAGAAACAGTAACTCTGGTTTCTCAGTCTGTGTCCTAATGCGGGTTTGAAATTCCAACAGTGTTCACTGTAAACTTGAGTTGAAGCTTGTGCTTCTCCATATATATGTATTTGGTGGAATATTCATCTGAAAAGAAACTATGTGTTCCCAACTACCTAGGTGAAGATCGGCTTTCAGACACACTTATCTCTCAGATCTGAGCATGAGGAGAGATGTTCGTTCATCCAGCACAAAGGGAACGGGTTGCAGGAGAAACACTTACTCTGGTTTCTCAGTCTGTTTCCTAGTGCCGATTTGAAGTGCCTGCCGTTTTCACTGTAAAACCGAGTTGGAGCTTGTACCTCCCCATATATATGTATTTATTGGAGTTTACAAACTAAAAGAAACTTTGTGTTCCCAACAAGCTATGTGAATGAAGTCTTTCACACACACTTACCTGTCAGAACTGAGCATGTGGAGAGAGGTTTGTTCATCTAGCCCCAAGGGAACACGTTGCAGGAGAAAAACTAACTCTGGTTTCTCAGTCTGTTTCCTAGTGCCGGTTTGAAGTTCCAA
This sequence comes from Vicugna pacos, assembly GCF_048564905.1. NCBI lineage: Eukaryota > Metazoa > Chordata > Mammalia > Artiodactyla > Camelidae > Vicugna > Vicugna pacos. Next base: position 54,435,428 of record NW_027328740.1, read on the forward strand.
CAGTTTTCACTGTAAACCGAGTTTTTAGCTTGTACCTCCCCGTATATATTTATGTCCTGTTGTTTCCCACTGAAAAGAATCTGTATGTTCCTTAGAAGCTATGTCATTTACTGCTTTCACACACAGTTAAGTCTCAAAGTTTTGCTCATGGATAGACTTTCGTTCATCTGACTTAAATGAATGGGTCGCAATAATAACACTTATTCTGGTTTCTCAGTATGTTTCCTAGTGCCCGTTTGAAATTTATGCCGTTTTGTTTTTAACCGAGTTGAAGCTTGTACCTACCGTTATATATATCTGTAGATCATATTCAACTGTGTGTTCCGAACAACCTTTTTTTGTAGTTATTGTATTCTTAGACACATATTCATCTCTCAGATTTGATCATGTTCAGAGAATATAGTTCATGAAGCATTAGTGTAATGTGGAGCAATTTAAACACTCTGATTTCTCTGTATGTTTCCTAGTGCCTGTTTCAATTTCATTCTGTTTTCTCTGTGAAACATTGTTTTAGCGAGTACCTCCCCGTATATATTTATGTAGTTGTTTCCCCAATAGAAAGATACAATATGTTCCCATGTAGCCAAATTATTGTCGTGTTTCACACACATTCAACTCTCAGAATTGATCATGTGAAGAGGTGTTCATTCATCTAGCATTAAACGAGTGGGGAACAGTAGAAACAGTCTGATTTCTCAGTATGTTTCCTTGTGCCTTTTTGAAGTTTATGCAATTTTCACTGTTAAAACGAATTGTAGCTAGTCCTCCCCTTATATATATATGTTTTGTGATTCCCCACAAAAGAGAGGCTGTGTTTTCCTGACAAAAGAGATAATTGTTTGCTTTCACACACATTCAACCCTCAGAAATTAACTGTGAATAAACGTTCGTTAATCTAGCATAAAAGAAATGGATTGCAGTAGAAAGACTTACTCTGATTTCTTGTATTGTTTCTTAGTGCCTGTATAAAGTTCATATAATTTTCAGTGTAAAACTGAGTTGCAATTAATACCTCCCCTTATATATGTATGTAGTCTTGTTACCCACCCAAAAGAAACTGTGTCTTCCCATCAAGCTAAGTGTTTGACGGTATTCACACACATTAAACCCTCAGAATTCAGCATGTGTTGAGGCGTTCTTTTATCCAGCATAAAAGGTAGAGTGAATTGTAGTAAGACATTCTCTGATTTCTCTGTATGTTTCCAAGGGCCGGTTTCAATATAAAAATTGTTTGCTCTGGAAAATACGATTGCTGTGATTTCTTCCCCTTAGATATGTAAGTACCCTAGTTCCTCTAGACCAGAAACTCTGGCTTTCCAAGAAGTTATGTGAAGGACGTCTCCAACACACATACTGATGTCAGAAGTAACCATGTGGAGAGGCGTTCTTTCATCCAGCATAAAATGTAGAGTGACATGTAGAAACACTTACTCTGTTTTCTCAGCATGATTCTTAAAGCCGGTCTCAAGTAAAAGCGGTTTGCAATGGAAAAGAACCCTGGAGTTTTTGCTTCCCCTTAGATATGTAACTAGTCTAATTCCCCGTGATCAGAAACTCAGGGTTATAAAAACCTAAGTGAAGGAAGCTGCAACACAGATTCCATTCCCAAAATGGTACATGTGGGGACTATTTCCTTTATGTAACGTAAACAGCAAGGCTACAACTCAAGCACTTACCATGATTTCTCAGCATGTTTCCTAGAGTAGGTTTAAAGCTAAAAGTATTTTTCACTCAAAAACCTTATTAGAGCTTGTTCCTTCTCTTATATTTATAGGTAAGGCAGTGCCACTAACACCAAAATTCTGTGTTCCAACAGGGTCGGTGAAGGATGGTTTGCACATACATTCAGTTTTCTCTCCATCTCACTCTTTTGCTAAGGGAACCATGCAGGTTGTCTATTCTGGAAGCCAAGGAAAATTTTTTTCATTTAGGATCAGCCTCGGAGAAAACTGAGACTTGCTTCTCTTTCTTTTCCCTACTAGATTTCCTCTTGATGCATTTCCAGTTCCTCAAGAGTGAGTTCCTGTAACCAAGAAATTATTTCAAAGAAAATGAGCATGTTTCCATAAGGCCACTACTTCTTTTATATTCTTGATTTTTAATACCTCTTTTCCATCTCTTTATCTCCAGGTATCTTATTTGTATGTCCTTTGGTTGGGGCTGAAGGCTAATCAGCAGTAGTGTTGAAATTATTGCTTGATATTACTGATCTACTTTCTTTCCATGGATATTTGAATTATCATTGGATTTTAGGGAAGATAATTTCTTTAAAAAAATTCTGGTAACTATCTTGTGGGTGATTCTGAATCTCTTCTTTAAGAATTATAATGCTTAATTTCTGAATAAGTGATATTTTCATAGAGCTCAAAATTCCAAAAGTTTGAGTGCCACCACTCTCCCAAAGCCTTTCAAACTTTTCCTTGGGGGCACTCAGAACTGCGTGTGTGTGTGTGTGTCTTTCTGGACTTAGTTTAGCATGAAATGAGCAAAGGGAAGCACCCCCCTTTTTACACAAACAGCAGACGACTTTCCCAAATATATAACTTTCAAAAATATATGAACTGTAATGTTGTAGAATTTTACAAGGTGCAGTGACCTTCAGGGCTGTCAACAATGGAGGCAGAACAGTTGGGGGGACAGCAGGTGCTCGTGCTCAGTGGCTGAAGTCACGCAACATCCACGGCCACCTCTGGTTAATCTTATAGAGTTGGTGCTGTCTGCAGGCTTTCAGGGCTGTGCCCCCCTCCCCACCAAATATATATATTAGGAAAAGTGGTGAGCCTCAGTATGAGAAACAATAAAGAATTAGAAGTGGAAATTGTGTTTATTGTTTTTAAAAAGAAAAATTAGCATCCAGGTAGTTTAATTTCAGCTCCTAAAACACTGATGTGATAACACTGACAAGGATGCGTAAACACCTGTAAGATCATGGGGCAGGACTGGAGACTCTGAAGCAGCAATCACCACACACAACCTTCACTGCTGTCCTTGACAACCTTATTGAGTTACTTGATTTAAAAAAGACCATAGATATTAAATATCATCATTTTGAGAAAGCAGTTCTTTTGAAATCTTATATAATAATGTAACTGAATTGGATAAAGAAATGCTAAATATGTGATAAAGTATCCAAAGAGGTAACGATTACTGAAAACACCACAAATTGAAGATGACCACAGGATAATGTGCATATATACTTTAATGATCTGGAAGAATCAGCTCACCATTGTATTCAAGACATCTAGAGATGATGTCAAATGTGGTTGTCTTTGGATAACTTTTTGTGAATGTTAGAATGAAGTCAGGGTCAAGCACACAAGTTTAGTTTCAAAGTAAAAGGTGAAACAGACTTCTTTTCAAAAAGCTATTGTGTTTGGTTAGAAATCATCGAATCCATGGGTCAAGGGAAGAAAAAAAACCTAGTGACCACGTGAGTGTTTCAGGAGCTGGTAATAAAATGACTGTTGACAATTGTGTAAATTAGATATGAGATTGATGTCCAACTGACCCAATGATTTTTAGTCCATGTGCAAAAAATATATCAAGGAATATATACTGATTTATGTTTTCTCAGCTGTGTTGCCCCCCTTCAACCCTGCATTCTGATTGGGAATTTAAGAACTTCTACTGCAGGGAGAAGGATTTTCAGAAAAGGAGTGTCCCCAAACCGAGAAAATAAAGAAAAATTAGATGTACACTGTAGAGACACAGGGAGATCTGTTGAGCCAGATGACACTTGCTTTACTGTCAATTAGTAGGAGGCGCAGCTTTTTGATGAGTTGGGTAACATATTGCTGCCTTTCTCAAGGTATTGCCCACGGCTCTTGAGAAGTGATGAAGTGGGGCCAAGGAATTAGCCTCCGAATGCCCTCTGCCATGGATGTTGTCTCTATTTTCCACTTTTAAGCTTTAGCTTAGACAAGTTGTAGTGTCTTGCCAAGTGAGCTACAGACAGTAAGTGCGTCTTGAAGCACACGACTCTTTCCTTCTCACTGTAGCAGAGAACCTCTGCATTGGAGCATCCTGAGATGTCATCCGTGGTCATTTTTCATGTTAGGAATCAGTAAGGATGCTATATCCACATGGATGAGGAGGGTAAGGTTTCAGTCTCTAAAGTGGTAATGATGGGTTGACCTTTTCACTTAAAGAGTCTCATATCAACAAATGCGTGTCTGTTCTGGACCAAGAAGAAACAAATATTTCAAAAATAATAGCTTGAAAGGTCAGTGGGACAAGTGAGGCATCTTCTTCATGTCTTCAAATTCGGGTATCAAACATGGGTTTCCTATCCTGAGTGATACTGACAATTTGTCATGCTTTGTGCCTCATGTATACTGAAGGCTTTCCTAGATAAAATGTCTACAAATGGTAACATTCTTGATATCTGTTAAACAGGGGAAGATGAAGGAATTAAATTTAGTCCCTAATGTGCATTGATTTTTTTATAGACATCAATTTTATAGAAATTTTGAAGAATTAAAGTGACAGAAAATTGCAAAGCACCTTCTCCTTCTGGTAGAAAACTGTTCTGTTTTCCTTTTTTGATGAATGTGACATAGAATCAGTACTAATATTGTTTGTATTGTACTTAGTGTTTACAGAGTGATTCACAGCTCTTCTCCTATTTCATCTGTGCAATGACCTCTGGAAGATAAGATTTCCTAGTTATGCTTTTTAATGTCTATTTCTTAACTCTGTCTAAAAGCAGATTGATTGAGCCCCATTTGCTCAATTTAGACGGCTGGACTGATTAACTGTGTCAGAACATTCCAGGAGGCAGCAGAAAGGAAGAAACAGGGGTCCTACACGATGGAAGCTGCTCCTGAAATGATTTGATCAGCAGCCTTATCCATTTTTCCCAAGGCTGGAAACCCAACACAACCCAAGACAAGGAAAACAGGGAGCCCATGTGACTCCAACCTTTGCACGTAGAGTCACGGCTGTTCCCCTGTGCCTTGGAGAAGAGGATGATTTGGGTCTCTGTTCTACAATCTCTGTTTTGCTTTTCCTCCACAGTGTCTTGTTTTACTAGCATATGCTGAAACTTGATTTACATTTCATAGCATTAAAACAAAAATCAGGAACTCTTTATCATTTATTAACTATTTGGTAAATAGTTTTTCGTGAATTTTTAACTTTATTATTAGGACTTACCATGGCAATGTACAACAACTCGTTCCCAAGATAACAGCAGTAGCTTACACATGCTAAACTTGTATTTCCGTCTTACATAAAGAAGTCAAGCAATCGGTACCGCAGGGCTGGCTTGCATGAAGGCCCCAGGGTCAGAGAACCAGATGCCTGTTATTTTCAGCCCGTCAACTTGATGGCCCAAAGTGTCCGCCTGAGGGTCAACCATCAAGTCCACATTCCAGGCAGCTGAGAGGAGGGAAGATGCTTCAGTTCCATTTTGGAATGGTTCTGTAAAGTCCCAGGTAGCTTTCCTGCTTTTATCTTGCTTTAGACAGAGGGCTGAGAGACAGCTTGCTATGAGGTAAGCTCAGCTGAGGACCAGGCATCTCCCTCGAGGGGAGGGGAGGGAGGGGGCGGGGAGGCACCTCTCATCCTGCACGTGGTGTAAGACACCACGATGAGCCGCCAGGGGCCTCCGCAGTCCGTCCATTGCTTCGGGCTGCACTGAGCGGCTGGTAACAGTTGAGATTTTCATGTAGAGTTGCGTGTATGCTGGAACAATTGCTCAGTTCATTTAAACTAGTGGCTACTAGAGCACGTTGGAGAACACATTTGTTCTCATCTTCTAGCCAGGGACCCTCCCGCCAGGTTTCTGTCCTGCTGTTCATTTCCACGTTATTTGCCAAGATTTCCGGAGGAAATGTAAGCAGCCTGATGCTCAAATGCTTTTCTGTGTGATTCCCCCCTTGTTCTTTAAAGGAACAGCAAATTGCCTAGAGAACAGTGGACAAAATGCCAACCCCCCATTTCTTTAAGGGTCTGAGATTTGGTGTTAGGAAATAGAAGAAATTTCCAGAAACCCCCTTAAGAAAAATTATTTCTTTCAAATGTGGTTTGGAACAGCAAAGACAATATACTTTATAGCACAGCTTTTAAGACAGCTGAAGAGGCAGTAAGTTCCCGTAATGAAACTTCCAACAATTCTTTATATTTCTCCTGGAATTTCCTTGGTTCCTGATGTAAATTTTTAATAATTAATATCAGCTTTCTATTCTTTCTCTTCCTGTAGATGTAGAATTAATGTGAAAATAGCTCTTTGTGTCACTGATAAAGCCTCCTGGTCAGCCTTCTAGCTAAACAGCTTGTGTACGTTTCGGTGGCAGGTGTGCTAAATAGTATTTTTCAGGCACTTGAGGGATGCCCATCACACCAGCACTGCGGGAGCCTGTTTCTCACCCACAACCAGGTGAGACCCTCCTTTCTTCCGCTGCCTCACCCAGGCCCCCATATTCTGATTCTTTCTCACGACCCATTTTCATAAAGTTCAGCCCTGCACCAGCAGAGGAAGTCTTGGTTTCTCAAAGACCAGGAAATTAGTTCTAGGTTTTCTGTTAAAGGACAGTGTATAAAATCAGGCACATTGATATGTCTTTTGAGGTCTCAGGATCCCTGCATTTAAAACAAGATCTTGAGTTACAATACTATTCTCTTCCACTTTTGAAATTCTAAAGCTCCACACAATAGCTTTTTTTAATTGCTAAAATTTTTCTAGAATATATTTTTCGAAGATTCACAAATATCTGTTAATTTATATTTAAAAATGTTATATTTAAGAAATGGAATATTTACATTTAAATAGGAATTTAAGTCAAGAAATGTTTGATACTGAATGTTTACTATGAATTCAAGTATGTAAGCTTGATGTCTGTGGTACTGTCGATAAACCACAAAATTTGAGAGATGTTGGTTAAAGTTTATCTGGGGCAAAATGAGGACCAGATTCCAGGTGACAGCATCTCAGAGAGCTTGCAGGAACTGCTCTGAAGATGAGGGGGAGCTCAGAATTATATAAGATTTCAGTGAAGGGGGACGTGCGGTCCAGTACACGTTTAGGCAGAGGCTGCAGCCAGTCAAGGAGCAGGTGTCTCTGTTAATGATTTTAGTGCTTTTCTAGATAGGAAGAGATGCAAGAATTTGGGCTCATAAAATTTCCTGAAAATGTCTAACTATCTGAAGACTTTTCTGCCCATTTTCCCAGAGCACAGAGCGCCCCATTCCTGATGTTCAGAGGGTGTTGAAGGTCAGCAGCTGCAGTGGCTCATGACTTAAGCAAATCAGAGGCAGATGACAAGTGCCAATTTTTAGTTGACAATATGTATATATTGTAGGAAAAAATGTTACTTTCCAACCCTACCCGTACTCTAGTTTTAGTTAGAGATCAACGGATTACTGTGTTAGATGACTTAGGTCAGACGAGGGGGCGACGGGGTCGTCTCGTGAGCTGGCCGGTGGTCTATGTCAGCCTCCTTGATCACATCCAGTTTTCTTTCTCTTCAAATAGCATGCTTCTGATTTTGTGAAGTTTAGAGCCTGTCCTGTGCACATGGGGTCTGGAGATGGCCCTGTTCCTTTGTGGTCTTTGTTTATTTTGTGAATTATGTTGTGAAACTTTATGTGCCCAAGCTTCATCATAACTTCAAATTTAAAGGATTTAAATATGGGAGATGGATGCCAAGTTCTGGGAATAGATTTTCAGGATAACAGCCAGGATTGGTAAAAAGTAGGGAGAATGGATACAGCCTTCAAAAAAGAAATGCTATTTTACAATTTCTGGCAGAAAAATTAAAAGGCTTGTTGGGATTCTATCAGGAATGTTTAATTGGTAGACTTGTCTCCCATTTTCATGAAACAAAATAATTTTATTATTTGTTCAGTGCCTACTGTCTGGCAATGAGGTAGCCCCTTTGCATATAGTTTTATCATTTAATCTGTACAAAGAATCCTAGGAGAACACACGTGTCACAGGTGAAGGAACCAAGAACATCCAGGGTATGTGACAGGAAGGCAGATGGGCTGGAGGGCTTACCCTCCTTCAGGCTGAGACAGAGACACCAAGGCTTATTGACAAGCATGTTGCTGAAGTGGTTTACTTAATACTTTGCTTCCTTCATGAAGTGGACCCCTTGAAATTGTTTATGTCTGGCTTATCTTCCCCTCTCTCCTCTACCTCAGGACTTCTCATAAGTAGAATGAATTCGGCCTCAACTTATTCAGTAAAACCAGAAAATATAAAATTAGGCCACACAAATGTCTGATTAGTCCTTGTAATTCAGTAATTCCTAAAATTCCTAGAAACGCAAGGAAGGTGTGTTACCTCGGGGACTGAGTGCATTTGAAGAGTGAGAAATGTAGTGTGATCTGGTAAAGGCACAGGCTCTATAGACAAAGATCCGGGTTTGGATCCTGGCTCCACCATGTACTGGAAACATGACCACCAAGAGCCTCAGTTTCTTCATGTGTTGAATGGGCTGATGGAGCTCACCTCCAAGCAGTCAGGTCAAAATGAGATGGTACGAGTGACTCTCAGGCAGAATGCTTGACATAGTGCTAGTTACTCTTGCTGCTTTATAATGTCTTCTTAGGTAATTCTGTTGTCCATTGGCTTGCGAATACCTCCTCATTTGGTTTAAGAAAAATAGCATGCCTTAAGAATTTTAAAATAAGGAATGAAGATTTACTGAATACTGCTGGGTGTATTCTTATAGTTCATTTATTAAAAAAATAAATAGGAGTTCTCTAAACAGAATTTATTCAGTGTGCCTTGAATATGATTCAGTTAAATATGATTTTCCTTTAAATTCTTTTCAGAAATTTTCTGTGATATGTTTATTGAATAGTAGTTGAAGTTTTCTGAGGAGGGGTTACATTTTAAAAAGTTTATTCTAGTAACAATTGATACATTAAATAAATGATTCATATCCCTGGACAGCGTAAAGCCCTGTTTTTTTTTTAATATATAAAATTTTGGGGGATAGTTCTATGACATTTTATTGGGCAGAAGTATTTCCCATTTCCATTTTACAGGCAGAGAAGATGAGTCACACGATACTCATTATACAAGAGCAGCAGAGGTTGATTAATTTGGGCAGAAGAGGAAAAGTGTTTGGAGAAAAAATCCTTGCTTCTCAAACTGGACACATTCTGCGGTGCTGTGCAGCTGAAACGGTTTTGAATTTGTTTCTGGGTTGTCCTAGATTTCGGCCCATGTGCCTGGAAAGGTCTCTCAGGCAAACATGCTAATTTAAGAAGTTTGTCATTCTAAATGCTCTTAAGAGGATTAAACAAATTCCACAGCAAATAAATAAACATGTTTGGAAGGTTTTCCACCCTCATGTAATTTCCAGAAAACAGACATTATTCACTTGCTAAACCAAACACACAGGTATATTAATGAGCCTGACTCACATGACTGGACAGCAAGGAGGGAGCCTCATCTATTGGGTGAGTTCTGCTACAAGAACCGCACCTGAAGGTTTAATTAGTATTTATTTCCAGCGAGTGCTGCTCCAGCCTTTTTCTCCCCAATGTAAGAAAGCGCCCTCCTTTCCTGGCCGTTAGTGTGCAGAGCCCCGCGGCTACAACACTCCCCTGATGGAGCCAGTTTGCTTAGAAACGTTTAGCTACACTCGCAGCGGGGATCATCAGTCACTTCTGTGTGTTCACCTCCATATGCAGGGGAGAAAATCGAGTTTTGCTGGCGACAAACGCTAATTGACCACCAGTTGTTTCAGAGGGACTGTGATGTTGAAAACTGGAGTCCCTTTCATTTTTATATGTTGGATGCAGACAAACTGCACGGCGACACCCCCACTGTAAGTACACCCACCAGGGAGGGGGTCGGAATTTGGATCTGCACGTATTCAGATCCTGGCACTGGTCAGCTTACTATGTTCTCGCTGGGTTTGGGAGACTGTTTCCGTAGTGATTGATTTGGTTTCGAATAAATTTGCACAGCCGTCTCCTTCAGTCGAGTTCTGATGAGTTCAGTTGGGAGGGGCATGTGAAACTGGGGCAGGCAGAGAGGTGCAATGAAGACTAGACACCATCTGGTTACCTCTCATTTTTTATGGGCCCCAAAATGGTTGTCTTGTTTTCTTTTCCCCTCCATCCACCCCATCAGGTCAGGGAGTGGTCTTCAAGAATATCTTCCTAAAATATAAAGTAATGAAGAAGGCAGTGTGTCTCTTTGGTTGATTTCATTTGACTTGGGTTCATTATAAAAGATTTTCTGGTGAGGATTTTATGAGCTCTTAAAAGCTGGAAGAGCAGCACAACCAAGGAGAGAAAGTCAGAGAAACGAGTCAGTGGCCACTGTGAGGTCTGGGGGATGAGGGCAGGAGGTGGGGCAGAGGCAGAACCTTGGCCACCCCTGCAGCCCTGAAGGCAACGTGCGCATGTAAAGCCAGCGTCTCTTGTCACCATGTGTTCTAACAGGACTCCCACTAAAGGAATGCGTGGAGATTTAGGGAGGCCTTACCCTTTACCCTCTTGTCAAACATCTTTAATGCTGACTATATTTATTCAAGATGACACAGAGATCACCTGCAGCGCTTGAGGGAGTGGTGCTTGCTTCCTGTCTTGCCCGGCCCAGTCTCACTCATCAGACACCTGATTCTTGCAGGCACTGCAGTGCTCGTGGGGGGAGTTCTGCTCCTGGGGGTCTCTGCTCCTGTGGTGGGAGCTCTGCTCCTCAGGCAACTGGGCACTGGAGTGCTAACATTGGAGCCGGTCACACTAGCACTGTTCCCTCTCCACGTGATGAGCCCTTTGTGTAAGTAGTAGAGGTGAGATTCAGAGTCTTCCTGTGTCTACAGAGTTCTCCAGTAAAGCCAACTTGGAGGAAAGAAAGAAAATGCCTACTGTTCCATGACTGTGTCCTAAGGGTTTATAGCTCACTGCAGAGCAGACGTGAGATCTCATTCAGTAAATAATCTGGGGTCTTGACTCTGACTTGTCATGAATTTGGCATTCTCATAATGTTATTTCTCTTAAAATATGTCTAAGCAATCATTTTTGTGTGATGGTTATGTGTGCATAAGTGTCCTGAAGAAACTGTTGTGGATGGAAGTGTGGGCATCAGTGGTACCAGAAGGGCTGGTGGCCCTGGGGGCTGCCCGAGCTCCACACCATTTGTTACCAGCAGTCTTTCAGATTGCATCTTATTCCAAAGCTCACCGGGGCTCCCATCTCTCACTATGTGACTTGAGAGAATATTTGTTCAGAGGGGAGGTGACAGGGTGCTTCCAAGTCTGGGTTCTGGGGTTCCCTGTCTAAAGGTGGCACTGGCACAAATCCTTTATTCATGGAGTAATGAAGCCCCACAGTCTCGTGGCTAATTGGGCCTCCCTTTCCTTCTTCATGTGAGGAGCTGGAGGGCTTGGGTTAGGCCCCCAAACCTGTTTATTGTGAGCTTTCAGCCCTATCACACAACCTGGGCTGTCCCGTTTCAGTCACATGACTTTGATTTTTGCAGGTAGGTGTGACCCCTGGACAGTGTCTGGGACTTCTAGGTTTCCCCTACAGTAGGAACACTGAAGAAGGTGCATCCCGTACGGTGTGTTCGGGGGTCTCGAGGACAAGTAGGGACCCACAGACAGATGTCTGGAGGGGTGGCTACCAGGACCGAGTCTTGGAAGAACAGAAATTCCATTACTGTTGTAACAGTGAATTTAAGGGATTAATTCGGGAAGGTCTGATGCAATTGAGATTAAAAATATTATCTGGGTTTTATTGTTAGCAGTAGTGGTTTTTAACCCTTAGACCCAGTCCCCGCTTTTTATAAGAAATAATTTGTAACCTTTCTTTTTTGGTGCCCGGAATTGAACATCACAGAAAGTGTAACCTAAGTATAAATATGATAAACAAGTAGGTAGATGGAAAGACGTGGTACCTAAATTCTTATATTATGGGGTATTTTATAGTCTATGCTAATTAATGACCTCTCAGGAAACAAGGCACTTACAAAGGGAGTAACTTCTAATAAACTACTTTTCTAAGCCTTACCTAACCGGGAAACAAGTGGCTTCACAATGTTAGAGCACCTCCCAGGTCCCCGGGGAAATCTCCTTGTCAGAGTTACACTTGCTGATGGTGTCCTGTGCCAAGTGCATGCACATGCGGTTCGGAAGCTGCCCGGAGGCTGACTCCGGGGATTCCTTCTCTGTCGCAGCTGTGAGGGAGCCTTGCCTTTCCTGACCACAACCAAAGAGGCGAATTTAAATCTCTGAAAACTGCCATACCAGTGTATATCATAACCCTCACAAGATATGTTGAATAAAGTAGAGAACTTTAAGTGTCTCCTTTAGGATAGAAATAGGGTATAAAAGAAACCATGAATTAAAAAATTCTAGTGCCCGAATAAGTGCTACATTACACTGGCTGCATTATAAGGTTTGACAACTTCATTACTGCTTTCCATACCACATCTTGTAGTTAGATTTTATTTATCTTTTTTCCCTAAAGAAAAAAAAATCATTTGATGATTTCTTGTGTCAGAGGTGATGAGCAGAAAGCAAGTGTAAAACAGGGAATCGTGACACTTGTCAGTCTAAGACCATCTCCGTCACTGCACAGATCATCTTTACTCATTATACTGCACTTTTTGGAATCACCTTCTCACTTGGAAAAACCCCTGTGTCAGTTGCATTTTTTAGTAAAACAATTCTTTTTCTTACGTAGAACATCAGTGATGTTTTCAAGATGATAAAAAAAAATTTTGCCCATGGCATTTAAACAGTTGCTTATTCTCATAATTCATGGCTCATGGTTTCGTATTTGTCACAATTGGAGAACTGTGTTTTCTTTGTGCAAATTCTCATTGCTTTGGTGATGCAGGGCCACATGTCCTTACTGGATGGAGTATGATAGTAGTTGTTTGCATTCTCTCCCTAAATCTGGAGTCCTGTTTTATGTTTCCTGTTAACTTAAAAAATAGGAATACTGTTATTTACCTAAATATCTAACCTCACACCAGTGATGCATATCAAATTGGTCCAAATAGGAATTCCAATATTAAATGAGACAGTAATTTCACAACCCACTGTTCCAAAAAATTGGATTTATGGTTCAATTATACCAGGGACATTAGCTGTTTTAATTGAATCAATAATTGCTTTCTTCAATAAAAGTTTCCATTCCATATGCTCTTTTGGTTTATTGTTCTTCAGTGTTTCATTTGTTTTCGTTCCCAAAAATATGTCATTGAAAATCATTGCTGGTTTTGCTACCTCATGCTGGAGAGGAAGGCTTGTGACTGTTTTATAGTCACTGGTTTCATGGTTGTATGAGTGCTTAATGCCAGCTTGCAGGGGTGTGGAGACCTAATGAAGTGTGTTTAGTCTACACTGAGAAATGTTTAGTCTACACTGAGTGCAGGGTTAGTGTTCGCAGCACATTTCATCAGAATCATAATCCATTACAATCATCCTCTATTAATAATCAGTGTTATCCTTCTAACATCTCCAGGAGAGGAAATGTAGTAGTCTTAATGCAAATCTTTGCCAAACTTTCAGTCAATTCAACACATTTAAAGCTATGCTGTCAATAAGACAGTGTGCCTGCTATCCCTACTTCTGCTCCTCCTGACCCAGGATGCCGTCTCCATGGCTGATGACCCACTAGACACTGGATTCTTGATACCATGGCTCTCTGTGTTCTGGGACATCTGGGGACCTCAGCACTGTTTAAGGGCCTTTGGGTCCCACCTCTTCAGAGCATTGTTGAGATGAGATCTGTGGGTTCACCCTGATTCTTGAGTGTACGGTACATTTTTTCTAGCACCAACACAAGCCAGCGTGGCAGCACTGCTTTGACCACATGCTGGGACAGCGTGTGCTTATCAGTTCTTGGGTTTAAAATTTTCTGTTCTAATTTCTAACATGGGGTATATTGACAGATACACTCTATGTAAACCGAAGCTCTGTGGGGTTTTCAGCAACTTCTAAGAGCATAAATATTCCTGAAGCAGCTAACCTTCCTCCCAAGAAGTGAGGAGCAAGCTGGCAAGTTCTGGGTGCCTGCGGCGGCCAAGCTGTGCAGCCCAGGCTGCTCACTGAGGAGCAAGGAGAGAATCTTTAAAACCTACTTCCATGTTGTGTTTCACAGAACCTCAGAACCGAACGTTTTAAAATTTAAAGAGGGGTGATTATTTTTCTAATAAATTATTTTATTTTCTTCCTTTTTCAGTATTATTAGGTAGAATTATTACAGTTCAACTCCACATACACATATTGCATTTAAATACATTTATAGAGTATACTGCATTTTTTAGTTTACATATATGTACTAATTATTGTTTCTAAGAACAGATTAGAGCTTTAGATTTTTAAACTTACAGTTACCAGAAGAATAGAGCCAAATACAAAAGAATAATAAACAGAATATGGTAATCCAATCACAAAGGACAGTCAGATGTGATTACACATATTCAAGAAATCAAAATAATAATTAGTTCATTGGCGGTCTAATTTTTATTGTTATTAAATTTAGATTCCTCATAAATGAAGTCATATGGCATTATTCTTTCTCATTCCACCCCACTTCATGTAGAATGACAGTCTTCAGGTCCATCCATATTGCTGCAAATGGCATCTTTTATGGCTGAGCATTCCATTTTACATATGTATCACCTCTTTATCCAGTCATGTGCTGATGGACATTTGTGTTGTTTCCATGTTTATTTTTCTATGTCCCTTCTTGCAGCAATTACTGATTTTAAATATTTTCCACCTGAAAATCCTTCCTGAAGGATATATGGTAACAGGAATCAAAAACAGTTACAGCACAGGGCTGTGTGTGATGGGCCCTGTGGGCTTGGTAGGAAGATTGGCGGAAAGGATTTCAGATTCTGATCAAACGATTCCTCCTACTGTAGCCTTGCTGACCGCCTCTCTCACTGCCTGCACTACAAGTCTGACCAGTCGCTCCTGTGAATCCCACTCTATTGTGCACCAATTTTCTCCAACTGGTGTCATCCCGCAGGGACCTTAGGTGAGGCACCTAAGCTCCTGTGTTGGTTTCTTCCATCAGCCCTTAACTTCCTTGGGAGCCTGGACTGTCTCATTGCCCCAAGTATCCTTAATGCCTAGTGAGATGCCTGATAGAGCTGGTACTTAACAAGCACATGGGTCAAATGAAAAAACCTGATCAAAGAAAAGGCCCTCATTTTTCAGACATGCCTACTTGAGTACATAGGGTAAAATGACATGTCTTCTTGGATTTGCTGTCAACTACTTCAACAAAGGACAAGGAAAAGAACAAAGATCTGAATAAAGGAAATATGGAAAAGTTTATGAATTCCTTATTCTGGGTGATGGGCTTATTGTACTATACTTACTGATGTATACTTAGTTAGCTTATAATTTTACTATCATTAGCAGAATAGCAAGTATTAATACATATTAATTAAAATCATTTGAGCAGACAAAATTACCCCAAACAAAATCCTTACTGTCCTAGTAGTCTGTCTTACAGAAATCTTTTCCCACAAAGACAGGAAAAAAGGGAAAGAGATCCGTGCAGTATTTCCATGTTGTCAAAAGACCAAAGGCCGACACAAAATTAGAGATTCTAAAAAAAATAAAGAGGCTGAAATCAATGTCCTGAAAACCTAGACCAGAATCCTAAATGGCCCAACTTAACTAACCTCAGCACTGCCGCATCAAGAATGGGGCAAATAGCACCTAGTGGATTTTTTTTTAATAAATAAATAATGATCCAGTTCCTACCACAGGAAATTATGATAAGACTGAGTATAAATTCTAACACCAAATATTGTCCAAATTATAATTTCTACTTGATTCAAACTGCTTCTTCTTTAAAATCTGAATCTTTTTAAACTTAAGACATATTTGTGGCATATGACCTAGTGATAAAATGTTCAACCCGCTTGTATTCAAAAAGTTCACCAATGTAAGAGTTTATTATATCAACTATTGCTTTATGGGAAACCCATGTGCCTTGTCACTCTCTTTCATAAGATTTCCTGTGGAAAATTCAATCCTTCATTCAGGAACGGGCTGAGAAAATGGTCTGATGGAAAACCTTCATACACTGCAACACAAGAAAATGAAAATGACTGTGAGCAGTCCGTGAAACTGGCAGACACACACAGTGCATGACTGTGTTCCCGCCTCGACTTTCTTTAACCAGCAGGGAAAATGTGCATCTCAAGAAATAGACATAAACACTTTTCAGGACCTGAGCACACAATTTCCATTTCAGGGTTTAGTGGGCTTCCATTTACTTCTATAAGAAATGTTTAAAACAACAGAACAACAGCTGAGATAGGGCTTAAAGTAACTTTTATTTCTTAGTGAAAACAAGGCCAGCTGATAGTTGTCATTTTTACTTTATTTGATCTCACTCTCCTACTTTACCTCCCCAACCACCTCCACAAAATGATGGTGAACGTCCCCTCCTGGGTTAGAAGTCTAAGTAGAAAGTGCCAATCACATGGAGGTGTGCTTTGTTGTTTTATTTTTAAAAAGAAACATGTTTCATTCATGTGATTTAATAATTAAGATCAAGAAACAAACTCTATTCAATAAATGGTAGCCAACAAATGTCGTCATAGCTGCTCATCAGGTTTGGCCCCATGTTACACACATTTACATGGACATGTGCCATGTGCCGTCATGGGACATGGTGAGTGGGGACAGGGTCTCTGCTCTCACAGGGCACACAGCCTGGTTGGGAGGGGGTGTTCAATCATTGCCTTTTTTTAATTTACTTACAAATTGTGGGTAATGCTATTTAAAAAGAATAAAATGAGTTAATGAAAGAGAAAAATACAAGGAGTGTATTTAGGCTGAGGGAAGACAGGGAACCTCTTTGAAGTGCTGACACTCCACTGAGACCCAAAGGACAACTCCGGTGCTGCAGGTGAAGGGCAGGGACACACTGATAAAGGGCTGATATCCAGAAAATAGCAAAATTTCTTTAAACTCAACAAGAAGAATGAATAACCTGCTTAAAAAATGAGCAAAATGCCTCAACACACACCTCATCATAGAAGGAATCTAGATGCCAAAGAAGTCTATGGAAACATGCTCCACAGCATCTGTCATCAAGGGGATGCAGACTGAAACAGTGAGGTACCACTGCACACCTGTCAGAACTGCCAAAACGCAGAACACTGACAGCACCGAATGCTGGTGAGGATGTGGAGCGACAGGAATTCTCATGCATTGCTGGTGGGAATGAAAAATGGCCCAGATACTTTGGAAGATGGTCTGGCAAATTTTTACAAAACAAAACGTACTCCTACCATATGATCTGGCAACTGTGCTCCTTGGTGTTTACTCTACAAAATGGAAACTTATGTCCACACACAAATCTGCATACAGATGTTAATAGCAGCTTTATTCGTAATCACCAGAACTCAGAAGCAACTAAGCTTTTCTTCAGTAGGTGAATGGATAAACTGTGGTCCAGGCAGAAAATGGACTATTAATTTGTGTTAAAATGGAATGAGTTATCAAGGCATGGAAAGACATGGAAGAACCTTAAATGCATATTACTAAGTGAAAGAAGCCAATCTGGGAAGGTTCTGCAACTGTCTGATTCCAACTGTATGGTGTTCTGGGAAAGGCAAAACCACAGAGACTAAAAGATCAGTGGCTGTCAGAGGCAAGAAGGGAAGGAGCAATGAACGAGGTGCAGCATGGAGCATTTTTAGGGTCACTAAGACGGATTACTCTGCATGATGCTGTGACAGTGGAAATATGTCACTGTACATCTGACCAAACACACAGAGTGCACACCACCAAGTGTAAATCCTATTGTCAAGTATGGGCTCTGGGTGATAATGACGTGTCAGTGTATGTTCACCAACTGTCGCACATGCACTCTCTGGTGCAGGTGTTAATAGTGAGGAGGCTGTGGGGACAAACTGCAGTTCACACCCCCAATCCGGCCCCAGCCACCGCTGTGAATAAAGCTATGTGTCTGTGTGGATTGTCCGGCTGCTCTGGCGTCTGAAGAGCAGAGCTGAGCAGCTGCACCAGAGAGCAGGAGGTTTGCAGACCCTGAAATATTTACTCCCAAGCCCTTGACAGAAAAAATTCTGCTCAGCCCTGTTGTACAAGAATCAGGATTCACCCCGATGAGACAGGACAGCAGGGCCCAAACCAGGCATGTTAATCGGACTGAAGCAATGTTTTAGTTCCAACACGTTTGTTGAAGTCCTGCAGGTCCAGCGACAGACTGTAGCCAGGAAGCGTCTGCAGGAGGAGTCGGTAGCAGGCCTTCCCGCCAGGATCCGGGATGCCGTGTGCCGTGCACTGCACGGGGGCCACCCGTTGAAGGAGGCGGACTTGCAGTGGAAGCCGATCAAATCATAGAGCTCGGAGAGGATGCTGCACTGCTGAATTCTCTCCTTGGAACGCTGAAGCACATGGAGAAAAGCAACAAGCATTTGAACGAAACATGTCAGTGACAAAAGACACGTGAAAATGATTTTCCCATTAAACAGAGACCCGATGACACAGGAAGGAAGAAGAAGGCTGACTTCGTGCAATGAAGGGACCGGATGCAGAAACGCAGGGAAGCAGTGCTGTGCAGACGCTCCAGTCCCCCTCCGGGCCCAACCTCTCCACGTTCCGCCTGTCCTTTTACTAGAAAGGCCCGTATTCCCTGAAACAGAGGAATCTGCTACCTAAACATGGGACACAGAGCAGGGAAAGAGTAAAAGGAAGGAAAGTAAAGGAACAACAGTTGATCTAGACCCTAGGATTTGGACGGGACTTTCACCAAACACACAACTTCTCAAAGCACAGAGCACACAGTGAGAGGCTGACAGTGACTGCGACTTCTGCTCCTTAAACACCAGCTACCTGGCAGCACATGCTGCGCCCCTTACTGAAACATTACAATCATCTCAGAAATTATTACTACCCTGGCTCACAGGCAAGGAAATCTGAAACTCGGGGAGGAATTATTATCATCCTGGAGAAAGTCCCATGACCCAGAAGTGTCAGAGCCTCCAGTAGAAACTGGAATAAAATGTTCCACTTCACCACGGGCCCTGAGCCTCAGGCTGAGGCCACGTCAGGTCTGCACGGGCCCAGAGCATGAGTCTGTGGGACAGGGAATGCTCCCACTCGAAGTGCCAGGCCAAGGCCCTCAGAAACCTATGAAATGAAACCAAATCCCTAAACTCATTTCCAACTCACTGCCCTGACTGGGAGGACTGCTCAGCACATCTGTGCTGTCACCTGTGCACAGGCTGAGCAAGGGGCCCAGACAGTGATGTGACGCCCAGTGGAAGTGGCTCGGAGGGCACTTCATCACAGGACAGACTCTCCCAGCTTCCAACGCTGACCCTCCATTCCATTTCCAACTGGAAAGTAAGTTTAGACTTGTTTTCCTCTCCTAGATACAAACAGAGTGGTAACATCAGCAGGAAACTCAGAACAGAGGAAGAGTCTCCTGGCCATTTGGAAGGATAGGCCGGGGAGGGAACAGAGACAGGGATCAGAAACACCCGCTTTCCAGTCCAAAGTCTGCATGTCACTTGAATTGAGAGTTTCCTTATTAATACAGGTGATAAAATCTAATTATGATTATTGGAAAAAACTAAATGAAATAACGTATGCCAATAGCATAGGTCTAAAATCCTCCATGAGTATTCCAGGAATGGACGTGATCGTGGTTAGTTACTGTCTGCCAAGTCTTGGGTGCTAAGCCCACATCAGCCAGCCAGAGATGTACCAGAGAATGCCTCACCAGCCAGCAGCCTTCTCCAACTTGGAAACTCACAGTGTCTGAAGAACAGGCAGTGGTGGATGCTTTGGGACACTCTGGAGGTAGCACTCCAGTGATGACTTTAAAAAGCAGGGGAGAATTTAGGGGACCATACAGTTCAAATACAGAAAACACATTCCATGTCTACTCACATTGATCTCTAGCCATGATGAATCAGAGAAGAAATACATATTCAAACTTACAACAATTTCCCACATAAGTGCATCAAAACTATTTCGAAAGAATGTAGCTTTCTTCTCTAGATCACACAGCGGGGATTACAAGGTTTGTACTGAGAGCCCTACTTGTAAAACATCTACTAAAATAACTGGTTCCACTATCAGTCATAAACATTCGAAGAGAAGGATGGAGAAGAACAAAGCCAAGCTAATACACTCTAGTCTTTTGTTGGGTTACAATGTCACAGAGGAGATGGACAGGTCATCAAGGAGGCACTCTGCCATTATCACGGAGCCGGGGAGCGGGATGTGCGGCAAGATGTATGACGCAGCCGCAGCTGTGCCCACGCTTCTAGGCAGGTACTCAAAGTCACCTCAACAAGGTGTCAAATGCTTGTGCCCACGTCCTCATCACCTGACATGTATTAAAGAGAAATGAAAACCTATAAACGGCCAATATCCTTGGTGGGTACACCGTCCAAAGAGCAAAGTCACAGTTTGACAACTGGCCATCCCGGTTCCCTGGGATTCATTCTTGGAGAACGTTAAAAACCACTACTTAGTCCTCAAGAAGTTCTGCCTACTTGTCCTATTTTTGGCTCAGGGATACAGCACGTTCACGTGGTCTTTAATGTTTGCACAGATTTGGCTGTCTTTCTCCAGGTTCACTTGTCCATTCTGAAGCGGCCTGAGTTAAGTCCATCCTCCGTAAGATCAATTCCCTCCAGTGACAACTCATCGAGCCTGCAATTAAAAACCAACTGAACAGGACTGTCCTCAGCTAAAAATGTCACCCACCCTTCACTGCTTTCTTAATGTCCTTTCCTGGCTAATTGCAACAGACTAACACGTCCCTCCAACCAGCTCCCCAACTATGACAAACAGAAATTAAGGTCCATAAAAGAGGAGACAACTCCATAGTCACTTCTGAATTCCTAGCATATAGTAATGTCAATAAATAGAACTATGATTATGGCTTCTTTCCTTTAGAACCTTTCTGGTTATTTAAATGACACCTTAGAAGGGAAGTGTTTGGGTCCAGTATCTTGATCCAGAAAACTCTGGAGGTATTTTTCGGAATGGCTGTTCACTGATTCATTCAAAGCACAACTTCTCATTCCTGGAAAAGCTGTGATTTTCTGCCAGGAGTTTGTTGTCACTCTCATGCCAGAACAGCTTTAAACTAAATCCTTACTTTGGATTTGTTATTTTTCCCCTCTTCCAAAAAAATTGACTTTCCTTACTTTCTTGCCTTGAGGAATGATTTATTTCTTTCTTCCTAATTCACCCTTTAGTAAAGCAGGCTTCTCAGGATGGGCTTGGTCTTACATAGGAACAGCCATCTAACTCCCAGTGTGAGAGGCCTGGGGCTCACCTCCTGCCCTCCTGCCAGAGCAACTAAAATTCAGTTCAGGAGCCAACCGGCACCCCAGGGTTTCTATGGCTCGTGGATCTCCCAGAATCCCTGCTTTCTGGTTTGTCTTGGTTTCTGAGGATTTCCCCTCACTTTCTTGACAACTAGCTGTGCAGCTTGAAAGATGAGGAAGGCAGGCTTTATTTCTTAATCAGCATTTTAAGGAACTTGTGTAATGAAGATTTTCACGAGTTTGTAGAACCCTCCATTGCTGAGACAGAAAACACACTAGATGTTTTCTAAATTTAGCTCTCATGTGCATTTTTTCTTTGCTTTTGTTTTCTTAACTGCTAACAGTCATTTTTTAATTTAAAAAAAATAAGGCCACTAATAGGATAGAAACTTGAAGGGGCAAAAAAAATTAAAGGGCAAAGACAGAAAAATGATAAGTACTCTACAAAGTTAAAAGAATAAATACACTATGGATCAGATCAGCAATTCTCAGTAACAGCTAATTGAAATCTGACCATGAGGTAAAACGTCTCTCCTGTCAGGAGATGACCAACAGAAAATAGAATTAAATCAACAAACTTAAATTCTAAGTCTGGCGAGGTATAGAAGTCTACCAGCTAAATGTGTCTTCTTCTGGAAAAGAGGGAGAATCACCAGCTCTTTACTGTGGAGCCTGAGCCCACGGGAGGATGGTGAAGTGATCTCTGTAAGTACTCAATTAGCAAAGTGACTGATAATAAAGAGACGTGAGCTTTGATGACAGAGATGATAGTACTATTCACTTGTCCTGTCAAGTATGTCTTCACGTTCAGTGATCAATACCTAGGCGTCCTCAGGGATTGAGAATATAGGAAAATGCACAGCCCGGGCCGAGAACTCCTCTGTGATTCTGACACTGCACTTAGATGTCTCAAGGGCACCTCCAACTCCACCTGCAAAGAGCTGACTTCACGGTGCTCCTCTCATAGCCGTCCTGCCCAGGGCAACTGGGTGGGGCAAGGTCTCCCTGCCTCTCCCAGCTCAGGCCCATCACTCACAGATGTGACTGGACCCCTCCTTCAGGGCCCTGATTTCCTCAGTCACCGGGTGCCACCACCCACACCTGACCTACCATGTACTGACTGTCACTCCCTCAGCACTGACTCTGTGCTGGGGACCACGCTGCACACTGTGCACACGTTATCTCACTGGATCTCCACAGCAGTCCTAGGAAGTCGGTACATCACTGCTTCAATTGATTAGATAAATTGTTTCACTTCCTTGAGTGCGTCATCCAAAGTGACACGGCTACTGAGCCACAAACCTGGGACTGAAAATCACTTGAAAATTGAACACTGCTACACCTCGCAGCCACCCTACTCTGACTCATCACATCACCTCCTGCCAAGCCTTCTAAATGTTTCTAAACATTCTACAGTGCAAAAGTGATCTACGAGAGCACACGACTCCCCTACTTAAAATCTGTCAATGACGGTCCACTGCCCTTAGGAGAAAGCCCCACCGGGCCTGAGCACAGCCCAACGGCACGGCATCCGCGTTCCCTGCACGGCCACGCTGCCTCACCCACCACGCAGCTCTACACGTGCAGCGTCCAGGACAGGGATGCTGACTCCGTACAACCCGGGGCTCGTCTCACTCAAACAATGATCACCCTCTTCTGTGGTCACCCTCTTCAATGCTGACTCTCAGAAAAATGTTTTCTCAGGATGAATCAATATCTTTTTCCTTACAACTGCCAGTCATTGATAGTGAGCTTCCCCCAAAATAGAGACCTATTCCTCAGTTTCCTTATCTGTAAAGTGGGAATAACAAGGTAATATATGAGGTTTTAAGAGAAATAATATTCATGTGAGTCTGAGTGACAATTCCCAACATACAGTAAGCACTCAATATGTGCTTACTTATTATTAATAAGAATATATTCCATTCCAGCAAACTTAAATCAATGTTTAATGGCTTTGTCCAACAGACTACAGACAAACTGTTGGACGAACCGTTTTGAGCAGATCAGCACAAGCATACTGGGAGAGGTAAGCGCTGACTCCAGTTACAGCTGCAACCAACCAGCACTACGGGGCGGGGGCAGTTTGCCCAAACTCTTACATGTTGCTTGAGCATTTAGTTGTCGTTATTGAATAAAGACAGGTGTTCTTTAGTCAAAACTCCTGAAACATATATCTTCAAAGATTAATGCAAATTGGGTTTCAAGTACAACATTCTCACTAGGAATTATTTGAAAATGATAGTCTTAGCTCCTCTGCACATCAAAGGGCATGTTCTTAATGTATCTGACTATATACACTGAAAAGATTGTTGAAAAGAAATTAAGATGAAGCCATTCTAAATAAGCTCTCAGTATTATCTGCACAAAGTCCCACCCAAGGGTCTCATTTCTCACTTCCACACAGGTGTTCAGGTTGCTTAACCTGGGTCTTGGTTTCTTATAACACCGGGGAGGGAATAGTTGTGGATAGATTTATGTAGCAAATATATACTTAGTGTATTTTCTGTGTAGGAATCCTAGAAATAAACAAATTGACATTTAGTCCCACCCTTAAGAACCTCAGTCTTTCCATTTACAACAGCATTAAAAATAAAATGGGAGATACATTTAACAAAAATTTACCAGATTTGTACATTGAAAATTTTGAAGTATCACTAAAAAAATTTTAAAAGATCTACATATATGGAAGACATCCCAAGTTCATGGAATGGTAGACAATATTGTTAAAAATGTTAAGACTCCCCAAAGTGATCTACAAATTCGATGCAATCCCTATCAAAATTCCAGCTGGCTTCTTTGCAAAAATTGAAAAACTGATCCCAAAATTCATATGGAAGTGCAAGGGACCCAGGTCAGCCAAAACTATCTTGAAAAAGAAGAGCAAAGTTGGACGACTCACTTTAAAGATTACTACAAATCTATAGTACTCAAATCATTATGGTACTGGCTTAAGTTTGGATACATAAATCTCTGAGACACAACAAAGAATCCGGGGCGGGGGGGAAACTTACATTTACAGTCAGTTTTTCACAAGGGTGCCAACAACACTCCATTGAAAGAATAGTCTATTCAACAAATGGTGCTGAGACACCTGGGTATCTGCAGGCAAAAGAATGAATCTGGAATCTGGAACCCCCTATTGTATATAACAAATAAAAATTAATTCAAAATAGATCACAGAAAGAAACATAATAACTAAACCTATAAACTTTCTAAAAGAAGACATACTATAAATCTTTGTGGTCCTAGGATAGGCTATGACTTTCTAGATATAATACCAACAGCAGAAGTGATTAAAAAATAAAATAGATAAACTGGACTTCATGAAAATTAAAACCATTTGTTACAAAGGACATCATCAAGAATGTGAAATGAAAGGGGAACGGGGAAGCTCAAGTGATAGAGTGTGTGCTTGGCAAAAAAAAAAAAAGAATAAATCTAATTACCTTCCCTATAAAGAAATTGTTTTAATGTTTAAAAAAAGTAATGTGAAACGACAATCTGCAGAATAGGAGAAAAATTTTGCAAAGCACATTTCTAATAAGAGACTAGTATCCAGGATCAAAAACAAATGCTTACAACAGAACAATACAAAGAAAATCGACCCAATTTTTAATTTGTCAAGGATTTAAATAGATACACAAATGGCCAATAAGCATATGAAAAGATGCTCAGCATCACTAGCCATATCAAAATCAAAATGAGATCTCATTTTACACCCACTAGGATTCTTATAATCAAAACATGGACAATAAAAAGTATCGGTCAGGAGGCAGAGAAATGGGAACCCTCATATGCAGCCGGTGGAAAGGGGCAATGGTGCAGCTTCTTTGGAAAAGTCTGGCGTTTCCTCAAAAGGTTAGATTTATCATATGGCTAAGCAATTCTACTCCTACATATAGTGTTATCTCTCAGTGTCCTCCGGGAGTTGGTTTCAGGAACCCACCTCCCGGCATTTCATAATCCAAGGATGTTCGAGTCTCTTTACAATCAGCCATCTGGATCCATGAAGTGGAAACTACAGATATGGCGGGTCATCTGTACAGCCAACAGAATGAAAACATATTCTCACAAAAACTTGCAAATCAATATTCATAGTAGTATCATTCAGAGTAGCCAAAAGTTACAAACAATACCCATCCATCAATGAATGGATAAACAAAATTATCAAGAATAGTTCCACAAACTTTTGGTCATTGAATCTTTGACAAAGGAGGTGAGAACATACAATGGAGTAAAGACAGCCTCTTCAGCAAATGGTGTAGGGAAAACTGGACAGCTGCATGTAAATCAATGAAGTTAGACTACTCCCTCACAGCATACACAATAATAAACTCAAAATGCCTTAAAGACTTAAACATGTAGACATGTAGACAATATAAACCTCTTAGAAGAAAACATAGGCAAAACATCTGACATACATCTCAGCAATGTTCTCCTAGAGCAGTCTACTCAAGCAATAGAAATACAAGCAAAAATATCCAAGTGGGATCTAGTTAAACTTACAAGCTTTTGCACAGCAAAGGAATCAATAAGCAAAACAAAAAGACAACCTATGGAATGGGAGAAAATATTTGCAATGAATGAAACTGACAAGGGCTTAATTCCCAGAATATATAAAGGGCTTTTACATTTGATAAGAAAGAAAAACAAACAATTCAATCCAAAAATGGGTAGAAGACCTAAACAAACATTTCTCCAATGAAAACATACAGATGGCCAATAGGCACATGAAAAAACGCTCAATATCATTATTAGACAAATGCAAATCAAAGCTGCAATCAAGTATCACCTCACAGCATTCAGAATAGCCATCATTCAGAAGTTCACAAACAATAAATGCTGGAGAGGCTGTGGAGAATATGGAACCCTCTGCACTGTGCTGGGAATGCAGTTTGGTGGAGCCATTGTGGAAAACATTATGGAGATTCCCCAAAAGACAAAAAATTGACTTCCCATATGACACAGCAATCCCACACCTGGGCATATATCCAGAAGGAACCCTAATTCAAAAAGACACCTGCTCCCCAATGTTCACAGCAGCACTATTTACAATAGCCAAGACATGGAAACAACCTAAATGTCCAATGACAGATGACTGGATAAAGAGGTTATAGTATATATTTACCATAGACTACTACTCAGCCATAAAAAATAATAAAATAATGCCATTTACAGCAACATGAATGGACCTGGAGAATGTCATTCAAAGAGAAGTAAGCCAGAAAGAGAAAGAAAAATACCATATGAGATTGCTCATATCTGGAATCTAAAACAAAACAAAACAAAACAAAAAAAGACAAACTTATCTACAGAACAGAAATAGGCACAGAGACATAGAAAGCAAACTAGGGTTACCAGAGGGGAGACAGTGTGGGAAGGGATAAGTTGGGAGTTCAAGATTTTCAGATACTGACTATGTATAGAATAAACAGCAAGTTTATACTGTATAGCACAGGGAAATATCTTTAATATCTTATAGTAACTTATGTTGAAAAAGAATATGAAAGTGAATACATGAATGTTCCTATATAACTGAAGAGTTGTGCTGTAAACAAGAAACTGACGCAACATTATAAACTGACTAGACTTCAGTGAAACTATTTTTAAATAGACCAAAACCAAAAAAAAAAGAAAAAAGATATTATTAAATCAAAAGAATAAATTAATGTTTCAGGCTACAACATGGATGAACCTTGAAAAAGTATACTAAATTAAGCCAGACACAAAAGGACAAATACTGCCCTTTTAGGTGAACTATATCTAAGTGTTCATTGTAGTACTATAAATTTTCTGGAAGTTTGATGTCTATCAAAATAAAAATAAAGTGTACTATTCATTAAAAACATAAAACGATTCCTCACAGGAGGGCTTTAAATAAGAAATGAAGAAATGCATGTAAAGCTCCAGGAACAACACTTTGCATGTCCACAGTCACTGCTGTCCCTGATACTCAAAGGGTGGTGCCAGCGCTGATGAGAGCTGCCTCCACTCACTCCCCTGCAGAAAGGAGAGAGGGCCTGGGCTCTGACAGGCAGGGGAACCGAGAAACTGGGTCAGACACAGCCACACCCCAAACTCTGTGTTACCCAACTTTCTTATACAAACTGCTACATGTAACATAAACACGCTACACGGATGTATCATACAACACAGGGAATACAGCCAATGTTTTACAATAACTATAAGTGGAGCATGTATTGTATACCTGAAACTTATATCATATTGTAAATCAGCTATACCTTTATAAAAAATTAAAAAATAATTTAAAAAAGTTATCACTTTAGTATTCAATTCAGTTTTTAAGTAACTATTAACAGCTTAGAATGTATAAATGCATTTAAGTGTGATAAGTTTGTTTACATATTTATTTACTTTCAGCCTCCTACTAAAAGAGAAATTAAACAATTTTTTAAACACAGCTTAACAACAGTAGCAACAAAAAGACAAAGGTGAGAGTGAAGAGAAAATGTAGATTCAATACTTACATGAAACCAGGGGGAGGTAAAGTCATAAAAACTGATGCCATTAAGTCAGGGTAAGTGATAAACAGCGGCTAGAAATTCAGCTGTAAGATTCTTGGCAGCTAAAGCAAAAAGAAAAAGATGATGGGGCGGGTGGTAGAGCTCAGTGATAGAGCATGTACATAGCGTACACGGGGTCCTGGGTTCAAGCCCCAGGGCCTCCACTAACAGATAAATACACCTAATTACCTACCCCCCCAAAAGAGCCCCAAAGAAAAGAAAAAGAGAAATTTCTTTCCTAAAATTCCTGATATTAAATTTAGATTAAATACTTAAAAAAACTAAAAAGAAAAATAGAAAAAATGAGTGACACAAGCGATAATGCCCATGAGAAAAATCAGCGGTGGCTGCTGGAAGGTACCCATGTCCCACGTGCGAAAGTCTGAAACATCCTTCTCACCACTCAGAGTCATCCTCAGCCCACCCCACCCCTCTCCCTGTTAAATGCAGGAGCACAGGCTGGGCCCGGACTTTGCTCTCTCTGTGTCATCACAGAGAGACATGATGGAAGGGGGCAGAGCACAGCCATTCAAGGAAGACCACAGCAATTAACATCAAAATGGTGAAGCATTCAACCCCCAATAGGCCTTGAGGCTCAGGATGAAGAGATTTAACTTCTAGCAGATCTTGAGCTTCATTATACACCCACTGTAATAGTAACACGGTGAATAACATGCCCCCAGGCACCATGGTAGTCCCAAGGCTAGCCACAAAATGTCAAAGGGAGGGAAATTGCCAACTTCCTGGGAATCCCATTCCCTTGCCCTAAGGCTGGTCCTTCTACTTATTAGCATATGAAAACACCAAGCCCAAGAAAACAAGCAACACAGCGCCACCTCGCGGTCATCCCTCTCTCCCACTTCGGAGAAAGCCCACACTCTGTCTGTGGATTGTGAACCTGCTTTTAATCTGAGCATCAAATCCCCACACCTCGTGGCGTTTCTCTTGCCTTTCAATGTATCTCTCTGAATAAATCTACTTTACTCAATACTGGCTTGCTCTTGAATTCTTTCCTGTAGGAAGCCAAGGACAAACATCTGGCGGGGCAAATCCCAGGGGCACAACCAAAGCCTGGGACACAGCCCTTCTCATGCCCCACGTATTTTTTCTTGTATCAACAGGACTGGGTTTTGAAGGGAGCTCTGAGGCCCCAGCTAAGGGACAGAAGCAGCCCCCAGGGCTCGAATTGGCGGACACGCTCTCCCCCAGCAGGGGCCCTGGGGTCTTCCTTGTTCTTTGTGGTTCCCTGTTGTGCTGAATCCCCATCCAGAGAGCGTTCTCCCTAGGCCTGTACCCACAAAACCCTTCTCTCCAAAATACAAGCACATCATGTCACAATCCTCTTTTTCAACCAGAAAATGCTCAGCCCAATTTTTCCCTCCCGAGTAAAGAATCTAACTGTCCTCCCTCCCATCCCACCACTTTTTTCTTTGTGAGAAATCTGCACTCTCCACACACCATCATGAACGCAGGTGCCTTGCTGGCTGGGACCGAGATGCTTCAGTCTCACACAGCCTTCATCCTTTCACTTTCCCCTTTCTACCTTAAAATGCCTTTCCTATGTCTCACACACCTCTGATTCTGAACTTCTCAAAATGCTGAGTTTATGGTCACTATGTGCAAACATCCCAGGTTTTGGCTAGGTTTCCTTCGCAAGATCTTCATTAAGGAGCTGCATCAAGAAGTTTAAAGAGGCTATTCTTACATCTGAGCGGAGAAGCCTGCATAAAATTTAAGCGGCTTAGAAGAGAGAGTTAACCAGGGACAGAGAGGTCGCAGGTAATAGTCAACAGTGTCATGAGGCAAAATGTTCTTCAAAGGCTCAGAGTTGCTTCTGAACGCAAAGTCGGCAGGGAGGAGGTGCCAGGCAGTGAGTGGGGTGAGTGACACAGGGTACACTCTCCCAGCTGGGGAAGAATTGGATTTATTTCTATTTTTCCGAACAATTTCTTACTACCTTTTTCTCTTATTGTCACATACCATTTCCTACGAATTAAGAAAATCAATATCAGTTATTTGGGCCACTTGGGAGAAGCTACATGATGCCATTCACAGGGCTGGGGCATGACAGCCAAACCAGTCTAAGTTGAAAGACCAGTGGGGGTATTTCCAAAGTGATCACCGGCATGCAGCAAACTCAGCTTCAATGACCTCATCTCAAAGGTGAGGCCAATAAAACTACCAAGCAAAGTGAGTGATGATTATGGCCGAGATCTGTTTACTAGGTAAGTGCCCGTAACAGCTGCCGCTTAATGGGGAATGAGTATGATCAACGAGGCCCAGTCTACCTGGTCACATGCCCCCTTCCTTCCTGCCTTGGTGCAGCAGCAGAGCTTGTTTAGCTGAAATGAACGCCAAACAGCCCCGATGGGAAAGCTCCCAGCTCTGCACGGCGAGACATGTTTCTTTCCTTCTCAGAGCTGATCACAGTTTGCACTCGTCTGTTTCTATGATTATCCCTTTTGTAACTGCCTCCCCTCCGGAGATTTTGCTAAAGAAGCACAGGGCCAGGTGTGTCTTGCAACCTGCTGGATATTCTGGGCTGGGGGACAGCCGACCACACATCTGGCTCTGGTGCTGAACGGAGAGGGCAGAAGGCCCAGGGACCCATGCTAATTCGAAGCCCCTGCACCCAAAATTATGGTCTGACTTTGGGCAAATTACAGAGACTTCTTTACCCTAAGATTCCTCATCTGTCCATGAAAATAACTGCCCATGGCACACAGAGTTACAAGGATTAAAGGAAATCATCAAATTCATAAACTATTCAAGGGGCTACCAGTGCATCCTCAACAGACACATGCTGCCTTTACGGCTCTGACACACGCCAAGCGTGGTGGTCGCACAAAGTGTACACTGCTAAGTGCCAGTGTGTTAAGTGCTTCATGTGTGCTATAATATTCTTTACAATGTACAGCAATCCAAGGGAGGAATGGATATTATCATGCCCATTTCACAGATTCACCAACAGGTTAAGAGAGGTTACATTCTAGTCCAAGGCCCTATGGTGAGGAAATGGCGATTTAAACCTGAATCTGGCCCCAGGCCTGGGCTCCAGCTCTCTCCCATCCACCTGACCACTTGTCTGTGAAATCCACCTGTCCAATACACATGTTTGCAGCCGGCCAGCTCTTAAATGCTATGCGTGCCACTGGTTGTCAATTTTGGTTAATTACCATAAACTGTTCTCAGAAAACACGACAGACAAGAAAGGTGGACTCACGTCCCTGCCCACAAAGAAGAGGAATTTTGCCTTGCCTTCTCCTGTAATGTGCAGAAACCCTTCCCTGCACCACCAAATCCAAGTGTATGCTTCCTCCATGTATATGTTTGCATGCAGCTTATTAAAGTAGAAGGTACCTGCAGTAATTCCATCTCGGCTGCTTTCCAAGGTTGCAGATTATCCATAATCACTCTGTGAATGAAAATACTGCAACCATTTCAGTAAACAAAGAATGCTGAAACCAAGTCATCAGAGGCTGCTGCCACACCCCAGCAAGAACAGGCCTGCAGCCCAGCCTCTGCAGCCACTCACAACGGTGCCCTCTGAGCAGATTCAGAATAAGAATGGACAGGATACTGGCCCTAGATAGCTAGGTGCTTGTCTAAAGAATGAATTCAGTGAGTCCATATGTTTGCTTCCTCCCATACATAGAAAAGCACTAAATTCTTGAACTTGACATACCTGGCTTTCTTTAGATAACAAGCAATCTTTTATTGTTCCAACAACCTGATCTTTCTTGTAAAGCTGCTATATATCCTAGCTCCTCCTCAACCTCTTGGGAGCAGTCCCTCAGAGCGATCTGAGAGGCTGTCATCCTGGCTCGAGTCCTCCCACCAAATAAAACATAACTCTTAACTTTTAGGATACACATATATTTCAGTCAAAAGTTTTGGACACCATGAAGGGACCCAGAGCAGACTTCTCTCCACCTGAACTCTCCGAGAAACCGGAGCCTTGGTACCAGCAGTGGCCCTTTGTGCCCATCCGCTTCCTTGGAGAGTCCAGGTGGATTTGGGTGAGTCTCTTCTGGTTCTTGGATCTCCCATATTGGTTGATGATCCTGTTTTATTTGGCGGTGTATCCAGGTACCTGGCCCTCCAGTTGAAAGATACTGGGGGAAATTACCCACTCAGTGGAGACATGCTGGGTGGGGCCTGGTTGAAAGTTCATGGGAAATATCCACCTTAAGGAGACGTCCGAGGTGGGGCTGATGGAAACATACTAGGAAAATACTCACCCAGTGGAGACGTCCCGAGTGGGTCCAAGTTGAAAGACACTGGGTTCAGGACTGAGTGGTCAGGTAAGAGGCTGGTCTAATGTTATCTTCAATTTGGTTACCTCCATTGAATGTTTCAGGGTAAAAGTAAAATTCTTATGAGGAACCTTTGAACTCCAAAAATGGGACCCTCCTCCTGGCTGGTAACAACTTTCTCGGGTGACAGAGAATCTTGCAGGCGTGGTAGAGGCAAAGACTATGCCATAGAGTTGTCCCTGCGGGAAATCTTACTAGCAGTTTTATTCTGAGAACCCGACCTCACAATGGGGAAAAGCACTTTCAAAAAAAAAAGAAAAGAAAAAAAAAACAGATAGCCAGCCTACAACTAATACCAAAGCCATGTCTATATACGTACAAAACTCACAACATTTTTTGGGAATTAGAAAAAAAAACTCACTCTGAAAGTAACTAACCAGGCGTGATAAAACCATTTTTTGGAATTCTGAACTTATAAATACAAAATCCCCTTTAGTGGGAACTTGGATTTCTCATCCTGTGTTCTTGAATTATGAACGTTATATCATTCTCTGAGTGTTTTATGTGTGTGTATGTATGTATATATGTGTTTCCTTTTTTTTAAAGGAAAACTTGGACTCTGCCATGCAAAAGGTACAAGTATTGTGTACATATGGTGGCCATGCAAATAAATTGGGATTCTCAACAATCTTTTTATAGTACTAATTTTCAGGCATTTTGCAATCTTAAACTTTGTTGCATCAGCCTGGACCACAAAGGCCTTTTCCTTTTGAAGAGTAAACTTTTGAATTTTATTTAGGCAAAACCCCACTCTCATGTGGAAAAGCCTCTTCATCTTGGCTTAAAATCACGATATATATATATATATAAATTGATGGCCATATGATGGATCCTTTAATTTGGAAAAACTTTTAAATTAGTGAAAGTTGAAAGAGCTCACACTATAAACAGCTGTTTTATTGGTACCTATTAAAATCAAGTATAAATGTAGAAAAATATATTTAATGTTTAACCTAAGAACTTAGTTAAAAGAAATGGTTTGAAAAGCTACATTTGTGTTTTTCCTTTCCGATCATTGGTTTTAGAGATGCTAATAAAACCTTAGAATAATTAATGTTAATATGGCTGAATAACTGGAAAAAGGATTGTAAAAATTTCAGAAAAAAGAAAAAGATGAGGGGCTTATCCAAAATGGATAAATATTTTTATATGATTACCTTCAATGAGATAAATAAAATGGACATTTTTGGATTTAGATACTAGGTTTAGATACTACACTAAGTAAAGTTAAAAAAAAGGGCCAAAGAGATCACCTATTGCCTCCCAACATTAAAGTTCAAACAAGTCCGTTTTATTTACCACAGTTTAAAATATATTTATATGTAGACTGAAATACTTGATCAATGATTGTGACAACAGACCAATTAATCAAATTAAAAATTGAGAAGGGCCTAAGCTCTTTAACTCAAACTTGGGGATCCTAGAGACTTTTCTATAAAATTAGATACAATGCACAAACACACACACACACACATAAAGGCTTCTGGCACTCCTTCTAGAAATAAGAATTACTGATTAAACCTAATAAATATAAAAATTAAAGGTATAAGATTTAATAAAATTGAGATAAAAGTTTGTAAAATTGGTACATTTAAATGGGTTTTATATAAACCTTCTGCTTAATTATGTTGTGGGATAGATATGTTTCAATGGAAAAACGCTACCCTTTTTGGTATTATAAGGCTGGGCCCACATCTGTTCCTCAGAAAATATTAATTATACAAAGTAAAGGAAACCAATAGTGTTACATGAGCCGTCCAGTATAATGTAAAACTAAAAACTAATATTCAGTGGCTAATAAAAATGTACACTAACAGGTTTACCCTGGGTTTAACTTATAACTCAAGGAAAAGAGACCTTACTAAATGCCTTATACAAACTTTGGAAGACATGATAAAGTAAACCTTAAAGTTTTAAAACATGGAATTCTTTGTTTACAGCTCTTCTCACTGATACAAAAATGCCAATTAAGGAGATACAATTGGACCTGGGTGACAGAGCAGTTCTCTGGGGAACTGGAAGCGTTTGTCTTTGTCTTGCAGATCAGAAATATAAATACAGCAAACAGTGACCTAGGACTGAGCCTAATTAGATCAATGAGATAAAACTTAAGGCCAAGAAATTTTTGGCATTTTAGAACTCAGAACTCTGAAGGGTCCTCCAGATTTTGTCAAGAAATCTTACATGTCTGTTTCATAAATAGTAAGCCTTAGTGATTTGAGCAAGCAAATTCAGCTTACTCTAACTTTTATTATACCTATCTTATAAGTAAGTTTTAAAGTGAAGCTATGAGATCTCTAGTTTTGTCTTTTTATAAGCCTGCATATACATTAGAGATGTGAGATATTTCTACAGCTGAAAAAAAAAATCAAATTCAAAGAGCTCTGCTTAAATGACGTAAAAAGTAAGAGCTTACAAATGAAGTATTTTTAAAATAAAAACTGACCAATTTGAATTTCAGCTTCATGTCAACTGGAAAATATTCAATATTAAGACAATATTTGATATTGTTTAGTTTAAGTATGTTCTAATTAATATAGACATCTTTAAAGTCATCAATATTAACTGTAATACCTTTACTGTACCTAGGTTTAATGAAAGTCAAATAAGATCCTGTTATATCTGTTGCAGATTTATCAAGAAAAAAATAATAGTAATGTGGCGTGGTAAATTTTAAGTAAATTAAATGCAAATGAGATGAGAGATTTGGGTAAATTTTTAAAATATATTTTTAAAATATATGCTTAAGATAATCTTTATATGATTGGTATCTTTAAGTTCTAGGGTTGTGATACATTAAGTTAACTGACAGGATTTTAATAAATAGCTATGCCATTTTCAGATAAAATAAGATTGAAATATGAATTACACAACATTTAACTTCCTCTTACAGAGAAACTAAAGGTGTTTAGAAATATTAATAAATGGTTGGTGCCACCCTGAAATAGTCTCTATTATTAAGGGAATGATCTCAGTATCCTAGGAAAGTAAGATAAATGTGTAAAGGAAGATATAAGAATGGAATTATATTTTGTTAATGAAAAATAGTGACTTTCTCCTGAAGCTGGTTACTTCTGAATGGAACAGAAAATAAGGCACAAACTAATATGAGTATAGAAAGCTGTGGAAGGCTTTTGGAAGAGGAACCCTGAGGAAAGAGTTTTGTACGTGGTCGGAAATGGCTAAGTTTAGAATCAACTTGGGCAAAGTAAATGAATCTTAGACATAAGCTGGTACAAGACTAGATTTGGTTTTCTCCCTGTTAAGAGGACAAAATTTTCTTGAAATGTTAATCCACCTTCAGTAACAAATTTTAAAGCTTCTTATACCACTTACCTGATCTGTTCTGCCTTTACCTTTGACGTATTTTCTTAATGAATATGTACTACTTTACATTGATCTATATGTTTATGTGACCAAGTGTTTTGAAATCATTTAACAAGCTCCCCAAATATCAATTTCTAATGAAAGTTCTTTTAATCTCCAGTTAAGTTTGGGATGCTACAGAGGACCCCTGAAACATCCCAAAGAGAGATTTTAAACTAGTAAATTTCATTTGGCATGTTAAATACATGGTATTATCAAAAGAATAATAAATCTTCTAAGGTTATATTGAATGAGAAAACATTATTAATACAGATATTCTAGAAATTATACTGACTTCCTAAAATTCTGGCATATCTAAAATGTTACCAGTCATAATTCTGGTTATTGTGACCAGGTTTCTTTATCGATTATAGTGTAACTGTGTTTAACCATGCTTTTAAATCTTTTGTCATTTATAGACAGTTAATTGTTTCCTTCTGGTGATTTTGCAAAATGCTTTCTCTTCAAGGAGATTTACTGGTTTCTAATAAATTTCAAACTATAACACTGAACTAAACTGGGTAAGACATTTTAAAGGTCTAATGAAAACTGATTAAAGGAATTAGTTACATCGGACTGAGTAAACTGGTGAATATGATTATAATTTTTGATTTTGTCTGAAATACTACTGGCTTTTAACCTGTTTCCCAGACATAAAGAAACTCTTCTCCTTAAGCTAGTTATGATTCACAGCAATTTGATAAATTATACCTATGTAAGCAGACTTGGAACAGTTATCTTTTCTCTCAATCTGATCCGTCAAGAGACTAAAATCTCTTAGGTCCCCAGTGTCTCTATCAGACAAATGAGGACGATCATCTCCTAACAGATATGAGAATCTCAAGGTATTTTAAGGATTTTAAAGAGAAAAGAATTTACCTAAATCTTTAAGTCAGAATCCCATGACAAGCCCTTGATGTGGCTTTCCTGGCCTTAGAAAACCTTATTAACATTCTACCTTGAGACTCGTTATTAAAAGTTCCAACACAGCCAATTTAAAAAAGCCTATATGATCAAATAATCAGACTTAGCTTGTAAACAAATTAATCTTGATTTGGCTGTATTTGAGAAAAATGAGGGCAACTTTAGAGAGAAAAAAGATTATATTTTAGTGGATATTAAATTCTAGTTTTGTTAATTGCAGTCTATATTTAATAAGACATTTCCCAGATCATTCTTTGCTGTTATGTCACATTGCTGTAAAGGTTAATTGAATTATGAAAAGGATACTCTAGGTTTGTTTCTGAAGCTCAGTAATCTATCCTTGGGTAAATTTCCAATGCCCCATGACCTGCAGCCAGGGGATTATACATACTGGAACAGGCATGACTTAAAGAACTGTCTCCAACCTGAACGGAAGGACCCTTTGTCAGGTACACTTAACTAGACCTTATATACCAAAGCTGAAGGAAACGGACCCTCGGATTCATTTCCTATCAGAAACATCCCCTGCAGTACACTGGCCTATAGAGCACTGCTCACCTTAAAACAATGCCCAAATGGAGAAAAAGCTACCAGGCCAGGATGAGAAGAAGACGACATCTGAGGTTGAGAGCTGACCCAAGACACCGGACAAGGCCTGTATGCCAATTACTTTGATAATTTCTCCTACCTTTGATTATGAACTTCTCCAATTGTTAAGTTTATGGTAAATCACCTATGTCTAGTACTTCTGTGTTACCTTGGTGGGTTTCCCTACTCCAAGGCTCTAGATAACCCTCAGAAACTTTATTCTAAAAAGGAAATTATAGTTCTGTTTAGGCCACTGTTGATCTTACAAGGTGGGAGACCTCACCTGGCCAATTAATACCTACTCAGACCCTGACCATAAATATGAAATTTCTCATAGGATCACTCAAAGTCAATCGGAAACACAAGCAAAATTTTAACCCAAAAATATAACTTCTCGACTATTAAATTCTTACTTGTGACTTTATTAACGTTGCTTGCTGTATTACTTATATCCTGTCTAGTTTATAAAATTGTTGTCTGTTACATTTCCTAATGTGTATCTAGGCCTACAAGACTGATGATGGCTAAACGTCTTGAAGAAATAGATAAAATTTATAACCCTGTATAAAATAATTGTAATAGTGTGATTCTAGGTATGGGAATGAGCAACGAAGGGCAAACATTTCCTGGATCAAAATAGACTAGTAAGACAGGTGATCCAGAGAACTTATAGTATCAACAGGTCCTGATAAAAAAACCTAACACCTTGAATGGCAGCTCAGAAGATTCTTTAACTGAACTAGGAATGAGCCATCCTAGCACCGTGGGACAAAATTGGTCATGAAATGTCTCTCAAATTATTGGTCGAATTTAGGACCAAGGGGGAGCACTGTGAATGAAAATACTACAACGTGAATGAAAATACTGCAACCATGTCAGTAAACAAAGAATGCTGAAACCAAGTCATCAGCAGCTGCTGCCACCCCCCAGCGAGTACAAGCCTGCAGCCCAGCCTCTCTGCCACTCACAGTGGTGCCCTCTGAGAGGACACAGAGTAAGAAACAACAGGATACTGGCCCTAGATAGCTAGGCGCTTGTCAATGAAATGAATTCAATGACCAAAATGTTTGCTTCCTCCCATACATAGAAAACCACTAAATTCTTGAACTTGAGATACCTGGCTTTCTTTATGTAACAAGCAATGTTTTATTGTTCCAACTACCTGGTCTTTGTTGTAAAGCTCCTATATGTCTCAGCTCCTTCCCTACCTCTTGGGAGCAGTCCCTCAGAGTGATCTGAGAGGCTGTCACCCCGGCTCGAGTCCTCCCGCCAGATAAAACATAACTCTTAACTTTTAGGCTGAACATTTATTTCAATCAAGTCCCAGAATAGACACAACTCATCAATTCTGCAGTGGAACACACTGGATCAGGAACCAAAAGCGTGTTCTAGTCCCGAATACCACGGGTTCCTCTTTCTTCCTGTCATTATACAATTCCAGCAGAACTCATTACTTTGCTGTCTTCTCAGACCAAACTTAGAGAAGAGTCAACTCAAAAGAGTGCCTTGCTGTGGAGAACCCCCTGCAGAAGCAAGGCGTTCAGCCTGCCCTCCCACACGCTCTGCTGACCTCTACTGTCCTCCGTAACCAGGCCAACATAGCTGTTCCCGAGAGCTGCAAAGTCCCACACATTAAATAAAACATTTTATTTTATGCCATATGTTACGTATATACCCATCTCTGAAAACAGCTTTGCCAGAAGCCCAAATCTTCAACATGAATCTGCAAAGGCAAATCCGGTCCCCAAGGGAAAACAAGTTTTAAGACGATACTAAGGCCTCCAAAGTCCTCTCCACTACCACCAGTCAAACTGCCTGAAGGTCTGCAAATGCAGGCGGCTACAAGTCTGCTTTTAAAGCAACCTCTTCCTGCCGTCAGGCGGTAC
Source organism: Vicugna pacos (assembly GCF_048564905.1). Taxonomy (NCBI): domain Eukaryota; kingdom Metazoa; phylum Chordata; class Mammalia; order Artiodactyla; family Camelidae; genus Vicugna; species Vicugna pacos. The sequence continues at coordinate 54,474,297 of NW_027328740.1, forward strand.
AATGTCCCTGTCGGCCCTCCCATCTCAGGGTAAGAGCAGCCGCGGCAGAACCTTGCAGGGCAGCACTGACAGGACAGGACACAGAGGATCAGAGCTAAACTAAGCCTTCTGATGACACGAGCTTCTCACTGTGTCACTACAGATCAAGATATATATAGAGAGAGGTGGGGTGATATTGCTGAAATTCACACAGCTAATAAGTGGCAAAGTCTATAACTCTTCTAATTCCTCTGGCGTGACACCCCAGCTGGGAAGCCCACAGGGTTCTCTCGTGCCTGTCTGACCAGTCCTTTCCTGTCACTCATAACTCACCACAGGGTCGGACCCTAGCCTGACTTTTCAGCATCTTTTTCCTCCAGTCTCTCAGGAACAAGGCTGATCTGGCCACTGTTATGACTTCCGGCTTCCCAAATCCTCCGTGCTTAGGCTGGTCTTGCCTGTGCTTCCAGCCCCCTGCTCAGAGGCTCTTCCTCCCCTGCAGGAGGATGTTTCCACTCTCTGCAGGGACACACCCTCAGGGGAGCCCTCTTCTCGCCCTCAGCACGGCAGGAGTCCCAGGCCACATCCCGAGCTGCTCCATTAGGACTGCATGTGCCCAGGTCTGCTAATCAGACCAGCAGCCTCGGAGCCAGGGATTATGCCCGGGCCACCCTGCAAACCTACTGCCCGCCTCACAGCCCCCAGCCAGCAGCTCACCTGGAAGTCACAGCAAGTGCCCCCCCAATCCAGAAGTCTTCATTTGCCAGCACCGCTGATGACCGGTTTCCAACCTTTGGTCAGTTTCGCACAAAACAGCAGCTTCCACTGTGAAGCGGGGGGTTTTCTCTCCTGTGCCCCATCCTTACTGGAAACGTCAAGGGAAACCAAAAGGCCTCTTCTTAACCCTTTTCTGATGACACCCTCCCACCCACAATACTCACATGCTCAAGAGAATTGGGTCCACGTGATTTTGTTTCCTTATGCTAAGTGGCTCAAAACACTGCGGGATCCTTTCACTTTTGAGGATATTTGTACTCAGTTTATAGGCATTTATCTGTTATCTTTTCCTCCTCTTCAGTATCTCTAGCAGTTGCCACTTCTTACTCCCTTCAGCACCCTCCCTCCCAACATCTAGTCTAGGAAATCAGCTGTGATGAGGGCCCCAGGGGCAGTCACAGAAGATGTAACTAAGGCACAGAGATGCTACAAAATTTTCCCAAGAAAATCAGCCTCAACCCCCAACATTGTGTGCCCCGTCCCTCTTTTAAACTCTTATGCTAAACAAGCTTTTGTAGATTATGCTTATAAAGAGATGAGGTAGCAAAATACATACAAGGACACAGATCAACTCTAACATGTTGATTAACTCCACTATTTTGTTTCTATTTGTTTTAATTCTATTAAAAAATTAAGAACCTTTGCACTCAATATAACAAAATGTTATTGGGATTTAAATCCAGAATATAGAGGTGTTAAGTGTGTCCTTACTCATACTTATTTGTATGTTCACAAGACAAAATGATTTGAAAGTCTCTCTCACCTCCCCCTACTCACTACTGGCTCCCACCTTAGCTCCCAGACCACAAATCGAACACCCTTTCACTTTACCCACAGCTGAACTCATCAGTTTTCCCCCCGAAACCCCTCTGCAAGTTTCCCTCCTAAGAGCAGAGCAGGACCATCATTTACCTGATTAATCCACCCAGAAACCCGGGCCGTACTCCATCCTACCTTCACAGACAGCATTCATCTTTTCTTTTTACCTTTTAAACATGTTTTCTATCTGTTCACCTTTACCCACTGACTGTCCCACAGCTCAAGTGGAAGCCACCAACACTGCCCACCTGGACTCACAAGTCTCCCAAGTGGCCCCACAACCACTCTCCCCTACTTGAGACAAACGGGATTGTGTCACTCCCACGCTTATAGGACTCATTTCAATCCCACTATTCTTAGAAGAAACTCCCAGTTCTTCACCTGATGAAGGTCTTTGCCATGAAACTGTCAGCTCAGGGACGGCAGGACCCGCCCTCTCCTCTCGGCCCCGCCCTCTGGCAGAACTTCAGCTTGGGAGGCCCTGCTGAGCAACACCAGCTTGTATTCTAAACCTGGTCTTGTGTTCTTAGCAAACTGCTTCACTTATCCATACAAATCCAAGGTATATAAGAAACATTTTAGATGTTGAGCTACACTATTGATTTGGAGATTTTGCACTAGCAACCTACAAGTACATGTTCTAATCATACCCTCTTCTAAAAACCACACCCAGATTTAAGTAGTATTTGTGGAATGTCTTCAGAGTAAAAGGGAATGTACTTTTACAGACTTTATGTTTTATAATATGAACAACCCACACAGGGTCACAAATGGAACTGCCTCACAAGTGACAGGAGACAGGTGAGAGGCATATAGCAACAGATCACAAAGATGGTAAGAGAAAAGTTGATTCTCCAACCCCCCCAAAATTCCTTAAAGAACAGAAAACTCTGAATTTTGAAAGTAAAATACTATCATATAAGGAAATGAGATAAATAATTCTCTTCATCAGGGTTTCAAGATCTGACTCCAGAATTTTTAGCAGGCCCTACTGAATCCTAGCACAGAAAAGTCAGATGGACTAGTGGTGAGTAAGTTTCACAAAAACTGCAGTAATTCCTCCAATTGTAAGTGGACATACACTCACCTGTCGAAGGTGAATGTAAACTGCATTCTGGAGAAATTCGGAAGCTTCCAGGCTCCGCTTCTGGATGGCAAGGACATGGACAGCTTCGAAGCATGCTTCTAACTGAGTCACCGGCATTCTTACACTGCAGGGGGAATCGGAGGCTCTCAGTCATGAGCAGAGATGTTCCTTTCATGTCTCACAGGCAGTGCCTCAGGGACTCAGTGCCCTGCAGCAGCCCGGCACCAGGCGAGGACACGCAGTGTGGCCCACCCAAGCAGGAGGGGCACTGTGCTTGAGAAAGCCCATCCCCGATGGGGGCAAGAGGAGCTGGTGGGGTTGTGTGAACCTATAAATGCTCACAGAAATACACCTGCATACATTCAAGTGATACAATTAACAGTAGCAGGATATTTAACAAATTTTCAATTGTCAGTGAAAATTTTACCATTCCTTTTCTCTTTTCCCCTGCACTCTGAGACAGGCATAGGCTCTCTCACAACTGCAGCTCTGATGCAATAATTGTGAAGTAATTTTACTTTGCTGCAAGTGTCCTCCCTCCCTGTGTTGCTGTGACTGTCCTCCCTAACACACTCAGATGTCTTCCTGGATCTGTCCCTGAGTTCCTTGCTCCTGTTCCTCAGATCCAAAGATAAAGGACAAGTGAAGACACATGACCAGAAAAGGCACTGTGGACTTGAACAAAGTCCTATGTGACCCCCTAGTTGAGTGCTGCCCACCCCTTAATTTCGATTCTCAAGGTTCTGCCCAGGGTGACGTCCAGACAGCAGAGAGTCCTGGGTAATTAAAGGCTGTGTGTCTTGGGCGCGGGGACAGTTGCAGGAGCTGGTTCTGGAACTGGGCACCTCCCCACCCCTGCTTCTCTCTCTCTGGTGGCCCAGCTGCCAAGCCCCTAGGCTCCCTGATGTTCTGTCCTTCTCTTCCACTCTACTCCAAGCACTTTTCTTCTTCCTTTATTCCATAATTATCCCCAGCTGGAGTGATTTTTCATTCACAGTATCTGAAAAATTTCCTGCACCTGAAAAAGAGGTCTCCAGAGGTCAATGCCCATATGCTGGTTCCTGAAGAGAGCCCCTGGTTAGGGGGACCCTCACCAACACTCACGGGGCATCAGACATGTTGCAGGGTCGACCACCCTCAACAAGAGTTTGCTGTGACCCCAGGGCCCGCACAGTATCCCTGTTCACAAAAATGTATTTGGACAACTTATCCGTTATTAAGAAGCAAAAAAAAAAAAATTGCCCATGTTTCTTAATAAAACTAATTATGTGGTGGAAAAAGAAATTGTATTAGAAAAGAACATATTTGACTCCATATTAGATGTGTTCCTTTGGCTTTAAACTTGTGCCCTGTTTTCTAGGCTCAAGACTTGCTTGCGCTGGACTTTTTGTAAAAGAAAGTTGCCTTTAGCCTGAAATATCCAGGAGAGACTATTCTCCAGGCTCTGATCTTTAAGAATGTTAGCTCTTCTGACCTTATATAGAGATGGCAAGTTGTAAAACAGAGAATCAACTTCTTTTTTTTTTTGGAGGTTTTACAGGGGCACCATGATTTGACCAACATGGACAGCTGCAAGAACAAAGGATTCCAAGGACAAACAATTCGTACAGCAAGAAGTTTGCAACAACCAACCACACCCCCGCCCCTTTTTAGTATAAAAGGAGACTGAATTCTGACTTGGGGAAGAGGGTTCTCCAGGATATCAGTATGCCATCTTCTTAGTCTACCAGCCTTTCCAATAAAGTCACTTTTCTTTGCTCCAACACCTCATCTCCTGATTTATTGGCCTGTCATGAGGCAAGTAGAACGAGTTTGGACTTGGTAACAAAATGACTGCATTGGTTGTAGTATGTCTCCACTGTTTCCTCATTTCTAATATGTCACAACCTATCAATTTTATATGCCGCTTAACAACACAATCAAAAAACCTATCTTAGGCAATTGATTCTACAGAAATAAATTTATTTCTACTCCTTCAAAACTTTTTTTTTCTTTTCTATTTTATTTTGTTTTGCTTATTGAAAAGAATATGAAAGTGAAATCATTTTATTTCACGTATTTTTGTTACAGCTACATATTTTAAATACTACAGAAAGATTTAAATTGCATTAAAAATTATTCATATATTAGTATAAAGATATACAAACAATCAATGTGGATTAGGAAAGGAATGGATATTTTTTAAAAATCCACTGAACATACAGTCTTTTACAAGCATATCCTGGAATGTAAGCTCTAGAATCCAGATATCCCACACCCCCTTTCTCCCCATCGAGAGCCTAAGTAATCAACAACCAAGGCACCATCATAGAACCACGTGCATAAGGGAATTCAATTCTAAAACAAAACCTTAAAATAAATACTGAACTTATTTACAGACAAAGAAAATTGTACACAAAAAAGTAGTTTCTTCCTCAAGGTCACTAAGTTAATAACTGGTAAAGGCAAGATTTGAGCTCATCTGCCTGATTCTAAAAACTAAGGTGGAAATCATATTTGATTGTGGAAGGTCCAGCAGCACAGCCTATCACCCTATCTTTATTCAGATCTAGCCTTAGACAGCCTGAGAGAGCACCCCATTCCTATGGAACTTGAGGGCAATGATAACACAAAGGATTTTATACCCACTAGTTTCTTAGGTCTCATTTATATAAATTTTCAGCAGGTCAGCAGAAAAAACACTGAGAAATATGAGTGGGTCCAGAGCTTTTTGCTGATTAGAAACTCTATTTATCAGGACAGAGTGACCTTCCCATAAGAGGCCACATGGACCTAACTAAAGGCAGGTGAGCAATGAAAACTAGCAAGACCCTGGAAATCAAGCAAGAAGGATCCCTGCCATCCCCCAACAAGTTACCTCTTCACCCGCATGGACACGATGACAGAAGATCCAGGTTCTTGTCCAAGTTACACTATCATGGATTCACACCCATAAACAGTTATGACTCTCTGCTGTCTTAAGTCCTTCCCAACTCAAATATGATGACACCAATATCTCAGCAGAATGTCTATGTCTCCACTTCCTCTCTTCTATTAGGAGAATAATTCTATGGCCACAAAGCAGAAATCCAACTAAAAACACCATGCACGAAGCCAAGTGAAAGTCTGCGTAAGACACTTTGCTCTCACGGTCAGTGAATGAAAACTCAGAATAAGTGGTTCTTCTCCCTCAGTAAATGGGAGGTAGCCTGATTGTGTGTGTGTGTGTGTGTGTGTGCGTGTGTGTGTGTGAAAATCAAATACAATGAATTCTGGGATGTGTATAGATTTTTTTTATGTTACACTCATTTCATGAGAATGAGACAACCTTTAAAGTAATTTGAATCGAGTGTCCTGAGACAGTCTCAAGTTCTTTTGGTGGAGGAGGGGAAAGGGGAAAGGAAAGGAGGAAAGAAGTAAATGAAGCAAAGTAGTAAGAATACTGCTAGTGAAAGGTATGACATTAATTTTGTTCCTACTTGCATCACACACAAATTAGCAACTGGCTTTTCCTCGATGTCTTGTCGAGCACTGAGTTGCAGAAGAAGAGGTGACAGCCCATTTCTCACTGAACTTGTGACAGTACATGGCATCTTATAGACACAAATCATTTACCCTGATCAAACATTCTAGCAACAGGACGTAATTCTCCTATTTTGAGAGACAAGAAAACAGGAACTCAAAGCGGGTATATAACTTGACAAAAGTCAGAGGACCAGTAAGCAAGAGAGGATGAATTCAAACTCAGATCTGAATGCAGAGTCTACTCTTCTCACTACCAGGACTGGAAAATCTTTAACACACAGGCTCCCCAGCTCCCCTGCATTGTTCCTGGCACCAAGCATTTCCCATGGCAGTGGTCTCCAGTTCTCACAGACACAACACTCTGTGTAGCCAATGAACTCCATCGGACCTTGTTCAGCTACCTGCCACGCCCACAGGGCTTCACCATAAAAGCAGGAAATCTGGCTTTCAAGTGCATACACAGTCATCCTTGGTCTTACCTGGGCTCTTCTGAGGCCTCTCCAGCCTAAAGACAGCCATGAAACTGCTCACAGTTTGCACATGAGCCACAGTACCTCTCTCCATCTGTCTCCTCACTTGTACTACTTAGCTATAACCATTTTGATAATCTTGGAAACAAATTTTGAAAAAGAAAGGATTCTGGAACAAGTATTTAATACTTTAAATTTTAAATGACAAGTTACAAAGTAAGTATTTACAAACCGAATCTGCCTTACTAGGTGTCAGTTTAAGTAGTTAAAAAATATAATAGCAAAAAATTCTCACTTACAAAATTAACTGAATCATAAACAATAATCTGGAATAAACTCAAAAATAATGCCCATGTTCTACATGGAGAAACTACAGAACTCTACTGAGGTGTAAAGTAAGAGATGTGAATGTAGAGTCATCAACATATTGCATGGATGAAAGCAGTTTTGTGAAGATGAATGTTCTGCTAAAGATCATTCTAAACTTACTAAAAAATCCTATGAAAACCATTATCTGTTTTTTTTTTAACTTGAAAAAAGTGTTTTAGAATTCTTCAGGAATAATAAAGTCTTAATAATAGCCAAGAAAATTTGGGATGGAAGAAAAGAATCAAAAAATAATCACACTGTCAGATATTAAATAAATTTTTACAATATGTAAGATATGGTGCTGGAGTAAGAAAGTAAGATTGACAGAAATAAACCATGAGCTCAAAAAGAGACTCTAGTGTACATAAGTCGGATTTCAAATCAAAGAGCAAAGTATGAATTCAGTAATTGTCTTGGCAGAATCAGAGAATCCCTGGAAAAAACAAATCCTTTTCCAGTCATAATGACCACAAGAAAAGTTACTGAAAGTGATGTAAATATTAGAAAGTACTAATAACAGCGAATATAATTCTTTGCTCATATTAATTCAACTTCTCCTCACTGTAACAAGTACCATTATCATCTCCATCTTAGAGATTAAAAAAACCTACAGAAGAGATTTATATCATTATAAGAAAGCATTTCTAAGAATAAAACCCAAAAAGAAGACATTTACTATTTTAAGGTTATTTTGGGCCACAACAAAAATGAACCTACTGAACAAAATGAAAGGCAAGAAATGACAAGGAAAAGCTCTCTGATACATCTTGATGAAGACAAGGGGTTAATGTTCATAATGTACATAGAGCTGTCACAAAGCAACAAGAAGCTCCCTCACTTAAATGTGCGCAAAGAACAAAAGGGATCATTCACTTTTTAAAAGTCAAATGGCTAATAAGTGATAAATGCTGAATAACTCACTGGTCATCAAATGCAAACTAAAACAATGAAAAAGCACTTTTGCTCATCATTTTGGCAAATATTTTTGAAAGATATTCTAGCTAGTGTCCATCTGTGAGAGAACAAACTGTGAGCGACGTGTTTGGAGGACAACATGTTAATGGATATGTAAACTCTGAAAAATGTGTGTACACACAGACTTAACTCCACTACTAGGAATAGTTTCATTTAGAAAAAAAATCAGTTCAAAAAGATGTACTCATCAGGATATCTTCACAGCACCGTTTACAATGGTAGGAAGAAAAGCTGAAGTGAAATCATACCCAGCGATAGAGAAATGGTTACATAAGTAATTCTACATCTTTTCATTCCCCACTGGAGAAGGAATTTCTAGAGTCACTTGAAAAGAGCCTGTGATGAATGTAAATGTCACATCCAGGGACTAAATTTCCAGAAGCCTTAACTAAAGGAATACTCATATGAGATCACAGGAATATTTGCAGAAGAAGCATGCCAGTCCAACAACTTTTCTGACAGTGGAAAGTGGAGAAAACTTAAGTGTCCACCATCAAGACAACGATGCAGTAAATCACAGCTAGCTGTGGGCTCTGAGGGGACCGGCGTTTTGGCGTGGTCCAGGGCCTTGTCCACAGCACTCTTCCACCAAAGGTGGCCTTGCACAAGACACCACACCTGCACAACAGAGGACCTCTCAACTCTATCCGAAAGGACCAGGTGAGACTGGAGTGGGAGGACGTCTATGATATACCCCTGAGTGAATAAAGCGAGCTGCAGAAAACATAAAGTATGGACTTATTTTTCAATACAGCATATATACACACAAATATACATAGATTTCTCAGATTTCTGTATGTATCTATGTATGTATGTGTATATATATAATAGGCATAAATGTCATGAAATATATACACCAAATTGTCAACAGCTTTTACCCTCAGGAAATAACGGGAAGGGATATAGGGGCCTACCGGTACCACCACAGTTCTCTTTTCAGTATTTCAGTAAAGTATACTTGGAATTTAAATATTTATTTAAGTCCGAAGTAAAATGGATGATGCCTCCACAAGACAGAATGGTATACTTGTCATTAAAAATCATGCCAGAAGAGTTAGAATATTGTAGAAAAACATGGAATAAGCCGAATGGAAAATGGAGGTCTCCATGCAGTAAACAGGCATAGAGTGATCGCTGGTTTTTATGAGAGAGTTGATATACACTGATGAAAAGAACAGAAAATAGATGTTAAAGTGTTAATTATTATCTCTGAGTAGTGGGACAAGTATAGCCTCTTTTGCCCCTTTTTTCAGACTTATTATATTAAATACACATTATTTTCATCTGAAAAAAGCATTTTAAAATGTGTAGTACCACACATTGGAGAAAACACACGATTACATGCAGAAAAAAGTAACTAGGAGACACCGCAGCACCGTCACACAGTGTAGAACGGGCCATCCTGATTAACACCGCACAGTTACGTAAGGACCCACAAAGTGAGAGCACCTGCTGTAACAGGACACGGCCCCCTTCTATTTGTCAGTTGTGTCTTCAGGGCTGAGGCAGTTCTGAGCATGGCCAGTGTCAGTGCTGTTGTCTGGATGGATACCACTGGATGTGAGGGCACCTGCAAGCCGAGAGGAAGAACAGAAATCATCCTCTGCTTTTTCTGTCTTGTTTCTTTGTTATTTTAAAAAAGAGGCATATATAAGATAAACTGTGAATCTTCCCTACTGAAATTTCAGTAATGAAACCGTTCTTAAAGTCCTCACAGTTTATATTCTGCCTATAACTGTCTTTTCAAAAAAGCATCATATTTATTAAATGTTAATTAACTCAGTTAATTAACTACCTGTTGAAACCTTCTATTAAAGAGTATGTAATGCACTACGTAAAAGCACCACTCCTGTAGTGACGACCTTAGACGTCTTGACGGCAGTGCAGTCAGCCCCCACCATCCCGTGGCCCTGAGCTCCTGATGCTGGTAAGAGAGCGTGCTGCCGCCTCAGATGGAGAGGAACTGTGAAAGCATTTTCTGAAATCTACAGAACTGACAAAACATAACTGACAATTCCCAGGCCCCTTGGAGGCTGTCATTTCCTGTTTATGTCCAAACGCAGTCAATGAGCAGAACCACCCCATTCCCGAGCCATGGGACTCATGTGGGAAGGAGATTTGGAGAAATTTCCAGGAATAGAATGTCATCAACTATATGTTGAACTCTGACAAAATAAAAGATGAAATAATCTGATTTCGGAAGACACTCAAAATATTCTCCTAAGCCTAAGTAGCTGCAAAGGCTGGGCTTCTCCTAAGCAACTTATTTATTTCACAGCCAGTAAGCATCTCCCACAAACCATGATTCCCTGTGTCTGGTGGGAGCCTCAGGCACACTCTTGCTGTCGATCTTATAAGTCACAGGGCAGAGGCTTGTGTCTCACTCCTGCAACCCTCACACAGACTCGCCTCCTAGCCTCACTGTCTGAACTTGGCCCCATTTTCTCACCTGTTTATTTGGTATCTGTTCTTCTGTAAGCTGCCTGAAGTGCTTCTTGGAACAAGTCAGAAGAATGAGTGGGTAGAGAAATGGACAGATGGACAGGTGAGAGATGGGCAGACAGACAGAGAGACCCCAAGAAAAGGGGAACAAAGAAAATTTCCTATGCAAAACCCTCTTCTAGTCAGGGAAGAAAACCACCATGGATAAGTGTGAAGAGGCAGGTAGCTTAGGGCTGTTTCCTGGATTCCATGAAAAGTCACACAAAGAGATGAGAGGGTAAAACTATAAATAATAAAAGAAAAAAGCACACATGCTTGAAAAATATATCTACAATATGTACTTTCTAAAGAAATGATTCAAATCAGAAGAGCCCAATAACACAATCATTGGGTATTTACAGAAGTGAGAACCCCATCTCCAAACCACAAATCATCCCTTTGGAGCACTGAGAGTCTAAACGGGGCGGTCATAAAGCCGTCTCGGCAAATCTATTCTATCCTGCACTTATGAGGAACGAGCAGCTGTGCTCGGGTTGCCCACGCGAGTCATTTACACCCCTCAGCATCTCTATGGGGGAGGGACGCCTAGCGAGCCCTGTCCCTGCAGGACAGAAAACAAGTCCAGGAGAGGCTAAGCCGAGCTACCAGTTCTCCATCTCACAGGACTGGTCACTCCAGAGCAGGACTAGAACTCGGACCCACGTTTGTAACCACGGTACTCCCGTGCTTTGTGTGCTTTTTGTGTGTATAATACATTTATTTCTGGCATGAAAGGATATTTAATAAATGTTCGGTTGTCTTGTCTATCTCATTAGCTCACAATAAAACATTATACTGTTGAATTGTACTCTTTTCCCCTGGAGAAATGAACGGAAAGAGCAGGGCTCAGAATGAGGTGGGGCTCCATTCTTTATCTGTTATCTCATCTCATCCAAGTCCCCAATGAGGGAGAAGGAGCAAAATTTTCTTCATCTTTTAAAGAGAGGGCTCCACTGATGGTGATTTACTCAACTCCAAAGCCAAGGCTGGGGGCAGGGCACATGCAGCAACCAGAGCAGTATGACCTGTAGGAAGGCGGAAAGAGCTCATGGGAGGGCTCAGGGGGTCAGCCTGATTTAATTTCAATTGATGAAAGAATAACACACTCTAAAAATACTAGCATGCAATGGATTGGCTCTTTCTTGTCATCTAAAAAGTTTCCACAGCACCCATGTAACATTATCGTGAACCAGTGAAAGGAAGAGTCTACAGACAGGGAAAATCGATGCCACAGTCAGGCTCAAAACCAGACTGGAGGAAAGGAAGGGAAAGGGCATAGTTAAGAAGAGGGGAAAGGCTGCGAAAAAGACAACATCACAAGGACTCTCAAGCATCTTTCAACAATCATATTTTCATTCATTCAAGAGAGAGTTACTGAGGTCCTATTTTGTGCAAGATTGTACAGAGGGCAAAGAAGATTGCAGCGTCCATGGTGGCAGCAAGTGGCGGGGCTCAAATGCACTTCTGATCCTGGTACCTTGCACACTTGTCCTCAGTATAAAGGCAAAGAAAAAAAGTAAAATAATGCTCTGTAAACTCAAAGCATTGTTGAAAAAAATTAAAGAAGACCTAAATACCTTGACAGACACACCACGCATATTCCTGGATCAGAAGACAGCGCTCTTGGAATGGCAGTGCGCCACACAGCGAGCCATACATACAACGTGGTTTCGATCACAATCCCAGCAGGCTCCTCTGCAGAAACTGACTAGCTGCTGCTACAATTTATATGAGAATTCGAGGGTCTCAGTAACAAAAATGTACTTGAAAAAGAAGAACAAGTTGAGAGGACTTGTAATTCTCAATTTCAAACCTTACAACTGTATCTCCAGGTGAGGTTAGAGGCAATTTTTAAGTTATTATTGTGTTTATCCTTATTTTCTAAATTCTCTACAATAAATATAACTGCTACTATAAGAAAAATAAAAAGTAAGATATCTTTTAAAACATGCACACCAATTCATTCATTTGGAAAAAAATATTTTAACTATAAAGAAATAAACAAATATCTAGTGAAAAATGACTACTTAAAAAAAGAGTGCATTTACATTTTTCATAAATTGAAAACTAAAAATTACAAACACATCAAGATTCTAGGGAGACCAATGCAACATATTAATAGTTATTTTCAAAAATTCTAATTGAACAATGAAAACTTGAGTAGGAGAGGAAATTCCTCACAGATGAGACAGTGGAATCCCATGCATAAGACAGGATACACAGTACAAACTGCACTAGAATCGGGGGTGATTTTCTTAGAAGAATTCTAAAGTTACAACATTGCTGAAAAACTATAAAAACAGTGACAGAGATTAAAACACACAGTCATATATATTATACAGAAATATATGAAGTCTGCTCCCATGTTGCATAGAAATATAAACATATTTGTTCATTTATGGGCACTGATTATTTTATCCCAGGTAGAATATTTCAACTAAAAGAAATAATCACTAATACACTCCTCTTGTCAAATCTAGTTGATAAGTTACTCTGCTATGTAAACATAATTTGTCTAAGATAGATCTAAAATTAGTGAAAAAGAGCTTTGTTTGGTTTCTTGAACTCTACTCAAAATTCCAAGCTTAATTTTAAAATAAATCTTAGCAGTATTTCTATATGATCTTTTCCCTTGTGAAATGAACAGCACAGTCTCTTGTCAAAATTCTGTCCTTACAATGATTCACGAGCACCATATCCTCACAAAACTTCTGGACAGCAAGGCACTATCCAGACACTGTGACAAAACAAATGAAACACAAGGAAGGCAGTGACCCTATTCTGGAGGGCTTATAATATGTGCCAACACTGGGGTTCTTATTTGATTGGTTTGATTGGTTTGAAAAATAAAATCACTCAAGTACTTTCTTCTTTGAGCATTCTGTAAGTCATGACTCTGTTTTTAGTGTCATGAGCAGGAAAGACTTGAGCATGAATTGATTAGGTCAACTAGGAACAATCATCACTGGAGACTTAGCAATAAAGAATTAAACTGATAGCAATGCTTCCGCCTACATGAGTCCTAAAATAAACCTACACTAATCTCTGCAAGGAAAATGAGGAGATGAGGTCCCAAATGAGAAAACAAACTAACAAGAAATCAAAAAAGGTAAGAGTTTTTCATTAACGATTCCAGGCAGTAGTGGAGCATGGTGGTGAAAAGCACAGATGCTGGGGACAAACATGAGGTTCTGAGCTCCCACAGCACTGGGTAAGTGTGACACTGATATGTCAGTGAAATTTTCTGCATCTCAGTCTCCAATCCATAGGCTGGGGACAACAACAGCACCCGTCTCCTAGAACGGTCCTAAGAATTAAGTTATTTTATATATAAAAGTTTAAATAAAATACTTCAGATTTTAAATATTACCCCAAAAGCACAAGGAACAAAGAAAACAGTGATTAATTGGAATTCATCAAAATGTAAAACTTTGCTTCAAAGGACACCACACAGAAAGTGAAAAAAAAAACAAACAGGAGAAAATTTTTTCAAATCATTTATCTGATTAGGAATTTGTATCTTCAAATAAAAAGAAAAACTCCTACAACTCAACAATAAAATCGGAACTTAATTAAAAATTGAATAAAGGATCTGAAGATGTATTTTTCAAAGAAAATATACAAGTGGCCAATAAGCACAATCAAACAATGTTCAATATCATTAGCTGTAAAGGAAAACAAGTCAAAACCACTAGGAGAAACCGCTTCACACTCACTACAATAGGTTATAATAAAAAAAAGAGTAACAAGCACTAATGAGGACACAGAGGAAGCGGAGCGCGCAGCCCTTGCTGGTGAGGACATAACGCTGCTTGGCCACTTTGGAAAACGGCCTGGCAGGTCCTCAGAGAGTTGAACATTTGGTTTATGAATGACCAAGCATTTCTCCTCTCTGGTCACACACGTAAGAGAACTGAAAACAAATGTCCACATAAAAACTCCTACAGGAATATTCACGGCGCCATTACTCATCACAGCCAAAAAGCAGAAACAATACAAATGACTATCACCTGATGAATGGGTAAACAGTGGGGCCCAGATATACAGTAGAATATAATTCAGCAATAGCAAAGCATAGAGTACTGACCCAGGCCGCAACGTGGACAAACATTGAAAACGTTACTCAGTGTGAAAGAAGTCAGTCACAATAGACGGTTCTATTTACATGAAATGACTCGTTCTACATAAAATGTCCAAAACAGGCAAATCCACAGAGAGAGAACAGCGGCTGCCTGGGGCTGGGGGAGGATGGGGAAGATGGGAATGTCTGCTTATGCGTACGGGGCTTCCTGTTGGGGGATGAAAATATTCTAAGATTGACTGCGATGCACAATTCTGGGCACAGAGTAAAAACCGCTGTACATTTTAATGGGTGAATTATATTAAAACTGTTAAGGACAAAAGCACCTAGGGCCAGTACCTTCAAATAGTAAATACAAATTGCTACATTGTATTTCAGGAAGAAGAAACTGCCTTCAGCATGAAAGCAGTAGATCAGCAAATGTGGGTAAACTGAAATTGGACAAGAGCATTTCACTTGAAACAGTTGCTGAGTGTACAAGAAATATTCAGAAATAGGAAAATCAGCTTGACATCACGAAGAAGCATTCTGCTTCAAATGTAGACCAAGGATTCGGCAAGCCCAGCTGCTAGAAATGACCAGAGAAGAAACCTGGTTCTTAAAACAAGCACTAGAGCCAACAAGGAAATGGTGGTGAGGAAAGCAGGAGGCCGAAAATATGGAAGAGTTAGCTACAAATAATTTCTCCACTGAAAATTCAAAAATAAAATGAAAGTGACGCTATGCTGTGCTGGCCTCACGTGAATGGGCTTCCTCCGGTGCTCGACAGTTCTGTAACCCCGAATGAGAGACTCAGGAGAATCAGCATGGCTCCTGGCAGTCCCCAAGTGACTGCCCACCAGCACGCTGACCACCATCACATCTGCCAGGGTTGTATTGCAGAGAAGAGACCAAGATCTGAAAGGAACAGGAAATGTTGACCAAGGAAGAAAAGGCTGAGGTCAGTCCTGGGACAGAGGCCCTGTGAGCAGAGGCCAGAAGGCTGCAGGTGAACTGGAGTGGCCCTGGGGCAGGAAGTGACCACAGAGGAGCAGATCTCAATTCTCTACTCTCTCTCCCTCGGGTAGGAGAGATAAAGCCTGCATCCTTCTCACCTGGAACTGTGGGTTCTGGCTGGCAGAAGTCTTACCTACAGGGAATGATTACTCAAGACTCTGTGGAAAAAGTCAAGAAAGCAAGAGGGAGTAGGGAGCCAACTCCACGAGCCTCTCAAATTCTCCCTTATTTATTGTGTATAATCAAAGTAAATACTCATTAACAGTTGTGTGATAGTAAGCAGGAACATGGGGAAAGATGGGATGAGACAGAGATTGCAGAATCCACCATGAGTACAAAGGCTTAGTGTATCTTTAGGGAAGTCATGGGGTGAGGAAATAAGATAAATTCTTTAGACATGTGAATTACAAAGCGGACCACCAGACCAGCTAGGTCCTTGTTTTGGGAATAATAGACTACTTAACTGCACACAAGCCCAGCGTTTATAGCTGAAGGCCTGGGTCCTTGCTTTGCAATGAGCAGAGTGCTATCTAAAACCTCAAGTACGCAAGGAAAGCATTGTCTCTACTTTTTAAGGCAAGGAGACAGAAGTGAGATTGCACAGGCGCTTGCTTGCAAAGCAGTTACTAAGCATATTTTTTTCTTCTTAAAGTTGACAGGCGGCTGGGGTTTGTTAAAATTTGTTAACCCAATCATGGGCTCCCACATGGAACCATTATGGAGGACACCCTAGGGTGACAAATCCTGGCTCTGGGCCTTTTCCTGCCAGCTGCAGCCACTCTAGCAGGGTCTAGGTACATCCCTGAATAACGATCCTACAGAACCACCCACATTCTTAATTCCTGGTGCTTGAAACTTAATTTTAGCTCTACACAACTTAACGTAGAAAAGTTTCAGAAATAAAAGATATTATATTCATTTTATATCTCATCATAGTACTGATTTTTCTGATTGCTGTAAGCTGCTTCTACTTGGTAAAGCACCTAACTCTGCAGGTGAATTCAGTACTTTCTTTGGGTATAACTAGACAGTTTGCTCTCGCTAACTTCTATTGGTCAAATATCGATACAATTAATTGATATCATTGTTCATCAATTTCAGCTGGGAGTAGAGGGAGTGTCATTTGTTCCTCAGCCCACCCTCAACTCTTTATCATCAGCAACTCAGGCCACCAGAAAACAAAAAAAACATTTGTTTCCCTTATACACTTTCAAGAAACCCAACAGGATACATCAGCCTGGAGAAAGAATTCAACACAAATGTTAAAACAAAAATCTATAAACCTGAAGCAACTCCATCTCCGAATCATGATACACAATGACATGAGAGTAAGTGTGTCAGGCACAAAGCATGGGTGAGCCTGACCACCTGATTTCTATTCTTCAAAGGAAAGAAGGTTTTCCTATTTTTTATTATCACTCTGTCATTGTTTCTGATTAAGACAAAAACTAGTTTATGAAATAATTATGCACTGCAAAAACAGATTTTTGTTGTATCAATTACAGAAGGCATTCAGTGGGGTTAGGAAAACCCACCTCTGTAAAAAATGAAAAATTTCTTCCCCTGTGAAGAACACGTATACAAAATGCAACAGAGAATTCAAACTCTTGTGGAGAGAAGCAAAAGCCACAGAAACAAAGTCATTATTATGAGTCAATTCAAAATTCACTGGACAATCATGTTCAATGCATTCAATGAAATTTAAAGGCACACTGCAAACCATTCACTTAATGATCTGCAGGCTAGAGGAAGAATTTCCCTCTGTAACAGACAACAGTAATCAATAGGAGGCCCCATCAAACAAGGACCAAAGAACAATCAGGTTTTTAACAGTTCTGATAAATCAGCATGTTCTAAAGATAAAAATCCAGAAATTTTAAACATTCATTCACACTACAATGAAACAAGCACTTAAAAAAACAAAAAACCCAAAGAAACTAAGCACATAGATCATGTACTTAGATCAAAGAGAACTTCGTGTACCGCTGGAAGAAAAAACAGGCTATAGCCTTTTACTTGAAAAACAAAACTACTTTTAAAGATAAATGCTAAAACACATTTCATCATTCATGTTGCCTTGAAAAATCTCAGGCACTTGTATCTGATTAGAAAAGCAATTCTGAGTAATAGTATGATACAATTCAGTGCCAGTTTGCTTTAGAAGAAAAGAGAAAAGAAAAGCTAATGTTTCTCATATCCTGCATAAAGTGTGAAGTGCCTCCCTGCCTCTTTCTCCTCCCATTTTCTAAGCTCATGCTTCCAAACCCTTCTGAAACAAGTATGAGAACGACATTCCCACCAATACGCCAAATGACAAAAGAATATCAATTTATTTGTGTAAATATATGCCTACATCTTAAACTAGAGAAGAAAGGTATCAGAAGTCTATATGGAACTTCTTTCTACCTTCCTGAAATCACACACGCAATCATTCACACAGACACAGACATATTCCCCCTGGAGTACTGGGCACTTCACAAGCTTAGGACTTCCAACTTCTAGAAGGTAACTTTGTAGTTAGTTTAAAATACAAAACTGTCAGCTTTTGAAACTGTTGATCATCTGCTAAACCATCCAAATATCAAAGAGACCCAATTAGCCTTCTCTGTAGAATGTAATTTCCTATGATGGCAATACAGACCCTAAGAAGTACTGGATCTAAGTCTCGTGTTTATCACTAGCTATGATCATTTTTTAGCACATTAACAGATTCAGAGAGGTATATCCCAACATTTATTCTTATTGAAATAGAATGCGAGTTCAATTGCCTATACAGAGACTAGGTCCCATGATGGTGTTTAAGAGCTATTTTGTGTATTGCAATATTTATTTTTAAGTGCAGACAAGGAGGGTGGGTGTTACTCAGTTGTAGACCACCTGCTTACCATGTACAATGTCCTGGATTCAGTCCCCAGTACCTCCAAAAAATAAATAAAAATAAGGGCATATTTAAAAATAAAAATAAAGTTATAAAAAAATACACACTAAAAACCACTGCAATCTAGGAGCCACAATTACAATAAAAAAACAAGTGTTTCTATCAAATATTGACTATATGCCAATCACAGAGACAACCACAAATCACACCTGACAACCATCACGTGTGATTCTCAGTAACCCTACTAAGTAGACACGGATGAGAAACCCGGCTCTGCGGATGAGGAGACGGAGCTCGGAGGAGCCGGGGACGCTGACCGTCCTGCTCCCCGTGACACCGCGTCAGCCCAGGGCAAGCGCTGACAGAGCTGCACTGAGGGGACACCCAGCTGCATGGAACCTTGGGGAACTGGGGAGTCCCAGAAAACACTAAAAATTGTTCAGTGAAAAGCCAGCTCAATTATATTACACTGTGCAACATCCTTTAAATAGGGAACATGACTGAGACCTTTTTGATGCCTACGTGTCCTTTCTGCCATCATCAGTTACTTGTCCTCACAGCATGGCCAGTGATGATCTGGACCCCTAATGAAGTACACTCAGATGGCAGAGCTTTTAAAGCTGTTTTATGAAGTTTGTAAAACTCTGTCTATGCCTCACACAGGCGGTCATCCATCACTTTTCACCGGTGTGGATGTACCACCTGAAATCACTCCTTTCTGATTTTTAAAATCCCTTCAACTAATCCAGAATTTTCAACAGCAAAGAAGCCGCTCAACCACAGACAGTGGACAGCTTCTCACCAAAATATTCGAACAGCCCATCGGACTACCTGGAAACCCTTTACTTCTATTAAACCCACTTCCAGGTACTTCATCATTTTCTGATTGGTGAACTTGGCCTCTGACTGGCCTTCTCAGACAGCTCCCAGCCTCACATCCGGGGGTGGGATAGGACACTGAAGTTGGGAGAAATCACTGAGGAAGTCATACGTCCTCCAGTCAGGTCTGCACGGGTAGAAGTGCCACAACGTGCTCAGAAATTATACCGTCATCACCCCTGGGCTCCCATGGACTGGTTTCACATTAACCAAACTCATGAGACACTGATACAAGAAAACCAGAAACTTAACTTATTAATGTAACAGAATACGTGAAGCTATGAACCAGACTGTGATATCAGAGTTCAACCATGAGTAAATGTTCTCAAAGGCCCAATCACGGGCAGGCAGTCACATGGCAAGCGTGGATACAAGCAGAGCAGGAACGGTTTCTAGATTAATTCAATGGACTAAATTTCTGTTATAACAATACATCTACTGCCTGGAAAACAATTAACGCTAATCATGGTGCACTCTTCATGAACAGTGGCCAAGACAGGACTGTGAGCACCTATGTAACTCTCCTTTCTCTGTCCTTTCTGGGCTAACTGATGCACAGACGAACAGAAATCCAGGGATAGAGATATATCTAAACACCCAAAGCCCATTCTGGGAGCCTCAAAACCAGACAGCCAGGGTTTATATACCAGCTCTGTCACTTACTAATTCTGTGACCTTGGCCAACTTACCCTCTGTGTGCCTCAAATTCCACACTGTAAAACTGGGATAACAATCAAACCTTCCTTACTCGCTTGTTGAGAAGATTGAAGGATTCATTTCTGTAAAACGTTCAGAAAAGAATGTAGCACATTTTTGGTGCTCAACAAATGTCAACTTAATATTACAGTGGTTTACAAGTCTCCGTTCTAATCATCTTCTGTGTTTCCTGGATAGACTTACTCCCAAAGAAAATCCTTATTTCTCCTTTTATAAACTCTTGGGGTGCACCCTTCTGTTCCATCCCACCAACTGTTTAAACTGAAGGATGGGATGCCTCCTCCCCACTCCTCTGGGACATGGAGAGTGCTTCTCACTTCACACCCCTGACCCCTGGCCCACAGCTAGCCCTCCTCACACTAACAGAGTGAGGTGTGAGTACGGGGAGACAAGCAGGGCATGTGAAACCCTTCCTTTCCCTCGAGTGTTGGCCACCCTTAGGAAGCACCCGAGATGCTCAGCTCCATGGCAGAACAGCCCTGTGCATGATGGGGCAGATCCTCCCAAGGGAAGGCTCGCTGTGGTCCAGAGATACCTGGGACAGGGTAAGTCTCTACTTCTGGGATACAGTATCATGACACTCATTTACCTACAGCCCTCAAGTTCATGGAGAACGTGGCTTCATCAGTAACAAAGAAGACATGTATCGCCGGCCTAGTCTTTTGTGTCATCTCTCATTTAGCTGCTGGAGACAACATGTGTATAAGTATTCGATCCTCTTAGGCCCCAATATATATGAAGTAACAAAAAATTCTGTGGCTTAACGTTGGTTCAGGGTGACTGTGTAACCCTTCTGACTCTGCTGATGCTAAATTATGGGTATAGGAATTATGGAACCTCCTCAAATATCTTTCATCATAAAACCAGCTTTTCTTATTTTCCTGTTTCTTAGTAATTGCCAAAGACTCTCAAATGGTGGCTTCACACAAAACAGCAGCTAAAGTTTATGAGCTCTCTTGACATACCCACTGTGTTAAACACTTTACATAATTACTAATTCTCACAATTCTACAAAGCAGATATGAGCGTCCCCATTTCACAGACGAGGGAAAAATTCAGAATGAAATGACTCAGGCTTACGTGGTTCAGTGGCAGCACGTGCACACAAACCCAAATCAAAAAACTACACCCCTTCCTATATGTACCAAATCACCTCCCACCAATTAACACACACCGGCGGGGCCAATACTCAGAGAACTCAACACAGTTTTTAGCTTTAAGTTGCTCCAGAGGCCACTTCTAGCTCTTTTATAAAATCCCGGCTCACTGGTTTCTAACACTGGAAGAAAAGCCCGATTTTGCCATTGTTTGCACAGCAAGTCTGAAATCTTCACAGCGAGATGACAGAATAAAACTAAGATATAAGCAGAACAATTTTTCCAGGTAGACAGACATAATGGACATTGTGCTATTCTGAAGCATTAAGCAAAGTAATCAAAATAAAATAACGTTGTTTAAGCCTTCTTTTACAAACAGGAAAATTAAGACTGTAAGAATGTGCAACAGCTCCACTTATGGCCAAAAAGACCTTCCAGGTTGCCGTGAAAGATGCAACACAAAAATTGCCTGTAGGATGAGGAAAGAGGGTCAGATAACTAAAAGCTTATGTAGCACATACTGCACTTTGCTTCGGGGGAAGGGAGGGGTATTCAGTATTTAATCTGATATTGCTATTATTCCTGAATATAAACAAAAGACATAGACTCATGGAAACTCATCTTAGAAGAGGAAAGAATCCAGTCCAGCCACTTCATTTTACAGGAGGGGAGACAGAGAACTTGGATCTGTCCTCCTGGCAGTCAGCAGGAAAGTTCTTCTCGGCCTCATGTCTTTCACTGTAGCAAAAACCAACAGATCTGTACTACGCCTATATTCATAAAATTCACGTCTGTATTTTTCCAACAGTAGGTAATCTAAGTATCTTGCAAAATGCTTCTCAAAGAGCCAGGAAATCAAATAAGATTGTTGAAATTCAAAAACATTTATTTACATATTAAAACTGCATGAGCTTTATTCTATTAAAAAACTGACATGTCAAATCAAAATTTTGATATTTTAAAACCTGTTAAGAGTGCAGAAAAGAAATCAAATTTTTCTTTAATCACTAAAGAGAGAAGCTTACTCCCTGAAAATGATCAATGTGGATTTTTCTAAACTTAATGGTTCTGGTCAGAATCCCACGAATTTAAATTTCTGAGTGAATGGTTACACGGCAACATGAATTCTGAGTTGTAACAATACACATTCTGTGTAAATAATCTTCAAGGTTGTCTACTTAAGGCAATTTAACTAGTCCCTGTCTCACTACAATGATACAGATTTCATTAAAACTTCATACTGCACTAAAAAAAAAAAACTGAATCCTTATTACTTTAAGCTATATTTATATATATCATATATATACATATTGAATATGCATCAGAAATAAGCTACACTTTTCAGTATTCAGAGTTGATCCTTCTAAAGTATCGGTCATTGTGACAGCATATATTTATTAAGCACCTCTACTGGGCTTTGTATACAAGACGTCTAACTATCACAGTCAAACAAGGTAAACGATATTACTCAAATTTCACAAATGATGAAATGTACTTAAGCCATGAAAACAACTTACATATTCATCAGCAGGAAAGAAAGAGTTAGGATTTTACTTACAAAACTCACTGACAATCTTTTCTTTCATACCAAGACTACATAAAACCAATTCAGTCTTTGGAAATTTTTCAGTAAATAAGCGCCAGTAGAGAAAAACAAGTAACATCATTAGTAACAGTTGGACTTTCAAAGCCCACTTCTCTTTTGCACAATAATTATTTTAAATGTTTTGTTTTTAGTGCTTACAAAGCACTAAAATATAAAAAGATACTACTTTTTTAAGTCATTACCTGAGAATAAAACATTTGTGAAAATGTAAAATTTTAATTTATGCCCTCTGTCTCACATTCTCACTGGTGTCTCTCCTTTGAAGACCTCATCAGGCTGAGATCGCTAAAATCGGTCATTTATGGACTCACAGGAGTTCGGGAAACCACTCAATGGGAGGCTGATTAGAGGAGCAATTGAGATTGCATCCTGTGCAGCCTGGATTCCAGCACCGAGCTTGCCACCATCAGCTGCGTGTGATTTGGGACAAGCTGGCCCATCTCTCAATCCTTCAGCTGCAAAAAAGAAGACACGGATACCTGCCCTCAAACACCTGCTATGAAGTAAAACATGAGGAAAGCATTTTAGCTTTAGGTAGATGTCCACTCATAGCGAGATTGGTCATTAGGATGATGAGGATGGCTGTTAATAAATTAATCTATACCAAAAAGTAGAAATCACCATAAAGGAGAAACATTTTAAGTCAATGAGCATTTCCTTTTGGATGGATTGCAGAATATTCTATTGATTTTTTTAATAAACCAAGTTTTGTCCATTAATTATAGATTTACAGGTTCATGGACAAGCATCCAGAAGAAGTATTAGAGGCCTCTAACCTCTGAATACTAAGAAAGTAAAGTTTAAAAAAAATCAGGGGGGAGATTACACCTCATTTGGGAGAGTATGTGCTTAGCATGCATGAGGCCCTCAGCTCAGTCCCCATTAACTCCATTTAAAAACTTTTTTTTTTAAGAAATGGAGAATTAAAGCAAAAAGATGGAGGAATACAGAATTTTTTAGAGACTCAACTCAGATTTAAGATGGGGAAAAAAAATCCATTTCTCAAAGGAAATCTTGAGAACTATGTAAACTGGATCTGAGATGTCTAGTCTTCTAACATTATTCATGAATTCATATAACCAAGTCTTAAATCCACCTGATAACCCACAATGGTGATACTGATCGTAACAGCTGCCAATGCCGATCGAGCTCCGGCTAGGAATTCTCTGTACTGACATCTGTTCCTCTGAGGCCTTACCAGGCTGAGAGCACTAAATTCGGTCATTCATGAGCATCTCGTGTAAATCCTCCATTTGTGTTTCTCACTCCTCCCTCACGATTTGAGGGAAGCACAGTTATCATCTTCCCCACCCGCAGATAAGGCCACTGAGGCACAGAGACTAAACCCGTTCCAGGTCACATTGTTATTAAAGGACGTCTGTATTTCTGCTGTTTTGCTTTTGACAAAGGTATCTGAGATATCAATTCGAGACTGTTAAATAATCAAGTCTGTCTGGTCTTCACCACAAAGAGCAGATACTATAAATTCCTGTTGTAGGATGAGGCTGCCGCCACAAACTGACTCAGCTTGAAATTAATATCCAAGATGAAGCAGCGGATACACGTTAATATTCACGACTGTCAACTCCGCTCACGGGTCTGGGTCCTTCACTGCCTGAACGGGGGTGAAATCCCCACCCGTGTCTGGGAGGGAAGCGCGGATCTTCCGGGTCTCACCCAGGCTTCACGGGCTGTTTCCCTCCACAGAATGTCCTCAACGATTAAAAAGCTCTCAAGATTTTTACACCATGCAATACTAAAAGACATTACTGCAGATGGAGCACTTTCTCAGTCTTAAACCCTTTTTGAGTACACTCAGCAAGGGGGGAAAAAGAAACATGGCTCTACAAAGTCTCTGACCCTCACCACTCACAGGAGTAGATCAGCCACAGTAGAAGATGACTCTTCACATTGCAGGGTGAGAACAAAATAAAGCTGCCCCAACAACAGGCACTCCCAGAGACAGCGCTCAGCTGTCTTCTGCGCACTCACGGTTGTGCAGCCCTCACCACCATCTATTTCCAGAACACTTCATCACCCCAATAGAACACCCCTGTCACTAACAGTCACTCCCTAACACCCCTCCACCCAGCCCCTTGTAACCATCCCCTGCTCTTTGCCTCTGCATGTGCCTATTCTGGGAATTTCAGATCACTGAAATCAACAATATGTGGCCGTTTGTGTCTGGTTCTTTCACATAACATGCTGTTATCAAGGCTCGTCCATGTTGAAGTGGTATCAGTATCTCTCACTTTTTTTTTTTTTGAAAAAGTTAAAGTTAATTAGAAGGTGGTAAGTACTATCAAAAAGAGTAGAGTGGAGTATAAGGGATTGAGTTTCAAAGGGAAATGGGCGGGTTGAGCAGTCAGGGTGGATTTCCCAGAGCAGGAGGCTTTTTTCATCTTTCCCCCCTTTTTTTTCCTTTTTTATTCACTCTTACGTCTGAATAATGTTCCACTACATGGAGATACTACATTCTGTTCATCCATTCAGCAGCTATGTATGGACGAGGTCCAGAAGAATGAGTGTAAGTGGTGACTAGCAGGGATGGCATTTAAACATAGGGCAATATGTGCTTTAAAAAAAAAGCCAACCAACAGAGGCACAAGGAAATTCACTGCGATTCTGAGCAAAGTACTTTCTTGCTTCGGCAGGACTACCGTGCAGGGCTGGGGCGGATATTGGAAGGGATCACGTTGAGGGAGTCACCTGAGAAGACTCCCCAGTGCAAGCTGCTTAGGTAATTCTCCTCCCTCATCCTGTATTTTTAAAGCCATGTTTCTAGGTTTCTCTTATTTCACATAATAGCATTTTAACTACACATCTGATCATTTGCATCAGACCACCTTACCTCCAAGCCACAGAAAATCACTCACTGGCCAGAGCAGCTCCAGGACATAACGGTGATGGATAAGGGAGTCTTGCAGCATCCCAGCCTGCAGGTACAAAGCCCACATGTGCCCTGTTGGTGTCAAGAAAGTAAAATGCATGGAAATATCTCACTTCTGGTGCATGATATCTGCACCCAAATTGCCCCAAATCATGCTGGCAAAGCACTACTCAACCCGCTCACTCCAAAAAAAAAAAAAGCTAAGAAGACAAATTTAGGCTCTTTCATTGAAAACCAGCAACCGTCACTGCCAGTATCTGAGGTGGAATGCTCCTGACTTCAAAAACCACTGCGCAGTTACTTTTCAAACGTGAAAGGTATGTATGTATTCCACGTAGATGATATTACAGAAAGATTTTTCTTTTCAAAATTTCCAGTTGCAACATTAGCACAAGAAAGTTTATGTTTCGGCTTTAAAAAAATCAATTATCTTTCACTTTCTTAATGTTGATCCTATTATTATTTTATAAAGGGAGCTATGCTGCATATTATAAACCAACTGTTTGGATTCTGCAAACAAGACCTTTATGACCTCACTATTTCAGAGCAAACTTTAATGATACTTTGAGAGATGGGGCTTGGGGCGCTCACTAACAGCTCTTTAAATACTGACAAGGATGTGCTTTTAAGTAATGCAAAGGCTGTAATGCCACATTAACTCAGAAACCAAAGGAACTACACCAAAACCTTACTTTATCATTATTAAATATTCCAATTTTTTGAATAATGCATTTCTTAAAAGATATGATTTCTTTTTGAGAATAACAACAGTTCTATTAAATTTCTTCTCACCAAGAAAGCAATATTTATTAAGAATAAAAACCTCTATGGAAATCCTAAAGACGGGACGTTTCTAAGTGAACATGCAGATCTGAACACAAACTTATGTCCTATCAGATCTCACTCGAATGAGCGCAACAAAGTACTGGGCTACCCAGGAACTTACCTCTTCTGTTCCAAATGTTGGCTGAGCTAAGATCATCAGGCAAGGAATGGAAGGAGAGAAGAGGAAAGTCCACCTGGCGGCCTCCATCTGTTTTCTTCCAGCCACAAGGTGCCGCTAGAGCGGCCCCGCTAACAAGCCCCCCCATAAGGAAATTCGGCATCCACACTGCCCCTGCAGTCCCCACACAGCCCCGACACCCCTCTCCCACTGGTCGCCTCCCAGTCTGTGAATGGTCTTCTAATGACCCCGCCAGTTGGTGGCACCCTCCCTCCTCTTCCCCGCTACACACACACACACACACACACACACACACACACAGAGCCAGGGCAGCCTTCCCAAAGGGCAAATTTGATTACATTACCCCCACTTGAAACCTTTCAGAGGCTCCCTGGTGGAGTTCTAGCCCCACCCTTGACCCTGACACTGCTAGCCCAGCCTCACCTCAGTACCCAGGTCCCCAGAGACCTCAGGGGCCCCCTGACTTGCTCCTACATCCCACTTGCCCCCAGGCTCATTTTGACTGTTTCTCAAGGAAGCCTTCCCTCCCTCCATCCTCCGTACTTTGTTCCTCTGTTCCTAGAACATTCTAGGCTAAGTCAACTTCTGACACTGCTAAGCTCCCAAGAAGCTAATACATTTTGTTTATTAAAGTGGGTCCACCCTTTCTCCCCTAGACACACAGAAGTGCGAGTATTATGAATAAATGCATGACGGGGTGGGTCTCAAAGGGACAGACATACCTGCTCACGCCCGTTCCGGCCCTTCTTTCTGTATAATATCAGAAGCAAAACAAGAAGTACCTTTCTTGAGGGTCACTTCCTGCTGACACCCTTCACTGCCTCCTGTGTCAGTTTTAGTAAAACCCAAGCTCCTCCAAAGCCCTCCTCCCAGGACCTCTCCAGTGTCCTCCCCAGCAGGGGCACCATCCACCCTGGATCACAGAGGGCAGTCTCCACGGGTCCCCACCCACAAGCCTCCAGGCCTCTGCCCGGGCTGCACCTGCTACCTGAGCCACATTCTTGACTCCTTCTCCTGGCTGACTCTTAGTCTGTCCTCAGAACTGAATGTAGAGCCCATTTCTTCCAGGAAGTCCTCTCTGATAATGTCCTTTAGCTCTTGTCTGGGCTTCCTCTACAGCAGCACTGCATGGCGACCAACTGGTGTTTGTCCACACACTCCTTTGAGACCATGAAATCTTGGAGGCCACATGGGAAAAAGGAGTGAGATGACAAGAGGGGTGGGAAGAGCAAAAAGCAAAATCAGAGTCCAAGTCCCAAATTTATCGATTCTTTCTCAAAATAAAAGAAAAAATGTTTCATACGTGTGTCATTTGGCTATGATTTTTGTGCCTCATGGAAAGCAAGAGTTTGGTGTTCTAGTCCAAATACCAATTTACATGCAAAGAAATGTATATATTCATATATAAAGCAAGCCAGAGCTGCTCAACAACAGTTTGCAGTTAAATTCCAAAGGAATTTTGATAAAGGCAATCTCTCTCTCTCCTTTTTTTTTTTTTTTGGAATCATATAGTTTCAGATGTATTTGTATAACAAAGTGATTGCTACAGCCCATGATTCTGCACTGGAGTGTTTGGGGCTGAGGAAGCCCAGATTACATGCACTTTGTAAATGCAATCACACCAACACACTGACAGGCGCCCTAGTGGCTGAGCTGAATTTTCAAAGGAGACAACCATACAATGGAAGACAGTTCTAGGTAGAAAGTAAGAAATGCAATGTTCTGTACTCAGTTTCATACTTTATATGGGCTATTAACCAATAATGCATCTTATCTAATGAAACCCAAAAATAAATTGCCAACGTCGATTTTCTCCATCTGATCATTTTATGTTAACACTGGTTATCAAACCCTCAATCCATACAGGATCCTCAGGCCTACACTGCAGCAGAGTTACATCCTGTGGAAGACAGCCGATCAAGGGAGAAATGGAGAGTTTCCCTGCAGAAGCCGCTAAGTCTGGTTTTGCACCTGTACGTCATTTGCAACCACGTCATTGTCAAAGGAGTATGACCTTACATCTGTGGGGCGAAAAGCACTGCGTTGCTTCCGAACCATCGAAAAACACTGAGCTTTATGAAACAGTCCTGAGGCACTTAAATCGCACTTTTTCTGAAAGGCTCCAAAACTGACCCACTTCACCATTCCACGTACAACAGGGAGGTAACGGAATTAGAGAAAACATGCCCTTGAAGTCTGCCTAGGCCTTGCTTGAATTCTGCTACAGCATTTACTAGCTGCTAAACGGACCGATACCTTAACCCCCCTGAGAAGGCTTGCCAATCCGCAAAAGGGGGCTGCCACCAACCACATGGGAGGGATGGATGGGAATGGAACACGCAATTAGGGTGGCCGACTGGTACCTGACACGGGGCCTGGCTAGTTTCCCTCAGCTGCCCTTCTCCCCTTTAAACTTGCACTGTTGCCTCTGGTAAGGATCAAGCCCCCGCAAGAGACTGCCCGATTCTTCTGTGTATCCCCGGATACATGATTTACCCTTAGGAGGCCAAAAAACTGCCTCCTCCCCAGTTACTATCAATATTCTTTAGAGTCTGGGTTATTTTAACTCTAATTTGCAGGGAGACTATTCCAGAACTGTCCAAGCACCATTCTCCAGTTTGGCTCCCCTCCCAGCACCCATCACTTTCATCTCAGATCCTCTGTCTTATTGCCTTCTGTTCATGGGAAAGAGAGTCCGGTAGGGTGGGGACTCCTTAGGCCTCCCTCCCTCCCTCACAGGTGACTGTGACTACCTTCTCCCCACTCCCCACTCCAACTCCAGCTTCTGAGGAGTCTCCCCTTCCGGACCCTGCAGCCTCTGCATCTTCCCAAGATGCACACGTGGCCATGACCCTCCCTATAGATTTCATCCTGGCTCGCCCTGCCCACCACCCGGCCCCTTAAAGATAAATGGCATTGCTCTGAAAATCCCAAACGCCGCTGACTGACACACCAAAGCTGCATTGTCTGGACTTTCCTCCAACCGAGGCACAGACCTGCCCTCCCTCAGCCTCAGTCTGCACCTCTTGAAAAGAGATAAGCCACATGTAATGCTGTGAACACCAGCTAAGAAGGACGATTCCCAACGTATTTCTTTAGTCCGGCACCTTCACCTGAGCCCCAGGCTCATATACCCGAATGCCTCTTTGACGTCCTAAGTTGGATGACATATGGCATCTTAAAAATGCCTCATGTCCACCATTTACTCTGGAATTCGATTCCTGGCAGGTACCTCCCAGGCTCCCCATTTAACTAAAAGAACCAGCACCCACCTAGGTGTTTGAGGTCACATTCAATTTCCCATGTTCCCTCCCCCCAGCCCTGCCCTGGAATCAGTCCTGTTATTTCTGTCGCTAAGCCCATCTCAAGTCTGGTTCTGCAGGGACCACGGCCGGAACCCCACAAGCTCAAAGCAAGGTGCAGTGAGTCACAGTCCTCCTAAGGGTTCTCCCTGGAGGAGGAGGCATCTCCTGCCGCTGGTCACCTCAGAAGGCACAGGATTGTCACACAGGAGTCCCAGGAGAAGGGACACAAGTTCGTCCGTGGTCTGAGCTTTGTAGGATCCAAGGACTGGGGGAGCTCCTAATTAGCAGGCACACCTGCCAGTGAGCAGATGAGGATGGAGGAACCCAGGCAAGGCTGTTCTCACTCTGACCCCTGGGCTCTCAGAAGCCACGGGAAAGGCCTGTGTCCAGGGCACAGCCCAGCCATCAGATCCCAGCCTGCATTTGCCAACCCGGACAGCCTAGACGCCTTCTACTTGCGACACTTACTTCTGTTCTGTTCCCCCCCAGAATGTGATGGACTCAGAAATTCTGGCCTGTCTCAAGCGAGACCAAGTCAGTGAAAAATGCAGTGTCAACATTTGGACCAGAGCATGAAAGGCGAAACAAGGCCTCATGGTCAGCATGATGGTGGTGGCCAAACCCTTCCCCCGGGTGAGTTGAACCATTGTCGGGGTGAGAATGCAAGGTCGTAGGTCGGCCAAAGCATCTTCCTTCACGGCTGACTGGGGTGTTGGGGACTCACTACCACAAACTAACGACACGACCGTCAGTGGTGGACGTCAGCGGCAACAGACACAGAGTCAGCTATTTACTGCCAACATGGGTTAAAAGTAAAGGCCGGTGCAGGGAGGCCTGCACGGCTGCTGAGGCAAACCACAGACCCGGCTCTAAATGCCCACTGGCTGAAGCAGAGTGGAACTTACAGTCCTCTTTAGCGGTCCGTTTGTCTAGTAGATCCAGGTGAGCCAGCCTCTTCGGAGAAGGACATGTTGTCCTGATACTCAGAAAAACCAGCCTCGTACAGGGAACAAAAGAGTGGCATGGATTTTAGACTCGATACTGCCCCTTTATGAAGGCAAAGTACAGTAAATGGCACGGGGAAGTTGAATGCAAAAACAAAAGACACTGACTGCTTCCTCCAACTGCGTCCCCTGCAGCTGCTCACCCCCGAGCCGACCACTGCCTCACCAGTGACCGCCGGCCAGGAAGCGCTGTCACGCAACTCATACAGCTACAGCGAGGAACCGCGTGCTGAGCTGGTTTGTGTAAAAGCAGAAATCGAGCAAGGTGCTGCAGACTTTGACTTTCCAAGATTAAATACTCCATGAAAAGAATCCCTCAGCAGCAGCCTAAATCAATTCGCATCCCACTTCTTCAAAACAAACAAATAAATTTAATAAGGGTGCTTTTGTCACCAAATATAAGAAGGACTAAACATGTTACTCAAAGCAAGAATTTTAACAGGTATCAAACACCAGTGGGTGATGTGCTAACAAAGCAAATATTCCAAAAATTTAGAAAATAAATAGATGACTAGGATAATACATGGATCAAGGCAGCTGTTAAGTTTTTGCTTTTTAAAGTGATGGAGACAGCATGGAGGGCAATCTAGCTACTTCCAATGCAGGGTGTGCACAGCCCACCTTTTCAGACGCAACAACATGCTCACAGGGCGGTACAAGAGAAAAAGGATAAAAGAAAAAGGAAAAGAGGATCAAGCGAAAATTAGAAACACACAAGAAAAAAATGATTTTGACAGCCTGTACAAGAACTTACGTGAGTGTGATGAGGACACAGACGCGGGGACGGTGAGACCCATCTTCACCTCCTGCTCCAGGTAAGGCAGGGGACTGTGGGGAGCGGTGCTGCAGGGGGAAACCAACGTGGTCAGAGCCCCAAATCAAAACTCTACCTACATGCGTCTAGATAGCTTTTGAGCTACAAAATGTGGTCGCATTTCAGGCTGGACAGTTTTACTCACTCCCACCAGTAGTAGCAGGAGAGAATTAGGCTCTGCTCCTGCATCAAAGCATTGTTTAATAAATTAATGACTGTGGAATAGTAAAAGGAACAAATGAGTAAAGTGACTGGAGAAGAACGTGCTTGACCTGAGCTCACTGGCCGCGTTATCTCACTGACCTTCAGATGCTGGCTGGGCACTTATGGTACCAAAGCAGACAGACCCACCAGAAGGGAGGTTTAATGCGCTGCTGTATTTTGATGCCAAGAACCATGCCTGGTACACGAGGTTCTGGGTAAACAATGGTGACAGAGTCAACCACTATGGGCTAAGCACACATCCAGCTACTCCGCCAAATCCCCAGGACAGACTTCAAAAGGCAAAAACAAGCTGGCATACTCTGGTGGGTCTACAGACTCAGAGCCAAGCAGTTGCTGAGCAAAAATGTCACCAGTGTGTCCTATGACAAAAGAGGAAGCACTGGCCAGGGGGCTGGGGCATGGCTCCAGGCTTCCAATGCTCACCCACCAGTCTGTGTAGGGGGAAAAGTTGGTCCCTGCTTACGTCGCACCGATGCACCTACCTTGACTAACGCCTGGGGGTTCAGCAGGAGATGACAGGTGAAGTGAACGGAACCAGTCTGGGAGAAGCCCGGTGCTGGAAGCTGTGCCTTCAGCAGTGCTGATTCACCTAAACCTGCCACCTCATCTTCAAGTAGCAGAAGGGGAGTGCGGACATGTAGATCACAGAGCCCTGTGAGGACAAGTACAGATCATGGGCACGACATGCCTTGCCCCTTCCTTAAGCCATAGAGGAATGTCCGGGGAGGAACTGAAAATCCATCCAGAGTTCGCCAGGCACCACACGCAGGTGGGACGCGGGTTCCCTGTGCCTGTCACTCACAGGGCTGGTCTGGACTTTCTTTTTATCAATTCTCTGGCATCTTCTCCTCCAACTAACCAACAACCAGAAAGCAGGATCTGATCTTATGTAAGTTCAAGAATCACAGATCAACGCCTCCACAGCGGGCCCGGCAGCATGTGCTAGGTCCTCCGACCGTCACCTGTGGGACCGCCATGAGAGCTCCCCAAACTCAAGGCCCGAGGCCGTAGGCCAGGGGGACAGAACTTCCCTCATTCTCCCCAACAAAGTGGGACCAACTCTCGGTAAAGGCATCTCAACCTCTACTGCCTGAGGGACAGCAGGATAGACACACGGGGAAACAGAGCAGAAGGTGGGGGGTAGGCAGCCCAGAAGAGCTCTTCTGCACTTTCGAGGCAAAGAGGGGCCGTTGACCTAATCACAGGGACAAAGTGAGGATGAACCTTTCCCTGCTCTGTGCAATACTCCATGACACGCCTTTCCCTGTGTAAGGAGTTCATTCGGAAGTCCCTGGCGGTGTTTCTAATGTCCTAACCTGGCATGGTGGCTGTCGGGCAGAAAGAGAGGGCCTGAGCCGTGGAGGTGCTGGGCCTGGGAGACAGGAGACACCGGCTCCACCCCCAGCTCAACCAGAGCCTCGTTCTACGTCTCGGGATTCAGCATCTGATCTATAAGCAAAGGGATGAGACTGTCCCAGGACAGGCTGCCCAAGAGAAATGAAATGAGATCCATGTAAAGAAAATTTCCCAGTTGCCACATTTAAAAAGTAAACAAAGAAACAACCAAAAAAACAAATATTAGAAACTGATTTTAAGAACAGATCCTATTCTACTGTATGTAAAATAGTATCATTTTGACATGTAATCAATATAGAAAGTAACAAGATAGATTACATTCCATTTACTAGATAAATCTCAGCGTCTGATGTACATTTGACCTACAGCACATCTCAGCTCAGACCAGCCTCCTCCCCAGTGCTCCTAGCATCAGTGGCTGTGGCTAATCTATTGGACAGCAGCTCCAGGGGTCCCACCAGCGGTCCTGGCTGAAAAGCAGGAGTAAGTGTACACACTATCCCTAAAAGGATCTCTCTGAAACAAAGGCGGATTCACTTTTAAAAGTCTGTAAACCGGCGTGCTGCACCTCTCTCCACCCTTGGCTAAAAGACAGCCCTCTTCCTTGCTGATCCCTTCCTAGATGTAGGGAAGCAACCCGGCACACAGCCAGGGCGGCCGGGCCTCCAGGTACACTTACCTGCTGTCTGTGTCCAGTCCCATGTAGTCCTCCTTCATAAACAAGTTGCAGAGGAGGGGGATCTTCTCCCCAGACTTGTTGGGGGCCCTATCCAGCCAGTTGGACTTGAGCATGATGAAGAGTGACTCAGTGAAATCCTTGATCCTCTTCTCCATCACCCTGCAGTTCTCGTAGATTGAAAGACACGTTGGTGCGCGTCTGCTCATCTACCTCCCAATGCAGCAAAAGACAAAGAGCTGAGAGACATTAAGCGTGGTGCCATATAGCTCCTCTGCACGTGGAGCTTTTCACAGGTCTTGGCCGAGAGGCAGTCAGTAATGGTGACAAGGCCCACTACCTTGCTGTGTGTCGGAAGATTCTCCACCCATTCTCGGGAGCATAGTGGTGCCTGTAGTGGATACAGAGTGCCCAATGGGAACTGCACGGGCTGATCTGGCTCACCAAGGAGATTCGCTTATAGATGCAAAAGAAATTCTCTTCTGAGATGATCCCAACGGCTTGGACCATCACGCGGAGAATCTGGTCATTCTCAGCACACTGCACGTAGTCAGGGATGCTCATGTTGCAGGCCCTGCCGAGAGGGGAGAGGAGATCGAGAAACATACTCTGCTGTGGGCTGTGGGCCCCTCTGGGTTGTGGTGACCTGGTGTGTAACAGCCAGAAGGCAAGGGAAGCCCAAGCAATGCCGGGGGTACAATTTGTCCTCAGAGTCTGTACATGGCTACTGTAGGTCGGATCACATTACCCAGCTTTTGGTCTAGGCTTCCGGCCCCTGCAGGGCAGGGTCATTTCTTGTTTTCTGTTCCAAGCACCTAGCCAGACCCTGATGCAAAGTGAGTGCTCAAAACTGCTGAATAAAGAAATGAACAAAGGAACTGCTTTCCCCAACCCACTTCAGCAGAATATAAAGAAAAGAACCACAGTGGGATCAAAACATCTGGATTTCAACTCCAATTTATTTGAACTCCTAAGCTGCAGAATAATGGATAAGAAAACTTGCCTTGGGGAGGAGGGTACAGTTCAGTGTTAGAGCACGTGTTTAGCGTGTACGAGGTCCTGGCTTTAATCCCCAGTACCTCATTTTAAAAAATGAAACAAATAAACAAACCTAGTTACCCTCCTCAAAAAATATTTTTTAATTCAAATTTCAAAAAACACCTTGCAATTGACACAACATTGTAAACTTCACTACTTCAATTAAAAAGAAAATCCTTGCCTTACAAGATTATATCTGGATTACGGAAGTTTGCAAATGTAAAATGCCTAGGTTACAACCTGCATAAAAAGGGGGGAGGGTACAAATTTACTCTCCCTCCTTTATGAGCTATATTACCTTTGGGGGGGTTATAACCTCTCAGAGCTAATTTTCTCCGATTAAAAATAAGAAAATATCACCTGATTCTCAGTACTGCTGAAGAATCAGATAACCCTGTGAAAGCATCTGACACACAGAGGTTACTCAATAAATGTTTGTTGAATGAATGAATAAACAAGCAAAGTGAATGCTGCTCCATGCCACAGACCATCAAATTGGTACTGCCTGGAAATCTCAAGCCCACGTTCCACCCGACTCTGCACTAACCATGTGGGTGACCTGGGCAGGCCTGTGTGCTTCTCTAAGCCCCAGTTTAATCATGAATAGAAATGAGGGCAGTAACACAAATCTCAAAGGTTTAATGAGTCAGTAATGAATTGTACCCCAACTTTGGAAGATGGAACCATTAAGGAAAATTGGGCAAAGAGTCCATAGGCCCTCTCCATATTATCTCTTACAAATACATGGGAATCTACATTACATCACACAATTAAAAGTCTAATTTTTCAAAGAGGCTATTGAGGTTAAATGAGCTCACTGTCTCAAATAAGGAACACACAGCACAAATAGGACAATCCCTAGACCATGAGATACACTCAGGTAAATTTCCCACTGAACCCACTGGTCCCTCCAACTTCAGAGCACGAGGATGGGTCCTCATGGCCAGAGGCCACTGCACCTGAAGCTAACAAAGCTCATGGTCCCAACTTCCAAGAGCCCCTGTCACAACCCTAGGTCTAAGTTTGTATTTGTAATTTTTTTTCTTTTTATTAACTAGAAACCCCCAATTGCATGGACTTCAGGTCACCAAAACCTGACCACAGAGATCATGATGGCAGCCATTCTTGGTGAAACAATAAAATGAAAAGCGACTTCCACAAGAACTCTGTGTAAATCTACTAGGGAACTTCATCCTGGACTGAGGGGAAGAGGACTGGGGATGAGGGGGCAATCTGGGGCACAGAGATCCAGGGGTCACCTGTCCCACGATAGACTTTAGTTTCAACACTCACCTTCTAGGAACTTTAAAATACACACAGACAGATTGCTATGGACAAGAATTGTTTGTTTGTTTGTTTGTTTTAAAGAAATCACTGACTCCCTAGCAGCTCTTATTTCTACCGAGACAAAAAATGATTATGTGTATAATGTTTCACAAAAACCCTAAAACACTATCACCCCAACTTGACACATGAAGAAACTGAGGGATAGAAGTTTATCACATTGTGCAAGATTAGAGAGAGGACACATCAGACACCGTATTTAAACCCAATCCCTGCTCCATTGCTCACACTAGAAAGTGTGACATACTGCCCCTTTCCAGCCCTTTCCCTGCAATAAAACTCTGAAGAGTCTTTTCTGTGCCACCTGGAATCACAATCACATCAGTTTTCCACAAAGGGCTATGTCACTCCTTGGAGGATGTATCAAAATCTAAAGGGTTGGAATGGGAGGAGAGATTTGCATTTTCTGTTTCTCAAAGGAAACATGGCTTTAAAAGAAACTGAAAAGGACTTAACTAGTCTAAGGTCTCATTGTGC
The DNA here is from genome assembly GCF_048564905.1 of Vicugna pacos. Classification (NCBI taxonomy): domain Eukaryota; kingdom Metazoa; phylum Chordata; class Mammalia; order Artiodactyla; family Camelidae; genus Vicugna; species Vicugna pacos. Next base: position 54,511,105 of record NW_027328740.1, read on the forward strand.
AGAGAAGGAAACGGATGCTCAGAAGAGATGAGGAAAGGGCCTTATTAACAAATACTGCCTGAGTGAAGCACCAAGCCAGCCCTGGGCACTGCTGTGGGAGGATCTGGGAGGCAAAGGAGAATGAGTGTTAAAAAAAGGAAAGTGAAGAAGCATACAAGGCCCTGTCTCTACATCCCCATAACATGGAGTTCCACCAAATTACCCAGTATGGGTGCATCCAACATTAAAGTGGGCTAGAGAGGTTATAGAAACCTGGAAGTCTCAACCATAGTGGAAATTCCAACATTTACTATGCTTTTTTCCCAGTTCAAGCATCAGCTCAGTGGGCTCTCTGTAACAGGGACTACACGAGGCTTCGGGTTCTCCCAAGTATAGATCTCTATTACTACATGTGCAAACCACATACAGGCCCGCCAGAAGAAAAATGCCCACAGATAAAATGGAATTACTGAAACTGAAAGCAGCCAAGCAGCATATATTAACTTGGAATAACGGTGCTGCTAGACATGGACTCATAGACATAGAAACGAACTGGGTTAGCAGGCAGGAAAAGGGGGATTAACAGATACACATTAATAAATATAAAATAAATGACAAGGACCTGCTATATAACACAGGGAACTATATTCAAGTTCTTGTAATGAGTTGTACTAAAAACAATCTAAAACGTATGTATATAGACATGAATATGTTTATAACTGAATCTCTGTTTTACACCTGAAATTAACATTGTAAGTTAACTACACTTCAATAAAAAATAATTGGAAAAATAAAAGCAAGTCATTAAAAAAAATAAAAGAACACTATAATCCCCATAGCTGTAGGTGGTGGAGAATTCTGGCTGCAAGCAGCAAGTCCACTGGATCACTCCAGCACTGACTGTCACCATTTCTGACCATCGGAAAGACACTTGGCTTCACTGAGGTTAGTTTTCTCTTCTGTGAAAGGCTACATTTGCAACTAACAATGTATAGAATCTAATCATTCACAAGCCCAACAATTAGTGAGGACTTCCCATGGGCCAGGCTCTGGATAACTGAAAAGATATGGTCTCAGATATATTCATGGGTAGAAGAAGTTTATGCCATAAAGACATTAATTCTTCCTGTTTTGATAGACAGATTCAATGCAATTCTGATTAGAATTCCTACCAGATTTTTCATGGAATGTAACAAGTTAATTTATGGTCAGGAACAGCCAAGAAACTTCTTTAGAACCACCACTGGGGAAGGGTGGATAGGTCATTGATTTCCACTGTTCTTTCTGAAGTGATGAAAACGTTCTGGAATAATAATGGTTGCACCACTGTGAATATGCTAAAAGCTGCTGAATTGTAACATTTAAATGGATGGGCTTCATGGTCTGTGAACAATATCACAATAAAGCTGTTATATGAAAAAAACATTTCTTGACAATTATTTTCCCCTCTATACAACTAGTCTGCAACACAATTTAAGAAAAACAAAAAACCAAAACAAACCAAACGGTGCCAGGAGCTCTGTAGGACTGCAATGTCCCTAAGTCTCCAACGCCTCTGGTGGTGCTGTTCCTGTTAACGCACACTAGCAGGGCTGGAATAGTTAGGGACTGTAACTATATTTTTAAAATCGACGGTCTCACGTTTCACCCTGGGAGAGGGAAGCCTGGAGGATGTCACAGACTCATGCCTTCAGCTCATTTTTAACTGAACCAACCCCTCCTTTTAACACTGTAATCCCTTTCACTATAAAAACACGTGACATCGACAAGCACCGCCATCATAACACCTGAAAGTGTTCAAGGGGCAGAAACACTGAGGAAGGAGACGGAAGCTCCCTCAGCACTGACGCTCTCTTTTGCCGACTCCATCAGGAGAAGCTGGTATTTACAGCCGGAGGCTCTCAGCCCAGGGAGCAGCGCCCACACCACTAAGCTTGTCCTGAGGGAGCGGGAAAGGGACAGGAGGGAAGCCACGGGGTCGCGGGGGCAGGGAAAGCGGGGGATTGGGGACGTGGGCTGCAGCCCCGCTCGGAGGCCAGCCCTTGCCCCAGCCCCAGCCCCAGCCGCCCGCCCCTGTCTGGGTCCTCAGTCCCCACCCGCCAGGGACACAGTCCGCCCAGGGGCGGGGACGGGCCGGCGGCCGAGGAGAGGCAGCCCGGGAGGAGAGGACTGGCGGGCGGGAGAGGGGAAGGGGACGCCAGCCGCGGACTGAGGGAAGCCCGGGTGGGGCGAGAGGCTGCAGGTGCACACCTGGCCCAGGACAGGTGTGGCCGGGGCTTCGGGGCAGGTGGCGCGCGCAGAGGGATCTGGCCCGAGGAATTATCTGAAAACACGCTGACTCGCGCCCTCGCGGGCTGTGACACGCGGACCGCCCTCCCGCAGCCGCCTGACCCCTTTCCCGGGAGCCCCCCACCTTGCACCTCCACAGCCAGAGGCCACGGCCCCAGGCAGGTGCCAAAGGCCTACCGGGCGACAGAGCTGAGTAGCCTTTGGGGCCGTTCCATGGCTCGGAGCTGGGGCTTCCAACCCGCGGTCCAGCTGGCAACGACTGCGCATGCGCTGGAGGGCCAGCTATCCTCTGGGTTCTGTGAGAGAAGCTGGAGAAGTGAGGGAGGGAGAAGATGGGAGGAGGAGGGGAGGAGTGGAAAGTGGAGGTAGACAGATGGACAGGAGGTGCAGAGAGAAGTGAGGGATCTTAAGGGGGGAGGGAAGTAGCAGAGATGGAGAGAAAATCTTTACCTCTGGGCGCACCCCTAAACAGGAGGCAGTCCTGCCTCTGTACCCTTCTCTAAACCTTCAAGTCCCGCAGCTCAAATTTTACCTCCCTGGTCCAGCCCTCCAGCCGAGGCCTCTGCAGAACCCCTACGGGGATCACACCGGTTGCCCCCACGAGGAGCTGGGTTTTCTGTTGCTCTGGGAGCCAAGCACCCGCGGGTGTCGTCGCTCAGAACTACCTTGGGAAGAGTACATATTCCCCTTTTACACGCTGGGAAACAGGCAGGCAAGATCTCTGCCTTAGCTCCACTGTCCCTGGTGTTGGGCTGGCGGGGAACGGGGTGGTACAAGATCAGAGCCCCAGACAGAGCAGACTGCCTGAGTGTTGGTGCATAGTCCCCATCCCTCCTGAGTAAACCACACCCCACCCTAGTGGAACTATCAAGGGCTCACAGTAGTTCCCTGGGTGTGGGGGAGCTGTCCTCAGTTCCAGTGCCCAGCTTGCTAGGTAGATAGGAGTGTTACCGAGTCCAAATTCATTCTCCTCAGTGCAGGACCAGGTGTTGGGGCATGGAATAGCAAGTTTCTGCAGACCTAGATGGCAAACTAATGTCCTGGAATACCATCTCCCCAAGACAGGATTCAGGCTCCTTTCCTATGTGCTTAGTTAGTTGTAGCAAACTTCTTGGTGTAGGAATTCTATTTTGTTAGAATCCTTTATTCTTGCAGCTATCTGCCTGAGTCAAATCTCTGTAAACCTCCAGCAAAACAAACGTTATTTTCTATTCTGCAGCTTGTTATCATTTTATGAATGAAAATGTGTTAACTATCCTTAAAGGTCAGAGCCTTCAGAATAGGCTCTCCTGTATATTTCAGGCTCTAGGCAATATTTTTATACAAACAAGATGAAGCCTAGGAGAGAGAGCACAGGGTTAAATTCAAAGGAAAAGATCTAGTATGAAGTCAGATTTGTTCTATTCTATTACCCGGGCAGAAAGCACTTGAGGATTTAAACCCTTTTAAGTTAAAAATAAGTAAAAGTTTAAAGGAATTTACATACATAGGTGGGAATGTGCAAAGCATATCTGGAAAAGCACACAAAGGATAATAAACAGTGGCATCTTCAGGGACGGCTGAAAGAACAGAGGATGAGGGAAAACTTCTTTCACTTGTGTATTTTTGTGCTCTGTTTGAAATTTTTTTAACCATATGCATGTATTTCTTTTTCAGTTAAAAAAATTGTAATGGAGCAAAGGAGTAACTAGCACAGCAAACACAGCAGCCATGGAATCACTGATCTATCACTTTTAATTTAAGCCAGGAAACATTGATTGGCTTTCTCCTATGTGCCCAGGGATGTTTTAAGACTTCTTTTATTATTTTTAGTATTATTTTTATATATTTTTTCTTTTTTTATAAAATAATAACATGCTATCCCTCACCCCTTCCCAGGGCTGGTGGAAAACCAACTTAGTTTTTCTTGATTTGTTTTCCAAGGAGTAAAGTTGAGTTATAAACAGAACACATCTTCCGGGCAAAACAGTTGGAGTGGTTTTCCAGCAGGCCAGACAGCTATGAAGGGTTTAGAATAGAGGTGCCCAGAGGCTGAGAGAGAAAGCCTCCAGGACCCTACAACAAGCTGCCCAAAGTGCCTTCTCCATGGCACTCTTGAAATAGGAAAGAACAAATCTGACTCCATATTAGATCTGTTCTTTTGATTTTAATCCTGTGACCTGTTTCCTAGGTTTAGTCTTGTTGGTTCTGCACCTTTTGTAAAACAATGTTGCCTAGAGCCTGAAATATACAGGAGGCCCTATTCTCAAGGCTCTGACTTTAAAGGATATTAACATTTTTCCATTCATATAAAGATAACAAGTTACAGAATAGAAAATAACATTTGTTTGTTGGAGGTTTACACGCATCTGACCCAGGTGAAGAGCTGCAAGAACAAAAGATTTTAACAACAAAGAATTCATTAACCAAGTTTGCAACAACCAAGCATTCCTGCTTCCCCTATTTAATATAAAAAGAGCCTTAATTCTAACTTTGGGTGATGGTTTTACAGGACAATAGACTTCCATATTCTCAGCTGGATTTCCAAATAAAAGTCGCTATTTCTTGCCCCAAAACCTGGTCTCCCAATTTATTGGCCTGTAATGCACGAGCAGAACAAGTCTGTACTCGGAAACACAAACATACATTGAAAGTACCCATTTGGTATATTAAATGACCTGCTTCCACTCGTCTTCCTGACATTTTCTTCTCTTGACAATTGCTGATATGTTTATGAAAACCCTGTCATGTGGACACATTTGCATCTCTAGCCACTACCCTTCCAGGTAAGAACTGATGCCAAGAAGTCAATGGAAGTTGCTAGAATGTATTACCTGACCAGAAAAGAGCAGAAGTGGTTACTGGCTGATGTTCAGGAGCAGGCTGGGACACCTGACAAGATGTCATAATTACGGATAGACAGCTGGGCACCAAAGGAGGAGCTTCTAAGCCTCCATGAGGGACTTGTTGGATAGGAAGGAAAACACCCAGCCTATAGCTCTGATCCCACCACGAGCTTCCTGGGCGAGGCTGGACAAGTCACTTAAATTCTCTAGGCCCGTGCTGTCTACCGTGGGAGCCACCAGCCACATTAAGGATTATGAAGTTATTCTGTAGCCAGACAGAATTATAAATACACATTTTATTGCAAAGGTTCAGCAAATAGAATATTTAAAACATTATTGGTTATCTTGCACTAACGAGTTATTTTTGTACGTCTAGCTTTCTGTGGTTTGCAATGCCTGCGACTAATGTTTCCCTTACCGTGAGTTATTTTGAAATTATAAGTTACTGGACACAGTACCCTAATATCACACTTGAAAAAAATTGATCCACATAAGCAAGGTGATCTGACTTAGTAGTTATGAGCAGGGGATCTGGGGTCACCCTGCCTGAGTATAATTTCTCACTCTGCCTCCAGGGGGTTCTGTGTGAATCTTGGACAAATTATTGTTGTTGTTGTTGTTGTTGTTATTGTTATTTGTGCCTCTTTTTTCTTCCCTTTTAAACAGCGAGGAATAAGTAGACTCTATCTCGTACTGTGTTGCCAGGATTAAATGAGTAAACGTCTGTGCTGCCCACTTCCCTGGGTTTTAGCATTCTCCAGGCAATCAGTGCCAATCTCAGAGGCATTCTCCACTGTCTTCGTCAGTCTGGGATGCTGTAACAAATTACTATGGGTCGGGTGGCTTAAACAATCAGCATGTTGCTTAAGTTTAGGAGGCTGAGGTCAATGTATCTGGGAGAAGATAGCCTTTATGGCCCGAAGATGGCTGTATTCCCACTATCTTCATGGGCCAGAGAGCAGAGAGAAGCAAGCACTCTGGGGTCCTTTATTAGGGCACTAATCCCATTCATGAGGGCTGTACTCTCATGACCTCATTTTATCCTAGTAATCACCTCCCAAAGACCCCGCCTCCCAATACCATCACCCTGGGAGATGGGGTTTCGACATATGGATTTTGAGGGGATGCAAACATTCAGTCCACACATCGGCTGACTCTCCCCAACATGCAATCATCAAACCTGTAGCTAATTTCAAAGTAATGTTTATATCTCTCTACCCATTTCCATTCCTGCATCCACTAACACTGAAGCCCTGTTATATTTCATTCCTTATTTTTCTGGTAGAGATTTAATTGATTCCTCTACTCCAATGCTCTCCTCACACCAAACAGTCCTCTAAACAGCCCTGCCAGGTAGGTCTTCCTTAAAACACCTTCCCACTGCACCTGGTTGTCTTTTACGTGTAAATGTCAGAATCCTCTCCACATCCCAGCCTAGAACTTTAATCCCTTACACTATCGCTCACTATGTTATATTTCTATTACCACTGTAAAAAACTCCCATAAGCTTAACAACTTAAACCAGCACAGATTTTTCACCTTATGGCTCTGGAGGTCAGAGATTCAACACAGTTCTCATTGAGATAAATTCAAGTTACCAGCAGGGTTCCTTCCTTCTAAAGGGTCTAGAAGAGAAAGTTTACTTTTTTTTTTTTCCCAGGTTCCAGAGGCCACACCATCCTTAACTTGTGCCCCATGGCTTCCTCCATTTTCATTGCCAGCGGCCTTTCTGAACACTGCTCCATGGCTAAACCTCCCTCTGATTTTAAACTCAGCTGGGCTATGTCCTCAATTTTAAGGACCCCTGTGATTACATTGGGCCCACCTGGACAATCCAGGCTACTCAACCTATTGTCTCATCTCAGGATTCCCTTCTCCCGTCCCATCCAGGCATTGTGTATGTGGCTGTGACACTCACCTTGTGTGACATTTCCTCTCATGAGCAATTTAAGGTTCAAGGCACCTATGAAAGACTTTATGTTTTTCTTCCTTAGTCTTTCTACATTCAGTATGTGTGGTGAGATTATATGAATCCTGTTTATTTGTGGCCCTCCACTAATCTTTAATAATCTATCATGGGTTTAAAAGGCTAATAAACAATTTAGAAGACAGAAATCCTCTAAGATTTCTGTCCTAATATATCTGTCATCCCTTTTGCCATGTACAGTAACATGTCACATTTGGCCTAACTGTGGCGGGGAGGAACATGATTCTGCCACCACACTTCCTTCATTCACAACAATTTGATGATCGGCTAACAAAGAATCTATGCTCCCTGCTTCTCTCAATTCCTCCTCCTTTCCATTGACTATCCTGTTCCCACTGCTTCCTTCATTCACCACATAAGGATTTCATGACCACATTCTTCTCTAAATAAAATGGATATCTTGCATCTAATGTCTGATAACTGTTCTTATTGTATATGCACACACTGACCTACACATAACCCCACCCATCTCTTTATTTTCCTAGAATCTTCCAGAGAAAACAGTTCCATGATGATGATGATGATGATGATGCTGACAGTGATGACAGGGACCTCTCAAGGATTCTGATAAAGAGGGAATCAATAAAGAGAGGGAATCATTGCAAAATTGCCCCAGAAACAGGCTTAAAAGTAAATAACTGCTAAAGTGTCTAATGAAATTGACTAATATTTAACTATTTTTAAAACTTTGTAACACTGAATTTAAAATTTTAATGGGAATTTTCATTCACCCCCTAACCAAGATTCAACTCTAGGACCAAAATCTAAGGATTTCTAACCTCTAACAAATTGTCCACTAGCCTTTTAAACACGTGATCCTTTAAAAAGGGTAAGTGCTGGGCTGAAAATAAGCAGGATTCATATAATCTCAACAGACACAGTGAATGTGGAAAGACCAAGAAAGAAAAAATAAAAGCCATTCATAATGTCTTGAAACTTACGTTGCACACAGGAGAAAATGTTAGCCAAGGTGAGTATCACATCAACATGACGCCTGAGTGGGATGGGGAAGCTTATCTTCCTCATCAGACATTTATGCTGATATGTTAGATGCCAACACAATTTCCTAATTGTATTTGCTTCTAATAAGTATGGAAGAGTTTAGGCTCTACCAAGAGCAGACTAAACATTTTCCCCTGCTGTCAGGTCACTGGACTGAATGTCCCCACAAGAAGGATATGATTATGTTTCATAGGGAAGTCTTCTTGAGAAGCAACAGGCTTTTCGAGGGCAGAACTGCAGGTCCCACCATGGAGGGCTGGAGGAGCTCTAGAGGGGACACTGGAAATACAGGAGGAGTGAGTTCAGATACTGCTGCGCAGGTCGCCAAAATCAGCAGTGCTATCTCTAAGGATATGTCATTCTCCCAAAAGTTCCATGAGTGAAGGAGCCTGTGAACACTAAGCAGGCTTTTAAGACACAGCAGCACGTAATCTGCGTCAAAACACAATTACAGTATGTTTTGATATTTGGAAAATAATTAGCCCATTGTTCTTTGAAACTGCAGCAGTAGTAATAGAAATAAAAAGGCTGAGTCGTCTTGGAGACAACAATCAATAAACAATTCTAAATCTGCAGGATTCCTTGACGGTATGCAAGCAATGAGCTAGATGTGGGCTGCAGATACCTCTTACTGCAGGGCTCACTCCTGCAAAGCATAGAACTAGTTTTCTCAGCAGACATAGGGAACTAAGTCAAGATTCCTAATCTTGAGAGGTTTACTATATGGCAGCAAAGATCAGACAAGTACATACAGCCAAATATGAATAAATGTAATCAAATATTTTGAAATGTGAATGGAGCACAGATGAAAGAGAAATTCCTTTCACTTGGGATCAAGAGAGACTTCTTCAGAAAATGTGGCTTTGGAGATGGCCAAAGACATGGGTGGAATTTTGGCAGAACAGGATGCAAGGAATTTAAAAACTGATTCTAAAATTCATATAAAAATGCAAAGGATCCCAAATATCCGAAACAACTTTGAACAAGAAAAACAAAGTTGGAAGACTTACACTATCTGATTTTCAGACTTTTTTTATAAAGCTACAGTAATCAGAAAGTATGGTGTTGGTGTAAAACAGGAAAATAGAATAATGGAACAGAATAGAAAGTTCAGAACTAAACCAACACTTATATAGACAATTGATTCTCAAAAAGGATGCAGTGGAGGAAAGGATCTTTTCAACAGTAGTGATGGAACAATTAGATAGTGACATGCAAAAAAAAAAAGAACTTTGATCCATACCTCACAAAATATAAAAATATTAACTCAAAGTGGATCATAGATCTTAATAGGAAATCTTAAACTATAAAAGAGCTAGGAGAAAAAGCATAGGCTTAAGCTTTATGACCTTGGGTTTGGCAAATATTTCTTTGCTATGACACCAAAAGTATAATCTATTTTAAAAAGTAACTGATAGAGTGAACTTTACAAAAATGAAGACTCTTCAAAGTTCTTCTAAACACTGCAAAGCAAATGAAAAAACAAGCCATTGACAGAAGCTATTTGCAGATCATATATCTGGTAAAGGTCTCTCTTTGGGTATGATCCAGAATAAAAAGGTTTCAAAACTCAATAATAATGCAAACACCTGAATGAATGAATGAGGCCAGAAAACACACTTCAGTAAAGATATCCAGATGGATAATAAGCATATGAAAAGATGCTGATTAAAGATGCCATTAGTCATTAGAGAAATGCTTTAAAAACCACAGTGAGATACTAGTACACATACATACTAGAATGTATACGATTAGAAAGACCGACCTTACAAAGTGCTGGCAAGAAAATAGAGCAGCCAGAACTGATACACACCACGAGGAATTTACAATAGCACAACCATTTTGGAAAACTGTTTAACAGTTTCTTTATAAAAGGTAAACACCTATCTACCATATAATCCAGTTATTTCTCTTTTGGTGCTTTAGAAAATAAAAGCATATGTCCATACAAATACTTATGACCAAATATTCACTGCAATATTATTTATAATAGCACAAGTTGTAAATAACCCATGCATCCATCAAGAAGTAAATGGAGAAACAAAGGATGGTCTATCCAAACACTGCTCATAATAAACTATTCAGGAAAATCTCAGCACTAAGCAATACTCTGCTATAAGGAAAAGAAGCTATTAATACAGCAACACAGATGACCCTCAAAATAATTATACTGAATGAAAGAAGTCAGAAAACATAGAGTAGATACTGCATGAATCCATTCATACAACGATCTTGAAAATGCAAACCAGCATGTTGTGATAGAAAGCAGATCAATGGTTCCAGGGGAATAAAGGGGAGGGAGGTAGGGACAACAAAATGCAGGAGAAGAGTTTTGTGGGTGATGGGTATGTTCACTGTCTTGAATGTGGTCATGGTTTCTTGGGGATATACTTATGTCAAAACGTATTAAGTTGTACACTTTAAATGTGTGAAAATTATTTTGCCAAGTATACCTCAAAGCTGTCTTAAGAAAAAAGGCACTTCTGTCTTGACACAACTCAGGGCCTGATTGGAGTGAGATGATCAGTCCCTTACCCTGTCTGCCTAACGGGAAGGTAGAAAACCTCTCACGGAAGGTAAGATATGGATTTTTCATTTGCAATGTCTGCCATGTAATAAAGAATTTCTTGACATGCAACATGTCAAGGCTATATGATGGATAAAATGAGAATAAGAAATATTAGACAAAGGATGCAAACCCCCAGGCAATGTAGGCATCAGAGTTACCAATAAAGGCTATAAAATACTTTACTATATTCAAGAAAATAAGGAAATGATGGGAGAATATATAACAGGGTTAAGACTTTCACCAGAGAAATATACTGGAATGTATTTTTAAGTAAAATCAAACAGATACTCTAGAACTGAAGCTTTCAGCTCTGGAAACAGGTAAACAGAGCTAATTAGGATCCCTTTTAAGTAAAACTTTCAGTAATTCCGGATAAAATACAACAACAAAAGTAACACAGGGCGAACTATGGAGAGAGAAGTTCCCAGGTGACAATACAAAGAGGACACTTAACGCAAAAATGGTAATCTTGTGAGCTGATGCCACCGCACCCTGAAGGGAAGGGGTTTTCATCTGCACATAAATAGGGATACAATGTCCATTTAGGAAAAAGGGTCCATACCAGATGTAGAAGAATCTTCCTTTATAGAAACCTCTGCATAAGACTTATTGGAAGACTTGCCTCTTCACTGAAAGGGAGACTCAAAATTCTCCACATGTGCACACAGTAAAGGGGTGAAACAACCAGTTCTCTAGGGAAAAACAAAGTCTCCCTTAAAAAAAATCTAATCTCCACGCCCCTGCTTTATATGAATGTGGAATCCAAATTGATATTCCATTTAAGATTCCGTAATTCCCAAACCAAAATATATAATAATTCAAGGTTGATCATATCACCTGGAGCCTTAGGATAAGCAACACAATATTGTTCTCTAGGGAAACTTTAAAAACCAGTATGTAAGGGACAATCATAGGAAAAAATTGTACTCACTATAGAGAAGCTCCCACAACTCTACACACACACAGACACACAACTAAAAACAGAAGGAAATAAGTGCCCCAGGGAAGAAAGAGCTCACCGGAAAACACAGGATGATTAATATTCCAGAGCCTAAAATTATGAAGCAATCTAAGAGAGAGCATAAAATAAGTTTGACTGAATCATGAAAAGATAAAATGAATCTTATGTAACATAATGAACAATCAGGACATCATGAAAAATAAAACAGATCAATTTTTTAAAGAACTAAACAGAACTTATGGAAACAAAATACAGATATCATTTGGTATATAAAATTCAATGTATGGGTTAAGTAACATTTTAATCTTCAATATCTAGGGTGTTCATTAAAATTCAACAGTAATCTCTAAAGTAATTGTTTAAAAAGAGAATAAAAATAAAGAAATCAAAATGAAGGATGCAAAATGGGCCGGTCACTATTCTAAGTTCTTCATCTATTTTATCACTTAATGCTCACAGTCTTTGAGGTGGATAGTACCACCTTTTGTATATGAAGAAAGTGAGTCTCAAAGGGATTACATATCCTGGTTACATGGTTAGCAAGGGAGGGAGCCAAGCCTGGATAGGCTGTCTCTAGACGCCATGCTCTTAACCATGACTGCAAGGTATATAACAGGCAGGAGAAAAGCAGAGCAAAGCAAATAGAAATCACAAAACAAGATGCCAGAAATAAAACATCATCACTAATCACAATGTATTTAGATGAAATAAATAATGAGTTAAAAGCTTTACAGATTTCATTTGTTTACCTGAGACAAAGCAAAATTAAAATTTAAAACTGGTTGAAAGCTTAGAAGAATAAGAGAAAGAAGTCAAAAGTTAGAGCCAGAAAAAGAGACACCTGAGAAATACTAATCAATGGAAAGGTAATCACTCAAGCCTCCCTCAGGTTCATAGGTACCTGAAACCCACCTCGGCCTGACACTTACCAGCTCTGTGCCTGAGCGAAACACTCAATCCCCCGGAATCTTTGTTCACCCACCTGTGAATGTAAGGAACGATCCCTCCTTCCATCTGGCCAATTTGTATTGACTGCTGTGCCACGGGTACTGGCCAAGTCACCTGAGGTCTATCAGTGAACAAATAAGGATCCTTGTCCCTGTAGGACTGAGGAGGAGCAGAACATAAACTACAGTCGTGACAGTCATGTGAAATATATGGTATTCTAGAAGGTGATAGAAATAATATGATCAGGGAGAGGGGGTTTCTGGGGCAGAGACAAGGGGAAGGCAGTTTCCAGTTTAAAATGAGATGGCCAGAGCTGGCCTCACTGAGGACCTTGGGAAGGGGGTGCTAGTTGCTGAGTTTCCTCTAACACAGCACCGCACACTGGGTGACGGGAACCACAGAGGCTCACTGTCTCACAGCCCTGGGGGCGGGGATTCTGCAGGCAGGCTGTCAGCAGGGCTGGTTCCTCCTGAGGGCTGGGAGGGAGAGGCTGGTCCAGGCCTCTTTCCTTGGCTTGGAGACGACCATCTTCTCTCCACATCTCATCACGTCATCTCCCATGTACACGTGTCTCTGTGTCCACATTGCCCCTTTTTATCAGGACACAAGTCATACTGGATTAGGGCCCACCTTAATGACCTCTTCTTAACCAATGACATCTGCAACAACCCTATTACCAAATGGGGTCATGTTCTCTAGTCCTAGTGGTTAGGACTTCAGCATATGAGTTGGACAGAAACCGGCCAGGGCAAGAGGCCGGTGGATGCATGTCTGATGTCCCCAAGGGCCAGCAGGGACGCCAGTGTGGCTGGAGCGGAGTGAGCCAGGGAGAATACCGGAGATGAGCTCAGCTTGGGGAGGGGGAGGAAAGCTGTAAGGTCACCATAAGGACTCTCGCTTCTTCAGTGAGTGAAATGAGAAGACATTGCAGGATTTTGAGCAGAGAACATCACACCCAGGGTCTCAATCATGCCTGACTTAGGTGATGAGGATGAAAATATTTAGGCTTTTGAGCCGACAACAGTTAGACTACATGTTGGACTTTGAGTTGATGGTGTAGTAAATGAGACTCTGGAGGGTGTTGGGATGAGGTGGATGCATTTTGCATGTGGGATGGACAAGAACCAGGGAGGCCAAAGGGAAGAACTTGGTAGAATAATGGCCTCCAATATGTCCACGGTCTGATCCCTAGAACCTGGGAATATGTCACTGTGCATGGCAAAAGGGACTCTACATGTGTGACTGTCAAGGTCCTTGGGATGGTAGATCACTGTGGGAAAGCAAACATCATCACGGAGGTCCTTAGAGGAGAGAGGCAGATTGGTCAGAGACAGAGATGTGAAGTGGCAGCAGAAGTCACAGTGACACAGGGCCCTGGACCAAGGAGTGTGAGCCCCTCTGCAAGCTGGGAAAGGTAGGAAGATGACTCCCTCCCAAGAGCCTCGGTATGGAACGTAGCCTTGGCCGCACGTTGGTTTTAGCCCACTGACATTGACTTTGCACTTCTGCACCCTAGAACATTGAGACAATGGGTGTATGTTACTTTAAGCCACTGAGTCTGTGGTCCTTTGTTACAACAGCAATAGGAAAGGAACTCAGGAACCAACATGAACATGAACCATAGGCTGCCTGCTGTGCTGGCAGGAAGTCCTTTGTCTCTGATCCTGGGGGAGTGTCCTGTCTTCTGGCAGCATCCACAAACTACCTCATGCTAACTTGGCAGCTTGCATGTGGTCAAATCTTAACCCTGCACTGTTCTTGATATTTAGTTAATAAAAAAGATGGTATCATCATGGGTATTTTTCCATCTTTTAAATACACTTCAGTCTTCTAATTGAGAGACTGTGTAAATAGTTTTCAATCTTAATAATAAATAACTGTGGTTTTATATGGTTACTTGAATTATGAATAATAATATTCACATTAGTAAAAGTTATTAAAATCAACATTCTTCAATGAAAATATCAAGTTTCTTTTTGCATGAACATGAATTAACCACAAGAAATGTTCCATGCTTTGTTCTACAATTTAGTGTTAGAGTCTTAAAGAATAATATTTTCCTCAAAAGATATTATGGCAAGGGGATTTCTTTGGGTGGTACAGTTCCTACATAAAATTTGGTGCACAGCTCAGGCCATTGGGAACCTAGAGATGATAGAAATAAAGAAGCATTATAAACACAGAACAATTTTTAAAGGAATTAAAAAACTGGATGTGTGAAAACAAAGAATCAGAGAATATTCTGGTGAAATAAAAGTACTTTTCAGCTTAAGCAAGACACTGGGTGAATAAATCTAAAATGAAAAAACCACCCAGAGATTAGCAGCGAGTCATGCATGCAGTGTGACTGATCAAAACCATGTTGTTTCCAAACCAGTGTGCAGGCTTGATGCCTTCATGAATCAAGTCTGTGTGGCACCAGGCCACCTCGAATACATGTTGATGAGGTATTTATAAGCCCTTCAACATCCCAGCTCAAAGCCCACACATGAGCCACACGACCATCACCTATACATCTGCAAAACACACATCATGGTGAATAACACTTTTCTTGCTCAGTAGCTGGTGGCAGGGCACTGTGAGCAGAAAGATATACAGGGACACAGGGACATGGAGGCACCTCCCCTCACTCAGCTGATAACCATCCGTGCATTCCTGGGGATAGAATGGTCATAAAATGCACCATGCATTGATCCTCCTACTAGGAAAGAAACGACAGGGTTGTCCTCAGGTTTGAGCAAGAGTGGCCGGGGGATCTCAGAAGAGCTGCTTCAGCACAACCAATAGAAATGATGGCCACCGTGACCACAAGAGACGTCCCCTGCCATCTCGGTAGGCACTTGGGCTCCTGACAAAAGCTGGGCTCAGTAAAGGGTTGAGTAGAAGGCACAGACCTGAGGGATGCCCCAGCAATAGGCAGGAGATAGGGCCTGGTTTATACTGCTCTGGGTGTATCCCAGCTTCATCTGAATACGAAATCAGAAATTTGCAAAGCAGCAGAGCTGGGATGGATCACCTACTCCAGACCCCTCTCCTTACAGTTAAAAGGATGGCAGCCCTGAAAGGCAAAGCAACGTGCTTTGGAAGTGGCAGCGCCAGATGAAACCCACCGTGCCAGCCCCCGTTCAAGGTCGCTGACACTGAGTATTGGGCCAAGGTTTCCAACTAGGAGAATGAGACAGTGTAAATACTTTGTTCCCCCCAAAACCCCAAATGTTTTTAAAGGCATAAAACTCACCTTAACTAGCTCTCTTCTGAGGGGGCTCTCTTCTGTCTCCGTCTTTCTGTCTGTCTCCATTTCTCTCTCTCAGACACAAACACATACAATTTTGTGAAAGGGTAATTCCTGCCATACAAAGACAGACTTCACATCTTCAGAAAGACACTTGACAAAGCACGTTTCTCAATTCAAGTCTTTGTGTGAGGTCTGAGCAACTGGCTTATCTTCGAGAACAATCAGTGGTTCCAAAATCAGGAGATCATCTTCCCCAAAGGAAGAGTTCTGGTCCGTGTTGATGAAATTGGGGATCACATTTCATGAGCCTGTTCGTCTCCTCCTGTGGCCAACTGCTGCATCTGATGGCTTCCTGGAGCCGAATATCACTGTCAAGGGCAATGGTTGAGATACCAGGTTTGGCCTTGTCCAAGTGGTCCACTTCATTGACGTAGCAGTGAAAGAGGGACTTAGATTCGTCATTGCGCTGCCAGAGAACACCTTAGGCACCAGCGGTCTTCCAAAGTCTAACACAAAGCTTTTCAGTCTGTATCTCTTCTCAGGAGACTCTGCATTGCTATAAAGAAAACCAAAATAAAAGATCGCTAACACTCTAGCTCGGTGACCTGAAGAATCATAGTTTTTGCCATCTACTGAGTGCAAGTCCCTGCACAGAGCATGCTTACAAGCACTGGAAGTGAGAGACATCACTTCTGAACACATACAATTAAACCCAAGGCAAAGTCTCAAGTGAGGGCCCTTGGACCATCCTGAAAAGACATCGTTCCCTGAGAATCCTCAATATTGCTGTATGGCACAACACTGTTTCTCAATGGGACACTCAGATCATCTTCATCAGAATTAGTTAATGTGCTTCTTAAAATGCAGAATTCTGGGGTACAGACACTCAGAGTCTCCAGATGTAGGGGCCAGTAGTCTGTATTTTCAGAGCTGCCAAGATCACTAAACACGCTCAGGTTTAACACCGCCGTCTACATCGGGTCACCTGAGCATCGACAATGCTGTCTCACGGGGAGTGGGGTGTGTCATGTGTGTCAGGGTGCTGTCCTACCCACGAGACTCCTCTGTTTCTCAGAAATGACAGTGCTGCCCCATTGGGCAAGAAATACCACCATTTCACAATGCATACGCAGGGTGCCTGACTGACAGATACAATCAGTGATAGGAGAGGGGACAAAGCTCAGGTTCCAGATCCCTTGTTTCACTTACTGTGGGACGAGTGATCAATTCAAGGGTAATAAATCAGTGAATGAGTGAATAACATGACTCTCGTTAGTCCCACGAGTGCCTGGAAGAGCGAGCCTGGGCACACTGAGAACCATAACAGCCCATCTACTTAATTGCCATCCTTCCCAGATTTGTGTAAAGGTTATTTCCACCCAGGCAGTGACTCCTGAAGGGCAAGACTCATGCCTGAACACACTCTCAAATCCAGAACAGAACCTGACAACAATTAGGCTCTGGAGTCTGTGTGGAATCTCACAGTGATTTAGCAAGTGTGGAATCTCAGTGATTCCAGCTCTTACACCCTGCCTTCCCATCCCACCCCCCACGATATGGCCCTTATGACCAGTTCTCCCGGGGCTGGGGCCACGGAACACATTTACAGGACTGGAAGAATCTGATCATGTAAACCATCCCCCAGAATATCATCAAGAGTCACCTGCATTTCAGGGATCGGTAATCCCATAAGCTTTGCAGTTCAGGCAGCTGAGGGATTTTTATATCAGCTCTGTCTTCTACTGTGACTGTCTGGGTGACATCAGAAAAGGAATTCTCAAAAGCCTGAGCTTTTTCTTTCAGGAATAATTACTTAACAAATCTCATTGACCATTTAACAAATGTGGTGTGAAGATCAATGATTTACACAGGAGTACAATATTCACTAGGTCGTGGATTTTGAATCTGAGAAAAATCATTTGAGAAAGATTGACAGAATGTAGCTTTAATGCAAATTTAAGTATTCTTACCTTTCAATAAATCATCTTCTTCCCCTATGTATCACTTCACCTAAGTTTAAAAGATGTTTGAGAACAGGGATGAGTGTGCCAGTAATCTATGACCCAAAAACCTAAAATGTCACCTAGGAAAAAGAAGGGAGTAACACATTTTTAAAAAGTATGGTGAGGGCAGCTGGGCCATCCCCCAACTCCACACTAAGAAGCTCTGAGTAATAGCTTTCCTACCTGCCTTGGGCATCAGATGATGTGAAAACCCACCTAGAAACCACACTGTCCAGCAGCTCTTCCGTAACACAGGCTACACTTTCTCAGGATTAAGAATTGGGTCAAGTAACCCCTTCGCTGAAGAATAAAGACAAAGGAGAACAAGAGAGTTCTTCCACTCCCCAGGGGGGAGCCCAGACCTTGGGCTGCATGCACTGCGCCCACCTCCCAGGGGAAGGATTAACTGGAGAAGGACGTCCTGCGAAACTAGGGAAGCAAAGGTAGGGATGGGAACAAATAGACCAGCTGGCCTGGGACAGCCCCCTCCGTCGCTGCCTTGGCTGCTGCCTCCGCCCCCTCAGCACATCCTGCTCACCTCAGGTGGCTAAGCTGTCAGAGAAACTGTGCTTTGTGACCTGGGGCAACAGAGGCTGCCCCCAGGCCAAGCTGCTGGGGAGATGAGAGCTAAACCACTAGCTCCCAAGTGGCAGGCTCCATACTCTCGCCATCACCCCGCCGCCCCCTCACCTTAACGCAATCGCGGGGCAATATGACCCTGAGAATTGTGACCTGGGAAAGAGAGGCAGCAGAGGCCGCCCCCACGTCAGGCCTCCAGAGAGATGGGAGCTTATCCTCCAGCTCGCCAGGGGCAGCCCGCCTCTCCTCTCCAATCCCTGATCACACCACGCCCACCTCCCAGGAGCAACCTGACCGGGTGTGGGGTGTCAGGCGAATCTTGGGCGGAAGAGGCTGTCCCCAGGCCAGGTCAGGGGAGAGGAGAAGAAGTGACCCCATTAGGCGGGGCAGCCGGCCGTCACAGCTGCCTCTGCCCCTCGACAGCATCGCACCCGCCTTCCAGGAGCAAGCTGACCTGGAGACGGGCATCCGGCTTCTTAGGCAGCAGAGGACGCCCCCAGGATTGGCAGCGGGGAAGAGGAGAGCAAATTGACAGGCTCCGCGCTGTAGGTCCTCTACGCCCGCCGTCGCCACCCCCGCACCTTAAAGGCTCCGCCCAGGGCGCCCCTCCCCTAGCAGGCTGAATGGGATAGGTTTGTCTGGTGATCTGGGGCAGGAGAGGCCACTCTCACACCAGGCCATCGGGGAGACGGGAGCCAATCCACTAGCTCCCCAAGGCAGCCTCCTACCCCCTCAGCAGCCACCACACTTGCCCCCTGACCTCACAATGGCCTCCTCTAGGGAGCAGGCTGACCTGGAGATGGACGTCCGGCGAACTAGGGACAACAGGGACCGACCCCAGGGCAAACCATTGAGGGGAAATGGGAGCAAATGGACAGGCTCCATGTGAAAACCTGCCGCTGTTGCCACCACCCCCAATGTAACACGCCCGCCTCCCGGAGTCAGGCCGTCTAGGATACACGTGTCCCGTAACCCAGGGCAAGAGAGACCGCCCCCAGGACAAGCCGGGGAAGATGGGAGCAAATGGGTCCGCTCCCCCGCTGCAGGCCCCCGACCCTCGCCAACCCTGCACCCTGACTACCCTGCCTCCCGACCCCAGCAGGCAAAGTGGTACAGGGGTGTCCCGGGACCTGGCGCAGCAGAGGCCGCCTGCAGGCCACGCGGCACATACATGGGAGATAATTCACAAGCTCCCCCGGGGCAGCCTCCCTATCCCCTCAGCCACCAACTTACCAGCCCCCTGACTGCACCTCACCCATCTCCCAGGTGCAAGCTCACCTCGAGTAGGACCTCAGGCAAATCTCCGGCGGCAGAGGTCTTCCCCAGGCCAGGCCGCGCGGGAGAGAAGAAATGGAGCAGCTCCCTGGAACGGATCCCCTCCCCCTGCCGCCGCCGCCGCCGCCGCCGCCGCCGCCGCCGCCGCCGCCGCCGCCGCCGCCGCCGCCGCCGCCGCCGCCTCCCAGGAGGAAGCTCACCTGGAGACCGGCGTCCCGCCTCTAGGGCAGCGGAGGCAGCTCCTAGGCTCCGCGGTGGGGCAGAGCGGGGCGAATTGACCGGCTTCCGTGCGGCAGCCCCCCTCCCCCCGTGGGCCCCGCCCCTTAATGTCACCTTCCACTCTCCCCACTTAGCAAGCTGTGTGGGACAGGTGTGTCCGGCGACCTGGGGCAGCAGAGGCCGCTCCCAGGCCCGGCAGCCTGGAGAAGGCAGCTATTCCACCAGGTCGCCAGGGGCAGCCCCGCTCCGCTCCTCTGCCGCTGCCGCCGCCCCCTGACCTAACCGCCCCACCTCCCAGGAGCAAGCTTACCTGGAGTCCAAAATCTGGCGAATCTCCGGCGGCCAAGGACCCCCAGGCCAGGCTGCAGGGAAGAGAAGAAATCGACCGGCTTGCCCAGGGAAGCCTCCCACTCGCCGCCGTCACCGCTGCCGCCTCCGCCGCCCCAAACCATTGCACTAGCCTCCCGGGGTCAGGCTGACTGCGAGGATGTGCACTTGCCTTCTAATCCTGGCCACGTGCCTGAGCACCTCCCTGCATCCCTACACTCTCTGCACCTCTGCACCCCTGTCACTCTCTGCACTTCTGCACTGCCTGCACTTCTGCACCCCTTCACCCCTGCATCCTCTGAACTGCCTGCGCCCTCCACAGCCCCTGAATCCCTGTCACCAGTTACACTTTTGCACTGCCTATACTCCTGCACCCCTGTATGTCCCACAAACCACCTCTTGGGCCTGTGGCAGAGTCTCTGCTGTTAGACCAATGCAAAGGGATTCACATCTTTTCCAGTATATGATGCATCCGTGGACGTCTGGGGTTGGCTGCAGGAAGGTACATGTTCCCGGTCATTAGCCTGGGCCACTAGGGTGATCTCTGTGAGGTCACCCAGGACGGGCTCAGTGATGCTGTTCTCTGGGAAGAGAGGAGTTGAAACAGGTCTTGAGGGCAGAGCTGTGCTCACCAGGCCGTCCATGCTTCATGTTTTACACAGGGCTTCGGAGAAGTGAAATGGATCGGGCCAAGTAAGACTGGCCTGCTGTGCGCCCACCTCAGTCTTGGGCTCTGAGTCAGACCGACTGGCTCCCATCCTCAGGGCCCAGTTTGGGCACCTAAATGGCCCCTTTGAGGCATCCCATCCGTTCCCAGGAAGAAGTCTGCCTGATTCCACGCCACGGCCCTCCCTCCTGTGCTGGCCTCAGGAAGGTTCCTTATTTGGGGAAGAAGGCAGCCCACCCCCTGCCCCACCCCTCATCGTGCTCTCACCCAGGCTGGTGCTCTCTCTGCCCTTCAGAGTCTGGAAAGCCATCCCTCTTCAGTTATGTCCCTTCTGAGATGGACTTGCTTCCACTCAATTCTAGGCGAGGATGCACCATGGAATGCACTGGGTAAGAGAACCAAAATAGTTTCTTCTGTGAAGTTTTCTGTTTATCTACTGGGGCTGGGCTGTGTGTAGTTTGCTACAGTTATTGGTGCGAGAGGCTAAAGCCACCTGTGTGTCCTTGTTTTCATCTCCCCGCTGTCTTGGGGTTTTCCCTAGACACTCCTGAGACATTTACTTCTTTTAGTTTTATTCCTGTTATTACACAGGGGCCCAACTGTCATGGAGGTAAGGTGTTGGGGGAGCGGAACAGATCAGGGCATCTGTAGTCCTGTGATTAGTTCTCATTGAGCCTCTGCCCTGAGCTGTGACCTCCACAAGTGTGTCTCTTTCCCCCAGCCCAATTTGGGTGACACAGAAGGTATTTCCCTTCCCCCAGGTTGGTTAGGCTCTGGTAAAACTATTTCTCATTAAAAAAACAAACAGACAAAAAACAACTTCCCCCAATGAAACAGAATGTTCTGGGTGTATTTCAATAGAGTTATTTTCTCCTTTCCAGGCAGGAAGCATGAGGAGTTATCCTCTGACCTTCATCCTGAGAACAGGACACGGTCCTGGAGGTAAAATGCATGAAAAAGAGCATGGGGCCCCTCTTACTGGCCCCCTGGAGTTGTCACACTTGGACTTCCCCACGCTGAGCCTCCCGCTGGCCTCAGGGACCTGTTAAATCTGCCTGCCCCTGGGGTTCTTACAAAAGCGGGTCCTGCCCTGGGAGCTGTGACTCTCCAAGCCTGCCCGGCTGCCTCTCTGGTTTGGGAGCAGCTTTTCCCCTCAGTTTTCTGGGATCTAAGAAGCGCAGTGGGATTGCAGCTCCCTCAGCTCTGGTGTTGTTTTCAGGACAGAAGGAGTAATTTCTGAGCTCCACACGAGCTGGGCCAGAGGCTGAAAGCCTCCCCTCCTCTGCCTCCGTGTAATCAGTGGCTGTTGTTCTAGCCGAGTTTCTGAAGATGTGGATTTAAACACACACATCCCAGCCCCTACAGGAGCACACAGTCCCATAAATCCCCCCAGTTTCCACTGGTAACTACGAAGCCAATGGGGACACGGGTTTCGGGACCACAGAGGCATGCCTGCACGACTTGCTCCGTGGCCTATTAACGTGGTTGCTCTGGGCCTTGTCTGAAGTGGCTTGCTTACCGCACCTGGTACATGGAAAACACAAAATAAGTACTAGAACCATCACTTTTTCTCCCTCCAGGGCCTTCAAACATAGAAAGTAGTAAGTGAACTCAGACGGCCTAGTCACCACAATGAGGTCCATCCAGCCTGGCTCTCCTGAGTGATGGGCACTGACTTGCACCTTAACTCGGAACAGTAGGGGAACCGTGTTCCTCTAACTGGGCATCTCCCCACACCGGGCACGCCCTCAGCTGAGACGGGGCCAACTCACCCACTGAGGTGTGTGTTGGTGGCTTCAGTGTGACCTGGCCCTGCCAGGATGTGAACCTGCAGTGAGTGAGGTGCAGGGTCGGGTGCAGGGGGGGTCCCTTCTGGGGTGGCAGGGGGCCCGGTAGCACCCCGCCCAGCCTGGTGCCTGGGGCTCCCAAATATCTCCTACGGCCCCCGGGTCAGCTCTGGTCCGGGCCACTCCATGCACCCTCCCAGCATCTTTTCATTAAGTCCCTTTTTTGCTTTTATCAGCCAGAGGTGGCTTCTGTTGCTTGTTCAGTGAAATAGTGCATTAGGAAACCAGACTATTTCTAAGATCAGTAAAACACCAACTACGGTCAGCTCACCGGGCAGACCGTGCAGCACAAATTCCCGCACAGGGCTGTGCAAATGCCTTACATGAAGGGTCCTCATCATCTGTCTTCAGAGATACAGAAGCCGGTGGTTCAGGTAAAACCTCAGGGAGGGATTGAGGAATCCAAAGCTGGTTGGTTTCAAAGAGTAACCGGTCGGACCAGACCCCTGAGCTGTGGTCAGAAGCCTGGCTCAATGTCACGCAGACTCAGTGCCTTAAGTGTCCGGTGGGGCCGGTGCTGTTCCCTTTACAGGCTCTCGTTGGGGAGTCACTGTAGCCCCTTACACTTAGCATGGATTCCAGCCCTTTTATCCCCCATCCTGAGTGTTCCATGACACAAATCTCGGGAGTCTTTAATTTTCATCTTTATTTAGGAAGATGAAGTTGGGGCAAAAGGAGACATAAATTCACACTTAGTGACACCAAGTCAAAGCCAGTACCTCCTCCTCAGGGAGCTATGTGCTCCCACAGTGGTGGCTGGGGAGCTAGGCAGAGCACCTCCACTGGTCACAAAGGGACTTACTCCTCTGACTACAACTGATGGGTTGGACAACCAACCCAGAAGGGACAGAGCATCTTTCCCTGGAATTTGAAACTGACACAAAGAAATTAATTTCACTCATCTGGGGATTAGGAGGAGGGTGGGAATCAAATGAAACCAGAGCAGGAGAGAAAGTTACAAGTGAATGAGAGAGAGACAGAGAGACTGAGCTTGTGCGAGCAAATAGTGGGAAGGAAGGAAAACAATCATGGGAACGAGGAATTCCAGCTCCTGTCTGTCTAGTGTGTCCCAGCCCATCAACGAACCTGCTGGATTGTTAACATCATTCCAGGTTTGCAGATTAGAAAACAGGCTGAAAGAGACAGGGGTTGGCTTCGGGTGCACAGTTAATTTAAGTGCCACTGGACCTCTGACTTCCCACTGCCTGAAGGCACCATGATCCTCACAGGGACCCTGCTTTGCTGACAGTCCAGCACCCTGATCAAAGGGACCCTGCGGGAGTGGGAACCTCTCTGAGTGTGGAGAGTTCCCTGCACCAAGCTTCCATACATCAGCCGGCTCCCACTCACCCTAGGTTAATGTCTCCCCAGCTGCGAAACTCCCGACACGCTTCCCTCCCTGCCAGGCACCCCCGTTCTTACCACCGAGTGTACTGCAGGAATTCAGGCACAGGGATGCCATAAGCAACACGAGCCCACTGGTTGTACAAACAGCAGACTCCCAGCCCCACCTGGGCTCCATGGGGACAGTTGGTGTTCTCATCTTTCATGTATCTAAGGCAATCTGTTTCTTCTGCTGGAGGCTATAGAGAAAAGTAAATGTTCCAATACATCTTTCAGTGAGGAATTCCTCCAAGGACCTGACTTCAGAGTCTACAAACAGTTGTGCTGGCCGCTGCTACCCCCAGACTTTGGGTGAGGTGGATTATTGATCAGCACAATAGCCGGTGGCCCAGCTCCTTGGCTTGGCTGCCCAGAGGGGGCTGGGGGAACGGGTAAGGCCAGGACACTCAGGAAGAGCACAGAGAACCTGACCTCTCCCTCCGCACTTGTAAACCACCAAATCTCAAGGCATCGGACAGAGTGTAGCCACCACAATAATGAGATGCTCCCATCTCTTCACTCACTCCTGTCGGTTCACTTAAATGCTTAGCATCCACTGGGTCACAGGACATGACACACAGGATGGCCGATGGGACAGGCTTGGTCCTTCCCCCTGGATCCTGTTCAATCTGATGGAAGAATGATCACTCATAAACGGTTTCTCAAAAGGATACATAGACAGAAGACAAACTGCAGAGTGAATCAAATTTTAAAATATAACTCTAGATCCCCCACTCTCCCCGCCTAAGGTTAACAGCATAAAGAAAATAGATCTTGCCTTTGATCACCAAGAAAGTGGTCACCCGCTCTCAGGAGGAAAGGAGAATTATTCTTTGAGCAGGACACAGAAGTGCTCCATTGGATTGGACCAGGAGCTCTGCATTCATTCAGCAAATCTGTATAAGCTCCTACTACATATGGGAAACTAGTAACTATACCCATTCCCAAGGGTCTTGTGCTTTATTAGTCAACAAAATAGACACGACTCCCTATCACTGGGGGATCAGAGTTTTAGCAGAGGAAACAGGCAGCATGTTGGGGTAGCAAGAGCTTGGGGAAATATAAGAGTGATATAAGCAAACTCAGGTGATGGTGGTGGGGTGCGAGGCAGGCAGGAGACAATAAGGCAATCCTGGCAGATCTCACGGAGCAATGAACTTGAAGCAGCATAGATCCGGAGGAAGAAGAAAGAGCCGGAGCCAGAGGCCCCCAGAGTGAGGGGGAGAGTGTGGGCGGAGAGGCAGAGCACGCCGAGTCCTGGAAGAATTTGGGACGGCTTTGGCTCCTAATGAAATGGTGACCCTTTTAGTGAGTTTTGATGGGATGGGTGATGTCCAATTTATGCTTTTGTTTTGTTTTTTTGGGGGGGAGGGTAATTTATTTTAGTGAAGGTGCTGTGGTTTGAACCCAGGATCTCATGCATGCTAAGCATGTGCTCTATCACTGAGCTACACCCACCCCCTCAATGTATGCTTTTATAGGCTCTGACTCTGTGTGGATGAGATAGTAGGAAAGCAAAGATGGAAGAAGGAGGCTATTTGGTGTTCAAGAAGGGGCTGAAGGTGGCTCCTACGAGGGTGGGAAACAGGGAGTAGGTGGTTAATGAAGACAGAGTAGCCAGAATTTTCTAACAAGCTGGATTTGCTGTGTGTGTGTGTGTGTGTGTAAGAGAAAGAGAAAGAACATGGTTCCAACATCTGGACCTGGAAAACTGGATGGATGTCTTCTCCATCCACAGGGGATGGGACAAGATGGGGCTGAACAGGTGGAAAGGGGTTGGAATCAGCTCAGTTCTTCAATGTTATGGTTAAGGAGTCTATTAGATATTGCCACAGAAATGCCTAATACGTAGAGGAGTCTGAGGTATTTTTCTTTCTTTTTAACATTAAAAAATATAATTTAAATGTATTAATTTTATTATGTGAAAGAATTTGGAATTTTATTTCATGCCAAGCTATATGTTATAATAGCCAAATGGAAAATATATCAGAAAAGGGGAGAAATGAGGGCTTTCACATAAACTGACTGTCCATAACGTAGGTAAAATTTCAATAAAACCAGTCTTCAGTGCAAAAACCTCATCTTGGTGTTACATAAAATTAAATGAAAAAGGACTATGTTGATGTATCATTATTTCATGTTACATAACAGCCCCAAACAAACACACTGTTTTACTATGAGGCTTTTAGAAATACTATTCACTTTATTGACATAAATACAGAAATGCAGTAAGGTACTAAGGTAGAATAAGCATCTTAGTGGAAATAATAGAGATCTGAGCATTTTACATGATATGTATGGACTGATTCAAAATTTGGAAAAGTAATTTTCACAGTAAAACATATGTATGAATGTGAAAGCAAGATGAATGAAAGAAAAAGAATATGAGTATCAGGGAGAGAGTTCCGAATGGAAAGGACCAATCAGGGAGTTTTGGACGAATCGAGAAATTGATGGCATGTCAATTTCCAAGTCTGGTTGCTTCCACCAAAGGTATAGCAGAGAGATAGAGGAGAGAACCAGGACCCAACTCTGGGGCACATTCGCAGTAAATGTTTGGAAAAAGAGGACATGTTGGCAAAAGACCAGCCAGTGGATCGAAAGCAGAGCGATGGGCTGGAGGCCAAGTAAAGCAGGAACACGGGGGAGGAGGGATGGAACAGCTGGGTCAAATGCTGCCAAAGGGCCACGTATGATGAAGACTAAAATCTGACCACTATATTTAACAACGTGGGGTCATTGATGGCCTTGACAGAGCATTTTCCATAGAGTGAGGGATCAGGGGAAAAGCCAGAGTGGGTGCAAAAGGGGATGGCTCAAG
This sequence comes from Vicugna pacos, assembly GCF_048564905.1. NCBI lineage: Eukaryota > Metazoa > Chordata > Mammalia > Artiodactyla > Camelidae > Vicugna > Vicugna pacos. The sequence goes on from NW_027328740.1 coordinate 54,538,021, forward strand.
AGAATATGCAGACAGTGAGTTTAAACTACTCATTAAAGATTTGCTGCAAAGACATGGGGTGGCAATTGGTAAGGGCGAATTAGGGTCAATAAGTGCTGTTTGTTTCTTTTAAGAGGATGGACTTTTATATACTGATAGGAGCCAACTAGCAGGAGAACAAAATAGATGAGGTAGTGACAGAGAGGATGGATGTGTGAGTGACTGCCCAGAGAAGATTGGATGGATGGCCCCCCTGGCGACTTTTGGATGATCTGGCTTTCGATGTCACCTGTAATAAGAGGTAGGGCAGCGAGAGTGAGGTCACAGACACCAGAAGGTGAGCGTATGTGCTGGGAGTTGCTGGTGGAAGTTCTCTTCTGTTGGCTTCAGTTTGCCTGGTCAAAGTAGAAAAGTAAACTTACCAGCTGAGGAACGAGGAGGAAGAGTTACTGGAGTAATGAGCAGAAGATATCAAAGAGCCTTCAGGGACAATGGGACAGTGAAAAGAGCAGGGGGAGATGGGGGGAGTGTGCTCTCAGAAAGTTACATTTTATCTTTGAGGTCCCCAAGGGTTGGATGTGTGATTGCCCTTCCTGCTGTCTATGAAATAAAAATTATGTATAGTTCAGGGAAAATGCTACTTCATTCTAAGAGGCTGCCTGTTTCTCAGGAATGGTCATCTTAAACTGCAAACATTAAAAAAAATTTTGAAAAGAAGAACTTGTGTACCCAATGACCCACTATTTTCTATAAATTTGGTTGCTATTTAGTTCCCCTATCAATACCACAGAACCGATACTGCCTAGGATGGAGATACATCGATGCTTAAATGGAAACGAAATCTGTACCTTTTTTCTAAACTCCATGGCTTCCTTAACATCCCATTCGCCATGGAATTTAGGGGTGTCCGGTATAAGAAATGAGAAACAGTTTGAGAAAATCCCGGCTCAGAATTACACAGCACAACCTCAGCTCAGAAGTATACAGCCGTAAAAAAGTTTAGAAGCAAAACTCCGTAACTACTCTTAAAGAATTTTGCAAACCTGGGCCTGCCCAGATGTTTCCAAACTGGAAAGGTACTCTAATCACTTGACCAGAACGGGAACCAGAGGCTGGTGAGCCTTTTCTGTAAAAGCCAGAGAGTAAATATTTTCAGTTTTGCAGATCATTTTGTTGTAACCATGCAGGTCTGCAATAAGAAAGCAAAGAGCACTGGGAGACAGGAAACAAATGGGCATGCCCACACCCTCCCTTCCACTCAGGGCAGCTTCTCTGTGGTGGGGAGCTTTGCCACAATGACTTGTTTCTTTTTTTCCATTGGTTTCTTTGTTTCCACCTTACTGCTCAAGCTCAGAACTTCAAGTGAGCCTGGTCCTTCAGCATCCATGTAGAGAGAAGGCTGAGCGGGGTTGGGGACTCCAACTGACAGAGAAGAGAGATGGCTTGTCACCATGACATGAGACAATCACACCTTCTGGGGTGAAAGGGAACAAAGATAAGGGAGGGGCACAGCAGTGGGACCCCTGGGTCACCTTCCAGGCTTGCTCTCCCTCCACGGCCACCCTGGGGGCCTGGGTGGTGTTGGAACTCAGCTACAGTGATTAGGCTGAGGAGACTTAGGATAAAGGACCCTCCGTCTCCACACCGGGTTCCAAACGCAGCCTCTCTAAGTCTACCCTCTGAGTTTCTGGAACACAGCTGGAAGAATAGATGAGCAGGCCAGACCCAGAGCCCAAGCCAAACACGATAGGGGTCAAGTGGGGTTGTAACCCCGTGCTCAGTGGTCTGGGACTCCTTGCAAATCTGCAGAAATCCCTGTTCCGCCTCATTCCTGGGAGAAACCCCAGATCACCTCCTGCTCTGTCTGTTCTTCTCTTGATGCTATTGTCCTGGAGGGATGCAGAGTCCTTGAACCTGGCCCTCCAAACGTACATAAGCAGCCTGTTCAATAAAACAAATTATGCACTTTTTCACATTTGCCAGTTTTTTGATTCCAGAAAGGCTGTGGGACTCTTTCTCACTGTCTCCTGTGCCCCCACCACTTTGTGGCCCTCTCCTCATGGAAACACGATTCCCCACAACTGCACCCTGCCTCCCAGCTTGTCAGAGGGGAGTGACCCACAAAGACACAGGTATTTGTGAGGATCCTGTGCCCCAGCAGAAAGCCACGGACAGGGATCTGGCCTCCTGAGTCACTCAGCTCTAATTCAAAGCCTAAACTGGGGACTCTGAACATTGCTGTATGACTTTCTGAGTCACCTGGGCTGGAGGGGCCTGATTTTCCGTTCTAGGAATGGATGTAGTGCAGCCTCCATTTTCAGGGCTGACATTCATGATGGATCTAGTTCCCCCAACTGCACCCCAGGAAGGAGAGGCCCATCCATCCCACTGGTTAGAAACCCAGCCCAGGAGAGTTTTGAAACACCGCATCGCTGTCAGGTCCAGCATCCCTGCAGAGTGGCCCCTGCCCCTGAATGAGCCCCTTACCTGGTCCTTCCCTGCCCCAACATGACCACACCCCAGGTGGTGATGGGGAAGGCAGGGAGTGCAGTGAGGGGTGGAGGGAGTAGAACCCCTTGCTCTGGAGTGAGGGTTCCTGGGGAGACCACAGAGCATGGCACACACCACCCCCACCCTATACCCCAAACTGTTAGCCCCGCCAACACAGGGGCCTCTCTGCGCCCTCTCACCGTGGCTGTCCTGTAAGATCGCACCCAACACGGCATCTGGCACCCCTGCCCTACCTCCCGTCTTGGGACAGACTCTGTCTTCTTGGATACTGCCCAGAAGCGCGAACTCAAGGCCGGCAGCAGGCCTGGCGGATCTGCACTTCAGGTGCCCAAACTGGCCAGCTGTGCGTGCCTGGGCTCAGTCATCTATCTTATCCACCGGTAGCCTGGGTCCACGACCGGTGCAAGCGGAGGCCGCTGAGCCCAGGCTGAGCCCCGCACATGGACAGGTGATGGTACCCCGCTGCCCCGCTGCCCCGCTGCCCCGCCCACTGGTGGCAGCACCGCCCCAGCCTCCGGCCGGTGCCACCTGCAAGTCAGGACTTCCGCGCGGCCCCGCCCTCCCCGGCCCCGCCCAGCTGTCCCATAAGCCTCCCCCACCCCCGTACTGGCCACGCCCTGGCTCCCATTGGTCCCTCAAGTTCTGCCATCGCACATCTAGACTAGGGAGGACACATGACGCAAACGCTAGGGGAGGGCCCCGCTGCGTTGCCATGGTTACAGGCGCCGCGCTCCGCGCGGGCTGGCGTGCACTTCTGGGTTGGGGAGCGGGCTCCGGGAGTGTGTAGCTGCCAGGGACCAGGCGGTGCTTGCTGCTGGGGATTATGGCTTGCTTGGCTGGGCGACTAGTTCTGTCCTGGTCAGTCGGCGGCTGACATCCTGTCTGGGCGGCGTCCCACAGACGGTAAACGTACGTCCGCGCCGTCGGCGGGGCCGGTGGACATGATCCGGGGTGGGATCGGGGTTGTGGTGATGGCCGGGGAAGGCTGTGGCGCCAGGGAGCGTGTTGGGGCGGGGCGGGGCAGGGCTTGGGCACAGCCTCAAGCTTTCCTCCCCCTCAGGCCCTGGGGCTGGGGCCACGAGCCTGGGTCGCCCTTGGTGTCCGCTGCCTCCCAGAACCCCCTGGGAAGGGCAGGCGGAGGACCCATCTTAGATGAAGTGGGGCCTTACCCAGGTTTTAAAGAGCCCCAGAATCAGATGTTGGAATGGGGTTTTTTATCAGCCTTTTTTATCTGCAGGGAAATTTCAGTTCCATCCAGATGTTGGTTCCTTCAGTCAACCTCAGGAATAAGACACAAGGGTTAGTGCCGATAAGCAGTTATCTAGGGCTTGACCCAAAATAAACTATGCGGGGTGTAGGGATGGTAGATGGGACACTCTCTCTTGAAGTTAGCAGTCTTCTGGGATTAGAGGACCCAACTGAGGATTACATCCTCATCTGCAGTAATGGAGGTTGTGAGAAACACACAGAGAAGGGAGGGGTGTGGTGGCAGTAACTCATTACAGAATCCAGGACCCTTTCCTGGCTCTTGTGTAGAAGAGTCTCACCTTGGTTAGGACAGCAGTTATCAAACTGTATCCAAGGCCCCTGAGGTGCAAGATCATTTTCATAGAAACGCTGGGATGTTACCTGCCTTTTGCACACTCTTGCTCTCCCGAGTTCCTGTGGGGTTTTCCAGGGAAAACCTGTCCTGTGATATCACAAAACAGGGAATGCAGAGGCAGATAGGAGAATTCAGCTCTCACCAGTCCAAAAGAGATTTGCAGAATTTAAAATCACTGCTATTCTTCTCACTAATGATTTTTGTTTTGAAAAATAGAATTATATTTTGTTTAAGAGTATTAATGGTAACATACAGTAGGTTGTTAGTATTTTTAAGTGAATTCATACACTTTTTCTAACTTCTTATTCAACCTCTAACACAGGAAATATTGATAGGTTTAACTCACATAAATAGCAGCTTTTTGGAGTTCCCAGTAATTGTTAAGAGTGTATAGGGTCCTGTAGAACAAGAAGTTTGAGAGCCCCTGGAGAACGGGTGCTCAGGTGCTAGTCAGGTGCTTAGTGGTGTTAGACGGATGCCAAGATGTCTTCTGCAACTGCTCCCGGACTTGAAGTAATTGGCCACATGGAGATGGGTGGGCAGTGCCTCCACTTTACAAACCAGAAGCTGATGAATGTGTCTGGAGTCTAGGCCATGGGCTGTGCAGGGATTCCCGTTATATCTCTTCTAAGCAGGAATTCCTGTGCAGAGTCCTGGCCCTGAAGACCCACTCTCCTTTGCTCCCTGCCAGGTACCTTCTGTGTGACTTCAACCCTACAAAGGGCTTCAGCCTCCGTAGGAACGTCTGCATCCACATTGCCTTCCTCCTGAAGACCCTGCTGAAGATGGAGGAGCCGGTACTGGTGCTATCCCCTTGGGGCCAACTCTACCACTGGCAGAGCCCCGACATCAACCAGGTCTGGATTCCCTGGTCCGACTCCTTTGACCTCCCACGTCTCAACAGAAACATCCCTGACATTGAGTATGAGCAGTTCATTGCAGGTGAGGTGGTGGTCATTTAACTGGGGCCAGGTGGTCGTTGTTCTGGTTCCGATCTGAACATCGGGCCATCTTACTTTGGGCTTGTCGGTCTGCTTAGGGGCCCTGCTCATGTTTCCCACACTGCAGGTGAATTTGGTTTTTCCATAGTTTTTTCGGGAAATCAATTTGAAATGTGTGAGCTCTATGTCCCCTCACCTGTGAAAACCCTGGCCTCCTGGTGAAATGGAGCTGTGACAAGGAGGCCACTGCCACAGTGGCCTGTCCCAGAAGGACTCGCTCCCTGAGCAGTCAGGGCTGTTCTTACCTGTAGGAAAACACGATGTGTGTGTAGCATGGGCCACGTGCTGGGGAAGATATGTAACTGCCCATACAGTATAATTTGGTCCTGCTCAAGCTACCCATTTTAAGTTTTGTAAGAGGGAAGTGTTCAAGATTTTCTTTGAATAAAGGTATTTAGTGCTTATCAATATTTTTTAAATTGAAATGTGGTTGATTTACAATGTTTTGCTAGTTTCAGGTATACAGCATAGTGATTCAGTTGTACATATACATAGTCTATTCTTTTTCAGGTTCTTTTCCATTATAGGTTGCAAGATACTGAATATTGTTCCCTGTGTTCTACAGTGAATCCTTGTCGTTTGTCTGTTTTACATATAGTAATTTGTATCTGTTGATCCCAAACTCCTAAGTTTGGTTTATAAGTCTGTGAGTCTGTTTTGTTTTATAAATAAGTTCATTTGTATCATTTTTTTAAAATTCCACATATAAATGATATCATATCTTACTTGTCTTTGTCTGACTTATTTCACTTAGTGAGATAATCTCCAGTTCCATCCAAGTTTCTGTAAATGGCCTTATTTCCTTCTTTGTTATGAATGAGTAATATTCTGTTATATCTAAATACCATATCTTTATCCAGTCATCTGTCAGTGGACGTTTAGGTTGCTTCTATGTCTTGGCCATTGTAAACAGTGCTCCTGTGAACATTGGGGTGCAGGTATCTTTTGGAATGAAGGTTCCCTCTGGATATATGCCCAGGAGTGGGATTGCTGGATTAGGTGATAAGTCTTTTTTTTTTTTTTTTGCCTTTTGAGGAATCTCCATACTGTTTTCCACAGTGGCTGCACCAAACTACATTCCCACCAACAATGTTGGAGGGTTTCTTTTTCTCCACAGCCTCTCCAGCATTTATGGTTTGTGGACTTTTGAATGATGGCCATTCTGAGAGGTGTGAGATGATAACTTATTGGAGTTTTGAGCTGCATTTCTCTGATAATTGAGCGATACTGAGCATTATTTTTATATGCCTATTGGCCATTTGTGTATCTTCATTGGAGAATTGCTTGTTTAGTTGTTCTGCCCATTTTTGGATTTGGTTGTTTATTTTTTTTCTTATTAAGTTGTATGAACTATTTATATAGTCTAGAAATTAAGCCATGTTCAGTCTCATCTTTTGCAAATATTTTCTCCCACTCCATATGTTGTCTTTTAGTTTTGCTTATGGTTTCCATTGCTGTGCAAAAGTTTATACGTTTAATTAGGTCTCATTTGTTTATTTTGGCTTTTATTTCTGTTGCTTTGGTTGCTTAGATTTCCCTAGGAAAACATTGCTTATATGTATGTCAAATAATATTTTGATTATGTTTTCTTGTGAGAAGTTTATAGTGTCTTGTCTAATGTTTAAGCCTTTAAGCCATTTTGAGTTTGATTCTTTTTGGTTTTTTGCAACTCTATTGTATGCTTTTGATTTGTGGTTACCTTATTTTTCAACTATATCAACCCATTACTATACCTATTTCCTTTAGACTGATAATCACGTAGGCTTCAGTACATCCTAAGAATAATGAAGAAAAAAAAAGAAAGAAAAAATCTATATTTTCTTGCTCCCCTCTCCCATTCCCACCTTTTTCTATTTTGATGTGCTTTTCTTTTTTACATCTTCATGTTTATTCTCTTGTAACTCGTTTTTGCATTTCCAACTATGGGTTTCCTGTTTCTATAGCATCCTGCTTCCTTTCTGTTTACAATAGAACCTTGTAATGTCTCTGTTAGGTTCAATATTGGTGAGTTATCTCCCCTCCTCCCTCCCTCCCATGCCTCTGAATCCTCAGCCCAGGAAAGCTAAACCATTCTATCCTTCATCGGTTCTGGGAAAGCAGTCTTCAGAGTGGGAAAAAACATTGAAAAATAATACACTGTGAGTTGCTTTCTACCCTTGCCCAGAGATGAGAAACATGAAGTTGGAGGAAAAAAGTTGGAGGTGGGGATCACAAAGTCTTTTCTCCTTTTGCTACTGAAGAAATTATTGCTTTTGTAATTAATGATGATGCCCTTTAAATTGGTGAGATCGAGATTCCACAGCTTCAGCGCCTGTGAATAACCAGCCAGGAGAAAGCTCTCCATGGCTCCTGAAGTGAGAAAGGCAGCCCCTCTGAGCACCTTTTGTTCTGTATTCTTCCTGCCTCCACATGGGTTCGCTAGGCACCGTGCAGGACGTTGCAGTTACCCGAGGTGGAGGACTGGGGGAACCCTGCTGTGTGGCGAGCCACAGGAGCCCTCACTTGAAGGACAAAGTGAAGAGTAGTGGGGCGGCATAGGAAGAGAGGATTGTTGAGAACCAAGATGTGTCCTGGAGTCCAGCAGGCGAGGCTGGCGGGGCAGATGGGGCCCTAGGGCATGGGCAGCCCTTGAGGAATCTAGAGCAAAGATATGAACCAAGAGGCTGGAATAGTGTGGGGGTACAGCGCCCCCTGGAGGCCGCCGGGGCAGTGCATCTAGCCCAGGGGGAGCGGGCACTTCCCCAAAGCTGGGTTGACATGTCACAAACACCTCACTGGGGACTGAGAGTCACTGAGTTATTTTTAAATTTTTGCCCCTCTTCCTGGAAAAAAAAAACTGCTGCCTGTTAAATAGCCTGTGTCGTTAGTGAGAGTTAAAGACATGAAGCAAGATTGCCTCAAAAGTCATCCATTGTGTAGTTGTTAATAAAGGTCAAATGCAAACTTGAATATATGTAACATTCATCAGAGGATTTTAAAATCCTTTAAAATAAAAATTCTTGCTGCCTTTGTTCTTCATTTCAGGGTTCACTCGGTGATAATAATAGCAACCAAAGCAACAGCAAACCCTTACAGAGCTCTGTCCTGCTGTTCCAGGAACGCTGTGTTCACGACAACAGAATGAGTTGGCACCAGTATGAGTTCCACTTTACAGGTAAGGACATTCACTAACCACATGGCTAGTAAATGGCAGAGCTGGGACTTGAACCCAAGCTGTCTGGCCCCAGAGCCCCCTCTCAGCCCCTTCACTGCAGCTCATCACTTGGCATGCCTGACACAGGCCAGCATTTAAGAGCAGTGTGACCTTGGCCAAGGCTGCTTCACTGCTTGGTCTCTTTCCTCATCTGTAGAATGGGGGTGTGGGCAGTGAACTCTGTGAGCTCAGTCATCACCTCCTCCAGCTCTGATATTCCACAGCTTTGAGTTTAGTAAGTATCCGAGCCCATGCATGGCCCACGCATGGGCTGGCGCTTTGCTAGGCCCTGGGTTATGGAGCAAAGAAAGATCAGCCTGCTTCTCCGAGGAGCCTGTGTCCCTCCACGGGAAGCAGCTGAGAGGCCCAGGCTCCCTCACTGGCGGTTGGGGGCTGGGCAGGAATGTCTGATAGGAGAAGATGGAGGCAGAGCCCCTCCGGGAACAGTGGTAGCCACACAGCTCTCAGAAGCGGTAGCGTCTGTCCAGGCTGCTGAGAGGGGAGTCCTCATGAGGCCAGTAGCCCCCCCAACCTAAGCTCTCAGGAGAAAGATCCATCCATCTCTGCAGTGTCATCATACAGCTAGTCAATCCTCATCACTGTGCCTCTGTGCTTCATTGTTCTGGGGCCTCTCTTCCCCCTACACCCTGAAGAATCTTCTCCTTCTCTTCTCTGAGTGTCCCCTCACTTCACCCGTGGTCCCTGCTTCCTGGGAAACCATTTCTGGAGTTGACGCTTTGCCCCCTCACACACCCCCGTTTGATCAGGAGCCTGGGTTGACCTCCTTGTGCTCACTTTCCACCTTCAGATCATTGCTCCTCCTCTCTTGGGAGCACCTGGAAAACCCAGATCCTTTCCTAGCACTGCCTGCCACCCTGGCCTCCCTGCTCATCTGCCTCAGTCAGGATCACCTGGACCACCAGCTGTGTATTGCCTCACCTCTTACCATCAAGACGTCAAACTTGATTCTCCCTCCACCACCCAGTATGGTCATTTTAGGGTCTTCTCCGTCAGCCTGAGCCAGTCACCCCCCATTCACCTTACCCCCGGGCTCATACCCGGGCGTGTCTCCACCACAGCTCCAGCCTCTCTCCTTTAAGTGCCTACCTCTAGCCGTCCGGCTGCTTCTCCATCAGTCTCCCTGGCCCTCCTTCACCCTCACTGGGGCATCAAGTGCTGACTCCTCTGCTTTCCTGCCTGTCCACGTTCCTCTTACTACCACTTCCCCATCTTCCAGCTCTGCATCCACAGTCAGCACTCTCTTTATGACAAACAAAACTCCCTTGACCCTTGATCTTTTTAGTTCCTCACCAGGACGACTTCCATCTCGGCTCACCCAGCTCTATTTGTTCTGAGCCTGCAGGCAGCAGGCTCTCCCAGCACAGATTTCTAAGACTACAAATCAATGCCCACCATGTTGCCACTGCCAGACAATCCTCCAGGATTTCTCTAGTGAACACATTTCCCCACTTATCACTCAGTGGTGTAAACATTCTCTGCTCTCTGCACACCTCTTAGCTGCCCTCTGTCTCTTCCCTGACTCCCAGCAGATGGCCTTGCCTCCTGCTTCAGAGAGAATGACATCTTACTGGAAAGGAACTCGCTCACCTGCAGCAAATCTGCTCACCTCACCTTTTATCTGTCCCTCTCCCACCTGGACTCTAGCTGTAGTTGTTCTTAATTTAGTGAGTTTAGTTGACATATATATACACAGTTAAAAGCTTAGCACACTATAGGCTACCTTCTTGGGCTTACTTTTTCAATTTAACATAGAGTGTATGATGCATCCACTTCGTTGCATGTACCTGCAGTTCATTTATTTTAACTGATCTTAAATGTTGTGTGTGTGAAAGTAACACAAGGCAAGTGTAAGCCAGGATTCAGGATGCTGGTTACTTCCTGTGAGAAGAGGCCAAGGGCAGGATAGGGAAAGAGGACACAGTATGTCACTGTCAATAGTCCTGTTCTGATGCTGGGTGATACGTTCAGAAAGGTTTCTTATAATATTTATTTTAATACATAAATGCCTCTGACAGGCACCTAAGATGAGAATGTGTCATGAGCCACGACATACAATGGGTAATATTACATCATTATTGTTATGTAATCTTGTTATTAAATATATTAATCATAATCTTACATTATGTGTTATGTGTTATATATTATATAGATTCATGAGTTATATATTATGTATATAAACACCTACATATGTATTATATACTATCTGCTAATAAACAGAACATAATATGCTAGTATATCTACCATTATGTATTATTTAATAAATAATAACATACTATATCCTGTTATATGACATGGCACATAATCTTTAATGAAATAAGAAATCTGTCACAATATGTAATGGTAATTAATAAAATTAAATAAAAACTCCCTCAGCCTTTAACGCTGACACCACTCCAGCTGTCACTGTCTTTTCTCTTCCCTTTCATGGTCGAGGTCCTCACAGTGCTATCCGTTCCGCCTTTCATCTCCTTATCCTGAACCTTCCTCCTCCTCCCTTCGCATGCTGGCTTCTGCCCCGTGGCCCCTCTAGTCACCAGCGGCCTCTGGGGCACTGATTTGTGGTCACAGTCTCAGGCCCCAGCTCACCTGCCAGTCCACCACCTCTGCCACTGCTGGTGGGGCGGGGTGGGGGGCAGAGTGCACCTCTTGTCCTGGAAGAGAACACAGCACAGACTCAGTGACCAGCAGCAGGTGTGGCCGGGACCTGCAGGACTGAGGGGAGAGCCAGGCTGTCTGCATCCAGATCTGGGGCACTTGGAGTGTGAAGAAGCCCAATCCTCACTGCCCCTGAAATGAGGAAAACACCCTCAGGTAAGTTAAAGTGCTTATGACCTAGGTCTGTTGGCTGGAAAGGACAAACGGGCCCCTAAGGGGAGGGTAGTTGATGTTCCAGGCCCCACCAAGGCCCTAAGTGCTGGCGGGGAACCAGGCTGGACTCTCTACTGGACCCAGTTCCCCCTCGGGGGTGGGGCCTTCGGGAACAAGCAGAAAGCCCTCGGTCTCTGGGGGAAATGGGGCAGTGTGGCAGCATCGCTTAAGCGAGTCAAGTGAAGTCAGGGCATGTGGGATCCGTTTTTATGGCCGCATCGAGCCTCAGCAGAAGCCACAGCAGGTGTGGATTCCTGTCTCTCCAGCTGTCATCCTCGTGTCTGAGTGCCAGGCTTCAGACCCGATCCCCTGGGGTACTAAGACAATTATAGACAGAGGAGGCTGGGGGAGGCCTCAAGAGGGCGGTACTGGCCTTCCTGCCGACACGATTACACAAAGATCAAACAATCCATTGATGGGAAGAAAATAAGAACCATGGTCACATCTGGACCCCAAGATTAGACGTGGTACATGGGTGACAAGTATCAACAATCCAGTGAGGTTTTGGCCAGAGCTAGAGGCCAGGGCAGCAAGCCGGGGAGTGGCACAAAGGAGCATCATTGTGCAGAGGCTGGACTGGGGGCCTGCAGGCTCCTCCCAGGAGAAGACTCAGTGTTTGGGAGGTGGCTAACATGCCTTCTTTGTGTCACCAGCAAGTGATGCCACCTTCAGAAAATCAGCTGTAATCCTGATCCGGATCAGCCCTGGGTGATGTGATAAAGGCTCCTACAAGAGGGGGCACCAGATGGACAGTGAACCAACCAACAGGCTGATGAGTTTGCCGCCTGTGTTCATCATGCTTTCATTGCCAAGAATAAGGAGAGAGTTGAATGGCTCACCATGAAGATTTTAACAACTTGAGAGGGATCCGTGTCTCACTGCATTTCAGTACCACCTGGAGGAATTCAGGCAATGTTTAGACCCAGTGGAGGCTGACGGCCTCTCAGTTCCTCATCAACCTGGCAAACCCAAGCAGCCCTCTATGGTCAGACCTTGGCAAGTGCCTTCCCTTGTTCTAAAAAAACCCTTCCCACCCACGCCTGTAGTAAGCTTTTGTTTTTTTAATTAATGGGAATGATGATACCTTACAGCCTCCTCAGACATTTCCTTAGGACTTCTGCCCTTAGACCCCGGCAAGGGGGCCCACTGCCCTGGGTCCTGCACTACAGAGTGTCCCCCTGGCCCTGACACTTCCTTTGGCCACGCCCTCCATGGGGGGAGTCAGCAGGGCCAAGGGGACACGGTCATTGTCTCCATCCCATGCTCTGGAAACCCAGGGACCAGAATGCCCTGCCTCAGCAGCCCCTGATCCATTTCTAGTGCCTGCACTGGCTCTCCCCGGAGTTCAGATACCCAGAACTCACAGAGAGGCCAAAGGGCAGCTGTTTGCATGGAGGGTATAGGCAGAGCCCAGATGTGAAGTCTGAGTGTCCCCCTGGGCACATCCAAGGCCCCTTGTGGCAAGGGATGGACCCAGCATTGGGAAGAAAAGCGTCAGACTAGTGATCAGAGACTGGGAATCAGCTCTCCCCACATGCTCACTTTCTTTGCAGGACTCCCCTGGGTCTGGGAATTCTCATTTTGAACCTGGTCTTCCCCCTTAAAATGAATGTATATTTGTAAAGGCAGGACTTTAGAACCTACTGCACTTAAAATGTTTAGATATATAGGATGTGAGCTCCCAGGTATGCTCTGGCCCTGCACTTCCAAAGGTCCAGAGCAGTTATGTTGGCTCTACTGAGACTGAAATTGGCAAAGGCCGTCTCCAGAGAGGAGGGGCTCCTGCTTAACGCTCCAAAGTCAGGATCTTCTGAGCGGATAAAATGATGGACACAGAGACCCTCAATTGTAAATTGATTTAGAGTAACGCCAAAGGTGCGTATGACGTGTGTGTGCACACATATGCACCTGGGGAACTGTGTGGTACATGACTGTGAGTGTGTGTGTGGCTGTGCGCGTGTGCGCCTGGGGATGTATGTGGTTGTGTGTATGCTACGTGTGTGTGTCCGCCTAAGGACATGTGTGGTTGTGTGTATGGTATGTGTGTGTGTGGTACATGAGTCCATGTGTGTGTGTGTGTGGGGATGTTTGTGGAGCACAGCCAGTGTGTCTGCACGTGTGTTTGTGTGTACGTGCATGCATTAGTTTTAACAGTAGAAGCTGTCCTTTAGAATTCTGAAGTATTAAAAATTGTATGTTGTCCTTCACTGTATAATTCAAAATTAAAATAATCTCCAATCACCAGAAATTTATCCCCCCCCAGATTCTGATTTTTTTTTCATATTGATTATGTCTTCATTTTACTGATGAAACTGTAGCTTAGAGATGTTAACTGACTGACTCAAGGGCATGGAGCTTGCGAGCCCAGGGCCAGGACACAGTCCAAGCCACGCTGCTCCAGAGGCCTGGAGCCCTGATCACGATCACGTGTGGCCTCTTGGTGAGGGAACAGATTCTGATGGGCTGTGGCCAGCGTGCAGGCTGCCCAAGCCGGGGACTCGTGAAGCTGGGCAGAGAGTACCAGACAGAAGACAAGAGTGAAGGGCTGCTCAGAAGTCAGTTAGATTCCTAGGTCTTGGATGAGGAAGGAGGCTCACTGCTCATCCTTGATCCCTTTGCTGGTGGCCGAAAGGGACCAAGGCCCATGAGAGCACTTCTGGGAGCTGCCTGCCAACACCTGGGAAAGGACTGCTCAGGACTGGCTCTGCAGTAGGAGCAGAGGAAGGAAATGCCGCCTCCTGGTGGACATTCTTGGTGATGGCAGTAGGAGGCCTAGCAGCCTTGCTATGGAGGTGGCAGGACAGGGTCCTAGTGGATGATCGTTTTCACCTGTCTTAAAAATCATTGCTTCATATATTGTATCCATCTTGTGGTTTATTTTAGGATGGTAAATATGGTCTCTGTTACTCCATATTAGCTGGATTGATTAATTTTTTTATTGTTAATTTTCTCGTCAATGATTTGGAAGTTATATTGCCTTTTAATGCAAATTCTCTCTAAATTTTTATAAATCATCTCTAAGTTCATAACTTTACATGTAATTGGACCAGTATTCCTATAACAGTCTCAAAAATGAAATAATCTATTAGATCCGGTTCCTCAATAATGATAAATTTAGCATCTTTTACCTCTCTTCCCTTCCAGATTGTGTGTGTGTGTGTGTGTGTGTGTTTGTGTGTGTGTATTTGTGTCCTCCAGTTACTACTTTTTAGACAGTTGCTCTCAGTTTGTTACATTAACAATGAAAATGTAGGTATAAACTTCTTGGATTTCATTGCTCACTACCACTATTTATTCCCATGTCTTTCCCACTTTTGAGTTATTTACTTATTGGGATTTTGAAATCAACTGGACACATGATTGGCTAAGTTTTTTTGAGCAGTGGACTTGGAACCCTTACATGACTATATGCAGCTTTATGTTCTTCTCCTCAACAACTCTCAGCGTGTTGTTGATGGACCAAGCCTTGTTTTAAAATATGGCATTGTTTTTCATCACCAAAAAAAAAAAAAAGAGAAAAGCTTTCTTTATTTAAAGTGCTGTCTTTTTATGACTGGCTAGACTTGTCTGGTTGATAGAGATTTCCTTAAACTTCCTCCTTCTTTCCGCCATATCTCGGATTCCTTGAGATGCATGTTTTTACCATTTCTCAGATGGGCTTCCACTTTGACTTCTGCTTTAATCCATCACCCTACTCTTTTCCTTCATGCTTATTCCTGAAAAAGTGAGCTCTCTATCAGATTAAAGATGGTTCCCATCAGAGATGTGTGGCTCCCTTTCCAAAGGTCCAAAGAAGAGGAAAGGAAAGATTCCTGTTTTTGGTGGTTACATTGTCAGCTTAGAGATCTAGTTATCTGTGTGGCTGCAGTGGAATGTGCAATATTGGCTCAGAGTTTCCTTCTTCTGGATTACTAGGGGAGCCGCATTAGCTGGGGTCACGGTGCTGTGGCTGTTATCAGGATCCCAGAGCTGAGGCTGCCCCTTTTCCCCCTTGTTATTTTGATCTTGCAAACAGGGTCCCAGCTGTGTGAACCCTGCACCTGATGGCCAGGATTGCCCCCCACGTGACATGTCTCCAGTTCCTCGGCATCCCTCACTATCAGCTAGCTCCAGTAAGGGTACGAGCTGGCTTCCACTGTGGTCCTTCATCCTTCCTCTCCAGGTAGGCCCTCCTTTCCCACTAGTTGGCCTTATACCTTCTCTCCTGTGCTACATAAGCTGAAGGAATTCCTCAGCGTTTCCAGCAGGTAGATGGCTCTCTTCTATGTTTGGACCCCTTCAGTGCTTGCAGTGGAAATTTAGGAGGTGGAAAGGAAAAGCTTGGGGGTTCTCCGTATCTAGGGGCTCCCTATCCAGCAGATTCAACTAACTGTGGATTGAAAATATTTGGGAAAGAACAGAAAGTTTCAAAAAGCAACATTTGAATTTGCCATACACTGGCGACTACTTACATAGCATTCATGTTTTATTAGATACCATGAATAATCTAGAGATGATTTAAAGTACACAGGAGGACTCAGCGAAAGAGAATGTGACAACGAATGTATGTGTATATTCTTGTATAACTGAAAAATTGTGTTCTACACTGGAATTTGATGCAACATTGTAAAATGACTATAACGCAATAAAAAATGTTTGTATGTATATATATATATATATATAAAACGTACATGGGAGGGTGCACATAAGTTCCATGCGAGTCCTATGCCATTTTATACAAGAGGTGTCAGCATCCATGGATGTTGACGTCTTGGGAAGTGTCCTGGAACCAGTGCCCCATGGTTACCAAGGGATGACTGGAAGTCCAGGCTCCTTATCCCAGCCTGTCAGGTCGCCAAGTGGTCTGAATGCTGCCTGTACCACACTCTCCTGTTCACTCTCCTCCAGCCCTGCCAGACTGCCCTCTGATTCTTGAATAGACCACACACACTGCACTTCATGTCTGGCCCCTAGAAATACCCATTACTTTCTGAGAATGGCTCTGCTTTAATAAAACGGGCTGCATTGTCACTAGAGAAGACAGTGTGGAGGTTTCTTTAAAAACTGAAAATGGACTAAACTCATGATCCAGCCTTCCCACTCCCAGGCATGTGTCAGGAGAAAACTCTAATTCAAAAAGTCACATGCACCTCGATGCTCACAGTAGCACTATTTATAATAGCCAGGACAAGGCAACAACCCAAATGTCCACAGACAGGTGACTGGATAAAGAAGTAGTAGTATGTTTATACAAAGGAATACTACTCAGCCATTAAAAGGAACAAAATAATGCCATTTGCAGCAACATGGATGTATGTAGAGATAGTCATTCTAAGTAAAGTGAGCCAGAAAAAGAGAAAAATGCCATATGATATCACTTATATGTGGAATCTAAAAAACGACACTAATGAACTTAAATTACAAAAGAGAAACAGACCCACAAACATAGAGAAAAAAACTTATGGTTACCAGGGAGAGAAGGGGATGGGAAAGGATAAATATGGGAATTCAACAATGCCCCTCTTGAGGAGTAATGGAAATGTTAGCTATCTTGATTGTGGTGATGGTTTTCTGGATGTAGACATCTATCAAATTCATCAAATAGTACATGTGAAATATGCGTAATTTACTGTACATGAATCATACCACAATAAAGATGCCTGTAAAAAAAAAAAAAGAAAGAAAAGATTGGCAGAATTTTGTCCTAAGTCTTTATGTGTCTTCAGTGAGTGGGTTTTCAAGTTTCTGGTCTGCCATATCTTCTGAACCTGAAGTGCCCTCCTTCCCTTTTCTTTGATAAACTGTCAGTAGGTGGCATTTATTCCCGTGGCTTCAAATGCTCTGTGTCCACTGGTTAACTGTCAAATCTTTTCCAGCATGGACATCCCATTTCAGTCCCAGAAATATACTTATAATTGACAAGTAGACGTTCCCACTTCATTAGCCCATAAAAATCTCAAGCTCTGTATGTTTGGATTTACACTCGCTCAGAACTAGGTTTACTTCTTCAAACAATGGCATTACTATCCCATCTGTTTTCCGTGCCATACATCTGGGGGTTTTCCTTTATTTTCCCACTCCCTCAACCCCCGTCAGTACTACAATTCTATTCCTTAATGTCCCCCAACAAAGTCCCTGCTCCTCGCTCCCAACTGCATTAATCCACACCCCTTGCTAGTCTCCCCAGACCCCTAGCTAGTCTCCCCAGTTCACTTCTTTAGAGTGACCAATCCACTTTTCTCACTTTTAATGACTAATCTGTCATTCTACTCCTTAAAACCCCAAAGAATTCCCCGCTGCGTATGTGAGGAAGTCCACGCTCCCTGACTTAACGTCACACCTTCTCATCACCTAGTTGCTGCTTTTTTCAGCCTCAGCTTCCGTTACTTCCTCACAGCCTCTAGCCTCACTGACCTTCCTTCCCTAAGTGCAAAGTGCTCTTAGACACGATCAGACCTCTGCACGAGACACACAAACTACCAAGAATCCCATTCCCACCATGCACTCTACTGGTCTAGAGATTTCGTGGAATCATTCATATGTCAGTGCAGGAGGCATTTCCTCTCTGGCACCCTCCCTACCTTCTAGAACCCTGCCCCAGGCAGTGCAAGAGCCCCTCTGAACATACAGTATACATGATGCCAAGTGACTCATCACATTGTTTTGAAAACCTATTTGAATTTGTCTCTTCCACGACACACTGTGATCTCCTTGAGGGATGGGGGGCTGTGTGGTATTTGTCTAGACAGCTAATGTCTGGCACAGACCCCGGGCCATCGGAAACAGTCTGCTGACTCATCAAGAATTGTTGTCTTTGCGATGTAAGAATGACTACATGATCTCTGATCTTACATCATCCGGCAAGGGTCAAAATAGTTTCACATACAACTACACAGGCAAATTATGTGTATTATTTTCCTCTTTGTGAGCCCGACATCATAGGCATCCTGGAACATAAGTGTCACTCTAAGCTTTCTGTCCCCTAGGCTGTCACGTCCAGCTTCAACATATTTTTTAGAAGTTGTAGGGATATGTGTACATCACCCCGTCTTAGAGCAAATGGCGCTTCAGCCTGACCCAGTTTAATGTCCATATGAAAATCAGAAATCTTCCAAACTGAAGCCTGAAGAAACATTTCTCATCTCTCCTTCCAGTCTGTCTGCCATCTGCATTCCACATCCCCACTGCTCACCTGCGTCAGACCACCTTCCATCTAGAAACATTTACGGTGGGACACTTGGATGAGAACTAATTATAGCAGTCATGAAAGTGGTCCCATGAACGTAGGCTCTGCACAACAAGGGTGCTTTGACCGGAGGCCGCAGCTGTGGCCTACAGGGTCTTTTCACGTGTTCTGCCTGGCTTCCCTGCAGACGTTCGGCAGAAAATCAAGCCTGCAGTTAAAGTCTTAGAAGGCCCAAGAAATCCATAAAAATGGAGTGAGATTCATCTCCTTGGGAATATTTTTGGAAACAATCCACTAATAGGAAGAAGAGCTTTAAGAGGTTCGTTTCAGAGAAGATGGTGTCCAACTGCAGGTGGGTCAGATTTGTCATTGTTGCTCGCTAGTTGGCTTTCTGCTGCTTCTAACATGCCTCTGTTTAGGGAAGTGGCCTGAGTTGGCCCTCAGAGCAGAAAGGTGAGCTGGGCCTGGCGACAGCCAAGCTCCTCTGCTATGTAGTAACCCGCTGAGAAGGAAGGGATGGCCCAGGGATTCCTCTGACTCTCTCTCCCTCAGTTATAAACTCTGAAGGGAAAATGGAACAAAAAAACTTAATTCAATACGGTATTGTCAATGTATAAAAATAATTGTCTGAGGAGGGGAGGGTATATTTCAAGGGGTAGAGTATGTGCTGGATTCAATTCCCAGTACCTTAATGTAAAAAAAAAAAATAAGAAAAACTCTGTTTTAAAAAGAAAAAGAACACAGAAGAAAAGAGATGTCAAACAATCCAAATTAAAAAGAAAAAATAATTTAATAAAAGTAACCAAATCGGTCTTTTTCTAGATAAGGAGTTTGGGATTAACAACTATATTAACTAATTATTATATTAATATTTATAAATATTAACTAATATTTATAAAATAAATAACCAAATCCCAGGTTCTTAGTAACGTAGTTCAACCTGAATCCTTTCTTTTTAACCCTAAGCAACCCGTGGAAGCCTCTGAAATTCTCATCTTATAAAAGAATTCATTTAAAGGCGGTTTGAAATTTACTGGTTAAAACAGTTATTTGTGGTTCCATGAATATAGGTCTATTAAGAAAGATAGACAATAAACCAGTAAGTAAATAAATATATTATGTGCTGCCAGGTGGTAATAATTGCCACAAAGAAACATAAAGCATATTAGGGGAGAAAATGATTGAATAGTGAATAAGTGCATGCTATTTTAAATAATGTGGTCAGATAAGTCCTCTCTGAGAGTAAAATAATTTGAACAAAGTCCTGAATGAAGCAAAAGAATAAGCCACGTAAGTAACAGACAAAAAAAGCCTCCCAGGCCAGGAGAAGTGTAAGTACGAGACTTGGAGTTACAAACACAGCTGTCCTGGTGGGGACCATCTGGGTGGTGAAGATGGGCTGGAGCAGAACGGTGAGAACTGAGGCTGCAGAGACGGGTGAGGGCCTGGATCACACAGGGCCTTGGTAGGGACTCTGGATATTCTTCTGAATAAAGTGAAAAATCACGAGAGTATTTTTTAAAGGGGAACAACTTGATCTGATTCATACTTTAATATGACCGTTGTGGGTAACATATGGGGAATAAGCAATGGAAGTAGGGCAAGGTAAGCTGATGGGAAGCCAGTGGGAAGAGTGCTGCTGACCTGGAGAGAGACACCAAAGTTGGGCTGGGATGATGGCGGGAGACGGGCTGAAAGCGGGAAACAACTTGACAATAATGTTCATAGGCCTTAATACTCGAGCTGGACACAGACACAGAGTGGTTCAGGGTGATGGGTATGTGATATTTGGGGCTGAGTCACAGCTTTTGTGCAGGGATCTGACAGGAGAATAAAGTGTGGATGTTGATGTCGGTAAGAAGAGTTCGTGGATGTTGAATTCCCCCTAGAGTCGCGTCTGTTTCTCTGTACATGACGTCAGCAGAGCAGGGATGGGTGTTCCTACTTCTGCAGAGAATTGCGTGTCCTCCTCATCGACTAATTCGAGAGGCCGACCTGCCCATCCAATTGCAACATCTTGAATCTGCTTCTTTCTATCCAGGAGGAGATTTCCAACTAAGATGCCAATCAAAAATTCCCGTGTCCAGGGTTAGAGATTTGTGCCTTTGGGAGGATCTCAGAGATGCCTCCACAGAGGCTCGGTGTGCTCTCTCTCCCTCAGAGAACACAGTTACCTTCAGTCCGCTGGGTCTCAGCAGAGAAGTTTTCACAAATAGCCCCTCTCAGGCCCTGGGGACCAACCTCCCGCTTGGCCGAGCTCTGAAAATGAACACGAGTTCCGGGCAAAGGGCCTTCTCCAGGGGGCCATCTGGCAGATTACATGAGGACAGTGTACAAAAGAGTGGGAGGGTTGATGATATAAATGGATTTTAATTTTTGCTCTGAATCTGATTCTGTCCTTCTGTTTTGTTAAGGAAGTGTTCTTAGGCCAGACATGATTCTCCTTTTTCTTTCTATTTGATCATCCAAGAGGTTTAGATAGGGTATTTGTTTTAGGGTAAGAAACTTAAAAAAAAAAAACAACCTTACAAATACTGTCTTGTTGGGCATTTGGCCAAGACAACCAGTAAATTCTCCCAGCAGTATTGAACCCCCTTGTTTCTCCAGGGGGTCTCCAAATGTATACATGTTCCAAATCTGACCCAAAACCAATGAGCCTTTTCTTTTTTTTTAATCACTTCACCATGGACAAAAGATGTCACTAAAGAAGGTGAGAAAAGAGCAGGTCCCCATCATCCAGAGTCCTTCCCAAAGAGCCCACAGAATTAAAGAGGAAATGAATGAGAGAAATGGTTTGTTGATACACAAGCAAGAGCCAACCAGAAAAGTAACTACCATGATAAATGGTGAAAGTTAAAGGCTTTTTTATCAACCTAACTTAATAGGGCAAAGGGAGAGGAGAGAATTGGCTTCCATGACAGGTTTTCTTCTACATATAATGAATCATAGGTATCTTCAGCTTAAAGTGCTTTTGTATTAACTGTGGGTTCCATCTGACTTTACATTCCTCGAACATTGTTCTTGTCTTTCAAGATTCACTCATGTATTTTGAGCCCCTGGATTTTCCACGTGAATTTTAGATTGATTGTCAATTCCTGCAAAACACCATCTGGGATTTGGGTAGGCATTCTTTGAATCCTTAGATCTATTCGTGGATTATTGTCACCTTAGTAGAATTAAGCCTTCTGCTCCATGAATATGGGATTATTTTCTGTGAATATAGGTCTTAATTTCTCTCAACAGAATCTCTTATCTATTGTAGTCTTCAGTGTCCAACTCTGGTACTTCTTCCTCACATCTATTGGATGCTGCGTCAGAACAGACACGACCTCCTGGAGAACGTCTACTGCCACGAAGCTGACATGGAACTGAGTCCTGAGAAGGCTTTAAATTCTTTTAAAAATAGGATTAATGTACTTTAGTTACTCCATAGATGAGTAATGAATGGGTTACTTTAACATAGGATTTTAATCCTTTTATAATCAGTAGAGCAATACAGACACATTACAAAAAATTGAAATATTACCTAAAATAGAAGAGAAGAGATTTTTAAATCCCACCCACAGAGGTGACTGTCATGAATGATTTGGTGCTTATCTCTCAGTCTCTGTGTCTCTCAGTCTGTCTCTCTCCATCTCTGTCTCTCACACACTCACAATCAGATTCATTACATCTATATTGATTTCACACACATGTGGTCGTGCAGATGGGACCCTGGATGCAGACGGTGGGTCTGCATACTTCCACCCTGAGGCCTCCCTTGACAGTGGGTAGAGACCAGGCACCCACTTTTCCAACTGCACAGCATTCATTCATCTACGTGAACCAGAATGAATGGACCCCATCCCCTCTCCATTTACCTTAGTGTTGCTTTAATTCCACATGTGTTGACCAGTGCTGTTATGAACACCCTTGAAAAGACATCTTTGAATAGGTGTGCAAGGACTTTAGTGGGATGAACCCTAAGGAACCTGGGGAAGGGGTGCACCTGTGGCCCTTTGATGAATGCTGCACCTTATTCTCCCGGAGAGGAGCATATGTCCATTCTTCCCTCCAGGGGATCTGCTGGAGCCTCTGCCTGCTCAAAGTGTCACCAGGGCTGGTTGTCACCTGATTAAAGACTTGCCAGTGTGATGGTGACAAGTGTTGTTTCAATAGTGTATCCATCTGCATGTGTCCTCACCTGAGAGATCAAGCATCTCTAACAGACACAGGCCACCTGCACTACCTCTCATTGGAACTGCCCATGTTTGTTCTGTTTCTGTTTAGAACACTGGGTTTCGAGAGGGTTTTGGGCTACAGGGATGTGAAAACTTTCTCCAACTTTGGGTTATGTGGAACGTTTTTTACAGGTTGTGTTTTGTCTTTCTAGCTGTTTTTCTGGGCTTTTGCTTGTTTTTTGATTTGTTTAGTTTTGTTTTTGCCACAGGAAGAGCTAAAAATCTCCTTTCTATCTTCTGGCTGTGGTGTCACAGGATGAACAGCAGTGTCTACCATGAGATTATGCACAGAGTTACTAAAAGGGCTTCATTTTGTACATCACATCTTTAATCCCCCTGGATTTCCCTTTCAAATAATAAAAATGCTACTTCAAGTGAAAACAAACAAACAAATAAATCACCAGCCCCAGCTTAAAACATGTGGGCAGGCACAAAAAGCCACCTTTCATAGTTTCATTGACAGAAATACCCAGAAGAGATAAAGATACCCAGAGAGAAAGAGGACTTGGGGTTGTCAGGGGATGGGGGAGGGAGAAAGGAGAGTGTGCACTCTGGATCCAGGGTTTTACTTTGAGGAAAGAAATAGTGTGAAAGTAGATGGTAGTGATGGTCACACATTATGTGAATGCACCTAATGCTCCTGAAATGCACAATTTAAAAGGGAAAAAGTCTATATTTTATTACAGGAAACTTTAAATAGAAAAAGGAAATGTGAAACAAACAAAGGAAATTAAAGAAAAACCAAACAAAAAAATCTCCAGCAGAAGGGACGTCAAGTTTGGGAGGGGGAGGGAAATGATGTTGGGATTTTGGAGAAGATTTTGGAGAAGAAGGTGTGGGTGGGTGCAGAGGGGGCTTTGCCCCAGATGGTGGTGATGCCTGAACTGGTTTTCCGTTGTCCAGCAGTCCAGGTGAAGATGCAGGTTCAGGAAGAGCTGCAGGAGCGGCAGGAGGGAGTTCGCAGTCTCCTGCTGGATCCAGATCATCATTTTTTGGGTCTCTGACATCTTCCCCTGCCCCTGCCTGCTCTGTAACTGTTGGATGTGGAGAGAGTTTTAAGTCTTGTGGAAGTGCTCATGCTGTGAGAGAGGAAACATTTACCCACGTGCCTCCCTTTCCATGTGCCTCTTCAAGGATAGAAATCTTCCCAGAGCTTTCCAGACAGCTCCCACCCAGAAAGTGCTCACAGGATGTGACTGAATTCTTCCAGACAGGTGGTCTGAGGCCATTCTTTGCTCTGGTCCCAACAGTAGCCTCTGGGGACACCTCCCTGTGTGGCCCAACCCTCGCCCCTCCCTCACCTACACACATGCACCAGCCCTGCCCTTCTCACCTTTGGGCTCTGCTTCGGGGGCTCCTGGTCCTCCACCTGACTTGCAGCGAGGTGGGCACGGTGCTCCAGGTCAGCCACGGGTGGGTCCCTGGTGAGAACCCTGGGTGATGTCTAGGTCGGAGGCCTGCCCCATTCATTTCTGGGCCATTGTGGTGGGGACCCTCCCATAACCAGACTCACCTGGAGCCTACACTGGCCCTCAGAAGTGTGGCACACCAGCTTTTCAGTTGGGGAGCTGGTGTGGGTGTTCTTATTCATTGGCTCCAGTTCAATATGTGGTGTCTGGCTCTGCAATGACAGTGACCTGCAGCTGACCCAGCCTGGAAGTCTCAGAGCCCTGCCCGGCCAGGAACACTCCTACTTCTGTCCACTCGACCCTCTACTGCGAGATCAGACTGGGACCTTGTTCAGTTCAGACAGTCACCCAGGAGGGAAGAGACACACCCAGAGAGCATGGGCTCCACCTCGGGCAGCAGGACCCTACCCTGGCTCCCCACATCCCAGCCAGCCAGCTTTGATCTGGGCTGTGGATGTGACCGGTCCCCCAGGCCTCTGACCTGCTCTTGCTTGATTCAGAAACCCATCCCCAACATCACTGCCCCACCTCCACCAGCCAGGAAGGGGCTGTGGGGCTACCTGTGTGGGATGTGAGTGGTGGCCTGGCCTGGGTGGGCCTGCCCTGGGCCTCCCTGTGTTACCTTTGGGTCTCTCTGGCCAAAAGGCCAGAGGCGCCTTGGGTGAGACCTGACCCAGCGCCGGCAGCGTTGGTACAGCCCCTCGCTGTGGGCTTTCCGGAGGCCGTGGCCTCGTGCTGTTGGGACGCAGCAGTACATGCCTTTGTCTCCAACCAAGTGAGCTGAGTAGGGGCTTCTCTACTGAGTGTGTGCCTGGTGACCTCGATTCCAAGTTCTGTTGGGCTCTATTGCCAGGGAAGTGAGGTCACTTCCTGGGGTCCCCTTATCCAAGCTTCCTCCTTACACAAAGCTCCCCAAGGGCCTTTCTGTGCTGCTGATCTCTCATTTCCCAACCCATGCCATGTCCACGGACAGTGACAACATCTCAGTGCCCCCATAGCCCTGGGGAGGCCTGGATGCAGCCAGGGCCACAGCTCTAAGGACACAGCTGGGTTCACACTCGGCTCCCCCAACTCAGCAGTGCTGTCACCCTTGACAAGCCACGTGTCTCTCAGGGTCTCCCCAATCCCCCATCAGCACAGTGGGGATCATTCTGGCCCCTGCTTCCTAGAGAAACCATCCTGTATCTAGACCAAGAAACACGTACTGCATCTTTCACCCCCACGTGCTGGCATCACAGGGAGCCCGTGTACAGACTCAGCAAGGGAAGTACCCCATAGAGGGCTGGCGGAGTGCAGAGCACATGCCACACAGACAAGGGTCTGCCCTGGGTTCTGGAGAAAGTCATCCTCTTTGCTGCTGCTTCCCAGGTCCCGGTCGGGGGATTGAAATTAAATACGACTCTGACATTATCCGCTCTGTCCTACAACCTCCAAGGTCATTCTGTGATGTTGATCTACAGGCCCAGTGTCCCATTTCGACCTCTGGGGTGGGCTGCCCCACAATGGCTCCCTGTTTTTTTTGCCTACTGGTGACATGTCCTTGTGTGATCGGCACACCCTCCCCTGGAGGGTGGATGGACACTGGGACCGGGTTCTGACCATACAGACTGACTTGTGAAAATGTGCGTGAGTTCCATTCATTCCCAGCTCCAGTGTTTATTTTCTCTGTCTCTCAGTGCCTCTCTGTCTTGTCTCTATCTCTGTTTCTCTGTCTCCCTCTGCTTCTCTGTGTTTCAGTCAGTCTGTCTCTTTTCCTGGGTATATGTGTGTATTTATTTATGTGTATATGTGTGTATATATTTATGTGTATATATGTGTATTTATGTGTGTGTATTGTTAGGGCCCAGGTAAGGTCACTTCTGAAAATGTCTTGATGAAATATTGATTATTTTGAATTCATGTTACTGAAGAAAAATTATCTTTGAAAATTGTGCAAGAACTTTGGTGGGATCTACTCTAAGGATCAGCACTGCTAGGGAAGGGATGCACCTGTGTCACTTTGATGTGTCCTGCAACCTGTTCCCCCAGAGAGGAGCGTACATTTGTTCTTCCCTCCAGGGGACCTGCTGGGGCCTCTGTCTGCTCACAATGTCACCAGGGCTGGTTGTCACCAGGCTAAAGACCTGCCAGTGTGATGGGGGCCAATGCTGTCTCTGCAGTCTGTCCATCTGCCCGTGTCCTCACCTCAGAGGTCGAGCATCTCTAGCACACACTGGCCACCTGCACTGCCTCTCATTGGAACTGCCCATGTGTGTTTTATTTCTTTTCAGAACTCTGGGCTTCAAAAGGTTTTTGGACCACAGGGATGTGAAGCTTTTCTCCGACCTTGGGTCATGAGGAACACTTTTTCCAGGTTGTAGTATGTCTTTCCATCTGTCTTTCTTGGCCTTTGTTTTCTGGTTTAGTTTGGTTTATTTTCCCACAGGAAGAGCTAAGCATCTTCCTTCTGGCTTTGGTTTCACATTTAGAAGTGCCGTGCCTACCCTGAGATTATGCAAAGAGTTACTAAAAGAGCTTCATTTGGTACGTCTCATCTTTAATCCATCTGGACTTTCCTCTCAAAATACAAAATGCTAACTCACATAAAAACAAACAAAGTAATTCACCCGTCCCTGCTTAAGATATGTGGGCAGACAAAAAAAAAAAAAGCCACCTTTTATATGATTTCATTGATAGGGTACCTCCAGGATAGGTAAAGACACAGAGAGAAAGGGAATGAGGGCTTGTCATGGGCTGGGGGATGGAGGACGTGGGATGCGCTGTGGATACAAGCTTTTACTTTGAGGAAGGAAATAGTCTGAAACCAGTGGTGTTGGTCTCACAGCATTGTGAATGCCCTTAATGCTCCTTAAAATTTCACAATTTAAAATGGGAAAAGGCTAAACTGTATTCTTATAAGCTTAAAACATAAATATAGAATATACTATAATAGAAAAGAAAAAATCTGACTCCATATAATATCTGCTCTTTTGGCTTTAACCCTGTGCCCTCTTTTCCAGGCTTAGTCTTACTAGCTCTGCACCTTTTGTAAAACAATGTTGCCTTTAGCCTGAAATATACAGGAAAGCCTATTTTCAAGGCTTTGATCTTTAAGGATATTAACACTTTTGCACTTATATAAAGGCAAGTTGCAGAATAGAAAATAACTTTTGTTTTGTTAGAGGTTTTACAGAGGCACTATGACCCGATTCACGTAGACAGCTGCAGACCAAGAGAATGACAGACTAATATCTTGAAGAACCATTATCCCCAAGTCAGAATTCAGTCTCCTTTTCTACTAAAAAGGGGAGGGGCTGTGGTTGGTTGTTGCAAACTTCTTGGTGTAGGGTTCCTTTGTTTTTGGAACCCTTTGCAGCTGTCCACGTGGGTCAGATCATGGTGTTCCTGTAAAACCTGCAACAAAACAAATTTTTTCTATTCTGCAACTTGTTATCTTTATAGGAGGGCAAAAGTGTTAATATCCGTTAAGGTCAGAGCTTTGAGCATAGGCTCTCCTGTTTATTTCAGGGTAAGGGCAACATTGTTTTACAAAAGGTGCAGAGCTAGCAAGACTAAGCCTAGAAAACAGGACACAGGCTTAAAGGAAAAGGAACAGATCCAATATGGAGTCAGATTTGTTCTTCTCTATTACAGTGACTTTTGGTGAGAGCTAAGAGTATGATTCCTGGGTGGGTCCTCCACCGTCCCAGGCTGGAGTTCAGTCAGGATCCCTGCCATATTCACCATGACTTTGGACCTGATCTCCCGCAGAGAAAGTAACAATTATTGGATTAAAATTACCTGTCAAAGTCCCTTCAATTGCCGGCAAACTATAACACAGCAGGGGATGTCTCATTGGCCAGTCAACTGCCAGGCTCCCCGATGCAAGGGACCAGCGTCGCGGCGGGCTCCAAGGTGGCCTGGCCAATACACCTGCCTACATTCCTCTCCAGCATTGGCTTCCTAACGTTGACACTTTCAAAGCTCCTGTCCCTCTTCCCTCTGGCCTGATGTGAATTAACAAGATTCCTGCACCCACCTGGGCTAAGCCCAGGCCATGCACACTGCCCACCATCTGCTGTCTACCCCTGGGCTCAAGTGCATCCTCTGAACTCTCCCACCCCCAAAGGTCCACGTGCCCAGTGACTCCGCCCTAGGGATTCAGATCACCATCAGGACCATCAACCACCCAAGGCCCACAGACCAGTGGCGGGCAGCCTGGGATCACCCTGACCCATCGGGTCAGTTGAGGCACAGGGCACAGGGATCAGGGTGCCAAGGCAGGAATTGGAACCGTCTTCAGCCCATCCTGCCTCGCCCTGCAGCCTCAGACATTAAATGTGAAGGTGCACACTAGGCTGGATCCCCCACTGGTGGCAGTAGTCATCATTACTAGAGCCTGGATATCCCCACCCCAACCACAGGGTGAGGGGTGAGGGAGTGAGCTCAGGGTATGGGTGCACTCAGAGTGAAGGAGATCCCATGGTGAGGGGGTACAGGTTGAGGGGTGTGGGGCCTGCTCAGAGTGGAACTGACCTGGCTGAGAGTTGAGGGGGACAATCTCAGGATGTTGGGGGTCCTGTGGTGAGGCATGAGGGGTAAGCTTGGGGGTGTAAGGGTCATAGGTTAGGACCTAGCAGGATGGAGCGTTGGGGCAGGGACCTCGGTGTGAGGAGAAGGAGCCCTGTCTTCAAGGTCTGGTGGGAGACTGGACATGGCTGGGGGTGGGAGGGTAGTAATAGGGAGGGGAAGGTGAGCAGGGGAAGTGAGGCTGGTGTGGTGTGGCCTGGCCCCGGGAGGTCGTGGTTCTGGTTCAGTGCCAGGACCCAGTCGGTGGCTGGATGGGGGCTTTGGGGATAGAGACCTGGCGGGACGAGGAGGAGGGCCCCCACCTGGCTCTTCCTGGCCCCAGGGGCCATGTCCGGTACAGCAGGAGCCCCACCCGAGCAGTTTGCACTGCGGGCGGGAGGAGGAGGGGCGCGCATGTGCAGACACACAGACGCGTGGACGCCATAACCCGCCCTGAGTGTGTGGAAGCTGGTGGGAGCCGGTTGCTCCTGGACCAGCTCCTGGAAGAGGAACACAGCCTGGGTTCTGGGCCGCTACTTTCCCTTGGCTCTGCTGCCGCTGACAGGAAGGTAAGGGGGCCCTGGTGGGGACACGCTGCTCGAGGAATTGGCAGGTAATGCCTGGGCTGTGCAGCTGGGGAGGCGCACAGGGAGGGGTGAGGAGGTGAGGTCCACGCCGCGCATCCCGTTAGGACCCTGAGGTGGTTCCCGGCTGCCGCCGGGATTCGTGGTGCCCCCTTCATTATTAGTTCCTGAATTCCATGTTTTTGCCGTTGCTGATACCCGGGTTTAGGAGAGCAGTTACAGCCCCGGGAGGTGGGAGGGCGCCGGACGGCCCAGGAGCATCTCCAACTGGCCCTCAGACAATGGCCTGCTCCTTGGAGGTGGGTGCGGTGCGGCCGCA
Organism: Vicugna pacos; assembly: GCF_048564905.1. Lineage (NCBI taxonomy): Eukaryota > Metazoa > Chordata > Mammalia > Artiodactyla > Camelidae > Vicugna > Vicugna pacos. The sequence goes on from NW_027328740.1 coordinate 54,567,442, forward strand.
GGGCCTCAGATGGGATAGGGGCTGCCCCATGAGAGCCCCTGGATTTGCTCTAATCCCCCCGTGGTCTGACCTTGGGGGCAGCCTCTAAAGCCCTCAGTTCGTGGGATTAAGGTTACAGGTCAGTCTGCTGGGAGGCGGGCACGGTGTGGTCAGTGTGCCGGGGTGGCTGCAGCAACAGTAGGAAATGGTAGCAAACACCCGTGCTCTCACAAGGCAGCCCCAATCCCGCCATCACAGTCACCGCCATTCCCTGACAGCACAGCACCCGCCTTCCAGGAGCAGGCTGACCTGTAACCTGACTTCCACGAAACTAGGGCAGCAGAGGCCAAGCCCAGGACATGCACTGGGGAGTTTGAAGCAAATCCACAGGCTCCCAGGGGCAGACCCCATAACCTGCCGCTGTCTTCGACCACACCGCGCCCTCCACCAGGGAGCAGGCTGACTTGGGGACCATGCGTGGGGCAACAGAGGCCGAGCCCAGGACAGGCCATGGGGGAGATGAGGGAAAACCGACAAGCTTGCCAGGTCGCTGCCAATCTCCCCGCCGCTGCCCCAGGTTCTCGGATCATTTGTTTTCAAGTCAGTGGGTTTCTGAGAGGCAGGCGCGGTGCAATCAGGAGGCTGGAGCTGTGGGGAGGGGTACTGCCCCAGGTGGAGCAGCTGAACATGCTCCCGTCTCCCCCAGGGCCAGTCCTGGGAATGGCCTCTGCTGCCCCATGTTCGCAGGGCGCATGTCATGTCTGCCCGTCCCTGGGAGGAGGGCTCAGTGCACTCGGGGCAGCCTCAGTGGCTGACAAGGATTTTAGAAGTGGGCTCTAGCCCAGCATAACTAACTCCTTTCTTCTCTTGCTTCCTCAGTTGGTGGCTGTATCGGCTTTTTCATTATAGGTTATTGCTGGATAATGAACATTGGTTTCTGTGCTATACAGAAGAAAATTTATTTAAAATCTATTTTTATATATAGTGGCTAACATTTGTAAATCGCAAATTCCCGAATTTATCCCTTCCCATCCCCTTTCCTTGGTAACCTTAAGATTGTTTACTAAGTCTGCAGGTCTGTTTCTGTTTTTTAGATGAGTTCACAGTGTTTTATTTTTTTCTTTTTTTAGGTTGTGCATATGAGTGATACATCATTTGATATTTTTTTGTTTCTGTCTCCCTTCACTTAGAATGACGATCTCTAGGTCCATCCATGTTGCTGCAAAGGTGTTATTTTGTCCTTTTCATGGTAGAGTAGCATTCCATTGTATAAATATACCACATCTTCTTTATCCAGTCATCAGTTGCTACATTTAGGTTGCCTCCATGTCTTGGCTATTGTATACAGTGGTGCTACGAATACTGAGGTTCAGGTATCTTTTCACATTGGAGTTCCCTCCAGTTATATACCCAGAAGTGGAATTACTGGATCATAGGGTAAGTCTACTTTTAGTTTTTTGAGGGATTTTCATGAATTACATAATGACTACACCAAACTGCATTCTTACCATCAGTGTAATAGGGCTTCCTTTTCTACACAGCCTCTAGCATTTATGATTGATGAACTTCTCAGTGATGGCCATTCTGACCAGTGTGAGCTGATACATCATTGTAGTTTTGATTTGCATTTCTTTGTTAATTAGTGATATTGAGCATTTTCTCATGTGCCTATTAGCCATTTGTGTGTCTACATTGGAGAAATGCTTGTTTAGGACTTCTACCTATTTTTGGATTGAGTTGTTTATTTTTTTGTTATTAAGTTTTATGAGCTGTTTATATATTCTGGAAATTAAGCCTTTGTTAGTCGTATCATATGCAAATATTTTCTTCCATTCGTAGATTGTTGTTTGGTTTATTTATATTTGCCTTTGCTGTGCAGAAAATTATGAGTTTAATTATGTCCCATTTGTTTACTTTTGCTCTTATTTCCATTGCCTGGGTAGATTGCCCTTGGAGAATGTTGCTAAGATTTATGTCAGAGAATGTTTTGCCTATGCTTTCTTTTAGATTTATCGTGTCTTGTCCATCTACATCTTCAACCTGTACTCTAGATCTGTGCTTCAGTTTTGAATTTTGAGCTTCTTAGAGAACACCTACTCTTAGCTCATATGTCACATTCAACATGTCTAAAGCTGGTTTCATAATCTTTTTCTTGCAGCGTCTCCACTTATTCAGTGGGATAATCATTCTTCCAGTCCTGAATAGAGAAAGGCTTGGAATGGTGTTTGATTTAATCTTTCTCTCACCACCCTCCACATTTTGTCAGCATCTGGAACTGTATGTTTTCGGCTTCAAGTGTCTATTCTGATTGCTGATACTCTGATGAAGAGCTTTCATCCCTGATACTTGAATGTTTCCTTCTGTTGAACTCTTGGATATTCTGTCCCCCCCTTTCAGTTCACCTACAGTTTGACCCTCCAACATCTAGAGTCAAGTCAAAGACTTACCACAACCAGATCTCTCAGCCAGGTGGTCTCGGCCCTCCATCATTTTGGCCTTACCTTATGTGTTCCAATCATTATGTGCCTTAGCCTCCTAGAGTAACCTGTGCCTTATCAAAAGCCAGGAGTCTCCAGCTTTTTCCTATCCAGTCCTCAGTTACAACAGCTTAGAATTGCCCTGAGAACTAATTGGAGCCCCATCCCCTTCATAGAGTCTTCCCTATTTACTCCAAATACTTCTAGCTCCTCTTTGTATTCCTGCACTGTTTATGATCAGTAATGTGTAATCTTGGCTTTGAGTACTGACTTGGCACAATTCCCGGGTGGTTTCCAATGTGCCTTCTCGCTTAGCTGGTAACTGGAGAAGACTCCCTTGTTCAGCCTCCTTTATACCCTTCACCCTGCTTAGCATCGGGCAAGAGCAGGCATCTAGACAGTGCTTACCTACTTTATTTATTCACAGGGGTGCTGGTGTGGAGTATAACTAATAACTATTAATTCAGTGTTACAATTAAAAAAGAAAGCCAAGAAAATCCATAAAAATTTATCTCCATGTTCAGTTTAGCGCTCTACCTCAACAGTTTTCTTAACTTTGTGTTTATATTCACATAGTGTTCAGTGCTTGTACAGTTCCCTGAGGCAAGCAGGTGAGATGTCATTATATTTGTATTTCACGTTACATTTCATATTGGATATATTTGTGGAATGACAAAACCTTATTATATAAGTACACAGCCAGAAGCCCAGAGAGAGTAAGAGCCTAACCCAGGGTCACCTGGTTAGTTTTGGTCACAGGCCAGGACCACCGTTCACATCTTCCAGCTGATCCTTTTCCAGTGCCTTTTCATTCCAGTGCTGGGAAATGTAGCCCCATCAGCCAAATGTCCAAGTCACATTGCTGCCCACTTACGTGCCAGTGATGGCAGTGCTACAAAAAATGGCAAAAGAAAGGTCAGAAATATGAGTGGTAAAAGATATGAAATTGCTGGAAATGGATCCTCAACCTCCTCCTCCTTATTTGATTGCCTCACAATGCCCCACTCTGACAGTGCTATACATTGTTCATAACATAGTCTTTAAAATGAGACTGATCTTTTATAGGACATGCTTTTACCCTGTTCCCTTTCCTGCTATTAGTCCCGGTCAGGGACAGAAAGTTCCTGGCTGTGCTGTTTGTCACGTAGGTGGGAGGGAAAGTGGGAGAGGGAGCGGGTTGAACTGAAGCCGAGCTTTTTACAGGTCTGTTGTTCTAGGATCAGAGCAGTTCCATTCCTGCTTTCATCACTTCTCCACCTCCGAGTCCCAGCCACCCCCTCATGCCTGCTTCCCCACACACCACGTCCTGGGGTAGGACAGGTTGGTGGGTAACGCCCCCTCTGGCCACCACTCTGGAAGGTGCAGGAGTCTGCTTTAACTGTTGAGCTGTTTTGGTAATTGGGCATTTCCAGCTTTTCTAGACATCTCCTTTCCAGCTCTGAGAAATTGGAAATGTAACTTTTAGCCATACATGGACTATACTAATGTATTCAGTGGCATTAATGTGATGTTGTCTGTAAGGTGTTCTGTGACTGGATAGGAGGTTTTTTATCTCACAGGATTCTTCACACCCAATTCTAAAGGCCTATAGACTGCAGGTATAATTCAAGTTCTTACATGTCTGTAAGGTGGACATGAACATTATTTGGCAATATGACCATATGTTTATAGATTACAGTTAGTCCACCGACTTTGTATCTAATAAAAGTTTAAATTCCAAACACTTGAAGAAAATTTGCAGAACATATCTTTTTGCCTATAACTAGTTGCAAAAACTGAAAGCACAACTCTACCACAAGCCACAGTGTTCCCAGTGGAGAAAGACCTCTACTTTTACAACCTCTAAGTAATGCAGTGGTTCTTTGGGTGAGATGAGGGATGCCAGAGTATTTTGTTGGGAAACTAGAGTGGCATGGCAAGTATTCTGGGACTGGTTACAGTTGAATCCCTTCTTCCTATATCCTGGACTGATTACAGAGACAATGTTTGTGTGGTACCCAGCTTCTGAATGCAAGTGTAGCAAGGAAGACAACAGAGAAAATAGAAGGGATATAAAGTAATGGAGGGACTTCATAGCAGTACAAATGGTGACTTTGACACCACCAGCTGCTGACGTGAACTTGGCAGGAATTTGTGAGAAGTGGTGGGTGTCATTGCAAGCAGGGGAGAACTGCAGCTTTTGGGGTGAACAGGCAAAGGGGAGAGCAGAGATGGTGGCCACCCAGAGGCTGAGTATTTGTGTCCTGAATGTGAAAATATCTGGTCTCCTCTTCAATTTTGCAGCCACAACTTCACATGGCTCAAGGCATTATTTCTACCAGAAAACCATAAAAAAAAAAAAAAAGAAAACTCTGTTTCCTAAATTGTTTGTTCTTGATCTGAGATGATTGTCCTGTGGTGGGAGGTAAGTGAGCAATGGGGCCTATTACATCACCCCCTTTCACTGAAAATCTTCCTAGCTGCCTTTCACCCCACCCCTAGAGGTACTGTCATTCTGTTATACGTAGACCTGTAAGAAGGGCTTGCCTGAATCCTCACATGAAGAGGGACGGTTATGTGCAGTTTAAAAAAGAATTGCTTGGGTCATGTGGTCATTTGTTCCCTCCACTGGAAATCAGTATTCCAGAGCAAATAGTATGCATCTAAAGAAACTATGTTATTTCTAAGATGTCTTCAGAAGTTTTGCAGTAGGTTTAATTCTCTGCTTGGCGATAGCATCTTGATTGAAGGAGGCAGCCCTCACTAGGGGCTTTGTGTGCTTCCTGTCTAAGAATTCCATTACTAGCAATAGAGTGTTCCTAGGCAGATTTAGAAAGTTACTTGGTCTGAGAAGCCGACCTTGCCTGCAGCTGGAAATTGGCAGAAAAATCAGTTATGGAAGGAAGGCTTTAGGATTATCCTGTAGCAGAGTTCTGGGATCCAAACCCTGGGAAACCTCAGCTCTTGTAGGCTATGTTTTGTAACAATAGGCTATTGGATAATTTTAATACTGGTTATGGGATGTAGAGTTGGGAAAGACTTAAAAGTAAAAGAAATTTAAAATAGAATTTCCTGGGGAGGGTATAGTTCAAGTGGTAGAGCTCGTGATTAGCATGCACAAGGTCCTGGGCTCAATCCCCAGTACCTCCTCCAAAAACAAATAAATTTAATAACTATGCCCTGCCAAAATAAAAATAATTAAATAATACAATAATAAATAAATAAAAATATTAAAAAAGAATCTCCAAATATTTTAAAGAAGACAGTTCTCAGAATGAGAGATTTTCTGCATGAGACTAACTCTTTACAGGGGAAGCAGGGAGAAGGTGTAACTGCACTTACAGTAACTTAAAAGGTAAACCTTATTGCTCCCACTTGGCTGTTTCCTGGTGCATGTTCATTTTCCACATCTGTAGTTTTAGACATGGTGTGTCATTTTCTGGTACTCCATTCTGCTTCTGAGTGAGAGACTGACACAAAGTCACATAGCAATTGAAAAATTGTACAAAAGACTTTATTGTTAAAAATGTAGACCTGTGGCTGGGTGCTGCATTTGCAAGTGACTCTCAGTACAGAGAACGCTTAAAAGAATGCAGTGTTATTTCTTCTTTATTCCTTTAAGCCTTTGAGTAGAAGCTTTTCTTTGCAGAGTTTCTGGAGTACATCAGAAAAAACAGGAACTTAAAATAGCTTTAAGAAATCACCAGTACAGACGTTGCTTATTGTATTGTATCTGTCTTAAGTTAATTCTTTAAAGCAGGAATTTGTAAATCTCAATTTCTTAAACAAATATAAACATTCTTGACATTAATGACATTCTTTGTGGGCAGAGCTGGTTTTGCTTCCATTCTGAGCCTTCTATGATAGTTCTACCAGTCCTCAATATTTTATTTTCCCTCTGTTGTGAACTTAAGTTATTAAACTTGAAGCAGATATAAATATCATTAACTTGTTACAAATGTAGATATTCAGTGTTACATGGTCAGAAAGTTTGTGTACATCACACATATCTACATAATCCCCCCCCCTTTCCAACTGTGTTCCTGATGAGAGGATGGTGGGAAATGGCATTATGGGGATATGTCTTACAGTACACAGTGTTTCCCCTGTTCCCTCGACCAGATCTGGATGTTCTTTCATCTTTCAGATTCTAGACTTACTAGCTCTTTTTCTTAAGCCAGGTGTAACTCATCCGCCTGTGCACACACACATGCATGCGCGCGCGCACACACGCACACGGCCATAGGGAGCAGCGTGCACAATCTCATTCTCCCACTCCAGGTCAAGACCCACCCACTGGGGGCAGTGTCTTGCACTCATTCATTTGTAAGTTCCCTTTAAAAACTCGCGTGATTGGGAAACAGGACTGATATCCACACCAAGTAGACAGGCCCTCAAGGGATCAGGCATCTCTCAATTAGTGTTGATTCTGGGCCTGGGGACATGAGCAAGGATAACTTCTATGGTTAATTCCAGGTTACTTTAATGTTTAAGTACCTGGGTTTCATGGCTTCCTGTACCACCTGTGTGACCCATGATTCCCACATTTATGTCTCCCGCTAGACTTTTTCTCTCCAACTCTGGACTCTTACAATCTTCTGCTGATTTGACAACTTCAGTTGGAACTCTGATATCTTAAAGCCAACATGTGTAAAATCTGAGCTCTTGGTCCCCTGAACTGGTTCTTTCTGCATCCTCCCCCATTCAGTTAGTGGAAACTTAATCTTTCCAGCTGCTTGGGTCAAAAAACTTGAAGTTATTCTGACTCTCACTGACATACCACATGAATTCTGTCAATAGATCTGGTTTAACACTGCTTTTAAAACATATCCAGAACCCAGCCACTTCTCACCATGGCTCCTGCCTCCACTGCTGTTTCCCTGCCCTGAGCCACTGTCCTCTCCTCCTACACAGCACTTCTCAGTGGCTTCCCTCCTTTCATCTCTGACCCGTTTAGACTATTCTCACCCGGCAGTCAAGTGAGCCTTTGAAAACCTAAGTTAGATTGTGTCGTCCTTCTGCAGTGCCTCCCCATTTCACTCCGGGTAAAAGCCACAGTCCTTACAACGTCCTCCAAGGCTGTACAGGATCTGCACTGACCCTTCTCTGCAGCCCCAGCCATGCCCCCATTCTGGAACATGCGAGGTGCGCACTGGCCTTGGTGATGGTTATTCCTTCCACATGGGCCTTCTCACCTCCTAGTCCTAGTTCTAACCTCAGTCCTCAGTGTGGCCTGCTCTGGTATTTAATATAACATCACCCTCATCCCATACTCTCAACTCTCTTTACCTTGTCCTTTTTTCTTTTTTCCATGGTTCCTCTTTTGTAATATGCCACCTCCTCTGCTGCTCTGTTGTGTGAATTGTCATCTCCACCCCCTGCCCCAACTAGACTCCAAGCTCCGTGAGGACAGGACTTTTGTTTTGTTTATTGATCTATTCCAAGTGCCTATACTAGTCCTGGGTACATACTTGTCAGTCAAAAATTATTTGCTGAATAAATTAAAAGAGTATTTTAAAAGTGAATCTTCCTTTCAGGAACGGGTGAGGAAAGGAAGCTGCATGAAGGAAATTTGTGCAGTAAATAATGATATTTGCCTGTTGTTCTTTGTGTGATATATATATATATATGTGTTTTAGGCTTAATTTGGTATACCAGTTTCTTAATTTAATAGCTGTATTAAGGTATAACTTACAGGCCATAAAATTCACATATTATAATTGTACAAGTCAGCCATTTTAGCTATTTCTAGAGTTGTGCAACTGTGTCCTCAAAAAGTTCCCTTTTGTCTGTCCATATGCAGTTCACCCTCCCCTCAGTGGCACCCTGATTTTATTTATTTATTTATTTTTTGGGCAATCACATCTCAAAAGAAAAATTTACACTGCAGTACTAATAAAGCTTTGCAGTTTTAGAAATGACACACTTAAATATGAAATCAATTGTCATTGCTGAATGTAGGTAGCACTGTTAGACATCAGTGAGAATGGACTTGAGTGTCAGACTGGCTGCAGTCTTACCCAGCTCCAACATTTACCAAGTTACCCAAATTATTTTCTGCCTCAAGCTCTTTATCTGTTATATGGGGATAATAATAGCAGCTTACAGAGTTGTGAGGATTAAGCAAACAGAGAAACAAAATTTAGTATAGTGGCCAGTTTATGTTTGTACCTAAAATATATCCTTGCAGGTAGATAGCAAAATTCAAATCAGTTTCTAAAGTATGTGTAAAATATGGTCCAGTTCCTGCCTGGTTTTTAAATATATATGCCTACTGCAGAATGTAAAAGTAGGCTAATCTCCAACAGAAAAGATCATTTCTCAGCATTTCTTTTGAATGTAGTTGCAAAACCATTTTTACTAAATTTTCTGTGCAAATCTCTCACAGCTTTGACACCAGGGAGGTAATTATCTACTTTTTGTTAAAATCATGCTGACCATCAGAAAGTGTTCTGAATTATATTTTAGCCTTTATGTTGGGAAATACTGTGAGACTTCCTCTAAATGAATGGGGGTGACATTCATTGTAGCTCTTGTAGCCTGATAAGCCTGCACTAAATTATCTTTTTTTAACTTTTAATTAAAGTAATTAATTAATTTTTTGCAAAGGGTGGTAATTAGGTTTTTGTTTATTTATTTTATTTTTAGAAGAAGTACTGGGGATTGAACCCAGGCCCTTGTGCATGCTAAGAATATGCTCTTTCACTTGAGCTATACCCTCCCCACTAAATTATCTTTAATAAAGTCTTTTTCTCTGTTTTGTTATTTTCTTTTATGTACAGATGCACAAAGCAGGGTCATCAGAAGCCTCTCAATTCCAAAGATGATAATAGTGAAAAACATTGCACACTGACAGTGAATCCTTGGCATATGAGGAAAGATTGTAAAGTCCTGAATGAATTAAGAAGGTATTGTTACATTAACATACATGTAACCATGGCTCTCTTACCTTTATTTTTCACTTTATAATGAAGGTACTCCCCACCCATCAAGGTTGCTTTGTTTGATATAGGGAATATCTAAAGCCTTTTCTGCAAGTTTTTAAAATAAGTAAGAGTAGGTAATTTATCAGAAGTGTGAATGGTGTAATCTACTCTGTCTAGTATGGTAGCCACCAGCCACATGTGGCTATTGTGAATTGAGATGTTCTATAAGTGGAAAATACATAATAGATTTACAAGATTTCGTACAACAAAAATAATGTAAAATATTTATTAATGTTTTAAAAGTGTTAATCACACTTTTGAAATGATAGTATATTGGATATTTTGGGATAAATATAATTATTACTGGAATTAATTTCACTTGTTCCTTTTTATTTTCTAAATGGGATTACTGGAAAATTGTGACTTGCACTATGTTTCTGTTGACAGTGCTGGCTTCTAACTTATTGCAAGTAATATGAAAAGAAAACTTTGATCAAAATTTTGTAATTGAGTAGTTGATTTAAATCATATTAGTTTCAGGTGTACAACACAGAGGCTCAATATTTTTATAGATTATATTCCATTTAAAGTCACCATAAAATGATGGCTATATTTCCCTGTGCTGTATGATACAGCTCTGTAACCTATCTATTTTATACGTAGTACTTTTTACCTCTCAATCCCCTAACCCCTTCCTGCCTCCCCTCTCATCCTTCTCCCATTGGTAACCACCAGTTTGTTCTGTGTACCTGTGAGTCTATTTCTGTTTTATTATACTCATTATTATTTTTATTTTTTAGATATACATATAAGTTAATACATAGAATATTTGTTTTCCTTTCTCTGACTTATTTCACTTAGCATAATACCCTGTAGGTCCATCCATGTTATTGCAAATGGCATTATTTTATTTTTTATGTCTGAGCAGTATTCCATTGTGTGTGTGTGTGTGCTCATGTGTATATATGTGTGTGTATATATATATATATATGTGTATATATGTATATATATATACATATATATATATAATATACCACATCATCTTTATCCAGTCATCTGTCAGTGAACATTTGAGTTGTTTCAGTGTCTTGGCTATTGTAAATAGTGCTGATGTGAACATTGGGGTGCATGTGTCTTTTTGAATTATATTTTACTCCAGACATATACCCATGAATGGGATAGCTGGATCACATGGAAGTCTATTTTAAGTTTTTTAAGGAACCTCTATACTGTCCTCCATAGTGGCTGCACCAATTTACATTCCCACCAACCGAATAGGAGGGTTCCTTTTTTTCTTAAAAGGTCAAAAATTCTCTACATTTATATACTTTCCTTACAGTTTAGGACACAACTTGGCAAAAGCCATATAAAATTTAATAGCAGTAAATACAGTATTTTCTTAAATGGCCATGCATTATGGATAGATATGTTATTGATGAGTTGGTTCCCTATTTTTGTAGATGCAGAAATTTTTACAGCTTCACAGACATTTCAGTCTTGCAAAAAGAAAAATATCTTTGCATTTTGCTGAAATTGTCCAGGTGGCTTTATCGAATTTGGTCCAGGCCTGCAGAGGTTAATACACATCCAAACCTGAACCATTTGAATGTCTGCAAGATTTTAAGAGTCTAGAATGTCAGATCTGTACTATAAATCTGGTGAATGACATCAGTGAGTGGACTCAAGAAAACTATATTTGAGTGCAAAACTTTCATAAGCTAAAAAAGGCTTTGAAATTGTGTCAAAGCCAGAGACTTTTGTGCACCACATATGGCCACAAACCCATGGGGACAACCACAGGCCTTCTAGAGTGCCAAGGAAATTCCATGTGAGGAGTCCAGCACTCACAGGAATCCAACAAGTCCCTGTCAGCCAGAGCACCTTCATTGCTACTGTGCTGTTTTGAGCAAATATCTTTTCATCAGGTTCAAATTGGTTTGTTGTTATTTTTTAGCCTAGAAATAATCAAACAACTTCTTGTTCCCTTGGTGAAAGTAAAAGCCTAACATTTTCTGATTTCTTTTGACAGAGAAAACATGACCTTTGAATCTAACCTCATCTGTGAAGGTCTGCAGCTGTGAGCAACCAGATCAGTGTCAGTCCCCTTGCAGCCATTGGCTGGGAGCCTGCATGTTACCTGGAATGATATTTGAAACATATCACCCTAGCCGTGCCTTCGCTGTGGGCTGGGAGGCGAGTCAGTCAGAATCTGCATTATGGAATGTATGTTTCAGATCCAAAGCTAGGAGATTTTTTTTAATAGCCAGAGAATGTAGCCATTAATATATCTATTAATGTATTTATGCAAGAACCTTTTTAAAAATTCTTTTATTACAAAAATTAACCCCCCCAAAATTGAAAATGAAAGAACAGTGGAATTAAAAATCATCTGCACCTTAATTATACATAAAGAATCTTAAAATCCTTCTAAACATTTTTTGTTCAAATGTAGATATTTTTCCCTTCCAAAAAGTAAAATTATTATTTCACATTTTTTGCTTTTTCCTTTTATTATATATTCCATATCAATAAATATAATTCTTTTAAATCCCTTTTAATGGCTGTTTAACACTATATTGAACAGATATGTAAATAGTCCTAGGTTTCAGAAATTTAAAAAATTGTCATTACAATACCACTGCAAAGAATATTTTGGTGTTTCTATTTTTAGTTACTAATTTGGACTACAAATTAACAAGTTTGCTTTTCATCTAAAACATTGGTTATTTTATTAATGAACTCTAAGGATTTTACATAACTTTTCAGTAATTTCAACAAAGAAATTATCTTTAAGGCAAAAATGTATGATGGTTTGCAAATCTATTTTTATTATATATTCACTTTTACCAGTGTCATATGTGTGTGTGTGTTTGCATAAGTGCTTTAACTACCAGCAATGTAAGAAATATCTGTGTACTAAAAATGTGAAAATAGTTTCCTGGTTTGTGCTTTCATTCTCCCAATATAGGTTTTGGATGACAAGCTTGTATTTGCAAAAGTACACACCCTGTGGGAGGTGCTCTGTACATACGCTGAGATACTGCACATAAAATTGCCTCTGAAGCCAAATAATCTGAAAACTCGATCCTCAGCCTTTGATAATTTCAGCTGTTTTATGAAAGTCCTCCAAGTGGATGAAAGTATCATCAAGCCGGAGCAAGAGTTTTTCATTGCCCTATTTGAGAAGAGCTACTTGAATGACTTTTATATTGAGGATAGAGATGCATTCTTCAATCCAGCCACCAGAAGCCACATTGTAAGTCTAAACAGAGTTTAGCTGCTGTCTTGGGGGTGATTTAGAACCTGCTGTTGAATTATCACTATTTTGGTTTGTTTGGTTTGGTTTGGTTTTTAAAAGCTGCCCATAAAAAGGAAAAAAGGGAAAGAAAAGAAATATGACTACAGATTCCTGTTAGGATAGTAAACAGTGGCTGGTTAGTTACCCTGTATAAACCACACACTCTCTTAGAATCTTTTTAGGTTTACTTCATCCTTTCTCAGGTGAAGTATCAAATAAGGGACAGTGTTAAAAAAAAATTCGGGATTAACAGGCTTGTGAGCTCCGGGATCTGCAAGGTAGCTTTCCCTCCCCATGGTGTAAGTCAAATGGCAGAAATGAAATAAAGCACCTCATGTATCCTCTGATGTTAACAGGAAAAGGCTAATCTTCTTGACCTTGTTTCTTCCTGGGTAAAATTAAGATAATGTGTCAGGAGGCGACAAGCTCATTTAGGGCAGGAACTATGTTGTCGTGTTCACTGCTGAATCCCAGGAACCGGGAAGGCTGAGTTTAACGAGTGAGTGAATGAATGAACTGTAGTTCCCCCAGAGTTACCATGTGGGGCAGTGCGGATTAGCAGCTAAGAGCATAGACTCGAGAGGGGAGGGTACAGCTCAAGTAATGGGGTGCATGCTTAGCACGCATAAGTTCCTGTGTTCAGCCCCCAACACCTCCTCTAAAATAGACAAATAACCCTAATTACGTCCCCACGCCCCACCAGAATTACCTTATTATCTCCCCACCACCAAAAAAAAAAAAAAAAAGAGAGAGAAATGGCCAAGAGCGTAGACTCAGGCTGGAACGCTTGTGCTGGTTTCTCGCTGTTGACCTTGTAAAAGTCATTTAGCCTCTGTGTTTATCAAGCTCCTCATCAATAAAGTGGGGATAATAATAGTACCCACCTCATAGAGTTGCTATGGGGATTAATGAATCTGTCAATGTTAGAACTGCCCTGGTTAATAATAAGTACTATGCATCTGTCAGATCTTTTCATAATTACTGACAGATGTTATTATCAATCAAAGAAGTATTAGTTATTTGTAAGGGAAATGCATGTTAGACCATTTCATTTATCATTTTCTGTAATTCAGGCCTTTTCCCTCTGAAATACCATTTTCTGTCTGTGCACTAGAAAGCCAAATGGCTTTCCAAATTTCATCTGTCTGGGTTCTTGTCATGATGGCAATACTTCAGAATGTTGACATTTTTTAGGGACTCCGTCTGAGATGACAGCAACCCCTCAAATTCAGGAGCACTTCTCTAACTGGTAACATCTTGCATGAAATGAAGATTTTAAAATGTAACTGCTTCAGATGCTTAATGATGCCATAAATGCAAGGATGTTATATCTAAGCTCTTTAAATAGATCCTGTCATTGAAATAAAGGAAATACTATATTATAGCGCTCTATGACTTTGTTATCTTTTCTATCCATTTATCTGACTCTCTAAGACCAAAGAAAGCAAAGACTGAGATTGATCATTACTACTGTGTGGTACACGTATTTGTGGATGAAGACAATACTGAAATGCACTGTTTAAGATATTAAAATGGACACTAAACAGCTGCTTGATGCACATGCATGAACAGAACAGGGAGCTGGGTGCAGGGAGAAGACACTGAGCTTCCTGGATAAGAGACCCAGCATAGCAGTCCAGCCCAGGAGTCCACATGTTTTATATATATGTCCCAGCAAAATTAGCAGTGAGAATCTGAAATGAACTTTGGGGACACTTGCAAACAGCTGTCATGATTACTAGTGTGGGACACCAGGATTCTACAGTGTTTAGTTGGCATCTGTGCACAACCAGTTCTTTTCCACTAAAGCCTCTTGTAATTGCTGGTCCCACATCCAGGCTGAGGAATCATCTCATGTGGTGTTTGGGAGGGAGGTAAGTGGAGTCAGGACCCATGTTAAGGCTGGGTGGGTACTAATCTGGTTCTAGTACAGGAGAAAGGAAGGTAGGTCAGGTGGGAAGGAGAATGACTGAATTTAAATTTTTTTTCTTCAGTAAGCTAAATATATAACATCATGTCAAGTTTCTTCATTGTTTATATTCCATGTGCTTTCACCGAATATCTACTGAATTGTGGGGACAAAAAAGCCTGGGTTTTAGAATTGAACCTGCCCCTAACCAGCCAGAGTCCAGGTTCCTCTGGGTGTCCAAGGAGGGGCTGGACCGTCAGGTGTCCCTCCACTGCAGCAGTTTGGGCACTTGGGTGGCCTAGTTTTTTTTGCTGTGGAAGACTGGCCCGGTTGTAAGACATTAACCATCTGCAAAGCTCTCACCAGGTACCCACGGGGTCCCAGGACTGTAACATCCAAGCGTTCCTTTACACCCACGTTTGCAAATGACCCTCAAGGGGTTAGTATTAATCCTGGGTGAGAATTATGAAAAATTATATAGTATGTCCATCCCTTCTGGCAAGTGAGGGCCCCTTATTTACAAATGACCACAAAGTGTTAGCACAACATTTTATCAACAAAACATGTGAACACGTGGTGATAGTGACACTCACCTATTTGCTTCTACTTCCCAGTGCAACTTCAGCCTCCATCAGAGGACCTTAGCTGCCCCAGCAAACAGGGCCTTCTGTACAGGGAATGGGCTCCTCCTCGAAGCATAGACAAGAAGCAGCCCTTAGATCTCATCAGGTGAGCCGTTGTGGAGAGCACTTCAGTGGGAAGGGCTCAGGGTTGCCCTCATGGCATCTGAGTGTGACAGTCCTCCAAGAGTGTTACCAACCAGGAAGCTCACAGGAGCTCTGAGCTTTGTTGCCCCAAGTTTTACTGCAGGCTTTATTACAAAGCCATGATTTATTGGGTCACTACCGACATGGCTAACCCAAACCCTAACTGTTAGTCAAACCTTTCCTTAGCCCTAACCATTAAGCCCCTTCCTCTCCTGGTGGTCACTCACTTGTCACAAAGCTCAAAGACCCACTCTTCTAATCAAATGGTTGGTGTCTCTGGCTGGCCAGTCCCCATCCTGAGTCATCTCATGAACACAAGCCATCCAACGTTCCACCATGAATAACAAAGACACTACTATCTTGGGAAATTTCAAGGCTTTAGGAGTTGCCGTCCAGGAACTGGGACCAAAGACCTACCAAATTCTTCATTAAACAGGATTAAATGTTAGATTTCACTTAAATTATAAAGTAAGAGAAATTCTCACTGCTGTATCTGCTGTTCGACTCCATTTCACTACACCACATGACTATAATGTCGCGCTCAGTGTGTGTCTTCTCAGAGCACCAGTGCAGGCTGCTCCCCGGGAGCTTATGCTATTTGGGCAAGGCTGCTGGGAGGAGGGAGGCCAAGGACAACAAAGCAAACAAAAATAATTGGGCGAATAAGGAAACAATGTCAGATTGAAATGAAGGAAATAACACAGTGTTGAGATGGGAGACTTGGGGGGAAGTGAGTCAAGAAAACTATCTTTGAGTAGGTTACATGTGAGCTGAGATGGCGATAAAGAGGCTGGATTTTGAGGATCTGGGAAAAGTCTCCCCAGGAATAGAGGCAGCTTGTCTATTGGCCCCGAGGCACAAATGTGCTCAGCAGGTTTGAGGAGATACTGGAGCCAGCACTGGTGAGACTGAAGAGATGCGATGTTTAGAAGAGCATCAGGAGCACGGAAAGGAATGTAGACTCTAAGTGCGGTGAGAAGCAGTCATGATGGTTTAAGCAATAAAGTAATTTTCTCTCACTCACATTTGCAAAGATAATGTGGAGAATGGATTGCAGGGACCCAGGAAGCAGGGAGGCCGGATAGGAGGCTCTTGGCGTGGGCCAGATGAGAGATGGTGGGAGCCAGGGATGAATGCGTTTGGGGAGTGAAGCTGACAGGAAGCAGTTATGGGCTGGCTGTGGATGGTGAGGAGAAGAGGAGGGTCAAGGTAGCCCCAGGTCAGCCTGGAGCCAGGTGTCTGTTCTTTCTCATCTCAGTGCCCCATGCTGGTGCCCACCTACTTGGGCAAACCTCTTCAACTTCAAAGTGAGGGTTTTAAAACACTGTGAAGTGTTTTTTATGTTTTCACATTTTATGGAAAATTTCAAAAGTGTACAGAAGTAGAGAGGATACCAAAGCCAGCCTGCCTGTATCGGTCACCCAGCTCCTGAATTATAAACTCAGAATCACTGTTGTTGCATCTTTTATCTCTACCTCCTCGCCTCTCCCTCTGCTGGATCATTTTGAAGACAATCCTACATAGCTTAACCTTTCATTAGTGAAATGACAAGATCTCTTTTAAATACAAATGGAATAGTCCTTTTTTTTCTTAGGGTTACAAAATAATTCCCTGATTGTCACAAAAATATATTTTTAAGTAGTTTTGGGGTTGAAATCAAGATCCAGACAAGGTTCAGACATTGCAGCTAACATATCTCTCAAGTGGGTTCAAATCTATAAGTTTCCTGTTTCTTCTTTTCCTTGAAATTCCTGAGGGGTTTCTCTATTTCCTGTTTGGCTGATTTCATTCTTCCTTCTGGTGTTAGACTTGTTTCTCCATCCTGTGTATTTGCTTTAGCTAAGTGATTTGATCCTCCCCTAAAAGCTTGATCTGATTGAGGTTCAACTTTGTGCAAGAATACTTGTTACATGGAATTTTGTACTCCTGTCATAAGGTACATAATGTCCAGTTGTCTCTTTTGTGATGACAGCAGCCAGTAGTGATTGTCACTTAGGATCATTATTTCATAAGGGATTTTATTTCATGTGGTCATATTCTAATTTCCTCCCTCATTTATCAACAGGATCACAGTCATCAAGAGGCACTTTCTCATTAACCCGGGTTATCCAGTAGAACATAGTTTTAAGAGGATGTTTGTACATGTGTAATTCATTAGGAGAAGGTCTGGGCTTGAATTTTTAAGTGCACAGAAAACTCAGCTATGAACCACCAAGACAATTATTAACTCCAGGGAAAACAATGTAGGGAAGGAAAAAGTAAGCATAGCAGACAACTTGCTACAGCTGTGAACATTCTGTACAGAGTCCTAGTAATGTAAAGTAAGGATATTGAGGTGATCAAAATTATAATGTAATCATGTCAAAGGTTTGGAAGGATGAAGGTTTGGGAGTATAGATGAGATGGGGTTTGAAATAGAGCTTAATCCTCATTTTCCAAAATGGAAAGTCAAATCGGTGATACACAAAGTTGAAAAAGTTAGTAGGCTGTGCTACAAGTATATTACTCAAGAGATAGGGGGGTAATTATTCCAAGAATCAGCAGTAGGAGCTGAACGTGGTTGCTTCTGGCCTGGAAATGGGGGCGGTTGTTGGGAACTGCTCCTTTTTACAATCGGTGTTCTAGAATTGTTTGACTCTTTAATGAATGCATGGTATAACTTTGATAAAAAGAAATAAAAACTGAATTTTGAAAAATTGATATTAAGAATTGGCGTTTGTTTGACAGAGAGATAACAATCAGACAAAATGACATTTGAAGTGATCCTCATTATTTCTAGCCTTTCATCAAGGACTAGGAGGCAGACATCTGTTTAAGGCTCAAAAACTCTTTCTGACCTTCTTGCCAAAATGTAACCTTTGGAAGTAATGAACACCCCGTCACTGTAAATATGCAGGCAGAGGCTGCCTACCCAGCTCTCTTACTGTAACAGGGTGTGTTTACCATTGGCCAGTTGGAGCATGCAACTTCTAACATTATTTCAGTTTTGAATGTGGCATTTCCAGGACAGATAGTTGATAAGAATGTATTACAGAAAGCTTTACAAGAAAGAGTCCAAGGCATCTCAAACCCATTGCCAGGGTTTTCTCTGCCAGACACCATCCTGAGCCTGCCATCCATGAGCCAGGCCACAAAGCCCAGTCACATGAGAATGAACACACTTTGTCCCTCCTATCTCCTGATTCAGCATCAGGCCCAGCCCTTTTCCCCATGGAATGGTCTATGCCCAGGCCTCTGATGATGGAGCTGGTCTCACAGCAGCCCTGTGAGCACTGGTCCAGCCCAAGGAGGTTCCTGCATGAAGTTTCCCAGGACTGCAGGCTGTTCTCAGAGCTAAGTCCCCACTAGGCTAAGCCCACGGAGCTCAGCGCAGCTCCAGAATGAGCCAGAAGCCTCAGAGAGAACTCAGAGCTGAGGAAATCCACAGGTTTTACCCAGCACTGCCGAGTCAGCAGTGAGCCAGTTGAGGGAAGTATCAGCAAAAGCAAGACACACCCGAGCAGCTGTCTCGTTGTTCTGCTTCATCCCTAAACCCTCTGTGTCTGCCTTCTGTGTCTGTCTCCCTTTCAGGACCAGCCTGGCACCACTTCATGCCCTGCGTCCTTTCTTCTAATCTTGCCTCCCTGGCCTATTCCATCTACTCCAGATTAACTGAGAAACATTGAAGAGTTTTTAAAACCTAGGAACAACAGACGTGCTAGATACAAAGAACACAGGGCAGTACCTTCCTCAGTCACCTCCCTCCTGCCCTCTCCCATTCCCACAATGAGTTTTATAAGTATTTTGTCAGAGAGATATTGCACTCCCAGTTGTTATCATTATCAGCCACTTCCTTACTATCTGTGGTTTACGATGCATTTGCTCCAGGGAAGTTCCCGAGATAAGGCAGGAGCAGATGACTGAGCCACTTGTTGATGTCCACTTGTGTCAAGCCTGTTAAGAATGATCTTTGGGGGGATTTGTTGAATGTGGCAGTCTTTCCAGTGAGTGGTGATGATCCCCTGCATCTGCTCCGGAGTCAGCCTCGTCCCCTCCTTTGCTCTGTTCTCATTTATCTCTCTTCAGCAGGTGAACAAGTGATCAGTACTTTGATGATACGTAAAGTACTACTTATTTCATGGTAGAATTTAGGGTCTGCTATGAAAACGCATATGTTTTAAGTGTGAATTGAGTCAGAGGTTTAAACTTAAAGCCCCCTTGATATAGAATCAGAAATTAATATGATGGAAGGAGGGTATAGCCCAGTGGTAGAGTGCATGACTAGCATGCATGAGGTCCCAGGTTCAATCCCCAATGCCTCCATTTAAAAAACAAATAAATAAACCTAATTATGCCCCCCCTAAATCAAAGTAAAAAAAGAAGTTAATATCAGGATGAAGCTACCGAGTGACTATGTGTGTCTTCTGAGACTACCTTCTGTCTTTCTGCAGGAAATCCTATGGAGAGAAGGTCAGAATCTACTTCACTTGGCTGGGCTATTACACTCAAATGCTCCTCCTGGCAGCAATTGTGGGGGTGAATTGCTTTCTGTATGGATATTTTAATCAAAATAACTATCTGGAAGTAACTTCTCTTTATTGCTTGTTAGCGTGCTGAAAAGTTGACTAGACAAAAAATGATATTCAGGGTCTCCAACTGGTTTAGTTAAAGAAGACTCTTTGCACAGCACTTTCTGCTTTGGATGATACATCCCTTTTGTCCTGAGGATAATAACTAAGTGAAATGGAAAAAGACTTTTCTTTGATAATGCAGCCCAGCCTCTGACAGGAATATTACCCTTAGGAAACACTCCAGTGTCTTAAGACAACACTTTGAAAAAGAAAGGAGGTCTCAAGGGAGGATCATCCTTGAAATTCTGGCTCCCAGAGGAATGCTTCACTCAGCCCTACAGATGTGGGCTAAGAGCAGCCCTGATATCTTCATGGTTTCAATGGCAAAACTGGTAAAACTGGTGCTTTTCTGCGTTTAGAAATGAGTTCTTAATTTATATGGAGAAATGCATGTTCAACAACTCAAATGAGCAAATTTTATTATTGTTTTAATTAAAAAAAAACCGCCCTTACAGTGTTAGGGAGGCAAAAAAGTGATAAAGGATTAGTTTGTGCTTGATGTCAAAATTAAAACACCAGCTGCACTGTCTGAAGGGAAATACGTGGGTGCCAGAACACTGAATTTCACCACCACTGCTCTGAATTGTGTGATTAGTCCTTTGCTTTTGGTGGCCTCAACCTCCAGAGGGGTGCAACACCGAACCAGGGATTTTCTTTTGTTGATCTGGCTTCTGTCCAGCTGTGATGGCCGGATCCACATTTCTGGGCACCAGTGATGAGCTGCTGACCAGATTTATCTAGCCCTGAGCCTATCGGCCTGGCTTCACAGGCAGAAGCTTACATGGCAGCTCTAATATATAGTCATAATTACCCGTTCTGTTTAGCAGGATTCAGAGGGTGTGTGCCAAGCATGGCTTCTTAGCTAGAAAGCTGCAGATGGTCTCTGAAGTACTCTCCTCTCTTAACCAAAAAAAGAGTTTGGGGCCAAAGGCTGAATGTTGATATCTTTTGCCTAAATTTGTCTTTGGCTTCTCCATTGTTTTGTATATTGTTCCAACCAGGAAAAGGCTCCTCCGAAATACAGCGTCAAACTGAAAAGGTAGTATTTTTATAAGGTTCTTGCATGGTAGTTGTTCTCATTACAGTTCATTTTAGGAAGTGACAGTCACACCACAAATGTCCTACTCTTTGACACAGATTAATTTACACAAAACGTAGAGGGCAGAGGTAGGGTGTGTATGGGGGATAATCTCTCTGTGCTCAAAACTACTTGGGCTCTTTTTATTTAACTTTTAAATACTACTGATTATTTAAAATATATGCATTTTAAATACTTTCTAAATTTTTTTTTTATAGAAATACTGAGGATTGAACCCAGGACCTTGTGCATGATAAGCGTGTACTCTACTGCTGAGCTCTTTCCCCTAAATATTTTTAGTTAATTTTATTCCATACTGAATAGATTTCCAAGAGTAGAAATGTATTTAAGCTGTAAAGAATAATGATCCACATCCCAGTTTAAGAAAAAGAACATAAATGTTACCCATGAAGTGCTTTGTCCAATTTCATCCCCTTACTTTCCACTCTGGAACTAACAACTACATTAAATACTGATTTTTTTAAATACTTTTTTTTTATTGAGTTATAGTAATTTTACAATGTTGAGGTAAATTCCAGTGTAGAGCACAATTTTTTAGTTATACATGAAAATACATACATTCATTGTCACATTCTCTTTCACTGTGAGCCACCACAAGATACTGTATATATTTCCCTGAGCTATACAGTACAATCTTGTTTATCTATTCTACATTTTGAAATCCCAGTCTGTCCCTTCCCACCCTCTGTCCCCCTAGTTACCACAAGTTTGTATTCTATGTCTATGAGTCTGTTTCTGTTTTGTATTTATGGGGTTTTTTGTTGTTTTTTTTTTTTTGATTCTGTGTCTGAGCGATCTCATATGGTATTTTTCTTTCTCTTTCTGGCTTAACTTCACTTAGAATGACATTCTCCAGGAGCATCCATGTTGGCTGCAAATGGCATTATGTTGTTGATTTTTATGGCTGAATAGTATTCCATTGTATAAATATACCACAGCTTCTTTATCCAGTCACCTGTTGATGGACATTTAGGCTGTTTCCATGTCTTGGCTATTGTAAATAGTGCTGCAATGAACATTGGGGTGCAGGTGTAATCCTGAAGTAGGGGTCCATCTGGATATAAGCCCAGGAGCAGGATTCCTGGGTCATATGGTAAATCTATTCCTAGTTTTGAGGAATCTCCATACTGTTTTCCATAGTGACTGCACCAAACTGCAATTCCACCAGCAGTGTAGAAGGGTTCCATTTCCTCCACAGCCTCTCCAGCATTTGTCATTTGTAGCCTTTTGAATGATGGCCATTCTGACTGGTGTGAGGTAATATCTTATCATAGTTTTGATTTGCATTTCTCTGATAATTAGTGGAATAGGGTATTTTTTCATGTGTCTATTGATCACTTGTGTTTCTTCCTTGGAGAATTGCTTGTTTAGGTCTTCTGCCCATTTTTGGATTGGGTTGTTTGATTTTTTCTTATTAAATGGTATGAGCTGCTCATATATTCTGGAGATCAAGCCTTTGTCGGTTTCATTTGCAAAAATTTTTTCCATTCCATAGATTGTCTTTTTGTATTACTTCTGGTTTCCTTTGCTGTGCAGAAGCTTGTATGTTTCATTGGCCCATTTGTTTATTCTTGCTTTTATTTCTATTGCATGTATAGACTGCCTAGGGGAACATTTTTGAGATGTATGTCAGATATTTTGCCTGTATTTTTTTCTAGGAGATTTATTGTATCTTGTCTTATGTTTATCTCGCTGAAGAGACTGTCTTTATTCCATTGTAAATTCTTGTCTCCTTTGTCGAAGATGAGTTGACCAAAAGTTTGTGGGTTCATTTCTGGGCTCTCTATTCTGTTCCATTGGTCTATATGTCTGTTTTTGTACCAATACCGTGCTGTCTTGATGACTGTAGCTCTATAGTATTGTCTGAAGTCTGGGAGAGTTATTCTTCCAGCCTCTTTCTTTTTCTTCAGTAATGCCCTGGCAATTCTATGTCTTTGATGGTTCCATATAAATTTTATTGTGTTTTGTTCTAGTTCTATGAAATATGTCCTGGTTAAATTGATAAGGATTGCATTAAATCTGTAGATGGCCTTGGGCAGTGTGACCATTTTAACAATATTGATTCTTCCAGTCCAAGAGCATGGGATACCTTTCCATTTTTTAAAGTCTTCTTTAATTTCCTTCACCAATGGTTTATAGTGTTCTGTGTAAAATTCTCTCACTTCCTTGATTAAATTTATTTCTAGGTATTTTAATACTTTAGGTGCTATTTTAAAGGGTATTGTTTCTTTCTTTTTCTGTTGATTCATCATTAGTGTAAAGAAATGCAACTGATTTTTGAACGTTAATCGTGTAACCTTCTACTGTGCTAAATCTTCAATCAGCTCTAGTAGTTTTTGTGTGGATCTTTTAGGGTTTTCTATATATAGAATCATGTCACCTGCATATAGTGACACTTTTACCTCTTCTTTTCCAATTTAGATCCATTTTTCTTCTCTCACTTGCCTGATTGCTGTGGCCAGGACTTCCAAGACTATGTTGAATAGGAGTGGTGATAGTGGGCATCCTTGTCTTGTCCCAGACTTTAGTGAGAAGTTTTTGTGTTTTTCACCATTGAGTACTATGCTGGCTGTAGGTTTGTCATATATATCTTTTATGATGTTGAGATATGTTCCCTCAATACCCACTTTGGTGAGAGTTTTTATCATAAGTGGGTGTTGAATTTTATCAAATGATTTTTCTGTGTCTATTGAGATGATCATGTGGATTTTGTCCTTTCTCTTGTTGGTGTCATGTATTACATTGATTGATTTGCTTATGTTGGACCACCCTTGTGTCTCTGAGATGAACCCCACTTGAGCATGGTGCATAATCTTTTTTATGTGCTGTTGGATTCTATTTGCTATTATTTTGGTAAGGACTTTCTGCATCCGTGTTCATCAGTGATATTTGTCTGTAATTCTCTTATTTGGTGGTGTCTTTGCCTAGTTTTTGTATCATGGTGATGGCAGCTTCATAGAATGAGTTTGAGAATATTCCCTGTTTTTCAATCTTCTGGAAGAGTTTGAGAAGGACTGGTATGAGTTCTTCTTTGTATGTGTGGTAGAATTCCCCATTGAAGCTGTACAGTCCTGGACTTTTATTTGTAGGGAGTTTTTTTTATTGTTAATTCGATTTCATTTCTAGTGATTGGTTTGTTCAAGTGGTTAGTTTCTTCTTGATTCAGTCTTGGTGGGCAGTATGTTTCCAGCAACTTGTCCATCTCCTCTAGGTTATCCATTTAGGTTCCATAGAGTTTTTCATGATATTCTCGTATGATATTCTGTATTTCTATGTTATTTGTTGTAATTTCTCCATTTTCCTTTCTTATTTTGCATATTTGTGCTCTCACTTTTTCCTTTTTTGTGAGTTTGGCCAGAGGTCTGTTGATTTTATTTACTCTTTCAAAAAACCAGTTTTTGGTTTGATTTTTTTAAATCTCTATTTTATTTGTTTTCTCCCTGATCTTTATTATTTCCTTCCTTCTACTGACTTTTGGGTGTTTTTGCTCTTCTTTTTCTAGTTCTTTTAGCTGGTAGGTTAGATTGTTTATTTGAGATTATTCTTCTTTTTTGAGGAAGGCCTGTATCACCCTAAACTTCCCTTATAGCACTGCTTTTGCTGCATCCCATAAGTTTTGTGTGGTTGTGTTTTCATTTTCATTTGTCTCAAGGTATTCTTTAATTTCAACTTTGATTTCATCATTGATCCATTACTTTTTAGTTGCATGTTGTTTAATCTCTATGCTTTCCTTTTTTTCTCCTTTGTTTCTCTGTAGTTGATATCTAGTGTCATGGCATTGTGGTCAGTAAAGATGCTTGAGAAAATTTCTAGCTTGTTATAATTGTTGAGGCTTCTTTTGTGACCAGGTACATGATCAATCCTAGAAAATATTCCATGTGCACTTGAAAAGAATGTATATCCTATTTTGGGGGGTTGTAATGCTCTGAAAATATCAACTAAATCTAATTTTTCTCTTGTATCATTTAATTTTTCTGTTGCCTTATTTATTTTCTGTCTGGAAGATCTGTCTAGTGATGTTAATGTGGTGTTAATATTTCTGACAATTATTGTATTCCCATCAATTTCCCCCTTTATCTGTGTTAGTAGTTGTTTTATGTACTTAGATGTTACTATGTTGAGTGCATATATATTAATGATTGTAATATCCTTATCTTGTATTATTCCTTTAATCATTATATGATGACCTTGTTTATCTTTCTTTATGGCCCTTGTTTTAAAGTCTATTTTGTCTGAAATCAGTACTGCTACACCTGCTTTTTTGGCATTTCCATTTGTGTAAAATATCCTTTCCTATCCATTCACTCTCAATCTATATGTGCCCTTCTCCCTAAAGTGTGTCCCTTGTATGCAGTGTATTGAAGGTTCTTGCTTTATTATCCAGTCTGCCACTCTGTCTTTTGACTGGAGCATTTAGTTCATTAACATTACAGTAATTAATGATACATGAGTGTTTATTGCTATTTTGAACTTATTTTTGCAGTTGACTTGCTATTTCCTCTTTGTTACTTTCTTCTTCCTTTTGCGGTATGGTAATTTTCCTTTGTATTATCTTGGATTGTATTTAGTTTTTGTGACTCATTTATCAGTTTTTGGCTTGTGGTTACACTTTTTTGTAAGTCTGTTAACCAATTACTGTAACTGTGTGTACTAAACAGATAGTAATGTAATCTCAAACCCATCCTACCGAGAACAAAAAATTAAAAAAAAAAAGAGACAAGGAGAAGGGGAAGGGGAATGACTCTATATTTTCTTGCTTCCCTCTCCCACTCAATGATTTAGATGTCTTCTTTTACAATTTCGTGTTTATTCTATTTGTAATTCATGGTAGTTATCACCTTTCTATTTATGAGTTTCTCATTTCTGTAGCATCCTTCTTTTCTATTTAGAGTAGACCTTTCAATTTTTCTTTTAGCATGGGTTCAGTGTTGCTAAACTCTTTTAGTTTTTGCTTCTCTGAGAAATTCCTTATCTCCTCTTCTAAAGGATAGCCTTGCTGGATAAATTATCCTAGGCTGCATCATTTTTCAATTCAGGACTTTGAATATATCTTGCCTGTGCCTACTGGCCTGTAGTGTTTGTGTAGAGAAATCAGCTGAGAGCCTTATAGGGATTCTCTTGTAACTCACTCTTTGTTTTTCTCTTGCTGCCTTTTGGATCATTTCTTTATCCTTCAGTCTGGCCATCTTGATTATGATATGTCTTGGTGTGGGTCTGTTTGGGCTCTTCCTGTTTGGGGACCTCTGAGCCTACTGTACTTAGGTGTCTGATTCCTTCTTTAGGTTTGGGAAGTTTTCAGTCATGATTTCTTTAAATACCTTTTCCATCCCCTTTGTTCTTTCTTCCCCTTCTGGAATCCCTATTATGCATAGATTGGCATGCTTTATGTTATCCCATAAGTTACTTATATTGTTTTCATTGTTTTTTATTTGTTTTTCTCTCAGTGGTTCTGATTGGGTGCTTTCTGTTTTCCTGTCTTCTAGGTCACTTATTCATTCCTCTGCATTATCTAGTCTGCTTTGTACAGCCTTTAGGTCAGGTCTCATTTCAGTGAATGAATTTACCAGTTCTACTCTGCTCTTCTTTATAGCTTCTATTTTGTTTTTGACATATTTTATATCTCTAAACACTGTCTTTTAATTCCTTCAGTAATTTGATCACTTTTTTAAAATCTTGATCTAGTAGGCCATCAATGTCTATTTCATTGATCATTCTTTCAGGGGATTTCTCCTGCTCTTTTAATTGGGAGTAGTTCCTCTGCTTCTTCATATTGCTCATATCTCTCCGGCACTGTGGCTTAAGGAATATCAGTTATCTAATGTGGTCCTTAAGGAGTTTATTTATCTATCTAAGGCCTATGTGGGATTAAACTTAAAAAAAGAGAGAGAGAATTTTAAAAGAATGGAGGAAAAGAAGGTTTGAAAACAGTGTATAATAAATAATAGAAGAGCAATTTTAAGCTGAATAGGAATTGAGTTGAGATGTCTTTCAAAAACCTTAATAAAAGGAAGAAAAAAATCAAAACCCAATATTTGAAACCTGTGAATAATCAATGACAGATGAAAACCAAGAGACTTAAAAATGAAATGAGAACTGTAAACATATACAACTGTTTAAAAAGTAAAGATTAAAAAGGTAATAGAAAATAAAACAGATATAAAAAAGTTTTAAAAAACAAAGATGTGTTCTCCTACAGACTGTGTACTCTTAATGGTTTTATTAGGAGGTCTTTGTGTATTTGCCCTGTTTCACGATCTCAGCTTGCTGTTTCCAGAGGCACTCTGTTGGCCCCCTCATCTGTGCTGCTCACAGTGTCTGTTGGCAAAATCGCTCCCCTCCAACACTGGGTCAGGTGCTGCTGTCCTTTGTGGTGGGTGGATGGGTCACTCCCCCTCCAGATGCCGCAGTCAGTGCTGTGCCAGGTGCTCCATAGGTGGGCTCAGCTTCAAGAATAACAGCTTTATGGATACATAATTCACATACCATAAAATGCAGCCTTTGAAAGTGTACATTAGGGTTTTAAGTACATTTCAGGATTGTGCAACCATCACCCCCAAAAGGAACCAGTATCCTTTAGTAAGTCACTCCCTAGCCTTCCTTATGTTTAGCCCCCAGCAGCCACCACTCTACTTTCTGCCTCTACAGATATGCCTGTTCTGGGCATTTCATATAAGTAGAACCATACAGTATGCTGCCTTTTGTGATTGTCGTCTTTCATTTAGTGTGACGTTGTCAAGGCTCATCCATGGTGTAGCATATATCAGTACCCAATTCCTTTTTGTGTTCTAATAATATGCCATTGTTATAAATACACCACATTGCTTATCCATCCATCAGTTGATGATGAATAATTCTGCTGTAAATGCTCAAGGACAAGTTTTTGTGTGAACGCATGTTTTCAGTTCTCTTGAGAAATATCAAAAATGGAATTTCTGGGATATATTCTACTTTTAACAGTTTTGAGGAATTGCTAAAGTAGTTTTTAAAGTGACTGCACCATTTTATATTTCCAGTAGTAATGTATGAGGAGTCAAGTTTCTCTATATCCTTATCAACACTTTTTATTACCGGGTTTATAGATACATATTTATATATCATATATCATATATATCTGCCACCCTAGTTTATATGAAGTGGCATTTCATTGTGATTTTGATTTCTGTTTCCCTAATGCCTACTGATGTTGAACATCTTTTTATGTGCTTAATTGCCATTCATGTGTCTTCTTTGGAGAAACATCTATTCAAATTCTTTGCCCATTTTAATTGTATTTGTCTTTGTATTGTCACGTTTTAAGTCTTCTTTGTCTATTCTGGATAAAAGTCCCTTATCAGCAAAAATATTGGAAATACTTTCACCCATTCTGTGGATTGTCTTCTTACTTTCTTGATGAAGTCCTTTGAAGCACAGAAGTTTTTAATTTTACTGAAGTCCAGTTTACTTGATGTTTTTCTTTTGTTGTTTGTGCTTTTGGTGTCATATCTTAGAAGTGTTTGTAATCCAAAGTCCTGAAGATTTTCTCAGTGTTCATTTTCTAAAAGTTTTATAGTTTCAGGTCTGTGATTTACTTTGAGTTAATTTTCATAAATGGTGTAAGATAAAAGTTCAGTTTTCTTTCTTTCCAGGTGTATGTTCAGTTGTCCCAGCATCATTTTTGTAAAGATTAACTTTTCCCCATTGGATTGTCTTGGTACCTTTGTCAAAAATTAACTGGCTACGTGTAAGGGTTTGCTTATGGACTTTCAGTTCTTTTCTCTCAATCTATTTGTCCTTTATGCAAGTACCACACTGTATGGATTACAGTTTTGTTAGTTTTGAATTTGGAAACTTCAAAACTTTGTTCTTTTTCAAGATTGTTTTGACTATTCTGGGTATCTTGAATTTCCATATTAGTTTTAGGTTCAGCTTGTTCATTTCTGCCAAAAAGCAAGAGTTACATTGAATCTATGGGTCATTTTGAGGACGATTGCCATCCTAACAATAACAAGGCTTCTGATCCATGAATGCAGAAGAGCTTTCCATTTATTTTAGGTCGTCTTTAACTTCTATCAGTAGTATTTTACAGTTTTCAATATACAAGTTTCAGACATTTTTCCTCAGTATTTCACACATTTTTCTTAATATTCCTAAGTATTTTATTCTTTTTGATGTTATTGTAAATTAAAATGTTTCTTTCATTTTATTTGTAGATTTTTCAGTGCTATTGTATAGAAATTTAATTACTTTTTTATATATTGATTTGTGTCTTACAATTTTGGTTGGAGTGGGTTATTAATTCTAATAGTTTTTTTTCTTTTTTTTGGTGGATTCCTTGTGATTTGAATATACAATACCATATTATCTGGAATAGAAATAGTTTTATTTATTTCTTTCTAATCTAGAGGCTTTATTTTCTGTCTGGTTGCTTTGACTAGAACGTCTAGTACAATGTTGATTTTGGGAGGAAAGAATTCAGTCTTTCACCATTAAGTATGATCTTTGCTCTAGGTTTTCCATAGATGTTCTCTGTCAAGTTGAGGAAGTTCTCTTCTATTCCTAGTCTTTATCCCTTATTCTATTGATATGGCACATTACATGAATTGACTTTTGTATGTTGAACTACCTTTGCATACCTGGATACATCCCACTTGATTATGGTCTGTTTTATATGTTACTGGATTGGATTTGCTTGTATTCTGTTGAGGATTTTTGCATTTATATTCATAAGAGATAGTCTGTAGTTTTCTTGTGATGACTTTGTCTGGTTTTGGTATCAGTGTAATACTAGTCTCATTGAATGAATTGGGAAGTGTGACCACTTCTTGATTTTTAGATGAGTTTGTGAAGCATTGCTTTTTCGTTTGTTTTTATTTTTGTTTTTTCTTTAAGTAGTTGATGGAATTCACCAGCAAATCCATATGGGCCTAGCATTTCCTTGTGGGAAGGTTTTGGATTACTATTTCATTCACTACTTACTGTAGGAGTATTCGAGTTTTCTATTTCTCCTTGAATTAGCTTCAGTCATTTATGTCCTTCTAGGAATTTATCTGTTTCGTCTAGATTATCTCATTTATTGGCTGTATAATTATTCATGGTATTCCCTTATATTCCTTGTTATTTTTGTAAGGGCAGAAGTGACATCCTTTCATTTCTGATTTTAGTAATTTGAATCTTCTCTCTGTTTTTCTTCAATACTAGCTAAAAATTTATCAATTTTGTTGATATTTTCAAAGAACCAGCTTTTTTTTGTTGATTATTCTCTGTTATTCATCTATTCTCTATTCCATTTATTTCTGCATTTTGTATTTTGATTGGAATGTTTAATTCATTTACATTAATATAATTTCTTATCAGGTTGAAGTTACATCTGCTATCTGCTTTCTATATGCCTTTTTTTCCCATTCCTCTATTTCTACTTTTTTTGTACAAAGTAGGTATTTTCTAGAGTGCCATTTAAATTTATTGTTTATTTTATCTTCTTGTTCTTCTTTTTCTTCTTCTTTTTCTTTTTTTTTTTTTTTTTTGTATTTTCTTAAGTGGTTGCCCTGGAGATTATAATTAACATCTTGTTTTAAATCACTCTAGTTCACGTTAATGCCAACTTAATTTCAATAGTACACAAAAACTTTGCTCTGTTATCAATCTTTTCCCTCCCCCTCCTCGTGCTGTCACTGTCATACAAATTACATATTTATGCATTTATAAGCCCATTTACACAGTTTCATAAGTATTGTTTTATGCAGTTGTCTTTTATGTCAAATAGAAGAAAACACTTACATGTAATACTCTATACTGTTTTATATATTTTACTCATGTAGTTACCTCTACTGGTGCTCTTTATTTTCTCAGGTGAGTGTCCTTTCATTTACACCTGCTGAACTATCCTTATTATTTCTTGTAAGGCAGGCCTGCTAGCAATGGATTTTTTCAGATTTTGTTTTTGTAGGAGTGTCTTAATTTCTCCTTTAATTTTTTTGAAGAATCATTTTGCTGGCTATAAAATACTTGGTGACAGTCTTTTCCTTTTATCACTTTGATGATACCATCCACTGCCTTCTGGTCTCCATGGTTTTTGATGTGAAATCAACTGTTTGTCTTACTGAGGAGCCTTTGTATATGTTGAGCCACTTTTCTCTTTCTGCTGTCAGAATTCTTGGTTCTTGTCTTTTGACACACTGAGTCTGATGTACCTATTTTAGATGTCTCTAAGTTTATACCACATGAAGTTTGTTGAGCTGCTGGGATGTACAAATTAATGTTTTCATCAAATTTGGGAAGTTTTCAGCTACTATTTCTTTATATATTCTTTCTGCCCCTTTTTTCCTCTCCCTCCTTCTGGCGCTCCAATTTTGTGTGTATTGGTATTGTTGACGGTGTCCCACCTATCTCTGACATGGTGTTCATTTTTTTTTTTCATTCCTTTTTCTTTCTGTTCCACAGACTGGATAATCTCAATAGTTTTAAGTTAACTGACTTTTTCTTCAACAAGTTCATATCTACAGAGAAACCTCTTTAGTGAATTTTTCATTTAAGTCATTATATTTGTATTCCTAGAATTTCTAGTTGGTTTTTAATATAAATTTTATCTATTGATATTCTCTGTACAATGAGATGTTCACATACTTTAATTCTTTAGGCATGGTTTCTGTTAGCTCTTTGAACATATGTGTAATTGCTTATTTATGTCCTTGTCTAGTAAGTCCAGTGTCTGGGCTTCCTCAGGGAGTTTCTATTGACTACTTTTTCCCCTCTGTTATGGCCAAACTTTTCTGGTTTTTTTTTTTGTACATCTTGTAATTTTCTGTTGAAAACTGGACATTTAAAATATTACAATGTGGCAGATCTGAGAGCCAGATTTTCCTCATCTCCAGGGTTGATCGTTGCTTCCATTGTCATTGCTGCTGCAGCTATTTATTTAGTTACTATCCTGAACAAATTCTGTGAAGTCTGTATTATTTATCATGCATGGTCACGAGATCAGTGTGTGTGCAGAAAGCCTAGTTGTCATCACTGTAATGATTGGACAGTGATTTCTTTCAATGCCTGGAGCCAATCGTTTGAGCTGTTGCCAGGTGGCTGTGTGTCTGTGTGCTGAGGACACACTCAGCACCCGCAGGCAGTCTGCAGCTCTTTCATAGCCTTTAGTTCTTGCTTATGCAGAACCACAAGTTCAGCCAGAGTTGAAGGCTTAAGGTTTTCTCAGATCTTTCCTTGCCATGTGCCACACATGTGTACGACCTTCTACAATTCTCAGAATTTTTTGGAGCTTTTTAACCCTACCTCCACCCCCAAGACGTCTCATTACTCAATTTTGCCTTCTAACTTTCCTAGTAAGCATCTAGCTAGCCCCTACTGGTACCACTGCCTCAGGCAGTTGTAATGTTAGATACTCACTGCTGATTGTTTTCCACAAACACTCTAGGGATAGGCTGTTTGCACAGCATGGGTTTGAGATAGGTCAAATAGTGACAGCTCTCTGTGGATGGGTTTCCTGGGTAACTTCAAACCACTTCTGCCCCTACATTGATTGTGAGACTGTTGCTTTTAAAGGTCACCATTTAGGTGAGGATACAGGGATGGGGATAGATCAAGTTACAATGCCACAAAACTCACTATCTTTATGGAGATTTAGCTGTTGTTTTCCTCAAATAAACACTCCCTGGATTGCTGGAAGCCTTGGTTTAATTTCCAGAGTTCTGCAGAGGTTAATTTTGACAAATTTTTCCATTGTCATTGCTTCATAGAGGAGTAAGTCTTCCAAGATTTTTACTCAAATATGCTAGAAGTGTATCCCATTTGCATTTGTTTTTAACTGAGTTACTTGCAAGACTAACTAATTCTACAGCTCCAGCCCCATTCACATGAGTCCATCTGTATGACTTCTCCTACAGGGAGCAGTGTACAACCTGTTGCCAACCTGTGCAACCTTGTTGTTTTCCTTATTAAAGTGTAGAAGTTTTTAGAAATATGCTCATGAATAGTCCTTTGTCATTTTTACATGTTACAAAACTTCCACTAGTCTGTGGCTATTTTTTTCCTCTCTTTTCGTTGCTTTAATGCAGTTCTCACTTTTAAGGACTTTCAGTATATAAATATGTGGGTGCTGATCACACGGGCAAGACATTTAACTACTGTCTAAACCTCAGTCTTTCCTCTGATTTACTGTCTAGAACATCTGAACACATCTACTGAACCCTGTATATGAATGGATGCTGACAGCCCTAATTAAAAAAAAATACATTTTAAGTAAAGAAAAAATATTAACTTTGACACTGGAAAAGACAAATCTCAAATTTCCTAGCTGATCTTACTTTCTGTGATCATTAGCTACATCATGTTTATAGAGCCGACAGGCATATTGAGCTACTGATTTTATTTCATCAGATTTTAGAATGCAAAACACATTTCAGGCTCCCTTATAGCACCATATGTGTATCTTTAAGGATATGTACATATGATGATGTCTTTATTTTAAGTACCTTATTTTATTTTAAGTACCAACTGCTGTGCACCTCATTAAGGAAAGCTTGGAACTTCAGAACTCAAAATTTCATATCACCATCATCCCATAGCATCTCTTTTTCATTTAGCTGTTGTGTGGCAGAGTATTTTTCTGCTCCCTAGAAATGATCAATGTTGAAGGGGGAAAAAAACCCTCTTCCAATAAATATAGTCCAAATCACACACTTATCTGAACAATGGCCACCCTTTTAGTCCACACCAACCTATCTACTCATACTGACTCAGAGTCCTCAACACAGACAATCTGCCACTAAAGTCAGGGTCCTCAGCACATGTTCTATCCCCTCCCCATTCCTTGTTGTTTCTGACCTACTTTTGTCTAACATGTCTTGCCAGTCTCTTCACTGCCTGATTGAAGTTTTTAATTTTTACATTTGAGTTCCAGGCTGCGCCTATTGATTTCCAGAGAAAAGCCAGACACCTGGCTCATCAGGAGGGGCAGGGAGGATTTCAGGAAGCTGTTACCCTAACTCACTTGCAGATCAGTGAGTGGCTGTTGTGACCATTCCCTCTAGATCTCTGCCGTGCCGACTGCATCCACCCCAGCAAAATAACATAACTCCTTCAGCCACCTCTGCCTCCATTCATCTGGGTTGTTGCTTTCAGTGACACTCAGATGCTGCTGATGGGCATTTTAAAATATATATATACACACACACATATATTTTAATTGAAGTATAATCAGTTACAATGTGTCAATTTCTGACGTATAGTACAATGTTCCATTCATTCATATACACGTATATATGTATGACTTCCTTTACATATTCTTTTTCATTAAAGGTTATTACAAGGTATTAAATATAATTCCCTGTGCTAAACAGAAGAAATTTAGTTTTTTAGATATTTTTATATATAGTAGTTAATATTTGCAAATCCCAAACTCTGATGGGTTTTTTTAAAGCCACATCTGGAACCCTTGCTGCAGGAGAGTCTAAGAAATATATTTCAACCTCATAGCCTTTTGTTTAGGAAGTTGGAATAAAGGCTGAGCTGGCTCACCTACCTTGTCTGTGTTTGTGAGTAAAAAGATCTGGAGTTTCAAGGCCCAATGAAATGTCCCAGCCCTTCAGCAGCAAACTCTTAAAGGAACCAAAATGCTCCAATCTACCAGAGCATGCCTAGTCCTTAGACACTGCTGGACACAACCACCAACGCTGTGTACAGGCATCATCTTCATCTGGTGCATACTTTCTTTAGAGGCCTAATATCCTGATTAAGAGGAAAAGCTGGTTTGGATTCCCAAGGTCGCAGGCAGCCTTCTGCCTGCCTGTGGTGTATATATCTTCATAGAAGAGTCCTCTCTCTCTCTGATCAGTTACAGCTGCCTGGTGTGTGTTTTGCCAGAGAATGTGGGTGCAGTTCTCCCAACCAGAGTCCTACCAGTTGTTTTATTGCAGGAAGAGTGAGAGCAAAAAAGAACAGGAAGTTCTTGTCCAGCCTCAAACACAGGCACCCCCACCCAGGGCTCTCGCTCTGGGACACAAAGAAGTACAGGTCAGCAGCGATGTGGCCCTGGTGTACTCCAAAACATGGTGTGGTTGTACTGGGCTATCTGTGTCTTTCATGGACACTGCAAAGTTCTCGGCTTTGTGAAATGGGGAACTAAGGATCTCCCATCCATGCCTGTAGCTCCCAGGGTTTGCACCCTTAAGTGTTCTGAGGATTTGCTGGCATCTCATTCTTTTTCACCAGGTCATTTCTCTCTGACACGTTAGTCCTGTGACTTCCACATCAGAACTCCTTAAGTTCGGGATTTACTGAAAGATGCCATTTTACCCTGTATGTTCAAGTTCAGGGAGGAAGAGGAAGAGAGCACAGATCAGAATTGCTGTTTTGCTTCTTTATTTTGTTTTCATGAGCCATCTCCTGTTGCTGGATAGACACTGAGCAAATGAATGGCTGTTACACTCCTATTTGAAGGATGAGGAAAATGACACTCACAGAGAGGAGGCAAATTGCCTGAGGCACCAAAGACAAAAAGGGATGAGCACGGAATAAGAGCCCTGCATATTTCTTGGCTGTCATCAGCTTTTTAGATCAGTGACAGAGTGCCGTGTGTAGCAATAAAGATGTAGCGTGCTTTTAGAAGGGTGCAGACGTACCTGTTTTTGTTGATACAATTGCACTGTTTGTCTGGGACACTGAAAAATAGAAATGGGTTAGAAAATGTTGGTTTCTCATCCTGGGTCCTTCCTCCCCCTCACAGATATGGACCCTACTGTCTGTAGCAGGAATAAGACAGCCCCAGCCTTCCCGCCTCATGAGATCAGTCCTCATTCGTTTCATCCATGTCCACCTGTAGGTGCTAAA
Organism: Vicugna pacos; assembly: GCF_048564905.1. NCBI lineage: Eukaryota > Metazoa > Chordata > Mammalia > Artiodactyla > Camelidae > Vicugna > Vicugna pacos. The sequence goes on from NW_027328740.1 coordinate 54,603,300, forward strand.
GCTCAGCACGATTTTCATGTCTTGGGTCACAGATTCTTGTGAAATTAGGTGTTTGAAGATAGAAAATCATGAAAGGAAGCTGCTTCTTTAATATAAAGTGCAGTAATTCTCTTAGCAGAGAAGGAAATTGAGGATTTTCTTCATTGAAAATCAATACAGATTTCAAGAACATCTGTAATTTTGATATGTAGAATAAAATGACAAAATCTAGAGGAATTATGGAAACACAAAGAAGATACCCAAAGTGGCTTTAAAGTGCTTTTACCAGGCTGGGCTCATGGAGAGACTGTTAATTGACAGAGACCCTCTTCTCACCCATAGTCCCTCTCCTTAGGTTGGAAAGGGCCAGCATTTCCCCTGTGTGCAGTCCTGGTGCTTCAAGTGAGTTGTGGGGTAGGGCAGTGCACATGGTGCTGCCTTCAGTCTCTCTATCCTGAGTAATCCCCGGTAGGCAAGGGGTGAAGGTCTTGCAACCTCACGAACCAGCCGCCATGTTCTCCAGGCTGTGTGCTCATCTCAGCTCATCCCAGCTCACGTGATGGCAGAGCAGAGAGTGGTGGCTAGAGGTCAGCCATGAATAGCAGGGAACAGCTGGAGTCAGCTGGGATCCAAGTGGCTAGGAGTCTCAGGTGGAATTCCCAGGACTTCTCACAGCTCATTCATTCAGATAATACTTCTCCAGCACCTGTGATGTGCTGGTGCTTCCACTGTGAAAAGAACCAAATCCCTTTCCTCATGAAGGTGACATTCTTGTGGACATAAGAAATGATACACTCAGAAGCAGATCCAGGTCAGGACACATGAGTGCTGTCTATTTTGGAGTGCACAAGGTGAGATCCTTTGGGAAGGAACGTATGATAAAGGAAAATGTGGGGGAGAGGATGGCTGTATCCCAGGTCTTGTTTGGGTCCCTGGGATGCACCTCACCAAGTGTGGGTCCTTGGCTTTGCACAGGAAAGAGTTCAGGAGCGAGCCACAGTTCAGTAAAGGTAGATATATTCAGAGAGATACATACTCCATAGACAGAGTGGGCTGTTTCAGAAGGCAAGAAAAAAGCCATGAGGCGTGGGGGTTGGGTGCTCCAATTTAATGTAAAAGTAGAAACACACTCCACAGAGAGTGTGAGGGGTTGTTAGTTTTTACACACTCAGTATCTTCATATGCTAAAAAGTGGGAGGAGTATTCCAACCGCTTTGGGGAAGGTGCTGGGATTCCCAGGAATTGGGCCACCACTCACCCTTTGACGTTTTATGGTCAACCTTGAATCTGTTCTGGCACCTGTGGGAGTGCCATTTCGTGTAATTTCGGTAATTTCGGAGTGTAATTCTGTGAGTGTGTATTGAAGCTCAAGATCTAGTGGGAGTTGACTTTTCCACTGTCTCGGTGCTAATGGCTGTGCCATTCTTTTAATGGCTGTGCCCAGCCCCCTGCCCTCCTGTCTCATGAAGGAGCTCTGAACTGATTGCACAATTGCAGAGCAGGGGACAGAGTGGAAAGAACTTCATAAGTGGAAGGTGGAAGGCAATTTTGGCAGTAGAATTCTCAAGTCAATTATAAAGTAAGGGTCTTCTGTTTGCTGGGGATACCTGGTGTCACATTAGGGAGCTGTGAGCCTTGGGGACTTCAGTGAGTGGGTGACTTACTATGTATACTGTGTTACTTCTTTGGCGGCCCAAGAACAGTTGGCTCATAGGTGGCTCATTCCCTCAAGCAGGGGTCTCTGGGGATTTTCTGCACGTGAGGCTAACATGGGTCACATGGGGGGGGCAGGACCAGCCAGTCACAGCTTGGTCCACAGTCACCTAGTGCCCTCGTGGCTTTCATCCCATGGATGTGTCACCTCCCTCTCAATGGGGACAAGGTCAAAAGTGGTGGGGCAGCTTCTCAGTGGCGAAGGCATTGCTCTCCAGACCCAACACTCAACAGTGTGGACCCCTGGCATTGGCCACAGTCTTGGCTAGATGAGGCTGTTGGGTAGCTGAGCTCATGAGACGTGGGTGCCATGCTTCCATTCTCAACAAGAGCTCTATTTTTGAAAGTTCTGGTCAGAGAGCCACAAATACTCCCTAGCCCATAAACAAAGAACAGTCTCTTTCAGTCGGGGAAGGGCACACAGAAGGAGAACGGATCATCCCAAGTGTAGGAGAGGCCAAATCAGTCCTGCCATCAGGGGTCTGACAGGTGAGCCAGCTCATTTTCTCTTACTAGTTGTTTACTTGGAGGATCTGGGCTATTTGGGTGACCTGCAAGTGTCAGGAAATTATATGCAATTGTAGAGTTCCTGATCCGGTGTTAACTCACCCCATTGTAGCTGTCTTGCAGGGAGACAGAACTTGGTGGACAACAGGCCATGGCCTCTGCTCCCTGGTGGAGCCAGGAGGTTACAATGTTAAGTACGACTGGGGGGCATTGTTTCTATGTTGAGAGGCTAGATGGCCATACATAGATCTCATGCTGGATGTCTAAGTTGCAGAGGGAAAGTAGATTCCATCCATCTCTCCAGCCTAGGAGGAGACCAGAAGTGGCCTCCCCCACCAACTGTGAGCTGTTTTTCTCCACTGACACCAGTATCTATAGCAAAAAGCTGGGCTGCCACCTGTGGTTCCCTGTAAACATCCCAGTAACCACAGAAATGGCCTCGTGAGGGTTGGTTTGCCCAAAGAGGCAGTGTGTGGGACGGAGGGAAGAGTGCTGGGGTCAGACACTGAGCGGGCAGGCAGGCAGTGATGACATCTGTGCAGCACAGGCACCATGGAACCGAGCCAAAGGGAGGCGGGTTTTGGAGCAGGGAGCTTGGGCTGTGCTGTGTTATTTGTAAGAAGATCCTGAGCTCTGGAGCCAAGAAGGCATTGGCTTGATTACTGACCCCAACCCTCATCTTGGGCAAATGTTTGAAGCTTTCTGTGCCTCTGTTTCTTGGTGTTCCAAATGGGGACAATAGTAACTCTCAGTAGCAATTACTTCTGAGAGTCAGGAGGACCTTTATAGATGTCATTCCATTACGCTCACAGAAGCCCACGAGCACCGTTCTAGGTCCCCCATTTTACATGTGGCAGATGTGTAACCTTTTAATCAGTAATCACGCAGCTAAGAATGGTCAGAACCAGCATTTGAATTTGATCCCTGTACCCAGATTATTTCTATTCTCACTCAATATTACTGGAAAACTAGAAAAGTCAGAACAAGCACTGCTGGGAAGTGGGTGCTTGAAACATGTTTGTCACTTTTGCCATTGTGGAGTGTTGAGTTCAAGTTCCTCACAGCCCGTCCAAGGCTCCATGAGTCTCCGGCTGCTTGCTCTCTACTCCAAGTCTCTCTGCTCTCTACAGGTTGATTCTCAACCCTGAATTCTCAGTAGAACTAATGTCTAAAAACAACCAAAAAAAAAAAAAGGTGGGTAGGGTACAGATCAGTGGTAGGGCACGTGCTTAGCATGCATGAGGTCCTGAGTTCAATTCCCAGTACCTCCATTAGAATAAATAAAGCTAATTACCCCTCCAACAACAAAAAAGAAATAAGTATTTAAAAAGCAAAAAACAGCACAAAGGGCCCACTCCAGGCCAGTAAAATCAGAACAGTGGGGGCAGTGCTGGGGTGCTCTGTTTTTAAAAGCTCCCAGATGCTTCCCATGTGCAGGAGGGTGAGAGCTACCCCTCCACACCTTTTCTCGCAAGCTTGTCCACTCACACCCGTTATCCTCTTTAAACAGGAAAACTACTTGGCTCAGCCTAGAACTTTCTCCCGATTTCTAGACATTTACTTGCTTACTGGACATCTTTCCTGGAGCCCACAGGCACCCAAACAGAACTGGATCAGTTGTTCCCTCTCATGACTTGCCCCTCTTCCTGCCCTTCTTCAGGGAATGGCACCAAAGCCAGAAAGCTGGCCGGCATCTTTGACCTCTTCCTGCCCTACCTTCACACCTGTGGCCAATCTGTCCACCTGCTGAAATGCTTTCTTCTCTCTCCTCCTGGCTGGGCCTCGGCAGGCCTTGCCATGTACCTGCCAGTTGGTCTCCCTGCCTCTATCTAGTCTCTTTCTAGACCAGCTTACACATCTCCTCTACCTTGGAGGCACAGAGTCCGTTGTGATGTGCACCTGTGATCTCTTCTCCTAGCTGCCTCACCCGCCTCCGACACCCTGTGCTCACTTCTAGACTATTTACGGTTTCTGGAAGGGACCTGGCTCTCTTTGGCCTCCCACCTTTGCATGTGCAGCTCCCCAAGGAGAAATGGCCTTAACATTATACCTTCACCTGATCACCTCTAGGGCATCTCAGAACTCACCACAGTGGTTCCCTCCTCTGGGAGAGCCTTGGCTACAGTTCTGGCTCTCTGCCCCGAGCACCCTGTGCTGACTGTTATCCAAGCCCTCTTAACACTCCTCCTCAGCCATCACTTCACAATGACTCCTCTGCACCTAGGAGCTCCTGGAAGCAGGGACTGTGTCTTTTTTCTCTTTATTCTCAGAGCATGGTAGAGACTCAGGTATAATGATGGAGGGAACAGTGGTTATTCTGGAATTTCTCTATAGGTGGGGTCTAGCAGTAACAGTCTGGTTGGAAGAAGGGCTTAGGGGATTTATGCTGAAGCCACATTTTCAATTAATATTTCTTTTTTTTGTCTACTATTTGAAGTTACGAGTCTTAAAACAGAATAACGGTTACTTTACTGAAGATTGAGAAAAATGACAGTTTTCCATATTTACAAATACTATTTTAATTTCGGGTAACTGGAGTGGTGGAAAATAGAAATGCAGGGGCTACTAAAGCATTCTCATCTCCTCCCCTCACCCTCAGGTCCTTTGGACAGAAGAGACAGAGGGATGTGAGGAGAAGACTTGGAGGGTGGAACGTGCACTGCTTTTAAATTATGACAGTTACTTTTGTTTTTATTTTACTTTTTTTTTTAATGGAGGTACTGGGGCTTGAACCCAGGACCTTGTACATGATAAGCAGGTGCTCTATCACTGAGCTATACCCACACTTCCCCCCGATACTTGTGTTTTTAGTGGGCATAATGTGCTGGTAGCAGGTACTTTAGCATCATACACAGTCATCTGCCTCTGACCATCATGTTACTCCCTTTCCCCTCAGCTAGAGAACTAGATAGTCTGTTTTCACAAGTTCAATAAATTATCTACATTTTCTTTTTCTTTAAAAAAAGGCATTAACTCGTGTTTCTCTTTAGTATCACCTATAAAATGTAATTTTATGAACCATTTACTGAAGTGTTAATTGTAATAAATATTAAGTACAGATTTCTGAAGCATCAGTCATCACTGAAGATCCACACTCGGCTCCTCTGTCTCTCTGTTAGTCACCTTACTTCTGGAGTTCTGGAAGCGGTGCCAGGCAGAACTTGAGTACAAATGGGACATGGTTGAGCAGGAAGAACAAGTCCGGCCAGAATAGAAGGCACGGTGTCCCCACGTGGAGATAGATGAGATTACCCACGAAAAGCGGGAGCTGTTTAGATGCACTTTAGTCTGTTTACTTCTGGACTTGTCAGCCTTGGCTGCATGTTGGAATCACCAGGGGACCTTAAAAAATGTTGGTGGCTGCATTCCGTCACTGCAGACTCTGATGGTACTTAGTGGCCTGGGGTGCGTTCTGACATAGGGAAGTTTTTAAAGCTCCTCTGGTTATTCTAATGTGCAGCCAAGGTGAAGGAGCACTGCCTGGAATGGTGGACATAGAAGAGAAGTGTGGTCCTTCCTTCATAGTAGCAGTAAAAATGGAAAAAAAGGAAAAAAAGACTGGCATAAGTGTATAAGAAAAGAGGCATTGATTTATGTCCTTTCATAAGACCAATTAAAAAAAATAGAAAAAAATTAGCTGCTATGACATAGATGTATAAGGAAAGACACATTGTTTTTTATAGTTGATTCCCATGTATTCACATGTGCCTTCATTATTGCAGCCTCCTTTTCATGGTAGACTAGCTGTCCCTTTGTCTTTAACTAAGTCCTGGTCACTGCTCCCCCTTCCAGTTGGGGTGTACACAAAGCAGCGTGGCTCTCATCCTAAAGTTAGAGAAAGGGTAGAGGAAGCAGTGAAACCTTTCTTGAGGTGCCATCAGTGTTTGGGCACTGAGCTAGGCATTTTATATGATTGGAAATGTAAATTTATTGCTGCCACTCCTGCTGCAAAATTAAAAAAAAAACTGTGTATCTTTGTATAAACATTCCAGAACTATGAAAAGATGATTTTTTGAGTCATCTGTATTATTGCTTCTTTCCATCCGCTGAGATAACTTAGTGCTGATGGTTCTTGCAGTCAGCTGCAGCAGGACAGTAGGTTGTGAGTATGAATAACTCTTGGAAAGAAAATGCTTTTACCAGGAGCATCTGAAAATATCCTCAACTATAGATTTTATAAATTGAATCACAGATTTCAGAATGTTGGCACTGAAAAGGTATGGAGGGAGCAGGTCAACCTCCTCTTTTTACAAATGGAAAAAATGAAGTTCAGCTACCAATAGAAGGTGACATTTGTCTTTTACAATGTAATAAGCTTCTAATAATCCCCATTATGAATAGTTACCATTGTTTACAACTGAAGATGGGGGTCAAAGCATATGTTGGTGAAAGACTGTACATTCAGAGATGAAAGCTGAAACTTAGACAAAATTAGATGTTCATAATGTTTTTGAGTCATGAAAAACAAAAAAGTATCATATTGGTAGCATACATAAAATACTGAAGAAAAGTCATTTTGGTCATTTAAATTGCCAATTTTAAATTTAAAATTGCCAATTAATGTTTAAATTTCCATTGCAACATGCTTGTTGAAAAATTGATGATGAAGACTCATTTCTCTTTATCGTTCTTCCTTATTTAAAAAATTGTTTAAATTTTTTTTTAGTTTATTAATTGAAGCATTTTACTTTAATTGTGAATGCATGGTCCATTGTTTAGAGAGGCCAGCATTGTGGTAGTGAGACCTTGGGAATGAAGTTGCCTAAATTCATATTTGAACACAGCAACTTGCTTCCTGAGTGATTTTGGACAACTTAACTTCTCTGTGCCATAGTTTTCTATAAAATAAGAATAAGAGAGTTGCTTCCTCATGACTGTGGTAAGGACGGGTTGCGTTAATGTACAGAATCTACTCGGAAGACTTCTTGGCACAGAGAAAGGGCCATGTACTTAGTTACAGCTATTATTATACTATATCTGCTTTTATAATCCAGGTAAATCTTGAGTCTTACTGATTTCATCTCTAAAAAAGAAATCTAAATATAAACTCTAAAATGGAAACTCTAAAACTTCATAGTTGTAGCTAATTAATACATAAAGCTCAACCAAGAAACACACAGTGGAGACCAGTTAGCTGCCGACACCTGTGAAACTTTCTGTCCTTCACGGACTCTAAGGTGTCACTACCGTCACTTCTGAAATCAAAGGCAAGCTCAGGAACAGAGCTTTACAGCTTGGCCTCGTCAGGTACCCAGACCCCTAAGCTCAGGCCATGGCAGGGAAACAGTTTACTGTTCACATGTGCATTCTCAAAAAATAGTATTAAAATGAACAGTGTATATATTTTGTTGTGTGTTTGACATCGTTAACAGAAATAAAAAGGAAAAATAGGAAAGAAACCCATGCAGTTACGAATAAGGAGGCTATGTCTGAAAATTATTATTATTTTTTTCACTTATGCTTAGGATTTAGTGACCAGTTAGGAGAAAAATCATTTCATTAGTGTAATCCCTTGATTGACTAAACTTGTTTTTTTTTCTTTTTTTAATTAGGAAGAAGAGCGTGTTCCCTTTACCACCTGGGAAAGTGTATACATATAACCCTTTATGCAAGTGCTCTTTTTCTGGGTAAGAACCTGCCACAGAGTTTTTAAAATCTAATGTGAAATGCTGAGACAACTGAAAGTCAAACTGGTAACTATGTAGTCTCATAGAAAAAAACTGTTTCCAGAGAACATCTGAGCCAAATCAGGGAGCCACTCTAGAGGTTCCACAGTGTCTTCTGCTCACAGTGCTTCCCCCAATTCCTTTCACCTCATTTGTTCAAATCAGATCAGTGGTTCAGGAATCTCCAGGGTCTGATTAAGAGACCAGATGGAGGCATTAAGAATTCTAAAATTTCCCAAGACTAACAACCAAGGTAAAATGTCTAAGAATAGCCTAACAAAAGGATAGTAGGAACTATCAAAAAAATTAAAAACTACTGAAAGACATAAAATAAGCTTTAAACACATGATTCTAGATTAAAAGACCATATCTCCAAAATATCAGAACTTATAAAATTGATTTGGGATTTATTGTGAATCATATTAGTAATATAATAATAAGATAATGAGAGTTTTACTAGCTCAAAAATAGCCAGATTAGAGAATAGGACAGGAAATCCAGATATGGGCTCTGATATCAATAATAATTTAATATACAAGATGGATGGCATTACAAATCAGGGAGATAAATAAAAGTTATTCAATAAATGGAACAATAGTTTACTATTTGGGGGGAAATGTAAAGATTAAAATTATACAGTGAACCATATATTGTGATAAATTCCAGAAACATTAAAAAAAAGTAACACAATTAGAAAAAACCTAGAAATAAATATGGATGAATATACAACATCTAGATGTGCAATAAGTTTCAGAGGAAAATATATAAAGATTTCCATGCATCAGAAGCATCCTAAGTATAAACAAAATACCAGAGAATGTTATTTGTTAACAAATCTGACAAGGGGCTACTTCCTTTAATACATAGAGAGTTCAGATCACTTCAAAGATAACACCAAAAAGTCTCAGGAGTGGAGAAGGCAGAGAAGATGAAGACACATTTACAAAGGAAAAAAATAGATGTCAGTCTGCAGAGGTAATTCAGTCAGTGCACATCAAAATGAAATAGTTTTCCACCTCTCAAGTGACACAGCTCTGTTTATGAGGATGAAGTGCCAGTGGTTACCAATCCCATGCCTAGGCTACTGGATAGTATTTGTGAAGTATGGTTGATTTACAGTGCTGTGTCATTTTCTGGTGTACTCCTCCAGCCTTCTTAGAAAGCAGCCTGGGAGTTCATATTAAGTGTCAAAAATATTCATATGCTTTAATCCACTAATTCAGCTTTGAAAAACTTTTAATCAGGAAGTATTTCAAAATGGCATGGAAAATTCAGTATGGATCTAAGTCACAGACATACTTTTCTATGTATATATATGTATAAAATCTCAGCCAAAATATTCTTTCTACCCTTCACAAAGTAGAATATTTTGCAGCCATGAAAAAGTGTGTCCATGAAAATATTTTATGACATGTTAAACTGTTATGCATATGATAAGCTTGAGAATAAAATTAATATATAAAATGATTTTTAATATACAAACAATGCACAGTTCTGAAGGAATTATGTCTATAGGCAGAAGCATTTTTCTTATTTTATTTTTTATTCATTTTCAGAGTTGAAGTCTTTTGATTGTTGGTGACAAAATCAATCTCCAGTGGGTTTAAACAACAACCAAAAAATGGGGTTGGATTGGATTTATTGGTTACTGTAAATGAAAACCTCAGGTCTGATGTCTGGCTTCAGTCAAGGAGAGATACTGTAGCCCATATTATGTCAAGGGCTGGTTTTGTCCTGTCTTCATTCTGTGTCCAGGGGTGTCTCAGCATGCTGCTTCTAGGCACTCATCATCCCAGATCACACATCCTTCCAAGCCAAGAGAGGTCTCTTTTGGCAGCTTCCTCTCTTGATAGAGGAAGCTCATCATTCACATGGGCACCAGCATGTATCTCCTCACATAATAGTGGTTCTTACTGGGTTCATTGCCAATTCTCAAATCATGTGCAAGGCCAATAGAACGAGGGGTATTATTTTTCTTAAACCAACTAAGATCTACCTCTGGTTCTTCAGAAAGAGTGAGTCAATCGAGCTTAAATCACAGGACTAAAAACAGAAAGGAGGTTATTTATCCTAAAGCAAAACTTGGGTCCTCTTGTAAGACTGGGCACAGATCCAGAACAGCAGATCTGTCCGCTACTGAGTACTTACAAATCTTTAATGAGCAAATATTAAAGTTAAGATCAGAATAGATGATACATAAGAAGAAACTCGAGGAAGGAGAATGGAAAGCTTTCCTGTTTCCTAAGATATATTGAACCCATTAAGTGCTTGGAAGAAAAATGGAAATGTGTCAAGTTTGTAAAAGTTCTGAAATGAATTAGAATTAATTTCACAGACCATGTAGGAGGCAGTAGTATACGGAGTTAGTGTGTCTTTGGGCCCTTAGAGTATTTCAGTGTTTTCACTTAATAGTTGCTTCATTTGGGGCAAATTGCATCATCTCCACGTGGTTCTATTTCCTCATCTGTAGAAGACATATAACATTACCTTCCCCACAGGGTGATTGTGAGGATTTAGAATAACAGATGTGTGCTGAAGTAATAGTAAACATTTAAAGAATCTTAACTATTATGATTACTTAATACATAATTAAAAAATTATTATGCAGACTTTTTAAAAATTCATACTATTTAAATGGCCTATATGTGCTGTACTAGAGAGGAAGGCTCAATGTACCTTCTATAATACATTTTTCTCAGCCTTAACTAATTTTCACATTTAATCACACACACACCAATAAGTTATTCCTTTCACAAGAGTGAAGCCTTAACTGTGAAGGAAAGGAAAATTAAAGAGAGTAGAGGAAGAAATAAAATGCTTCCTCTACAAATTGATGGCTTAAAAACTAAGAAAACATCTTTTTAACACTTTGGTCACCATATTCATAGCTAATACTTAGGTAGAAATTTTCACAAGCTTGTGGTTAATGTTCTCACTTTTTTCACCCGTAGTAAATAATTGACTCATCACAATAATCCTATAAATTGCTATTATTATCCCCCCCATTATATGGGTGAGGAGATTGAAGCCCCTAGAGGTTAAGAAATTGCACAAGGCCCCACAGCTAGCATCAGAGCTGGGATCCAGATGCAGAAGTGTGGCTCCAGGAGGGGCTTGTAAATGCTCCCTCTGCTCTCCCCTGCAGGTGCAAGCCAGCCGCCCGCTGTTACTGTAAATAACATGATGTGGTTCACTTAGTCTTGAAATTCATATTCTTTGTAGCTTTCTCTCTGGGGAAGCTATCAGAAGCAGCCAGGGACACTGAGTACATGATTCTGGACTATGACAAAGAAGGTAGATGGAAGGAAAACAGTTTAAAAATGGGACCTTTAATGTACATTCTTTGGTGGCCAGAAAATTAACCTGCGTAGTAGGGAACTGAAACCCTGCCAGCCATGTGCAAATTATGCTTCAGACACCCCCTTTGCCCTTGGGTCCACACAGTCAGAACTACAATGGATCAGGGACATGAAACTTGTGCAAATGCAGGGAGTATGAATACCTGCCATTTTAAGATCTCAAGGAGTATGAAAAGCAAGTGAAGCTTCCATCAGCAGAGACCTGCTGTTACTTCCAGTGTTTCCCTCAGGGCATGTCCACAGCTTCACTGGTCCTATTTAGAATGAAGATGACAGCTAGCACCTGCTGAACCCTGAATCAGTGATAGGTTCTCCCTTGAAAGGAAGCATATCCCCTTCATGGGTTACAACTAGTTCATAACCTAAGTAATTCTATAGATGTATAAGGGATATTTTCATTGATTCTGCTATCACAGACTTGTCTCCAAAAGAACATGACACCAGTTACTCCATTTTTACCCCATTTAAAGATATACTTAACAGGCTTCCTTCTTTAGTACAGTTTTAGGTTTACAGAAAAATTCACAGAGAGCAGAGTTCCCATATATTCCCTATGCCCTGCACACAGCTGCTCCTGCTGTCAGCATGTTACATAAGTGGATGCACTCATTCTTTTTGACATCCTTCATTCCTCCTACCCTAAAGTTTAACATGCCTGATATTCACGTCTCTTGTGGCATTTATTTGTGATTTACATCAATTCTCACGTTTATGTGAGGTTTACAGAACATGCATTTGTCTGTTTAAGCGTGGGCTGGGGGCAAATTTTCTGTGTAAAAATATGATCATTAGTGAGTCTCATGCTGCTGGGTTTTTGGGTTGTCAGATCCTGTTGACCATTGCTTGAGTTATTGCGATCATTGTCTACAGACTCTCAGTGTTCATTGTATTTTCTGCAAAACTTCCCAAGATCCTGAATGGAAGAGACCCAATCCAGAAGTACCTGACTGTGCAGATGGGCCACGCCCATCACTGTTTCCCTCATCAGTTTTATCATCGTGACCCTGAACCCCATATATGAGAAAGTGGCAGTCATGATGACTGACTCTGGTAAGCTCCTCCTGCAGCTGAGGTCATTTCTACGCCAGTTTTAGAACCAGGTCAAAACAGAGACTATCTTTTAGGCACTTCAATTCCAGTACATTACAGTCTTTATAAAACTTCAAGTGTAAAAGTATTTTCTCTAGCCTATATGAGAAGTGAATTAGCTCCAACTCTGCATTAGTAAAAGGGACAAAGCAAGCATTAGAATGTCCAAGCTGTATGTAAACAGGTCAGTGCTGAACAATATTTTCAATTACACTGGATCATGTACCCTATTGTTGAAAGTAAATAGTCTCTTTATTGCAAATAATTGGAAGAGGGTCATGGTTTCAGTGGCAGATTTGCTCATGCATTACAGAGAGGACAAGTAATCACAGTGTTATGTGTCTTCCCCCCATGCTGTTCCTGTTAGTGTATCTCCATTCACATCAGCTGTGGTTTCTATAACAAATGCTTTTCCTGTCTGGCTTGTATCCCAGCCAGTGGCTTAGTGGCCCAAGTTAAGTGCTTCCCACACAGTGCATGTGGCTGGGGGTTCTCCCAGTGGTCTGCTCAGTGGTCATCTTCTGAAAACACTAAGACCAATTCAAATTCTGAACTAGGAGGATGACCCATTTTATGTTCCCCAAATGCTTCTAGCAAGTTGCCCCGTGTTTTGTTTGTTTTCTTCAGTAGTCCTACCTTCCTGCCATTCAGGGAGACAAGAGAATATAATTTAGCAGGATGTTCAAAAGTAGTTTTCTGTCAACTTACACCTGACAGAGGACAGTTCTTGCCCACTGGATACTGTTGTGACTATACATTTTAAGGAACAGCTATTTTTTTTGCCTTGTGGGATATTGTGTTCATAGTGGGAGAAAATCTTACAACAGGGTGTACACTTGGAATTAACATAGTAGCTATGTTAAGGAATTCAAAACAGCTTAAATGAAAACAGTGTGAATTGTGTATATATATATACATATATTTACCTTGTTAACTCATGTATCTGTGGCTTTGATAAGGGTCTCAATGCCGTTCACAGTTTTACAGACTTAACTTTTCTTTATTCTAGCTGCTGAGCTCCCAAGGACCAGACTGACTATGAGAACAGCCTAACCATGAAGGTGTTCTTGTTCCAGTTTGTCAACTACTACTCCTCGTGTTTCTACATCACAATCTTTAAGGGCAGATTTGTGACTCATCTGGGAGATCTGGTGTATTGGCTGTGAAAATACAGAAATGAGGAGGCGTGGATACAGCTTTGTTTTCTGACAGTCTAACCCGTTTCATGTTTTCTCTTAGTTGCCCAATGAAGAGTGTCTTTACTTTCTGTTCCTTAGATTTTTTAACCATAAAATAATGACTTTATTCATGTTAGAGCTATCTAAAATTTAAATAAGATATTCTTTCTAGTATTCCAGTGTGACCCAGGTGGCTGTCTCCTTGAACTGATGACACAGCTGACAATACTCATGGGAGGACAGTCCATCTGGAATAACATACAAGAGGTGTTACTTCCGTGACTACTCAGTCATGTGATCTTGGGGTGAGAATGGCCCACCCATCCACGTCATTTTCCTGCGTGCCCATCTCTAAAACAGGGGAGACTCTCTGCTTATTAAAGCTCTCCAGATAAGATGATCCAGCCAACAGTGTAAATGTACCTGCTGTTTAATAATTATATTTAAATACCTTCCTTTTTATGTTTAACATAAATCCTCAAGTGCTATAGTCTCTGCTTATTAGCCCACCACTGGGGACTGACGGATCAGAGCCCATTGAGAGATGGCCCTTTTTGGGGCCGTGAACTAAGTTTTCCCACAACTTCCCGCAACTTTCTCCTCCTTTTATACATGCATTTAAAAATCCATAACGGGAATTTGGTGAGTGCCTAGTATGTGCTAGTCACTGTATTAAGTGTTGTACATATATGTGTGCATGCGCATGTGTGTGTGTATAATTTAATCACCCAAACAATCCTTATTCTTATCTCTCCTTTGCAAATGAAGATTCTGTGGCTTAAAGAGGGTAAGTGATTTGCCCAAGCTCTCATTGTCAATAAGAGACCACTGTGGGACTCAGATGTAAGACAGTATCTCTCTGAATCCATGTTCTTCTAAGAACAGAGGCAAAGGGTCCTAAGTCACAGGGTTATATAATGTTTTAAGAGACACTTGTCTAAAATAATAACTACAGAGGTTTTGACTTACTGTTCTCTTCCTAAAAATGAGAAAAGCAGATGTTAGCTAAGGTCACACTGTCATTTTGATTTTCACATAAGCCCAATCCCATATCAAAGTGGACAGTCCAGTGTTATCTGCAATTTCTGCACATTTTAAGGTGCTTACTGTATTCGCTTTCTGTTGCTGCTGTAACAGGTATCCCCATACGGCATGGTAGTAGGAAGAAAAAAGAAAAAGTCTCCACTAAACAACACAAATTTAACTTCGTAAGGTTCTTGAATGCAGAAGCCTGCTGAAGTCAAGGTTTTGGCAGGGCTGTTTCTGAAGTCCTCAGGGGAACCTGTATCTTTGCCTCTTCTGGCTTCCAGAGGCCACCTGCGTCTCTTGGCCTGTGACCTCTTTTCTCTCTCTCAAGGTCAGCACGATTGTGTGCCTCTGACTCTGATTCTGTGGTCACATCTCCTCTCCTCTCTCCCCTCTTCTGCCTACCCCTTCCTACTTTAACGACCCTGGTGATTACACTGGGCCCACCTCTATAATCCAGCTCATCTCTCATAGAGTTGGCTGGTTTGCAAACTTAACCGCATCTGCAACCATAAGCCCCTTTGCCAGGGAAACTGACCTCTTCATATGTTCTGGGGATTTGGACATAGACATCTTGGGGGGGATCATTTTTCTGCCTACCACACTAACCTTTTTAAGATAATTTCTGGCTTTGAGTTCCTGTTCTCATGAAACTGTTGATCTCTCTTCTTTCTTGCCTTCCACACCAGCATTCTGATCCTGGCCATCCTAATGGCAGAGCTCACCCCTCTCTGTGGTGTCCCCCTAAAACACTTACACAAGCAGCCCTTACTGATGTTTGGAGCATGGAGGAGAAACTCAAACAACTTGAACTTTGAAATAAAAAACCTCCATCATTTTAAAATCTTACATGCCACTATAAAAAAATTTATTTTTTAACTTCATTTTTTAATTTTTAAATTATTTTAAACTTTGTTACTTTTTAAAAACTGTACTTTTTTCTTATCATCCTTCATTGTAAGCTCCAGAAACCTGCGATTCTGCCCACAGCATCCAACTTCCCTTTCATTGTTTCTCCTCCCTTCCTTAACCTTCCTTCTTTCTCTCTTTTTACAAAGTTTCTGTCCATTCTCCTTATAGGGCAGGTAAATTAATTTTTCTTTCTTTATTTCTGTTTTTGCAGAGTGAACACCTTTGGGTGTCAGTGTGTCCTTCCACATTTCTTCACAAGGTCTTCATCTTTCAGCTTCAGTATGGATTACCGGGGTCTGTCTCTAAACAAAGACAATTCCCTTGTCCCCGAGCTCACCATGCCCCTCAAAAAAAAAAGATTCTGATCTTCGCTGTGAAATGAATCTTTTTTTTCCCTACTGTGCAGTAGACAACTCTTACCCTGAGCTCACAGTCGGATTTTTCCAGAGGAGTAAAAGTAGGTCATGTGTAAATAATACTATTTTTCTGTGTGAAAAGAAATAGATTAAATAGAGGAAATACTTAACTCAGGTTACTCAAAAGCATTTCCTGGAGGAAATAGGTTAATTTTTTAACACTAAATTTTGTTGAATCTGGTTGTCAGTGAGCTATTTTAACCAATCAAGGAGAAGGATATATTTCCTAAATTAGTACTGAGAAATTCATGTGAAATGAAACTTCTTCACATGGACTAGTTTAAAGTAAAGGATGCATTATAATATCTGTGGTCTGTTTATACCTTCACTTAAGTAAGCACATTGTTGTAGGTTCCAGTGAGCTGTATTTTTCATCCATGTATTTCTACTATGGGCTAAAATATTTAGGGAATATGTTTTGAATTATGTTTCCCTTGTTTGAAAACCAGGAATGCTGAATGGTAGCCAAGTTCGAGGGTGGCTTGTGTCTTCCTCACTGCCTCTTCTCTTTGTATAAGGTGCCAGTTCCCTTCTTATTTTTCCATATAAAATCCTAACATACAAAAGATCTATCAGTTACTCTTGCTATGCCAAATGTATACCCATCCTCAAAAATACATAGGAAGGGAAAAAAAAACTTATCAAAATTAGCAACTATTTTCATGCTATTTAAATATGTCCAAAGGAACATAATGAAATGAATTTCACCATAACTCACCTGCCTCCACCCCTCAATTCCATGTGGGGTTCTTGAGTAGGATTCTGGGAGCAAATGAAGAAGGACAGGGATGCTGTGATCCAGGCTCCCTCTGGGGTCTCCCCAGCACTTGGATCAGCACCTGGTATAAAGTAGGTCTCAGTCCGAGCCAGCTGAGTGAGTGAGTGACTCACAGGCATCGAATGCATAACATCAGTGAATTAACAGCATTCTTTGTAGGACTCAGAGAATAAGCTGAGAGCCCTGTGGCCTTCCCATCCTCACATACTATTTTGATATTGGAATCATTTCTGGAAATGTTATTCTGTACTTGACAAAAGGCTAGTACAATTCCAGGGTTAAGCAACTTGCCCTGGAGAGATTTTATGATAAATTATTAAGAAAAATAGTTAAATGCCCAAAATGGCATGGCATTGTCCTTTGGTGTTTAGATAATGTATGGCTGTAATTTTCTTACTTTATATGTTTTCTACATTTTCCA
Source organism: Vicugna pacos (assembly GCF_048564905.1). NCBI lineage: Eukaryota > Metazoa > Chordata > Mammalia > Artiodactyla > Camelidae > Vicugna > Vicugna pacos. Next base: position 54,620,344 of record NW_027328740.1, read on the forward strand.
CTGTGGGTATGCACTATTATATAATAAGAAAAAGAATATCTCTCTTTTCCAGATACGATTTGGTTAGAGGATGAGTCAGAGACATATAATAAGAGAATCTTAAATACATGTGTCCCTAATTCACTCTTTAAATTCAGGAACAGGAAACTCAGGAATGATATAGTTTCAGAGAATCAAAGATACTTGTATTCAAGATTAGCAAGTGGTAGTGTCCTCAAAAGAAATGGTGATAATCTATAATGCAGGGATTAAATGTGATAATGCAGGTACAAAGACAACATGCAGTAGAAAATGCCATGTGGCAAACACAGAGTAAATGGCAGTTTACTATGAATATGTCAATATGTGTGGTCAATTCCCAAGCAAATGATTGTGTAACCCCTGCTAGAGGGAGAAAGCTTCCAGCCTTGGCTGGAGAGGGGGGAGGATCCAGTGTCTGTATGTTTTAAAATATCTACAGGTGCTTCTCATGTGCAAATTGATATCCCTGCATGAGAACCATAACCCAACAGAAAACCCAAAAGACCGAGGACCATGGTGGGTAGACAACAGCCCAAGCTTTTCTGCCACAGATGAGTGGTTCCACTCAGGAAGACTGAGCAAGAGGCTCAGAGTCTTAGCTAAGGACAAGCAAGTCGGGACTTCTAATATGACCTAATGTCATCAGCGGGGAGGGCAGTTCAGCAAAAGAAGGGAGCGCCAGATGAGTTAGCATGGAAGTTTCATCCTGGATCCAAACCGTGATGGATTTGGGTCCCAGAGGGTAAAAGCCCTGCTTCCCTGGGACATGGACCGAATTCCACAAGAGGCTGAGACAGGAAGTATGAGGCAGAGAAAAATTCCCCCAGGACATTCCCGAGTCTGGGTGCCAGGAAGGGTGATGGACGAGCACGGTCCCAGTGCCACCTGCACCACAGGGCTCTGAGTGGCTGTGGAGCTGTGTGCTCCTGGCCGAACCTCAGACCTGACTGCTGCGCTCTGGGCTGCAACCTGGGGAGTGGCTTCAGCAGCAGGCTCTCCCCATCATTCTCGTAGGTGTTGCAGCGACTTCCACCCCTGTGGCTACGTTGTCCCTAAGCCAAGGGTCTAAGTGACTTCAGCCCTATTTAAAGGTGGCCACAGCTGGTTAGCCTGTGCTGCTCAAAAGGAAGATCCCACACGGGGTTTTGATGTGTTAGGGGGGTTGCTAATACCTGTCCTGCTCTGAATCGTTTCATCCTGACAGCAGCCTGGGTGGTGGAAGTTTCATCTTCCAAATTTATTTCAACTTTTTTTGTTGAAAGTATACTTGGTTTACAATATTGTGTTAATTCTTGGTGTACAGCATATTGATTCAGTTATACAAACATATATATATATTCCTTTTCATATTCTTTTCCACTATAGGCTATTAAAAGTTATTGAGTGTTGTTCCCTATGCTATACAGTAGGACCTTGTTGTTTGATGCAAAAATTACTAAACAAAGTACTTGCAGACTAAACCTAGCCATGTATATGACAGAGTTGATTTTATCTCAGGATTTAAATGTGGTTTTGATCTCTAGGATCTCTTTATAAATTTATCATAAGTAAAGAGCCTGTGGAACATTTCTCAGGAAAATGTTTTAAAATCATAAGATTTAGAGAATAAAGAAGGAAGATAATTATACTGAAAAGCAGATATCAAAATATAGAAATGGGCATTTGTGATATAGTAATATTTGAATTATTGGAAGAACGTGTTGAATAAGAGAATCCAGTGTTGAGTCTACTAACCACAACATTCTGCCATAGCAGTGAGTGTAAATCATTTTCTGAGATCTGCAATAATTGCATTTTGAATGTAAATAAAGTTAAATAACAAATAAGCCATGAAGCGTGGATTCAGATTCAGGGGTATCTCCAGTCCATATACCCACCACTTCCCAGAGCTCCCTGCTCTTCCCCTAATGTCATTGAAAGAAGTGGGGAAAGTTTGTGAAGCAAAGGGCATGTTCCATAGCAAAGAAATCTTGTAGGAAATCTGGGAGCATGGCCAGTGAAAGGTTAACACTGAGATCAGAGGTAGTGGGAAACCTAGCAGGGGCAGCTCTTTACAAGTCACATCATATACTCTGTGTGTGTCGCGTGTGAGTACATACACATGAGTGTGCATGTACAGTGTATACACCTGCCTTTCATGTGAAGCCGCCTCACTGTCCAAATTTGAAATCCATCCAAATGTGCAGTGCAGTCAGCAGAAGCTCAGCCAGATGCTAAGTTGTCTGTTGTTGCTCTGTCTATTCTGCTGAACTCCACGAGTAAACCACGTGCCAGCTGTTGCTTTCAGGGAAAAGAGCTCTGTAGGCTACAGGTCCATGCCTTATTTCACTGCAAACTCCAATTTCATTTCAGGACAAATTGCCATTTGAAAAAGGGAGAAGCATTCAGTTGACCCACAAGCCTCTGAGTGAGGGAAAAAGATAACCTTAGAGACAGCACTGTGGGACAGCATCCAGGAGGGGGCAGAGCACTGGGATGTGAGTCGAGGCTGTGTTTCTTTCAAGTTTTGCAGTGACTTTGAGGTGGCATGTCACTTCTTTGGCCTTTGATTTGTTCAACTTAAATTACGGTCTTGGACCTGTTTGATCCAAAGTTAGAGTATCATTTTTCTGCTTGGTGACCCCTCATGGCTCCCCAATTCCTTCAAGGGGGAAAATGCCCACATCCTCACTGCAGTCTCTTAGGCTCCACCCCCAAAACCACCACTTATTTCCTGTTCACTCTGGCCCACACCAACTTCCATGCTGTCTGTCCAGCATGAGGGACCTCCAGGCCGGTGATCACTGTTCCCTCTGCCCCTCCTCTGCCCACCCCTTTGCCTCCATCTTTGCCTTATTCAAATGTCAGTGCCCCATCCCCACTCCTCCCTACCACAAATTCCTCGCCCTTCTTTTTCCTCTGCAGCACTTATCACCAGCTCACAGACCCTGTATTTCTTTCTGTTACTTATTTTCTCTGACGATTTTCAGACTGGAAAGGCCATGGTGGATAATAGCAGAGAAATGGGGGAAAAAGTCAAATAAGGGAAGGTATCTTCTAAAAGCTAAATGCCCACCTGAATAGGAGGCAGGAGATAAAGTAGTAGTCATTACATTTTGGTAAACCCAATGTACATAATCAGGACTAGCTTTCACAATATTTGGGGGTAGGGAGGCAGCAGTAAAAAGAAATTTATCCTGAAAAGAAGAAATTAAATTCTTGGGAAGATGATGTGCTCAGCTTGAAATGTCAGCAATGCTTTTATGACCTTGGTCTGATAATATCCTGCCTTATAATTTGATCTGTTTGGCAGCTGGGTCATGAATCTAATGGTGCTGCAGTTTCAGAAGCAGAAGAGACCACCCCACGATGGGAACGGGACAACCATCTGCAGCCCATGGGCAAACTGGGGTTGTTTTATGAATACCTTGAAATGAGTAAGTCAGCAGTGGAGATTTCAGTGCTGTTGGTTATACTAGAGTATGTTTTGGATCTCAGAAATATCAGTTACGGAGCCAAACAATGACCTAGCATACAGAAACGGAGCCTGCTTTTCTCCATTAGATACAATTACGTAGTCAGGCTTTCAAATAGGGTGCCTGTGTGTATCTTTGTCAATATTTATTTTGTACAAAGCTGAAGATTTACTGCCAAGGAATGAAATGGAATATTCATTCAGGTACGTCTCCACCATTAATTCTCAGAGCCTTCTGGTCATGTTGTCTAAAGATGAACTCAGAACCGTTACTAGATGTGACTCATCTTGGGCTGTAGTCCGTGTGGCACAGCTGTTGGCTGATATCCTTCTAAACAGAGTCATGTGAGCCAGCCAGACTGTGCAGAAAGCCCGCAAGAGCATCCTGCCTCATGGCAGCAAGGTTCACAGGGTCACCCCTAACACATCTCACACCTGCCTTTGACATTGTTCCTATTTCCTGTGGCTGGTGGTTTCTGCCTGGTTCCTTGAGTGATCTCATGGCACATCACTGGCTTGAATTCAGGATGAATTTGTTGATCTGGAATATCGGTTGAGCACAGATCCCCTCCTTCTCCAATGTCTGTGTCCATTTCTGTACATTTGCTTGGGCTCTGTTTCTCTTTGGTTGAACTTGGTTTTGAGCTCTCGGTTGCCTTTAAATGATTGCATCTCAAAATAGATTTCCATAGGAAACATCGTCTTTTCTATTATGCATGGTGCACTTTTATCTACTGGAAGGCTGATAATGTGCATGTTTTGTATCTGAGCCCTTTCAGCTCACCACTGCCTTGAATTAGTTTTTTTTTTTTAACTTAGGAGAACAGGAAAGGATTTTGTTCAATAGGCTTTGCATTTATGCATGGGGGTTCATGTTTGCAAATTTACCCTTTTGTGCTTCCTGTTTATAAGTCTACAGATAGAGTTATTTTTTTCCTAAATCACATTCTATATGTAAAATAATTGCTTTTAAAAATATACATTATACATGGAAATGCATCTGGTTCCTTCGGTGAGTGAAAAGTCATCTTGTGCTATCTTCAGTCAGCGATGCTTTGTGGCTTGGTGTCTGATTTCAGTTTCATTTTTGCTTTTGTTGTGTTTTGTGACCAGGTTCCATTAAGGGTGCAGCTGCAGCCCCTGGTGTAGAAGTTATGTTCATTTATTTTGCTTATTTTCAAAAGGACTATAAGCCAATATCCTGTTATTCCAAAATGAGTCATAATTGTAAATATTTCTTATTGGGGCTATTATCAGCATTAATAATAACAACAACATTCTGGGGGCAGCATATCATTTGTTATTTTAACACATACACAAAAAGCCTTGGAAAAAATTTATTGTTCTAGTTAAGTCAAATAAAGGGCACTGAAAGGAAAAATTGTATGCTTTGGGGACAAATTGATAGGACTTTTAGAACTTTACAGTCTCATTAAAATACCAATTAAATAATTCAGCCTCCCCCTACCCTGCAAAAAAGGATGGAGTAACAGCTATTCTAGAGAGATTTTTCAGACTTATTAGTTTTCCTATTATCTAAATATTCCCTAATGAATTAGAAAAATTAATCAATTTCTGAGAGTAGTCAGTCTGTTATTCTGTATTCAATGCTAGATTGAAACCTATTTTTTATTCTTTTGGTTCATAAGAGATAGAATTTCCAAGTGTTTTTTGAATTATTTTTGTTCCTCTAAAATAAAGTGACTTTGTTGGTGATCTCCTGACCAGAGTTTCCTCCTCCCAGTTTTCCCCATGATCATTAATGACACTCAAATTGTCTTTTTACTTATGCCTCTTAGCTACTGAAGGGGAGCAGCTTCTGACAGATGACCCTGGAGCCCTCCACCTGTGCTTCGTTAGTCCTCACACCCAGCCACCAAACCTAGTCTCCTTTGCCTGAAGTATCTTTCTCTGCTTTTCTGCCTGGAAGTGTTCTTGCCACACCTTGGCAGGAACCCCTCCACTTTTTACAGATTTTCTGCTCTCCTCTCTAGGCATTAATTGCACTTGATTCTTGTCTTGATGGTGCGTGATCGTGTCCATGTCCATTGTGCTCCCCAGCTGGACTGATCCTGTCGGAGGCAGTAGTCAGGCTTTGCATCTTCCCGTCCATGTCTGGAGCACCACAGCCTGGACCCTGGTTCTCATACATAATTAAGTGACTTAAGCTTGGAGTTTCAACATACTCACATACAACTGTTAGATGAGTTGGCACTAACATTGCCCCCACGGCACCCACAAGGTTCTACATGGCATATGTGTTTTTCTGAGTTAAATTTCTCTTTTATTAGTTTTAGTGAATTTCCCACTGTCCTTTGAGGTTATTAGAGTAACTCTGAGTTGTTAACCACATTAGCTCTCCCCCCACCAGCGAATGATCCTGCCGTCTGAGAACTCAGACATGGGACATAAGAGAAATAATCTATCAGTCTTAAAATCTGGAAGTCATAAGATAACATTTTGTACTTAGGGCACCCACAGCACAAACACCAGTCTCTCAAGAGTTTGGCGATGCCTTCCCAGAGGGTGGGTGCCATAAGTGAAATGCAGTGAGAGATGAAATGAGAGCTCTTTGTCTCTGGTACTTCCTCTTCCACCTGTGCTGTGTTAACTTGATCTTCCCTTTGTATACTGCAGTCTTTAGTTTTTAATTTACTGCAGTTAATAGTTTTTCTTCAATGTCTTCTTGAACCCACCCCCTTCATTCCCACTGTCTCCAGTGCTATCCCACCCACGCCTCTCCTGCACTCTCCAGGACCAGGCCTGTCTCCCCCATGGCCTCACCTCTGCTCTGTCTGCCCACCACCTGCACTGACATTTCCTTAACTCCACAGAATGAACTTTCCAAAATATCAGCTGCGTAACTGGGGGGGATTGTAGACCTCTCATCTCTTTACTCACTCATTCATATATCCACCCAACAAACGTTGAGTACCTGCTATGCCAAACACTGTACCAACTGCTGGGGAGACCAAGACAGGTAAGACTTGGTGTCTGCACTCTCCAGGCCAAATGAGGCATGGCAAGTAGTTGATGGATTGCTAAGCAGGTGAACACAAATTGGACTTCCTACAGCTGGAGATAGTTGAACTGAATTTTGAAAGGTGAAAGGAAGTTAGCTCTCTGTTGTGTGGCAGAGGGAGTGGACACTTCATGCAGAGAGGTAGAGACATATAAGAGTACACGGCATGAAGTGGCTTGGCCAGACTGAAGAACAAGTAGGGCTAGAACAAAGTATCCACAGGTGGGAATATCAGGCGCACAAGGCCTCTGTCACGATGGGTCTTGTGTGCTTAGAGTTGAATGTATCCTTAAAGAAACAGGGATATATTGGAATATTTGTAAGCAAGAGAATTGCATAATGTGTATGTTGAAGAAGATCTGGTTATTCTGGCAGCAGAATGGAAGATAATACTTTGGGGGAAGGCCAATATTTGGGGGGAAAGGATATTTCAGGGGGCCACCCCAGGTAACTCAGACAACAAGTGGCACATGCCTGCAGAGAGGCTCTGGGCAGAGGGATAGAGACATGGGTGGCAGAAGTGGTAACTGCTGCAGAGGTGCCTGTGGGGCTGGATTGGGGGTGGCACAGAGCTGCTGAGATGACCTACCAGTGACCCATCTGGAAAGCGGGTCTGCAGGGGGTGTAAGGGGGGAGGAGCTGGTTTTGAGGAGATGGTTCTGTGTGTGGCATTTTGAGTGCAAAGTGTCTATGGGACATCTGAGGGGTGATGTCCATTGTTAAGCTGGATTCACCAGTCAGGAGCTCAGAGGAGCTGTGGGTGAGGCCGTGGGGGCGATTCAGTCCTGCCAGGCGGAGGATTGAAGACAAGGCCCTGGGGAAAAGGGCCATGTACATGGCAAATGGGAGAAGAGAAATCCACCAAGAGAAAGAATAGCAGAGAAGTTGAGAGAAAACTAGTTGAGACAACACAGAGAAGGCTGTAACCTGGCTTAAGAGGGATTTGAACACTGACTAAAATGAGCCTAGTGAGAAAGGTGGGTGTGCGGAGCAAAAAAGCAAGAGCTAAAGCCCACCTTTAATTGCCACGTCTGGGGAAATGGAGGAGGAGGACTATACTTAGGTAGCCTTTAAAAAAAAGATCTGTGTGTATCTGTATGTGTGTACATATGTACACACAAAATTTTCTGCCTGGGCTTTTTAAATTTATTTAAGTAAAACAAAAATCAAGGGGTAAAAACATTCCACAGAGAGGAAAATATTTGTCCACAGCAAAAGCTACCTGGTAATCAAATAAACTGGGACTGAAAGTACCCACTGGCTTTGGAACACGCAGCCACCGGCAGTGCAACTCCTGTCTCAGTGCTGCGGTGAGGGCCGTGGGGGATGCAGGGCTCTGATCCCTGGAGGAGTCATCAGCGCAGGTACTTCTCCAAGAAACTGAGCTTTAAAGGGAAGAAGAAAGTGCAGAAAGTATCAGAGAGCAACACAGAGCCGTGAGAGAGGGTCAGGCGAGGGTTAGTTTTGTTTTACAGAGGGCGTTTCTGGCCTTGCTGAGTTGCTAGGCCTTTGCTGTTTTTGGTCTTTGTTCCAAAAGCTTTTTAGAAAATTCTTCTCACTTCAATATCTGAACAGATTAAATCATGTTGGTTTTTTTCTGATGTTTTATTTTTAATTAAAAAAATCTGCAATTTATTTTAATGTCAAAAGTGAGGACACTGTATCAAGTCTTCCAAAGATTTAGCTAATTACTCCAGTACTTGACCACTGATTTGAAGTGTCAGTTTTATAATATTACTAAAATCTCATAAATATCCAGTCTATTCTTGAAATGTGTTCTATTTCATTCATACACTCAGTGCACTATTTCTAAACTGTTTCCATCACCATAGAGTAATACCTCCTAGAGTTGGTCCTACTTTATCCTTTTCCAGAATGTCCCTAATACTACCAATTCAAACATGCCTCCTCATTATTTTATTTGTATATTTGTGTATAATTCTGGAAGAATTTTAGGATCACCTTTCAGCTTTTTTTCTTAAATTCATTTGGGATTATTAACTAAATTTGCATTCAGATTCTAAATTTATTTTGGAGAAAAAATGTGCTATGTCCCCCAAATTTGAGTCTGCCCAATGAAGAGTATGTTGCATTCTATTGTTTATTCAATCATTGTTTTTTTTCTTTTTTTAAGTCACTTATCAGAACCATCAACATTTTTCAATAATTTATTTCTAAATATTGTGTCTTTATTGTCATTATAAATGCTATCTTTTCTGGGTTTTGAATTGGGTCGATTGCTAATAAAGTCTTAATTTCTGGCTTCTCTTGAGTGAGAATGAGAGCTGACAGTGTGGGGCCCTCTTTCCAATATGGTGACCGTGAGCAGTGCGTTTCATTAGGATATCCTCTTGCCAAGTTTCCAGTGGCTGCACACACTCCACATATTTCTTTTACTTACCTGCCCCCTGTAGGCAGATGAGTTCATGTAGGGTTAGGTGGATTATGGACACAGATACTACCATCACTGCTGCCACACTGCTGACTCTGTGGCATCACTAACTCAGGCTCTTTCCTCTCTGACCTCTCTGAATATGTCAGCTCCTTCTGGGCTGTGGACCTGCTGCATCTTTCCAGCACTGTCTGCTTTTCTGCAACACATCCCTGCCTCTCAGGTCAGAAGCAAATGTCAGCTCCTCCTACGCATCCACCCCATCCACGGTCTTGCCATTCCTGGCCAGAGTGGTCCCTATCCCTTGACTGAGCAGTAACCCTAAAGGGACTATAAATTTGCCTCCCATCCACTGTCTTAGTTACATACCTGTGCTAGTATACTTTATAGGTCTGCCAGTTAGGAGGGGAGGGTCTAAAAGTCTTTTAGATCTCTGGCCTTATCATTTCTAACCACTCCCCCACCCCATGGAACAGCTTACAACAGATCTCTGCTGCCCCATCTGTAACAATGTCCTGTAAATTACAGACAGAGAGAAAAGAACTTCTAGGCCACCACCATAACTTTGACTTCCTGTGACCACACAGACCATAGAAATATCAAGATAAAAATTTCTGAAGAAGGATATTTTGCTTATGAAGGAAATTTAATTGCATAGCTTTCTGTGACTTGTAATAACTTCGTAGACTCTCTGAATGTGCTGCACTCACCTTCCCAGACTCAAGGGAGCTTGCTCACTTGCCTATTTTCAGTGTATTTCCTCCAACATTCTATATGCAGAGCTTTCCCAAAGGTACATTTCTTATTTCTACTTAAATTGTTAGATACATCCACAATATTCTTTTTTTAATCCTCAATTAAAAATCATCTTCCAAGATTGTATTATTTCAACACTGAGAGTGAATAATATGCTTCAAGATTCCCACGTTTATCACCAGCAAGTAACTATGGTTGGTTAAAGATTTTTAAGTATGTTATTCTTTCTAAGGGTATATAAATGAAAGAAACAGATTGTAATTAGTCTTCTTCCCAGAGATTTTATGTTTGTCTTTTGTTTGGATTCTTTCACTGTTCAACATTATTATTACCATGAACGCCTTTTCTCTTTGGGATTTAGTTCACCATTTGCCTCTCTTTACATGATTAAAGAATATATGTTGTCCTTCCATCCATCCACCACTCCATGATGTGTGTCCACTCCTTCAACAGGTATGCAGTTTGGGTTCACCACCTTATTTGTGGTCTCTTTTCCAGTGGCCCCTCTGTTGGCTCTGGGGAACAATATATTGGAAATCAGAGTGGATATATGGAAACTTGATTACCCAGTATAGATGCATTGTGCCAGGAAAAGCCCAGGACATCACAGCGTGACAGCCCATCATGCAAGGAAGAGCAATTCTGGCTGTGGTGACCAATGTGAGTAAAAAGGCTTCACGGGGTGAAGACCTTGAAGAGCCCAAAAATGCATTAGTGTTGCTTCCTAAGGAATCCAGTGTTGGGTATTGTTTAATATGAGAGGGAGATGCAACCACTATCATCATTATAAACAACGTAGTTGTTGTAACTGTAATTATTATTTTTAATATATTTTCTTTATAATTATTATTTGTGACTTACAAGGGCTCTTACAGAGGCAGTTTTTAAGAAGCGTGACCATTGTACCATTGCTGAAGTGTTAATTCAGTAGAAGCATAGTAATATTGTTAATAAGTACTCACTCTTTCTATCCTCACATGACTATAAAGGTTACCCAGCAGTGCTTGTATAATGGAGAGAGAAATCTATCCATTTAAGAGTATGTAGAACCTAAAATAAGAGCAGTCATTCCACTGTATTTTACCATATATTCCACACTATCAGTCTAAAGTAGGAACTACCTGATGAGGCCATATAAACACTTTGTGCATCCCCAATCATTCATTAACTTCCTGGTCCCCTGGGGCAGAGGTTCTTCCAGAAGGTGGTCCTATCTCTCCTCCCCACCCTACTCTTGGCCTTTGCTACCCACTGTTGGTCATTAGCTAAGCATCCTCATGCCCTGCATGTGCCTGAGCTGTGAGGGAACAGAACTCAGCTGTTACAAACTGAATTGACTATGACCAGTCTGAACAGTCTCTCTCTTTCCCTGCCCCCATCCCCACAGGGCAACAGGGGGCTCACAACCACAGCGATTCCCATGCCAGCCCATCAGGGAACCTTCTTCCCTAGAAATGTTCTTACAACCAGGGCTGTTTCCTCCCTTACTTCACTGCCAGTTTCACTCCCAGGTTACAGTCCCCAACAAAAGGCTATCCCAGTTTGAATTTCTTAATCAAGTCATTTTGACACTGAGTACCTGGCATTTACCTATGAGCACTCATAGAAACAGAACAGGGCCTGGCAGTGGCTGTGGGCAAGGTTCCTGGGTGAGGGGCCTTGCTGGGTCCTTCAGGTTCTGTAGCCTGGCCCAAGCTCAGCTCCCAGCACGGCGTCTTCCCATCTGCATGATTTCGGGCCAGGCTTCAACAGTTCAGAGCTTCATTTTATCATCTGCAAACAGAATAATTCCCTGCCACATATTTTAAGACTGTTATGTACCACAAAGTGTGCTTAGGGAATTCTGTGAGTCAATACATGGAAGTCACACAGCCTGGTCCTCAGGGAATGTTAGTTATCTACATTATGCACCATCGATAAAATTGGCTGCACAGACTTGGCCAGGTATCAAAGCTAACAGGCACAAGAATTTGACGATGTGTCACTGTCTGGATCATAATCACAATTTTACACAGTAAAACAAGCTACCTGGGACCACCCAGCTTTCAGCCCACCCGACTCCCCATCCCAAGATCCCTCAATTTATCTGATTTGCTTGCTACCCCTACTTTTTGGAGAAAGCTGGCAAATCACACACAGTCAATATCTGCTAGGTTATGTCCATTCCCATTCACTCAAATTGCCCTGTTTTCAATATACACTGTGCTGCAAAACATAGACTAATATTCAGAAATATGACAGCAAGGCCTTTCCAGTTCCACAGTCAGAAAAGTATGAATCTGTCATGTTTAATATGCCATATGACAGTAAACAATGCAGGAAAACGGTCTCCTGTGTTTTAAGAAAATTTTTAGTATTGACGTTTGAAACTAAAAGTGTTTTTGTTTGACGTTCATCTAACCAGTAAATTCGGTTGACTCCTATTACCCATTACTACGGTGTTGTGGTTTGATTGTATTAGGCATATTTTCCTCATCTCCCCAGCATGGCTTTGCTCCATCAGCACAGATGGAGTGTCTCCAAGGCTGCTCTACATGCACAGGTGTGTGTGTGCACACATGTGCACCCACTGATTGGTGCCACTGATTCATATGCAGGAGTTGTTCTGTATTATAACTCAGGCATTGCTTTATTATACCCTAGAAAACTGCTTTTAGATCATTGATTGAACTATAGACCATCCTCTTGCCCATATTAGGAAGTGACATCTTCCAAGGCACAGGTCCTGTGTGATTGTATATACGTATAAGTAAGAACTAAATATGTATGTCATCCCCTCACATATTTAATTAGTGCCTTCCCAATTGAATGTGCACAGTAAAGGCTAACTTCCCATAACAGGAGAACATTTAGGAAGAAAGAAGAAGGAAATAGCCACCAGGGAGAAGACAGGACATCAAGCAGGAGTTTGGTATAAAATCATTTATTCTAAAGCTGCTGTGGCTCAATAAATAAGTGGAATTGACATTGTTGTATCATGTCAGAGCATCTGCTATTGAAGACCTATTTTAACTTACTTTGATATAAGTGGGAAATTGTGTCGGAACAGCATGGGAAATGAAGCACACTGCATCTATCTGTACTCCTGAAGTGTGTCTCAGAGCTGCTCAGTTTTGAGAAAAACTATCTTGTCAGGAGACAACAGACTTATTTTCATTGTTGGAATTTTTGTAGCTTCCAGAAGCACATCTGCAGGTGATTCTGTAAAAGTCTAGTGTTGACTTAAATAGAAGAAAAATTTAGCCTATTGAAATCTAGAAGTGAAATATTTTTGCCCACCACCACCACCACCACCAGGCAAGCATGTGTATGCCCAGAGAGATTTCACATCAGAGGGAATGAGAAAGCTTGTTCTGTTACCGAGGCCAAACTTGTTCTGCTCACTGCACAACAGTGATAAATAAATAAATCAGGAGACTAGGTTTCAGGGCAAGTTATAGTAACTTTATTCAGAAAGCTGGCAGACCAAGAAGATGGGGGACAAATGTCCCGGAGAACCATCTTGCCCAAGTCAGAATTCAGGCTCCTTTTAAACTAAAAAGGGGAGGGGGAGTGGTTGGTTGTGCAGACTTCTTGCTGCAGGCATTCATTGTTCTTGCAGCCATCCATGTGGGTCAGGCTATGGTGTCCCTGTAAACCTCCACCAAAACAAAGGTTATTCTCTATTCTGCAACTTGCCATCTCTGCATAAGTGCAGAAGTGCTAACATCCTTAAATGTCAGAGCCCCGAGAATAGGCTCTCCTGTAGGTTTTAGGCTAAAGGCAATGTTGTTTTACAAAAGGTGCCGAGCCATCAAGATTAAGCCTGGAAAACAGGACACAGAGCTTAAAAGTAAATGAACAGATCCAATATGGCATCAGATTTGTTCTCCTCTATTACAGTTCTAGTTGGGGAAATTTTGCAATAAAAAAAATCCCCTTAGCTGTTTTTCTTGCTTTGCCTGAGATTTCATTTGTTGGCTTGCGGTATCATGGTGTCTAAACCATGTATTCAGATGAATACTATTAAAATCATATGGTGCAGAAAACCTATGTGTTCTGCTTCAAAAAATGACTGAAATATTTAGCTTTGTTTATTCCCATAGAATTTGGATTGAATCTATTCTTGACTTTCTTCTTCCTTCAAACCAGTATTTTACTGGAGGGTTTAAAGCCCAAATTACAGAATTTTGGAGAAAACTCATATAATTAATAAGAGCTTTACTTCTGAATTTAAGACTGACCCATATTTATACTTTTAATCAAGGAACACACTAAACTTTGTTAGTCAATCATTTATGATATTTTTAACTTTGTCCATGTAATCTTTTGGATGTTGAGAGGCTTAGACACTTGATCTAACAAAACAGGTATCATTGCTTGCCTCTGTGAATGGAACAATCCCAGTAGAGCTTCCTGCTAGTGTATTTTATTAAAAATAATAAAGAATTCTTGTTCTCTAATAAAGCAAAAGACAAAAGCAATACTGAGTGTTTCAAATAAATCAGACTATGGGTTGAATTATATAAACAAGTCAAGATAGTATATGGAAAAATTATGAATTTGAAGGAAAATATATTTTATGCAATTAATATTCTACTATTAAGAAGCAAATGATAAAATTTTTTTTAATCATTTATCTACAAAGGAGTTATATAAAGCCAACTTATTTTCATAACTGTTACATATACAAAAGGGCTATCTAAATCTACATTATTAAAGATTAAATTATACCAAATAGATCTCCAATGTTGATTGATTTTCATGATATTTCTAATTTTTGAAAATATAACTTACATATAACATATCCAAGCAACCCTTGAGTTATCCACAGTGCCCTAGTATACAGTTAATCTTACTGAACTTAAAAAATGTAATAGGCAACGATCAGACCCTTGATTTTGAACTGCCATTGTACTTCTAGATATTCCCTTAGGTTAAAGACCAAAAGCAAAGTAACTATTCTACTTTAATGCAGTTGCTCAAATATTTTAAGACATTCAGTATCTTTATCCAGTTTACAGGAAAGAATTAAGTTTTCTGAATCTTAAAAAAAAAATCTACTGCTGAAAATGAAATTCTGGCATGTCTGTTGACCATAACTATAAAGGCTCTAAATTAATGCTCCCTTTACTGTTTTCCTCCCAGCATAGGCCATGATCATTGCTTTCACACCAGACACGATATCGTGCCTGGTGTATTACTGGTCCTTCTTTGTCCCATTCTAGGGGTCCACCTGCACGACACCATGGAGGGACACATCAACAAAACCCTCTGCTAGTTCAGCATCATGGACTTCAAAAGCAGAAGCAAGGAAAATCCATACATTAGGCTTAGTAACCATACATCATGCAGGTAAGTTCTGTTTACAAGTGTTTAAAAATGCATTTCATCATTTATAGGACTTTTATTGTAATATAATTCTGTTTGGTATCACAGCTGCCAGAGGTGTTTTTTTTTCCTAGTTTTCATTTCAATTAAACTTAAAAAAGGAAAAGCTATAAAAGTTAATACAGACTAGGGTTAGAATCTTGAAACCAAACCATAAAGCAACATTTTAAAATGAGAGTTTCAAGTGATTACAGGGAGATTGATCCAGGAGAAAACTCTTTTTTTTTTTCTGTTTTACATCTGAGTGCTTTATTTTGTGTTAAAATTTTTTCTTTTTTTCTTCTTTTTCTCTTTTTAAGTTTTTTATGGAGTAATAGTCATTTTACAATGTGTCAAATTCCAGTGTAGAACACAATATTTCAGTTATACATGAACATATGTATATTCATTGACAGTTTTTTTCACTGTGCAGGAGAAAACTCTCATATGTTAGAAATGAAGAAACTGTTAAGAGTTCCAATAAGTAAGATAATTCAGTTGTTATGAGTAATGTGTTATTTAAGCACACCCTGATGATCCTGAATGATAACAAACTAGCACAGTCACTTAACTAAGCAACACAAAGACAAACAATGTAACCTGGTAACCACTAGTTTGTTCTCTATAAGTCTGTTTCTTTTTTGTTATATTCACTAGTTTATAATTTGTTGTGTTTTTTAGATTCCACATACAAGTGATATCATACAGTATTTGTCTTTGTCTGACTTATTTCACCAAGCATAATATCCTGCAAGTCCATCCATGTTGTTGTAAATGGCAAATTTTCATTTTTTATGGCTGATTAGTATTCCATTGTATGTATGTGTGTGTATATATATGTATATATATAGATATACACCAAGGATCATATGGTAGTTCCATTTTTAGCTTATTGAGGAACCTGCATACTGTTTTCTACAGTGGCTACACCAATTTACATTCTCACCAACAGCATATGAGGGATTCCTTTTCTCCATATCTCTGCCAACATTTGTTATTTGGGTTCTTTTGGATGGCCATTCTGACAGGTGTGAGGTGATGCCTCATTGTGGGTTTGATTTGCATTTCTCTGATTACTAGTGATGTTGAGCATCTTTTCATGTGCTTGTTGTCCATCTGTATGTCTTATTTGGAAAAATGTCTATTCAGGTCTCCTGCCTATTTTTCAGTTGAGTTTTTATGCAAATATATTTTATAATGACAAGTGTAGCAGAAATTAAAGCTCCTAAATATATGAAGCAAACATTGACAAAATTGAAGGGAGAAGTAGACAGCTCTACAATAATAGTAGGAGACATCAACAACACACTTTCAATAATAGGTAGAACAACAAGACAGAAGATCAGTTAGGAAATAGGGGGCTTGAACAACATTACAGATCAGTTGAACCTAAGAGATATATATAGAAAACTCCACTTCACAAGAGCAAAACACATTTTTCTCTAGTACATATGGAATATTCTCCAGGTTACACTATATGTCAGGCCACAAAAATGTCTCAATAAATTTAGAAAGATTGAAATCATACAAATAATCTTGTAAATCAAAATGGAATGAAACTAGATATCAATAGCAGAAAAAAAAAACAGGAAGATACACTAATGTGAGGAATTAACACCCTTAAACATCCCATGAGCCAGAGAAAAAATCATAAGAAAATTTAGGAAAACTGAGTCAAATGAAAATGAAAACCTAGCATATAAAACTTAGGGATTCTGTAAAAGTAGTACTAAGAAGGAAATTAATACCTGCAAATGCTTATATTAAAAAAAGAAAGATTTCCAACTCAACAACTTACACATTAAAGAACTAAAAAAGAAAAAACTAAATGCAAATCTAGCGGCAGGGAGTTAATAAAGATTCAAGCAGAGATATTCAAAATGAGAAAAGAAAAGCTACAGAGAAAAATCAATAAAAATATGAGTTGCTTTATTTAACACATAAACAAAATTGACAAACTTTTTGCTAGATTGACTATGGAAAAAAGAGATTCAAATAACTAAAATCATAAATGAAAGAAGGGATATTACAATAAATTTTACAGAAATAAAAAGTATTATAAGAGCAATATGAAAAAATTGTACACCAACAAATAGCATATATCAGATGAAATGGACAAATTCCTAGAAACACAAAACCTACCAAGTCTGAACCATAAAGAATAAGAAAATCTAAACATCTAAAACTGGTTAGGAGATTGAATCAGTCATCAAAATCTTTCAACAAATAAAAGCTCAGGACCAGAAGACTTCACTTCTGAGGTCTACCAAATATTTACAGGAGAATTAACACTAATTCTCCCCCAAACTGTTCCAAAAAATTGAAGAGGAGGGAACATTTCCAGACTCATTTTATTTTGTCAGCATTACACTGATACCAAATCCTGACAAAGACACTATAAAAATTGCAGACAAATATCCCTGATGAAAATTCTCAAGAAAATATCAGCAGACAGAATTTAACAGCACTTTTGTAAGTATTATACACTGTGAACAAGTGGAATTTATTATTGGAATGCAAGAATGGTTCAACATACAAATATTAATCAATTTAATATACCACAGTAGCAGAATAAAGGTGAAGGGAACCCATGATCATCTCAATTTATGCAGAAAGAGCATTTGACATAATTTAACACCTTTTAATGATGTAAACCCTCAACAAACTAGGAATAAAAGATAACTACCTCAACATAATAAATGCTACATATGAAATGCCCACAGCTAACATACTCAGTGGTGAGGCTGAGAGATTTCCCTCTAAGAAAGCTTAATAAAGAGACTAAATTCTTCACAAGGAAATTCACAAAATGCCGTTAAATAGAATAATATTCAAGATTCTATATATTTTCTTTATAGACCAAAAAAAAAAAAAAACCCCAAAACAAAAAGCTTACAGCAGGAACATTATGATAAGAGTCCTTGGTTGAGGACAACAATGAACAGGAGACTAAAGTAGACAGGTGACTAGATTGTATAGTAGGAAATATTTAGAACCATTACATAAAATTTATATTAGTCAGTAGACACATAAGTTAATGGAACAGAATAGAAAAGCCAGAAATAGCCCCCACCCAAGAACAGAAAACTGATTTTTGACAAATATACAAAAAGCAATTTTTCAAAAGTCTTTTCAACCAATGGTACTGGGACAATTGGATATGCATAGAAAAAAATGAACCTTGACTTAAGTCTTACACCTTATGCAAAAATTAACTCAAAATGAAACATAGGCCTTCATGTAAAACATAAACTACAAAACTTTTAGATGATTGCATAGGAGAAACCATGGGGAGCTGATGCTGAGTGGTGACTTCTTAGACTTGACACCAAAAGCATGACCTATAAAGGAAAAGAAATCAGCATATTGGACTTCATCAAAATGAAAATTTTTTGCTATATGAAAGAGACTTTTGAGAGGATAAAAAGAAAAGCTAGAGCAAGGGAGAAAATATTTGATAACCACACATCTGACCAAGGATTCCTCTCTTAAGTCCATATCAAAACTCCAAAGTAAAATAAAGAAATAAAGACAATTCAATTCAAAAAATGGGCAAAAGTCATTAAAAGGCATTTCACTAATGATATAGGGTTGGAAAACACACAGATTTAATGATAGGTGATATTAGTAGCCATTTATGGAGGAAGTGAGCTTTAAGCCTGACCACAGAAAGAATTTCATAAATTAATAGGAGTGTAAAATATAAGCTCAAAGATCCCAATGGATCCCAATAATGTTCTTTCATCTACCATTTTCCTTTAAAGTTTAAATTTTTCTGCAATAAACTAGCATTATGTCTAGTATAGTTATGGTATATATATGTACATAGTTTATATATTTTTCAGATATTTAGGAATACTTGAACACTATTTCATTTTATTTGAAGTTATTTATTTAGAAAATTTTCCATATGGTAATGGTTTTTAAATGTCTTATGTTTTAGAGATAAATAAATACTAAAGTATTGACTAATAAAATATTATGCCTTTTTTTTTTAAATAACCAAGTGAGGGATGGAAGAAAGTGTGTGGGAGTGTGGATGAAGCAAGACTGTGGAAAATTGAGAGTTCAAGTTGGGTGAAAGGTATATATTGGCTCATTATAATATTCTAATTTCCACAACTTTGAAATTTGCCACAGTAAAGATTAAACTAAATTAAAATATATGTACATGCATGTTTCTATGTGAATAGGAAAATAAAATCTGAAATGATACATGTCAAACTGTTACCCATTGATATCTCTGGCATGTAAAATTGGAGAGAAGGAAAGAGAATTTTCTATTTTAACTTTACAGATGTTGAGATTTGCACAATGAACATATTTTTAAATTAGATAAAATGACTGTGAAATTCATGGTCACTTTTTGTAATTAATCCCATTAATCAGTGGATTATACATTATAGAAAGTTTTCAAGTTTGTAAAACTTTAAGAAGGCTCAAATATGGCTAGAAATGTACAGAAAGAAAAGCACATAAAACATACTGATAAAGCTAAACTCGAACATCTTGTTCACAACGTGATCCAGATATTATGATTATTTTTAAAAAGAAAACAAAATAATCCAAATGCACTGGCTCATCCACCAGATATACATTTATTTTTTTAAGGCATAACAAGAGAGTTGGGCAAATTACATAGTGGAAATATTCAACAATGATCCAGAAGAATGAATTTAACTTGGGTTCAGTTCCTGAAATTTGAGTCTTTGAAAATACACTTAATTATATTCATAACCACTAGGGCTCAGTGTCTTCTTTAAAATGTGAAATTAATGATGCAGTTTTTAGAAAACAAAAAGATCACAAAAGTTATTCTAACTTGGTGCTAGGTAGATAAGAAACTGTCTTTGGGACAGTCTCTGGTCTTATCTAAAACAAAATGCCGGGGAAATTTTTGAAAGATAGGGTTGGGTCCCAATTAAGACACTTCTTTTATTTGCTCCTGAGATGACTGAGAAGAATGTTGTCTGTAAATTAAAAACAAAACAATACTGCCCCTAGTAATGGATTTATATTTTCAGTCATTATTCGATTTTTTTTTTCAAATGGAGGGACTCGGAATTGAACCCGGGACCTCATGCATGCTAAGCATGTGCTGAATCACTGAGCTATGTCCCCCACCCTGAACGGATGCACTTAGAATATTGATGTTCAAAGTGATCACTGATATAGCTGGGTTAATATCTATCCATTACAGCGCACATTTTCTTGCTCCAGCACTGGTTCCTGTGGCAGTTTCTGCTGGTGAGTCTCTGCTCTAGTGAGCCATGTCTCCCTATATTTTCCTGTATGTCTCTCCAAACTTGGAGGTAGCAGCTTGCCATGTGTCCTCTCTTTTCTTATGGATCCTAGAAGAGTTGCTGATTTTTCAATCCATTAAACTTTTTACTTATTGTTAGAATGAAGTAGTTACTTCCAGTCTCCTGGCATGTGGAACTAGAAACTGGAAATCTTTCTTAAGTTTTTGAACAAAGAAATATGGAAAAAGGTCTAAGTCTGTGGGAGGCAACTGAGCAAATAAGTTACAGAATTCAGCTGAGTCGGCTGTGCTAGTCAGTGTGGGAGAGAAGTCATGACAGGAGGAGAGGAGGGTGATCTGTTAGAGGGATAGTGAGGCTCCCTGCAGCCACCAAGACACTACATTTCCAGCTCTTTTGGCCAGGCAGTTTTATGCAGGAGCCAAGCAGATCAGCAGCCCATCACAGAAATGTTTTGTTGACAGAACTATTCGAATTGGCTGAGAATAGTTTGCCTGTCAATAAATATTGAGATAAAAGATACTACTGAATGCAAAGCAATGTTCTAAGGTTGGAAGTAAAGAGTGGCACAAGAAGTAGAGATGCTATGGTTTTCAATAAAATCATAGGTCCACAGATGAGAGCTGAGAAATGTGCGTTTTGGGAGCCTAAGAGTTTTGGACAATAATCAAGCCAATTCACCCAATCATTAAATTCAGAAGTTTCTTTCTTTCTTTTCTTTTCTTTTTTAAAGTAGTTTAAGTTACCTCTAAGTTTACCTCCAGGTTTACTTCAATAAACTTGATGTGTCTTTCACAAAAGTGACTATAGCTCACTTGTATGGTGTACGTTTGTGTGTCTAAAAAATCACTTTGAATTTACTTTTCTACTTGACTGAATTCCTGTATGTGCTGGATTCTCTGTGCTAAAGATACAATGGAAAATAATCGAATTTCCAATTTCCAGAATACAAATTCTCATCACTCTGTAAGTAAGTAAGAAGCGTAGGGACATACTAACACTGGAAAGATTTTGTCCCATGGAATACTAGCTGCAGATACAGAGTGGTTCTTGATATATTTATTTATACACTGTTTTTCCTGACCAATATTTTTATTCCACTTCTTTATGGTCCTAACTTGCCTAATTAGTCTAATTTTATGCCAGCGACTTGAGAGTGAATCTAGAAGTGGAAGGTAAAGCAGACAGTCACAAAGTATCTTCTAGGTAAACATATTGCCCACTGGTGATTTTTATTGTAAGAACCTTAGGGTATTCACAAGCTAAGTCACCTAGGGTATTCAAAGAATAAGGTGATAGTCCAGTGACATTAATAAATAGCCATTGCATGCAATCTGTTAGGTCTTAGGAATTAAGTAATACAGTCACTCTTCTTCTTTTGCCATAAATATCAAGAGAAAACTTGACAAGTTTATAAGAAGTAAGTTTTTTACATCTTTAATAGAATAAGGTATTACATGGGAGGTATATCAAGGAATTATGTATTTAAAGTTTCACAGAAAGGTGATACATGAGATAATGTTACTAAATTCCTCTATAGTAAATAGTGTTGGTCTTTTGGATTTCAGAAAGGAAATATTTATGTGAATTAGGCTGGATAAAGACACTCCCTAGAAACACTTACCCTGGTTTCTCAGCATGTTTCCTAGAGCCGTTTTCAAGCTAAAGGCAGTTTGGGCTGGAAAACCAATTTGGAGCAATATACTCCACTTTTATTATAGGTAGACCATTACCCCTAACCTAGAAACTCTCTGTTCCCAACAAGGTAGGTGACGGGTGGCTTACACACATATTCAGATCCCAGAATGTGACAGGTGGAGAAGCGTTCATTGAGCTAGAACAAAGAGCAAGGATACTTCTTGAAATACTAACCCTGATTTTTCAACATATTTCCTAGAGCAGCTTTTAAGGTAAAGGCTTTTGCACTGGAAAACCAAGTTGGAGTGATTGCCTCCCCTTACATATATAGGTAGGCCAGTGCCACTACGAAAAACTCTGTGCTACAAACAAAATAGGTGAACAATGGCTTCCACACACATTAGGATCCCAGAATGGAACATGTGCAGAAGTGATCAATTATCTAGAAGATAGGGCAATGGTAAATCTATAAACACTTACCCTGATTTCTCAGCATGTTTTCTAGTGTTGGTTTCAACATAAAGGCAGTTTTCACTGGAATATCGAGTTGTAGGGAGTGACTCCCTGTATATATATATAGGGAGGCCAGTGACCCTAACCCAGAAACTATGTGTTACCAGCAACATAAGGGTAGGATGCATTCCACACACATTTGAATCCCAGAATGGAACTTATGGAGAAGCGTTCATTCATCTAGCACAATGGGCAAGGGTACATCTAGAAACACGTACCCTGATATCTCAGCATGTTTCCTAGAACCAGTTTAAAGGTAAAGGAAATTTGCATTAAAAAACTGAATTGGAGCAAGTGGGTCCCCTAATATATATAGGTAGGCCAGTGTCCCTAATCCACAAACTCTGTGTTCCCAGCAAGGTAGGTGAAAGAGGGCTTCCACACACATTCAGATCCCAGAATGGAAAATATGGAGAAGCTTTCATTCACCTAGCACAAAGGGCAGTGTACATCTATCAACACTTACCCTGATTTCTCAGCATGTTTCCTAGAGCCGGTTTCAAGGTAAAGACAAAATGCTTTGGAAAACTGAGCTGTAGTGAGAGCCTTCCCTAATATATATATTGGTAGGCCAGGGCCCCCAACCCAGAAACTCCATGTTCCTAACATTGTACATAAAGGGTGGCTTATACACACATTCGGATCCCAGAATTGAACATGTACAGAAGCATTCATTCATTTAGCACAAAGAGCAAGGGTACATCTAGGAAAATGAACCCTCAAATCACAGCATGTTACCTAGAGCCGGTTTCAAGGTAAAAGATGTTTGCTCTGGAAAACTGATTTGGAGAGAGTGCCTCCTATTGTATGTATAGATAGGCAAATTCCCGTAATCCATAATCTCTGTGTTCCCAACAAGGAAGGGGAAGGAATGCTTGCTTACACATTCGGATTCCAGAATGGAACATTTGGAGAAGTGTTCATTCATCTAGCATAGTGTACAAGGGTGCATCTAGAAACACTTATTCTGATTTTTCAGCATGTTTCTTAGAGCAGGTTTAAGGTAAAGGCAGTTTGCGCTGGAAAACCAAGTTGTGGCCAGTGCCTGAACTTACATACAGTTAGGCAAGTGTCCCTAACCCAGAAACTCTGTGTTCCCAACAATGTAGTCAAAGGACAGCTGCTACACACATTCGGATCCCAGAATTGAACACGTGAAAAAGCTTTCATTCTTCTAGCACAAAGGGCAGGGATACATCTAGAAAGAATTATCCTGATTTCTCAGCATGTTTCCTAATGCTGGTTTCAAGGAAAAGGCAGTTTGCACTAAGAAAACATGTTGGAGTGAGTGCATCCCCTAATATATATAGGTAGGCCAGTTCCCCTAAACCAGAAACTCTGTGTTCAGAACAAAGTAGGTGAATGATGGTTTCCACACACATTAGGATCACAGAATGGAACATCTGCTGAAGCATTCTTTCATCTAGCAGAGTGGGCAAGGGTACACGTGGAAATACTTTCCCTGATTTCTCAGCATGTTTCATTAGCCGGTTTCAAGTTAGAGGCTGTTTGCTCTGGAAAACTGAGTTGTAGTGAGTGCCTCCCCTTATATATATGTAGGTAGCCCAGTGCCCTTAACACAGAAACTCTGTGTTCTGAACAAGGTAGGTGAAAGACGGCTGTCACACCCATTCGGGTCCAGAATGGACCATGTGTAGAAGAATTAATTTATGTAGCAGAAAGGGCAATGGTACTTCAGAAATACTTACCGAGATTTCTCAGCATGTTTCCTTGCATCAGTTTCAACGTAAAGGCAGTTTATGCTAAAAAACCGAGTTGGAGAGAGTGCCTCCCATTATATATATATAGGTAGGCCAGTGCCACTAACCCAGATACACTGTTCTACCAACAAAGTAGGAGAAGGACAACTTCCACAATCTCTCAGTCCAAGAATTGAACATTGGAGAAGAGTTCATTCATTCAGTACAAACAGCAAGGGCACATCTAGAAACAGCCTGACTTCTAAGCATGTTTCTTAGAGTCGGTCTAAAGGTAAAGGCAGTTTGCACTGGAAAACTGAGTTGGAGTGAGTGCCTTCCCTTATATATATAGGTAGGCTAGTACTACTAACTCAAAACTCTGTGTTCCCAACAAGGTAGGTGTAAGGCAGATTCAACAAACATTCCGATCCCACAGTGGAACATGTGGAAAAGCATTCATTCATCTAGCACAAAGGTCAAAGATACATCTAGAAACACCCTGATTTCTCAGCATGTTTCCTGCAACCAGTTGCAAGGTAAAGCCAGTTTGTGATGGAAAAGCGATTTGGAGCAGGTGCCTTTCCTTATGTATAGAGGTAGGGCACTGACCCTAACCCAGAAATTCTGTGTTCCCAACAAGGTAGGTGAAGGGTGGCTTATACACACATTCAGACTCAGAATGGAACATTTGGAGAAGTGTTCATTCATCTAGCACAATGCACAATGGTACACTTAGAAACACTTAGCCTGATTTCTAAGCATGTTTCCTAGAGCTGGTTTCAAGGTAAAGGCAGTTTGCTCTGGAAAACTGAGTTGGAGCGAGTGCCTCCCCTTTTATATAGCTAGGCCATTGCTTCTAACAAACAAACTCTGTGATCCGAACAAAGTAGGTGAGGACGGCTAGCACACACATTCAGATCTTATAATGGAAAATGTGGAGAAACATTCATTTATTTAGCACAAAGAGAAAGTGTACATCTAGAAACAATTACCCTGATTTCTTAGCATGTTTCCTATAGTCGGTTTCAAGGTAAAGGCAGTTTGCGCTAATAAATGACTTGGAGAGAGGATCTCCCCTAATATATATAGGTAGGCCAGTGACTCTAACCCAGTAACTCTATGTTCACAACAAGGTTTTTGAAGGTTGGCTTACACAAACATTTGGATCCCAGAATGGAACATGATGAGAAGCGTTCTCTAATCTAGCTCAAAGGGGAAAGATATATCTTGAAATACATACCCTCTTTTTCAGAATGTTTCTTTGAACTGGTTTCAATGTAAAAGCAGTTTGTACTGTAAATCGAGTTGGATTGAGAGCCTTCCCTTATATATACAGGTTGGCCAGTGCCCCTATCCCAGAAACTGTGTTAACAACAAGGTAGGTGAAGGATTGCTTCCAAACACATTTGGATCCCAGAATGGATAATGTGGAGAAATGTTCAATCATTTAACACAAAGGGTAATGTACATCTAGCAACACATACCCTGATTTCTCTGCATGTTTCCTAGAGCTGGTTTCAAGGTAAAGGCAGTTTGCGCTAGAAAGCCGAGTTGGAGCTAGTTCCTCCCTTTATATATATATAAGTAAGCCAGTGCCACTAATCCAGAAACTCTGTATTCCCAACAGGGTAGTTGATGGACGGCTTCCACACACATTTGGATCCCAGAATGGAACATGTGAGGAAGCGTTCCTTAATCAAGCAGAAAGAGCAATTTAGAAACATTTACCCTGTTTTCTCAGCATGTTTCCTAGAGCTGGTTTCAAAGTAAAGGCAGTTTGCTCCGGAAAACCAAGTTGGGGCCAGTGCCTCAACTTATATATATAGGTAGGCCAGTGCCCCTTACCCAGAAACTCTGTGTTGCCATCAAGGTAGGTGAAGGACGGCTTCCACGTACATTCAGATCCCAGAATGGATAATGTGCAGAAGCGTTCATTCATCTAGCACAAACGGTAATGTAAATCTAGCAACACTTACCCTGATTTTTCAATATGTTTCCTAGAGCCGGTTTCAAGGTAAAGGCAGAATGCTTTGGAAAACCGAGTTGGAATGAGTGCCTCCCCATATATATATATAAACAGGACAGTGCCACTAACCCAGAAACTCTATTCCCAACAAGGTAGTGGAGGGTCGGCTTCCACACTCATTTGGATCCCAGAATGGAACATGTGCAGAAGCTCTCTTTAATCAAACAGAATGGTCAATGTTATACCTAGAAACTACTACCCTGTTTTCTCAGCATGTTTCCTCATGCCAGTTTCAAGGTAAAGGCAGTTTGCTCTGAAAAACCGAGTTGGGGCCAGTGCCTCAACTTATATATACAGATAGATCAGTGTCTCTAACCCAGAAACTGTGTTTCCAACAAGGTAGGTGAAGGATGACTTCCACACACATATGGATCCAAGAATGGAATATGTGCAAAAGCTTTCATTCATCTGGCACAAAGGGCAAATTTACATCTTGAAATGCCCTGATTTCTCAGTATGTTTTCTACAGCTGGTTTCAAGGTAATGAATGTTTGCACTAAAAAACTGAGTTGGAGCAAGTGCCTTCACTAATATATATAGGTAGGCAGTGCCCCTAACCTAGAAACTCTTTGTCCCCAACAAGGTAAGTGAAGGACAATTTCTACACCACATTTGGATCCCAGAATGGAACACATGCAGAAGCTTTCATTGATTTAGCACAAAAAGCTAGAGTACATCTAGGAACAATTACCCTAATTTCTAAGCAAGTTTTCTAGACCCTCTCTCAAGGTAAAAGCACTTTGCATTGGAAAACCTAGGTGGAGCGAGTACCTCCCCTTATATATATAGGTAGCCCAGTGCCCCTAACCTAGAAACTCAATGTTCCCAACAAGGTAGGAGAAGGAAGGGCTTCACACACATTCAGGTTCCTGAATGGAACAAGTGAATAAGCATTCATTCATCTAGCAAAAGGGGCAAGTGTACATCTAGAAACCCTTATCCTGATTGCTCAGCATGTTTCCTGGAACAGGTTTCACGGTAAAGGCATTTTACACTGGAATTCTGAGTTGGAGCAATTGCTTCCCTTTATATATACAGATAGGCCAATGACCCTAACCTAGAAACTCTGTGTTCCCAACCAAGTAGGTGAAGGACTGTCTCCACACACATTTGGAACCCAGAAATTAACATGTGGAGAAGCTTTCATTCATCTAGCCCAAAGCACGTGTGTACATCTAGAAACAATTACCTTGATTTCTCAGCAAATTTCCTAGACCAGCTTTCAAAATAAAGCCAGATTGCTCTGTAAAACCGAGTTTGAGCTAGTGTCACTCAAAGGTAGGCCA
Source organism: Vicugna pacos (assembly GCF_048564905.1). NCBI lineage: Eukaryota > Metazoa > Chordata > Mammalia > Artiodactyla > Camelidae > Vicugna > Vicugna pacos. Next base: position 54,647,762 of record NW_027328740.1, read on the forward strand.
GTGCCACTAACCCAAAAACTCTGTGTTTCCAACAATGTACATGAAGGAAGGCTTCCACACATATTTGGATCCCAGAATGAAACATCTGGAAAAGCATTCATTCATCTAGCACAAAGGAAAATGTTACATAGAGAAACACACTGATTTCTCATCATGTATCATGGAGCTGCTTTCAAGGTAAAGGAAGTTTGCACAGCAAAACCAATTTGGAGCGAGTGCCACCCCTTATATATATAGGAAGGACCATGCCCCTAAGCCAGGAACTCTGTGTTCCCAACAAGGCAGGTGAAGATTGGCTTACACACATATATGGATCCCAAAATGGAACATGTGGAGAAGTGTTCATTCATGTAGCACAAAGGGCAAGTGTAAATCTAGACACACTTACCCTGACTTCTCAACATATTCCCTAAGGCCAGTTTCATGGTAAAGGCCATTTGTGCTGGAAATGTATTGGAGTGAGTGCCTCCACTTATATATATATATATAGGTAGGCAATTGCCCCTAACACAGAAACACAGCATTCCCAACAAGGTAGGTGAAGAATGACTTCCACACACTTTCGGTTTCCAGAATGGACCATGTGGTGAAGCATTCATTCATCTAGCACAAAGGACAAGGGTACATGTAGAAACACTTACCATGATTTCTCAGCATGTTTTCTTGAGCAGGTTTCAAATTAAACACAGTTTGCACTAGAAAACCAAGTTGGAGTTACTGCCTCCTCTTATAAATATTTAGATAGGCCAGTAACCCTAACCCAGAAATTCTGTGTTCCCAACAAGTTAGTAAAAGGATGGCTTCCACACACATTTGGATCCCAGAATGGAACATGTGGACAAGAGTTTATTCATCTGGCACAAAAGGCAAGTGTATAATCTAGAAGCACTAACCCTGATTTCTCAGCATGTTTCCTAGATCTGGTTTTAATGTAAAGGAAGTTTGCACTGGAAAATTGAGTTGGAGCTAGTGCCTTCCCTTATATATATAGGTAGGCCAGTGCCCCAACCCAGAAACTCTGTCTCTCCAACAACATAGGTGAAGGACTGATTCCACACACTATAGATTCCCAAAATGGAACATGTGGAGAAGCATTCATTGATCTAGCACAAAGGTCAAGGGTACATCTAGAAACATTTACCCTGATTTCTCAATATATTTCCTATGGCAGGTTTTATGGTAAAGGCATTTTGTGCTGGAAAATCGAGTTGGAGTGAGTCCTCTCCTTAAATATATATAGGTAGGCCAGTGTCCCTAACCCAGTAACTCTGTATTCCCCACAAGGTAGGTGAAGACCTGCTTGCACATACATTCGGAACATATAGTGAAATATGTGGAGAAGCATACATTCACCTAGAACAAAGATCAAGGGTATATCTAGAAACATTTACCCTGATTTCTCAGTATGTTTCCTAAAGACAGTTTCAAGATAAAGATAGCTTGCACTTAAAAACCGAGTTGGAAAGAGGGCCAACCCTTATATATATAGTTTTATAGGGCCCCTAATCCAGAAAGTTTGTGTTCCCAACAAAGTAGTTGAAGAAAAGCTTCCACACACATTCAGATTCCTGAATGGAATATGTGGAGAAACGTACTTTCATATAACACAAATGGCAAGTGTACATCTAGATACAGTAACCTTGATTTCAGAGCATGGATCCTAGAGCCTGTACAAGGTAAAGGACTTTTGCGATGGAAAACCTAGTTGGAGAGAGTACCTCCCCATAGATATGTAAGTAGCATAGATCCCCTAAGCCAGAAACTCTGTGTTACCAACAAGCTAGCTGAAGGATGGCTTCCACATACATTCAGATCTCAGAAGTGAGCATGTGGAGAGGCGTTCATTCATCCAACATAAAGGACCTGGTTGCATCTAGAAACACTGTCTCTGAATTCTCAGCATGTTTCCTAGAGCCGGTTTCCAAGTAAATGCAGTTTGTTCTAGAAAACTGAGTTGGAGTGAGTGCCCCCCCATTGATATGTAAGTAGCATAGGTCCCCTAAGCCAGAAAGTCTCTGTTCCCAACAAGATAGCTGAAGGACTGCTTCCACACATATTCAGATCGCAGAAGTGAGCATGTGGAGAGGCGTTCATTTATCCAGCATAAAGGGGCTGAGTACATGTAGAAACACTGACTTTGATTTCTCAGCATGTTTCCTAGAGCCTGTTTCCAAGTAATGGCAGTTTGGCATGGAAAACCATGCAGAGGCGAGTGCCTCTCCATACATATCTAAGTAATGTAGTTCTTCTAAGTCAGAAACTCTGTGTTCCCAACAAGCCAACTGAAGTATGGCTTCCACACACATTTAGAACTCAGAAGTGAGCATGTGGAGAGGCATTCATTTATGCAGCATAAAGGGCTTGGGTACATCAAGAAACACTTACTCTGATATCTCAGCAGGTTTCCTAGAACTGGTTTCCAAGTAAAGGCAGTTTGTGCTGGAAAACTGAGTTTGAGTGATTGCCTCAGTATAGATATATAAATAGTGAAGTTCCCCTAAGCCAAAAACTCTGAGTTGCAAACAAGCTAGCTGAAGGATGGTTTCCACACACATTCATATCTGATATTAGCATGTGGAGAGGCATTCATTCATCCAGCATAAAGGGCCTGGGTACATGTAGAAACACTTATTCCATTTTCTCAGCAGGTTTCCTAGAGCTGGTTTCCAAATAAGTCAGTTTCTGCTGAAAAAACAAGTTGGAGCTTCTGCCTCCCCATAGATATGTAAGTACCATTGTACCCCTAAGCCAGAAACACTGTATTCCAACAAGATAGCTGAAGGACGGCTTCCACACACATTCAATTCTCAGAAGTGAGCATGTAGAGAGGCCTTCATTCATCTAGCATAATGGGCCTGGGTAGATCTAGAAACACTTACTCTGATTTCTCAGCATGTTTTCTAGAGCCGATTGCCAACTAAAGGCAATTTGTGTGGAAAAACGTGTTGGAGTGAGTGCCCCCATAGATATGTAAGTAACGTAGTTCTCCTAAGCCAGAGACTCTGTGTTCTCAAAACCTAACTGAAGCATGGCATCCACACACATTCAGAATTCAGAAGTGACCATGTGTACAGGCGTTCTTTTATCCAGCATAAAGGGCCTCTGGAAATCTAGAAACACTAACTCTCAATTCTCATCAGGTTTCCTGGAGCTGGTTTCCAAGTAAAGACAGTTTGCACTGGAAAACCAAGTTGAAAGGACTGCCTCCCCATAGATATATAAGTAGCATAGTTCCACTAAGCCAGAACTCTGTGTTCCCAACAAGCTAACTAAAGGACGTCTTCCACACAGATACATATCTGAGAAGTAAGCATGTGGAGAGGCATTCATTCAGCCAGTAAAAACGACCTGGGTACATCTAAAAACACTTACACTGATTTCTTAGTATGTTTTCTAGAGCCGGTTTCCAAGTAAAGGCAGTTAGCATGGAAAACCATTTGGAGTGAGTACCTCCACATAGACATATAACTAACGTAGTTCTCCTAAGCCAGAAACTCTGTATTCTCAAAATCTAGCTGAAGGATGGCTTCCATACACATTCAGACCTCAGAAGTGAGCATTTGGAGAGGCATTCATTCATATAGCATGAAGGGGATTGGTAGCACTGGAAAAACTTACTCTGATTTCTCAGCAAGGATCCTTGAGCCAGTTTCGAAATAAAGGCAGTTTGTGTTGGAATACCCATTTGGAGAAAGTGCTTCCCGATAGACATGTAAGTTACATAGTTCCCCTCACCTAAAACTCTGTGTTCCCAACACATCACATGCATGACAGCTTCAACACACATTCAGCTCTGAGATGTGAGCATGTGGAGAAACGTTGTTTCATCCAGCATAAATAGCATGGTTATACCAAGGAACACTTACTGTGATTTCTCAGCATGGTTCCCTGAGGCTGTTTCTAAATTAAGGCACTTAGCGATGGAAAACACATTGCAGTGAGTGCCTTCCTTTAGATATTTTAGTAGCGTAGTTCGCCTCATCATGAAAATCTGTGTTCCCAGCACACTACACGGAAGTGACGGCTTCCACATACATTCAGATCTGAGATGTGAGCATGTGGAGAGCCGACCTTCCATCCAGCATAAAGGGCATGGTTACACCTAGGAACTTTTACTCTAATTTCTCAGCATGGTTCCTAGAATAAGTTTTGATATTAAGGCACTTTGTTCTGGAATACATAGTTGGAGCGGGTGCTTCCCCATAGACGTGTATGTTACACAGAACCGCGCACCACGAAAATCTGTGTTCCCAACATGCTTCATCCATGATGGCTTTGACACACATTCAGATCTGAAATTTGAGCATGAGGGGAGCTGTTCTCTTATTCAGCATAAAGAGCTTTGTTCTAACTGGGAGCATGCACTCTGATTTCTCAACATGGTTCTTAGAGCCAGTTTCCAAGTAATAGGCATTTAGGGCTGGAAAACACATTTGAAGCAAGCGCCTTCCCTGAGACATTTTAGTAGCATAGTTCCGCTCACCACGAAAATCTGTGTTCACAACATGCTACATGCATGACAGCTTCCACACACATTCAGATTTGAGATGTGAACATGTGGAGAGCCGTTCTTCCATCCAGCATAAAGAGCATGGTTCCACCTAAGAACTCTTACTCTGATTTCTCAGCATGGTTCCTAGAGTCAGTTTTGAAATTAAGGCATTTGGTACTGCAATACACACTTGGAGAGAGTGCTTCCAATAGACATGTAATTTTGATACTACCCATCTCCTCAAAACTCTGTATTCCCAACATGCTAAATGCATGATAGCTTTGACACACATTCAGATCTCAGATATGAGCATGTGTTGAGCCGATTTCTCATGCAGAATAAATGGCATGCTTTTACCTAGGTATACTTATGCTGATTTCTCAGCATGGTTCCTACAGCTATTTTTGAAATAAAGGCAGTTTCTGCTGGCATATCCAGTTAGAGGGAGTGCTTCCCCATGGACAAGTAAGTTCCACAGTTACCCTTAACACAAAACTATGTTCCCAGCATGTTACATGCATGATGCCTTTGACACACAGTCAGATCTGAGATGTGAGTATGAGGAGAGCCGAATTTCCATCAATCATAAAGGACATGGTTTTACCTTGGAACACTTACTCTGATTTCTCAGCATGGTTCCTACAGTCAGCTTTGAAATTAAGGCACTTAGTCCTAGAATACATATTTGAAAAGAGTGCTTCCCTATAGACATGTATGTTACACAGAACTGCACACCACAAAAATCTGTGTTCCCAACATGCCTCATTCATGATGGCTTTGACAGAGATTCAGGTCTGAGATGTGAGTATGTGGAGAGCCATTCTTTCATCCAGTATAAAGGGCATGGTTACACCTAGGAACACTTATTACTCTAATTTCTCATGATGGAACCTACACCCAGTTTTAAAATAAAGGCAGTTTGTGCTAGAATACCTAGTTGGAGGAATTGCTTCCCCATGGACATGTAAGTTACATAGTACCTGTCACCATGAAACTGTGTCCCTTACATGCCACATGCATGCCTGTTTCAACACACATTCATATCTGAGATATGAGCTTGTGGGGAGTCGTTCTTTCACTCAGCATAAAGGGCATGCTTATACCTAGGAACACTTACTCTGATTTCTCAGCAAGGATCCTTGAGCCAGTTTTGAAATTAAGACAGTTTGTGATGGAACACACAGTTGGATCGAGTGATTCCCCATAGAGATGTATGTTACATAGTACCCCTCACCAGGAAACTCTGTGTTCCCAACACGCCACATGCATGACTGCATCGACACACATTCAGATTACAGTTGTGAGTACGTGGAGGGCCGTTCTTTCTTCCACCATAAATGGCATGGTTATATCTAGGAACACTTACTCTGATTTCTCAGCATGGTTCCTAGAGTCAGTTATGAAATTAAGTCACTTTGTTCTGGAATACACAGTTGGAACTATTGCTTCCCAATAGACATGTAATTTTCATAGTACCCCTATCCACGAAACTCTGTGTTCCCAACAGGCTGAATGCATGACTGCTTCAACACACATTCAGATGTGAGATGTGAGAATGTGGGGAGCTGTTCTTTCATTCAGCATAAAGGGCATGGTTATACCTGGGAACACTTACTCTGATTTATCAACATGGTTCTTAGAGCCAGTTTCCAAGTAAGAGGCATTTAGTGCTGGAAAACACATTTGGAGCAAAGGCTTTCCCTTAGACATTTTAGTAGTATAATTCCCCTCACCACGAAAATCTGTGTTGTCATCACACTACATGCATAACGGCTTCCACACACATTCAGATCTGAGATGTGAGCATGTGGGGAGCCGTTCTTCCATCCAGCATAAAGGGCATGGTTACACCTAGGAACTCTTACTCTTATTTCTCAGCATGGCTCCTAGAATCAGTTATGAAATTAAGGCTCTTTGAGCTGAAATACACAGTTGGAGCGATTGCTTCGCCATAGACATGTAATTTTGATAGTACTCTTCTCCATGAAACTCTGTTCTCAACATGCTACATGCATGATGGCTTTGACATACAATCAGATCTGAGATGTGAGCTTGAGAGCCGTTCTTTCATCCAGCATAAATGCCATGATTAAACCTAGGAACACTTACTCTGATTTCTCAACATGTTTCCTAGAGCCACTCTCAAAATAAAGGCAGTTTGCGCTGGAATACCAAGTTAGAGGGAGTGCTTCCCCAAGGACATGTAAGTTACATAGTACCCCTCACCACGAAACTCTGTGTACCCAACACGCCACATGCATGATGGCATCAACATTCAGAGCCCAGATGTGAGCATGTGGAGAGCCGTTCTCTCATCCAGCATAAATGGCATACTTATACCTAGGAACACTTAACACTGATTTCTCATCATGGTTCCTAGAGCCATTTTTGAAATAAAGGCAGTTAGTGCTGGTATAACCAGTTGGAGGGATTGCTTTCCCATGGACATGTCAGTTCCACAGTTACCCTCAACACAAAACAGTGTGTTCCCACACATTACATGCATGACAGTTATGACACACATTCAGATCTGAGATGTGAGTATTTGGATAGCTGAATTTCCATCCAGCATAAAGGAGATGGTTTAACCGAGGCACACTTACTTTGATTTCTCAGCATGATTCCTACAGCCAGTTTTGAAATAAAGGCAGTTTGTGCTTGAAAACCAAGTTGGTTTAGTGCCTCCCCATAGACATGGAAGAAGTGTAGTTCACCTCACCATAAAACTCTGTGTTCCCAACAAGCTACATGCATGACGGCTTCCACACACATTCAAATCTCAGATGTGATCATATGGAGAGGTGTTCTTTCATACATCATAAAGAGCTTGGTTTCACCTAGGGACACTAACTCTGATTTCTCAGCATGGTTCCTAGGTCCATTTTCAAAATAAAGGCAGTTTGTGCTGGAAGACCCAGTTGGAGGGAATGCCTCCCCATAGACATGTAATGGCAATCCAGAGTTTCTGGGTTAGGAGAACTATGCTACTTACATATCTGTGTGGAACCACTCGTTCCAGTTATGTTTTCCCAAGCAAAGTGCCTTTCCTGTCAAACGGGTTCTAGAAAACATGCTGAGAAATCAGATTAAGTTTTTCTATATGTACACATGCCATTATAAAAGATGAAAGAACGCATCTCCAGATTTTGCATTCTGGGATCCAAATGTGTGTGGAAACTTTCCTAGCTAGCTTGTTAACACAAAGTTTCTTGGTTAGGGGCACTACGCTACTTTCATATCTATGAGGATGCAGTTGCTCCAGCTTGCGTTTCCAGTGCAATATGCCTTTCCCTTAAAACCAGCTCTAGGTAATATGCTGAGGTGTCTGAATAATTGTTTCTAGATATACCCAGGCTCTTTATGCTAGATGAAAGAACGCCTCTCCACACGCTCCATTCTGGGATCTGAATGTATGTGCAGGCTGTCCTTCAGCTAAATTTTTGGTAACAGAGAGTTTCTGGGTCAGGGATCTTCTTTATTGACATTATCTATGGGGAGGCACTGGCTAAAGCAAGTTTTTGCAACTCAAAGTGCCTTTCCCTTGAAACCAGCTCTAGAAAACATACTGAGATATCAAAGTAAGTGTTTCTAGATTTACTCACGTCTTTTATTGTGGAAGAAAAAACGCCTCTCCACATACACCATTCTGGGATCCGAATGTGTGTGGAAGCCATCCTTCAGCTAATTTCTTTGCAACACATAACTTCTGGGTAATGAGAAATATGCTACTTACATATCTATGTGGAGGCAGTGGCTTCAGGTCGGTTTTCCAGTGCAAAGTGTCTTTCTTTGGAACTGGCTCTAGGAAACATACTGAGAAATCAGAGTAAGTGTTTCTAGAAGTACCCATTCCCTTTATACTAGATGAAAGAACGCCTCTCCACATACTCCATTCTAGGAACCAAATGTGTGTGGAAGCCTTCTTTCAGCTAGCTTGTTGGCAACACAGAGTTTCTGGGTTAGGGGAACAACAGTACTTACATATCTATGGGTAGGCACTGACTCCAGCTCGGTTTTCCAGCACAAAGTGTATTTCCCTTGAAATGGGCTCTAGGAAACATGCTTAGAAATCAGAGTAAGTGTTTCTATATGTACCCATGCCCTTTATTCTAGATGAAAGATCGCCTATCTACATGTCTCATTCTCAGATACGAGTGTGTGTGGAAGCTGTCTTTCAGCTATCTTGTTGGCAACAAACAGTTTCTGATTTTGTGAATCTACCTTATTTGCATATCTATGGGGAAGCACTGGCTAAAGCATGGTTTTCCAGTGCAAAGTGCATTTCTCTTGAAACTGTCTCTAGGAAATAGGCTGAGATAACAAGGGTAAGTGTTCCTATATATACCCAAGATACTTTATGTTAGAAGTAAGAACGCCTCTCCACAAGCTCCATTCTGGGATCCAGATGTGTGTGGAATCCTTCCTTCAGCTAAATTGTTGGCAACACTGAATTTCTGGGTTAGGGGAACTACGCTTCTTACATATCTATGGGAAGGCTCTCGCTCCAGCTCCGTTTTCCAGCGCAAAGTGATTTTCCCTTGAAAAGGCTCTAGGAACCATGCTGAGGAATTAGACTAAGTGTTTCTTGATGTACTCATGCCCTTTTTGCAAGATGAAAGAACACCGCTCCACATACACTATTCTGGGATCCAAATGTGTGTCAAAATTTTTCTTCAGCTAGCTTGTTGGCAATGCAGAGTTCCTGCATTAGGGGAACTAGGCTACTTACATATCTACCATAGTCACTAGCTCCAGCTTATTTCTTCAGTGCAAAGTGCCTTTCCACTGAAACCGGCTCTAGGAAACATGCTGAGATATCAGTGTAAGTGTTTCTAGATGTACGCATGCCCTTTATGCTAGTAGAAAGGATGCCTCTCCACATGCTGCATTCTGAGATCCAAATGTGTGTGGAAGCTTTCCATCAGCTAGCTTGTTGGCAACACAGAGTTTCTGGGCTAGAGGAACTTCGGTATTTACGTATCTATGGGGAGGCATTCACTCCAGCTTCATCTTCCAGTGCAAAGTGCCTTTCCATTTCAACCGACTCTAGGAAAGATGATGAGAAATCAGAGTATGTGTTTCTAGATGTACCCATACCCTTTATGGTGGAAGGAAGAACGCCTCTCCACGTGCTCCATTCTTTGACCTGAATGTGTGTATAAGCCGTCCTTCATCTAGCTTGTTGGGAAAACATAGTTTCTAGGTCAGGGGAACTATGATACTTATATATCTACTGGAGGCACTCGATCCAGCTCAGTTTTCCAGTGCAGAGTGCCTTTCCCTTGATACTGGCTCTAGGAAATATGCTGAGAAATCAGAGTATGTATAGATGTACCCATGCCATTTATGCTAGATGAAAGAATGCCTCTCCACATGCTACATTCTGGGATCTGAGTGTGTGTGTGGAAACCATCCTTCAGCTAGCTTGTTGGTAACAGTGTTTCTGAGTTGGGGGAATTACTTTATTTGCAAATCAATGGGGAGGCACTGGCTAAAGCATGGTTTTCCAGCATGAAAGACCTTCCCCTTGAAACCAGCTCTAGGAAACATTCTGAGAAATCAGAGTATGTGTTCTAGATGCTCCCATGCCCTTTATGGTGGAAGAAAGAATGCATCTCCACGTGCTCCATTCTTTGATCTGAATGTGTGTGTACACCGTCTTTGAGCTAGATTGTTGGCAACAGAATTTCTGGGTTAGCGGTAATATGCTACTTTCATATCTATGTGAAGGCACTGGCTCCAGCTGTTTCCCAGCACAAAGGGCCTTTCCCTTGAAATCAGCTTTAGGAAACATGCTGAGAATTAAGAGTAAGTGTTTCTTCATGTACCCATGCCCCTTATGCTAGATGAAAGAACGCCTCTCCACTTGTTCCATTCTGGTATCCAAATGGTTGTGGAAGCTGTCCTTCAGCCAGCTTTATGGCAACACAGAGTTTCCAGGTTGGTGGAACTACACTACTTACATATCTGTGGGGATGCTCTGGCTCCAGATTGGTTTTCCTGCCCAAAGTGCCTTTCCTTTGAATCCAGCTATAGGAAACAGGCTGATAAGTCAGAGTAATTGTTTATAGATGTACCATGACCCTACTGCTAGATAAAAGAACGCCTCTCCATGTGTTCCATTCTTGGAACAGAATGTGTGTGAAAGCCGTCTTTCAGCTAGCTTGTTGGCAACACAGAGCTTCTGGGTAAGGAGAACTTCGCTACTTACATATCTATGGGGAGGCACTCACTCCAACTCGGTTTTGCAGTGCAAATCGCCTTTACTTGGAAACTGGCTCTAGGAAACATGCTGAGAAATCAGTCAGTGTTTCTAGGTGTACTCGGGCCCTTTATGTTGCATTAATAAATGCCTCTCCACATTCTCACTTCTGAGATCTGAAGGTGTGTGGAAGCCATCCTTCAGCTGGCTTGTTGGGAACACAGAGTTTCTGGGTTAGGGGAAGTACGCTACTTATATATCTATGGGGAGGCATTCATTTCAACTTGGTTTTCCAGTGCAAGCTGCTTTTACTTGGAAACCAGCTCTAGGAAACATGCTGAGAAATCAGAGACATGGTTTCTATTTGTACCCAGGCCCTTTATGCTGGATGAATGAACACCTCTCCACATGCTCACTTCTGAGATCTGAATGTGTGTGGAAACCATCCTTTAGCTAGCTTGTTCAGAATATGTGATTTGAATCCTTTATTCAATCTCGTCTGCTTTGATAGCCATGTTTTAGGACTTTTTGTTGCTGCAAACAGTGGGTTCATGTGTCTGTGAAACTTCCGTCTCTTGATTGGTTCCTATATAGTCATTCTGTACTCCCTAAGTACACATAGCTTGGAGCCGGGACACAAAGCCCTCTCTACCTTTGTCTCCCACATCACAGCAGTTGTCTTCTTTTTTGGGCCTGCACATTTGTGTTTCTGAGACCTGCAGCTACTTTGCCTATTGATAAAGCAGTTGCTGTGTTCTACACGATGATAACTCCCATGTTAAATCCTTTAATCTATACCTTGAGAAATGACCAGATGTAAAATGCCTTTAGGAAATTATGTAGTAGGAAAGTAATTTCAGGTTATCAATAAAATATGTGTGGAGTCCAATGTTCATTCAACTGATGAAAAGATCAAAAGGATGTTATTGGGGATTTCAGCAAAGAATATCTATGAGATAAAGACAAAAATTAACCACTAAAAATCATTGATTCTGCATGGAGGGGATAAGAAATGGATGCAAGAAAAGGGAGAAACACCTAGCCCAGGACTAAACTTTGCTTGAAACATTCTAGTAGATTGGGGCTTAATATTACTTGTTTCTTTAATGTACATTGATTAGTAAGCTTTCATTGTAATAAAATAAAATAAAATAAAAACATCTTGTTATTGAACAATAATCTTTATAACAATCCAAAGTAGGCACTGCTATTATCTCCATTTTGCAGGTCAGGAAACAAACACAAGGGGGAAAGTTCCAGAACAGAAATATTAAAGAACCAGTAACCAGAATCTAACAGACCCCTCAGACCATGTTCTTATGCCACTGTCATACACTGCCAGGCAATAAGATAGAAAGGTAGTGCAATTATACTATTTACCATTTATTGAGATAGGACTGTGCTGGAATATATAATGCATGTATGTATATGTTACATACTTAGTTGTATGCATAATTATTATACTAATATATAAATTAGTTTATTACATATAACTAAATTCTAAAACTTTGTATTAATAACTTTGCCCATTTTAATACATTATACTTGATAGTCGTGTGTTGACTGTAACACTGTAGGATGTAACCACTTTAAGAGTATAAATGCAGTGGACCATTTAACCTCCAATGGGTAGTAAAGCATATTACACCACATTTCCAAATTTCTTTGTAGCATTCAGAATCATTTTCTATCACTCATTTCACCATCTTATGCTGATAACCCATCAGAAAAAGTAGTGGTTCAAGTAAAATAATATTTTAATATGAGGCATGAATTTCAATTTATAACATAAATAAATAGTCATACCCCATAAAGTACTTACCTACTTGATAATAGTAGTTTCTACAAGTAGCACAATGTCTGGTTCACAAAAAATGCTGAATTAATAAAGGCAGATATAATGCATGATGAATAAATTTAATAAAATACATTCTAAGTAAGATAGAGAAAGAAAAATACCATATGATATCACTCATATATGGAATCTAAAAAAAAGGAAAAAAGACACAAATGAACTTATTTACAAAACAGAAACATACTACAGATACAGAAAACAAACTTAGGGTTACCAGTGGAGGAAAGGTGGTGAAAAGGGATAAATTGGGAGTTCAAGATTTGCAGATACTAATAAATACATAAAAATTAAAGTTAAGTTTCTACTGTCTAAGAGCAAGGAACTATATTCAATATCTTACAGTAACCTATAATGAAAAAGAATAAGATAACAAATATATATATATGTGTGTGTGTGTGTATGATTGAAACATTATGCTGTACACCAGAAATTGACACATTATATACTGATGAGACCTCAATTTAAAAAAATACAGAGCAAAAAATTACTGCTGGAGACTAGGACACTTTTTCTACCTTTATCTTTTTCAGACTCTGTGAAGAATTCTAGCTATATTTCTTTGAGAAACCACAATTTGTTTCACCTCCTGCTTAAAGTATGATTAAGAAAGAAATTGAAACTGAGGATGTCATCATATGAACAAATTTCTTGCCTTGATATTCTCCCTGCTCTTAGCCAGATTTCTTCATTTTATGAATGTGAATAGGATTCTAAGAAGCAAAATATGGTGTTTGTAATCTTCTTCATTTTCTATATGGGAGCCATGCTGGGAAATTTGCTTATTACTGTGACCAGCAAGTCCAGCTGGACACTTGGGATTCCCCATGTACTTCTTCCTATTTTGTCTTTGATTGATACCTGCTTTTCAACTTCCTTGGACCCCAAACTAATTGTAGATGCAGTCTGCAAAGAAAATAATGTCCTACAATGAGTGCATGACTTAAGTATTTTCACTGCATTTATTTGGCATCATGGAGGTCTTTGTTCTCCTCATGGCCATGGATTACTATGTAGCCATCTGCAAGCCCTTGTGTTACCCAGGTATCATGAGCTGCCAGGTCTGCATCATCTTGATTGTTCTTGTATGGATAGGGTCTTTTAGATTAACCTGGCCTTGAGATTACCTTTTTGTGGGTCCAATTTGATTGATGAATTCTGTGATATGCAGCCCTTGTAGAAACTTGCAAGCATGGATATTTATGTGATGAAACTGTTGGTGCTGTTTAATAGTGGGGCCATTTGCACAAGCAATTTTCTAATTCTGATAATTTAATACACAGTTATCTTGCATTTAGTGCAAAAGCACAGTACAGAGGGAGAAAAAAAGCTCTCTTGCACGTCCCACATCACTGTAGTTGTCTTATTTTTGGTCCATGTACATTTATATATATCCACTCCCCCAACCACATTCCCCACAGGCAAGATGGTGGCAGTATTTTATACTATTGGAACATCCTTTCTCAATTCACTCATCTACACGCTAATGAATGCAGAAGTGAAAAATGCCATGAGAAAGTTATAGCATATCAAAACTTCATCAGAAAACAAAAGATGAATTGAAACATAGTTTGACTGAATCTGTACAGATATCAAACATGAGGGTGTCTGATTATTGTGGGAAGGACATATAATCATTTATGATTGTGAGTTGTATCTTTTTGAGTCTACATGCAAAATGAATGACAGTCTTCTTATAGTTAATTTTTTCCTTTTTTAAAAAAAATTTTATTGAGTTATAGTCAGTTTATAATGTTGTGTAAGTCTTCTTATACTTTAAGTGGCCCAAACTTACCAATTCAAACTGTGTCTCCAGTCAAAGTTTATTCAAATAAATTCAGAAAAATGGCATTAAATTTTCTTCTTATTAATTCTTTTTTCCTTCTGGGACATTACAAAGTTCAGTGTCAAACTGGTGTCTCAAAATTGGCATGTCATGCATATGTAGAGTTATATATATATAAAAGAATGGACATACCATGATTTGGTCATAAATTCATTTAACTATACCTCCATTACACCACCACATGCACACACACACAATACAGGGGTTTATGATTATTTGCATTCCAGAGAAATGAATGAATGAAGGTAAGATATATAGAAGAAAATAAAACAAGCTAATCTGTTATTGTAAATATAAAACTAAAATAATAGAGTAGGAAGAAGTTATAAAGGTAAAGAAAACCTAGGAGTTTATGTGGTTTAAAGTACTTGAAATCAAATTAAAACTGGGAGCATTACATGAATTTTTAAAACGATCTGGGACACAATGTCCATCCAATGTATAATTTTGCAGTTATCACTTATGTTCCAAAGTGATTTACCTAAAAGAGAAACTATGACTTCTATCTATCTTTTCATTTTAGGAAGAAGTAGAGCACCTGATATATGTCAAGTGCTTTTTTGTTATCATGCTTTCAACTCAAAAAAAATAGTACAAAGTTAGGTACATCTATTGAAAGTATACAGATTAAAACTCCGAAGTCCAGAGAAGTAAGTGAATCTTACTTTGCTAAGGTTATTTTGCTAAGTAAAAAGGCAAGGTTTTAAACCACTTCCATATGTTTTCCAAGTCAGTAATATACACATCTACTCGACTTTATCCCATAATTCAAACATCTGCAAAATGGCCTAAAACACAGGAAACTTTAAGAATTGATGCAGTGATCACAAAGATCACAGGAATTGATGCAGTGATCACTGTCCTTGTTTTAGCTTCATGATGGGTGGTAGAACATAAAGATTAAGAGTATGAGCTCTAGACTCAGACTGGATGGATCTAAATCCTGGCTCTGCCACCTTGTAGCCTTGTAACATCAGGAAATACAGATGAAATTCTGGGCCTCAATTTTTCTGTGCAAATTAGAAATGAAAATAATCCATATTTTATTGGCTTGTTATGAGGTTAAAAATGATGGCACACGTAAAGAACGTTGAATAAATGAGACAACCTAGCATGCACTATGTATTTTCATTAGAAAATGCATTTTCATGAATATTTACTGAAATTTGTATTTCTATAATAACAGCCATCTTATATATACACACTAACAGTACTTTTATTTTATTATGTTGAGATATGTGCTTTCTACACCCAATTTGCTAAGTGTTTTTTTTCTTTTCATGAAAGGATGTTGTATTTCATCAAATATCTTTTCTGCATTTATTGATCTGATAACATCATTTTTATATTTTATTATATAAATGTGGTATATCACATTTAGGAAGTCAAGAATGCTTACTTGGGAAATTAATGTCTCTTCAATATATGGTATTGGGAAAACTGGATAACCACAGGCAGAAAAATAAATTTGTCTCCACCCAACCCAACTACTCACAAATATTAATTTAAAATAGACCAGACATTTAAACATAAGGCAAATCACCATAAACTCCTAGAAGTGTACATAAGAAAGAGGCCCCTGGACATTGGTCCTGAGAATGATTTTTTGGATATATTAAAACACAAGCAACAAAAGTGAAAATAAACAAATGAGAATATATCCACTAAAAAGCTTATGCACAGCAAGAGAAACAGTAAAAAGAATGAAAAGAAAACCTATAAATTGAGAGAAAATATTTACAAACCATGTATCTTCATATCCAAAATATATAAAGACAGAAACGCAATAACAAACAAACAAACCAATTAAAGACTGGGCAGAGGACCTGAAAAGATATTTCTTCCAAGGAAGGCATCAAAATGGCCAACATGCAGGTAAAACAGATGTTCAACCTCAATAATCAGGAAAATGCAAATGAAAATAAGATTCCACCTCACACTTGTTAGAACGTGTATCTTCAAGAAGACAAGCAGTAACAGGTGTTGGTGAAGATACAGAGAAAAGGGAGCCCATCCATGCACACTGTTAGTGGGAATGTAAGTGGATGCAGCCACTTTTAAAACTACTATGTAGTTTCCTCAAGAAATTAAAACTTCAACTGCAATATGATACAGTTATCAAGTTCAGGGTGTATATCTAAGGAAATTAAATGAATATCTGCACTGCCATGTTGATTACAGCACTGTTCAATATAGTCAAGATATGGAAACAACCTAAGTATCAGCCAATGGATTAAAAAATGTGATATATATATATATATATATATGTAATATATTATATATAATCTTGCATCACATGGTGTATTTGTCACACCTAATTCATTGATGTCAACAAATTTGTACATTAAATGCATCAAAAGTATTTAAAAATTATTGTATTAAAAGTAAAAAGTATACATTTCAACTAATAATTCTGTTTTTCTTCTCCAGAATCTATCCAGGATACCACATTACTTTTAGTTGTCATATTTCCTTCAGCTGCTCCAAAGGGTGACAGTTTCTCTGACTTTTCTCATCTTTGATGACCTTGACAGTTTTCAGAAATACTAGTCATACATTTTATACAGAAATCTTACATTGGGGTTTGATATTTTATTCAAGATCACACTGGGGTTATGGGTTATTGGGAGATAAACTGCAGGGGTAAATCACCCTTTTCACCACACATCAGTAGCTACATACTCTCAGTGTGACTTACCACTATTGATGCTAACCTTGATCACCTGGCTGAGAAAGTGTCATGTTTCTCCTCCATAGTTACTTTTTCCCCACATTCCACACTACCTTTTAGAAATTAGTCACTATGTACCATCAATAAAAAAAGAGATGACTCTTTGAGAGCAGAGTATCTACATAATTATTAGGAATTATTTTTGATGTGAGATTTGTCTATACTCCCCTATTATTTAGTTATTTAATTATTTATGTCATTATGAACTCATGGACTTTTATACTGTGTGTTACAGTTCAACTCATTGTTACTTATTTTGCTGCTGAATTATCTTTCCATCTTTGTCCACTGGAGGTACATTCACTCAGCTCCTGTGTCACACTGGCATATTATCATCACTGTGTGGATCTTTTCATTATTCCTTACTGTCTAGCACTACAAGATGCTCCATGTCATCTTGTCCATTCACTACCCTAGACCTAGAATCAGCCATTTCTTTAAGAGGTCCTAGTTTATTTTATTGGAGGACAGTATTAGGAAACAAGACCTGGGTACTAGAAGACAATTGTTTTTAATTCTAGTCAAAATATGTCATTTATTGCACAAATGAACATCTTTTATTGCATGCATAGGCCACCTTTATTTTTTCATAATCTAATAATGTATATTAAATGTTAAGTTCTTTATAACATCTGTTTTTCAATTGGAATGGAAGGCACATTTTAGGGAATGACTTTCCCCAGACTCCTATATTTTGCATCATTCATACTTAAATAGTCCTTCAGGGAAGACAAAAGAGAAGCATTTTTTTTCAGTCAAAATATTGTGTGAGAGTGGATTTCAGAAAGTGTGCGATGAATCTGGGATCAACTCAGATTGGCATTGAGGTCAGAAGCTAAGTCTCTTTGTGAGATCATAGAGATCCTGGCTCCCAGTGAACATCCTAAATTCTACATATGCTCTTATCATAACTGGTAAGTTTTCTAAGGCACTTGAAGAAGTGTAGAAGTTTTAGGGAACCTATAAGTGCTTTACAATCTCGAATGAGCAGATGGGAATAAAATGTGCACACAGCACCTGATGGAAATAGGCACTACTACTGGTAGATGTGGTGTGATAGATAACCAAACAGAAATATTGCTACTTGAGAATTTCAGGAAATTCTCCATGAATATGATGATTTTGCTGTATATATAGCAGAATACAATTCTCCTTCATCAATGGGTAACTGAGTACAGAGTGGTGTCAAACATGATTCAATTGTATTTATGGCAAATTCTCCTAATTCATTCATGCAACAAATATTTACTATTAAACACCTACTTTTTTGTAAAAACTTAAATTTGGCAGTAAAGAGATAAAACTCGCTTTCCTTGTGTTACTTTGTTCTAAGTTATGCCATCCTTGCATTATCATTCATATATATGTTAGTGAAATATACAAATGTGTCAGTGTCCATCTGCATCTGGATACAGATAGGTATATGGATAAAGATAGGGCATAATAGTTGTTAGAAACTGCAAACCAGTTTTCATTTCTGATTGCTGAAGAGTTGTGAAAAACACGTAGTTTGAAAACTTTTTGAAATTTGTTGAGCTGACTCACCATCTCTCATTCAAATTCTAGATCTTAATATTGCTCTAAGAATTTCACTATCCCTACTGCCTACATTAGAAGATAGTTGTTGTAGTAATATGCTAATATAAACAAATTATTTACTAAGATAAAGTTTTTGAAAGTTTTATTTTTAATGCAGCATAATTATGACATATATTAAAATATTACCCAAGGGAATATTTTAAAATGTGGGTCATCCCCCAACTTTGATACCAAGATGCAATTTTCCCATTCAGAGATCACAAATTTCATGCTATTTTGGTGCACTCCTAAAAGTAATTTATATGAATGTATCTATATGTGATCTACATTATTCTGCTGTTGATACAAATGTCACCATCCTAAGCACACAGTTTTGAACTCTTCCACTTTACAATGTAATTTAGAAGCTGTTGCATATATATCTGCTTCATTTTGGTTGATGAATGATTCAGTGATAGTTGGTCCCTGATTTATTCAGCTCACTTCTGATAGGCACTGAAGTTGTTTCCTATCTTTTGCTACCACAAAAGGGGCTGCAGTGATTATCTTTGTGCCTGTGAATGAGGTTATCTATAGCAAGTAGAATCACTAGACCTATGATTGTATACAGTTGTAATATCATCGATGTTGGAAATCACTTCATAAAGACTGCTCCTACTTAAATATCTAGCAAAAAAGCCTTGAGATTTTTTTCCACATCATTTTCAGCACTATTAAAAAGACTCTTATTAGAAGATCACTTTGTTAGTTCAATGTGTAGAAAGATATCTGTTTGGGATTTAAATTTGAACTTATTTAACTAGAATGAAGTTGAGCATATTTTCATATGCTTAATTATTTTTAATAATGTTTCTTTTGAAATTAGTTATTTTGCTGTAATTCACATGTGCTGTGTTTTAAAAGACAGATCTCTGAAATTCACTTATATTTGAGGAAATTATGCCTTTTTCTGGTATTTATGCCATAAATATATTTTACCAGTTTGACACTTATGCTATGCTATTAACTGCAGTATTATTTGGAAAATATTTGTGATGAAGTACACAAAAGCATTTGCCCATCATTGGTATATATGAATAAATAATAATTTCTTTCCTTTTTCTATCTTCTCTTACTGAAGTCAGGGTTTGGGACACTCAAGAATATAGATCCAAACAATTCTATTGAAGTTTCTATCACTTGGGGCATCCTGAGCTGATTTTCCATATTTCCTGGTGCTTAACAGGAATAAAAGTTGAAATATTATTCAGATGTTTGGCAAGTGTTCTCACTCTATTCATCTTTGTGCTGTAGCATCTGCTTTTGTTTTAAGAAAATGTTGACAGACTCAGAAAAATAATGAATAAGGGGAAGAATTTAACTTTGAACAAAACAGTATGATTTTAAAAGTACAAAGTTTAATGATAAAAGCTGAACTTGTAACAGTAAGCAACTGGAAATGTTTCAGAGGTAAAGTAAAAAGAAATCAGCTTAGTCAAAGGCAAAAGATTAAAGTAAATCACAAGATGTGCTGAACCAACTGAGTGTTCATTGCTAAAACTATGTTTCTCTCCCATTCACTTACTTCTCCCTCTCCCCCCATTCACCCACTTATGTGTGTGTGTGTGTGTGTGCGTGTGTGTGTGTGTGTGTGTGTATCTTCAGGTTTAATTAAGGAAGCTAAATTAACTATCAAATATTAAAACATAATTCTTTGAATGTTCAGAATATTTACTAGAAGTTATTTTATAAATGGCCTAGCAGGTTCAAGTAATGTGAAAGCATATTAGGGTAAGTCATGCATAAACTTTCCCTTTTTTTTGCAACATGTTATCTTACTAGGTCTTTGCTGAAAACTGGGAAAAATATTCTTCCCAGGAAATTATCCACATGCCAAATCCCCTAAAGTCATGTTTATTATACCCAAAGAATCAGTTATTTTCTCATTATCTAAATGAATCATTGTTTTCATAAGCAATCAGTTAAGTACACAGAATAAATGTCATGATTTTCATTTTATTCAGGAATAAACAACATGGAAAGTAAGTGATTACCCACTGGAAAGTGGCAGTTCCAAGAATGAGCACATGCATTTGACATCCAACGATAGTATTCATGTCTTAATATTTTTTCCTTTGCAGATTTATTACTTTTAATCTGTACTTTCTCCACTTTGATTGAAACAATGCAGCCAAATAACAGTGTAACTGAGTTCATACTCTTAGGATTGACACCAGATCCTATGAGGCAGAAAATGGTGTATGTAATCTTCTCCATTTTCTATGTGGGAAACTTGGTGGGGAATTTGTTTATTATCGTGACCATCAAGTCCAGCTGGATACTTGGGAGCCAACCGTACTTCTTCCTATTTTATTTGTCCTTGGCTAATATCTGATTTTAAACTTCAACAACCCCCAGACTAAATGTGGATGCCCTGTCTGCCAAAAAAATCGTATCTTACAATGAGTGCATGACTCAAGTCTTTGCACTACATTTCTTTGGCTGCATGGAGAACTTTGTTCTCATCCTCGTGGCTGTTGACCGTTAAATGGCCATCTGCAAACCCTTGCATTACCCAAATATCATGAGCCACCAGGTCTGCATTATCCTGGTCACTCTTGCATAGATAGGGTCTTTTATACATTCTATGGCTCAGATTGTCTTGGCCTTGAGATTGACCTTCTGTGGACCCAATCTGATTGATCACTATTGCTGTGACTTGCAGCCTTTGTTGAAACTTGCCTGCATGGACACCTATGTGATCAATCTGCTGTTGGCAACTAATAGTGGGGCCAATTGCTCCAGCAGTTATGTAATTCTGATGACCTCTTACATTCTTATTCTCCATTCCCTGCAAAACCACAGTGCAGAAGCGAGGAAGAAAGCTCTCTCCAATTGCACTTCCCACATCATTGCAGTCATCTTATTCTTTGGCCCATGTATATTTATGTATACACGACCCCCCCAACCACTTTCCCCATGGACAAGATGGTGGCAGTATTTTATACTATCGGAACATCCTTTCTGAATTTAATCATCTACACACTGAGGAATGCAGAAGTGAAAAATGCCATGAGAAATTTATGGCATGTCAAAATTACATCAGAAAGCAAAAGATGAATTGAGGGCTTTGTTTGATTAGTTATTATATCATAGTTTGGCTGAATCTGTACAGATAAAAAACATAATAGTGTATCTCATCACTCCTCAATACAATTACACTGCACCAGATTTTCTTACTTATTTTTGTACTTCTGTCCTCAGATTAGTAGCTTCCCTCACATTTTCAGCCTGACTCTTACATTGCCTGACAGTTCTGGCATGACTGATTGTAAAATACAACACACAACACGGTCTACACAATGCTTGATAAGAAAAAATACATTTATATAATCACAACCTTGCAAACACATGATCATCACAAAGAAAATGTAGCTAGTACTCTATAATTTGCAATCCCGACTATCATACATTTCAAATTAGGTCTCTTGTTTTCTCTTGAATATTTCCAGTGCAAGAAAATTAACTTTATATATCAATCAAATTCATTATGAAACCATTTTATTTTTGAAATACTTAATATTATTGAATCAAATGCTATTTTATATATAATGACATTTTAAAATAATTTTCTTATTGTTTCCTTTGGTTATTAAGATTACTGAGACTATACATATACATATACATATATATATATATGTATATACATATGTATCTATAAACATAGCATTACAAACACCTCGAGATCTTTATAAATTATGTGACTGATATGACACAAATTATAGAACACTAGCCACACTTTATTTATGGATGATCATACATCTGAAAATAAGCTACAATAATAGAAGTTTATAACACAATGAGGATAAAAAGTAAAATAATTTATGTCATCAAGACTAATAAACCTTAAAAATATAGGGAACATGCAACATATTTTCTGAAACTGAAGTACAGAAAGGTAGAATATGTTATGAAGAAAAAAGTGTATTATATTATTTTATTTAAAGTTGGGTTATATCAGTTAAATATAAGAAAGCACACAAGGCATTCTGGAAATAATCACTGTGCTTGCCTCTAGTTAGTGGACTTAGAAAATACCCATTTCTGCAGCAAGAAGCTGCTTTCTTTTTTTTTTAACATTTTTTATTGATTTATAAACTTTTTAAAATCTTGTGTCAAGTTCCAGTGTTCAGCACAATTTTTCAGTCATTCATGGACATATACACACTCATTGTCACATTTTTTTCTCTGGGAGTTATCATAAAATTTTGTGTATATCTCCCTGTGCCACACAGTGTAATCTTGTTTATCTATTCTATTTTTTTATCTATTCTACAATTTTGAAATCCCAGTCTATCCCTTCCCACCCTCCACCCCCTTGGCAACAGCAAGTCTGTATTCTCTTGTCTATGAGTCTATTTCTGTCCTGTATTTATGCTTTGTTTTTGTTTGTTTGTTAGTTTTTGTTTATTAGATTCCACATATGAGCAATCTCACATGGTATTTTTCTTTCTCTTTCTGGCTTACTTCACTTAGAATGACATTCTCCAGGAGCATCCATGTTGCTGCAAGTGGCATTATGTTGTCGGTTTTTATGGCTGAGTAGTATTCCATTGTATAAATATACCACTACTTCTTTATCCAGTCACCTGTTGATGGACATTTAGGCTGTTTCCATGTTTTGGCTATTGTAAACAGTGCTGCTATGAACATTGGGGTGCAGGTGTCATCCTGAAGTAGGGTTCTTCTGGATACAAGCCCAGGAGTGGGATTCCTGGGTCATAAGGTAAGTCTATTCCTAGTCTTTTGAGGAATCACCACACTGTTTTCCATAGTGGCTGCACCAAACTGCATTCCCACCAGCAGTGTAGTAGGGTTCCCCTTTCTCCACAGCCTCTCCAGCATTTGTCATTTGTGGATTTTTGAATGACGGCCATTCTGACTGGTGTGAGGTGATACCTCATTGTAGTTTTGATTTGCATTTCTCTGATAATTAGTAATAGTGAGCATTTTTTCATGTGCTTTTTAATCATTTGTATGTCTTCCTTGGAGAACTGCTTGTTTAGGTCTTCTGCCACTTTTGGATTGGGTTGTTTCTTTTTTTCTTATTGAGTCATATGGGCTGCTTATATATTTCGGAGATCAAGCCTTTGTCGGTTTCACTTGCAAAAATTTTCTCCCATTCCGTAGGTTTTCTTCTTGTTATACTTCTGGTTTCCTTTGCTGTGCAAAAGCTTGTAAGTTTCATTATGTCCCATTTGTTTATTCTTGCTTTTATTTCTTCTAGGAGAAAATTTTTGAAATGTATGTCAGATAATGTTTTGCCTATGTTTTCCTCTAGGAGGTTTATTGTATCTTGTCTTATGTTTAAGTCTTTAATCCATTTTGAGTTGATTTTTGTATATGGTGTTAGGGTGTGTTCTAGCTTCATTGTTTTACATGCTGCTGTCCAGTTTTCCCAAAACCATTTGCTGAAAAGACTGTCTTTATTCCATTGTATATTCTTGCCTCCTTTGTCAAAGATGAGTTGACCAAAAGTTTGTGGATTCATTTCTGGGCTCTCTATTCTGTCCATTGGTCTATGTGTCTGTTTTGGTACCAATACCATGCTGTCTTGATGACTGCAGCTCTATAGTATTGTCTGAAGTCTGGGAGAGTTATTCCTCCAACCTCTTTCTTTCTCTTCAGTAATGCTTTGGCAATTCTAGGTCTTTGATTGTTCCATATAAATTTTATTATGATTTGTTCTAGTTCTGTGAAATATGTCCTGGGTAATTGGATAGGGATTGCATTAAATCTGTAGATTGCCTTGGGAAGTGTGACCATTTAAAAAATATTGATTCTTCCAAACAAACAATCAAAAAGCACATGAGAAAATGCTCAATATCACTAATTATCAGAGAAATGCAAATCAAAACTACAGTGAGGTATCACCTCACATCAGACAGAATGGCCGTCATTCAAAAATCCACAAATGACAAATGCTGGAGAGGCTGTGGAGAAAGGGGAACCCTACTACACTGCTGGTGGGAATGCAGTTTGGTGCAGCCACTATGGAAAACAGTGTGGTGATTCCTCAAAAGACTAGGAATAGACTTTCCTTATGACCCAGGAATCCCACTCCTGGGCTTGTATCCAGAAGGAACCCTACTTCAGGATGACACCTGCACCCCAATGTTCATAGCAGCACTGTTTACAATAGCCAAAACATGGAAACAGCCTAAATGTCCATCAACAGGTGACTGGATAAAGAAGTAGTGGTATATTTATACAATGGAATACTCAGCCATAAAAACCGACAACATAATGCCACTTGCAGCAACATGGATGCTCCTGGAGAATGTCATTCTAAGTGAAGTAAGCCAGAAAGAGAAAGAAAAATACCATGTGAGATTGCTCATATGTGGAATCTAAAAAACAAAAACAAAGCATAAATACAGGACAGAAATAGACTCATAGACAAGAGAATACAGACTTGTGGTTACCAGAGGGGTGGAGGGTGGGAAGGGATAGACTGGGATTTCAAAATTGTAGAATAGATAAACAAGATTACACTGTGTAGCACAGGGAAATATACACAAAATGTTATGATAACTCCCAGAGAAAAAAATGTGACAATGAGTGTGTATATGTCCATGAATGACTGAAAAATTGTGCTGAACACTGGAATTTGACACTACATTGTAAAATGATTATAAATCAATAAAAATGTTAAAAAAGATGTCAAAACCTTTACTCATTAGGAAATGTAAATATAAGCCATAATGTGATACTACTTTGTACCTACCAGGATGTCTAGAATAAAAAAAATACAATCATAAATGTTGGTGAATTTGTAAAGAAAGTGGAGTTCTTATATATTGCTGGGGGTAATGTAAAATGATGCAGTCAATTTGGAAAAAGTTTTGGCAGCTCCTCAAATGGATAAAAATATAATGACCAATGACCCTGCAAGTCCACTTTCAAATATTTACCCAAGAGAAAGGAAAGTATATATTCACAAAAATATCTGCACATCAATGTTCATAGCAACATTGTTCATAATAGCCAAAATGGAGAAACAATCCATACATCAATCAACTAATGAACAGATAAATGCCATATCCATACAATGAAATCTTACTTGTGATAAAAAGGAAAGAAGTACTGATTCTTAACACAACAGGGATGAAACTTTAGGAACATTATGCCAAGTGGAAAAAGTAGGTGATTCCATTTACACGAAATGTCCAGAAAAGAAAATCTATATAGATTGTTTGTTTAGGGTTGCTGGTGATGGTGGTGTAAAGGAATAATGAGTGACTGCTAATGGGTAGGGACTTTCTTTTGGTGATGACAATAATGTTGCAAAATTAAATAATGTTGATGTATACTAAAACACCATTAAATATTATAATTTAAATGAGTGAATTACATAGTATTTAAATTATATACCAATAAAGCTGTTAAAAATAAACAAATGCTTAATCTAGTGATCATTTCTACAGAATAGAAGACCATATAGAAGCTATCATAAAAATTTCCTTCCCACAAATTGATTCTATTACAATCAATACATAACAGTGACTTTTAATTCCTAATTGGCATGATTAAGATTTCAAATAATCATTGTTATGTTATATAATTTAATTTATACAATTCATACAGAAAGATTCAGAAATTTTATTATTGGGAAACAAATAGCATGTAGCAAGAGAAAAGGCCACTTGTTTCTAATCTGGAAACAGTGGCCTGTGAGCAACTCCATGGACATCCACTTCAGCAGCCAAGTGCAGAACACAGTGGTGCCCAGTGTGGACAAATGTCCTACATGCTGCTGGAGTCCCATTGACTGAGGTACCTCAGGGTGTAAAAACCTGAGATCTTGGACCTTCCACTTCTATGAGCCTTTGGGCTGAGAGAGTCATTCCCTTACCCATGTTCCAAAATAATAATGTCCATTTGACTGGAGAATACACAATAAATTCACCTAAGACAAGATCCTCAAAAGATTGATGTTTGCTTTTCAAAATTAGGTGGCACAACCTTCATTATCTCCAGACCAATAAATGACTCAAAGATCAGCATAATGCAAAGGAAGCTCTGAATGTGAAAGGAAATAACCTGCATCCCAAAAGTATTTGCAGGACTTCACAAATATGAACTTGTGTGAGCTGGGAGAATATTTTGGAGGAATGAACCTTGAAAGTGTTAGATCTGAGTGCTAGGAAGAGCTTAATTCTGATAAGGACACTCTGAGTTTTGAGTGAGAACTTGGGGTTCAGCACTTCGGCAATAGCCTTTGGCAGGCGTATCCTTGGAGTCTGGACAAGCTTATGTGTTATAGCAAATTCCTGGAGGTAGATGATTTTCCTGGGAGAGAGGAGAGACTGACAAGGAATCAATCTGCCTGAGGAACTATGTGTTGGGAAAAGGGGAATACTCAAAATTTCTTGAGAAATATTGGATATAATATCTGATCCATCACTGTTACAAGAAGACCTAAAATACTATTACAATCTTCCAATTAAAGTAAAAGCTTATAAAGGCCACATTATAAATTAAGTTTTGGTGCAAGCCTGCCTCAGAGAAGGTTTGATGTGTCATTGAATATATCCTGTAATTATTTCCCTATTCTTCAAATATATCACTGGAATATTTGGATACTTAACACCTGGACAAAATTTCATGTTGATTACTTTCCAATAAGTGTCCCTATATCACAGATAAAATAGAAAATCAGAAGCAAATCATATTTTAAAAGTTATTTCAAAGATAAAAGCAAACATAAAATATATGAAGGATTCAAATTTCCCATAATAATGTTATTTAATTAATTGGTCTGATTCATGCAAAAAAAAAAGATGGATTATAGCATGTAACTATGCACTACTATAATCTCACTTAGGAAGGATCCCCAATGGAAACTTCAATGCAAGATATATTAACTTTACTATATTAAGTTTCAGAGTCTCTAGCAATTGGTCTGTAGTCCTTCTTCAAGCCCACACTGGCTGTTGCCCTCCAATGTCAACAGATCTGCACAGGAATCTGGACTAACCATCCATGGAGACTCTCAACTCCAGACCCCACTGAGGGCTAGTAAGGCAAGAAAACCAGTACCCAATCAGTGTGCCATGCATAAACAAGAACACTGAGATGATGCCCTTACCGCTCCCAAAAGGGGACAGAAAGAGCAGATCCCATCCACTATCCTTGAAGGCAGAAAGTCCAAACAGATAAAAGAATGAGAGAGCCAGGGGAGTCCTGAGCTGGCACTCCAGTTGTCCCCTCAGGAGCACTGCCTAACATTGGACATAGGGAAAAGCCTGTCAAATTTAGTCAACATGAGTGCCACTTAGCCAGTTCTGAGCACCAGATCTGGCAAAGTCAGTCACAAGAGTTGTAAAATCATAGGGGTATTAGGGAAGGCCCAAGAACAGGCATTCATAGAGCCATTAGAACATAAGTTGGATGAACACTTGCCTACCCACCCACTCCTTCTTGCATGCCCCAGAATGCCCTATACCCCTGCTAGGAAGAGATGTCTTATATAAATTGGGGGCTACTATCCTCCTAATAAGAAACAAACTGGAGACTGGCATACCCTTTGATGAAGGGCACAAGATGATAATGTTAATGATTGAGGAAAAACTTCCTTGGAGTAAACCTCAAGGTTTGGGCCCAGAGATGGGTGGACTGAGCTGTGGGAGCCAGTCCGGTGATAGCATGCCTAAAACTGGACATACATGGCCCAATAGAAAACAGTACCCTCTCCATTCGGAAGACTTTGTGGGGCATTGTCCCTGTGATGCAAGACCTAATTGGCCAGGACCTTAATAGATAATGACAATCAGTGTATAATACCACCACTGTCCCCATAAAGAAACCCAATGGGGAATACTGACTGGGACAAGACCTCAGGACAGTCACTGAATCCACTGAGTATATACATCCAGTAGTCCCTAATCCCTATACCCTGCTGGCCTCTCTACAGTCCACATGGACCTGTATTCTGTATTAGATTTAAAAGATGCCTCCTTCTGTATTCTGTTAGCCTCAGAGTCACAAGAAATGTTTGTTTTAGAGTGTCAGAACCTGAACATGCACAAAAATAACACTGCTGGACAGTTCTACCCCAAGGGTGCAAAAATTTCCCCACAATTTTAGGGCAAACTTTAGCTAAAGACCTAAAATATCTACATGTAGATTAGGGAACCCCTCTCCGGTATGTAGATGACATTCTGATCCCAAGTCCAATATAACTGGTTAGCTGAGATCATGGTAAACCTTGGCATGAAAAACATAATCAGTCAGATAATTGAGACATGCCCTACCTGCACAATACACAACCCCAGCACCAGACCCCCAAGAGTCCTCCACAGATAAGGCCCATTCAGGCCAGGAGGACACATCGTGGAGAAGATTGTCAGATTGACTTTACTGCCATTCTAGTATTGAGCAATGTCAGGTATCTCTTGGTGTCTTGGTGCTAATAGACTTCATTTTCTGGATGGATAGAAGCATCGCCCTCCAAAAAAAATAAAATAAAATAACCGAAATGACAGCTGAAGTCGCTCAGGTGTTACTATAAGAAATAATCCTCAGGCTTGGGCTCCTGGGATCCATACAAAGTGATAATGGTCCAGCATGTGTGCCTCAAGTGATGAAGGGATAACCAGTGCCCTGGGCATAAACTAGACCTTGCTCTCAGCCTAGAGATGCCATTCACCCTGGAAAATAGAGAGATCCAATCAGGCCTTGAAACTAGCCTTAGCCAAGCTACGTCAGCAAAACCAAGGAAATTGGATTTTGTCTTCCAATTGCCTGACTGTGCGTGTGGTTAGCCTCAAGGAATAAGTTAAAATTAAAGGCATTTGAAATCATATATAGTAGACCCATTCCCCAAGCCTGGAAAGAAGAGACACCTTAAGCCCTTTGAAATGACACAACTCAAGTTTGCTCTCCAGGCAGGAGAAACCAGAAAAGCCCTCACAGGATATGATGAGCAAGTG
Source organism: Vicugna pacos (assembly GCF_048564905.1). Classification (NCBI taxonomy): domain Eukaryota; kingdom Metazoa; phylum Chordata; class Mammalia; order Artiodactyla; family Camelidae; genus Vicugna; species Vicugna pacos. Next base: position 54,677,397 of record NW_027328740.1, read on the forward strand.
CTGCGCAAATAACCTGGCCCTGCACCCCCTCCAGCTGGAAGGCTGGGGGCACCTAAACACCTGGAAACAAGCCTGCAAAATCAGCTCACTCTTAAGTGGAACAAACTCCACTAGGGCATCCTAGCGACCCATTCTGCCCGAAGCTGCAAGGGGTCACTGCATGAGGACATCACTGGAGTAAGGATGGCCCCTGAGCACCAACCTCCTGAGAAACAACCTGGGGCAACAGACCCCGTGACTACGCGTGTGACCCTCTCTCTCACAGGAAGCTTCTCTTCTAAAAAACAACAAAAGTGCGACCAGGGAGGGTCAGACCCCGGCAGTGAGCCACAACGTCAGGGCACACTCGCCTACGGGCAGAAGGCCTAGACGCTTTCACTTCCCCGTGTATCTGAAAGAGCCCGGTGTCCTTTGCCTCCTGAAGCTTAGACAAACACGGGCTGCTCAGTTAACATGAACAATTAGGCTGAAGTCTGGTGATGACCAACCATATCATAGGCAGCTGGGGGGAGTTCCCCTCCACGGCATGGGGTCATGATGATGCCCCAAATCACCAGAAAGCAGTCACAGGAGATGAACATGTGCCCTACCCCAACCCTAACACCCCACAAGAATGAGGAGCAAGACAAAGGAGAGATCTGTCATCGGCAAAGCCCAGTAATGGCCCATTAACGATTCCTGGGAAGCAGAAATAGAATCTGGGTAATAAAATAAAATCTAACCTCTTTCTTATCCTTTGTGCCATGTCTGGTTTCACTTGCTCCTGCGGTGTTGCATGCAGAGGTCTCCACCCGGCATCTCAGAGCAGGGCTCCTGGTGTGAAACTGCTGCCTCGGCTCCTCAGCCCGGCGTGCAGCGCCCAGGAGCGCTGAGCATGATGCTGCAATTCAAGATGGCGGCCGCGGGCCGTGTGCAGAGACGCTGCACCGGGCACTGCGGTCTGGAGCCCTGAACTGCGGCAGCTGCAGAGGCCCTGAAATGGCTCCGCCCCCTGCCCGCCCCGCCGATGAGAACCCCGCCCTCAGCCTGTCTGTCCTGCAGCACTTACACGCTAGAATACCCAAATACTCCTCTGTTCTTTGAGCAAAGACTAAAGCTTTACTTTGCTTCTTAACTGAACCCAGTCTCAGTCTAGTGCCTTGAACAGCAGGAGCAGGAGGACACTCAGAGCCTGATTCAAAGTTTTGGTAGCAATATCACATTTAACATTTTAACCACATGAGTAGAATGTGGTAAAGTTGTTGTGCAAATCCTGAAGCTTACCTTGAGAAGCCTGGAAGACTTAGCTTTTGTAAAACAACCACTGTCCTGAAACAACCCTGGGCTTATGCAGCTCAATACATGCTGCTGGAGAACAGAGAGAGAACTCAGGTACCTAAGCTAATCGCCAGTCAATGAGGCTGTCTTGGAGGCATCTGCTCCATCCAAACTATCAGAGTGTGGCCAGGTAAAACCAATAGAAGAACCACCCAGCTGAATCCAACCCAAACTGCAGAATCATAATCGAATAAAGGGTTTTTACTTTAAGCTTTTAAGTTTTGGTTTCATAATTTGAAACTACTAATTTTTGGATTAAATTCTGTGATTTTAAGCCACTAATGTTTTGGCTTAGTGATGTTTGCCAACACATAGCAATAGATACCTTACATACACAAGGCAGAAAGTGGAAGATAAACACGAAAGTTTCATGGGACATACATAGAGTTCTGAGGAGTCCTGTGGCCTGAGAGATACAGTCTTCCTCCATAAAAAAGAAATGTGTTCCATTGTAATTGACTATTCTTCAATAAATAAAATTTTAATTTAATTTAATTTAAATTTAAGCAAATGTATTCTATTCAATCTCTTACCCCTAGGAAAGAGACACAGAATTTCATGGGTGTTTAAATTTGGAGATAACAGAGCCTGTATGTGGGGGTGCTACAATAAATCATGGAGGATTGATGTGTGGGGACTGGATACAATTTTCAGCAGGATTTGCTGGCATGGACCAAGCAAGAGAGAGTTGAGTCAATTTTGGATGAAGAAAATTATCACTTGCAAAGTTAAGAAATGGAAAGCTAATAGCTGAGTGTGAGAAAGATGAAGCTGGAGTGGTTGGAGGAGTAAGATGATGACTATCAGTTACAGCTCTGAGAACAGCTGCCACTGTGGGGAACACAGCTTGATTTTGTCACCCCAAGTAAGTCCCCTGAAGTAATTAGAAATGAACACCTTACTTTTTTTGTTTTCTTTTTTTTTAAATTGAGCTATAATCAGTTTGCAATGTTGTGTCAATTTCTGGTGCACAGCATAATTTCTCAGTCATATACATATATTCATTTTCATATTCTTTTTCCCTGTGAGCTATCACAAGATCTTGTATATGTTTCCTGTGCTACACAGTATAAACTTGTTTATCTATTCTATATATACCTGTCAATATCTACCAATCTTGAACTCCCAGTCTTTCTCTTCCCACCTCCCCCCCAGCAACTACAAGTTTGTATTCTATGTCTGTGAGTCTGTTTCTGTTTGATCACCTTCTTGAAGAAGTTTGTCTTGTACTTCTGATCTCTCTCCTTTCATAGAAAAAGGTGATGTATTTTACTCTCCCACAAGATCCTGTATCATTAGAAAATATAAACAGATATACATGGTACAAGGGTGAACTGTACTGGACTTCACCTTTGCATCACCCATTTTCCTGGACTTGCCTTGCTTGTAGACAGAGATGCCCTAGCAGTGGCCTTCACTTCACCCATGACATTGAGAGACCACAGATAAAAAGACCTTTGGAAACTATTCTCCATCTTCATGTCTCTTATTGTCATGACCCAACAGGACCTGGGCTCACACCTATGTGGACACTTCTGGAATCCTCCCCAGAGATTCCTTGTTGCTTCTGAGGTGGTAGCTACTGCATGACATGATCAGAGCCTAAATATGCTCAGTGTTTTCCCATAAAACTCCCTCCTGCTCTGAATGCCCCTGGCACTCTTTGGACTCTGTCCTTTCCTACAACTGCAGGAAATGTCCAGTGACATGGCCAGAGACTGCAGAGAAATTGGCCCACTGTGTGGTGAGCTTTGGCCAGTGGGAAAGGGGTGTTAATGAATATATTGTTGCCTTTCCTAGCTATTTACAAATTGGAAAATAAACTTATAGCCTCTATTAAAAGGTCCAGTGAGATCAAGAAATCAACTGTAGTAGGCAGCTCATAAGTGCCCTCAGAAAGTATGAAACAGTAAGATTATTTTGCTTTTTGGACATTGTACTAAAAAGGAAGAAGGAGGAGAGATGAAAGTAGGAAGTAGAAAGAAAGTAAAGCAAGAATGAGGGGAAAGGAAAGGGTAGAATTAGGAAAGGAATAAGAAAAAATATTAATAGTCAAAAGTCAACCTTAATGGTTTGAAATAAAAAAGTAAAAGAATGATATTCTGCACTATGATTCATTCCAGGTATTGGTTGAAAGTGAATTTTTTCCCATCAGTTTCTCAAGAAATCTGCAGAAATTCAATTAAAAATAAAAACAGTGAACCCCAATATTACTGTTGAATCTACTATTTTCCAATCAAAAGGAATTTCAAAAGAGTAGGAAAATACAAAATCAAAAAATACCTTCAAAAAGATTTTTAATTTATATGTTATATTAAATATAAAGTAATTTATATTAAATACATGTAAATGTATATGCACATTATTCCAATAAACAAGAAAAACAAGCATAAGACAATTACATATCTCTGTTTGCTGCAATGATTTGGATTAGTGCTATGGTTCTAAATTCAAAGATTAGTTGGTTTTGAAATATAGCAAGTTAAAGTTTTTAATTTTTTTTTAACAAGTTGAAAAGACATCTAGAAATTAAAACTCATTTTTAATTCTCTGAAGTGGCCCTGATTATGGAGGGAGACTTTGGGGGAAAGTCTTTCCCCAGGATCCTTGATATTTTGTAACATTCTCTTTAAAATGACCTCATAAGAAGAAGAGAAAACAGTATTTGTTGCCAAAGGCACTGTGAAATGGCAGATTTCACTTGGTGAGAGACATACCAGGAACAAGATATGACTTCTACTAACTTTTGAGTTTTTAGGGGCAATGACTCTCTGAAATTAATTATTTACAAAGAGATTCTTAAGGCATCACTCTTAACTTTATTTTGGACAGTTGCACACAAATTATCTCAGGAGAGGTAGGAAAAGAAAGCAAAACTAGGGTTGTGGACAATACTGGTGAGTTTTTATTCTTCTAAAACTAATATTAAAATTTTGTGGAAAGGGTAATTTAATGAAATTTATATATTTTGAGTGCTTGTAACATAATTGCAAGATACTAAGAAATAAGGAGAGAATAAAATGTTTAAGTTGATGAAGTGCATTGATACAAGATGATGAGATAGGACACAGGATTATGAGTAAGAAAATGCCAATAATTTTAAAAGAAAGTGATATGTTACCATGTTTGAAATGCTCAGGAAATGGAGGAAGAAATTCTTTGAGAAACATCTTAATTCAGGAGAAAGAAGTGTTCCTCTTGAATCTTAGTGTATAGACATTGGAGAAGCAATTGCCAGGCTTGTGTTTAAATGCTCAGTTTCTCCTGGATGCGAACCTGGTAACATAATTCACCATTGTCAAAAACTGCTATGTCTTGAGCGCTCTTAAATTGAAGGGTTCTCTCAGTGGAGAATAGTTTTGTTTTTTGGTTTTGATCCAAAGCCAAAGGAGGATGAGTATATAAAAGCAGGGAGCTGTATTTGAGTGTGAATTTGAATTATTGTTATTGCCACTGCTATTAGCACCATTATTATTATTGTTGTTAGAAGAGGCAGATAGCTAGATATGAGCAGAGAAAGGGGAACACAGACCAAAAGGCAGAAATTGGACAGAAAAAAGGGCCACAGGCCAAATGCTGGAAACCACACATCATGTAAGGACCAGGGGTCCCTGGGCAGAGAAAGAAAAACAGGAACCTCTAGGTTAATAAGTGGTCACAACTTTGAGGGTGATAAGTGGCCCAGAGGCCAATGAAGAAAGGTAGGAAAAGGTAGGAATCTCCAGTGTCTGAATATGACCTTTTGCTCATTATGCCCTCATTTCAATAAAATAAGCCTTGCAGATTAAAAGTATCATCACGCACTGAAGCCATGACACTTCCAATCCAGAATAAATAAGGACAAAAATCCCTCCTCTCTTCAGTAAAGTGAAGTTGGGATGAAAATCAGGGAATATGACCTCGGCCCTTTCATTCCTAATGAAGGCGGAATATTCTGCCCATTCATTTTTACATTCTATGCAACCAACTTGCCAGAGAAACTTGGGGCAGCCACTCACCTGAGCCTGCCCACTCTCCCCTTGATAAAATCTCTCTTACCGTAACAAATTCTCACTGTGCTTTTTTACTACATCTTGTCTCAGAATTCTTTCTAGGATGGGACAAGAACCTGGAACACCGGTTACATCCACCAGCATCATTATCATTATTTCATACTGTATAAGAGAAAGCACACCTGTAACAATCACTCCAACAAGTCTAATATGCAGATCTATTTTCCCAAAAGCTGGGAATGCAAGGCACCACATTGCTGCAAAGGGCAGCTGAGAGCACAGAGCCCATTAGGAACTGTAAGCGCTGAACGTGAGAGATCGCTGGGGGATGTGTCCTCAGGCGGACAGAATTCCTGATGATACCAAAGACACTGTGTCATCCTATGCAACCCTAGAACTAAAGGAGTCATTTACATCTTTGGCTTGATTTGAAGAATAACTTGTGAGCCCCTTTAATCAAAACTATTCCACAGTCCCCTCTCCACACATTCATTTCAGTGACCTCACTAGAGTGTCTGAAATCCCTCCACTGAAGAGTCACCCATTAAATTTGAATATGAAGTGGTGGTGAGATTAAGGGAAGAATCATTTTTTCTTTGTCTTTTTATTTATTCATTTATTTTAGCTAACAGACAAATATTTAAATTACCAAGACAAAGCAAATCCTCGGGAATCCTCAAACACTGAGTTTAAGTTGAGATCTCCCTTCATTTCCTTTCAAATCACACAAGTTTTGATGTGTCTCCAGCAGTTTCTTCTATCACTTTATCTTCTTTTGCCTCTGCCTCCTTTTCAGGGTTTCATGGCTATTCCAAGCTGAAAGAGTTGATTTAATTTCATAATAGAAATAATGGTCAATATTACAAATGAGAGTGAAATTAAAACTTTCTCATTTTGCAAATGGGATAACAGACACTCCATGAAACTAAATGATTTATCTTAGAGTTACAGCACCAATATCTCAGAATCATATTTGTATCATCTTGGTTCTCTTTTTACTACAACACACCACTCTTTTATTTTTTAACTTTTTTAATTAATAGTCATTTTACAATGTTGTGTCAAATTACAACACAATACTCTTGAATATGAGTGATTGACATTAAATAGGGGACTGAAAATTCATGTACACAAAGATTAGAGTTTAATAAGAAGGAAGACCTGCAAGGTCACCCAGTCTTAACTACCTGAGTGCTCATGGCAGTATTCAGAAGGGAAATGTGAGCTTATGTTCATTTCCAAATCAAAAATAAGATGAACATTTTCAAAATATAAATGTTACCATATCCCCAAATTCAAAAGGTGTTTCAAATTTAGGTTACGTGCCTTAGACAGATTAGAAGAAAGCAATTTGTTAGAAACAGATGAAAGAACCTTCATGGAAGATGAGGGAGGTGAGACTCTTGGCTAGATGTGTGAATTAAATGATTTGTTTTGTTTCTCTGGACTTCAATGTAAATGAATGGACTATCATATTGAAATAAGATGATCAGAATTTGTGCATTTCAATTTCTTTAGGTATATATGCCAATTAGTAGTAAGTACACATTTTTCTATTTTTAACTATTCCAATTATTCATTTGTTTTGAGTTAGAAATAAATATTGTTGGTCCTTCTTATGTTTTTTTTTCCAGGTAATTTAAGTGCCTTTTGGGAACATTGCCTGCCAGACGAATTCCATGGAAAAAATAAACAATGTAACTGACTTTGTTTTCTGGGGTCTTTCTCAGAATCCAGAGATTGAAGAAGTTTGTTTTGTGGTGTTTTCTTTCTTCTACACTGTCATTCTTCTGGGAAACCTCCTCATCATATTGACAGTTTACGTGGGACATCTTTTCAAGTCTCCTATGTATTTATTTCTCAACTACTTGTCTTTTGTGGACATATGTTATTCTTCAGTCACAGCTCCAAAGATGATTGTTGACCTATTAGCCAAGAGCAAAATTATCTCCTATATGGGGTGCATGTTGCAACTCTTTGGGGGATATTTCTTTGGTTGCACTGAGATCTTCATCCTTACTGTGATGGCCTATGATCATTATGTGGCTATCTGTAAACCTTTACACTATATGACCATCATGGACTGGGACAGATGCAATAAAATGTTGCTGGGGTGCTGGATAGGTGGGTTCACACACTCCATTATCCAAGTGGCTCTGGTAGTTCAACTACCATTTTGTGGACCCAATGAGATTGATCACTACTTTTGCAATGTTCACCTTGTGCTGAAACTTGCCTGCACTGACACATATGTGGTTGGTGTTGTTACAGCCAATAGTGATACCATCACTCTGGGGAGCTCTGTCATCTTGTTAATCTCCTATACTGTCATCCTGGTGTCCCTGAGAAAGCAGTCAGCTGAAGGCATGTGCAAAGCTCTCTCTACCTGTGGCTCCCACTTCGCCATGGTCATCAACTTTTTTGGTCCCTGTACTTTCATGTATATGCACCCTGATAATACCTTTTCAGAGGATAAGATGGTGGCTGTGTTTTACACCATTATCACCCCCATGTTAAATCCCCTGATTTATACACTGAGAAATGCAAAAGTAAAAAATGCAATGAAAAAACTGTGGAGCAGGAGGGTTTTATGGGAGGCTAATGCTAAACAGAAGTAGAAATTTAAGGTGGATGATCTTAAATTTTCCATTCTGCACAGTGAAAACAATAACAACTTCACAGGTTTTTTTTTTCCTTTAAGGAACAGATGAGAGAATAAAACATTCTACAGAATTATGTTATGATTTATCATTATTATTACCGTTGTTCTAATTCTTCATAATCAGATGATTTTTCTGAAATATCTAGGACAAAGAAATCTTATTAAACTCAAATTTCAGGATGATCATACTTAGCATGACAATTTCCTCCTTGCCCTTTTTCCTTTTTGTCATTTTCTTTAAAGAATGAGAGTCTACTGTGAAGTACCTAAGGCTGTTTTACGGTGTTTAGAACTGTGAGCACTTGATACAAGTAGTTTGTATGAATGAAAGGATACAGAAACAGTGGCAAGGATCTGAGCTAAGGCATCCTGATGTAAGTTCTCCAAAACAGTGAAAGCAGCCTCATCTGGTTGGAATGGGGATACAGGGAAGGTATGTGCAGAATCTCAAAGAGATGAAACACAGGCTTAGAAAACAAAAGGCCTGTTCTCATCCTCTGGGCTTGGGGAAAAGTTCTTGCTTTTTCTAGGACTCATTTTCTTTACCAGAATGATAACTAAATTGGAAAAACAAATACCTCTAGTATCCCATTTTAACTGTAGCATTCCATTAATGTGCTTCTGCTGACCGACTCTCACCTTTAGTTGCCATCTGTAGCTAGCACTCTTTATGTATGTAAAGCACTTATAAGAAAAGCTGGAGAAACTCAATAAAAAACAAAGACATCTTTGATGAATACACAATTGTGTCTCAATCAACAGGGTCAATATTTGAACCAGCCAGCTTTACTGAAAATAGTGAGCCATTTACCACTGCTCAGCTAACATAACCTGATTTCCAGCTGTGGATCCACATTTACTCTGGAGAAATAAACATGCATTTCTTAAGTGAAGTTGTAACAGAGGAGAACAAATCCTATTTCATATTGAATCTATTACTTTAGCTCTAACTTTTGTGCTCAGTTCCCTGTGCTTAGGCAAGCTGGCTCCACACCTTTTGTAAGAGACTGTTGCCAATACCCTGAAATACAGAGGATAGCCCATTCTCAAGGCTCTGGTCTTTAAAGGTATAATACTTTTCCATTCATATAGAAATAAGTTGCAAACATTTGTCTTACTGGATGTTCATAGGAAGATTGTGACTGGACCTACCAGGACAGCTGGAAGAACAAAGGATTCCAGCACCAAGAAGTCTGCAACAACCAGCCACACCCACCCCTTTTTTAGTACAACTTTGATAAGATGGTTCTTTGGGATACTAGTCCACTATCTTCTCAATCTGCTGAATTTACAAATAAAGCCACTATTCCATGACCCAACAACTCATCTCTCAATCTATTGGTTTGTCATACAGCAAGGAGTATGGGCTTGAATTCAGTAACAAACTGAAACTCGCCCTGATGACACAATCCTTCACTTCACCCAACCTGAGCTTTATTTTTCCACAGCAAAAGACACATCACTGACTATCTCTCTGCTATTGTTTCATTCATTGTTTTACAAGTATGATTATTCAAGTTATTTCCCATACCTGGGTATGTGTTTACAGTTGTGGGGTGTGTGTGTGCAGCACAAACATATTATGTCAAGGACTATGTATCATTAGTGCTTTAAAAAGTAATCTCTGATGTTGGAGCACTCACAGAATAAAAGGTAAGAAAGATCAAAAGGCAGCAAGACATCTGGACTAGAAGATATAGTTAAGAAACCATTGCCCCAGACCACAGGGATCAGTGTGTATTGTCCCCAACTTGGACATGTACTCACTGGATCTCTATGAACTTCTCTTTGCTGAACTTAAAGAGGTGATTAGCTTCTCAAATTTATCTGATCATTGAAGTCATCATGAGAGATTTTTGAACCAATAACGGCATCTATTCGAAGAGTTTCTGATTCAGTCGGCCAGTGTTAAAGGGTATAAAAAATCAGTATCTTTAACAATCTCCTCTGGAAATTTTTAAACAGGCAATGGTGCATCTAAGATCTTAGATTTGGAAACACTGGGACTAGGTGATCCTGGATGTTATTTGAGCACAAGGGGTATATGAACAATGAAACCCAAAGAGCCCTAACTTCAGATGTATATTCCCATCTGTTCTCTTATAACTTGAACTGAACTTAAAAAACTGTGGAATAAATAAATGTTATCTATTTGATAAGTTTCTTCCAAGATACTCTTTCCTTTGTGTGTCTCCACTAAAGCCTTAACTATTAAGGAATAGTAGTAATATTGATGGCCTGATGTCCATAGGAAGGTAAAAGGTGACAGATTCAATACTCTCAAAGACCAAGAAACAGAACATATAAAATAATATTCATGTTTCTACCAGTGACTTTATGAACTTATTCCTGTTCAGAAAACTTCCTCAGAGTCAATTATAATCAGAAGAGCTCAGAGAGTCTGCTCTTGGTTCCTTGGAAAGAGGTGGCCAAGAATCACAGCAACTCAGACTCTCTCCAGTTTCAGTAGGGGTGACTCTTGTCAAGGACAAGATCACCAAGATTTGATCCGTGGATAGCATGATCAAGCTGTAGACATAGGGGTCCTGAGGCACCTTCTTGATACTTTGGTGACTCCAGCCTCCAGGTCTCAGGTGACCCTAGATGACATCAGAAGTCTCTTCCAATCCATAAGGCTTGAGGATTCTTGTATAAATTAAAGAAACACCTCAATGTACCAAAAGTGATTTTAGCTTATGCTTTCCAGTTGGTTATACCTGTGTCTTAGTCTAATCTCCCTTATTTCTCCCTAGTATGAGGTCCTGCCTGAGTGGAAATGAGACAGATTTGCATAGTATGCATGACGGAAGAAAACATCAAAATACACTATTAGCATGAGGAACAGTGAGGACTGACAAAAGGCACCCCAAAACACCCATCTCTTTAGCTATGTGCCTTCTCAAATTCATGGCCTTTCACAGACTGGGAGATTTTCCAAATTGCCCATTTACAAAGACTGTCAGTTTGCTTACTCATGAAGACTTTTAAAAAGAGATGATAATTATAGTCATAGAATTACATTTATGGGATTGAAAAAATGTTCATTATCCAGTTTGAAACTTCTAATTACCACCAATAAAGTACTGAGTATTAATTAGAACAATTTCTGGAAGTATAGTTTGAGTAGTAGTTATTGGGAGATAGTTGGTGGGGCCAGTGATGTGAGTTGAAAAGAAGAATCTACCAGAAAGGGAGATGTTTAAGAGCAAGGAAAAGGTTTAATAGTTATGTTCCTATAGGCAGCAGTGGGTCACACAGGCAAGAGGTGCCTGCATGTCCTCCAGGAGGAATGTGCAGATTCTTTTATTGGGGAAGGGGTTGTGAACACAAAGAAGTAGGGGAACAGCCTTCTGATTGGCTGTAAGTGAGGTGAGGGACTGTGATACACGGGAGGATAGTAGATTTACAACTCCAGAATGATGGAGACACGGGCTGACAAATGAAGGTAGCGGAATTTATGATTCTGATAAGGGGGAGACATGAACTGTGACAGGTCAGTCTGAGCTACAGTGAGGCTAGTCATTTCCCATGGAGCTGGAACAAGAAAGAGAATCCAGATACTGTGTAGACAGCCTAGGATTTTCTCAGTAAATTACTGACCAAATGTTGCCCTATAGATGTTTTACAGGTGACAGGTACGAGGTGTCTGAAGAGATGGAAACATCATGGAGGAAGCAAGAGAGAACTGAAACAACCACTGAGGCAGGAGTGTCAGGGACATGATCCACAGGTACAGTGACTGTTTTTTTTTTACCAAAAATTTCAGATCACAATTATTTCATGATTAATAAATATCATTCCTTATTCTTTAAGATAATTCAGTCCCCAGGAAGGTGTAAATTGCTGAATGGATCTCCTCATGCCTTCCAACAATGTGACTGAGTTTGTTCTCTTGGGAATCATGCAGAATCCACACTTGCAGAAAATACTGTTTATTGTCTTTTTGCTCATTTTCTTATTTACCATGTTGGCCAACATGCTCATGGTCATTACCATCTCCCTCAACCTTGCACTTTCAGCTCCCATGTACTTCTTTCTCACCTACTTGTCCTGCATTGATGCCCTCTTCAGCTCTGTCACAACTCCTAAAATGCTCATTGATCTACTGTACCAGAGGGGAACCATCTCCTGGGGTGGCTGCATGACTCAGATTTTTGTGGAACATTTCCTAGGAGGATCAGAGATCATCATCCTGGTTGTCATGGCCTATGACCGTTACATGGCCATCTGCAAGCCTCTTCAGTACATGATCATCATGCAACAGTGGCTCTGCCAGTTCCTGGTGGTGGTGGTGGCCTGGCTTGGGGGGATCCTACATGCCACTGTGCAGTTTGTTTTTGCATTTGACTTGATCTTCTGTTGTCCCAGTGTCATTGACCACTTCAGGTGTGATTTCTTCTCACTGTTGAAACTTGCCTGCAGCGACACCTACAGGCTTGGGGTGGTAGTGGCTGCTAACAGTGGGGGCATGCGCTTACTCATTTTTTTCATGCTACTGATCTCCTACATAGTCATCCTGAGCTCTCTGAAACCCCATGGTTCTGAAGGATGGCACAACGCCCTCTCAACATGTGGCTCCCATTTTACAGTTATGATACTTTTTTTTGTCCCTTGTATATTCACCTACACACATCCTGTCGCCACCTATCCTGTGGACAATTTGGTGACTATGTTCTTTGCAATATTCACTCCTATGTTAAATCCTATCATTTACACAGTAGAAACATTGAGGTGAAAAATGTCATGAGGAATTTGTTGAAGAGGAGAGTAACTTAGGCTGTTCATGATGCTAAGAAAATCATGATTTATATACACATGAGGGTTATACATGTTGTAAATTGTGAAAAAATTAAGAAATTTTGCAGTCACTGACAGAAAAAAATGGCTCAGAGACTAACTTTTGTTGAGTATTTTATTTTGACTAGACATTCATTAGGCATTTTGATGACTTGTAATGCACTTTACCAAAGTTTTAATGTTCATATTCATAGCTTCAGAATAACCAATGGTGAAAACAACAGTAAACTGCTAGTTTGATTGTAGAGTATGTTTTACTCCAGAGTCTTACTGCTACTTTGCCAAATTTTTCATATATGTTTGTTGGATGAAATTGGCTTTTCCATAGCACCTTCATCTCAGAACTCTTGTTTTTGCCTATTCTTGGAAAAGTAAGTAAGGGATAGAAATTCTTAGATAGGTATATGGGGAAGAGACAGTTGTTTGAATGAGTCACTGCTGATTTTTTCCCCTTACACTATGCATTTACCAAAAGCAAAAAGGGAGACCTCACAAAAGGAGGAAAGAATAATTCAAAATCTCTCTCTCCTTTCTATCTTTTCATAGCACAACAAATAAATGAGAAATTACAGATTACTATTAATTTGGTTTTAAATTCTTAAGCATCCTTATGGCTCACAATTTTTCTTGACTATAAAAAATGTTTACTTTTGTGATATTAAGACTTCAGGAGCCATGTGAAACAAAAAGTGTAAACTTACTTTCATCCAATTAAACATAAAGGTATATATTTTGGCTTCAAAGCTATTAGTCTATAGGTCTGATACATAATTTTACACTAAATGAACACCTTATTATCTATCAGATATCTTCACTTCAGTTGATTCATCCATGCACTAAACTGGTAATTCCATTATTAGGGTCCCCGTTTTACAGAGAAGCAAATTGAAGCCAAGAGAATTTTACTAATTACTTGCATCACATCACACATGCTTACCCTATAAAGTGTGCCAGAAACTATTACACTGAAATGCACCTTCGTTTCAAAGGTTTTAGCTACAAAATTCCAGTTAGGTCTTTAAAACTCAGTCTTACTTTCAATGAATCACAATTGTCTCTGGTATGTTTCTGTTTATAGATAAGAAAAGTTATATGTATATTAAAAGTCTTAATGATTCACTTTGACCATCCAGAAGATGTTGTCGAACTTGTTGTAGCCTTGTCTCATTTGTAGGTATTCATTTCAGCACTACAAGTTTTTCCTCTTTTTGAAATTTTGAGTTATGTCACTTCACTTTTACAAAAGATTAACATTAATATGGTAACAAAAAAGTTTTAAAGCAAACAACCCCTACTGATTTCTTTCAGTCAGTGGAAACAAGTCCTTATGTTGGCCTTCATAAAAAGCAAAGTGGCTCAAGTGAACTTTTGGAAGGTGAGGAATACCTGCAACTCTCCTCTATACATGTGGAGAATATTAGATCATTCTGTATTATTACATAACTCTTTATAAATTAAACTTTCTCTAATTGCAACTCTCTAACTCATGTTATTTGTCACAAATGTACCTTCACAAACTTGCTAGTCAAATGGAGCTACTTCTTTCCATAATTTGACAATACAATAAAGCCCGAGCATGGTACTGGGGCAACTGTGTTTACTAAAATGTGCATGGCTGTCTCAAATTCATAAGAAACAGAACATTTTCTCCAAAATCTAAGCCTGGAAAATGATATAATCATCATTTCATCTATAAAATGATCATGTTTACAATTGCTGGTGTGAACTAACCATTTCAACAGAAGCTAGACTAAATGACATGTAGTTCATTTTGTCTTATGACTCTTAGGTAGGAGATGAGAGTAATCCAGGTGTAAGGATAGGTAAAGTATTGAGTAACAGTCATTTTTATTCTAGGACCAAACAGAGGATTTGAAGAGGGAAACTAAGGCCAATGATTGTGTCTTAGAGGCTATAACAAGGGCTCACTGAAGGGGAGCAAGGTGGCTGAGAAGATTACTGATGCAAAATTATACATTGTCAAAAGCAAACTTGGAAGATATAAGAACTGAAGGACAAAATGTAAGACTTTCTGGAGTTCTCAGTTGTTTAACTCTTGCTAATTTGTGAGTAAGTTTAAGCCCTGTTAAGGTGTTTCTTTACACTCACCATCAAAAATCTCCCCTGAGGACAAACTGCTATCTGATTATTTCCAATTCTTTAAAGAAAAAACCTAGAAGGGAGTAAGTAAGTTTCTTCTGAAACTAATGAGATGAATATTGTTTGGATATGTTGTATCAGGGTACTTTGGTTTAATCTGGACTTTTAATTTAGTGAAAATATTAGTCATTAGTTGAGGGGAATGAGCTAATTATTGTTGAAGGACATCCATGAGGCATACATTTTGATAGGTTCTTTATGTGCTTTAATTTTCTTAATATAGCAAAGGTATCATTAGCGAGGTTTTTACTCCATTTCATACAAGAAGTAAATAAGACTCAATGAAGA
This sequence comes from Vicugna pacos, assembly GCF_048564905.1. Lineage (NCBI taxonomy): Eukaryota > Metazoa > Chordata > Mammalia > Artiodactyla > Camelidae > Vicugna > Vicugna pacos. The sequence goes on from NW_027328740.1 coordinate 54,692,613, forward strand.
TAAGTAACAATATCATCTTTCAGAATTTGTTTCCTCACTCTTCCTACTTCATGTTATTCCTTGATATTGAAGTGGGAGGAAAGGGTGCAAGGCAAAACCACTGAAGGAATGACACAGCAGTTGAAGATGGGACAAACTGGTTAGAATGAAGATGGTGGAAGATTCAACTTCCAGTAGACCTTGAGCTTCATGGCATGCCCACAGGCACCATGACAACTTTTAGGCCGACCATAAAAGGTCAAAAAGTGGGTGGGGGGTGTGTCCTGGAAATCGTCACCCCTTCCCCAAAGTAGTTGGAGTAATCCTCCTTTTTATTAGCATATGTAAATACCGAGTCCATGAAACCTAACAACTCTGCACCTCGTGGTCTCTGTGTCTCTTGCCTTCTGACCCAGCCCAAATTCTGTCTAAGGAGTGTGTACCTACTTTCACTTTAAACTAAACACCCCATACCCTTCATCTTCTCTCCCTCTCACCTTTCTGAGATGGCCCAGATTCTGCCTATGGAGTGAATAACTCCTAAGCTGTTTTCCCTTCAGAATGAGACAGACCCCACTCTCTGTGGAGTGTGTATCTCTCTAAGTAAACTTGCTTTCACTTTGCCATGCCTTGCTCTTGAATTCTTTCCTGTGCAAGGGAAGAACGTATTCACCCACAACAGTATCATGATGTAAAAACACCAAAGCTTGGATCTGATCTTGGCCACATTGTGAAGATTGCTGTTGGGTGTTCTTCCCTTATTTATTTATGTTTATGGGGGCTGGGTGAGGGGGTTTCTTCTCTTTAGCTACATGTCGACTTCCATTTAACAGGCTACTTGCACTCTCTTGATTTCTCTCATGTCAGCCAAAAGCCATGTAATGATCTCATTTGTGCAGATATACTACCCTTCATGGGCATCATGAAAAGTGGGATGTAACAGGCTCAAGAAGTGAAATACAAATGGTTGAATTTCAAAGGAAGTGACACTTGGGTGAAAGAGATATTTGGAGGAAAGTGAGCCACTAAATCATTGAAGAGACTGATCCTCTATTTGGGACTGAGGGTAGCACCTTCAAGAGCTGAATAGGTGCTATTTCCCTTGTGCTTTTCCCCTTGTTGTCCCATTCTGTTATCATTTATTACTGGGAAAATGGCTCCATGGTCAGTTCAGCTTAGGAAATTTTGACTTATTGAACCAAAAAATACTGTTCAGTGCCTATAATGGAAGATAATTGTAAGAGCTGGGTATACAAGGTGAAATTATACAAACAGGGTTGTATTTTGTGTGGAAAGTAAATTCCAGTAGGGAATAGATGGGTAATAATCAGGTAAACAAAAAAAGAAAAAGCAAAAATATAATTTTCCTAGTAATGGATTTGATAATTGAGAAGCCTTGGGTATAGATTTGTGTAGTTGAAGAACCACAGAATTTAAGTTTGGTCAAAATTTAAATAAGCACATTAAAGCCTTCTGTTTTTTTAAATGTTTGTTATTTAAAACATGCATTTGATGGGAGTACTATTTCTCCCAAGTAGGTAAAAATTGGGGGGGTATGAATATTTTTTTACTGTATATGTATTTATATATAATACACAGATATAAATAAATCATAAAAATAAGTTGTACTTTTGTAGCATTACTATTTTAGATGGTGAAGTGACTAAGGGTCTAAATGCCAAAAAAAACCCACCTTTGTGGGGCAATAGTGAAAAAACAGTTGAGGAATATTGCCTTGAACCTTGTCTGAATAATTACATTAGCATATGGGGTAACTTTAGAATCTTAGTAAGGGCAATCTAAACAAAGAAGTTGGCCAGTCACCTGTGAGGATCATATTCAGTAAAACTGGAAGAGTCTTCCTTCTCCAGGGACTTCCCAGAGTGTACGGTCAAATATATTAATGACCCAGTTGTAATCTATGAAGGGTATTATTAAGTGTACGGTATTGGTACTTTTACTTTTAAAGGTAGAAATGAATGAAGGCTATAACCCCAAATATTTCTAAGTTGAAAACAAACCATTTGATAATACTAATTCTTATGCAGTGATAAAAAATTTAGTTATTTTTCTGGCTAAGAAACATTTTAAAATCCTTTATTATGGCAACTGTCCTGCAGTTAGATGTGACAAAATTTTAATAATAGCCTTGAGAGATGTAGACAGCACAAGATTGGGTGACAGAAAAATTCAGTTCTGGTACCAGCTAGGTGGCCAAAAACAAGTCCTACTGACTTTTTCATTTGTTAATACAGGGAGAGGGATCAATGTGTGGCCATGCTTCTATTGAAAAAGAGAGTTCAGTTGTGGAAAAAATAAGTGAACTGTTAATACCATGATCTGGCTTTGAGCTGGTATAGCATTGGATTGGCATGGCTACAGTGAAGCTCTGCCCCTGGGAGAAGTGGATCATCACAGGGACGGATGGATATTCACTGGTATGATGATTAGTGCCTCAGTCAGCAGAGACAGCCTCAGAGGGATGCAGTTGAAATGATGCAAGTGTGCACATGTTGAAATCCTCTGTCATTTGAAAATTCTTCAAAAATAGAAATCCTGGTTCTGTCAAAATAACTTCCCACTAAGTATTTGGATGATTTGTTTCCAGTGTAAGTCCTGATTTACTCACCTCCGTGCTTGGAATTGCTAAGTTGAAATGCTAATGTATCATAAATCAACCTTTTTTGTACATAAAAATTTGTATGAGTACATCCTTGTTGAGGTGAGGCCTTTGGTTACCCTGACTTGATTCTAGAAAATTTACTTGTACAATCTCTGCCTCCTACTTACAGGGACCACCTAGTGGCTGGTTTTAGAGGTCACAGAGACCACATCAGACTGAGTTGTGGAGGTGATTTTAGAAATGTTTTGAGTATTAAACATGATATTATTAATTTGAAGTACTATTTTGAAATCAGTGAAATAATTGAATCCCTTGTATTCATGCACAATTATATTTTACATGTGCTAGTAGATCACCTGTTTTTCTGTATAAACAAATTTTAGCCTCAAGATGGAGAGCTTTGAGCTATTGATAGTTTTTAGCTTAATTTACATTCCTCTTGGTTGGCATTATGGAAACTTAAGTGTTTACCTTTTGGACTCTATCCAGATTATGAGATTAGTAAATAAGAGTTTATGTTTCAGAGATGATATGTTAGGAAACAGAGGAACAGATGTAGCTGGGATGTATAGGACACTTCAAGACAGATTTTATGTTTCCCATTTTTTTCAGCAATTTTCTCTGTGTATGAATTATATAAGTAATATATATATAATAAATACATATATTGTATATATTTCTGTGTTCCTCTGGTACCAACTTCCTTTAAATTTATTCTTTCACTAATCAGTTTTGGAAAGGCTTTATGTGGTATTTTTCCTTCTGTTTTTGTTAGTATATATTCATCATAATTATTTAATGGAACTAATACATTGAACTAAATATATATGTGCATGCATATATGTATATACATGTAAGTCAGTGCTATGGGTGATGCATTAGATTGTTCAGGAATTAAGCTTGTTCCCTTTGGAAGCATTCCAAGACAGAATTAATTTTTATATCTACAAATGCATATTAATTTTTGTCCAGGGAAAGTTCTACTGTAGATAATTCCATGTCCACTCTTCTTTTAAGGAAAGCACAGTGAGATAGGAAGACTAACTGACAGAAATAAGCCTGCAAAGCCTTGCACTAGAGACAGTCTTGGTGATGCACATGCTCAGGGTACAGGTCTTGTGAGCAGCACAAGGTCCTAATGCTCCTTAAAAATGACAACACAGGGACACTCCCTAAATACACTGCTGTCACCCTCCTGCTATCCAGGATTTTACTGAATAAATCATCTAGCTCCATAAGAAATTTAGACACAAGAAACACAATCAACTTTAAAGTTGTCTCCTTGGATTCAAATCCAGTATTTATTACTTGCTAACTGTATATTCTTAAGCACATTAATTATTTTGCTTTATCTCAGCCATACTGTATGTCTCTTCATAGCTAATTGTGAAGATTAAATGAGATAACATGTATAAAATATTAGCAGAATTTCTAGTACATAAGATATGCTAAATAATATATTATTGCTGTTAGTTTGAGTTAGACACGTAGATATGTGTATAGATTATATATCTCTATATAGATATTGCATTGCATTTAATTTAGCTTTTTCTGGAGGCTAACATTCATTTTTTATCTCAAAGTGAAATTCTATGAATGAATGATTAAATGAATGTAAATTAAAATGATTTAAATTTTTACCTCATTTTTTAAAAAAATATATTCAATGTTGATAATATTTAGTGTCTGTAAGGCTGTGGGGAAAATTACTCTTTAATACACAATTTATGGGAATGAAAGACACTTCAGGATGTTGAGAGCAGTATTACAGGATCTACCAAATTTAAATCTATGCATATTTGTTTTGTTTGGTGATGACATAGATTTCTCCATCAGAAATATTCAAACAAGCAAGTAGTGATTTCTGTAAGTTATGTTCATTGTAACCCTGTGTATAAGGCAAACTATTAGAATAAATTTTGAGCAAGCATGAACTTGTTAAAGGAATCATATGATAACCATAAAATAGAATGATATGTAGCATTAAAATGAAAGAAATATCATAAGTACTGACAAATAGTGCCCATACAAAGTGCAACTAGAATTTCAAATGCATTAGTATATAATATGTACTTTTACATAGAGTATAACACATACATGACTGTGTATATACCTACATACTAATGTACCTCTAAGGAACATTTACTAAGTTGTTAATAGAGGGAAATGAGAATGAGTACTTATGGTTGGGAGAGGTTCTTGGACTTTAAATTTCTGTCACTCTATCTACCTATATAAACTATATTCCTTGGGTCCATTTTAAATTTACTTTAAATTTTTATAAAAATACATTATTTTTATTTGATCTATTCTACTTTTTGTTAAAATTTTGTTTTAGAAAACAAGTTTGGAAGAATTTTCTTTTAAAAAGTCAGTTTAAAAACCTGTATGTTGCCAAGTGTGGAGGAGTCACTGGACTGATACCCTGCTGACCATGGAGCATTTAATGTAAACATATGTAAACACATGGTCCATAGGCAAGGGATCTGTTTTAAAATAGTTTGTGGGCTGTAGCATTCTCCTCTTGCTGGGAAGAGAAATAAGGAAGCTGGTATAAGCTTTTTATGTTTAGAAAATCATTTAATCTTTACAACAAAATTGCACAATAGGTGTCTTTTTTTTTCATTTTACAGAGAATAAAAGTGAGGCACTCAGAACAAAGAAGTAACTCTAATGTGAAAATTCAAAAATTTACACAGATTTCTTTAGGATTATAGCTCTTACTACCCATCCCTAACTGAACTCCAGTCTGGCCGGGTGCATCTACTCAAGACACTTCATACCTGGGATTAATAGGGGGGAATGGGACTAAGTTTTATGAGACACGCAAAATGTGCCAGGCCATTGTACTACTTAATAAACATTTAAACTAATAAAAGTTCACATTCTTATTACATTTTACTGTTTATAAGGTTGAATATTAAAATTTAAGCTATAATTCTAGGAACTTAATGTTTAATAACAAAACTCTGAAAAGCAACTGAGATTTAGGGGAATAAATAACTTCTGGTTAATTATACCCCTGGAAGGTCCATAATGAAACCCAGGTTTTCTGATGTCAAAAGTCCCTGAATTTTGACTCTACACCATGTTTCCCCTTCTTTCTTCATGCCTTTTTTGTACAGTTGTCCTTCTTGTTCAGTTTCTAAATTTACAAATTTCTAATATTCTCAATGCTCGTGTCAAGGATTAGCTCACTTCATCTTTTTTGAAGTTTGTAGATCATACTAATATTTTCCCTTCTTGAACTTATTTTGTACATGCATTGTTTCAGGACTGCTCATGCAGTCTTGTCTCCCTCTTTATGGAGAAGGCATTGCCTTGAATCTTTTGCATTAATAGACATGCTATGAAACAGAAATATATACAGTCTAGGTAATAATTAGACAATTGATGAAATGTAATTCCTCACTTCTTTATATGAGCAGTCTTTTGAGCAATGGCATTTCACAGGAACACTGGAAGGAAACAGACAACATCACAAAAAGGATTTGAAGGCAGTGATTCAACACTCACCTGGGAGTCCAGGTATGGTCCAGCTCTTGGTTTTGGCTAAAACATGTCTAGGGATAAAAATGGTAAAGATGGAAGATGCAAAATGGGATTCTGGGCCTCACTGTCAGAGGAATGGCAGCCAGGCTCTGAAAACTGTACTTGGTTCTGGAGACATAGGCTAGCACCAGTTTGCTTGGGTGCCATGGCTCAGTGAAATTTTCTTTAGATCAATTCAATTTCATGGATTTATATAAATTTAATTATATAATTGGTATGCACACAGTACACCATTCAAAATTTTGTGGATAGAGAATCAATTAGCTATCCCTAAGCATCCACATAAGGAGTTAAAACTGATATGAAAATTGTCTTTGAATATACCCTGACTTTTCAAGAATATGTCATTTTTCTTCACATAGGGCTATTAACTTTTTTCTTTTTTTTTATTTTCTTGGGCTAGATATGGGAGAGGTTGGAGTTAATTTAAACTCCAGGTTTGCAAAGTGTCCTGGAAAATATATCCTTTGTTTAATAAGAGAAATGAGTCTAAGAATGGGTCTTTGAGTGTTTAGAAGTCTCTTAGAGAACCTGTAGTTTACATCCCCATTTAAAGCTATGATCTCAACTACATTCTCATCAAGAGACAGACAGCCTCTGCTTAAGTATCCCAAGCAAAGAGAATTTTGCTACTGAACCAGTTCTTCTACCACATCATTTGACTTTAATAACACTTGTATTTAGCAAGTTGAGGCTATTGTTCACTATTCATTGGTATAGTGTAACACTTAGAATTTGTGATTCAAAATGAGATTACCTGGATTTGTAATCTCCACATATTTCAGAAGAGAAGCATAATATATCTGAGCTTTAATGTCCTCATCCTCAAGGTAAAGCTTATGATAGTACCCATCCCATGTGTAATAAAAAGATGTAATAATGCAAATAGCAGACCAAGAAACTTGCTGGTACATAGGGAGTCAAAATAAATGAGTCATGTTTTATTGCTTTTTTCATTATTATTTAGAATCCTTTGTTTCATCTGGGTGTGGCTCTACACACACACACACAAAATGGAATAAATGATTGACACTGATTCAAGCTTATCTGCAAGGATAATGTTGGACAAGTTGGATCTCAGTCTTCCTGGAGCAGAGAAAGAGATTTAATTTTTTTTTAATTCTGCATATCTGGAAAATAATTAGAATCTTGAAAACTTAGTTAAAGGTTATAACTTGTAGTTTCAGGATTGGATTATATTTATAAATAAAACATGGTCTTTATTGTAGAATTATCATTAGATTTCTCTGAATTTTATTACATAATTATTGAATGAAATAAGCACAGGAAACATATATTTATCTCAGTGGAATGTTGTGATATTGAAGTTATTAAATGATCAATATCTATTCCACACCAAGCACTCATCATAAAAGGAGCAATATCACTTGCTATTGGTGTTGATTTTGATTCAGAAAAAGTTGGACTTGAACTTGGCTTCAATATTTACTAGCTGTGGGAATGTGGTTTCATTTTCTTCATGACTTTTTGACTCAGTGTCATCTCTAAAATGAAGAAACTGTCTCATAGAGTATTCCAGTGCTTGGTACAGAGTAGGGATTGATTGAATATTCACAGTAACAATAATATTCCAATTTGAGGGGAAGAAATATAGATGAAAAGAATATAGTTCTTAATAAGTGAAGAGTCCTTAGACTATGACCTATCTGTCTTGTAAGATCTTCAATTAGCATATTTTAGGTGATTGATAATTATATGATATAAATAAATGTATTGAGATGAATTTTTCCAAGTTCTTGGTTATTAGGTGTGTCTAGTGATAATTAAGGTCAAATCGTTAGCTTGGGGTTCCTGAAGGACAGTGTCTGAGAAAAGGGCTTTAGTGTAGGTGGTTCATTTTGGAAAACAGAGGGGAGGTGGTGAATGGGGGAGAGTGAAACCCAGGAAGGAAAGATAGTGAATGTAAGATTGTAGTAAGTTGCTTGTCATTTATCCACTGGCTCCTAATACTAAAGATCTAGGATTTCCTTGAGATATATTCATTATTCATACCAGAGTGATGAAGAATGTGTTTCTAAGTGTCTCAAGCAACAAGTGTCAGGAAGGATAGCTAGATACACACTGGAGATAGAAGATTTTGGATTGATTAGTAGGATCAAGCTGTTCTCAGGTTATAATTTTTATCAGCTGGTTGCTGAATTGATGTCCAAGTGAAAAGATAGGATATGAGGGTATGAGACAGAGCAAAACAATGTCCAAAACTTTCAGTTATACCTAATTAAAAATAACATTCTTTGTAGATTTTCCAGCTCAGACTGATAAGTTTATATCAGTCCACAGTAAATGGAGAATCCCAACAACGTGACTGAATTCATCCTTTTGGGCATTACAAAGAATCCAGAGCTGAGGAAAATACTCTCTGCTGTGTTTCTAATCATGTATGTGTCCACCATCTTGGGAAACCTCCTCATTGTGGTAACCATGGTCACAGATCAGAGTCTGAGATCACCTCTGTATTTTTTCCTTACCTCCTTGTCCCACATGGATGCCACCTTCTCTTCTGTCATTGCCCCCAAGATGATTGTGGACTCCCTCTCTGAGAGTACTACCATCTCCCTCAAAGGTTGCATGACCCAGCTTTTTGCAGATCATTTCCTTGGTGGAGAAGGGATCATCCTTCTCATTGTCATGGCCTATGACCACTATGTGGTCATCTGTAAGCCACTGCACTACATGACCATCATGAGGCCTTGGGTGTGTTGCCTGTTGCTGAGAGGGGCCTGGCTGGGGGGATTTTTCCAAACAGTTATACAGCTTCTCTTCATGTATCAAATACCCTTCTGTGGCCCCAATGTCATAGACCACTTTATGTGCGATTTGTTTCCATTGTTGAAACTGGCCTGCATGGACACCCACATCCTGGGCCTCTTAGTCATCCTCAACAGTGGGGTGATGTGTGTGGCCATCTTCCTTATCCTCATCACCTCCTATGTGGTCATCCTTTGCTCCCTAAAGACCTGCAGCTCTGAAGGATAGCAAAAAGCTCTTTCCACCTGTGATTCCCACCTCATGGTGGTTGTCTTGTTCTTTGTGCCATGCATTTTCTTGTACATGAGACCTGTGGTCACCTACCTCATAGACAAAGCAATGGCTGTGTCCTTTACCATTGTTGCACCTATGTTAAATCCCTTGATCTACACCTTGAGGAACACGGAGGTGAAAAATGCCACAAGAAAACTGTGGATGTAGCAAGGAACCTTGTGTAGTCATTAACTTATATGCTAGAACCAATCTTTTCTGAAGGACAATGAGATGTTACTCTCCCCATCCCAATTTATTCCAATCCTTTGAGGAGACAGCAGCCAATGACAGGTTTTAATCATGTGAGTCAGGTTAAGATCATGTTACTACCCACATCTCCAGTACATTTATCTGTCTCTGTCTCTCTCCTTTTTAACCTGCTTTTTCAATAATTCAAGCATTTCTCAGTTCTAGATTTTGTTTTTCTTATGCAGCTTACTGCTGGACTGCTCTTTTCCAGAGTTTTCACTTGCTTGTCCAAATCTCATTTTTTCCACTTTCAGTTGAAATTCCACCTTCTTAGATGAATCTTTCCTGATGACTTCCTCTAGCTCCCCTCAGTTTTTCTCTTCATCTGGTTTTATCCTGAATATCAACAATCACAAACTAACCTAAGTTATTTGCTGCTTTCATTTTCTCTGTTTTCCCCACAAGGTGGTAATCCCTGTGAGGTCAGGGGTTATGTTTATTTGTTCATGCTAGGGTAGAACATTGCTGGTCACCTAGTAGGTGCTTAATAAATAGTATTGAATGGATATAAATGTAAAAGTAGCTTAGCTTAGGGAGTAGACAAGATAGCAGAGCAGAAGGATGCTCTTAGCTAACCTTCTCTCATGAATGCTCCAAGAGAGACATCCAGGAACCCACCCATTTACTCAGAACACCTGCTGAACTTTGACAGAACATCGCCTATTTCAAAAGACAAAATTTGTCACAAGTCTGGCAGGATAAAAAAAAGAAGAACCAAGAAATTAGTGCACAACCTGTCCCATGAGGAGAAATCAGCAAAGGAGAAAAAGCGCTCTTATGCAGGGACTCCCCATCTCCAATGGAGAGGTCGGCAGGGACACAGGGGTAACCTCTGAGGCTTGAATCTGTGCACAGCAGCCCTTGGTCAACAGAACTAAGTGAAACTGGCACAAAGGGTCCCTGTGACCCCCAACCCTCAATGCCAGCTGGCAGGTGTGGGCTGGGACAGGCTGCCTGAGACAGAGGAGTGGGGCTGACTGCACAGAGGCAGCCTGTGCAGAGGCAGCCTCAGGTGCTGTGGCCTGGAGGGTATACAGAACAGAATAGTGTTTGTCACCCATTAAAAACAAAAGAAGAAAAAAAGCAAGTAACACTACTGGTGTACATTTTGGGGAGAAGCCGGGTGCAATGCAGCTGGGTCATAGCTTTGTCTCCGCAGACCTGCAGCAGCATCACTGGCATGTTCTTGGGAGAAGAGAGGCAGGGCTCATCCCAGGCCACTGTATTCACTGGTGTGCCACTCCCAGGCTAAGGTGGGATTGAAACTTGAATCTGTACCCAGGGGCTCCTCAGCTTCATAGACAGGACTGAGATTTGTTTACAACCCCAGGCAGAGGGGACCCCTTTTCTCTGCAGGTGCCTTTGTGGACCCAAGCCTCTAAGACAAATGGGCAAAGAGTGGAGTTCTGGCACACCATTGGGGAAAAGGCTGGTGTGGCCATTTACTGTGAGCCCACCTACATCTGCAGATGTGGCAATTGGGACAGCATTGACCCAGTGGCCCAACCTGAGGATTGCTGGAATGAGAGAGCAGGGGTTGTGCAGTGGGGTGAGTGTAGGGGTGATGTTTGGTGCTGGGGGCAGCACTGACACAGTAGCACTAACATGAAGTCACTGAGGGCTGGGGGCACTACCAGTGCAGGACTCAGACTAGTAAGGTGCTGGAGATGGTGCTGACCTAACAGTGCACCATGATCCAGGTGTGCCATCCAGAGGTCAGCAAAACTGCACTTGTAGCACTGACAGCAGAGAACCTGGGGGACACTAGAGCAGAGCACTGACATTCCCATCGCCAAAGCAGGGACAAAGGCAGTGTAAACAAAGAGTACTTAAAGCACTCCAACCCTGCGAGCTATGCACCACAGCTCAGAAACAGGTCTGGAAGCCTCCATTCCACCAAAAGGGGGAAAGATCTGGTCTCTGTCAGAGCCATGAGAACCACAGAACAAAAAGGAGTCCCCACTCAATAAGCAGGGAATGTTCTGGTCACCACAACACTGCCCACATCTACAATCAAAGGAATAACAGCCAACACACATGGAAGAAAGACATGGCAACCATCCATAGTAAAAACAAACCTCATTACAAAATTATTAGGTGTGCAGTGTACACAAGAATGCATCCTCCTTTAAAAAAATCCTTTCATATACACAAATCAATGTGATACACTATATCTGCAAAAGAAAGGACAAAAGACACATGATCATCTCATCTCAATAGATGTAGAAAAAGCATTTGATAAAATTCAACATCCATTTATGATTAAAAAAAAGCTTACCAAAGTGGGTATAGAGGGACCATATTTCAATATAATAAAAGCTATTTATAACAAACCTACAGCCAGCATACTTAATGGTGAAAAACTGAAAGACTTCTCACTAAAATCTGAAGCAAGACAAGGATGCCCACTCTCAGCACTTCTATTCAACATAGACTTGGAAGTCCTAGTCACAGCAATCAGGCAAGAGAAAGAAATAAAAGGAATTCAAATTGGAAGAGAAGAGATAAAATTATCACTACATGTGGATGATATGATACTATATAAAGAAAACTCTAAAGGCTACACATAAAAACTACGAGACCTGATAAAATAATTTGGCAATGCAGCAGGATGCAAGATTAACATACAATAATGAATTGTATTTCTTCACACAAACAATGAATTAGCAGGAAAAGAAAGTAAAGAAACAATTCCTTTTAAAATTGTATTCAATCAATTTATTTAGGAATAAATCTGACCAAGGAGGTGAAAGACTTATAAGAGGAGAAATACAAAACATAGATTAAGGAAATTAAAGTTGACTTAAAAAAATGGAAAGGTATCCCATGCTCTTGGATTGGAAAAATCAATATCATTAAAATGGCCATACTGTCCAAGGCAATCTACAGATTTAATGCAATCCCTATCAAATTACCCAGGGCATTTTTCACGAAACTGGAACAAACAATCCTAAAATTTATATGGAATCACGAAAGACCCAGAATTGACAAAGCAATATTGAAGAGAAAGAATGAAGCTGGAATAACTTTACCAGACTCCAGAAAATACTACAGAGACACAATAATCAAAACAGCATGATATTGGCAGAAAAACCAACCTATGGATCAATGGGACAGAATAGAGAGTCCAGAAATAAACCCACAGACCTATGGTCAATTAATCTTTGACAAAGGAGACAAGAATATACAATGGAGAAGACAGTCTCTTTAGCAAGTTGTGTTGGGAAAACTAGATAGCAGCATGTAAATCAATGAAGTTAGAACACTCCCTCACACCATACACAAAACTAAAATCAAAATGGCTTAAAGACTTAAACATAAGACATGAAAAATTTCCTAAAAGAAAACATAGGCAAAACATACTCTGACATAAATCTTAGCAATGTTCTCCTAGGCCAGTCTACCCAGACAATAGAAATAAGAGCAAAAATAAACAAATGGGACTTATACATTTATAAGCTTTTGCACAGCAAAAGAAACCATGAGCAAAACAAAATGACAACCTATGGAATGAGAGAAAATATTTGCAGATTATGCGACTGTCAAAGGCTTAATTTTCAGAATATGTAAATAGCTCATACCATTTAATAAAAAAAAATTCAAAAATGGGCAGAAGACCTAAACAAGCAGTTCTCCAGTGAAGAAGTACAAATGGCCAAGAGGCACATGAAAAATGCTCAATATCGCTACTTATCAAAGAAATGCAAATCAAAACTGCAATAAGGTATCACCTCACACCAGTCAGAATTGCCTTCTGAAGCATCACAAAGTAACTGAAAGTCAAAAGAACTTTAATTAGATTTTGACAGAAAGTTTGTCAACAACATCTGAAAGTTTCAAAACACTTAGTCAAATAGGATCATAGGTCACTGTGAATATGTATTCACTCAATAAAAGTGACAAAAGATTTCAAAAGCAAATGCAGACCACTCAGAGGAAAGGAAGTTCACAAAATCTGTTATTCAAAAGCAGGATTTAAGTCAATTTAATCTCTCAACAGAGAGGAACCAAATCTAGCAACTGTACCAGCCTACTTTTAATTTAATAATCCAATCACCTTATTGAATTTAATCTAATTTCAGCCTGAAGAGGCACAAAATTCCTTTATCAAATCTCCCTTTCTACAAATATTTCATAAATATCTATAGCCATTATTAGTGTCTCCCTTATGTCTCCACCCAGAAAAACAAAACAAAACAAAACAGAAAACTAGTTTTTGAATTAAGATATACTTTTTTTGACAAAAATGGATGTACATGTGTATATATATGTATATATATATATATATAAAGGTATATATAGTGTTTTCTTTATCCATTCATTAGTGGACATTTTGGTTGTTTCCATGTCTTACTCATTATAAATAATGCTGCAGTAAACTTGAGAGTAGAGATAACTTGGCAGATTCCTGTTTTCATATTGTTAGATAAATTTACAGACATGAGACTGTTGAACCATATGTTATTTTTATTTTAATGTTTTTGAAAAGCTCCATTTTGTTCTGCATAGTTGCCGAACAAATCTATATTCACACAGAAGTATAGTGGGGTTTCACTTTCACTATACCCTCACCAAAATTTGTTGTATGCTATGTATCTCATATAGCCATCCTAATGAGTGTAAGATGATACCTCAGTTTAATTTTGATTTTCATTTCCCTGTTGATGAGTGATGTTGAGCAACTTCTCATGTCCATATTGGCCATTTGTATGAAAAGTACCTATTTGTTTAAAAAATATCTATTCAAGTTCTTTGCCCACTTTTATTATTTATTTTTGAAGTTATTTAGTTGTAGTTCTTTATGTATTTTAAATATTAACTTACTAAGAAACATATGATTTGCAAATATTTTCTCCTATCCCATAGGTTACTTTTTCATCTTGTTGATTGTTTTCTTCAATGTGTAGAAGCAGTGAGGATTTAGAGCTTGAGATCCCGGACTTCAATCTGATGTTATGATGGGATGAGACTTAAGATACCTGATAGCTTTTTCCTCTTCCCTCTTGGAGCCCTGAGCTGCCCTTTTACAAGTCTGACAACCACACTGTACAGACAATGTACATTGTCTTATATCACATGGAGAAGGAAAAAGACCCAGAAGAACCCAGTCTTGTAGCAATCCCTGCCAAGGAACCATTCATATAAGTGAAATCATTTTTGACCCTTCTTACAAGCCCAGCAATCAGCTGAATGCCAGAGAGTGACCTCAGTCCATGCCACATGGGACAGAAGAATTGTTTAGTCAAGTTCTGCCTAAATTCATATACTGTCAGATGCAGACCAGTGAAAGGCAAAATAGCTCTATGTGTGGACAGATGCAGGCCTGTGTGTGAGCACATCAAATACATATACATGTACATAAACAAATGCTTTCAGATAGGTAGTCAGATACTGATCTATGTGCCATCATATACACACCTATGTGTCTTCACATCTAGACACACACACACAATTGTATAAAGACCTACATATTATTGAAAATCTATGTACAAGTGGCCATAGAGATTCTCATGAGGTTTGATACAGATCTGAGCTTTGTTGTAATACATACCTGTGCATTTGTTGATACAGGCCTAAGATTGTTTCAAAATAGACACATGCCTGAGACTTTGAGTACTGTGCTGTATTTCATGCTAGAAAAAGACACAAAGACCTTTCTGACCAGATCATTGAAAATATGAATCAAATGTAAATAAGAGGGGCCTCTTTTTAAATAAGAAAAACATACAGCAGGATTCATGTATACTCTGTGAAGATGATTATAAATTTTTATTGAGACATCAATCTATCATTCACAATGTGTGTTTTTTTTTCTCCTGGATAGAAACACAAGATAGTAAATTGTAGTTCTTAAAATAAACATGTAGTGTCATGACATTCTAAATACATTTTATGGGGAGTCTTCAAACTTCACAAAATGACCCTAAAATTTTGGAGAAGAGGGAGAAGATGAGGAGAATGGTCCCCCAAAATTAGTACTTTTTTTAATTGAGTTATAGTCATTTTACAATGTTGTGTCAAATTCCAGTGTAGAGCACAATTTTTCAGTTATATATGAACATTGTCATATTTCATTGTCACTTTTTTTTGCTGTGAGCCACCAGAAGATCTTGTATATATTTCCCTGTGCTATACAGTATAATCTTATTTATCTATTCTATATATGCCTGTCAATATCTACAGATTTTGAAATCCCAGCCTGTTCCTTCCCAGCCCCACCCCCTTGGTAACCACAAGTTTGTATTATATGTCTATGAATCTGTTTCTGTTTAGTATTTATGTTATTATTATTTTTAATTCCACATATGAGTGATCTCATATGGCATTTTTCTTTCTCTTTCTGGCTTACTTCACTTAGAATGACATTCTCCAGGAACATTCATGTTGCTGCAAATGGCATTATGTTGTCAGTTTTTATGGCTGAATAGTATTCCATTGTATAAATATACCACATCTTCTTTATCCAGTCATCTGTTCATGGATGTTTAGGCTGTTTCCATGTCTTGGCTATTGTAAATAGTGCTACTATGAACATTTGGGAAGGCTTGATTTCCAGAATATATAAGCAGCTCATATGACTTATAAGAAAGAAATAAACAACCCAATTCAAAAATGGGCAGAAGACCTAAACAAGCAATTCTCCAAGGAAGACATACAAATGATCAATAAGTACAAGAAAAAAATGTTCTATATCACTAATTATCAGAGAAATGCAAATCAAAACTACTATGAGGTATCACCTCACACCAACCAGAATGTCCATCATTCCAAAATTCATAAATGACAAATGCTGGAGAGGCTGTGGAGAAAAGGGAACCCTCCTACACTGCTGGTGGAAATTCAGTTTGGTGCAGCCACTGTAGAAAACAGTATGAAGATTCCAAAAAAGACTAGGAATAGAATTACCATATAACCCAGGAATCCTGTTCCTGGACATATATCCAGAAGGAACCATACTTCAAAATGAGTATCCTTGACAGTGTAAAACTTGATGTACTAAATTGAAAACTTTAAAATTGATACTGAAATGAATAATTATGATGGAAGACTATTATGCCATTTGAACTTAGTTATTTCCTTATCACAAACAAAAATATATTATAGGTGGATTAAAAAATAAAATATTTTCAAAGGTTATATATATTTGGAAAAAGATTAAAATTGATAAAATCATTAGGTTATGAAATTTACTAAGAATGATGTGATAAAAAATCAAAAAGTAAAAGAATGTTAAAATATTATCTTTATATAGAACATTCATAATTATAACATAAAAGATACAATAATTATAAATATTTGTAGTAAATGTCAAAGAGTAAATATTTGTAGCAATATTATATATATATATCTTTAATGTGGAGTGTGTTAATCAAAATTTATCTGAAAAAATTACTCACTTCACTAGATCAAGATTTCAACTAATTGACAAAGTCTATAGACTAGATTCTGGGTCCCCTGTATTGTTCAATAAACAGAGAACACAAAGACAATTAAGAAAATTTACCTGAGTTCAGGGAAATTATAGATCAATGAACAGACACAATTAATAAAGACTTCTATCTCATCAATTGAAATAACTACAAACATTTGAAAATTAACTAAATGTCTGACTTAGTCCATTTGGTTACTAACAAAGAAAACTTTAGGCTGGGTGGTTTAAACAATAAACAGTTATTTTTCACAGATTTAGGAATTCAAAGGTTGAAGATTCAGGTGCCAGCAGATTGCATATCTGGTAAGGTCCCTTCCCTGTTGATAGACAGTGGCCATTTTGCAGTGTCTACACATGGCAGAAGGGTCAAGTGAGTTCTTGGGATCTCTTTAAAAGGAAATTTATCTCAATGATGAGGACTCCATCTTCATGACCTAATCAATTCCTAATGGTCCCATCTCTAAATATCACCACATTATAAAGTATTTAACTTCTGATTTTGGAGAGGGACACAATTCTCACTCCATAGCAACATCTAAATGCGAAAGAATGAATTACATAAAATCTGATCAACTCAAATGTTTGAAATTTTGGAGGATAGTATAGTAGTTGAAAAGACTTTGAGATGATATAAAAAATCTCCACTTAACAAGTATAAAAGTCAGGATATAAGATTTCTCATACATTGTGACTTACTTATAAAAACCATCCATTGCCCCAAAGACTTAGCCCCTCATAAATCAAGACTAATAATTGGAAGCAGAATAGCAATCTTTCTTGACCACATTCTATCGACCATTTAGAGGCAGATAATATTTTATTTCAACACTGATTCAGAGAGAGAGACTATTTTATGAATATGTCTGTCAAAAAACCCAATATATTCTGGCCTCTTTATTACCTAGTAATCAATATTTCATTAATAAGAGAGATAAGATAGTATATATAGTCAACATCTTCCTTAACAATAGCACCCATAATATCTGGTATCAAGTTCTGTAGTTCATGTTTGGAGCACATGGATCATGGTTTATACTAAATTTACAGATGAAAGACAGAGCCTGCATGTCTATAGAAGGCTATGAAATACTGTAAGCAAAAGAGGAGTTGGGGAGATTGAAAAAGAGCAGATGTGTTCCCAGATATTCTAAACTATCTGGGAAGATTAATGTTGATCTTAATAAAAATATACATCCAAAGAATTCTGCTCCACTTGAAGAGAAAATATGATTATACAATTGGGAAAAGAAGTAAGATTTGTTTATTTTTATGCATATACACCTTGTTCATTCAGATAATTTTTATTAACATAGCCACCTTATGTGTAGTATTACAACCAAAACATCATGTTTCTTCAATATGAACTTGTTAAGAAATATAAGCAAAATAATACATGCAAAGTGTCTTGCAGACTCAAAAATAATACACGCACCTCAATATTAACATAAGTAGTCTTTAGGGAGAGAGAGTGAATAAATTTTTATGTTGTATCGCTATTCTTTTTTGAAAGCCATAATGAGTCCTATAAATTATGAGAAAGATTACATTATCTAAGAGTAACAGGAGAAAATCTTCCACTAACTAAAATAAATTTATAGTATTAAATATAGCTTAATATCATATAGTACATAAATCTATGTTCTCAATGGAGACATTTACACCCAAATGTATACATAGTTTCCTAAGAAACTGAAAATCTTAAAAAAAGTATTTCAAACCATATACACATATGTATTGAACTATAAAATCATGCAAATCTTAAGAGTATATTTTTATCATTGGAAGTATTCACAAAATAAATGTTTTTCATCATGTCCTAGTTACTAAACCTGAGGAGAAGTTTACTGCAGTTCAGTAATTACATATATGTTTCCTGGAAAGAAAAATTCTTTGAAAATAGATGATATATATATCTTTGCTGCTTCATGTACTTTTTCTGGTCCAGAGCTTTTTCATGGCATGTTTCATCTCTCCATTTCTCAGAGTATAGATTAGAGGGTTCAACATAGGGGTGATAATGGTGTAAAACACAGTCAAGGATTTATCAATGGGTAAGGTAGAAGGAGGTCTCACATACAGAAAGATACAAGGGACGAAGAAGAGGACCACCACAGTAATGTGGGAGCCACAGGTGGATAAGGCTTTGTGCCTACCTTCTGTACTAACATTCTTCAGGGAGTGAAGGATGACCCCATAGGAGATGAGTAACAGCATAAAGATGACTGTACACATTGCCCCATTATTGGCAACCACAGTGAGGCCAATAATGTAGGTGTCAGTGCAGGCAAGTTTTAACAAGGGGTACATGTCACAGCCAAAGTGGTCAATGACATTGGGACCACAGAAGGGAAGGTTGTAAACAAAGAGAAGTTGAACTACAGCATGTAAAAACCCACCAACACAGGCCAACAGCAGCAGCAGAACACACACTCGCTGATTCATGATTGTGGAATAATGCAAAGGTTTGCAGATGGCCACATAGCGGTCATAAGCCATGATCACCAGGAGTAAAATCTCAGCACCACCAAATAAGTGTTCCATAAAAAGCTGAGCCATGCAGGCTTGGAATGAAATGGTTTTCTTCTTACTGAGTAAGTGAATAATCATATTTGGGGTGATTGTGTTAGAATAAAGAACATCCATATATGATAAATAGCCAAGAAAGAAATACATAGGGGAATCCAGGGTTGGACTGACCACCACAGTCACAACAATGAGTAGGTTGCCCACCATTGTCACAATGTACATTAGCAAGAACACAACAAATAATATTTTCTGACCCTGAGGGCTCCGAGTGAGCCCCAAGAGGACAAACTCAGTCACATTCCTCCTTTGGTCCATAGAGTCTTCTGTATGTCTTATTTCAGAGTTCAGGACAAAACTACCTATAAATATAATTCTTACTAGTGACTTTCTGAAGTCTTATGATAATTTGTTTATTCTTTCCACATATAAGCAATATGGTTTATGTTCCATACTTTCAAGTATTATCACGTAATGCTGATTAAAACCTCATCACTTACCTGAAAAATCTTCAGAATAATGGAGAGGCAAGTAGTTAAGAGACATATGGGGGAAAGAACACATTATTAATAACTGATTTGTCATAATTTGCTTTCTATTTGGAGGGTAATATAGTTGTACATATAGCTAATGCCTTACACAAAAAATTTAAATGGGTTAAATTTTAATAAAAGATTAAAGCAAGGTTTACTTTGTTTCACTCTTCACATGTTAAGGAGATAACTCTTTCATTTCTATGGGTGGGAGAATCTTCTTAACCAATCATTGAAGTTCCTAAGAGGTATATTTAACAATTTCAAAAAAATTAAGTATTTAGTAAATTTAGATAGCACAATATAAATACACGAAAGCAGTTTGGAAAAAGATTTACATTGTAGAGGACTTACATAGAGGTAATATCTAAAATAGACAAAGATCTCTAAGCAATTAACAAATGAAAATATAAATTAAATATAAAAGAAATTTAAAATATATTTTAAAAATTAAGGGAAGAGTATATCTCAATGGCCAACAAACGTATGTTAGTACACTGAAGCTCAACAGGGAACAGAAAAGTGAGAATTGAAGGAAAAGCTTGCTTGCTACAGTATCACTTCATGATCTTGAAAGCCATTCAATCAAGGTATACAGATGCTACATCATCTTTTAATTTTTAACACATTAATAAGCAATGTTCAGAGAACATATTAATTCAGAATATCAGCAGATTTACAAATATCTGCCCATGAAAATATCTCCAATTAATTACAGTTGAAATTACTCCTTAAGACTAGTTTATGTTAGAGAAGGTCAATTTATCCCAGATCATTGTAACTCAAAATTATCCAAAAAGAGCTTGACAGGATAGACTCAACCTCCACATATCTTAGTAAATCACAGAGGAACTCTAGCATGGCTGATTGTGAGAATGACAAAAGAGAGCTTCTAAAAGAGTGAATTCTCACACCACCAATGTACTCTTTCAAAATGTAAAGCCTAGTTCAGAATCTTGTGTATAAATACCTGTCTTGATTTATCTGCATAAGAAGACAGCCTTTCAACTCACTTTCTGGGCTCTTCTGTCTTCTCCCTTGCTCTTCATTCACTGATGCCATCTCTAAGAAAACAATGAACATGATACATGCAGCATTAGTAAGCAATTCATAGAAAAAGAATAAAATCATTTGAAACATGTAAATAGGTGCCCAAATAGATGGCATTTTTGCAATAAATATGAACATCAACATTTTAAATACATATAACAATTGACTTAATTTCACTTCTGGGAACTTATACTAAAAAATTTCAAAACATTGCTTTTGTAGAATTATTTAACATCAAAAAAGACTGGGGAAAATATAAAGAGAACCAGATACATCAATTTCAGTGCTGCGTTATGAAGGATTTAATCAGTATGAAGAAACTAGGATGAGTTTCATCTGTAAAAACTGGCACATAAAAACCTACAGGGGGTTGAGTGAAAAAAATAAAATTTATAAACTGAAACATAAATATACACACATATATGAAAAATGGTTAATTTGAAAATATTATTTCTTCAAGAATCTTAGAAAAAAATTATAGTGATTGTATCTGAAAGGACTGGAAGAAACTGGTTTGGGATAGTTTGGAGGTTTATTCAACACTATTCCATTGCATAAATTTTATTATTAAAACTTATAATTCTCCATCATAGTTATAATTTTCATTTAAAAACTTAAAATATTACACTAAAAATTTCATGTTTAAGGCAAATAAAATGGAATATAGTCTATGCAACAGTAAATATTTAATATAATATATAGAATGAAGATTATAAAAATAAGAATCTGACTAAAAATAAAATGAATAGATACTAGTAAGAGTAAATGCAGAAATTAATTAACAATTGCTATATATAAAATAGATAAGAAAAAATGTTCCACTATATAACACAGGAAACTATATTCAATAATTTGTAATTGCTTATAATAAAAAAATATGAAAAGGAGTATCTATATGTACAACTGAATCATTATGCTATACACCAGAAATTAACACAGCATTGTAAATAAACTATGCATCAATACAAAAATTAAATTTTAAAAAATGTAAAAAAATTAACAATTGGTGTAACTCGATAAAAATTTCATTAATTCATTAAAAATTACTTATTGATGCCTTACTATAAATGCATCCTACTTTTCTAGGTACAGTGATGAAACATTATGCAGTTTACATTCTATGAAGGAATTGTTATTAATAGCATGAACATACAATTTATTCTTCAAGTATAATTATCCTACATCATTTGAAAAAATAAAAAGTTTGCATCAGATTTATGAAGTTTTTTACATTCCAAACAGATAGGACCCAATGCTAAATTACCACCTTCATGATGGATACAGCAATTATTTAATACTTGATCTGACTGCATTTTTCCACCAGAGCTTCTTCATAGCATTAGTCATCTCAGAATTTCTTAGACTGTAGGTTAATGGGTTCAGCATGGGGGTGATGACTGTATAAAACACTCTTAATGATTTGTTGATTGGGAAGGTCTTAGCAGGTCTTGCATACATGAAAATACAGGGGACAAAGAAGCAGACAACTACAGTGATGTGGGAACCACAGGTCTGGAGAGCTTTCCATCTCCCTTCCTGACTCAGGTTCTTTAGGGAGTGTAAGATGACTCCATAGAAGATGAGTAAGAGCAGAAACACAGTAGTGCAGATCAGTCCTCCACTGGCCACCACTAAGATGCCAATGACATAGATATCAGTGCAGACCAGTTCCAATAAGGGGTACATGTCACATGAAAAGTGATCAATGACATTGGGGCCACAGAATGGGAGCCCATAAATAGTGCCAAGTTGAATAACTGAGTGCAGAAATCCTCCAACCCAGGACACCAGCAGCAGCACAACACACACCCTTTGCCTCATGATAACCAAATAATGCAGGGGCTTACAGATGGCCACATAGCGGACATAGGCCATCACCAACAGAAGGAAGACCTCTGATCCACTGAAAATGTGCTCTATAAATGGATAAGTCATGCAAGATTCAAAGGGTATGGCATTTTCCTCAAAGAACAAGTCTGAAAGCAATCTGGGGGAAATAGAAGAGGAATAAGCCATGTCCATAAATGATAAGCTAGCAAGAAAAAGTACATTGGTATGTTCAGGGTCTTACTGACACTTATAGTCATGACAATGAGCATGTTGCCCAACAAGGTCAAAATGTAGAAGAGCAAGAACATAACAAAAAGGACTTTCTGCTCCTTTGGATTCTGTGTGAGGCTCAGGGGGATGAAATAAGTTACACTGCTCCTTGGTTCCATCTAGTCTGTACAGGTGCTGAGGTCACATTATTAGAAGCAATTTACCTACAAAACAGGTGGAAAATCTTTAAATGTATTATACGATTAATCTATTTTACCCATTCAATTAATACTACATGTATGGAGTATCTATTCATGTCCAATGTGTCATAGACATTGTAATTACCAAGTTCAATGAGGCAACATTCCCAATCCTCAGTGATATAATATATGACAAGGGATCAGACACTTCCAGACTCATGTAATAAGTGTCACTGTAAGGATATTCACACACAGCTAAGAGTCACAGGGTAGGAATGTATCAGCAAACAAGAATCAGAGAAGGCTTCCCAGAGGAGGCAATGTTTATCTGAGTTTTAAAGAAATAGTGAAAGAACAAGAAAAGTTGGGAAGAGGATTTCATGAACAGGTCCATAATTTATAAAGTCACAAAGTGTAATATTGAGACCCACTTAAACTAATTTACATATACAGGGTGAGGAACTCAAACTATGAACAGAAGTTCACTGTTCTAGATTGGCACAGAACTCACTAAGGCCTATTTCATGTGGCCTTTAGTTGGCTATTTCTCCTTTTCCTGAACAATAAATGCTGAAGCAGTCAAATTTGGGTCTCCAGCCTTTACTTTTACACTAGCTTCCAATTTTTACATGCAGTGTCTCCGATTTTGGACATGCACAGTTGGATATCAATTTAGCAAATATAACACAAAATTTAAAATTTTCCACAAATCTAAAGGTGTTCCCCATTTCATGAAATGGTACCGCGTTCAATGTAATTGCTCAGACAGAAAAGCTAACAGTATTATTCACTCCCTTATTGCTCTCACATGACAAATCGATAACTTAAAAAAAATGCTACTGTCTTTACTTGGAAAGTGTATCACAAATTTGATTATTCCCTTTCCCCCATTTCCTTCTTGGCTCACTGCAATAGCCTCCTGCCAAGTCGCTCCACTTTTATCTGGACTTCAATAATTTGTTCTCCTAAAGAAGCCCAAATGATTTTCTTTAAATCTTCTTCTGATTATATCACTCAAGTGCTCAAAACTCCCACAGTGGATTGCAATCATTCATTCACATTTTAATATATCACATTTAATATTCACATTAATGAGAACAGTAATTCCCATTTTTATTTGAAGAACTAAGGCTCAGAACATCTCATTAATTTCCCCAATGTCACACTTTGTTCAGTGATTAAACTAGAATTGGATTCTAAGTTTGATTTATTTCAAAAATATTTAATTTTTACATGATAAAGACAGTGATATAATGGTGAGCCTGGTTGCCAATACTTACTGGTAGTCTTACCTTGTGGAGGCTTGTTCACAATCTGGAGGATGACTTAAGTTACTCTCAAAGACTTGGAATTCCTCTTTCATTCAATACGGCCACAGAGGGGAGATAATTAGGGAGCTGTATATATTTTCCTTCATTCAGCTGTCTGTTCATTTCCTATATAGTCTTCTCTGGTTATTCAGAAACTACTATTATTTGCACTGTAGATAATTTTAAAGAAATTCCACAGTGTGCATAAAGAAACAAATATTCACTATGTGGGATAATTTATTAAAAAGACAAGTAAATTCATGTTTACATAGGAAGATAGCAACTAGCCATTTCCCAGGGAAATTTATGTCGAGGAACTTCTTTCTCTACTAAATTCAAAATAGAAAAACATCATTCAGTTGTTTAGTCCTACTCATTCGAACATGTCAGTGTGGCCAGATTAGTCAGCTTGAGATTTCTAGACATTGTGGGGCTGTTTTTATTTTATTTTTTGCATTGCTTTAAGTCTAACCAAGGTCATCCTGAAATATATATATCAGTTATTAAAAGGATGTCACCTCTTTTCCCCATTGGGATCAAATCATTGGACATTTTCTCCCATGTAGCTGCATTTATGATTGTCTTAGAACTGGAATGTGTCCAGGACTGATTCTTGCTTAATTAAATTCACTGGGATTTCCCACTGCATTTTAAAAGTACATCTATGTGTAAAGATATTACTAAACCACATCACACAATTAGGATCAAAAAGATGGAAAATGAAGAAAATAATCCTCTAGAGAATCATGTTGAGACTAATGCAAGTAAAAACAAAATATCAGCCCAATCATTTTGATTCAATGAAGATTAATTTATGATATATTTTCACACTAGCCACAGCAAGTTTTCCTTTCTTTTTATTTAGTACTCGATCTATTCTGCCTTATTGTTTGGTTAAATGTATAAAAAATTTAATCATCAAATCAGATATAATTACTAATTATTTATACAATTTCTTAAATAAAATATTTAGGGTACTTATTTTCATACACAAGCTGTGTTATGGGTGAGAACACAAAATTAATAACACAGGAAAATAAACTTATATAAAAGTTCCTATCTACCTGGATTTTATATTCTTATTCTGTAGCCAGACAATAATGAAAGAGAAAATTTAATAATATATTTGTAGTCCAATGCCATTCTTATAAGACAGCAAATTAAGCATTTTTTTGGTTTGTTTGTTTTAAATTAAGCATTGTTATAGAGAAAAAAGGAAGAAACTTACTGTGGAAAATGTAATCAGAAAATACCTTTCTTAAAATGTGATGTTTAAGCTGAGATGAAAAGAACAGGAAGTGACTACCAGTGGAAGCACTCTTACATACAGTAATATTAAATAAAGATTAAGCAAAATTATCTCATTTCAGAGATGACAGGCTCTACACATAGAAAACACTAAAATTTTAATAGGAATTTTTATTGCAATACTATGTTGCAAAGGAGCGATGAGGGTCTTGTCTTGCTCCTGATCTTAATGTAAACACTTTCAAACTTGGATGTTGAGTGTGACGTGTGGTGTGGTTCTGTAATATATGACACTAGTTGTGTTGAGGTACTTTCCTTCTATATCCAATTTAATGAGACTTTTTATCATGAAAGGATGTTGAATTTTTATACTATCAAGAAACAACATGAAGAGAAAATTAAAAAAACAATTCTATTTGCAACAGTATAAATTAGAATAAAATTCTTGGGTAAATGTAAGCAAGGCGATGAAAGTCTTGAACACTGAAAGATACAAAAAGTTGCTGAAAGACAATAAAGAAGACACATGTAAATAGAAAGACATTTATGAGCTAGAATTTTAATATTGTTAAGATGTCAATGCTACCTAAATTGATTTACAGATTCAGTGCAACCTTTATCAAAATACCAAAAAATTTCTTTACAGTAAAAGAAAAATCCATCCTAAAATTTATTTTTTTTTCTATTCTGGTTGCTATAGCTGGGACAACTTATACTATGCTGAATAGAAGTGGTGAGAGTGGGCATCCTTGTCTTGTTCCAGATATTAGTAGGAAGGCTTTCAAATTTTTGCCAATGAGTATTATGCTGGCTGTGGGTTTGTCATGAACAGTTTTTATTATGTTGAAATGTGTTCCCTCTGTGCCACTTTAGCAGGATTATTTTTATCATAAATGAGTACTGAATGTATCAAAAGCATTTTTCTGCAACTATTGAGAAAAGTATTTATTTTTGTCCATTCACCTATCTATGTGGTCTACTACGCTGATTGATTTGCATATGTTGAGCCGTCTTGTGTCCCTGGGATGTATCTAACTTGAACATAGTGGGCAATCTTTTTTATGTGTTGTTGGATTCTGTTTGCAAATATTTAGATGAGAATTTTTCATCTATATTTATCAAAGAGAGTGGCCTGTAATTTTCATTATTGGCAGTGTCTTTTTCTGGCTTTGATATCAGAGTGATGATGGTGTCATAGATTGACTTTGGGAGTGTCCCCTCCTTTTCAGCCCTTTGGAAGAGTTTGAAAAGTTTCAGTATAAGTTCTTCTTCCTATGCTTGGTAGATTTCCTCAGTGAAGCCATCTGGTACTGGACTTTTTGCAGGGATGTTTTTTACTGGTAATTCTATTTTACTTCTAGTGCTTGTTCTGTTCAAATTATCTATATCTTCTTATTTTAGTTTATTTTTTAATTGACATACCATCAGCTAAAATGTGTCAATTTCTATGAAAGCTCAAATAAAGACATATATCCACAAATTTGGGGACTGTGAATAATTCATGGCAGCAAAAGATGCTAAACCTTTTCTGACCAACTCACTGAAAATGTTAATCAAATCTACATCAGAGAGTCCTCTGTTTAGGAAAAAAAAAGACAAATTTTAATTAAACTCTATGGAAATGATTACAAATTCTTGAGACATTTCATAATCAGTTTTTCACAATATATGTCTTAATTCAGAATGGGAAAACAAGATATTAAAACATGTCATTTTCCTCAAAACAAATAAGTAGTGTTATGATATTATAAATATATTTTATGGGAAGTTTTCAAACTTTGAAAAATAACCCTAAAATTTATCATAAAATGCAAAAATTTAGAAATGGTAAAAACCTTCTGAAGAAGTATTTAGGGGAGTTCTATCCTTAATAGGTATAAATGCATATTAAAAGTCCTTGACTGCTGAAGTATGTTAGCGGTGATATTTTAAATGGAGCCTTTGGGAAATGATTAGATAATGGGAGCAGAACCCTAGTGAGTGAAAGTAATATCCTTATAAAAAAGCAATGTTGGTGAAGATTAAGAAAATTTGGACCCTTGTACACTCTTGTTTGGAATATAAATTAATGCAACAACTATGGAGAATAATATAGGCATTGAAATAGGAAAATTCTTTCTGAGCAAGACAAAATCCAAAGAAAATATTGAAAGATTAATTATGTAAATGCAAAATTATTTCTACTTCTTCAAAAACATTCTGCACAGTATAAGTATATCAAAAACTATTCATAAGCTGGAAAGACAATAACTCCACATATATGGTAAGTGGAATAAATTCCTTAGTGTTTAATTAAATCATAAAATCAGTATGGGTAATATTAGCAATCAAATAAAACAAATGATATTCATTAATAAGTAATTCATGAAAAAGAAATACATATCACCTTAAACACATCAATATATGTCCAAATTCTAATTATATTTATCTACTTATAATTAAAATATACAAGTGAAACACAGTTTCTTTAATGAGATTGTAAAATATCACAAAGTTTACCAAGCACTGGTTTCTGAGAATCTCATCAAATGTGGAATTTCCAGAATGAAAGGAGTAGCGAGTTTAGTATAGGATTGTGGATGGCATTTTGACAATAACTATGAACACCAACATTATAAATACATAAACCAGTTGACTCAAAAATTTCCCTTCTAGGACTCATGCTTCAAAATTTCAAAAACATTGCATTCTACAATTATTTATCCTAGAAAAAGATGGGAAAAACCTGAAGAGGACTGGGCATTTAAATTTGAGTGTATCTTTATAAGGAAGTTAAGTAGTATGATGGAAGTTAAATAGTATAAGTTAGATCTATATAAGACCGTTCACAGAGATCTTCAGGAGCAGTAGTAGTAAAATGCAAAATTTATACACAAGGACATAAGCACACTCATGTATGAAAGTATGCTTATATTTGCAAGATTACTACTTGAAAAATATCTAGAACAGAGTAGTGACTGCAACTGGGAGAACTGGGAGACAACGCTACAGGATGGAGAAGAGTTCTGTTCTACAGTATTTCAGTTTGCATGGGTTCTACTTCTAATATTTATTATTATCCATCATACTTCCAAGTTTATTTGAAAAATTAAAATACTATACTAAAAATTTCAAATGTAAAGGAAATGAAATTGAACAAATAGTCTATATAGCATGAAGTATTTTAAATAGAACAATAAAAAATGAAGATAAAAGATAAGAATCTGATATAAAATAAAACTAACTGTGAAAAAGTTACAAAGTAAATACAGGAATTTAAAATTAGTGTAACTATAAACATTCCATTAATTAATTAATTAATTAATTACATATTGATTATAGATTCCCTATTGTAAATGCACCCCACCTTTCTAGGTTTTGTGATAAACCAGACATTATACAGTTTATATTCTAGCAGGAAAATTGTCATTGATAGCATGAACATACAGTTCATGTTTTAATATAATTTTTGCAATTCCTTTAGAGAAAAGGAAATTTCCACCAGATTTATGAAGACTTTTACATTCAGGAAGATTGGTCCTAAGGTTAAATGAGTTTCATCATGATTCACAAAGAACTTACTTAATACTATATCTGCTTTTTTTCTCCAGAGTTTCTTCATAACATTAGTCATCTCAGAATTTCTTAGACTGTAGATTAATGGATTCAGCATAGGGGTGATGATTGTATAAAACACAGTCAATGATTTGTCAAGGGGGAAGGTCTTAGCAGGTCTTACATATATGAAAATACAGGGAACAAAGGAAAAGACAATTACAGTGATGTGAGAACCACAGTTCTGGAGAGCTTTCCTTCTCCCTTCCTGACTCAGGTTCTTTAGAGAGTGCAAGATGACTCCATAGGAGATGAGTAAGAGCAGAAACACAATAGTGCAGATCAGTCCTCCACTGGCCACCACTAAGATGCCAATGACATAGATATCAGTGCAGACCAGTTCCAATAAGGGGTACATGTCACATGAAAAGTGATCAATGACATTGGGGCCACAGAATGGGAGCCCATAAATAGTGCCAAGTTGAATAACTGAGTGCAGAAATCCTCCAACCCAGGACACCAGCGGCAGCACAACACACACCCTTTGCCTCATGATAACCAAATAATGCAAGGGCTTACAGATGGCCACATAGTGATCATAGGCCATCACCAACAGAAGGAAGACCTCTGATCCACCAAAAATGTGTTCTATAAATAGCTGAACCATGCAAGATTAAAAGGATATGGTGTTTTGCCTAAAGAACAAGTCCGAAAGCAACCTGAGGGTAACAGAAGAGGAATAAGCCATGTCCATAAATGATAAGCTAGCAAGAAAAAAGGACATTGGTGACTTCAAGGTCTTACTGATAGTTATAGCCACAACTGTTAGAAGGTTACCCACCATGGTCAAAATGTAGAAGAGCAAAAACATAACAAAAAGGACTTTCTGCTCCTTTGGATCCTGTGTCAGGCCCAAGAGGATGAAATAAGTTACATTGCTCCTAGGTTGCATCTAGTCTGTACAGGAGCTGAGTTCACATATTGGAAGCAGTTTACCTATAAAACAAGGGGAAATTTATTGAATGCTTTTTAAACTTTGTCTTTTATTTATCCATTCAACTAAAAGTATGCATGTAGAGAATGTATTTGGGTTCAATGTATCACTCTCATTATGATTACCAAGTTGAATAGTAGTAGGTCCCTACACTCAGTGGTATGACAAATAATGAGATCAGAAAATTCTACACCCATGTAATAAGAGTCATTATAAGGATATTCACACACAGCTAAGAGTCACAGTGTAGGAATATATCAATCAAACTGGAATCAAAGAAGTCTTCCTAGAGGAAGTAATACTTCAATTGAGCTTTAAAGTAAAAGTAAAAGAACGACAAAAGATGGGAAAGTAGTTCCATGAAAAAGTACAACATTTATAATTGTAAAGATATGCAGTTCAGGTATAACTGAAGTGATAGAGCACATGATTTAGAATGCATGCGGTCCTGGGTTTAATACCCAGTTCCACCTTTAAAAATAAGTTAAAAAAATAGACCTAATCACCACCCCCAAAAACAACAAAGAATAATCACAAAGATATATTATTGAGACCCATTTAAACTAATTTATATATTCAATGTGAGTAGATCAAAGTATCAGTTGAAAGTTACTGTCCTGGATTCTCTCAGAACTCACTGAGAGTTCTTTTTTGGGGTCTTTGATTGGGTATTTCTCCCTTTCTTGAACAAAAAAATGCTAAACCAGTCAAATTTGTGTCTCTAGTCCGTCTCTCTACCCAAGTTTTAACATTTCTACAAGAAACACCTCTATTTTTGGACATTTAAAGTTGGATAACAACTTAGTAAATATAACACAAATTTTAAATTTTCCACGATTAAAAATTTGTTTCACATCTCATTAAATGACACCACCTTCAATGTATTTGCTCAGACAAAAATCTTAAAGGATTCTTCACTCTCTTTTTGCTCTCATATTATTCATTGATAACTTTATCAAATCATGTGATCTCTATTTTCAAACTATATCATGAATTTGTTCATTCCTTATCTCTCATTTCCTTCTTGTTCCACTGCAGTAGCCTCCTGTCATGTCTCTCCACTTCAATTCTGTCCTCCAACAGTTTGTTCTCCTGAATCAGCTCAAATTATACTCTTCAAATCTTGTTCTGATTATATCAATCAACTGCTCAAAACTCTCACAGTTGATCCCAATCACGCTCTCACAATTTAATGCATCACAATTAGTATTTACAGGAACAAGTACTGTAATCACCATTTTACAGTTGATATAATGAGGGTCATACTATCTCATTAATTTTTCTAAATGCACATATTTTTAAGTGATAAAACTAGAATTAGTACCTACATTTGATTTATTGCAAAATGATTTACGTCTTACATAATAAAGAAAGTCACACAATTGTGACTACTGGTTCCAACTATTTACTGTTAGTCTTACTTGTGGAAGCTTGTTTACAATCTGAAGGAAAACTTTTTAAATCACTCATAAATCCTGGAATTCTTCTTTCATCCAATATGACAAAGGAGGTGTGAAAGTCTGCACTATTACTTGAGGATAGGTTTGATTTCATTCATCTGTCTGTTCATTTTCTCCATGGATTCTTCTGGTTATTCATAGGAATGTTTTTATTTGCACTATAGATTGTTTTAAAAAAAAATTCCACAGAGCACACAAAGACAACAGTTTACCATGTTAGAATAATTTATCAAATAGACAAGTGATTCCTGTTTTTACATATAAAGATATCAAGTGCCATTTTCCGGGGAAAGTTGTCTTCTGTTACCTCTTTTCCCACTAACTCCAAGATAGAAAAATACCATTCAATTGTTTAGCCCTTCTCACTCTCCCATGTTGGTACAGCCAGACTACTTGACTGGAGATTTTGAGAGACTTCCTTGTGTTGCTATTGTTGTTGCCTTTTAATGCATTGTTTTAAGTCTAACAAAGAACCTCCTAAAATTTTTATATCAGTTCTTAAAAGGATATAATCTATCTTCCCAAAAGAGGTAAAGGACACTGGACATTTTATCTCTGTTAGTTATATCCATCATTAAATCTTAAATTGGAATGTGTCCAAGATTGATTCTTGCTTAATTAAATTTACTGGGACATTCTACTAAACTTTAAAATTACATGTGTTATATAAAGATTCTACTAAACCACATCACAGAATTAAGGTAAAAAAGATGTAACCTGGAGGGAAAAAGAACAGCTTTATAATCATTTTCTGACTATCTCTAGACAAGAATAAATATCAGTCCAATCATTTTGCTTCAGTGAATATTAATTTATCATGTATATTCCCACTTGCCACAACAAGCTTTTCTTTCTTTTTTATTTGGTACTCAATTTATTCTGCCTTGACATTTGGCAGAATAAAAATTTATCACCAATTCAAGTACAATAACTAATTATTTACCAAATTATTAATTGTATTTTTTTTAATATTTAGGGTACATATGCCAGTACAAAACTGTGCCATGAGTGAGGACAAAACAATAAATGAAATGGAAAAAGTTTCATATAAAAGATTCTTCCCTCATGGATCTTACATTCTTGTAATAGAGTTAGCCAATAAAGAAGGAGGCAATTTAATAAAGCAGTTGTAGTCTTATGCACTACTTCTAAGACAAGAAATAAGGTACTGTAGCTGAAATAAGGGGGGAATTCTACTATGGATAATGTAATCATAGGAGTCCCTTCCTGAAAGGTGATGTTTAAGCTGAGATTCAAAAGATAGGAAATGGCTACCACTGTTACAGACAGCAAAAATAAATTAAGTAATATTACTTCCCATCAACCTGGTCCATGTGCAGAATAATGTAAAAATTTAACAGAAAGAATGGATGGCAAAGCAATCTGGAGGGGTGGTATGTGGATGGATCACTAGGAACTGACCAAATGCAAAAAGGTCTGTTCATCATAT
Source organism: Vicugna pacos (assembly GCF_048564905.1). Lineage (NCBI taxonomy): Eukaryota > Metazoa > Chordata > Mammalia > Artiodactyla > Camelidae > Vicugna > Vicugna pacos. The sequence goes on from NW_027328740.1 coordinate 54,725,832, forward strand.
AAAGTTTCTATCAGAGAAAATCTCAGAAATCTGGTTGACATTATGACCTGTCTTGTGGCTATCAGTCAACCTCTAGAGCCACTTTGGTGGTCATCATAACAGAGATGAATGATCTACACAGACTGAGTGAGCAACAGGATCTACATGTCACCAGTCATGGTCTGGCTACTGTCACAGCTGAAGGTCCAAAATTCCATTAATAAATTTCATCACTGACTCCCCCATAGGGCAAAATACTCTAGGGCAATCAGCCAAAACCCTTACTCCATTAAAACTCCTCAACCTGGAAGAGACAGATTCTTATCATCATATATTCTGAATGTGTATATGTGTGTGTGTGTGTGTGTGTGTGTGTGTGTGCACGCGCGTGTATGTATATCCCTTCTATCTCCAGTACTTCAGCTTGCTTTATTATTCATGGAGCAGAATCTGTGATTCATTGCCCTGGTACTCCACTGATTATTATCTCTAACCAGGACACACATTTTGTACTAAATAAAGTAAAACAAATCACTCACCAACATAGAATTCACAGCTGTGACTATATTACTCATCACCTGGAAGTATTAATTGAATGGAATATTTGCATGGATTACTGAAGACTGAGATTTGGTGCCACCTGGGAGACCATGCCACAAAACTTTAGAATACTCTCCTAGATGTTTAACATAAAGTATGTGCTCAATAAACTTTAGTCATCTTATACTTCAGGCCATCAACCAACTCTGAAGCTTCCATAATTTTGAAGTTTGCAATTATGCTAGTCAATCAATAAATATCCTTAAATCTCAAAATAATTTCGATTGATTTTTCTGTTATTTAGAACCAAAAGTATCCAAATAGAAATATCCTTATTTTAAATGTATGTGTGAAACCAGCTTATTTTATAAGTTCTTTTAATCATTTATATTGTAGCTATTTTTGAATCAGTACCAAATGATTTTAATTGTAACATTACAATCTGTGTTAACATCTAGAATTGCTCATAATCCTTTCAAAACTTAATTGAAAATTGCATGTCTTTATGTTGCCATATGAAATTTACTATCAAAAGAAGGTCAGGCATAGTTTACTTTTATGTGGAAAGGAGTGAAATATACAATTATCATTTTTTCCTCAAAGGTATACTTATTCAAGTATTTTAACTCATTACTGTATCTACTTGCTTTAGACTGGTCGTCATATAAGTTCAAACACTTTCTAAAAAAAATCCACATTTTCTTACTCACATCCCCCATATTTTATGATTTTGATGTGCTGTTTTACATCTTCATGTTTATTTATTTGCATTGTAGCTATCATTGCATTTCCATTTGCGTTTTCTGTTTTCTATAGATTTTTTATTTTTTTCTATTTAGAAAAGACCATTCAATATTTATTTTAGGATAGGATTAGTATTGCTGTATTCTTTTAGTTTCTACTTGTCTGAGAAATTCTTTATCTCTCCATCTATTCTAAGTGATAATCTTACTGGGTAAAATATCCTAGGTTGCAGTTTTTCAGTGTGGAGATTCCTCAAAAGGCTAGGAATAGACTTACTGTATGATCCAGGAATCCCACTCCTGGGCTTATATCCAGAAGGAACCCTACTTCAGGATGACACATGAACCCCAATGTTCATAGCAGCCCAGTTTACAATAGTCATGGAAACAGCCTAACTGTCCATCAACAGATGACTGGATAAAGAAGAAGTGGTATATTTATACAATGGAATACTACTCAGTCATAAAAACCGACAACATAATGCCATTTGCAGCAACATGGGTGCTCCTGGAGAATGTTATTCTAAGTGAAGTAAGCCAGAAATAGAAAGAAAAATATCATATGAGATAGCTCATATGTGGAATCTAAAAAACAAAAACAAAATAAAACAAAAAAAGCATAAATACAAAACAGAAATAGACTCATAGACATAGAATTCCTTTCAGGTTTTTGAATATATCTTGTTTCCTTCTGGTCTGCAACTTTTTCATAAAGAAATCTGCCAATAGTCTTACTGGGGTTCCCTTGTAACTAACTCTTTGTTTTTCTCTTGCTGCCTTTAGAATCTTCTGTTTATCTTTAATTTTTATTTAAACTATAATACATTTTGATGTAGGTATGTTTGGGTTCATCTTGTTTGGAACCCTCTATGTTTCCTATACTTGGATATCTGTTTCCTTCTGTAGGTTTGGGAAGTTTTCAGTCATAATTTCTCTAAATACATTTTGACCACCTTTTCTCTTACTTCTCTTTCTAGGGCCCCTATGATGCATAGATTGGCAAGCTTTATATTATCCCATAGATCTCTTATATTGGTTTCATTAGTTTTCATTTGTTTTTCTCTCTGCTGTTCTGATTGGGTGATTTCCATTATCCTGTCTTCTAAATCACTTATTCATCCTTCTGCATTATTTAGCCTGCTATTGATTGCCTTTAACTTGGCTTTTATTCCAGCAATTGAGTTTTCTGTATTTAATTGGCTCCTCCTTGTAGTTTCTATTTCCTTTTTGCAGTATTCTGCATTTCTATTCATAGGCTCTCTCAATTCCTTCAGTGCTTTTATCACCTCTTTTTTGAATTCAGTATCTAGTATTGTTTGTTCTTTCAGGGACTCCTCTTGTTCTTTTAATTTGGAGCAGTTCCTCTGTGTCTTCATTTTACTTATATTTCTCTGACTCTATGAATTTAGGAGTAACAGTTATCTTCTGTGATCTTGAAGGGCTATTTTTATGCGGGAGCATCCCCGTGTAGCATGTGTACACCTAATATTTTTATTGCAAGGATTGTTTTTAGTATGGATGTCTGCTACATCTTTTCTTTTTGTGTGCTATTATCCCCTTGATAGGGAGTATAGTTGGTGTCATGGTGACCAGAGTCTGCACTAGATGTTAAGCAGGCTTCCTTTTTGCTATGTGGTTGACACAGACCAGTTGGTGGCCACATCTGTTCCCCAGTTTTGGGGGTAGAAGCCCCCAGATGCTTTTCTGAGGTATGGTGTAAAGTAGATGGGGCTAGAGTGCTTCTCCTGGGGGAGGAGCTGCTGAGTTTTCCTCCACAGGAGCTGTCTACCAGGAAGTGCACTCTAGTGTCACCTGTCACCTGTTGCGTGGGTGTACATATGCAAATGCATTCACATCAGTAGTCAAACAATGATCCATACTTTATAAGATGTAGACCCATGAGGTTGGATACAGATCGAAATGCATGGTGAAATACATACATATGTATCATTGGATACAGGCCTATGAATATTTGGATAAGACATACACCCTGTGGCTTTGGGAATTGTATTGTGTTTCATGCCAGCAAGATAGTAAGCCCTTTAGGACAAGTTCACTGAAAATGTGAATCAAATGTAAATAAGAATGTTTAAAAGAAAACCAAAAAGCAGGATTTATGTATACTCCAGAGAGATTATTTTTATTGAGACATCAATCAATCCTTCATAATATGTGTCTTTTTCTGGATGGGAAAACAAGATATTAAACATGGCATTTTCCTCAAAATAAATATTTAGATTAATGACATTCTAAACATATATTTTATGGGAAATTTTCAAACTTGGCAAAATTATCTTGAAGTTTATCAGGGAAAACAAATATTTAGGAATTGTAAGAAGCTTTAGAAAAAATGAGTACAGGAACAAACCCCTACTAGGTATAAATACACATTAAAATCACTGTAATATATTACTGGTAGAGGAATATAACAAAGAAGAAAGCAGAGAAGAAAAGAAAGGAGGGGCATGAGGAGGAGAAACAGTCAGAAATTGGATCCTCTAGATGGTGTAAAACCTGACATATTAAATTAAAATTTCCATAGTATTACTAAAATTAATAATTGTATTTGCAGATTATTTTACTTGTTTAGGGAAAAGAGGCTTAGCTATTTTTTCACATCAAAAAAAAACTAAAATGTGTTAAAAATTGCATTTAAAATGTTTTTTCAAAAAGATTAAAATTTATAAAATCACTTGAAGGAAATGGAATTTTCCAAAACTGATGTGATAGACAAAATCAAAAAGTAAAAAATATTAACATCTTTATATAAAAACACTCATAATTATAACATAAAAACATAACAATATAAATATAAATTTGTAGCAAATATATGTATAGTTAATCAAAATTTATCAGTAAAAATTCTCATCCCAATAATTCAAGAACTCAAGGACACATATAATTGACAAAGTCGAGGGGTGAATTCTATGTCTCATACATTGTGTAAGGAACAGAGAACAGAAATACAATTAAGTAACTTTTCCTGACTTCAGGGATCTTATACACCAATGAACAAAGACAATTAACAAAGATTCTTATCTCATCACTTGAAATAACTATGCAAATTTAAAAATTAACATTTCTGTCTTGGCCATTTGGGCTCCTATTACAGAACACCATGGACATGGTGGCTTAAACAGTAAACAATAATTTTTCACAATTCTAGAGCCTCAGAAGTCAGACATTAAGATGCCAGCAGATTCCACATATGGTGAGGATCTGCTTCCTAGTACACAGACACCATCTGCTATGTCCTCATATGGCAGAAGTGTCAAGTGATGTTGGGATATCTTTTATAAGGGCTTTAATCCCACTCATGTGGGATCCATCTTCCTAAATTAATCATACCTCAAAGGGAACACCTCCAAATACCACCACCACATTATAAAGGATTTAACTTAGGAATCTGAAGGGTGATGCAAACTTTCAGTTTACAGCAACAACCAAAAGTAGAGGAATGAATTATATAAATTCTGATCAACTCAAATATTTGATATTATTTGGTCAATATTGCTATTTTTTGTAAGAACTTGGTATATAAAATCTTCATGTAATACAAAAAGCAGGATATAAAGTTTCTCATACAGTGTGATTCACCAGTGAAAAGAAATGATTGCCCAAAAGCCTTAGCTCTTCATGAGTCCAGGCTAGGTAAGGGAGGCAGAATAGTAAGTTCTTTGACCACATACTTCTGGTATTTGATAATGATAATATTTTGTTTCAAGTCTGATTCAGAAAGAGAGAGAATGTTATGAATGATGTCTTTTAAATAAAACAATATATTCTGAACTCTTTACTACCAAGTAAACTATCTTTCATTAACAAGAGAGATAAGAATGGCATATATTGTCAGCATCTTTCTTAACAATGATGATCAAAATATCAGTTGTCAAGTTTTTTAGTTTATGGATTATGGATTATGGTACATTCATACATGAAAGGCAGAGCCTGTGTATTTACAGAAGGCTATTAAACACTTTAAACAAAAAAGCAATAGGACTATTAAAAAAGAGCAAAGGTGTAAACAGACATCCTAAAGTATCTGGGAAGATTAATGGATCATCTTTATGAAAATATAACTCCATACAAATCTGCTTCATTTGAGAAGATAATGAGATTGCCCAATTGGGAAAATAAGTATGATTTAGTTATTTTTCTGTATATATATTTTGTTCATTCAGAGAGTTTTTATATACCTAGCTTCCTTATGATTAATATTACAACTCTGAAACATCATTATTCTTCAAAATTAACATAGGCATTAGGAGTAAAATAATGTATGTTAAGTATCTTGCAGCTACAAAAATTAAGATACATACTTCAAATATTAATATGGGCTAACCACGGGAAGAGTAAACCAAGTTTTTGTGTCTTATTTTTGTTTAATTTTTCTGAAATCTGTATCAAGTCCCATAATTCTGAAAGATTATATTATTTAGAAGAGAAATATGAGAATATCTTCCACTAACTAAAATAAATTTACAGTCCTAAAATAGCTCAATTTGTCATATAGAACATAAATCTATAATCCCAATAATCATTATATACCCCAAAGCTAAATATATTTTCCTAAGAAATTGTGAAAATCTAAAACTAAATGCATTTGCCTAAGGATTGTGAAAATCCTAAAAATATATTTAAAAGCAAAATGCATACTTTGAACTAGCAAATTATGAAAATCTTAAAAGTATATTTTGATCATTGGAAGTATTCACATAATAAATAGTTTTGTCTTGCCCAAGTTATCAAATCTGAGGAGAAATTTACTGCAATTAACGAATCACACATGGCTTACCTGGAAAGAGCAATTCTTCATTGAAAATAGGTGATCTATTTTGCCTTTTTTTCTTTTTCTGGTCCAGAGCTTTTTCATGGCATTTTGCATCTCTCCATTTCTCAGAGTATAGATTAGAGGGTTCAACATAGGAGTGATTATGGTGCAAAAAATATTCAAGGATTTATCAATGGGTAAGGTAGAAGGAGGTCTCACATACATAAAAATACAGGGGACAAAGAGGACCACCACAGTAATGTGGGAGCCACAGGTAGATAAGGTTTCACACCTCCCTTCCAGACTCAGAGTCTTCAGGGAGTGCAGGATGACCCCATAGGAGATGAGCAAGAGCATAAAGATGACCCATAAACATTGTCCCATCATTGGCAACCACAGTGAGGCTAATAATGTAGGTGTCAGAGCAGGCAAGTTTTAAAAAAGGGTACATGTCACAGAGGAAGTGATCAATGACATTGGGGCCACAGAAGGGAAGGCTGTATACAAAGAGAAGTTGACTTACAGCATGTAAAAACCCACCAACCCAAGTCAACAGCAGCAGCAGAGCACACACTCACTTATTCATGATAGTCAAATAATGCAAAGGTTTGCAGATGGCCACTTAGCGGTCATAAGCCATGATTACCAGGAGCAAAATCTCAGCACCACCAAATAAGTGCCCTATAAAAAGCTGAGTCATGCAGCCTTGGAATGAAATGGTTTTCTTCTCACTGAGTAAGTGTATAATCATATTTCGGGTGACTGTAGTAGAATAAACAGTATCCATAAATGATAAATAGCCAAGAAAGAAGTACCTAGGGGAATTCAGGGTTGGACTGACCACCACAGTTATAGCAATGAGTAGGTTGCCCACCATTCTCACCATGTAGATTAACAAGAACATAACAAATAATATTTTCTGACCCTGGAGTCTCTGAGTGAGTCCCAAGTGGACAAACTCAATTATATTGTTCCTTGGTTTCATCTAGTCTGTACAAGAGCTGACTTCACATATTTGAAGTGATTTACCTACAAAACAATAGGGAAACACTCAAATGCATTATAAATTTAACCTTTAATTAATCCATTCAATTAAAATAAATTGTATGGAGTATATATTTGAGTCCAATGTGTCAAAGATATTGTGAATACCAAACTGAATAAGGTATAGTTCCCTGACTTCAGGGATATATTAAAGACTAGATATCAGAACATCCCAGACTCATGTAATAATTAGCATTATAAGCATATTCACACAAGCTAAGGTTCACAGAGTAGGAATGTGTCAATCAAACTGGAATCAGAGAAGACATCCTGGAAAAAGCAATGCTTAGCACAGTTCTAAAGAAAAAGCAAAGAACAAGAAAAGATGGGATGGGAATTCCAAGAAAAGGTACACTATTTATAAAGACACAAAAGTGTAAAATCGAGTCCCATTTAAGCTAATTTATGTACTTTGTGTGAGTAGATCAAACTGTGAATAGAAGTTCACTGCCCTGAACAGTCTCAGAACTGAGACTTCTTTCTGAGGGTCTTTCCTCCAGTTTTGTATCTCCAGCCCCTATCTCTACCTTAATTTTAACACTTCTCTGAGGAACATCTCAATTTTGGACATCTCCAGTTGGATGTCAGTTTAGTATTTATAAAACAATATTTTAAATTTCCACAATAAAAAAAGGTGTTTCCCATCTCATTAAATGGTACCATATCCATTATAATTTCTCAGCCAATAAATTTCATCGTGTTATTCACCCTATTATTGGTCATATTACTTATTCACTCCTTTGACAGATCTGGTTGTCTCTAGTTTCAAAAAATGTCACAAATTTGATCATTTGCTATCTCCCATCTCCTTCCTGGCCCACAGCTAAAGCCTCCTGTCAAGTCTGCAATTTTATTCTGGCTCCTAACAATTTGTTCTCCTGAAACAGCTCAAGTGATTCTCTTTAAATCTTATTCTTATTATATCACTCAATTGCTCACATCTCCTACAATGGTTTCCAATCATGCACTCACAATTTAATGTATCACATCTAACATTTACATTAACAAGAACAGTAATCTTCATTACATATTTGAAGACAACAAGGCTCAGAACATCTCATGAATTTCCCCAAGGTCACCCATTTTTAGGTCAAACTAGAAATGGGATCTAAGTTTGATTTATTTCAAAATGATTTACTTTCTTACATAATAAATTTACACAATTGTGTAGACTGGTTTCTACTATTTACTTTTAGTCTTACCTTGTGGAAGCTTGTTCACTACCTGAAGGGAGACTTTTTAACTCATTCATAGATATCTGGGATTCTTCTTTCATCTAATATCACAGCAGAGGGTGAAAGGCTGCATTATTTCTTGAGATGTTTGATTTTATTTATCTCTCTGTCCATTTTCTCCTTGGAGTCTTCTGATGATTCAGAAGACATTTTTTATTTGCATTGTGAATTGTTTAAAAGAAATTCCAAGTAGCACACACAGACACCCCCTCCCCAATGACCTCGTTAGGATAATTTTACAAAAAGGAAAGCAAATCTATGTTTACATAGGAAGATAGGAACTAGCCATTTCCCAGGGAAATTTATCTCAAGTCAGGTCTTTTCCTACTAGCTTCAAATTAGAAAAATACCATTCAATTGTTTAGCCCTTTTCATTTTACTATGTCAGTATGGCCAGACCAGTTAACTTGAGATTCTGTGAGACATTCTTAAGCTGTTTTTTTGTTTGCTTTTTCCCCTTTTTTTATGCATTTCTTTAAGTCTAGCAAAGGCCCTCCTGAAATTTTTGTATCCACTTTTAAAAGGATGTCATCTTTTCACCCTGATAGGAAAAGAAATTAACTTCATTACCTCTCTGAATAGCTCTTTTGTGTCAGTCTCAGTCTATGGAGAGTAATGCTGTTAACTAGGAATCCCTGGCCACACTTATCTGAGCCTATTGCTTGTGGGGAGCTCCCATAGAGATTTTCCCAACCAGAATCAACGTTGTCACTGGATGGATTCTTGTGCTTTTTATTATGATCAGTGACACCCAGCAGGGAACTTTGGAAAAACAAGGTTTATTCCTCAGTGGTCATGAAGGGTACACTGCATGACTGAGGTCACACAGGGATGCCACAGGTTCAGAGAGAGAGAGAAGAGAACCTGGTGTTCTGCCTTCACTGAGGTCAAGGGCAGAATGCCTACATTTTCTTGGGGTCTCTCTCTATTAGTTAATTTAAAACATAAGAGAAGGACTAAATCATAGGAAGGGGAAAGCAAGGTCACTCAAATGGTCAATTATAGGTCACCCAGGGCTTTGTAAAAGGGGAACTTCATGGACAAAAATACCTGGCTCTGTATCTAGTTATGCCAATGTATTTATTAAGATGAGTATCTTTGAAATGAATGGCTGGACAATCACAAGCTTAACGTCAGGTGCTTACATTACACTCCAGAAAGCTGTCAGGTCCTTACACCACAAGACCCTATCTCTAAATAAAGGTCAAATTTGGAGGTACTGCAGATTAAGACTCTAACACATTTTTTTTCTTAAGGGAAACAATTCAACCCATAACAACATCAAATTTCAAGTCATGGGTAAATGTCTGCTGTCAAAAACCTTTTCCTTCACCAAAAGTATTATATATATATTATGTATATATAAAGTGTAAAGGTTTCCTTTTTTTAAATTTTATGTAACATGAGGCAACAGTAACTGTTTTGCCAACAAAATGGATGGCAGAAATCAGCAATAAATTGTTAAATTTGGATAATAAACATGAAAAAGAAAAATACAAATCAAAACAATATATAAATAAATAAGGTAAACAATAAGATCTGGCTCATAAGCCTAAAAAGAGCAGAAATATCAATGCAGACAGCAGACATGAGGAACAGGCTTGGGCTTCCACAAATATGACTGTACTTAATAGTCTGTCACTCTATGAGACATTGGTTTAAAAAAATATAGATCTTTGCTCTGTGCTTAGTCTGCCTAATCCCTACAAGGTACCATTGGAAGAGGATAATATTGTCCACACTGAGATGAGAACATTTTGCCTTTTCTATCAATCCAATTTTATTTAAACTGTGGCAGAATTAGCAATTGGTGTCTTCTGCCCTTTACCACCCCAAGTCAGAGTTTGTTGCACCATAACTTTCTCATGGCAGTTTTGACTTCTACATTCCTCAGAGTATAAATCAGAGGGTTGAGCAAGGGTGTCCCAATAGTGTGAATCACAGCCACAATCTTGTCCACTGGAAATACAGTTAGAGGGTGAATGTATGTGAATATACACGGTACAAAGAATACGGTGATAACAATAATGTGGGAGGTGCAGGCGGATAGGGCTTTCCTTCTTCCTTCTACACTCTGATTACTCAGAGAATGTAAGAAGAAAACATAGGAGATATGCAGCATTATGAAACTCACCATGCATATGTACCCACTGTTAAAAACAATGAGTAGATTGATGACATAAATATCCATGCAGGCAAGTTCCAGTAAAGGCTGCATATCACAGAAATAGTGATTGGTAACACTGGGACCTCAGAAGGGTAATTTCAGAGCCAAGAGGATCTGTGTTGAAGAATGGATGCAAGACCCCACCCAGGTCAGATTCACCAATGCACCACAGACATGCTGGATCATGATGGTTGTGTATCTCAGGGGCTTAATAATGGCCACATAATGATCAAAGGACATGAGAATCAGCACCAAGATTTCCACGCACCCAAAGAAGTGACCTGCAAAGATCTGGGTCAGGCATTCTTTGTAGATGACTTTCTTCTCACATACAGAATCTACAATCAACCTAGGTGCAGTGGTTGTTGACAAACAGGCATCAGCAAAGGATAAACAGAAAAGGAAGAAGTACATGGGCTCCCACGTGTCTGACTACATCTTATGTTCATCACAATATGGAAGTTTGCCAAGAGTTGCAAGGTATAGAAGCAAGAAGATCACAAGTACTAGTTTCTCCTTTAGAACAGCCTGTGTTAACCCATACAGAATGAACTTATTCATGCTCCTAATCATAATGTTGCTTTTATGGTGAATGTAGGACAGACACAGCTGAGAAATGGTTTATCTGCAAAGAAAATTGGGGAAATGGTGACTTGGCAATACCAGTGTATTTGGACTCAAAATCACAACTTTCAGGTTTCTAATTCCATCAACACCTAGAACTCAGTGTTTCTCAAAGTTGCCCATACATTATACTCACTTGGGAAGCTTTTTTATTTATTAATGCTGATGTTTATGCTTTAAGCATGGACATTGATTCAAGGTCTTTCTAGGGGGACTAAATTTCTTTTTTTTTTTGGTGGGGAAAGCCCTTAAGTGATTATTCTCTCTGCCAAGTTCTGAGCACCAGTGACTTTGCTTTACAATCTCAATCAGTTCACTTTAATATCTTGAAGCTCTTTCTTCATATGACAGAGATTCTAAAGATATTTTATTAAGCACATGCATATGTTGGCTTATGTACATGTAAATAATGTGTATGCATCTCAATTACTGAAAAACAATACTAGTATATAATTTAGAAATAATGCTTCTGGAGATTCTCTCTTGACCAAGACTATTTTTTGATTTGGACACCAGTTTGCACAATTATTCCTGACCTCTTCAGTATCTTGCTTGGGTTATGCTTTAAGAAAAAATTATTTCTCCAATTTTAGACTTGCGGTGGCCATAATTTGACTGTCATTGCCAGTTAGGATACATGAGAGTTATATCTCACAAAGGTTAGAGTTCCAGTGAATAATTAAGAAACTCTGGCCAGATTAATCCCACTAATAAAATTCAAATTTGAAGCTATATATGATTTTGTTAGGATCAGAATACTTTAAGAATATAAGTCAGATTTAATTTTGTGAGAAGACGAATCAAGCATAAAGAATGAGAAAAATAGGCAGAGAACAATGGGTTTATTTTCTATTCAATTATCTATATTGATATAATTATAAAAAGTTTTAACATCAAAAATCAGGTTTAAAACCTACAACACTATATCTTCCATCATCTAAACTGTTCAGAAAAAGAAGATGGGGTTTAATGATAATTTTATCCTACCCAGCAGAATTAATTTTCATAGGTGGAACTAACAAATTACAAAATATCAGCTACACTAAACCATCCACAGATAGCCGAATTATGGGTACAGCCCTCCTTAACCTCTGTAGTCACTCTGATATCAATTTTAACTGCATGTATTCTTATACAAAATGCCATGTTCTTTTCACATTTCTCCTAGATGATTTCATGGTCTTTCCTTTCTTGACAGCCATGTTGTTTAAATGCTGGGGCTCTAACAGAGGTTGCTCAGGGCCCTCAAACCATGGGCCCTGGGCCATATCTTGGGGCTATAACCTTGGAAAATTTGCCTCCCCACTATTCCCATTGCCCACTGCTTCCTTCCCATTCATTTTGACAACAATACTATTCTAGTATCATTATGAAAATAATGCAAATTCCTGTATCAATTTTGAAGTATATATAAGATTCATAACTCTTAAAATTAGTAGTAGAATTGCCATTATAATGTTTTGCAATTTTATGATAATATTAAATTAAGATATTATCCCATTCTAATTAACCTCCCTGTTAAGCTCCTTAAATCTACTGCATTTTTAGTCCAGGGTTAGTATTTACTTCAGCACTGATTTATTCTTTATCTGTCTATTTAAGCATATTCTTTTCCCTGTTAATCTAAGAAATATGTTCTCTTCATATATCAGGTCCTTTTCTCTCCCTTCAATATCACTCAGCCGATTTCCCTAAATGTCTCAACTTTTATACTCTTTCTATTTCTGGAATTTTGAAAAAAATAACTTTTCAATGTTCCCAGCTGAGTCCTTCCTGATGGATGCCTGGGCCTTATTTCCATCTGCTGTCTTAGTGATTTAGCTCATTTTAAGAAAGAAACAAATCCATGATTCAGTGGCCCTAAAGCAGTTCAGAACTTCACCCAATTAAATACTCTTGAACAATCCTGGCAGAAATATAGTTCTATTTATGACATTGTTGACTGAAAAAAAATCACACAATGTGAGAATTGTGGGTTCTTTTATTTGGGGCAAAATGAGGACTCTAGCCCAGGAGACAGCATTCCAGAAAGCTCTGAGAAACTGCTTCAAAGAGTCAGGGGGATACTCAGTACCATATTTTTCAGTGAAGGGGGCACATGCTGCCAAGCACACACTTAGGCAGAGGCTTGCTGCTCATCATGAGGAACAAATGTCACTGGTAATGACTTTAGTGCTTTTCTAGATATGAGAAAAGGCAAGAATTTGGACATATAAAATCTTCTGAAAATATCTAACTATCTGAAGGCCCATTCAGCCAGTTTTCCTTGAACACAGAATGCCTCATTCCTGATCTCCATGCTGACCTCCTTTCAGGGTGTGTTGGAGGTTCATTAGCTGCAGTGGATCATGATTTAATCAAAACAAAATTATATGACAAGTGCCAATGTAATCCAATACTTGTAAAAGCAGATGGCAAGTGCCAATTTTTATTTAGCAACATTAAATGCACTTAGAGAAAATTAAGTAGATGAATTTAAAATAAGAAGTCTACACTCTGCGATTTGAGTAAAACATTCTTACCCTTCATGTCCTAGGCCATTCCTTAGGGTTTTCTTGCAGGATCATTAAATAATATGCTACGTATTAATAGTACTGTGAGTGGTAAACAGCACTTGAATTACTGTGCTCCTACATCAGTATTATTTACATAGCCTCAGAATAATTCCACTTTTTAATCTAAATCACCAGGAAGAAGGACAATGTTAGAGGATGAACAATAAATGTATGCTAAGAAAGAATATATAAAACTATTGACTAGCTCTGACAAAAATATTCACTTGTTGCACTTCACAATTATTTGGATTGAAGTTGGAGAAGATAAGCTGAAGGTAGGTCTAACTCCATTAGACTTGCAGTAATGAGGAGCCCTGGCCTCCAAAGTAAGTTTGCATTCAAATGGTTGTTATTTATTGAGCATTTAAAATGTGTCAAGTGCTGTCCAATCAAAGCCACATTATGATTTTGTTTCTAAATCATTTGAGGTTGTTAGTATATAATTCCCATTAAGAATGAAGATTCTGAGGCCAAAAAATGGTTATATAATTAGCCCAGTGTGCACAGTTTCATGATAAACCCTAGCTTGCCTTAAATTTGGCAGCCTGCATCAAGACACCCATACTTCTAGTACTACATCCCAATTTAAAACCCTCTTGGAATATGCACAAATGCAAATGATAAATCTCACCATGTCCCCATTCCTTGAAAATTCTTGATAATGACAATCTTCTATTCTCTATGGAGGAAAGCCCAACTGCCAGCTGGCCAAAAAGTGAACTACAGTTCCAAGTCTCACTTCTATATCTAAGAATGAGGATGGGCAGCTCTGGCTGATGAGATAAAGAATTTTCCCCACCACTTCTCAAGTACTGTCTTCAACATGGTCTCAAGCTAAACATAAATAAAGAAGCAGAAGTTTCCTTATTGACTTCCAAATGGAATCTAAAGAGGTTTCCCTGAAAGGTCATAATCCTGCAGAACCACTTCTCAGTTCCCCTCAGGGTTTATAAATTTCCCATCATTACAATTTTCCAAGACACAGTTATCTGTGGTCTGACCTATTCAAGTGTTTGCAAAATGTTTGTCCCCAACCAATTAGGTATTTTTTCTTTCTTTCTTTCTTTCTTTCTTTCTTTCTTTCTTTCTTTCTTTCTTTCTTTCTTTCTTTCTTTCTTTCTTTCTTTCTTTCTTCCTTTCTTTCTATCATCTTCTCCTGGGCTTCTATCTGAAGATGCTTTTATTTCCCATCATGTTCAGAAATAGAAAACTGTGTAAACTGGGTCAGAATATAGTGTCTCTGCAGAATTGGGGTGAAATGCTCTTATACTTATAAAATGCAAAAGATGAGTTCTGGGATGAGATACACCATCAATCCACACAAATATATGCTGTTTGGTGACTAGAGGAGAAATTCGTTCTTATTCCAGAATAACAAAATTTATACATACATGTACAAAAATGCTTACATTAATCCAAATTGTTCTTTTCTTCTCTCAGTACCTGATCTTAATATGCCATGACTTTTAAAAATAAAAGCACAATTTCTAGAGATTAAACAAACTTAACTCCCTCCATTTTTTTAAAAAAAGAATGACAGGCCTGTTTACTCTGATGGAATGTAGCACTGGGATTGAAGACTGATGGAAAATCTGGACTTAGTCTATGAGGCCCCTTCAGAGAGAGTCTATGCCAAGGAGTTTGTTGCTCTATACATTCTTGAATCCTACCTATTTTAATGTGTATTCACACCCCACAGAAAAAAACTAGTATTGAACTGATTCATTAGAAAAGTAAAAGTCCATGAGTGCCTAGAATTCACTAGACTATTGTATTAAGGGACAAACGCTATTTTATTTTAATTAAAATTTTAGATGTTTTTCCTGACATGGAAGAACCATCTGACATGGACTGCACTCCTGGAGGAGATGATAGTTTGCTGTTTTACATCATAACTAATGATGCTGCATAATTTATGGGACTGCCCATGAATACTGCCTTCCAGTTACTCTCTCAGTAATATTTCCTTATTAATGAGCACAAGTACAAACCTGAGGACCACAGTCTGAAAGAAAATATGAACAATAATTCATTTCCCAATCATGTTAAATAAATGACTTGGAATTTTAGGTGTATATAGAATTATCCTCCAACCATGACTTCCCTTGAACTCTTAATACCACAATGGCTGCATTTCTGGAAGGTGATAGATTTCACCACTGACCACAGCCCTATCATCCACACATCACCACCAGCAGGTAGAGCAAATGAAAAACCTGAATGCAGGCAAAGAAAAGTGGTCCCATTCATGCTAATGATACTCCTCATCACACATGGTTTAGAACCAACACAAGAGAGCACAATTCCCCCACATCCATGGAGGCAAGAGAGGAACAATCCTCATTGAGAACAAATGCTTTCAAAGCCTTGCAAGAGTTAAGTACAGCCACATCTGAAGACCTGATTGACACACAGCAGAGCCTGTGGAAGGGCTGGGGTGACCTGCTTGGGTATCGGTAGGAGAGATGCACAGGATGTAAGATGTCTGCATCTACTACTGTAGGTGGTGACAATGCAGTCAGACCTCAGATAAGTGACAGCTAAAGGCCCAGACATCTGGCCCAAGCCAAAGGTCAATAGAGGACCATTTATAACCCAGATCCTTGAATGTGCCTTGTGTCACTCAAAACCATCATGTAAACACCATTCTAGTAATCAGCTTAGTCCAATATTATGAAAGAAATAATGAACCAGCTCATAGAGGACATTTACTTCCTAGACGGCCCTCCTGGAACTAAGGTCCTGGCCACAGGGCCAGAGATAACCTCACAGAGGCAGATCCAGTAACTAGGGGTATCTGGTGGACCCCAAGTGAGGGATAGAACACCAAAGAGCACCTGGATGGGAAAGCAGGGATGAGGCCCATGCAGTCTAATCCTGGCTGGAGTGCCCCACTAGAAGGCACTTCCCAGTCCCTGACACTGAAAGAGAACTTAGATAATTTCTCAGAAGACAGTTCAAGATGTAGAGATAAGAACAGTGTCTCTGCTTGTCCAGGTCCAAGGTCAGAACTAACTAACATATTAGTTATTTCCATTTACCAATATGAAGTGAGTTAGTCATACAGATGTCTGGGAGAAAGTGTGCTATGTAGGGAGAACAGCCTATGTAAAGGCACTACAGCAACAACACACCTCACCAGTAAGAGGCACAGAATGGTGCCAGAGCAGTCAGTAAGGGGTCACTCAAAAGAGTGGAATAAAAGAGAAACAATTTTTACTAACTATAGGGGTTTTGAATTTTACTCTGAGTTACATGGAGAGTGTTTGCTGAGTACTGAATAGAGGTGTGATGTGACCCGACTTATGAGTTTAAAAGATAATTGTGAGTGCTCTATTGAGGATAGAGTATTATTTGGCAGAGGATGCTAAAATAGAGCAAAGAGAGTAGATTTGAGGCAATTGCAAGGATTCAGGGAAAGAAGATAGTAATTTGGTGCAGGTCTAAAAGTGATTAGAAGTGATTGAATTTGGGACATATATTGAAGGATGAGCAAAAAGAATTTCCTAATACACTGGATGTGAGATGAAGAGGAGAGACCAAATGTACCATCAGCTAAGACAGAGAATGTTGTGAGTGGAGTAGGTTTGGGGATGAGGGAAGAACCAAGACACAGACTTAATTAAGAAATCTATTAGTCATTCAGGAGGAAATAACATGGAAGAAGATCAATTTCCAGGTCTCAACCTCAAGAAAAAATTCTGAGCTGGAGGTAATAATTTGGGAATCATGTCATCTGAAGGGAGTGTGTCAGGGAATATTGGGTGAAATGTTGCTGATGGATTCTTTAACATGCGAAGTGAACAATAACAAGTATATTTAGTGATGCAGAGGTCATTGGTGACATTGAAAAGAGCATTTTCAGTGTTAGTAATTGAAGTGTGACTGAATAGGGTTCAAGAGAGTGGAAGGAAAGAAATGGGAGACAAACATGATAGAACCTCCTGATTTTTGTTACAAAGAAGAGAGGGTGAAATGAAGTCATAGAAGATAAAGGGAATGGAACCAGGAAAGATTTTATTTTAAGAATGAGTGAGGTAACAGATTGCTTTTTGCTGATGTAAAATGATTCAGAGAAATGGCAAATGTAGATGAAATAAGAGACATAGTAGAGATTTTTGACCAATACCTTCATGAGGGTTCTGACCAGCAGAAGACCCACCGAGACAGAATGAATTACCCGAGACTCTGTGGAAAGTCATGAGAGCAAGAGGGAGTCAGGGACCAACTCCACAAACCTCTCAAATGCTCCCACATTAATTGTGTACAGTCAAAGGAAAACTCACTAACAGTTGTGTGATGGAATGCAGGAATTTAGGGAAAGACAGGATGAGATAGAGTTTGTAGAAATCACAATGAGTACAAAGGCTTAGTTTATCTTTAGGGAAGTCACAGGGAGAGGGGAACAAGGTACATTCTTTAGACATGTTAATTAAAAAGCAGACCACCAGGCCAGCTAGTTCCTTGTCTTGGGCATAACAGACTATCTAAACATCAGGCACACCCAACATTTATATTTTGAGGGCCTGGGTCATTGCTTTGCAATTAGCACAGTGCTATCTAACACCTCAACTATGCAAGCAAGGGATTGTCCCTGCTTTTTATGACAAGGAGACAGGAGTGTGATGCACAGACACCTGCATTTGTTCTTCCTAAAGGTGACAAGTGGCTGGGCTCTGTTGCAATTTGTTAACCCAGTCATGGGCTCCCACAACTTCATGTAAAATATAAGGTCCAGTGTATATGAGGTTGATTGCCTTTGGATTGGAGTACAGATAATATATGTATAAGACTCAGGAGGGAGGTAGCATATAACTGAATGGGTGCTGCCAAATTGGTAAATAAAAGTTCTCTCTTCTATTAACTAGTTCTTAGTGATATAGGAAGCAAGTTCATCCAATGTTTTCCAGTAAGTTTGAAGTTTGTAACTGATTTTTAGACCTATCTCTCCCTCAAATTAAAAGATATATTCCTTTATATATTACACATGCATTCTTATATTGTGATGTCTTTGTATCATGAATAGTATTGACTAATTAATTAATTTAATTGAATAAGTTCAATTCTGATATAGAGATCATATAAATTACAATCTAATATTAGCAAAAGCAAGTTCCTATAAAAAAAAGAGGTAAGATCAAGATTTATTTTAAACGTCAGAGTGTTAGGGAAATGAAAGGCCAGCCAAGAAACAAGCACCACTCAGAGGGTTGGAGTACTCAGATTTATTATGCTGGCAGGCTCAAGGGGGCTTCTTCTCTGAAACTCTGAGCACCTCCAAGACGTGCACATGAGGTTTTATAGGGTAAAGTACAAGCTTGGGGTATTCAGCCAATAGGCATGGAACAGCTTTAGCAGCATCATTATCACAAAAGTGGAGGCAGGGAGGCAGCAAACCAACATTCCAAAGCCAGATACATCTCTTTGAAAATCCAGCTGGCTACCAAAAAAAAAAAAAAAAAAAAACCATGAACAGCAAACCAACACTAATTAACTTAGATTTATGAGTTAGTTAGCAGAACTCAGATCAGTATTCCGATACTTAGATGTGTGAATTATCCTGCCATCCCAGCCCAGCTTTTCCTTCACATTCCTAGACTTGTGAGTTATCTTGTTAGCCCAGCCTGTCTTTTCCTTCACACTTTCATATGTGGACTGGAAATGAATTTTATATTTAAAAATTAAAACAGAGACTGCATCAGGTACTTAAAAAAGTGTTCTAGGCCTTCTAAAATAATGGCTTATCTTCTGGCTTAACTCAGCCACAGAATCTCACCTAACCCCACTCCTACTGTAAGAGGGAGGAACAAATCTGACTCCTTGCTAGACCTGTTTCTTTGGCTCTAACCCTATGCTCTATTTCCTGTGCGGAGTCATGCTGATTGTGCACCTTTTGTAAAAGAATGTTGCCTACAGCCTGAAATATAAAGGTGAGCCCATTCTCAAGGCTCTGACTTTTAAGGGTATAATGCTTTCCCATTTATATAAATAAAAAGTTGCAGAGTTGAAAATAACATTTGTCTTGTTGGAGGTCTACAGGGACACCATGACCTGACCTACATGGGCAGCTGCATGAACAAAGGATTCTGACACCAAGAAGTTTGAAACAATCAACCACATTCCCTCCCCTTTTTAGTATAAAAGAAGCCTGAATTCTGACTTGGGTAAGATGGTTCTCCAGGACATTATTCTGCCTTCTTCTCTGTCTGCTGGCTTTCCAAATAAGTTGTTATTCCTTGCCCTAACACTTTGTCTCCCAACTTATTGGCCTGTTGAGCAGTGAACAGAATGAATTTGGGACCCAGTAACACTACCACCTGCCCCATCAGCTTTTAATTTAGGGATTTAGGAAATTGCATTTAGGAAGAAAAATGTAATTGTTTTTAGAATAAGCAACAAAGGATGATTCTTATTTAGATGTCTATGTAATGGAAGAGTGTGAAATACTGCTACCAGAATCCATCATAATTCATTTTAAAGCCACCCCCCCCAAATTTTCTATCCACAGACACATATCTAGACTGGAAGAATCAAATTCAAGAGGTAGGTGGTTGGATCCACTACAAGGTAGCCTTTTAAGAAGTAGTAGTTTTAATTTTCTTGTATGACTTTTTTGCAATCCAAAGAAGTAAAGGATTAAAATTGTTTTTTATCTAGTGTTGCTTTACTACATTAAAGCCCACTGATATCCCACTTTGCTTGTGTGTGTGTGTGTGTGTGTGTGTGTGTCTGTGTGTGTGTGTGCGTTTGACAATTAGTTACAAATAATAGGTTATTTTGAAAATCTTTCCTTGCTGAGGTATGGAGCAGGCATCACTACCAATTCTATTTCAGTTTTTTTTTTTTTATTTTCAGAGATTGTAGATTTCTGTTCTTTCCCTATACTTGCCCCACTTTTCCTTCTACTCATTTTAACAATCAGGAAATCAAATGCCTTAAGGGAGCCATTAAGTTATTGAGAGTTTCCTAAATCCCTCAAGAAGTACAGAAGAACTTTTAATAATATATTTAATATATCTTTGGATCACAAGATTAACTCCAGGGACCATATTTCCATTTGAACACAGGGAGATATATAACTGAACTTTTTAACAAAATCTATCTTCTAACATGATTGTTTTTGATCATCTTTCTCTTGCTTTCACAGCTTGGAGTCTGTGGCTTTGGTTCTCACATTTAAATAAGTATGAATTTCAATCTTGCTACTCAGTAACTACTATTATTTACCCAATATACATATCACTGAAAATATCAGTCAATTCACTATTCTTGTGTGATTTGGGTTTGTTGGTTTTGGTTGGGAAATAGAGAAAAATAAGCTATGAATGATCAGTGTTGATGAGGTTCATAAATGAACTAAGGTGTTGACTATTTTTTTCTTCCACTGGTAAGTAAAATTCACTTATTTAAATATCCAGTCTACATACATTCTGCTTATCAGTTAAAAATATCCAAAACAAATGAAGAAAAAAAGGTTCAGATTTTAATGTGATGAAGACTTTAAGTTATAGGGGAGGGAGAAATTTGTAATTTGACTGTTATTCCCACCTTTTGTCTTACACTTCAGTCTCTTTTTCTATATTAGCATCAAAATTGTTATGCAACTTCTATTGGAGTAATGAAAAATCAGTGTTTAAATTCAATCTGGAATATTTCCTAAAGAATGAATTGCTATCTAAATCATGACTCTGTATTCCCATGGGGATGTTTCATCTGTCACTCTAGATACTCTAGATCTAGCATAGATGTTTCCTTATTTCATATTAATCCAGTAATCTTGCAATGTTATTCTTGTTCTAAGTTTTATCTCTGTACACAAGGAATAGCATCTCCTAAGTGAAAAGGATGATTAAGACACCAAAAAAAAAAATCATCCTATATCCTGCAGAGGTAAAGTCACTAGTATCCTAAATTGTTTAAAATATTTATTTTGAAAATAAATATTAAAAAATAGTTCAATTTTACAGGCAAAATGACGTCACAATCAATAAATATGCTTGGCTTAATTGGAAAATTTATTGCATATTCTAAGAAAGGTGTTGCAATGTCAAGGAAAACAAAGTATTACAAAGCAGTAGCTGAATGGTTTGTAAGCTTGTTTTACTTTATAAGCTTGCTTTACTTTTTGTCAGAAAAAGCTAAAGACTCTTTTTCCTAAGTCTCCTGTGTAAGGTATTTCTATTGGATATCAAAGGCCAATTGTAAGTTACTGTTCACCATTTTCATATTCCAGCTTAGAGCTCCCTCTCCCCACATGCCTAATGAGCACTCTTTTCAGGAGCTAATGCCTCTGGCTATTTTCAGAGAATGACTTCAGAATTTATTCATATTGGGGACTTGCCTTTCTTCACATCCCAGTTTAAAAAATATGTGGAGTGTGAACTTAACATGAAGTCATTAAGTGGGAAAACTTAAGTTTAAATGTCACAATACCATTTATTCTTATATATTGATATAGTTGGCATTGGCTACTATGAGATCCCAAGGAAGATGTTTTAAAGAGAGCTTCAATGGTACCACACATTAAATTTTCAACTTCAGTCATTTATGCTTTATAAACTAGATTTTACATATTTTAGAATGAAATTCATTTAAGGTTTTGAATGCCTTCTGAATTCATCCCTAACTGAGACCTTAATGTTTTCTTTCTTCATGCATGGAGTTTCCCAATGGAGCAGGCAAATAAACAGTGCTTAAAGAGACTAGAAAATTTTAGTTAAAATTTTATAATTTTATGGATAAAACAAGTAGAGAAGAGAAGTCAACAACTCAAGTCACTAGTTAGGGATTCCAGATACTCTTGATAATGCCACATGGTTACTTCTCAATTTATTCCAATCTCCTTATTGTTAACAAGTCCCAAGAAAAGTAAGCACATGGCTGATGTTAATTTCACACTGGTGACCAAATTTCTCCTTCTGGGACTGACAGATCATGCTGACATGAAAGTGGTCCTCTTCCTGTTGTTCCTGTTCATCTATACCATCTCCTTGGTGGGGAACCTAGGCATGCTCTTCCTCATTCAGATAACTCCCAAACTCCAAACACCCATGTATCATTTCCTTAGTTGCCTATCATTTGTTGATGCCTGCTATTCATCAGTCTTTGCACCCACAATGTTGCTGAACTTCTTCGTTGAACGGGAGACGATTTCATTCTCTGTGCATTGTGCAATATTTTCTATTCATGTCACTCCTGACCACGGAGGGCTTCCTGTTGGCAGCTATGGCTTATGACCACTACATGGCCATTGTGAACCCTTTATTTTATACGGTGGCTATGAGAAAAATGGTCTATGTCACTCTAGTCATTGGATTGTGTGTAGGTTTAATCAACTCATTGACACACAAGCTTGGTTTGCTGAAACTGTCTTTCTGTGGGCCCAATGTCATCAGGCACTTCTTCTGTGACCTTCCTCCACTGTTGAAGTCATCATGTTCTGACACATCCATGAATGAGCTGTTGCTTCTAATCTTCTCTGGAGTTATTGCCATGACCACTTCCCTGACTGTGATGATCTCCTATGTCTTCATCGTCGCTGCCATCCTGAGAATCCACTCAGCAGCAGGAAGACACAAAGCCTTCTGCACGTGTGCTTCACATCTTACAGCTGTGACCTTGTTTTATGGCTCTATACATTTCAGTTACATTCAGCCAAGCTCCCAATACTCCTTAGAACAAGAAAAGGTGGTATCTGTGTTTTATACTTTGGTGATTCCTATGTTAAACCCATTGACTTATAGCCTAAGAAACAAAGAAGTGAAGGATGCTGTGAAAAGAGTTAAATGAAATATATTCCTTGTTAATTTCATACCATATGTGCTCTAAAATAGTAGACAGACAAGTGACTTTGATAATGAAATTTATATGAATTTCCTAAAACTATGAATCCAAAGGACTCTTAGAGTTTACTTAATTGGAAACTTCTGTTTTACAATGGAAGAAAAAAGCCTGGAATAATGTCATAGTTGGCTGGTTACTGTGTAAAGTAACCTAATAAACCATCCTAAATCTAGGTTAGTTATTTCTGGACAGCTGTAAACATTTTCATTCCTGTATGTGGGTAGAAATGAATATATACACACAGATATATAGACACACAAACACACACAGAGATACAAACATAATATTCATAAATAGTGAAATATCTCTTAACTGGTTTTCTCTCTTGAGCATAGAAAAAAGCAAAATACTTTAAAAGCAGAAAGTACTAGTTTTTGAATTATCAAGTAAAACTGGTAGATACATGCTCCTAGAATTAGCCTTGATTATTTATAGTCAGATATTCTACAAAATAAAAGACATGCTCAAAAATAGAGGGAGGACTTGGTTTTGACACCTTTCCACTCACAGAGGTTATCCTAAACCATTTCCTCTTTCCTGGCCTTGGTGTCCTTTACCACACATGAAACTGAGCAAGATGGAATGCCACAGCTTTATTACCATTTCCCATGGAAGAGCCACTAATTCTCAGAGAAAACTTACGCTGAAGAACTTTTCTTCATATTTAGGAAGGATGCCTCCAAGTTAATCAGAGAATATTCAATAATCAGACTCAATTCTCCTTTTCCTTTAAGGCTCTTCCAACATCTTTAGACATTAAAAGAAAAACTTCCCTGAAGGTCATGTAGGTAGGAGACAACCGCTGCTCTGTATTCTAAGCAGGGAAAGCATGTGAGGCCAATTGTTTTCCCAGAGATTCAAATTATATGTACAGGGACATAATGATAAAATTAGAACCCTAAATGCTGATTGCTCCATAACAATCTCTTTTCCCCAAATTGCTGCAAAGTATCCTGTCTGGAAAATAAAAACAGTATTCTAAAGAATACTTGTATTTACAAATAAAATTGTATTTAATTTTTGGAGTCTATTCTAAATACTGACACAAATAGTGGTAGTTTGGCTAAGCAGTGCAGAGACAGCTGGATGCTCTATATTATTAACTCATGTTTTTACAAGGCAGTGAGCCTGGTTTAATCTGTATTTTTTTCTTCTCAGTGACAGCCAAAATCACATAAATGAATGGTTCCACTGTCTGTGAAGTTAGGAAATTGAAATGCTTATTGTATTAGACATTCATGAAAAGAAATTCATATGAAAATTTACTTTTCAGAATAAAACAACCACACCACCACCACCACAAAGGACAGCATATAACATTTATATATACAGTCCTTCAGAATTTTCCAAAATCACTTAATATATTATTTAAAATTGGGTGCTACAAGGCTGCATTTATGTATGAGACATTGATGTAAATGTATTTGTATGTAAGTCTTAATTTTCAGAATAAGATAAAAATAAAATAATAATGATGATTTTATGTAATTCATCACAACTTTTCGGGAGCATTAAGTGTCTTATATCTGAGAGTATGAAACACAAGAAATATTATAAGGGCAAAAGAATTGAAACTCAGAAAAGTAAATTGGGCTGTTTACAATTTTTAATAAATTCTATCACAATATACAGCCTATAGGAGAAGGGGCTGGCCTCCCAGTCTGCAGACAAACGAACACAGTTTACTAAGTGAGTGTGTGTGTGTGTGTGTGTGTGTGTGTGTGTGTAAGGGTGTTATTTTATGGAAAAGAAAGATTTTTGTTTCTCTCTAGTACTGACCTTCAACTAACCCTAACAAACAGCTACTATACTATAGAACAGGGACTTGATGCTTAAATGAGAAAAAACATTCCAGTCCTAGAATTCTGAGGCAAATGGAGGGTTCGTGTGCAGATGTGTAGAATGTAGATTGGAAAATGACTAACATATCATTAAAATGAAATGTATAAACATTAAAATTTATAAATCTTAACTTTAATACACCATTAAAGTGAAATATTCTGAAACTAAGTGAAATTGAGTTAAGCAGGTTCCAAATCTCCTTAAGTGGCAGATATAGTCAATAGCAAATGAACGGTTGACAAAGTAAAAGAAACACTCTCACTAATAAAACACCTTCTAACATCCCCTGTGTGTTGGTCTGTTTTCAGTATTGCTTCATTTTAAAATTACTGCAGATTTTCCCCACCTTTTCTCATGCTGTGTGTATTGACTCATCTTAGGGACTTAGTCTTACAAGAGAATATCCCATCCCCTTCTTTTACATTTAGCCTACCATTTCACTCTACAGTTACCTTCTTTTTATTTCCCAGTTTATCCCCCAAATATCAACCTATTAAGTATTTCTAAAATTTATTTTTATGTTCAGCCGCTATTGTGACAAAAGTGTTGAACCTGATATTTTAGTGTCTTAGTTGACTGAATTACCCCAATATTAAAAGGCAATCCAGTGTATAAAAACACACACAGACCTGAGTTCTGCTTAGTCATTGCTCCCCCTTCTTTTGAGTTCTCTCAGATGTAAATGTGTGTGTTTTCCATATTCATATCAGTAACAATGTATTTATAGAAGAACATGGCCCTCAACAGCTGAAGCTTAGTGCTCTTTAAAACCAGTATGTATACACATATATAAAGTCTATGTATATATTATTAAGTTCTGTAAATCATAATTATAGACACCAGTGGAGTTCATTTTTTAATAATTCATTTTTTCCTTGTAGAGACTCATCTAACTGAGATAAGACACATGTGACAATTTTCTTTAAAACAGAGAAAAGGCCAAATACATGAATTGCTATCATTTGACAAGATTGTGCTGGGACTTTACTCTCCCAGGACTCTCTTTAGCTGTTTGATGAGACCAGGTGCTCACAGGACCCCTGTGGATGGCATCCCCCAAAGGCCCTGAGCCAAATAGAAGCACAAGTCAAGAAACCAATAAGAGTAACCAGGCTTCCTCTCAACACCAGGTAGGGGTCGCGTTCATGTGCTCTAACAAAGGAGTTATAAATGCCTTTTCCTGTATTCAGAGCAACTCTCAATAGACACTGTGAATGAAATGTGAAGATAATTGTCTCCTCAAATCTGTCCCAGTTACTGAGATGCCTGAAACCCAGTTAGACTACAACTAGGCCAACCAGCTCGCTAGAGGTCATTAGACGGCTTATTCCATATTTCCTCAGGTAGCTGTGTTTATAGCATCACATACTTGTGCCGGTTACAGGAGGGAATTTACTTACAGAAATTCATTGAGATTGGCTATTGCAAACTGTTGAATTGTGTTAAATCTGAGGAAAAGAGCAGCCATTTATTTGGTCCTGTTAGCAGAGCTAAATTTTAGACTCAAAGGTTAACTTATTCTGCATAACTGACTTTACAGTGAAAGGAAGTCCAGATGAAATGTACCAGTTATTAAGTGAAAATTAAAGAGAAATAGAAAATCAGTGAAATAAGAAGAAATTCATCATCAAAGTAACAAATTGGTTTGTTTAAAAACAAAGTCAAGGCAAAGCTAACTCATCAAAACTAAAAAAAAAGCAAAAATCCAAATAATCACTTTAGTCAAAGGCATCTGTCCAGTAGGTCAGCAGAGTCCAGTCTGTTTTCCTTATTTGTTTTACTTTGAAGAGACAGCAAACATTTGAGATTACCCATGGTGAGCCACCCTGTTTCCACATATTTTCTTATTTAAGTCTCACATCTACTGCTTGAGAAAGGTTTAGACATGAATCTAATAGGCTAGGAAACCAAGAGTTAGATGTGCAATCACAGCTCAACGTGGTATAAAGTGACTAGCCATTCTTTTTATATCTTGTATATCCAATGTGAGAAAAATTAGACACGGGATGTTCTCCTAGCAAATGGACATAAAGTTATCTGGCACCATGATATGCAGAATTGTTATCAAATAACTTTTTTGTATAACACTGATAATAAAAGTTACAAATCCAAGCCCACTCACTCTGCATTCAATATCAGGGAAATATTATTCCCAAAGCACAGATTATGGAAAATCATCTTCATTAATATTTAGTGAAGATAGATCTGATTGTCAAATTAATATGAAATGTGTTCTGTATTTATTTGTCTTACTGAAACTTGCAAAGCACAGTCAAATATTATGCATTTCTATAAGTCCTGCAGTAAAGAAAGCTTTCCTTAAAAGTTATTTAGCTAAGTGTTTCCCAAATATATTAGATATCAGAATGTTGCTTCTCACATAGTTTGGGTTATAAGATAAAAGTTAAAATAAAATTGATTTAATGATTTAACTTTTCCTGGATAAAACTCCAGATTCATATGTGAGCTAATGTGCCAAAATCACATACATTGTTCTTGAAATTAGACTTGAGACTTTAAATCTTTTTTTCTTTGTGTGTGTGGGGGGGGGCAGTGATTTGGTTTATTTATTTATTTACATCTATAGAGATTTTGGGAATTGACCCCAGGCCTTCATGCATGCTAAGTACACATTCTAACACTGACCTACATCCACCCCATCTAGAGTTGAGGTTTCTTGACTATAGGGGTTCAAACACATGTTTGACTCAATCTTAAGGCAAAAAAACTGCTGTGGTCTAATTTAAGCCATTTGGTAATAAATGTTGTAAGAAATCCAAGCATGGAATGATAAATATCTTTTGGCATAGCAAAGAATGACTTCCTGGAATAACTGAGTTTTAATGAATAAGTGATGTCATATTGAGAGAAAATGTTTTAAGTTGTTTCATTCAGTCTGGACACACCTAATTCTCATTTTCCATTTTTATGGATAATGATCAGTTGTATTAGATGACATTATATACACATATATGTATATTCTGCCCTCTTGTTATTTCTATTGTTTAACATGTCATGTGTATTTTAGTCTAAGTTAAAAAGATGTCATAGAGAATAATTTTGCCAGATGCCCCAAGAATTTACCTGTTAAACATTGAGTTTTTTGTTCTTTGTTAAGGGATCTTCTTCCTTAAAACATGAGGTCCTTGTCTTGTGTTCTGGAAACTGAGACACACTGTTATCCAACATCAACCTCTGAACTGTCTCTGTTGAACTAAGATCACTATTACAGCTTTTCATGGGGAGTTTATTTTCTCCAGGGGTTCTTATGTAGAACCTACTACCAGTTCACAGCCCCTGGTGAGACTTTGATCTGAATACGGTTCTGAATCAGGCTAACTTTCATACTTGCAAGAAATGAATTGACTGTGGATTATTATTATTAACCAAAACCATGCAGTTTTCTAAAGATGCTGGTTGAACAAATTCATGTTCAAGCTACACCTTTTACTTATTTTCTGTTTCCTCTTATTCTCTGTAGACCCATCATAAAGGAGCCACATAAATGGCTAACAGAAATGTCAGTGAGATAATTGAGTTCATCCTCCTGGGGCTGACCAATGACCCTGAACTGAATATGATCCTATTTGTGCTGTTTCTCTTGATTTATCTCATCACTGTGGTGGGCAACGTTTGGCTGATTGCAGTCATCCTGGCTAGTGCCCAGCTCCATTCTCCCAAGTAATTTTTCCTCAGCCAGTTTGCTTTCTTGGATTTCTGCTATTCCTTGGTCTTTATCCCTAAGACGCTGATGAACTACATAGCAGGACAGAGAGCCATCTCCTATTGCAGTTGCCCCCTTCAGTATTCCTTTGTCAGCATGCTCTTGACCACAGAATACTTCCTTCTGGCTGCAATGGCATTTGATCAGTACATTGCCATTTGCCACCCCCTTTACTACAAAGGTCTCATGACCCCTACATTCTGCATCCAACTGGTGACTGTGTCCTACCTAGTAGGTTGCACCAACTCACTCACCCATTTGAGTGGCTTGCTCAGTCTGTCCTTCTGTGGTCCCAAAGTCATCAACTATTATTTTTGTGATATCCCACTGCTGTTCCAACTTTCCTGTTCTGATACCCAGTACAATGAGGCTTTGTTTACAGTCCTCTCTGGGACCATGTCAGTGGCTACCTTTCTGATGGTGGTTAGTTCCTATATGAGCATCCTTCTCACTGTCCTGAAAATACAGTGTTTGAGGGTCAGATACAAAGCCTTCTCCACATGTGCCTCCCACCTAATGGTAGTGACTCTCTTCTACGGAACAGTGATGTTTATTTATCTGGGAACCAGCTCTAGCTACCCACAGGATAGAGCAAAAATCCTGTCCGTGTTCTATACCCTTTGGGCACCAATATTAAATCTCCTGATATACAGTATAAGAAACACAGAGGCCAAAGAAGCAATAAAAAGAATTGTTATGCAAAAAATATTTGCTCAAAGACTATTAAATTTCAAGAAAAAAAATTTAAGAAATATTGATTAATGCTACATGTTTTTAGGTTTATTAATTAAGGGCCTGTGAATTAAACTAATAGCTCAGCAGTAGAGCACGTGCTTAGCATGCATGAGGTCCTGGGTTCAATCCCCAGTACAGCCATTAAAAATAAATAAATTAATATATTTAATTAAAAAAGATAAACTAACAAAAGGCTGCTTCACAGGAGAATAGACAAAGTGCATTCATATGTATATGAGTGCACCAAAAAAAGTGGCTAGCTCAATAATTAGAGATGAAGTTTATTTCCCAACAATATAAGAAAGAGAAAGGGAGACATGACTTCTATGGGAAAAACAAATGGGTTTCTAAGGGAACAAATGAGAGACAGGAAATTCTGTGACATCATTTGTTTATGCAGGAGCAAGTGATCTTTTCTGTCTTCCTCTTCAAGACAAAGCAGTCCAGGGAGAGAGGATATATGGCAACTTCATTCTCAGAAGTTCTGTCTTTAGTCAGATAAAGGAGGTTCAGAGAAATCATCTCTCTGCATCAACTGAATCTCAAGTGGCTCCAGTTTAAAATAATTTTGTGCCATTGCATAATTTAGATTCTTTCAATTTCTCAATTATTATTTTGAATCTTTACTAACTTCTTAGGTAATAAATTGACACTATCTTCTACAGATTGGTTAGTTACAGAATATGATTTTCAGTTTTAATTGGATATAGAAGAACCAGTAGGTGACAACACACTAATACACATACAGAAACACACACGTACACACTCACACATGCACATACAGATACTTCAAAAAGAATCAGTTACAGAGAGTGAAATCAGTCTTCCCTCTTTACAGCTGTAGAAGAGCTGACCCATTTTACAGATGAGGAAACAAGTGATCAAGGGAGTTAAAAGCTTACCCAAGATCAGACAGTATCCAACATTTGAGAAGTAGTGTTCAAACACACATATATTTGTGTACATGTTCACAGGCCTTCTCCCACTTTACACAAGGAAACACAATTTTCTGAATGCATTTTGTTTGCCATATTTACCTGGAAAATTTAAAATTTGAATATTTTACTTTAAAAATAATGCCACAGGCACAGAAGTGTTTATTTTTATGACAATTCTATTTCTCCCTGTTGTTTAACAGAAATACCAAAATAACAATGCAAAGGTTTTCTGTTATATCAGTGTATATTGGAATTCACTGAAAAAAAAAATCAGCCTTTAGGAAATTTCCATTAAATAGTACAGCTACTTGAAAATGCTGAAAGTTTTTTTTAAACAAAATGACTCTTAGAGTCCCACATAGCTATGTTCATATTATAGTCCTACTTACTCAGATATGCATCAGAAACTCGGTCCTGCACCACTGTCATCACTACAGTTGTTAAGAGAGTGAGCATAGTCTTTGCTGATGACACCTTTGCAATGCTTAATGAACAGTTTCAAATTTGTGGAAAGAATGCTGATATTTATCAAATGAAATAACCCATAGTGCCTAGCAATAAACTTTATCTGTCAAACTCTGTAAGTCTCTGGGCTTTTTTTTTTTCTTATTACTTGACAATTAAACTTATGTTAATATGTATCAAAGTATTTTAAGGCAAATTGTACTTCATTGTTTCTATGTGGCCTATATTTTCTTCCATAATAATCCCACTGTTAAATATTTTGATTGCATATCACCACAACTGCCATGCATTTTCAAAAATATAAATAATCACTTAATGTTAAACCAAGTTTTCAAAAACAAAATTATTACTTAATGAGAGATTCATTAGGATGTGGCAAGTGCTGAATGATGTCTCATAATCACAAAATAAAGTTCTAACGTACACTGGGCCAGCCAAAATATCCAATTCCTGGGTTGTACACTTCGGGTTTTAATGTCTTACAAAGTAATTTATAGCAAAATGATTAACCTGTGTATAAAACTTATTCATTTTTCTGATTGTTTTCATCCTGATAGTTGTCTAATAATCGAATTCTTTGGTGAAATGCATATTTTTTATCTTGATACTTTACTAAATTACTTTCCAAAATATTTATATAAAACTTAATGACTTCATCAATGTCATTATCTTTATTTAAAAATTTATAATATAATAATAACAGGGATCCTTTGCGAAGTGGTACTTTCTAGAGAAAAGTCCAGGAAAATATATTATAAACCTGGAGCACACTGCACTGTCAGGATGTAAGAAGTGGAAATGAATCAAACAAACAAAGAGCAGAGCATGCAGGAGTTAATTCAATGATGGTTCCATTAGCAAAGCTAGAATGAATTAAGCAGCAATGGAAGTGATGGGGGTATTGGATAATAACCTCCCAAAACAAACTAAGTATCAAAGAGTATATACTGCTATAAACAAATAAATAAGAAATGGTAACTCTTCCTTACAGACTCATTTCAATTAAAATATGTTGAAAGACTAAGCAAAATGGAATAAAGCATCTATTTCACTACATGGTGACTCCATCACACCATAATGTCTGATTAGTATTTGAAATGCCATCATATTGTCCCTTGAATGACTAAATGCACATCTAAATGAGATTGGAACTAAGATTAAAATCTATTCAAATACAGATTTAAGCAAAAAACAGTCCTTACAAAATTATAAAAAAGGAATGTGTATTTTGCCTAAAATTACAGTGTCTTTACCATTCTTTTTTAGGAGCTCTTAGTAAAACTCCCTTTATTCCTTCTCAAAAATTATTTTGGTGTTTAAATATATCAATTTAGATATATATTTTTGATCTCTCATTGTAGAATACATTTACTGTCACTTATTTTAGTGTTGAATGTGTATTTGGTGCACAGGGCAGGGACGGAAATGATTTAACCTCCCTAATCTCTTTCCTCAGCATAGCTTTATAGTGATGGTCCAATGCTAAGCCTTGCCTGTTGTATTTTTACATGTTTCAAGAATCTTGAGAGAAAAAAGATTTAAAGTTCAGAACCGGACCATCTTCACTAATTATGTAAAATAATATAAGTAGAATTTTGTTTTTCATTTAGTGCTTTACACAGAACTCTAAGGATGGTGAGAAAAATATTTCACAATTTTCTCACATACAAGGAGACTGGTACTTATTAGCATGTATTTAGAAAAGAACACACCCCCTAACCTCATTTATCCAGCCAGTTGAGATTTGTACATAAAAATTTATATAATTTTATATCCACTGAAATTTGTCCCCAAATGGATTGTCTGTTGTTAATTAATTCAGTGTTCCTGAACAAGCCACAATAACCTGCTTTCTGTCTCTGTGGATTTGTCTGTTCTGGGTATTTCACAGGATGGATATGTGCAATATGTAGCTTTGTATACTTGGCTTCTTTCACTTAGCACAGTGTTTCAAAGGTTCATGGATGGTGTAGCATGTATCAGTATCTCTTCCCTTTTATGGCTCATTCATATTCCATTGTATGGATATATCATATTTATTCATTACTAGATGGACATCTATGTGGTTTCTACCTTTTGACTATTATGAAAAATGTTGCAATTAACATTTATGTACATGATTTTGTAGGAGCATGTGTGGTTTTCAGAACTTTGAGGCACATATCCAGGAGTGGAATTGCTGGGTCACAGTGGCAAATCTATGGTTAATTTATAGAGTGACTGCCAAATTATTTTCATAGTGGCTACACCATTTTACATTCCTCAAAACAATGGGTAAAGGTTCTAATCTCTCTACACCCTTGTCAGCATTTGCAATTTTTTTTTAAATAGCCATGGTGGGAGGGGTGGTATGAAGTGATATCTCATTGTGTCTTTGATTTGTTGGATATCTTTTCATGTGCTTATTGTCCATTTGTGTATCTTCTGTGACAAATTTCTATTTAAGGTCTTTGCCTGTTTTCAAATTTGTGTCATTAAGTCTTTTTGTTGTTGAGTTATAGAAATCGTTTCTATACTCTGTATACTAGATTCTCATTAAATATATGATTTGCAATTTTTTTCTATTGTGTGAGTCACATTTTTAATTCTTTGAGAATGTCCTTTGCTGCACAAAGTTTTGTTTTGTTTTGTTTTAATTTTGATTAAGTCCAATGCATCTATGTTTACTTCTGCTGTTTGTGCTTTTGGTGCCATGTCTAAGAAACCTGTAAACAGCTTAGCTGAGCAGGGGGAGAGAGAGAACTAAGGTGCCATGTGTTGAGCTAGCCAATTAAACCAGCAAGCCATAAATAAAAGATGTAAGACTTAAATCACTTATTACAATGATAATCTCAGATATATCTAATGAAAGTTAACAATTATTTTGATATTCATTTCCAGTATATGTTTCCCAAATGGCTTGGATGCACAAATGCAATCTGACAGTGTTGAATGAATTCATCCTAATAGGAATCATGGACCTCCCTGAGCTGCAGGCTCTGTTATTTGGACTCTTCCTCATTGTATAAATGGTCTCAGTGGTGGGTAATCTGGGCTTGACCATCCTCACCAAGATAGATCCTCACCAGGCTACAAACACCCATGTACTTTTTCCTCAGACACCTGGCTTTCACTGATCTTGGTTATTCAACAGCTATTGGGCCCAAAATGCTAGTCGACTTGGCTGTAGATGAGCATGCAATCTCTCATAACTGGTGTGCCCAGATGACTGTCTTTGGTGCGTTTATCATCAGTGAACTTCTCATTCTGTCTGCAGTGGCCTATGACTACTCTGTGGTCATCTGTAACCCCCTGCTCTACACAGTCATCATGTCCCAAAGATTATGTCAGGCACTCATAGCAATCCTCTATCTCTACGGTGTCTTTTTGTCTTTGCTGACCATCATAAAAATTTTACTTCATCGTTTTGTGGCTATAATGTCATTAGGCAGTTCTACTGCGACTCTCAGCCACTGATGTCTTTGCTCTGCACAGAGACACTGGAGATTAAGTCAATAATTCTGATCTTTTCAATTTTTAATTTGATTTCATCTCTTCAGATAGTCCTTGTGCCCTATAGTTTGATCCTGGTCACCATCCTTAAGATGAACTCTGAAGAAGGCAGGCACAAATCTTTCTTCACCTGTGGGTCTCACCTGACAGTGATAATCATATTCTACAGTACTCTATTCTTTATGTATGTGAAGTCCAAATCCAGTGATTCATTTGATGCTGATAAAATGGCCTCTTTATTTTACACTTTAGTAATACCCATGCTAAATCCTATGATCTACAGTTTGAGGAACAAAGAGGTGAAAACTGCCTGACTTAGAACCTGGAGAATGTGTGCAATTATTCTACTTAAAATTCACTGTAGGATATGCTAACAGCAAATTATATATTAAACTATGTATACTGTAACCAGCATTGTTTCAGCTCTGTAATGTTACCTCTATGGGATAAACAAAAATCAATGTATGATAAGCATATAAATAAAGAAAATGATTTATTATTTTCAAACCAAAGTATATCACAGACAGATGACTAATTCCTGCTCATACTTCAGATATCTACCCATATCTAGTTTCCAGTCCAAATGACGTGTCATTCCTACATGTTCTCACACATAGCCTGTTTACCATATAAAGAATAGATGTATGAAATTATCATATATTATTGACTACAATGAAGAAAGAAACAAAAAAAGTCACAACATGGATTTCTGACAAATAAAGTGACCTAAAATGCAACAAAACAATTTACAGCAAAATAACACAGTAAAATATATGCACAGAAAATATTACATTTTTGCAGACCACATTGATCATGCTGGGTATATATCAAGCATAGTAGAATATGTGTCAAGTTAGACAAGAAGAGTTGGAGTGAATATTGGACATAATGGAAGAATAAGAAATACTGAAATATAACACAGGCAAATGTAATGAAAGAGAAGACCTAAAGAGATCATGACAATACAATATAAAATGAGAATGGGAAGTGTAAGTAACTAATTAGTCTCTCTATGTTCAAAAAGAAAAAAAAAGAAATTAGTGAAAAAGTAATTGAAGGAAATCACACTTCATACACATAATGCATTATTACTTTGAGTTCATTTAATCATTTAACTAATGTGATTGGACATTGTTTAAAATGTCTCGATTATCACCTATTTGTGGAGACCATTGTAGATGGGAGGAATACTGACAAGGTTGTTGTATAGATAAAATAAAGAAATCCATTTCCCTGTGGGATTGTATTAGTAAGGGTACTCAGAGAAACAGATTCAAAAGAAGATTCATACATACATATGTATACATAGAGATAAGGAGACCTCAGCATTTGCTCTTTAGGACATTCAGCTAATTAGATGAAGCACACCTCTATTCAGGAGGATAACTGGCTATACTAAAATTCTATTGATTTAAATGTTAAAATCTTTAAAAAAAATCTTCACTATGACGTCTAGACTGATGTTTGACCAAATGACTGGGCACCACAGCCTGGCCAAAGGGATGCAGAAATTAACTATCAAAGCAGAAAAAATAGAAAGTGAATAAAGAGTAAAAAGCAGGAATGCAATCTTAATCACCTACTGGTAAAAACAAATTGTTCTGTACTATTAATAAATCCACCCTTTCCTTTGTAATCTATTATGATTTCAGTGCTTCAGGGAAAATCAAGAAAGTGCTTGGCATTCCCTGAGGGAGAGTCTCATGGGGTGAAAAAGAACCCATAAATTGATCTCACTATGTGTGTCATGAAACACGTGGGGAAGCCAAGGCAGAGTCTCATCACAGGTAAACAGGTAGTATATTCCATGTTGGTGCCGTATTTTACTGATATCCAGCTTGGTGACTTGCAGTAGAGTGCTTATTCTATGACAAAGCACAGTAAAACATGAGGATGTCTGATTCACTTCTGTGTGCACCCTGCCATTGATAATGCATGGAGCAGAACAGGACAGTTTCCATTTTCCTTCAGATTGATGTACAAATATTTTCACAAAGGCTAATGAGCATCTTTGAAATGTCAGTGCCATATTGTTTATGTAATATTTAAGTTTTATATACATACTTACTTAGTCATATGAAGAAGAAAGGTCAAAACTGAGGGACAAGAAGGTCTAACTAAAGAGTCAGGAATAAAAAATTAAAATCATGGTGGAATTAAGAAGATGCAGGTGGTCAGTTTCAAGTTTGATGTCCTGTCAAATCCTTAGTCAGTTAGTGACTATAGGCACATCTTATTCCTTTCTTAAGAATATTGTATATTTAATGAATATTGAAATCAATGTATAAATATGAATTTTTCTGATCTCTTGTTGAGTACAAAGTGGGTTTCCACCTTGTATTGAGATGTGAAAAGCAACTTTTGGAAGCTCGCAGATCTTGAGTATCCAGTGTTACAGTGATGATACAATGTTCAGTTTCCAGTGCAATCGGACAGAAAGCACATAAAATGTTCTCAAAGAATATAACTTTAAAAATATTAATCAGATAATCAACAGAGATAGTAAAGTAAGAAAAATTAATTTGATACCTTCCATACAACTCTGATGCTGGTAAGGAAAAGCTCTTCAGCCCTCCCTTATCTTACAGAAAACTCAGCACTTATCAATGTGCTTTGTTCCTGTAGCCTTTCGACAGTGCATCTAAACAAGATTATATAACTTCCGATTCCATTTATTTAAAATATGTTTTCCTAACTGTAGTTCAGTATTTCTGACATAAGAAAGACATGTATGTGGGGACAGAGTAGGATATTAGAAGCTCACAACCTTATAAACAATGTATTTTGTGAGATGAATGTGGATTTCCTATAAACATATACACAATGTAATTTTATAAACATATTTTTATTTGCTTTCTCCTGACACTGATAATTTTCATATAATAAGTATCAATTATATTTACTTTTTTTTTTAGTAAGCATTAATACAAATTTTTAAACCACTAATTATTTTTCTTTAGCCAGCCACCCCCATTCTATTCTGGTATTACTCTAGTTTTTTTTTTAATTTTTAATGGCTTAATTGGAATATTCATATACATCTTTACTTAATCACATTTATATATGTCTGCATTAAATGCTGTACTTTGTGGCCTTAATGTAAAGGCAGGCAAAATAACATTCTAGAATTATACAATATTCTTGGTATTTTATCTTTTTATTTTATTTTTCCAGTATGATGTTGTGTAATACACAGTGATTTTAGAACTTTTTTTCTGTAAAGTAAAGAATCCCTTTATTCAAAGGATATGTTTATGAAACTTTATTCTATGAAACCAATTTCAAGGGACATCACATTCTCTTAATTTGCTCAATTTCCTCCTACTAAGTTAGGTTCCTTCATAGCAAAACATACCTTACATGTTTAAATGATTCAGTATATGTCAGTTATCATGAAAGTGCACTTGGGGAGAAGGAAATATGTTGTGTTAGATAAATGTATATTAATAATATTAAGTGAGATAGAAGATAAATTATGCAAAGCAAGAGCACATGGATGATCCCCATTGTAGCCATGGAGATGCGGCATGGTGGGGGGCACTTGGAACTGTTAGCTGGATAACAAAGTTCTCCATCTATTCCTCATCATACCCCTAACAGAAAAGTTAAATCACTCAAAAAGAATGTACATGTACATGTATAATGATAATCCATTTCCAGAATCATGCTCTTTCCATTAAGAAATTAAAAACAAATACAAAAATTCCATTGCATTTTAGGGATATTTTCAGGTACCACTATAACTACATTTAACTGTTTAATTATCACTTATCTTCCCAACAGCCCTGCAAGAAAAAGTTGATCTTGCTAATGTGTACAAAGAGATTAAGATACTTTACAACATTTGCCCAAAGTACAGTTTTGTATATGCAAAAAGTATAGGTATATATGAGATTATATCAACCTATGTATATTTCATGGAATATTTCCCTGTATAAAGACAAAAGTGTGGACTATGCTCTGTTAGAATTTCCTTATGTTTATTTACATCTCAGTCTGATATTGGCCAAAGATATTAATTGTTTTATCCTGTCTCACCTGTAGATATAAGGATGTTCAGATGAACATTTTTTTTAAAGCAAGAGCTTCTAAATGTTTCCACACACAATTGGAATTTTTATTTTAATTTTGATATCATTAGCACACATATGATGTAATATTAAGTGATTTTAACTTTGTAAATATATGATTGTCATTATATAAAAGGCAATAGAAAAGTTTACCTTCACTTTTAAAACAAGATCTAAAAGTTATATCATTTTTTTCAGAAATGCTTCCCTCATCTACTTTTATATCATTCCATATCCATATCTACACATATTATCAGGGTTGGATAATGTAGCTCTTTGGCATTTTGGGCTGTATAATTCCTTGCTGTTGAGGGCTGCCATAAAATATTAGGATAAGTACCAGCCTTACTGGCCTCAAACCACCTCCAGTGGTAACAACCAAAATGCCTAAAAACTACAAATCTCTCTCTATTTCCAACTGTATATTTATCTCTGTTTATTATTTCTCTGTTTGTATGTTTTATTTATAGGAGGTGGATTTTTTCATTGTGCTTAAAATACACTTTTAGATTTATTTTCTTTATGTCAGCTTTGTACACTTAAAAAAAAATCACCAAATTGTACTACATGATGTCATTGCCTGCTGATGTTTCTATTCAGAATAGATTCTCTGATAAAACCCATATGGAAAACTACAATCAAACAGTGCTGAGCGAATTCATTCTCATGGGCATCACAGACTGCCCTGAGCTGCAGGCTTTGTTATTTGGGCTCTTCCTCGTCATCTGTGTGATCTCAGTGGTGGGCAACTTAGTCATGGTCATCCACACCAAGGTAGATTCTGGGCTACAGACACCCATGTACTTCTTTCTCAGGCACTTGGTTTTTACTGATCTGGATTATTCAACTACCATAGGACCCAAATTGTTGGTAAATTTTGTTGCAGATCAAAATAAGGAATAAAAACTTTGACCAGACTAGAATAAATGGAACTCCCTTGAAATGATAAAGGAACCAATGAAAAACCTGCAGGGAACATCACATATCATGTTAAAAACTCAAATACACTTTCACTAAATCAGAACAAAGGCAAGTAAGCCTCTTCTTTTCAACTACATTCGAATGGTACTGGAGGTTATATCTGTGAGTGAGTATGTCCCCTGCCATATCACCAAACAAAGGATGTTGCAGTCTTCAAGTCATCAGCCACTGCAGCCACCCCTAGCTGTGTGCCCTGAGGGGACTCAGTATGCAGAAGAGCAGGATACTGACCCTGGGTAGTGAAGGTGCACATCAAAGTAATGATTTCAATTAGCCCAGCCTCCGGCATCTTTCCCATACATAGGAAAGCACTAAATTCATTAATTTGAGATGTCTGTTTCCCTTTAATTCAAAGTAAACTTTTGCTGTTCCCGACTACCTGGTTTTTGTTACCAAATCTCCTATATGTATTAGCTCCTTCCTTAACTTCAGAGCAGTCCCTCAGAACTATCTGAGAAGCTGTCTTTCAGACTTAGGTCCTCAGCAAGTCTGCTGAGTAAAACAGAATTCTCAATTTTTAGGTTTTGTGTTTTTGTTTTTATTTGACATGCCCAACACAATGTGGCAAGGAAAAAGAAGAGAAAATGTCAGATTGGAAAGCAGAAAGTTAAACTGTTATTTATTGATACAGCGCAAGATTGTAGAGGTGGAAATCTAATGGAATCTGTAGAAAATATTGAACTAAAATGAGAATTTAGCATGATTTCAAAAGAAAGATCCATATACATATTTTTAAATTCTGTACACAAGCAATAAAAAATTAGAGATGGAATTTTCAAGTACCCATTACAAATGCATCAAAACTGTAAAATACTTAAAGATAAATCTGAAAAAAATTGTAAGTCCTGTACACTAAAAGTTAGGAAACTTTTCTGTAAAACATTAAAGATGACTAACACTAAATAAATGAGAGCCATACCATAATTATTTTCTGGGTTATTTAATATTGTTAAAATACTACATTTTTCATAATGCAAACCCAATAAAAATCCAAACAGGCTTTTTTTTTTTTTGGTAGAAATTGAAAAGGGATTGAAACCAAAATACATAAATGAATCAAAAAAAAAAACTAGAATAGCTTAATTAACTTTTAAAAAAGAAGTAAAGTTGTAATGCAAACAATAAAAGAACACTAAATAATGTCTAGTCATATTCCAAAGCCATAGTTATTTTTTAAAAGTGGCACTGGTATAAGACATGACAAACAGATCAATGAAACAATATTGATAGACCTGACACAGAATCGTACCTGCATGAGCAACAAATTTTCTACAAGGCAAAAGAAAAAAGGCAATTTCATGGAGAAAGGATGAACTTTTCAACAAATAGGGATGGACTAATTAGATATAGGTATGCAAAATATTGAACTTGGGTCTATGACTCATACAAAAATTCACAAAAAAAGTATCATTGATGTAAATGTAGCACTGAAAAGTCTAAAAATTTCAGGATAAAACATAGTAGAAAATATTCATGACTTTGGGAAATGTAAAGACTTCTTAGATAAAACAACAATAGTAAAATCAATAAAATAAAAACATGATACATTAGAAAACTTCAAAATTAAATCTTTTATTCTTCAAAAGATACACTTAAGAGGATGTAAGAACAGTTTATATTCTGGAAAACATTATTTTCAGGTTTGTATTTCATAAAAGGCTTGTCCCATAATATATAGAAAAATCTCAAAACAATAATAGTAGATAATATTATCTCCAGAATGGGTAAAACATTTGAACAATTGCTTTATCAAATAACATATAAAGATGACAAATAAGCAATTAAGTTTATCCTTTGATCTAAAGCCATCAAAGGTAAGTATTCTTACCAAATCGCTCTCTCAGCTCTGCCTGCAGTGCCAAGATAAGAGAGGAAGGCAAAGTTTTCCTCTGGTCCCTTCTTTTCCAAATTTCGATATGAGAAAATGAATTTCTAAGAATTAGTTCCTTGAGTTCTGACCTGTGGGAATTTGTTTTCGGATGCCCTTGGTTTATTACTGATTGTCAGCTTCCCAGAAATAGTCATTGTTTTCCTTTGTCTCTGTCTTTTGTGCTGTTTACCATAAGGAGGAAAATCTATAAATGATGGTCTCTTAAAACAGAGAAAGACCCAGTGGATCCCTCTTGGATACAAAAGCCTTTCTGTTTCCCTATCCCATGTTTGTAGGGAAAAGACTTCAGCCTCCTAGACCTTCCCTGGGTTCCAAAGGGTAGATTCAAGCAAGTACTAACCAGGGAAGTGAGGGAACACAGACACAAAAGAGAAGCAGCCAAGAAACAACAGTGCACAGATAAGCAAGGTCCTGGTTCCTCCTCAAGGGGCATATGCACATAATAATGTACATTTGTGTTATTCTGCAGGAAGTAAGGCCCCCACCCAGGTGGAGGATGGCAAATTCAGGCTGAGCACAAGGTTTCTAGGACACCTGTTACCTCACTACCAAACAATCAGAGGAGAGCTACACACTCTGTTGCTCTCCCCCCAATTTTACCTATAAAAACTCTTCCCTGCAAAGAGTCAGGGAGTTTCACATCTTTTGAGGATGAGCCACCAGTTCTTCTTGCTTGGCCCTGCAACAGATCTGCTCCAGACCCCAATGTTTAGATCGATTTTGCCTCACTGTGAGTTGGGCACAAAAACTTGCATTCAGCGACACTCCTTGCTGGGGAACACAGTGGGCCAGTGTCTCTGGCAGTAAAAGAATCTACCAAAGATGAAGGAGGAGAAGAGTAAAGGTGCTTACAAGGAACTAATAGATGACAACAGCCACACAGATGAGAGGGGCCTGTGTGAGCACCGAGGGCCAGCTCCTGGGGTCTTTCATAGGGGAGGGTCACAGGAGCCTGATCAGCTTGTGCACAAGGCTCTGATTGGTTGTAGGTGAGGTAAGACATTTAGGGTCTGTGAAGGGCAGTGGAGTTTATGACTCTCATAAGGTGGGCTGAAACAGGCCAGCCTGAGCAGCTGTGAGGTTAGGCATTATCCAGGGCTATTAGTTTGTTGGGGCAAACATGCCCAGTAAAGAAGGTACTTTCTGTGTTGGGGGGTCACAGGCAGACATCTGAGAGCCCAGAAACAGGGGTCCCTGGACTTTGAAGGATGTCATTTGGCCCCAACCCCCTTACATCCTTTTTTGTGTCCTGAGAGCTTGTAACCAGTGGGAATGTTCCTCCAGGCTCCTGCCACCTGAGGGTTCAGGTTGTCCCGCTTAAATTGGAAGGCTGACTGGCTGGTCCAGAGACATGAAATGACAGGCAGCACTTTTGCCAATTCTTCGGGAAGTTAGTCCCAAGAAAACTTTTCAGTCCATAAGGGGACTTTGTCATTTCGATCATAATTGCCTTCTTAGTGCTGGGAAAGTCCCACCCACTGTCACCTACCTGTTATCACAGATTAGTGCTTCTACGCCTGGAGGCATATGAAAGTCTTTGCTTTCTTAGGCTGCCTTTGGGAGTAATTTAATGGGAAGGGCACTTGTGGTGATGGAATAGGTCTGTATTGGAATGGGGCTGCACAGAATGAAATAACTAATAGTGCACTATGCAGTAAAGGGAAAAAACAGCAACACAGAAGTGGTGAACAGACCTAGGAGAGAAAGTCAGAATGAAATGAGAAGTAACAGTGACTAGTTTCTGTCTCTGAGGGACAAGTAAAAACAATCACATGGGCAACAAATCCAGGAGGCAATACCTCATAGCAGCATCATGTATTGTTTTAATTCCTTAAAAATTTGTAAGTAATGTAACAAGGCAGTGTTTAAATATTTCTACACGGTCATACATTCAAGAAGACCACTGTGGAGATGCTGACTCCTGACAGGCATGCCTGTTAGACACAGTACTTTAATTGAGCATCTTTAGGGCTACAAAAGGAGCTTGGTTTAACCAAGAGTGAAAAATGGAATGCAGGGAAGAAAGGAGGAAGAGAGGAAAGAATACAGACAGGAAGTCTGGAAGGAAGAAAGGAAGGAGAGAAAGAAAAGGCAATGGAAACAAATTGCCCATGACAATTAAAGGACAATCTCCAGACATTCTGTTGTGCTTTCAATACTTTAGGGATAATCAACAAATTGCTTGGCATTTCCTGAGGGAGAGTCTCCAAAGGGGAAAGAATTGTTCTCACTACACCGTGTAAGAAACACATGAGGGAGTCAAGACAGAGGCATCATTACATGTAAAGTGATGGACTATTTCATGTGACATTTTTTAGTTTCCAATATCATCAATGCTAAAGTGACATTTTCAAAATTTCACTTTAGCCCAATGGCAAAGCCTGAGAAATATGAGGCCATTTCTGATGCATTTCTCTTTGCTTTCCAGTACTCTGTAATACCTGAGCTGGAATAGGATACCTCTT
The DNA here is from genome assembly GCF_048564905.1 of Vicugna pacos. Taxonomy (NCBI): domain Eukaryota; kingdom Metazoa; phylum Chordata; class Mammalia; order Artiodactyla; family Camelidae; genus Vicugna; species Vicugna pacos. The sequence goes on from NW_027328740.1 coordinate 54,769,936, forward strand.
CTTTCCTCTTCATATTAATTTTTTGAGTGGTTGAAAAACTAAATGCAGAAAAGTGTCTTTGAGACATCATCATGTTATTTCTTTTACAGAAACAATTCTATCTATAACAGAGGCCAAAACTGAGAGCAAATGAAGAGACATCACTAAAGACATGTGAATTTTTAGAAATTGGCAAAATTAAGAAACTGTGAATATTTTGTCTCTCATTTTGATATCTTCCCAAATTTGTAGTTAATTAGTGCTCTAGGTGCTTTTTATGTGGCCCCCCAATTATAATTTAATATTTAATGATTATTTAAATAAATGTATAAGTATGAGTCTTTCCAGACACCTTGAAGGGACAAAGGGAACTTCTGCTGCACACTGAGATGTGAAAAGTGTTATTGGGATATTAGCAGACTTTAAAGGACCCAGTTTTATGGTTATGGTAGAATGTTCAGCATGTTTTTCAATTTCAAATGGTCTGACAGAAAGCAGATATGATTATCTCATGGAGTGCAGCTTTAAAAAAATTACAATCAGTGTTCAACAAAGTTGTTAAACTATGAAAAAGCTATTCAGATCTTTTCATAGAATGCTAAAGCTTATGAGAGAGAGAGAGAAATAATCACTTTCATCTTTTCTTACCTTACAGGGAAATTGGAATTTACCAAGTCTGATGTTTCTCAGCTTTTCATATTTGCAAAACAAAACAAAGAAACAAAAACAAGGTTTATATTGCTTCTTAATAAATGTATTGAAGACATTTCTCTAAAATGACTATCTACTGATACCCATTTCATACATCTGATATAAGAAGAGTTGTGTGCATCCAGGTAAGGCAGGCTATCATGAGGTCACAAAATTATAAGCAATATTTTAAGTGCATTAAATGCAAATTTCATATAATCACTTTCATATTTAATATTATAAAAGCATGTGTTTTTATTGATTTTCTTATAGAACAGACACTACTGTCACTGTAGTTTTTATTGTATGCAGTATCATTTCTATTTTTTTAAGGAAATCATTCAGGCTCACAGTATTTTAAATTTAATAATTCTCTTACCTAATTTGCCATCTACCTTACTCTGGTAAATTCTTGATCTGTGTATTATTAGGGACATTCAGATACATTTCTATTTGATCATATAAAAATGTTTATCTGTGGTTTATATTATATCACAGTTTGAAGGAATTCCTGTGGCCTTAAGATGTAGAATTTAATGTAAAAACCAAGGATCCAAGCACAGCCATTCTATATTGTATATAATTTCAGATCTATACTGTTGTGTAACACAGGGACTTCAAACACTTTTTAAAGTACAATATTTCTTTATCCAAAGGAGGTTTTTTTTTTTATAACATTCAATAAATAAAAACAATGCAAATTACTCTTCTTTCTTCCAGTTTGCTCAAACTTCCTCATATACTCTGGGTTCTTGCATGATAAATTGCACTTGAATTGTTACATGCAAGTTAGTAAATGTCAATTTTGGTGAAAATGCCCCCAGGGGAAGACAAATATTTTAAGAAATTTATATCAAAATAAACTTACATTCATATTTCTCTAAAATAGCTAAGGCATTTGGAAGATAAATAATTCCAAAATAATAGCACATTGGTGGTCCAATTTTAGTCACGGAGAAGGGGGAAGGGCAGGGCTTGGTGTATGTCACAAGCATCCCATCCTACTTGACCTGTTCCTCACCCATTGATCATAGCCCTGACAGAGAAGATGCCACAGTGCAGAAGAATTTACCCATGAATATGTAAAGAAATGCTCCATGAGTTTAATTATTGTCACTATTAAAAACAATAAAAACTGTATGCTTAACTTCCAGGTAGTATAGACACATTGACTTATTTAATCTTTATATTTTGCACCCAAACATCCTGTGAGGATGTATCAGTTTTGTATATGACAATAAAGTTTCATATAAGTTAAATTATTTGCCAAAAGTAATCTGGTAACCCTTTACATAATCTATACATGGAGTTACAACAGAGATTTTATATTTGTGTGTGTGTGTGTGTGTGTGTGAGAGTCTCATATATTTCTTCACATAAAGACAATTCTCACTGCAATCTGTTACAATTTTCTTATTTATACACCTGTCTAGTATGTGCCAAGTGTCTTAATTGTTTCCCCCTGTATCACTCATACATAGGATTTTATAGAACTATGTGCTAAGTAGTGGATTCAATACTTTTTGGAGTTTCTGGGTCTACATTTCCATTAGAATTTTTGTTGAATTGTGTAATATAGTTGATTATATAATTGGCACATGCATTGAGTCATATAATTAAATGTAATTTATACATGTCATTATGTGATTGCAATTATGTAAATGACTAACAGAAAACCCAAAAGAACAACACAATAACTGTTTAAATATGTAACCTTCAAAGTTTTAGGTTTTAACATGTATCTACATGTATGTATGTATGTATGTATGTATCTCTTTAGCTATCTATCATCTATCTATATCAGCTTGGCTTTTCAACCTTAGCACTATTGATATTTGGGACAGATATGGGTTATTTTATAATATATATATATATAACCATTATATGCCAGTATCACCCATCTCCCAGCTGATAACCAACAAATCTTCTGGACATTGACAAATGTTCTTAGGTTAGTTAAATAACTTCTATTTGAAAACCAGTGACTGTCTTTGTCTCTGTTTCTACCTGTATGCATGCACATTAGGATATGTAGTAGATGAGCTGATTTTCAAATATCCTAAATAGGAAAGTTTAAATGTATCTTATTTATACTATCTTGCACACTAAATATCTCCCAGGTGATAATACATAAAACCTGTTGACTATGCTGATGTCTCTATTCCAAATAGGTTTCCTGAAAAACCTGGATGGAAACACACAATGGAACAGTGCTGAAAGAATTCATTCTCATGGGAATCACAAACCACCCTGAGATGCAGGCTCCGTTATTTGGGCTGTCCTCATCATCTACATGATCTCAGTGGTGGGCAACTTGGGCGTGATCATCCTCACTATGGTGGACTCCAGGCTACAGACACCCATGTACTTCTTCCATAGACAGCTGGCTCTTACTGATCTGGGTTATTCAACAACGGTTGGACCCAAAATGTTGGTAAATTTTGTTGTGTATCAATACTATCTCTTATTATTCTTGTGCTGTACAATTAGCTTTTTTTCTTGTTTTCATTGTTACTGAAATTTTTATTCTGTCAGCAATGTCTTATGACCGTTATGTGGCCATCTGTAACCCGCTGCTCTACCCAGTCATCATGTCACAAAGGTTGTGTTGAGTGCTGGTGGCAGTCCCCTATCTCTATAGCATATTTGTGTCTCTTATAGTCACTCTAAAGATATTTCATTTGTCCTTCTGTGGCTACTGTGTAATCAGTCATTTCTACTGTGACTGTCTCCCCTTGATATCTTTACGCTACCCAAATACTCATGAAGCTGAAATGATTATTCTGATTTTAGCTGGTTTTGATTTGATTTCATCCCTTCTGATAGTTCTCATGTCTTACCTGCTCATTTTTGACTCTATTCTCAGGATAAACCCTGCTGAAGGTAGGCGGAAAGCTTTCTCTACCTGTGGGTCCCACCTGACAGTGGTCACAGAGTTCTACAGGACTTTGATTTCTATGTATGTGCAACCAGAGTCCAGTCATCCCTTTGAAACTGATAAAGTGGCTTCCATATTTTACACCCTCATCATCCCTGTTAAATCCCTTGATCTATAGCTTGAGGAACAAAGATGTAAAGTACGCCCTCCAAAGATGTGGAAAAAACTAACTTAAAGTTTACACGCAATATGAGTCCTATAAACTGGTTATGGACTTTAAATTTTGCTATGTTTGCCTCCAAAAGAAATAAATGAGTTCAACATATATTTATGGATTGTCTTACATATGCAAGGTGTTTCTAATTATTGTAAATAAATTAACAAACAAAATAGTAAAAATATTTGACTACCTTGAGTGGGAACTATCAATTACATATATAAGTAAAGTAAATGTTATAATACCGTAGAATGTGTTAGGTGGATATAGACCAGAAAAAGCTGTCAATGATTCTGGCGTTTTTCTCATCTATTAGAATAAAATTGTAGAGTGTGTGTCTGTGTGTCTTAGTCTTTTCTTTTACTTCTGTTTTAACCTTCACAGTCTTCCTTGTTATGTTTTATCTGTTTATTTGATGACTTGAAGTACTCTGTCATATTAGGTTAAACAAATATCTTTATTTTAAACATGGGATTCCACTTTTTTACTCATCAATTCCTTCACTTCTGTATATGAATCTAGTAGGTTCAGCAAACATCTGTAAGTTCTGTTTGGTGCATGATTTTTGTCTCAACCAATCCATTTGGTTGATATCAGAAGATACATTTTGTGGTCCCTCATAAGCTCCCAGATTTGTACATTTTGTTCCCCCAAGTCATTGTTCTTTTTTTTTATAACTGGCAGTTTGGCTTAGGAGATTGTAATATATTCCTGTCTTTTTGACAAAAAAAAGGAATAATCCATGTTTAAAAGTTATATTCCAGTTGTTTCTGTATCCTTGTTAAAATAGAAATCCACAGCAAAGTGAAGACAAGACAACATCTAAGTAGATCTGTAATAAATTGAAGGAGGGCAAAAATTACTATTAAGTTCTCAAGAGCATGCATGCTGAAAAGGAAACCAGGGAGTTTCCATTTTAAGAAATACCACTAATGACTTGTAGGAGGAATTCTGTAAGGCACAATACAAGAGATAAATGTTCTTTCCTGAAAAAGAGAAGTCTTTGAGGGAAATATTCATTCTCCATCATCTTCTGCTTCTTAGAATTTGAAGAAGCTTTTTATGTGAGCTTCAGCCACTTGAGAAATTAATTTAAGGACAAGAGAATATATTGATTATAATACTATTCACTACTTAAAGAATGAAAGCCATAAAGCATGACATGTGATCACTTTTTTTTTAAATTAAGCTCTGTTGAGCTAGGATATGTTAAATGACCCATTACATGCATGGTGACAGTACTCCTAAATGATACAGTGGGGAAAGGCTGAGTGTCACATGCAGGTGCAAAGTTTGGGTACTATGGTATTTTAGGGTGTAACATTCATATAGAACAAGATGTGAAAAACACTTTCCCAAAGAGGTACCACATATTGAGTGTTGCCCTGACTCATGGAAACACCCAAAGGCTGCCCAGCACAGTGACTGGAGGATGAAAGGAACATACAACTCAGGAATATTTACCAAATTCATGGAAAGAAGCTTCACTGATAAACCTACACAATGTGCCATTGAAAGAGTGCCTGAAAATGGGAGAGAGAAACAATACTAATTGAGAAGCTTGAGTATGAAAATTAGATGGTATTATCTTTAGAATAAGAAATTCATTAGGTACTTAATGACTCACAACAACCATCATATTCCCAAGGGTCAAACTGCATATGCATATGGTTTCTTCATTGGAGAAAGGTGCCACTGGGAAAGAAGGAGAGTGTGGGAAATAACAAATCAGTACTACAAATATCCCAGGATCCCCTGGAGAAAGAGCAACCACTAGAGAGCTGACAGTGATGCTATCAAGAAGCGAGCTCTCAAAGTCCTGGAACGGGAGGGGTTCTATTCTCATTTCTAGTATATGTGAGTGGAAATATGAGGGGCATGCCCATCACAAGGGCACGTGGTGCCTCTCCATTTCCTACTATCTCACTTTTCAACAGAAGTTTACATTGTATTTACAGGCAGTCTTTCCTTCATTAGCTTCTTGATGATAAGGATTAAAATATTTTGTATGAAATCCTAACAAACTTGTGTTTTGCATAGTAATGCATATCCAGTTATGGGAAGCCTTGACTTCTATCAGTTTGTGTTCACATAAAACAAAAAAATAAATATTATCCACTATAGGAAGCCTTGAATCATACGCCATTGAACACACACCACTAATAATCTCTGGTGTGACATAATGCCCTGGAGAGCATGATTAAAATTAAGTCACTCCTTTCTGCAAATACTCAGTGGCAACAACACTTTCAGTGGCTAAGCTGACTGGCCACAACTCTCTAAGAGAGGTTCAAGGCCCTTGAGGGCCAGACTTCTCATGCCAGCTCCATCCGAAGGGTTTTCCTGGAGGTTCACCATCGTAGGAAGAGCATGTCTACCCAGATAGAGGCAGAGGCCAGAGAGAGACCTCTCATCCAGGAAACATGGCTGTGTTTCACAGTCTGCTTGTAAAGCTGATGAGGAAATGTGCAGTTGTCCTGTGACTGTCACAAACCTGATGGAATAAAATGTGCACAGCAAGCCCTCAGGAGGGAAGGACTGGCTGACATGTCATTTGCAAGGTAGTCTGACTTACAGGTCAGGCTTAGGCTCTCACACTGGTGACTGGAAACCCAAACTGGCGGGACCTGGCCTTCGCTGCTGGGTTATAACGGTGTCCACAAACTAACAGAGACTGCGGTCTATTGAAAGTTGTCTTTACTGACTCTCCTGGTCTAGAAATGTATGATCTTGGAAAAGAGGGTACTTTGGTTTGGAAAATCTGTTAAAGTGACATGGCAATATTAACTGACATGTGATTTGCTGAGTGTGCTGCAACCATATGGTACAGCAGGGGCTCCGTAACTTCCCTTGATAACCTGAATGAAAATAAAATTTATGAAAAAAGTAATCACAAGGAACACATTATATAAGGTTGACCTAAAAGCCCCATAACATAAAAACAATTGGGGGTCGCATTGTTAGAGAAAGTAGTACCTTTAGCTTTAGATAAGTTACATATATAGTAGCTTTGTGTCCAGAAAAAACTGTAGGAAGGTAAAAAAAAATTGAGAGACACAGGGTGCAGGGAAAGAAATGTTATAAAACATATGAGGGGCTGTAGTTATGGGTAATATGTTTTTGTTTACAAAATCCCAACTTGGCATTGGATAATTTGGGCTCTATTAAATGGTCAGCATTTTAACTTGTACAGAAAACATTATAGAAATTGATGTAATAAACATTTCAAAAATATCTAAGGAATATGTAGCAAATACAAAAGTCAAAGTTAAAAAAGTGGAAGAAATCCCTTAACAGTTAGTTTGTGCAGTTATTTCTAGTCCACAGAACACCTGATGATCCTCTACTTGATAGAACTCACTTCCAGAATTAACTCACAAATTAACAGAATTTGTGGGGACTATATGTAAAAATAGATAAATAAAAATATGCTTCCAAAAATGATGCATGGAAGTCTGGTAGACATGATTGCATGCTGCATGGAGCATATGAGGAGGCTATATTACTAACAAAGCTGAAAAACTTGAGAGGTCCTATAGCCGGTGGCTTCCTTGAGCTGAGATTTTCCTGCATACAGTTTAGTTTCTGGTGCCCAAGCTTGTTTCAAACAGAAAAGTCCTGGGGCAATGGAGGCTGAAATCAGTGGTCATTAGATCTCTGCTGTGGGGTTATCCATGCTGTTCTGTCTGTCCTGTAGAGCCTCTTAAAATTAAATAATTTTTTTTATGGAGGTATAGTCAGTTTGCAATGTCCTGTCAATTTCTGGTGTGCAGCATAATTCTTCAGTCGTACATGAATATATGTATATTCATTTTCCCATTCTTTTTCATCATAAACTACCATAAGATTAAAATTAAATAAATTTGTTACTGACATTCCTCCCCTGCAAATATCAAAAGTGTAACAGAAATATTGTGAACAAACTTTTGTCCATGAATTTGAGACCATACAGGCAAATTCCTTGAAAGACTGAAAGTATAAAACACACTAAATTGTAATAGAGAGATTTTAGAGCTATATATATTTTTAAAAATTGAATTAATAGAAAAACCTCCTAAGAAAACCAGAGGCTAAATGATGGTATCATTGAAAAATTCTACTAATATTTAATGAAAAAAATTCATACTTTCTTCTTCCAAGAAGTAGGAGAAAAGAGGTCACTTTCCAGAAAAATTTTTGACGTCAGTATAACTGACACATGGAAACCAGACAAAGACAATACAAGAAAAGAATAATACAGCTTGCTAATCTGTAAACTCAAGATCATAGTCATAAAAAATCTTCAATAAAATATTAGTAAATTTAATCCAATATATAGAATTAATAATACATGATGACCAAAATAAGTTTTATTTTAGGGATGTAAGTTTAGTTCAATATTTAAATATCAATAATGTAGTTAATCATATCAACAGAATAAAGAAAAAAATTTGATTTCTCTCAGTTGATGCAGAAAAACTGTTTTATGAAATTCAGTGTGCATTTACAGTAGAAAATAAAATTAAACTCTCAACAATCTGGAAACAGCTAAGGGCTCCCTGCAAAATGATACAGGACATCTACAGTAAATCTTAAATGAACAGCACACTCAACTATGAAAAGATAAATATTTTCCTACTAAAACTGGAGAAAGGCAAGACTGTTTTCTCTCACAACTATTAAAGATCATAATGGAGATCCCAGCCTTTGGAATAAGGTGAGGAAAAGAATAAAAAGACATACTGATTTGAAACCAATCAGTGAAATTGCCTCTATTTGTAGTTGGCATGATTGTTTATGTGGAAAATGAAACTGTAAAAGTTACTAGAACTAATCACTCAGTAGAGTAAAGTCACAGTATGCAAAGCCAACATACAGAATTCTGCTGCATTTCTGAATATATGTAACAAACAATTGGAAATTTCAAAAATTATACAAATTATTACAATAAAACCAAAAATACATGATTTTATTATAAATCTGACAGAATATGATCAAGCTCTACCTGTTGAACACAGCAAAACTGATGAAACAAACTGAAGATGTGTAAATGGAGAATTATATTTTGCTCACGGATTGGAAGCCACAGTATTTTTAAGATGTGAAACATCTATTCATTAATGGGAGAAATCTACAAGGTGACTCCAAACTATAAATGGAAGGGCAAAGAAATTAGAACAGGCCAAAGAATTTTAAAAATAAAAAAGGAAAAATTTAGAGGACTCACTTGTTCTGTCTATTTTTTATTTGTTGTGTGTCTACTATACACTTAAAGGCAAAATGAGAGCTACTTATTCAAAATGTGACAAAAATAGCAATGTTAAATAATCACAAAAATAGAAACACAATTCAAAACTTCTAAAGAGGCGGTGAATTGATGTTTTGTTACCTGGGGGTTGAATTTCATATATAATTTTAGTATACTTAACATCATGATTTCTGCAAAGCTATGTCTTCAAAACATAACAAGACATCTTTATTGTTTTCCTCACCTAGTAAATTCCAAGGATGTTAGGAACAATGTACAAAAATGGAGGATGAAGATCGATCAAATATGTATTTTTTATCATAATGCCACAATCACTCTTTAGACCATTTAAAACACAAATAAGTGAAGGCAGACTTCGGCTATAGACATTATATCTATATTTGTAGAAATTTGAAAACCAATTATTTTTCTTAGTAAGTACTTTATTTTTATATCTTCAAATACAAGTATTATTTTACAATTATTTTCTGTAAACAACCAAAAATATAAATGTAATACTGTATTGTGTACTGACTCAGAAATTCACAACCCAGTATGCCAGAAGAAGACCTCTGTGATACACTGTGGTTTTCCTCATGCAGCTGTATGATTACACAGCTTTCTCCTATTGGCTGTCTCCTTATATGGCAAATAAGTGTATAGAATGAAATTATCTGTGCAGTCCTTAGAAGCTTTAACATTCGTGGAAGTCTTTGAAGTGAGAACCAACTGGTACAGTATTATAGGGTTAACAGTGATTTCAAATTATCGGGGGAAATGTTTCATTTCTATGGCTCTTCTCACAGCATCTTTTACCTCTTTGTTTCTCAGACTGTAAATCAGGGGGTTTAACATAGGAATCACTAGTGTGTAGAACACAGAAACCATCTTCTCTTGTTCTATGGAATACTGGGAGCTGGGCTGAATGTGACTAGAGCTTAAGGTACCAAAAAATATGGTCACAGCAGTCAGGTGAGAGGTACAGGTGGAGAAGTCTTTCTGTCTGCCTGCTGCTGAGTGGGTCCTCAGGATAGCAACAGCAATGAACATGTAGGAAATGATCACAGTCAAGAAGGTGGCCATGGCAATGACTCCAGAGAAGATAAAGAGCAACAGCTCATTCATGGAGGTATCAGAACAAGACAGCTTTAGGAGTGATGGAATATTACAGAAGAAGTGGTTGATAACATTCAGCCTACAGAAGGACAGTTTCCCCAAACTTACTGTGTGTATTGATGAGTTAATTATTCCACAAATCCATGACCCAGTGACCAGCCCTGCACATTTCCTCTTAGGCATGGCTATAGTATAAAGCAAAGGATTCACCATGACGACATAATTGTCGTACGCCATTACCAATAGCAAGAATCCTTCTGTGGTCACAAAGATCCCAAAACATAAATGCTGTGCCATGCAAGCAGAGATGGTTCCCTTCACAACCAAGAGGTTGATCAGCATCTTGGGTGCTATGGCAGATGAGTAGCAGGCATCCACAAATGAAGGGAAGCTGAGGAAAAAGTACATGGGAGTGTGGAGCTTAGGTGTGATGTGGATTAACAAGGTCATGCCCAGATTCCCCACCAAAGTAACAGCATAAATCACCAGGAACAACATAAAAAGCACAACTTTCAGTTCAGCCCAGTCTGTCAGTCCTAAAAGAATAAATTCAGTGACAACTGTAAAATTCTCTTCAGCCATTGGTTAATTCTTTATCTTGACATCTGAGGTGAAAAATACATGCAGGTTAGAATGGACACAGGAGAATCTGTTATTTATTATTAAAAGATAATAGAAAGACTATAGGCTTCTGTCCTTGGAGCTTGATTAGATTGCTTCGATTTGTGTGTGTGTTACGTATAGTTCTATTCTGTAAGAAAATGATGAAAATGCATTTTGTCTCTCACAAATTTAATTCTGTCTCCAAAGTGCCTGCCTCTATAAGAAAATGACACCTGGCATGAGGGACATTGATGACAAGTGAAAAGAATTTTCAAAATTTAATTTAAGCCTTCTATAAAACTCTTCATTTTTAGGGATAAAAGAAGTGCATTACAAGAAGATCTCAAATCAGCTCTGGTATTACACATGTAACTACTACACAAAAGCACTATGATATAAGCAGAGATAGGCAAAGATTATGAGATGGGGTCCTGACCACCAAAGATGATGTCACGATCCTCTTAAAAGTGTGTAAATCTCTGGCCCCTTCTGATGCCTCCTTATCAGCACCATGGAAGGAGATCTCCAGAGGACTCACTCAACCATGAGACTTGGAGCACAGAGAGCCACATCTTGCCTGCATTGAGCAGTTAGAGGACATCACAAATTACGTGCTGATTTTTGGCTTATGCACATTATGCTTATATGCTTATGTATCTGTTGTTGTATAAGTTTCTACAAAGTGGCATGCCTAATATTTTCTATATTTAATTATTTAATATATCAATTATATTTATACATATATAAATGTATGTATGTATATACCCACATACACACATGCATATATAAGATAAAATGTAGCATGTGGATAACCACAATTACTTATTGGTCTGGAATACTTTTTCTTATCCTTTATATAATTTTTTATATATATATAAACTGTTACGGTTTTCTAAATAGAGTTTCCATTCATTAAATAGTTTTTGTTACTTAGGCTTTTTATTCTAATATATCCTGCTTTTTTAAGAAAATATATATATCCAAAATAAAACAGAGCTCACCCATATTCTGTATTTAGTCAAGATTATTTATATTTTTAGGAATAAAGATATAAACACAATGATAAAATTTGGTTTATCTACATAAATTCTATTGATTTATTTTAATTAATATACTTAAGTGTATTTTTAGGAATAGAGATATAAACACAATGATAAAATTTGGTTTATCTATGTCAATTATATTGATTTACTTTAATTAATATACTTCAGTTGCCACAAAAGGAAAGTTGTTGGCATTAGCCCAAACTGTGATTAAAAGATGTTTCTGTCATTTATTGATTTATTGACTTTGGTAAAGTCATTTATCTTCTCTCAGACAGAATATAATTACACCTACATCACACAATTTCTCATACACTTCTTAGATGCTACAAAAATTTACTTGCCAAAATGTATGAGTTCTTTCAGCAATAATATTAAATCTAGGTATTTCAAAACCAAATATAGCATTAGTCCATGACATCTGAATTATCCAAAACACTAGCCAGTAACTTTGTGTGAATATTTAAATAGAATTTGATGAAATTTCTTCTCTTTGAATTAATCCCAATTCAAGTGTTCAATAGCCATTTGCAGCTAGTAGCCACTGTACTGAACGGCACTAATTATAGAACATTTCCATCACCGCAGGAATATGTGTGTTGGTTAGAATGCTCCCCTAGCTCTCTGACTCATCTTTTTAGAGTACCAATTAAATAAAATTTTCTCAAAGAAGGATTATATATTGTGAATAGTGTTCATTGAAAGAATAATTAAGGAGATGGGATTTCCAGACAGAATTTAGAAATTAAACTATATTACTTGTTCAGGGATGCCCATCTCCTGCAAATCTTAAGGTGGTATTGTGAACAGAACTGAATGAGAGGTGGCATGGACAGAATGGAATTGAATTAAATATTCTACACATTCATGATTCTATCTGACTTAAAACAAACTTTTGGATAATAAGGACATATTAAAAAGAAAAGAAAAAGATAAGTTTTTATAAAATAAGTTTAACTTACCAGAAGAAAATATTTTAAAATTTCAACTCTAGAAACATCATATCCTTTTCCATGTTTCCTTACTTTTAACAAAAACAATATATTCATAGTATGTAACTGAAGACACCTCCAGGTAAAAGGGCTGAAGGTAAATCTGTACTATTAATATACAACAAGCAGAATAATGAACCAACAAATGAAATCTTAAAGTATTATTTTTCCCTCTAAGAGGACAAATTTGGATAGAAGGGAGAACTGTATACACATATACATTTTACATCAGCCTCTAATAAGCTCTTACAGCTTAAATGTTACAGAGCAACGCATGAAACTTTGAGAGACCCTTCTCTCAAGGGAATTTACATTTTCCCATGACTCATAAATCTCTCTGAAGTGTGTAATTAACCAAAATGCTATAAAGAATTTAAGAAAACATCAAGCTGGGGGGACGGGATTCTTGAATTCAGTAACATATAATAGGAAAAATAATTGAGAAGAATTTGCCCCATAGAACAGAAAATGACATAAGTGATAAATTGTTAGACATTGCTAGGTTTGTTACAAATTTTGTCTTTATGCAGATGTCCAAGATAAGGAACCTGAAAATGCTGTTACTTTTAAAGACTCTTTAAAAACAACACACACACACAACACACACAAACACAAGTTCTGATGGCTAGGTCGCCTATCTCTAATTTCAGTTTACTCTGTAGATTAAGTTGGAAAGAATACTTCTAGAAATGTGTAAATTCAAGGGTTTCATTCATCAAACCAATATTTACTGAAGGATGCCACACTCTAGACATCATGTTACACACCAGAGACAAGAGGGTTACCAGAATGATCAAATCTTTGTTTTTAGAAAGGTTGAATAAAAATATACTCCCAAAGACACTTAGATTATCTAGAAATCTGTTATTAAAACAGGAAATAGGCTTTTATGAATCATAGGGAAAACATGGATCATCACTATAGGGAAAAATGGGAAAGATGCTCAAGTTAGACTGGTAGGGAAACGGAGGGGTTTTGTCAGTCTTGGTACCTGGAATGTTGAATTTTAATAAATCTGCTGCTGAAAACAACTGGAAAATTAGAGGAAGGCATGTAACAGGAGTTTTCATATATTTGATGTCTGTCAGCACAAAACTAGGACCTGTGAGAGAAGGGACATGATTACTGGTCCCTGACATGGAGTGATGGTGGGTACATGGAGAACACAATAATCATATTGAGATAAAGACACAAAATCAGATCAGGAAGGGATGAGGTGCCTGGAACACGTGGAACTGGGTCCTGGAGAGGAGACACCCATGCTAACAAAGTGATTGCATATCAATGTGAGATGCTGGTTGATTTCTAAACTGCACCTACCTATTAAGGTGATATTCTGTGACGCTAGATCAAGAAATGCTACTAGGGGAAAAGAAGCCACCAGGGATCTGCATGATGAAAACTACCAGTTCACAGAGGGTTGGGACACATTTACATCCTGTCAGAGCTTAGTCAGGAATCTCACTGAATCTCTAGGGCTTTCAGTGGAGACAGCAGAAGAGAGAACTGACCCCAGAGAAAAGGATGCACTGTACTCCACTCTAACAAAGCTCCACATTAGCTCACAAAAAGATTAAGCAGACTTGCAAGTAAATAAATTTCCTGCCAAAACAAAGCTCAACAGTGTTTGAAGAAAGATTTAAAATTCTGGACTCAACTGAAAAATGTCCACAATGTCCATCATACAAAGAAACATTTACATGCATGTTGAAGAAGCAGGAGAATGTTATGCACAACAATTGACATTATGAAACATTAAGAAATATTAACATTATGAAAAATAAAATATCATTTCTGGACCCAGGAAAACCAGAGATGATAGAATTGGCAGAAAGAACTTTAAAATAGTAATAAACATTTCTAAGAATTCAAAGGCAACATGAACATTAAAAAGAGAAGAATCATGATGGAAAACCAAATTGAGTGACTAGGGCAGAATATCATATCAGATATGAATATTTTTTTGTGTATTTGTTAAAGGCAGAATAGACATTACAGACATAAATTAGTGAATTTGAACATAAGAGAATAGAAATTATCCACACTTAATTACCAAGATATTAAATAGAAAGCATTAAAAGTGTAGACACTTGAAAGACCTAAAAATAATACATACAGGGAAAAAAAAAGATAAGAATGAACACAGACTTTGTGACAAACATAATGAGAAGCAGAAGAAAATTGAGCAACCTCTTAAAACACTGGAAAAATATCAGACAATAATTCTATATCAGGCAAAAACATAATTTAGAATCTCAAAGAGATATACACTTTTCCTTATTTGTTTCTGGTAATGACCAAGTAAGCTTTGCTAAGACATGCTACCTCACAGTTAAAAAACTAGTTTCTTAGAAAATACAGAACAAAACAAACCTGAAAGCACTGGAGACAGAAAATCAGGCAGGTTCTGAAAGACATTAGACATGAATGGAACAAGAGATTTTCTCATTTTACAAATTCTATTTTGAGAAAGGCCTTGATCTGCTCCAAATGGGAACCTTGTATATAACACACTGCCTTTCTGAGCTAAGGAATGGAAAGCCAGAATGGGGACAAACACAGTCAAAGGAAAATAAAGGATGCATTCCAGGAAGGGGAAAGCCAGGGAATGTTAGATTCATACTCTGTGTGCCAAGTTAACCGACGCTGAGCCATGAAAGTGTGGAGCAGGTTACAGAATGCCAGACAGAGATAAAGATACGAAGTAATATTTGTATTACCACCCAGGAGACATGGTTTGTAGTTTGAGTCAAACCATGTTAATTTTCTGATAAAATATGAAAGAAAATGAGCAAATAAAATCAACCCTCTTAAGAAGGATATAACAGTCTTCAGACATTTTTGTAGCATGATACTACAATGTTCAAGATAGATTCCAAAATTCCTTGACATGCAAATGTACAAGGAAATGAAAGCAACCTTTAAAGTGATGACAGGGAGTGGTTCTTGGTTCTGCTACCTTCTCAGTCATCAGAGTCTGTGTACCGTGGGCCAGGGTTTCACTAACTATATGGCCTCTCCTACCTACTCCATCCCCTTACCCACATCTGTTTGTATACGTGGAGCTCTCAGATGGGAGAGAGTTTTCTGCCCCTCTAGTGGTAGCACAGCTCTGCTTTGTATCACTGCAGGATCCTGGGCCAAACAACTGAAGCGATAAAACCTCTAGAAGAAAATCTGAAAAAGCAGTTTTGTCCAGCACACATATAAAATTTCCCCCAAAAAATGATTAACAAACAATCAAATTAAAGTGGGCAAAAGTTTAGATACTTTAAAAGAAGCTACATGAATGGCCCACAGATACAAGAAAAGTGTTCATCATATTTAGTCATCAAGTAAATGAAAATTAAAATCACAATGAAATAATTTCCTCAAATTTCCATTTCAAAGTAAAAATAATTTACATCAAATATGGGGATGGAGAAAATGGGAATCTCATATATATTTATTGGTAATGTAAAATGCTATAATAAGTTTGGAAAGATTGAAGTTTTCTATAAACTTAAATATACATTTACCTTATGATCCAAAAATTTCACTTCAATCTAACAAAGAGAAATTAACCCACCTGTCCATAAATAAACTTATATAGCAATGTTTATAGTAGACTTTTTTGTAATAAACCAAAATTCAAATATCCATCAATAGGAGAATAAATAATTGTGGCATATGCACAAAGTGTACTGTGTATCCATAAGAACACAACAGAGATGAGCTTCCAGATCATTATACTGAATGAAGGAAACCAAACTGAAAATATGTATTGTGTGATTCTACTTACATGAAATTCAGAAATGGGAAAAATTAATTTAGGGATAGAAACCAGAGCTGCAGTTGCTGGACGTAGGACAGTATTATTTGGGGAGTCAAGAGATAAGGAAAATTTCCTCATGATGGGCGTGGTCTAGATGTAGGGAGTATAAAGCATCAGGGAAATGTCTTTGGTGTTGAAAATGTTATATATCTTGATTTAGGTATTAGGAACAAATAAAATATTCTTCAAAACGTATCCATCTTCAGCTGTATGTGAATTTCCCTCAATTCTTGTACATATGGAAGTTAAAGAGAAAGACAGCATAAGTGAAATCTTATGAGAAGGAAAGTAGTATCTTAGATTTTATTCTTAATGAGGTTGTACTGAACGTTACCCAAGTGTGGTGGGATTTCAACTCAAGAAACACTACAGTTGAGGCAATCATTAGAGTAACACATGGCATTACAACAATCATTGTGGGTTTACCATATGAAAGGACAAGGCAGGTATAGCACTCATTTAAAGATGAGGTTTTAATTTCTTTATATATCTTTAACAGTGCCTACTACATAGTTTTATCTGAATAATAAATTCAAAGAAAAAATATTACATGATGATGATAATGTCATGTAAAATGTATCATGAGTTTTGAATTGTTCCAGTTTTACTAGGATAAAGCTGATGTTAAAGTATTTTTCATTGTTACTTTAATCATCGACTCTGTATGGGAGTGAGTGCATTTATGTAGGTCTCCATGAACTGTATAAATCATTTATCTTATTTTGTTCCTTTCCTAAAATTGCCCCTTATATTTTTTCACTAGGGAATATATAGGATGTCCTGAATAATTAGTAAATAGCACAGGCAATTAAAAAAATATCACTGAAATAATTTGGGCTTAATCATCTGAATAAATTATATGCTATTTCCTCAGGCATCATCACATAGAGAGAGGAAAGGCATTTATTTTCCCTACCCAGAGAAAAAATAAATGTAAGTTTGGAGAAGAAAACCCAATTCTTAATTAAAGGAGAGTAGATAGGAATGTCGATTTTGATTACCACCTGGGTGTTGGTAGTTTCCCATGGTTCCTGGCTGCTGATTATTGACACTCTTATGGTCAGTGACAGCTGATACTTTACACCACAAAAATTCATTGTCTCTCTTTTTGACTGGAGTAGTACAATATTTTTAGGACTTTAAATCCTATGAATTTACTAGATGTCATACATCCATTTGATTTCTGAATGTTGAAAGTGCATTTGGATATTGTAAATATCTGAAAAAATCATTACTGATTTTTTAGATCTTTTAGATCTATTAGAATCTATTAAGGTTAGGGTTTCTAGATAAAATACAGGATGCCCAGTCACATCTGAATTTCAAATTAAAACTTTTTTTCTTAGTATATGTCCTATATAATATTTGGTAAATATAGTTTTATATAAACACATCCAATGCAATGTTTGAAAAATAATGTTACAATATGCACTATATTATAATATTTTATAAAATTTTGCAATATTTTTAAGTGAACATAATTTGAATATAAGGATATAAGTCCTTATATATAAGGATAACCTCCCATGCATGAACATATAGATTTTTATAGTTGTCTGCTTGATATCCCTACTGGTTGCTTACCCTTTGGTTAATTTTATTTTCAGAACAGGCTTTACAAACTGAGTTAGTAGACTGGCAAATAAATATAATTATTTAAGAGTTATGGAGAAAGCCCTGAGCCCCAAATAATTCCAAACTGCTATCACCAGGTCTGAGGATGGAAAAGCAGTCATCCTTCTGCATACTTTTTGCATCCTGCCTGCCCTAATGGTTAGGCCTAAATGGAAGTATATAAAATGTTGCATCAACATGTCCAAACATGACCAGAGATATCCTTTCCCAAATATGAAGAACGGGCAAGGTATTAATATCACTTTAATGTCCTGATGGCAATGATTTTCCATAAATGCCCAGAAATGAGATTGCTGAATCATATGGGGAATTGCTAATCAACAGATTTGAAATTTCAATTATGCAAGATGAACAGTATCAGAGATCTGCTGTACAACAATGTGTATAGTTAGCAATACTGTATTTTCACTTAGTACACTCTCTTACTAGAATGGGCAAGCTCAAAGAATCAAGACATCTTCAGAGGGAAGTAGTAACTGACACTGAAAATGGAGACAAACTCAGTAAACACTAGAATCATTCTCAGCAACACTGAAAACTTCAGAGTGGTAAGATCAGGACTGGAATTTTGAATTCCTTTGTTTAACTCAATGTGTCTCTCATTCTGTAGGAAAACCTTAACAGAAGGTCCTGAAACACTTGACTGTTATTTGTAAAATAGTAAAAAGCAAAAAAAAAAAAAAAAACCTGTAAGTAGAATGGGATTCAACAGAGAAACAACAGACAGAATCATCTAGGAAAAAGAGGCAGGTCTGTCTCATCCTCAAGTAATTTAGATAAATAGCTTGTTCCCAGAATAGAACTATCACCAGCAGTATCTACAGAGAAAGTTGCCTAGTGTGGTGGGGGAAACTCAGGCAGTGCATGGAGATCAGTGTACACGCTGAATACCATTGTCTCTGCATGGCCCAGCAAATATCTGTTTACCAAATATTTGCTTTACCACCTGCATGTGAATTGCATCCCTCCCCTTTGAAATGCCAAACCACTGCCCCCAATACCCTCTTTTGCCTTTAGTTGAAGATGGTATTTAAGGCAAGGACTTCGGTCATTTGGGTGAATTACTCAAATTTCCTGGGTCTCTCTCATGCATACACGTTATATAAATTTTATTTGATTTTCTCCTGTTAATCTATCTCACAGCAATTTAATTCTTAGACCAGCCAAAAGAACTTAGAAGGGTAGAGGAAAATTTCTTCCTCCCTAACAGCTCTGATGAAATAAAAATTTATATTCTAAGGCAAATCAAAGAACTTTAACCATAAAAATTTTCCTCTGCTCTTTAACCTCTTCTCCCTTCTGCTGTGCATTGTGTGTCTGCATTATGCACCAAAACTCCCCCATCAGCAGAAATACCTATCAGCTCAACCACAAAGAGCAACATTCTGTCAATAAGATAACTCCTTAGGAGACAGCTTTCCTTTTTAATCTTGTAAGGGACCACAATGACCCATGACCCACTACTCACCTTCTATGGGTAGAGCTGGATTCTGCAAACTGTCAATAATACGTCACTTAATGCACAGCCCTCTGTTTCAAAAACTTATGTAACTGTGTTTTGACCTTTCATAGGTGGACAGTTCTCAGAGCTTTCTGAGAGGCTGTTCCTGGATTAAAATCCTCAATTTCATTAGAATAAAATCCTTCATTTCTTTCTTAGTTTGACTGATTAATTTTTCTTCAACAACTCCCAGAACTTTCACCTGATAGGGAGGAGTTTCTGCCTTGGCCCATTTGGACTGGGCAGGCTAAAGCCGAGCATTCTATTACATTGTAGTAATTCTATCCAGCATTTTGCCTGATTGAGCATGTTGAACTCCAATGACTCCTCCAACTGATAATCATGCTTACAGAGTTCCAGGTTTTCATGGAGAAGAAACTGAATGTGAAAGGAAGGGAATCCAGGTGGATTGAGATAAAGCAGGTTCATTATCTTCAACCAGAGTGGTTCCACTTAGTTTTACTGACTTCCTACATAAATTTTATAAAATGCAGAGGGTGACACTATCACTGAAATATTTTAAAATTCCAGTGTTATTCTCTTTATATACACTTTTGTATGATTTGAGAGCACTGCAAGAATTCTCAGACAAAAATGGAAGTGTATGAAAGAAAAATTGGGATATGATTGTGTAGATGAAATTAAGTCTAACATTTCTCTGTTAACACCAATATGGATTTTTCTAAATCAATGGACATGTTCCAAATATTTATGACCCTTTAGAGTCTCATATGTCATAATAGAGCATGTGTTTCATTTGACTACCCTTTCTTGGGAAGTAAAAGATTCTGTCATTTATTTTAGTTTCAAAATCAGATGTGGAAATTATTATTCTTTGTCCTATTACTAAGAAAACATCCATTCTGTCTTTGTTCAGGTGACACTAAATGAAACTAATAACAACCCCTCTGCTTTTTCCCAGAAAATCTAACTGGACTAAATGGGCCAGCAGAATCTATCATTGTTGACTGAATTCATTCTGATGGGAGTCACAAGGCAGCCTGAACTGCAGGTCCCCCTTTTTGGGGTCTTCCTCATCATCTACACAGTCACAGTGGTGGGCAATCTTGGCATGATTATCTTGACCCAAGTGGATTCTCATATACACACACCTATGTGTTTTTTTTTATCAAACATCTGCCTTTCATTGATCTTGGTAATTCTACTGTCATTTGTCCCAAGATGCTGGTAAGTTTTGTTGTGGATCAAAATACCATATCCTATTATGCATATGTCACACAGTTGGCTTTCTTTCTTATGTTCTTTATCAGTGAATTTTTTATCCTGTCACCCATGGCCTATGACTGCTATTTGGCCATCTGTCACCCCCTGTGCTACAGTGTCATCATGTCCTGGAGACTTTGTCATGTGCTGGTGGGCATCCTGCTATCCTACGTACTGATTCTGATTCCCATATTTCAAATGCATTCTGCAGAGGGCAGGAAAAAAGCTTTCTCTACGTGTGGTTCACATCTGACGGTGGTGGTTGTGTTCTGTGGATCTCTGCTCTTTACGTACATGGAGCCTAACTCCACTCAATCCTTCCATACTGATAAAATGGCTTCCGTGTTTTACACTCTAGTGATCCTGATGTTTAACCCCTTCATCTACAGCTTAAGGAATAAAGAAGTAAAAAACACCTTTTATAGAATCTTTAAGAATCAATGCAATCTTTGTATCTAATATCCAATATGGAATATTGTTTTAATAAACTATGATAAAGGCAAATGTTACTTGATAATATTTCTAATAAATATAATTGCATTCTTTTTTGGCTCCAGAGCAAAGGCTAATTAAAATGCACAGAAAAATGCATTGTTTTGCTTATATTCAGCCAAATGAATCTTCATATTTTAGATCTCAATTAAATGTCACTCATTCCCCAAAATCCCAACATTCCTTGCTGTTGATTCAATGTTTCCTTTAATGATTCCACAGAATCCCCCATCTCTGCCAACAGAAACAATTATTAAACTCTATGTCAGCAAACTGTGTTTGTTTCTGTCAGGTATTTTTTTTTCTTTATGGCAGGTATATTTTCAATCATGTTTTCATTGTATTTTCTGCACATCAGTGTAAACAGTAATCCTCTTAAAGACAGCAGATAATTGGATCATGATTTTTTTTAATTCATTCTACTAGTCTCTGCCTTTGGAGACTTTAATCCATTTACATTTAAAGTAACAATATTACAAGGTTTCTTTGAGTTTCTTACTGAACATTAATTTTGGCATGCCTACAATGAAAGTCCACAAACCTATTAAAAAAGAATAATCACAGAATTATAAGCTGAATAATTCCAGAGATGACAAAGCCCAGGAAGACATTAGAGTTACAAAAAGCCAGAAAGCAGAATTTTTGTTCAGCACTTGGGCATCCAGTATAGAGGATCTCAGAGGTAAAATCTACTGTAGACTTCTACTCATACAATTTGAAAACAAGTCCTAAACAGAGCCACCAAGTCCCTGTTTAAAATGTTTAACATTCTTTTAAGAAGACAGAAAAAAATACAATGCTTATTAACATAAAAATTCACAATATTTAGCATTCAATCCCAAATACTAGAAATATGTGAAAGCAGGAACATGTGATCTCATCCAGGAGATGATTAAAATAGATTCTTAAATGACAGTGATGATAGAATTATTGAGCAAGGACTTTAAATTTATTATAAATATGTTCAACATACTGAATAACTTAATTAAAACACTAACTTTTTGAGGAGGCAAAAAAAGATTAAAAATAACCTAATGGGACTTCAGAAGATGAAAATAGAGTACTAGATATAAACTAATATTTGCTGAATAAGAGTAACAGCAGATTATACAGTGAAAAAAACAATAACTGCTCTTAAACACATCACAATAGAGGTTACCTAAAATAAAGCCAGAGAGAAATAAAAATACTGAATAAATACCATGAAAATAGTCTTAGTGATCTGTAGAAAAATAACAAGCTACATACTGTACATTTAAGTGTAGATCCAAGAGGGAAGAATACATAACATGGTGCAGCAAAACCACTGGAAGAATGTTGACAGAATTTAAAAAAGAAAGAAACCCTATAACCCAAGGTATAAGAAGCTAAAATAATTCTAAGCAGGATAAACAGAAAGGAAATTATACCAAATCACATCACATAAAATGTCTGAAAACCAATGATAAAGAGAAATCCTTAGAATTCAACTTATAATTGTCAACCTATAGGTTGACATAAGGATTATATATCCATCAAAATTATTCTTGGTTAATGGACACTGTATTATCAAATATTGTATATTCTTTTTCTACAAAGTCATTTGTTCATTTGCTCGTGCATTTTGTGTGCATGTGTGTGTGATACACCTAATATGCGTATTATATTGTGTAACTGAGATGCTGACACAGTTATACTTAGGTTTTTCAGTGTTTAGTGATGTATAATTTATTTCATTAGACCCAGGCATGAAATAATTTTTATTTTTCCTAGTAGAACATTTGGAGAATAATTAACAGGTATTTAAGTCACCCTCCCTCAGGTAATTATGTACTTTTTTTTTTATCCTTGAACCAGATCATAACTTTAACAAAATGAGTCTCAAGGGGATAGAAAAACACTTAAAAACATTCTGCAACAGACAATGAGGATTAAAACAGTTGAAAGTCAAAGCAGATTCTTCAGCAAGTTGAGTAGAAACACTGGTCTTCAACAACTTCTCAGGACATACAGCTTAAACTCAATCATCACCATAGACCTTGAAGGGTGTTAAGTTCTGCAAAACTGTTTCTCACCTTGCAATGTACTTTCCGGTCATCAGTAGGACTCATGTGCAGGACAGATCTGTTATATCATCTCTGATACTCTGTTCTGTGCATTTAGATCATCTCAGTTTTTCAAATAAACTTAATGCTTCAGTTATTTATCTTAACAAGAAACTTTTTCTATACTAATTCAACTGGTGTCCCTCCTGTCCCACTTTCCTTTCCTCTGTGCTTAGGGTGATCTTAATAAAGCAGAAGAATGTCTCTGTGTTTATGAGGATATATTCTGAAGACAGAATAACTTTTATTAATACCACTTATTACCTGAGTAACATTAGTTATTTCACTTCCTGTGCCCCAGTTTCCTTGACACTCAGATGGATTATGCTAATACAGTTGACCTTCAAACAACATGGGTTTGAACTGCACTATCCACTTACATGCAGATTTTTTTTCAGTACGTATGCTACTGTGTTCATCAGTGATGGTTTGTTGAACTTGCAGATGCAGAATCCCCTGTGGATATGGAAGATGGCTTTAAGGTTTAAGCATTTGCAGATGTTGGTATCTACAGCAGGTCCTGGAATCAATCCCCTGTGAAAACAGACAGCTGACTATACTGTTTATTTCCTAGAGTGATTGTGTGGATCATATGATTTAATATATGTGAAGTGCTTGGGTAAATGCCTGGCATTTAATGAGTTCTCTATCAGTGCTTGATATTCATTTGTATTCTTCTTTCCAGTGGGTCTCTTTACATCAATTTCCATAATCCATCAACATTAAGAAATAATCAGAGTGGCAAGCCCTCTTTATGCAGATGAGGGATGTGTGATTGGAAGACCAATCAAGGTGACTCAATAGTCAGAAACAACTGATGTGGCAAATGAGGACAAAGATACTAATAGCAAAACTCTGAAACTATAATACTACAGCATTGGATCTTGTGTTGGGAAAATAAGCTAGGCTACATTCAGTGAGAAGTACTGAAATCTGTACTCAGTACTCGGAGGTTTTTCTGATCACCGTCTTACTTGTCACTCCAAACGTTTAGAAAGTCTTTTTGTGTCTTGCAACTTTAAACAGATATGATGATTGTTAATAACATAAGGTTTATGGTTTGGGTGTAGATTTTTTCTTTTACAAATTACTTGGAAACTTTTAAAACCTGAAATATAATAAGTCACTTGATATAGTTCAAAAGACTTGGGTAAAAAAGAAGGAGGCCATAGTAGCCATCTCAAAAAAAATCTTCAAAATGTCTTGCCCCCTTATAACATGCTTTACCAAAGTTTTAATGAATTTGTGTTTCACATTGGTCTCAGCCTATTGGTAGTGATTCTATCAACTAGGAATGCCTGTGGGCACTCAAGTGCCCCTTAATATTTGTAGTGGGCCCCCACAGACATTTCCCCAACCAGAGCTAGTTTGTAGTGACTAGACCAGCCCTTGTGAATTTTATTACAATTGCAGGATGCACCTAAGCAACAATTTTCAGGGAACTTTAGAAAAACAAGATTTATTGCACACATTCTGGTGGGTACGTGGCATACTCAGGGCCAGGCAGAGAGGCTGCGGAGAGAGGAAGAGAGAGAGAGAATATCATGAGTTCTGGCTAGATTGTGGTCAAGGGTGGGGCACACCTATATTCACTTTTTAATGGTGCATTAAAAACATGAGTAGGAATTAAAATGCAGGAAGGGAAAAGCAGGGCCAATCAAGCAGTCAGTTACCTACATTATCTAGGGTTTTCTAAAAGAGAAGTTAAGAGACAGAGCAGGCTGGCTACCTGATTGTGTAGCTGGACATACATTTATTTGAGGTGGATGTCTTTGAAATGGAGTGACTCAGCAGTCAAAAGCTTAATGTCAGGAACTTACATTACAATCAAAAAAGCTAATCATTAGGCCCTTTCACTGCAGTGTGAATGTAGATGTGTACAGTTTTGACCTGATGGGAAGAAGAATCTTTATTTACAATTTGAGACAATGAAAAATGACTTTATCTCATGCACCATGTATGAAATTCTCTTAGAAGATAGCATCTCAAGTATAATCAATATTGATTTTACACACAGGTTACCAGGATGAACCACATGGAGAAACATAACCATACTGCAGTATCCAAAGTGATAGGATTTATTCTTCTGGGGCTCACTGACAGCCCAGGGCTGCAGGCGCCTGTTTTTGGAATCTTCCTAGTCATATATTGGTCACAGTGTTGGGCAATCTGGGCATGGTTATATTGACTCATTTGGACTCCAAGCTACATACTCCCACGTACTTTTTCCTTAGACATTTGTCAATTACTGATCTTGGTTACTCCACTGTCATTGGCCCCAAAATGATGGTCAACATTGTGGTGCACAAAAATACAATGTCCTACTATTCGTGTGCCACCCAGCTAACCTTCTTTGAGGTTTTCATCATCACTGAACTGTTCATCCTATCAGCAATGGCCTATGATCGCTACATCACCATCTGCAAGCCTCTTCTCTACAGGGTCATCATGGCAGAGAAAGTGTGTTGGGGGCTGGTACTTACTCCCTGTCTCTATGACACATTTGTGTCACTATTTCTCACCATTAAGTTATTTCAGTCGTTCTGTGACTCTAACATTATCAGTTACTTTTACTGTGACTGCTCTGCTCTGACACACATGAGTTACAACTGATCATTTTGATCTTTTCAGGGTGCAATTTGCTCTCTTCCCTCTTGGTTGTTCTTGTGACTTACATGTTTATTCTTGTGACCATTCTCAGAATGAACTCAACGGAGGGAAGATACAAAGCCTTCTCCACTTGCAGTTCCCATCTGACAGTGGTGGTCGTGTTCTATGGGACGTTATTGTTTATTTACCTGCAACCCAAATCCAGCCATGCTTTTGCTATTGATAAAATGGCCTCTGTGTTTTACACCCTAGTGATTCCTATGCTGAATTCATAGATCTATAGCCTGAGGAACAAAGAAGTAAAAGATGCTCTGAAGAGAACTTAAACCAATCGATGCAAAATTCGCCATTAATATCTTAATATTCAGTTACAAAAGTAGAACCAACAATTGTTGTTTAATATCCTGTCACTCTGATTATAGTATCAAAAAGTGGGAATGTTTTATGAGATTGCTTTTCTCTTTTTCTGAATAAAACACTTTCTCTTAAAACTCCTGTACTATTTTCCACTTCAATTGAATAAATATTGCAGCCAGATAATTTTCAAGGTCATATTGGAACTTAAATTGTTTTAGACATAAGGCAGATTATGCCAAATTTTTGCTCAAATTTTGACTTGCAGAAGTGAAAGAAAAAGTCTTAGTCAACATGAGTACCATTAACCAGAAAATTAGTAATGTGTATGTTATAGCAGTCACTGTAAATTAAATATAAATAAAATTAGACCTTGAAAAGTGTGTGGGTCAGACAAGAGGCAAGAAAGTAATGAAATCTCTGATTATGACACAACATGAATGAGGTGCTTTAAGAATCTGAGCTGAAGTAGAAACAAAGCATGAACTTCAGAATGGACTTTTCAATCTGATTGTATTCATATGTTTTAATCTCAAGGATGGAATGAGCATATGGGAAGTTTTTTTTTTAATTAAGAACCATGAGAAAAATTTTGGCTAACTCTGGGTCTCCCATAGGCCATCAAACTATAGCTAACTTTGGTTTATAGCCTCACAACAAACAAGTTAAAATTGGCAAACACAAGAAAAGTAAATTATCTGGTCATTTACTAAAATGACATCAATCTTTTGAAAATCTTTAGCAGCGATAAATAAGATTAGAGATGACTGACACACTCTAGGGTTAATTGCACTTTTATCACGTCTATTTTGTCTTCTTCATGGTCTTGTATATACACAGAGCCAACATTTTGAATGGACTCTGCTAACAACACTTTTTTCCAATTGTGTACTTACTCAGCAAACAAACGGATTCCATACATCTTAGTGTTCTCTTTGTTGTTTGAGATGGTCTTTTTAAAGTTTTTAAATTATATACACTACCCCAGTCATGCTTGCTTCAATCTATGTCAGCATTTAAATAGAAAATTGTGGGGAAGTAAATCAAAATATGAACTAGGGTCTCTTTATCCCAGATCTATGCATTTTGTTTATTTTGTCCCTTTTTTAATATACTGTGTTTTACTTTATTGAGAGTTCATCTTAAGTGTTCTCACCACAAAAGAAAAAAAAATTATCTATGTGAGGTAATGGATATGTTAATTAGCTAATTATAATAATCACCTTTATATACATATATCAGAATATCATATTGTACACTGGAAATACATACAAATTTTATTTATCAATTATAACCTCTAGAAAGCTGGAAAATATTTTAAAATTTAAATAGAAAAGAAATAAAACATAAATTGAGCAAAATAAAATAAATGCAAAATTGCATTCTCCAAAAATATCAATTTTGTTTACCATGGTAGTTTTCAATCCTGTCCCTAAGCGTGTTAACTGTTATAAATAAATTTTATTTTCTAGAGTAATAGTTTATATTATACTGCAAGTACTTTTTTGGTCACATTTATTTCTTTATCAAATTACAGCATTTCCATTACTTTTTACAATCTACAAATACAGTTTATTAATATTAATAGCATTTTGCACTATCATTCATACAGAAAGAACTTTTAGAAAATCCTAATACATTATATTCCCTACAACTTACTTTTCTAACTTGAGAATTCATTGTTGGCATTTTTCTTGGCCAATAAAGATTAATTTTTTTTTTTCATTTTTAACACCAGCATACAACAGTGGAGTCCAGATTAATTACTTTGTATTTGACCATTCTTTAACTGATGGACACTTGGTTGTTTGCAGGTTTTTATTTCTTTTGCCACTACAAAAAATGTGGTAATAAATAGCTTTGTGCTTATAACATATGATTGCTTTTTATTTCTAAAATAAATCCATAAGTGTTCTTCCACATTCTATGTGTTGCTGGGTGAATGGTTTACAAATTTGCATAATAATTTGAAATAAAAAAATAAAGCACTAAGAAAAAGTATTATGCACTGTGATTTTTCTTCCACGATTTAAAAAAATTCAAGAAGGGATACTAATATTTACTAACATATTGTTTTCATTGTGTGATGATAAAATTGCAAAGTGGCGATAATAGGTGAGTAACAGCAGCTGTTATATATTGTAGATACAGTGTGAATGTATCCACTCTAAAATGTTCCCTTCTTTTTAAACTTCACTAAGGTCATAGTCTTAATTACCACAAAACACGTATTTCATCATAATTATAATGATGAATAGTTTAGAAATAATGTTTCCAACCTATGTAAAGTCCCTTAGCATCTGTCCAATCACACCTCTTCCTCAGGTAGAACTTCTCATGTTCTTATGTTTATATTCACCACATATGTAATTAATGGCTTGATGCAACAAAAGCCTTTAGTTAGGAAATTGGAATACATTTATATTAATTTTTAAATGGTAATAATTGTAAGGCCTTAATGACTCAACTGCATTCACTCAACCTCTAGTTATTTCTAAAAGTCCTTGTGATTGGTTCCCTGACTCGGGAATGATTTCTTCAATTCCTATCTAATTACTCCTCTATTAGGACAGCAAAGTATACTCTTTCTTGATGGAACTTTCTCAAACACTTCAAGTTTCCCACATGTAACAGGGAACCATTCTGACTTCAAGGTGTTGGAAAGAGACATCTCCAAAAGGAAAAATTATCTCTTTTTAATACTTTATCCTCACCCTCTGAGTGACTCATCCCTTAAATTAACTCTACAGTATTTAGACCAAAGTATACCTTTCAATGAGACTTAATTTTAAGTTTGAAATCAATTTTAATATTAAAATAATTTAATAACTGCTACTAAATGTGACCACTCTCGAAGTGAGTGGGCAAGTCTTGACCTATGCTCAAGGTGTAAAGTCAAGGTCAGTCATGTCCGGCTTTAGGTCTGTTTCCATTTAGCAAAGAGAAGACCCAGAACATCTGAAACAATTTCAAAGAAGAACAAAGTGAAAGAACTTACATGGACGATTTCAAGACTATAAATTTATAATAATCAAAGTAGAGAAATATATGATAGAAATAGATACACAGAGGAATGGAACAGAGTACAGAGTCCAAAAGATGTGCACATGTGTGTATTCAATTGACTATCAGCCAAGAAACAAAAGTAAGCCAATGGGCTCCAAGATACACACAAATGTCCTCTATAAGTTAATGACTACAAGACAACCTAAGAAAATGGGGAAGAGACCTGAAAAAAACACTTCAGAGAAGAGGTATGTATGGTAAATAAACACATTCAAAAAGGTCTAACATCTAACAGAGAAATGAAATTACAATAACACTGAAATTCTATTTCTCCACCAACTAGTGTGGGTAAAGTGAAAAATACTAGATTATCAAATACAAAGTATCATATTGGTAACTAGGTTCAGCTCCTAAATTTACCATATATTGCTGACTGGAGTGTACAAAGTACTTTACTTTGGGAAATATTTCAGCAGTTTTAAGTCAACAAACATATGACCACATTACTACTATATTACCCAGGAATTCCCTTCACAGATTCTTATCTTTTTTAAGGATAGATTTAAATCCTGTTTTTGAGTAAAAACATTATGAACAATTATGACAGCAATCAGTAAATGATAGCAACTCAAAAATGAGGGGATACTAGGGTGGTTCTTCAAACACGAGAGCAATGCTAATTGATCTCTAGCAGGCTGTGGGCTCCCTCTGGGGTGTGGTCTGTAACTTTCCTGATGATCTTACATCAGACCCTCAGTAAGATCCCTTAGGGTAGGTCATTAATAAAACCCTGCAGTTCACTGCTGCACAAACCCACTTGGAGAAGAAATAGGAACACCTTCTACCCAGATAGTTTTAAAGATTGTTTTTAAAAATTGTGGGGGGTGACAAAAATCTGAATTTTTAAAATCAACTAGAATAGAATAGATTTTAAAATAAAACTCTTTGGGTGACATTTTAGAAATGAGGGTAAAGAGTGTTTCTTCTAATTTTATTTCAGCTGTATAAGTAGGTGCTTTTATATGATATACATTTTATTAGTTTGGTGTAAAAATTTGAGATCTCTAAAATAGAATCTATTCAATCATTTGGACAAGTCAGGCACTTAATTGATTATATTGTAAACTATGTCTAAACTGTTTTCATTTTTGCAAAAGCTAGTCATTTTACCCAGAATGAGAGGTGAGCACCTTATAATTGTCATCACTACATCCCTTAATATATTTGAAATAACTAAAGAACATTAATTATGAGCAGGAGAAATAAATTGAAATTTTATTACCAAAATTAACCTTTAATTCCCCATTGCCAAGCATCTAGAAGGGGCTACTTTAGGAAATGAATCAAAAAGTCATGGTTTCTACCTATGGAGTCTACAGTCTCTCCAAAAAACAAATATGGAAACAGATGGAAACCATAAATGATATGCAAATAATTTATGCATAAAATGTTTCCAGAATGCAAAAATGAAAACTGGTAGGTAACAGAGCATGGGAATTGGAATTTAGGGAGATCTTTACAGGAACAATGGGATTTTGAAAGGCTTTGAAGGATAAATAGGCGTTTTTCATCCAACCCTTCATTCACCACTCATCTGGTAGAGATGAGCACAGGAAAAAGAACATATGAAGCAGGGATGCATGTACAGTCTTCTTATTGTAACTGAGGACCACAAAACAATTATTCTAATTAGATCAATGTGTGTTGGCTGTGACACAAGAGAAAACATGTAAATGGAAGTTGAAGATAAAATATCATGGGTTAGATGCTAAAAGATCATATGTAATATACTTTCAAATACATTTGCATTCATTTACATGTGCCACCTTTAAGATAAGATGAAATGGCATATTGAAGTTCTTACAGCTGCTGAACAGAGGAGTCTTAGCTGGTATTATGGGCCTTGTAAGCCAAATTTCTAATCAAACAGTTGCATGATTATTTCAAAATGGAATTTATATATTGTGGGATCACTAACTAAGCTTTTAAATACTCCCATGACCTACTCATGTCACATAATGATCAATAGCATCAGAGATTGTCCTCTTAACCATAGAAAGTTGTAGACACTTGCACAAAGACACAGCTAAAAATTATTTTTGATTTTGACATTCATGCTTTATGAAGAACATCTACCTTCTCCTGATGTATCCTTACATCTGTTTCCTGACATAAGAAAATGTATCAGGTAGGCTATATATTCCTTTGTTAATTTATTCTTTGTTGAGACTATAATTGAAGAGCTAAAAATAAAAATGAGACAATCTTCTATGTCTTTAATTTAACATATATATTGCATATAAATCTTTAACTACAGATGTCTGCATCCAACAGATAAAAATTGTCTGTGTCTTGTTGTATAATTTTCATGTTCTAATATCTTACCCTGACCAATAAGTACTGCCTACCTCACTACCAGTGAATTTTAAAAGTGATTACTCTGACTTCACCCAGCATCAACATTTTACTAGATCAGGGGAGCAATTTTAACATAATATTTTCTATTTTAAAATCTACTCATGTAGGCAATGCGCAGACACATTATTTTATATTAATGTTTGCATTTTTTAGATATAAAATAGCACAATTTACAGATTGAGAAACTGAGGGACAAAGGAATTTTTGACATTCTAAAATTACTGTGACTAGAGGGTGATGGAGCCACTTAAATATAGATCTCCCAATTTTATTCATGGTTCTTTCCACTGTATCCCACTTGGTACACATATCAATGAAATGATAGTTTTCAGTAGTTACCTGTCATTCAAAAAGCAAGTGTTCATTACAGAAATTCCATAGTATTTCCTTCTCATAAATACAACAGTATAAGTGAGCTTAAATGGAAATTTTACATTTATTTTCCAAGAAGGAGTGTGCCTCTGTTATTTCTTTCAGTAAGCAAACCAAGAAAGCCTGAGTAACTTCATTAAGAAACACACTCACTAGTACATAACATCACCATGATTCAAACTCTAATCTCATATTTTTTAAAGGTATGCCCTACTACTGTTTGATATAAAAGATCATTATCAACATGATAAAATAAATGCTTCTAATGTAGCACGAGTAGAAATGAATCAGAATGCATGGGCTGATGATTCTGCAAGTCTAATTTCTAGCATGTGCAGTGCAATTTATGTTTTCTTAAAACTGTTTTTAAATTTTTGTGTGGAGAAAGAGGGATAAATATGACATGAGACATTATGGGATATACTAACAAGAAAATGTATAGCAATAAACAAAACTCATATATAATTATCCTGTTCTGTCCTAAATTGAAGCTTATATTGATTTTTATATTTCAGTTATGAACAACAGACAAAAAGGATAGGTAAAATGAATGAAGTTAATCCATTTCAAATGTCAACTTAAAAAAGAGAGAGAAACTGAAGTAAGCTTAAAGTTGTACAAAATGGGTTGGTTTGGGAATAGTTTGAGCTGTAATTTGGGAAACATAAATCTCTAGCAAGCTACAAACAAATCCATTGAGAGTTTAGGGTAGGCTGTATTTATGGAGTGGGTATAAACAAGGGGGAGTTCAATCAGAGTCAGTTAAAACAAACATATCTGGGTGCATTCTCCAAAAAACTTAAATTTAAACTTAAAAAAAAACAAAACAGAGACCATCCTTGATATGTTCATGGCAAATTTCTACCACTTACTATTCACTCACTTTGCTCTGGCTGTTTCTGAGTTTTTCACAAGTCCAAGCAGCAAGTTTATGGGCTCGGGGATGAGGAGAGATTCTTGGATAAATTTTGGTGTTTGGTACATCAGGCATTTACAAGAAATCAGCCTGTCACTCCCCACTAGTACTTACCTTCTGTTTGCTTGAGGACATATGTGTGATTTTCCACTTTCTATCCTCCAGTTTCATTTTAGATTGAAATTCTGTCACAAAAGTAGCACAGTAAAAACATGAAAATTAATATAAAAACAATCCAAATCTGTATGTGTTTAGTTTGGAGCCATGTACATTGATATAATTTTATTAGAAAGTAAATATCACCTTTATTGTAACTAAGCAAAATGTTTTTAAAATTTGAAGGTTTTCATTGAATTTGATCAGTTCAGTTGATGCTTTACATAGAAAGATGTCTGTGAAACATTGTATTAACATATGCTTGGCGAAGTCTAGGCAATGTACCAATGGAATAAATCAGGAATATTGAGAACTTAATAGTGGGTGGGTTGCTGCCTCAGAAAAACACAAGTTTGAATCCCAGCTGTGCTAAGACTGGCTGTCTGATCATACTCCAGGTGCATAATCTCTCAGACTTCTTTCTCCATCTGTAGAATGGGCATATAAGAAACAAAGTAAATAATCAGCCTGCAAAGCTTGTGATAGCATCTTTCATAAAATTACCTATTTCCAGCATTTGCATTAACACAATTATGAAGAATCTGTAGTAACGTATGGTGACTTCTTTGCAATAAGTAATGGTATACAAAAGATAAATATAGCATTGAAGCAATGTGGAGTTTGTATCACATGGGCAAGTCTGTCTGGGTAATATCACTGCAGAAGATTCAAATTCCTTTATGTCCTCAATGTTAGGACTTTTTTTGAAAAAAACAATAGTTCAAAATTTTGAAAAATTGATGGTAAAATTCAAATAATATAAAGTCAAGAGCTTTGAAAAGAGAGCCAGTGTGGACTGAATCATATCCCATGGCTCTTAACTTTAAATACAATTGCCTTTGGGGGAAAAAATGTGCCTTTCCTACAAAAGATTTCTTTTTGATCTTTGTCCCATCCCCAGGCTTCAAGGATGCTAATAACTTTAATATTAGCATTTTCCTGTTAACAATTAAATGGCTTTAAAGGATATTACAATTTAAATTTTATTTAATTAAGCTAGATTTATTTTCTCCTCTCTTCATCCAGACATACTGAAGACGTGTGACCCAGATCAACCGCATGCAGGTGATAGAGTTCATTCTCGTGGGCCTCACGGATTGTCAGGAGGTGAAGATGCCCCTCTTTGTGCTGCTCTTTTCCATCTACCTCTTCACAGTAGTATGCAACCTGGGTCTGATCCTGGTCATTAGAAAGGATGCAAGACTCAACACACCAATGTACTTCTTTCTTAGCAAACTGGCTTTTGTTGATTTCTGTTATGCTTCTGTCATCACACCCAAGATGCTTGGGAACTTCTTGTACCAATAGAACGTGATCTCCTTCAATGCATGTGCTGCTCAATTAGGCTGTTTCCTGGCTTGCATGACAGCTGAGTGTTTGCTCCTGGCTTCCATGGCCTATGACCTCTACATGGCCATTTATAACACTTTCCTCTAAACAGTTGTGATGTCCCCAAGAATCTGCATCCAGCTTGTGGCTGCCCCCTACAGCTACAGCTTCCTGGTCACCCTGCTCCATACTATCCTCATCTTTCATCTCTCCTATTGCCACTCCAAAATCCATAACCATTTCTACTGTGATGACGTGCCTCTCCTCAGGCTGATGTGCTCAGGCACTCATGCCAAGCAGCTGTGGATCTTTGTCTGTGCTGGTACCAAGTTCATTTCCTCCCTTCTGGTTGTCTCTGTCTCCTACTTGTACATCATCTCTGCCATCCTGAGGATGTGCTCAGCTGAGGGGAGACACAAGGCTTTCTCCATGTGTAGCTCCCACATGCTGGCAGTCACCATATTCTACGGGTCCCTCATCTTCATGTACTTACAGCCAAGCTCTCACCATTCCCTGGACACAGACAAGATGGCCTCTGTCTTCTACACGGTGATCATTCCCATGCTGAACCCTTTAATCTACAGCCTTAGGAACAAGGAAGTGGTGGATGCCTTGAAAAAAGGGGTCATCAGTAGAAACCAGGCTTTTATGTTCATGAAGTTAAGAAAGTGACTTCAATAAATAAAAATGGAATTTCCTTCATGATTTTTTCTCTTAAAAAAATTAGAATGCCTCTTCCTAATATGTGATTTCTACTTATCTGTTCACTGTACAATAAAATTTTCTATAGATTTTTACTTAGAATGAGATTTCAGACATGAGAGTAACCATAAGAAGTCATGTCCATTCTCTTACTTTTCAAATTAAAATGCATTTAAAATAATTAATTATCTGGTCCATAGGAATTTATGCCAATTTTCCTGTTTCTCAAATGAAGAATTGCACGAAAAGCTATTATCTGTTTATATAACTAGTATAGAACAAAAGTTCAGCCTCTCCACCCGTCCAACATCCCCAGTTCAGAATTCTTCAGCTGTATTAACAATATCCCATGTGAAAGCCAATGATACATAGCACAAATAAATTTTCCTGATTTGTTAGTTTCTACAAAAAATATGACATTATATAGCTGTTCCATATTGATATATTTAACAAATTTTCTTTATTCAAGAGAACAGTATTATATCTTAACCTTTTCAATTTCACTGATTTAACATGACCTAAAGTCTGGTTTGGTCTCTAAAGACTGATTCTTAAGTGAATTGTTCTTTTTTTAAAGCCCATGAGACCTCATATTTTTTCCAACTGTTTAAAAGTTAATAATAATAATAATGTAATTCAATGCAATTCAAGATAGAATCCCAGAGGTATCATACATTCTAAATAAACACACTCAGTATAACTGAAACATCATAGATCATTTTGCCAGTAGCAAGGATTTTATGCAGTTATACTGTGCAGACCTTGGGTAAGTTGGTCATTACTGGGAAAGGAATAGCTACTTAGAACACAATGAACCCATTAGGCAATGCATCCTCGTGAGAAGAACGTGAACCTTGTAGTCCAAGGATGGTGCTGTACGAGGTGTGGGCTCTCACAATGTTAGTTACTGATTAAATAAGGACAATGTTACAGAATTTGGAGACTTTTAAACTCTTAAACAACATATAAAAGGTAATAATAAATGGCAGGTGCATGCCTAACGTCTCCCTTCCTTCTCTGAGTCTAAAGACCTCAGTTCTTGTCCCAACTCTACTAATAAACTTGAGGGAGCAATTTATAAATGGGGGTTATCCTACACAACTGATAACTGTGATATAGACAGGTAGATAGACAGAGATAGAGATGGGTATGTATGCATTTCTAATAAGTGTAATAATTTCATAATTTTCTGTTACACAGAAAACAGTTTTGAGTTTGCAACTCATGCATATCATTTTAATACATATGTGTACTAATACATATATGCCATTTGAATGCTTAATTACAAAGACTAGAAAGCTGATACTAACAGCTAGAGGGGGAAATTTAATACATATTTTCATTGCTCACAGAACACAGGGCTAGCTTAATCCACAGTTCTCAAACATTAATTTTTTCATTGTTTATTTAAACACATTTGCCTACTATTGGACCATTTCAGTGGCTCCCAGTTTTCTCACAAACCCCCTGCAGCAGGATTTGAGTCTGTCATCTAGATACTGGCCACCTGCCATTACTGTCCTTGACCTCCTGTCTCAGCAGGCTGGAGCAATCACTGAGTCACAGCTTCTCTAGGAAAGGGCCTAGATTGCTTGGGATCTAAAAGCCTCCTGGGTCTGACATTTCCTGGATCAAAAAAAGATCTCTGGCAATTTTTTTCAGTTCTGTATACCTTAGTTTCTTCATCAGTAAGAAGGTAAAAATAATATCAACTGCTAATTTTATTGTTATAAGATCAAAAAAGACAATGGATAAAAACATTTAAGAGTAAAAGATTTTTGAATTAATAGTTTTCAGATTTCCTACTCCTCATTTGAATATGATAAACATTTAGAAATCTATCTACAGTAAAATTTAAGAATTTCAGGTTAAAACTGAAGATATGCTACAAAACTATTAATATAAAAGAAAAAATTTGTCATGATTTTCACCTGAAATGTGATGATTTTGTTAATTGATTTTGTCCTTTTTGAGAAAGATTGCTTTCAATTAGCCAAGTAGTTCAAATTTCTTAACCTATGAATCTACCTAAGAAACATATCACAATGAGACATTTCCCCCCAAGAGGTGAGATTATGAAGTTCATTTTAGTGGTAAATAATTCAGAATACTTCAAACATACATATGGGCACCAGATAAGCACAAGTTATAGCAATAGCAATATGAAAACTTAAGTTGTCAGTATTCATACACATGGAAAGCAAGATGGAAATATACATATGACACTGACATCAAGTGTGTGGACAGAGAGCACAGCACAGACTGTGAAGACTGATTAAGAGGAATAGGAAGGAAGGAAGGAAGGACCACAGTATCACCTCATAGATAGAACAACAGGTAACATTTGATGCATACAATATGAGCATTTTTCTGTTTGCATACATATCCCTAGGTCATTACATGTGATGTGATATACAGGAATTACCTATCACTGTATAACCTGTTTAGCATGCTGCTTTTAAAACTTGATTATATCATGAATGTTTTTCAATATCAATAAATGTAGACTTATTTCAGCTTTTAAAGTTACCATTTACTATTTTACTGAAGAGCCATGTAAGATCTAAACAACTATTAGAATATATCTAGACAACTTCCTTTTTTGGAGTAAGTAAAAACAGAACAAT
Source organism: Vicugna pacos (assembly GCF_048564905.1). NCBI lineage: Eukaryota > Metazoa > Chordata > Mammalia > Artiodactyla > Camelidae > Vicugna > Vicugna pacos. Next base: position 54,807,921 of record NW_027328740.1, read on the forward strand.
TCAGACACTTGCATACTTTCATGACTTTCCTAAGTTCCTAGAGTTAAAGTCATTATATCAAGTGGCAGGACTATTTTAAACAGTTTTGATGCTTACTCTTATACTGCCCTCCAGAAAGATGAAGACAATTATGCCTCTATTGGATGTGTAAGCCCATGTCACATTCCCATGCCTTTACCAACAGTGGGTATCATCTATCATTTAATTTGATCAGTCTGATGGACACCTTTATTTGCTAGTCATTTCATGTTTAATTAAATTTTCTCTTTTGTAATTAATAAGTATATTGGGAAAAGACACTCATTATATATATATTAATATAGTGTAGGGAGAGGTGTCATTAATTTAAAATGCTGGTCTAGCATACAGTATAATCACATGTATATGTATCCTCTACCAAAATTATTTTGTATTATTTTGCTTATCATACCACTGACTTTTATTTAACTATACCAGTGCAGTGAGAAAAAGTTGAGGTGTTATAAATGAGGTGAATGAAAGGGCAGAAAATTATGGTCATTAAAAAAATAAATTTTAGATATTTAGCATTTGATCTATTGCCATTTAAATAATTTTTTCAAATAGAGCCATGGGAGTGGGACTTGCAAGTGGAGTGATGGCAGGGTCCCCGATCCCAAGGTCAAGAATTTAAGAAGATATATTGTTATTTTTTTAAATTGAAGTGTAGTTGATTTACAATACTGTGTTAATTTCTGTTGTGCAGCATAGTGATTCAGTCATATATATATGTATGTGTATATATATATATATTTATTATTTATTATTATATATATATATATTATTTTTCAGATTCTTTTCCATCATAGTTTATTACAAGATTTTGAATATTTCCCTGTGCTATACAGTAGGATCTTATTTTATCTGTTTTATACATAGTAGTTAGCATCTTTTAACCCCAAACTCCTAATTTATCTCCCCACTCTCCTTCCCTTCCCCATAACCACAAGTTTGCTTTCTATGTCTATGAGTCTGTCTCTGTTTTGTAAATAAGTTCATTTGCCTCATTTTTTAAGATTCCACATATAAGTTGTATCATATGCTATTTGTCTTTCTCTGACTTACTTCATTTAATGTGATAATCTCTATGTCCATCCATGTTGTTTTGAATGATATTATTCCATTCTTTTTTAATGGCTGAGTAGTATTCCATTGTATATACATATACCACATTTTCTTTATCCAGTCATCTGTCAATGGACATTTAGTTTGCTTCCATGTCTTGACTTGGTCCTTGTAAATAATGTTGCTATGAACACTGGGATGCATGCATATCTTTGAACATGAGTTTTCTCCACATATATGCCCAGGGGTGGGATTGCTGGATCATATGGTAAGTCTATTTTTAGTTTTTTAAGAAATCTGCATACTGTTTTCCATAGTGGCTGCACCAGTCTACATTCCCAACAACAGTGTCCACAGTCTCTCCAACATTTATCATTTGTGGACACTGTAATGATGGCCATTCTGACAGAAGTGAGGTGATATCTTATTATAGCTTTGTTTTGCATTTCTCTGATAATTAAAGATATTGAGCATCTTTTCACAGGCCTATTAGCCATCTGTATGTCTTCATTGCAGAAATGTCTGTTTAGGTCTTCTGCCTATTTTTTGATTGGGTTGTTTGTTTTATTGTTGTTGCATGAGCTGTTTTTACATTCTGGAATTTAAGCCCTTGTCAGTCACATTCTTTGCAAATATTGTCTTTTCTTTTTGTTTATGGTTTCTTTTTATGTGAAAAAGCTTAGAAATTTAATTAGGTGCCACTTGTTGATTTTTGCTTTTATTTCCATTGCCAGAGCTAATGTGAAGATTCTCCTCTGAACACATTCATCATAAGATCATGGTGGGTCAGAACCAGCTTCTAATATCTACTTGATTATTGCCAAGGGAGACAGGAATAAACAGAATGTGTACTCTGGAGGGGGTTATTGTAAAAATATTTTAAAATCTGTACCATGGCAAAAATCAATTATTCAGCAGTGTCTGACTTTATCCTCTTGGGACTCACAGATAATCCAGAGCTTCAAGCCATTTTCTTTGGTGTATTCCTAGTAATCTATTTAGCTTGTGTTGTGGGTAACCTTGGTTTGTTTATGCTAATACAAGTCAGTCCTCAGCTTCACATACCCATGTATTTTTTTCTCAGCCATCTGGATTTTGTTGATTTTTCTTTTACATCCTCTGTCAACCCCAACACCTTGGTGAATTTCCTATGTGATTTTAAAAGCATAACATTTTATGCATGCACCCTTCAGGTGTGCTGTTTCATCACATTTGTAGTTTGTGAGCAGTATTTGCTCTCAATCGTGGCATATGATAGGTATGTGGCCATTTGCAGCCCTTTACTCTATGTCATTCTCATGCTTAAAAACTCTGTAACGGAATCATCACTAGCACGTATGTTTATGGGTTCAGTGTGGGTCTTATACAGACAGTGGCAACATTCCAGTTGTCTTTTTGTGGCTCCAATATGGTCAATCACTTCTACTGTGATGATGTGCTCCTGGTTGCTCTGGCCTGTTCTGACACTCAGGTCAAAGAGCTGATGTTGTTAGTCATCGCTGGGTTCAATACGCTCTGCTCTCTACTGGTCATGATCATTTCCTATGTCTTCATCCTCCTTGCCATCCTGAGGATCCATTCTGCTGAAGGAAGACAGAAAGCCTTTTCCACCTGTGCTTCCCACCTGACCTCCATCACCATATTTTATGGGACAATCATTTTAATGTACCTACTGCCCAAGTCAAGCCATTCTCTGAACAGAGATAAGTTTGCTTCGGTGTTTTATGTGGTGGTGGTTCCCACGTTGAACCCATTGATCTATAGCTTGTGGAATCAGGAAGTAAAAAGTGCACTGAAAAGAATTACAGAGAAGTTGTTTGGCTGTCAAGTAACAGAAAAATCATTGGACAGGGAGGCATCAGAAGACAAGGAATTGTGGCTTATTTACAGTCACCATGCTGATAAATGAACCAACTTTGTCACTTCCAGTGCTCAGATCCACTCAGAATATGTCTCACCCACTGTTTCATTCTTAGTGATTTCCACGTGAAACACATTTTGTAAATTTTGAGTTACTGAATTATAAAAGGGAAGAGAAAAAAGAGAGAGAGACAGAGAGAGATCTTAATCCTGTTTGACCACAAAATCCTCTTCCTCATTAAATAAGCAGTATTGGAAAAGAGAGGCTTTATCTGAATTCTGTGTCATCTATTGAGAAATCTGCATTGTACTGAAATGGTAAATCAACATCTGGTATCTTATGTTTCAAGCGTGCTGTGCAGGTAATCTTGAAAGCATGTTGATGCTTAAGAGCAGGGATATTTGGTTTTAACATTCTAGACACCCTTCCTAGCATTCCACTTCCTGCAACTCAGCTACAAGGGTAGCCTGACATTGAACACTTGGTGACACTTATGCTGTGTCAGTTTAGTTCATTGGAGCCATTTCACACCATTTTAAATCATAACCTGTTTTATATAAGTGTGTGATTAGGAACGTGGATCTTCATTCACACAGTTTGGCTGACAATTTTAGCTTTTCCAAGTAATAGCTGTTATCTTGGGTAAATTATTTCACAGTTCTGTTTCTTAGTTTCTTCATCAGCAAAAGGAGGTAATAATTCCCTTTGTCTTGGACTAATTGTGAAGGTTAAATAAGCCTACAAATATAAAAGGCATCACACAGCTCCTAGCAAAGAGCAAGCACTTCACATATGTTGACTCACACCAAAAGAGCAATATTAATTATTTAAAGCATTGTTATTGTGTCAATGATCTCTTTTATTTGGTTTCAGGTAGTAGTCTTTTTTTTTTTTCAGAAACAGTTGACAATATTATATGCTTTATTTTAGAATCAACAAAATGAAAATATAAAAGCTAACAAGTTATTTTATTGTAATCTTTAAAGCAATTTAATTATTTTTAATTTCTTTTTGTGTGTGTTTATAAACATATTTTTAATGTATTTTTATTGAAGTACAGTCAGCTTACAATGTTGTGTCAATTTCTGGTGTACAACACTACACTTCAGTCATACATGAACATACACATATTTGTTTTCATATTCTTTTTCACCATAAGTTACTACAAGATATTGTATGTAGTTCCCTGTGTTATACAGTATAAACTTGTTGTTTATCTATTTATGAACATATTTTAAACTGAATTTTTGAGTCCTTCATTTCTGCTATTAAAATAAGCGTATTTTTTTCTTGAAAAAATATTAAGCTGCTTTTGTTACATTTAGTAAAATTGCCTTAATAAATTATGCATTTATTTAGTTTCAAACTTTTCAAAGTAAAAATAAAGCTACCATCTACTGAATGTCTTTCTGTGTGTCTGGTGCTGAATGAAATGCTTTAAATGGACAGTCTCAGTTAATTATTTATAACAACCTACTGAGATAGATATTTTAAAAGTAAAGAGATCCAAAACAATTTATGTAATTTATTAATGAACATGTAGCTAAAAACTAGGGAAAAAACACAAGATTTGTGTTTAATTTTGTTAAATCTCAGTTTTAACAAAATAAGTGAAGAGATGATGCAGGTGGAGAGCCTCTGCCACATACATGGTCACCTTTTCCCTTTACTTTCTTCTCCAGAGTCCAGTACAACATGAAGGGCCCATTTGTAGTGCCAGATTCAGGCTCACATACCTTTCAAATTATTTTCTAATTGAAAGATTAACTTAAACCTAGTTTTTGGATGACATCTTGTGAATCACCCATTTTTTCTTAGTTTTTAAAATTGTGTAAAGATGTGGAAACATCGATTCAATTAGTGTTTAAGCATTGCTGTTATAAATATTATGAAGGAAAACGATAAAATGAAACTCAAGAAAAGTGGTGTTCCTCAGTGAGGCATTAAGATTCTATAGGTCTGAAATTCTTTACCTGTAAGAGAGACTGGCTATGCTGTGCCTGTGGGCCCTGTACATGATATGTGATAGGATGTGTGTGGATAGCTGTCTATATAAATATACACTCACAAGACACAGTATGGTAAATAGAAGTACCATGTTTCTCTGTCAAAACTGTTTTAAAAAGTTGAGAATTCATTCAATTCACAAGATTTGAAAAGCACCTCATGGCAGCATAAATGAGTTATTTACAAATTAATCTCAGAAGAAGAAGTAATCCCTTGTACTGCAGACTTCAAACAGCATTTTATATAGCGACTGTAACTGTCATCATCTCCTTCTAAAATGGTAAAATAATAAGATAATACTAAATCATTAATTTAACTATTTGTATGAAGTGTCAAAATAATTAAAGCATGTCAAATCACTAATATTTTCATATCATGACCCTATAAGGGTGATTGAATAAATGACATTATAAGCAAAGGTTATTTCTATTTGAACAATATGCAAATGCATCAATTATTTATTTTAAAACAGTTTCTTATAAACCATGTTCTTCCACTTATATTTTAAAAAATCCAATAATGATATTTTTAAGTCCAGATAATCTATAATACTCATAGTGGTTAAAGAAAACAAAATTCAGAAAGACTTGCATTTGCACTTAGAATTTTCATATTACTAATTATGTAACCTTACACAATTTGTGAAAAATTGAAGCCCAGTGGTGAAATCTTACCCAACTCTGAGATTTGTTTTATTGTAATAAGTAACACTACTTGATTCAGTGCCCAGCAGGTAATAGAAATCTAATCAGGCTTTTCCTTCTTACTTAAAGAAGTAAATTTTTGAGAGCTCGATGAGTTAATTTTTAGTTATACATAACAAACACTTATATAGCAAACAATTACATAGCATTTATTATCACAGGATATTGCTATAAGTGTTTTATAAATAATAATCTGTTTAGTCTTTAAAACCAAACAATGAGTTGGGTCTTATTTATTTTCCAAAAATGGAAAGAGAGTCACAGAGTTCAGGTTCATTGCCCAAAGCTGCACAGTCAAAAAAGGAAGAAGACAGAATTCAAGTTTAGGTAGTCTTGGTTCCAGAGTCCTCAGTTCTAACAAAGACACAGTGATGCCCTTGCTTGGGATACATGTATGTATATTTGAGACCATGTTTGTGTTTCTATTCAAACATAATTTCACTGGTATCTAAAGGCTATGGTAGCCTGAACAGGACTTGGAATCAAACTGACTTTCCAGAATTGGCCAGGGACCTGGTAGATAATATGAAAGCCACATTTCCAGTTGATTGGGAAAGAATTACAAGAAATGTCAGAAAGAGAAAGCTTGATTCATTTACCTTCTTGTATTTAATAAGCTATTATTACTATTATTTTCTTAATTTTAACATCTTTACAGTTTCACAGCCTTTCTTCAAGGCTTTCTTGGAGGCATCTCTCACTTCTTTGTTTCTTAGGCTGTAGATTAGGGGGTTCAACATGGGGGTCACCACCATGTAGAATACTATGTTGTCTGTGTCCAGGGAGTGGCTGGATCTGGGCTGTAGGTACATGAAGATCAGCGTGCCATAAAAATCAATGACAGCCACCATGTGGGAGCCACAGGTGGAAATGGCCTTGTGTCGCCCCTGGATAGAGTGAATCTTCAGGACGGCACCAGTGATAAAGATGTAGGAGGTGAGGACAATGGAAGAGGAGCAGATCATATCAAAGCCAGCAAAGGCACAGATCAGAACTTCCCTCACATGTGTGTCTGAGCAGGACAGAGCCAAGAGAGGGAGGTCATCACAGTAGAAATGGTTAACAGCATTGGGGCCACAGTAAGTTAGGTGGAAGGTGATAATGGCATGGAAGAGGGCAACCAGAAATCTGTATACGTATGGAACCACTAGTTGAATGCAGACCCTCTTTGACATCAGTGTGGAGTAATGCAGGGGTCTACAGATGGCCACATAGCGATCATAGGCCATGGAGGCTAAAAGGAAACACTCCGTGATCATGAAGGTGAGAAAACAGCACAGTTGTATTGCACAAGCATGGAAAGAAATCATGTTGTGTTCCACAACAAAATTCACCATAATCTTGGGAGTGATAGCAGAGGAGTAACAAAGGTCAACAAAGGCCAAGTGACTGAGGAAGTAGTATGCCCATGTCTGGAGCCGAGCATTCATCCTGATAAAGGATATCAACCCAAGGTTGCCCAGCACTGTGACCAGGTAGGTGACTGAAAACCCACAAAGCAAGGGGCCTGAAGCTCTGGCCGGTCTGTAATTCCACTGAGAATGAATTCAGTGACATGAGTGACATTAACTTCAGCCATTGAGTCTGATGAAGGCTGCAGATTTTGCTATAAGATGAAGAGCAAGAATGGTATTTTTTATGGCCTCTGCCAGTGTTGGGGGAGGTGATCACTAGCATCTTCTAGCCTTAAATTTTGTTACCTTGTGGGCAAAAAGTACACCTTAGCTCTCCAACTAGATGCCATTCTTGCCCCAGGGAAAGAGTTCTTCGCTCTCAGAATACACTTCTTAAGCATTATTTTGTTTTGTGATTTTAGAAACTATGGGAGAATGTTGGTTAAACTTAAATATTATCTGAAAGAAAGCACTTGAGACAGCTACCAGTAATATTTCAGTGGTTTTGGTGCCCCTAAGTCTTCTGTGCACATATAAATATGGCAGCACAGCATAAAAATACATAATTTATAAATAAAAGTAAATTTGTATTCCCTGTTTTTCATTTTTGTGCATGTTCTAACAGTTTTAAAAATTTTCAAAGTGATCTGTGACTGACTCACTTTCCTGCATCCCTTCCCTTACAGAGTAAGGGCTGGATGCTGTAGAAGCTAAAAGGAAATTAACAAGAACTATGGGAAAACATGCAATTTTATCTGCATAAAAATTAAGCAGATATGGTTTTCTTTCCAATTCAAAATTAACCACACTTTGAAGTTTGTTGCCCAGAGTTACCAATAAGTAGATTATTAGACAACTTATTCTAAACTGCATGTAGATAAACCCCATTCCCCATAAATATGTGTCAGTATATTTCAAGGGCTCATGATACCCAAAGACTTATTCTAGTAGGTTTCACTTTTAGCAACATATCCTAAAGAACAGCCAGTTGTAATCAAACTTCTATGGAAACATATACAGGTGGGTAGAGTTCTTGATGAACATTTCTGAAAAATTGAAATTATTTTTATTTCTGCCAACTCTGAAAAAAAAAGACTAACCTCATTAAGCCCAATGTTAGTCTATTTGAAATTTATTTTTGCCCCTGGCTTTATTTTCCCACCAAGTGGAACCATAATATACTAACAAAGAAAGGAACCTTGAAACATCATCACATCAAACTCCTTCATATTTTAATTTTATTTATTGCTACTATAAGTATTTATCTGTTGCTACTGAGGACTGCCCTTATCAGATACTCTAATTTGTGCAATACATGAATTAACTTACAATAGTCTTTTACTGAGAGTATGATGAAATTCTATCCCATCATCCCTGATAAACAATTGAAAAAAACCCAGGCTTACAGCTATGGTCCCAGAGATCACATGGTATAGTACGGGGGTGATCAGGTTTGTCTGACTGCAAAGCCCATATTCCTAAACATCAAATTATGCTGCCCAGTGTGCAACCATCCTGGCAGATACATCCAGATCATCTATAGTATGAACCTAATGTTTCAAGCTTAGAGAAGACAAACATAACACCTGTAATTTCTTAAAGATTGCTAAGCTTTCCATGTACTTTGCCAAGGTAAAACTGCAGAAGCCTGAGTGTCTAAAAAGTTATTACATCATGCTGTCCCTCCTGCTAAAAACTGTTTCTCTCACGAGTACTCTGAATTAAGGGTTCTCTTACAGGGCTTGCACATACTCAACGTGTTCTCACAAAGTCTTTTATATCAATTCCAGCTGTGAAGACATGGTTTGACTGCTAGTTAAGAATAATGAAAAGGCTACCATACAATGGAAAAGTTAAGCAGACCACCCTCGCTGAAAAACGGGGTCAGAGGAAGAGGTTGATTTATATATATCATAATATTTTACTTAAAATAACAAAGGCCACCTGTGCATTAGTTTCTTTTGTTTTCTATTTTATGTAATTTCAGGATTTGTTGTGGTTGCAACATACATGTCAAATCAGCTGAGTGAGAAAATAAATGCATCAGTGAGAACATTAACTATGGTAGCTACTTACTATTAAGGGGGATATTTAAGTAGCAAATGAAGCAAACAAAAATGAAGTTTATATATAATGGAGTTGCATGTTAAGCTGGAGTTTGGATTCTAAATTTAAATAACTTAAAAATTACATGGAAACAAAGTTACCTATGAAATCCTTTAAAATGCTTATAGAGTGCACCATTTATGATTTTGCACCTACTCAATGACTTTCTAGATTATTTTATTAATTCCTCTATTTTTTAAAAGCAATGTTTCTTCATAGCCTCCAGTTAGTTTCTGCAGATTGCTCTGGAGCAGTTACCACCCCAAAGCCTCACCATTTATTCAGTCATTTCCACACTCTGTCGATTTTGAGGGACATCCTTAAAGTATTGACACCTTTGATGTCAAAGTATTTTTAATGAGCATGACGTTTCTTGCTCATTGTGTCTTTCCCTAAGTGAGTTTTGCCTCAAATTTTATGGCACATTGAAACCACCTATAAAGTTGTCAAGATCCTAATATCCAGGCATCCCTCTGCCAATTTAATCAAAATGTCTGGGTAACATTCAGGTTTCAGTGTATTTAAAGCTCCCTGGTCAGTTCTAATGACAGCCATATTTGAGAATCAGTAGTCAAAGGAACAAACTCAGCGGTTGTGTGAATGAAAAATACTGCAAACCATGTCAGTAAACAGAGAATGTTGAAGCCATCAAGTCATCAGTGGCTGCCACCAACCCCCAGTGGGGACAGGCTTGCAGCCCAGCCTCTGCAGCCACTCATAATGGTGCCCTCTGAGCGGACTCAGAATAAGAAAGGAGAGGATACTGGCCCTAGATAGCTAGGTGCTTGTCAAAGGAATGAATTCAGTGAGCCCAAACATTTGCTTCCTCCCATACATAGAAAAGCGCTAAATTCTTTAACTTGAGATGCTTGGTTTTCTTTAGTTGACAACCAATCTTTTAAGGTTCCAACCCCGTGGTCTTTGTTGTAAAGCTCCTATATAGCCTAGCCCCTCCCCTACCTCTTCAGCGCAGTCCCTCAGGGCTGCATCCTCAGAATTGTCTACCGAATAAAACATAACTCTCAAATTTTAGGTTGTTCATTTATTTCAGTCCACAGTTTGAATGGCAGGCATAACTCACACATACTTCCAAAGTTACTTGTTTCTCTTAGTTTTGTTTGCCCAACCTATGATTGAATAAGTCCATCATGCCAGTCAAATTCTACTTAGAATGTGCCTATTTTTTTATATGAAAAGACTCACCAAGGTTTAGGAGGACAATAACAGTTTTAAGAAGATTAATTTTCAGTACCTCCGTTTCCCATGCCTGTCTCTTTGTGAAAATGATTTGCCTGAGAGCACCTATGGTTTTGGTCCTTTTGTATATTGCCTTTTCAAAGCCCAGCCTTCTCCCAGTTTACAAATGAAAATATTTCTCACTCATCTGAAATCTTGTATGATTCCTTGCTCCAAGGTATAAAACTATTCAGAGTTCTAAACAGTTTAGGAAAACACTCCCATCTAATTAATAAGACAAATTTCAAGCAAAAGCTAAATTTATGTTTAATGATTAATCATCAAAATTGGAAGTTTATAGGCAATTTTAATCAGTTTATACTAAAAGAATTTTAATTTTAATGCAAACAGAAATATTTTACTATTATAATACATAGAATCTATAGTAACTTATGGTTACAAGAATAAAATTCCAATCAGTGTGTGTATGTGTGTGAGTTTATCTGAATTTTAAAGAAGTAAAATAAGAAATAAAATAAAATAACCAAAGAAATAGTTTCAGTAGCAAAAATAAATTACTTTTCCACAGAAATGGCTTGCACAAATAGTGTTTAACTATAAGACAGAAAAAAAAAGGTCATTGAGAAACTTCCTCTTTCTTATACTTTGCTCTATTAATCAAGAATTTTCCTAATTTGCTTACTACCTAGTGATACAATGTCCTGCCTGGTGTTCTGTCAGGGTCTACAGCGGCTTTTCCAAGCCAAGCATCCTTCATTCTACAGCTACATGGAGCTTGATCTCTGTACCAGAGCTTACCTCCCAGCCTGCAGAGGCATTGTGTACCACCAGTGCACTGCAGATGTGCAGCCCTGGTGACTTCTTCAACCATCAAATGCTCCCTCCATGTATCCCAAAACACATGCAAATAACATGACATGGCATGGGAAAAGGCTGTGATGCACTGGTTTGAGTCTGATTTTTTAGACTACAATTTGAGGCCAAAAACCTATTCTGAGAGGCAATATTAGAGAAATGAAATACCAAGTTCTATTTTACATTAAAAATAAGAGTAAGCATACAGTCTTGACGTAAAGATTTTACTTAAGCAGGGACTTTTTACCTTATGTTTGGTGTTTCCAAAGACCAAATATGGACTTAGAAAGCACTGTTACCTACACCTAAGTATACAGCAATTCGTGGCCACTCATTCCCATGAGAAAATTTTAGACAGGAAATCTCACTTACACTCTTGAGAGCTTGTTTGGAGGTTCTAGCAGGGGAGCGCAGCTACTCGTATACCCTTGACCGAGAAGAACGGTCCTCCTCTATCGGGGATGGTCGTCCTCTTCGACCGAGCGCGCAGCTTCGGGAGGGACGCACATGGAGCGGTGAGGGAGGAAGGGGACACCCGCCTAGCCAGCCAGATCAGCCGAATCAACCCTGGCGATCAATGGGGTGACAGATGTCGCAGCCAGATCGCCCTCACATCCTCACTTACACTCTTATTTCTAATCCATCCACCTAGAAGAGGAACTGTTCTCTTCTGTGGGTGCCACTGCAGGAGGGAGGGTACTTCTAATTGATTAACTCAGTACAAAGTCATTTAATGTGTCTGTGTGTGTGTGTGTGTGTGTGTGTGTGTGTGTGTGTGTGTGTAGAAGAGAGAGAGAGATAAAGACAGAGAGAAGGGAGGAATAGATTTGAAGATTGATGTAGTATTTTAAGTACAACCAGATATCTTTTACAAAGAACTGAAAAGGAGAGGGTATGAAAATAGGAAATGCAATTGGGATGTTAGAGGCATTATCTCTAAAAGCAGACTGGTTCAATTAAATACCACAGCTCACCAAGGAGAGATGTCTCTAATGGGAAGCCAGCTTGGTGGAGGGTTGGCAATTCACTCCATGTACAAACTCCATATGACTCATTGCTTAGCCAGATCCTGGCTCCCAGAGAGCTCATTCTGAAGTTGTTTGGGTGATTTATTAGTTCCTAGATCCCTCTGAGCCTAAACTTGAACCTCTAGAGATACCTGAAAGTGGTAATATTCCCTTCCCTGTTTTTCTCAAAGTAAGATGAGTTGGACAAATTATATTGGGGATTAAAATGTTATCACTATCCTTGAAGGATCTATACTTTAAGTATAGCAATCAATCTCCAGGAAAGTTAAAGAAGGCTATACTACAGGCTTAAAAAAAAAAAAAAGAACAGTAAACTTTGGTTCATTTGAATAAGAAAATCAAATTATGTGAAAGGATAAGACCAGCATTAAGTTTTGGATAACTGAACTTATGAAAATGTGGGCAATATCCATATTTTTTTTTCAAGTCTCAATTTCCTCAACTGTAAAAATCAAGTAAAAATGAAGCATCTTTTATGTTTTTGTGAATATTAGATGAATTAATGTATGCAAATATCCCAGCAAATTCTATGATAAGTAGTTAGTATTCAAAAGGTATTTGCTTAAAAAGTAAGACAAATCAGAATAATAAATAAAATGAAGATACCCCAAGAACTTGCTTGAAAACCAGAGCTACTTCTACCACAGTGTCAGAGTCTCTCTTAGTGAATCTACACAATAAGGGAAATGCATTATTACTAATGGTGAAATCCAGTTTTTTCCACAAGTTTCAAACTAGAAAACCATTTTCTAACCAATTACAGAATGTGTGTGTGTGTGTGTTTAAAACAACTACTCAGAGCAGTAGCCAAAATTCTTTTTTTTTTTAAGTGGGGCAGGGGAGGTAATTAGGGTTATTCATTTATTTAGTTTTTTTAATGGAAGTAATGGGGATCAAACCTGGGACTTCGTGCATGCTAAGCATGTGCTCTACCACTGAGCTGTACCCACCCCCTCTAGTAGTCCAAATTCTTGAAGAAATCATGCAGTTGTTTCAATTTCTTGTACATGTTTTTTCTTTCCATCCAGCTTTTCCCTACACCCCTGAAACCATTCCTTTCTAGCTGGAGTCTCACATTATTAATAAATATAGTAAACATTTTTCCAGTCTTAGTTAGACTAAGTTGAAAATGTGTACATTATCTCACTTCCTTTCATTGATACCACAATTTCCTTGTTTTGTTTATTTTTTTAATTGTATGAAGAACACTTAGCATGAGATCTCTGCTGCTAAGTTTTGAAGCACACAGCACAGTACTGTTAACTAGATACAGAGTGTTGCACACCAGGTTCTAGAGCTACTTGTCTTACAAACTGACACTTTCTTTTGACACTTTCTTTCCATTAAACAACTCTTATTCAACCCTCTGCCCAGTCCCTGGCAACCACCATCTGGCTCTGTTTCTATGACCGACTATTTCAGATACGTCACAGAAGTAGAATAATGCACCAGTTGTCCCTCTAGAACTGGCCTATATCACCCACCATAATATCCCCCAGGTTCACCCGTGGTTTCACGCATGGCAGGATTTCCTTCTGTTTTAAGCCCAAGTGAAGTTTAACTCTATGTACCCATCACGTTTTCTTTATCCATCCATCCAATAATGGACATTTAGGTTGTTTTTATGTGTTGGCTATGGTGACTAGTACTGCAGTGAACATGGGAGTGAGATATCTAGATATCTATTCTAGATCCTGATTTCAATGATTTTATATATATAATGATACATTGATTACATATATATATAATCTGAAATTGGGACTGCTGAATCATACGGAAATTCTATTTTCAATTTGTTGAGGAGCTTCTACATTGCTTTCTTAGTGACTGTACCATTGCTTCTTCTCCTAAGTTTCCTCCTGCCACAGAACTTGGCATACTCTTTCTTCTCTCTTAGATAATGTCCCTACCTCCCATCCCTTTTGTCAACTCTTAATTGAGAATTCAAACTGAGCATCATTTTCTAAGGGATGTTTTGCTGAAACCTGAACTTCCTGGGGTTCTGTTATGTTTTCTCATCACTGCGCACCTCTACTTGAAAGGAATGACCACAGTTTATGATTAAATGCCCTTTTATCTAACTGTTTATTTAAGTCTCTCTCACAATAGACTGTCAGCTGTGTGAGACAGGGTCTGTGTCTGTTTTGCTGACTACTGATTCCCTGACTACTAACACGGTTCCTTACTGAAAAAAAAAATAAACAAAAAACTTGTCAAATAAGTTAACTCATATATAATTGAATACATGAGCACTCTGAAAAGTAAGTTATAAGCATACAGAAAGACAATTTAGCACCAGATGTCAAGATTGCATTCTAACCCTTGCTTTCAATTTTTCAAGTTCCCACAACTAATTACTTACATCACTCTCAATTGAAACATTTGAGATCAGCTAGTTTAATGTGGTCATTTAAACAGATGAAAAAGTAAGACTCCTCAGCCTCATGTAATTACCTCTCTCTGTTTCCAGCTAGGAGTGAATAAAAGAACATCACAATCTTTAATAACCTTAGGGGGAGGGCATGGCTCAGTGGTAGAATGCTTGTTTAGCATGCACAATGTTGTGGGTTCAAACCCCAGTACCTCCATTAAAAATAAATAAATTACCACCCCCAGAAAAGAGCATAGTATTATTAATAACATTAATATCCACAAACACTTCCATAGGGTCATTCACATTGGGTCAGGCACTCTTGTAAGCAGTCTGTGTGTTAGTACACATAATGCTTACAAGAATTCTGTTATAAATACTATTAGTATTTCTGTTTACAAGGGAAACACTGAAGTACAGAGAGGACAGAGAGGTTGGGCACCTTGGTCAAAGTCACACACCAAGTCACTGGAAGAGCCTTGCTTGTGACAGACTCCAGAGACATAATCCTTCATTTACCCTTCTCCACACTGCTCTGCTCCAAAGCACAGTCATACCCACTGTATCTCCCACAAATGCCCAGTAGCCAGATCCGGTTGGATGCAGCCAATAGAAAGGGATCTATCTGGTCTAGCGCTAAAAGCTTAGCTGTAGCATTCTGCTACAGAATATCAATGATTTCCCAAAACATGAATATGAGAAAAGTTTACGTGGTAAAGGTGGTGAAGTGAGGCAAGGCAGGATCACTCTGTAATAATGGCAGAGCACAGGCAAAACCAGTAACACTGCCTAAACCACAAAACCGTCAGACACCCTGTCCATCTGGCCAACACAAGGGACTGCTGCTCTTTACCACCTAAAGCTTTCACCTTCCTCCAATTTATCCACTTTCTAAATAGGAACCATTAACATAACAACTCATTTGATATCATCCAGTTGAAAGTGTAACCGTGCCTTCTTGAACCCTGTTGTAAATGACCTCATAGGCTGAAATCTCTTAGAAAGCCTGGTCCCTAAGTCTTCTTACTGAGATGCCCCTGTTTCCCGTGGTGTATGAGCTTCCCAGTTGAAGCAAGCAACAGCAACACAACTGTGACTAGAGGTTCCTGGTGTTCTGTGCCTGGAGAACATCAATTGATGAAATCGTTTGAAGTCTGAGATTTACTTCAAAATATCTTTGGGGGTTAATAGATTGGGCAAGAGGGCTGGATGGAACCTAACTGACCATGAGTGGACACGCTGAAGCTAGAAGCTATTCTGGTGGGGGGGGTGGGGATTATTCTATCAAATCTTCTAATGTTGTACATGTTTGAAAATTTCCATAGTAAAGAGTTGATTATATAATAATTAATTTCTTTAGTAAAAAGATTAAAATTTGTTAAAATTTATAAGTAGCATCATTTTGGGGTCTGAAATATTAGTACATCTCTGTTAAAAGTATTATCATAGAGGCCAACAAATGTTTATTCAGGAAAAATAAGAAATGTATATTTATGTACATATATATGTATATGCCTTCAAAATATTTTCTAAATGAGCAAGAAATTGTCCTTTAAGATTAATACCTCTGAATCTGACTAAGGAAGAGCTTAGCAGTAAGATTTAGTACAGGATATATTATATGTCAACAAAGGAGGAGATTTGGTTTGTAAAGCAGAGGGTACTGGTCTTAATTCCAAAAGATAATGAATTTGGTTCTTAGTTAAAAGGGAACTATAAATCCTTTACTACGCATTCCAGATTAAAAAGACCATTGAAATCTGAAGCCGTGTCTAACCAAACTGATTTCCAGAAACTAGTTCTTATTCACCTATAAGGCCTATCACTGATGAACCATAGATTTTTAAAAGGAAGAAGTACAAATATGTTTTACAAATAATGTGATCAGCAAACCCCAAGGAAATCAATCAATCAGAATAATTAAAACTTCCCCCCATATGACACCCCATTATAATAGAAATGTAGAAAAAAAACAATAGAGGAAAACTTATTTACAACAGTGTGATACCCACTATTTCTATGTGTATTGAACTAAGACATACATTAAAAATAATCAGATCAAAAGATGTTACAGAGACGACAGGCCAGCCAAGAAACAAGCACCACTCGGAGGGTTGGAGTACTCAGATGTATTACACCAGTGGGTTCAGAGGGGTTTCTGCTCCAAAGCTCTGAGCCCACCGACGTAATATATCTGAGTACTCCAACCCTCCGGTGGTGCTTGTTTCTTGGCTGGCCTGTCATTTCCATAACAAAGACACTAAAGGAATAGAATTGTTGGCTTAGAAATGATACTATAATACATTGCCACTTTTCTTTTATATTTTATTCAAATTAGCTCAGTGTTTTCTAAAATAACAAAATAATAACCTTCATTGTCACCCTATATAAATTACTGAAGTTAAAATTATGACTCTGTTGGAGTCTGTGCCCTCAGGTTGCTCATAGCTGAGTAAGAGGAACATATGGAACACACAGATTACAACATAGTGTGAAAAATATAACTGACACAAGGAAGTCGCAGAGGACACTGAGAAATGTTCGAACATCCCCCTGTGGCTTAGGGGTCAGGTAAAGAGAAGATTGAGTTAATTTGGAAAAAAAAACTCTACCACAAGTTTATCTTTTGTTCTTGTAGTGAGAAGATGAGAAGGAATGAGACATTTATGCAGAATGGAAAAGCTTTGGAAAAGCATTTCAGTGATACAGAAACTGCAAGCACAGTTAGGGAAGGAGAGACACTGTGTGGCACGTGGCAGAGGGAAAAGCAGGGGAGTCAGGAAGACAGTCAGGGCCCTGGACACAGAGCACTGTCCTTCATATTAATGAGTTTGGACTGAATCCTATAGGAGGCAGAAACAATGGGAATGTCTTATCTACAAGATTGATACAGTCAGATATGTTTCAAAGAACTCCCTTAAACAAAATAGTGGCTTAACACTGTGGAATGACATGCAGTGAATTGGAAAGAGACTGATACACAGATAAATTAATTCAAAAATGAAATTCAGAATGAAAAATTTACATGTTACAGATGATATGCATGTATCTTAAAAATAAGAGAATTTAGAGATGCACTTATGTAGTTTACTATTCCCTGGGCTAGGTTGCTGGCTTGATAAGAGATTCATAGTTAAAGTGAAATTTTCCTTGAGAAGTGAAAAATAATTTATTTGGTTGAGATATATAAAATAATGTAATGATAAATGCATATTTATATATGTATGTGTTAGAGCAGGCAGCTAGCTTGATATGAGCAGAGACAGGGGGACACAGACCAAATGGCAGGAACTGGGCAGAAAGGAGGGGCACAGGCTAAATGCAGGAAACCACACGTCATGTGAGCAGGAGGGATCCTTGGGCAGAGAAAAAAAAGCAGGAACCTTGGGGCTGATAAGGGATCATGCTTTTTGGGGTGACAAGTGGCCTGGAGAAGAACAAAGAATGGTGAGAAAAGGCAGGAATTTCTAGTGTCTGAATGTATCCTTTTGCTCATTATGCCCTCATTTAAATAAAATTAGCCTTGCAGATCACAAGTACCCATCATGCACCGACGCCATGACGCTTCCGATCCAGACTAAATAAGGACAAAAATCCCTCCTCCCTTTGGGAAGGTGGAGTTGGGATGATAATCAGGGAATATGACCCCAAACCCTTCCCTCCTCAATGAATATTCCGCCCATTCATTTTTACACCCCATGTAACTAACTTGCCAAAGAAACTCCAGGCAGCCGCTCCCCTGAGCCTACATGCTCTCCCCTGAGAATGTACTATCCATCCTTTAATAAATCCTCACTTTACCTTTTTTACCTGTAAGTCTTGTCTCTGAATTCTTTCTGTGACGGGACAAGAACCTGGAACACCGGTTGCATCTAACGGCAACATATGTATGTATTTATATATTTACCTACCTAAAGCAATATTTGTACTATTACTACGAATAAAAGAAGTATCCAAGATTTTTATTATACATACTAAAAGGGACACTATAATAACACATTCTTGAGAATTTTAGGGTTAGATTAATTTTGAACTATATATCCATTATGCAGCTCCACCTTGAATCTTGATTCTAGCTAACACATTCATCAGTTGTGACTTGAGGCACATTATTTAAATTCTCTGGGCTTCCCTTATCTGAAATGGGGGAACATTTTTCAACATTATAGTGTTTGTGAGGAATTGTGATGTGCAGTATGAAGAACTTTTTGATGCCTGGCCTGGAACTTAATAAACACCTAATGAACTTCAGTCACTGTTGTCACGATTGTCATCATGATCATTCTACTCCTAATCATCAAGCACAATCAGGTTGCAGTTTGCAAAGTAGTGTAATATCTATTAAAGGTTTTCTCCTCAAACTTGCCTTGCACTGTAAGTAGTATTTTTATTTCTTAATTGAGGCTCAGAGTTTATGACTTTCCCAAGTGCACATGAGGACAGAGTAGACAAGCCTGAGTGAAAACTCAGATCCTGATCCAAATCTTCTCTTCCCACTGCTTTCTTGTCTCCCAGAGGAAAGAGATTCAAGGCTGAGGAAACTGCTGCCCCTGAGGATTCAGATGATGATTTCAACACATTCAAACTACACGGCACAGTCATTAATCTGGGATTGAAACTTCCCATTTGTCGAGATTGGTTTCTGTTAATATGTCCCCATGAAAAAGCTAAGAAATGCATTGTAATAAGGCCCCTTGAAACTGATTAGCAAGTAAATTCACTTTTAGCAATTCACAGTAGGGAATTCTGTTGGCAATGAAGAACTTTCTAATAAGACCCAGAGAGACTTCCATCATTAACACAAAAGCAATGACTGACTTCAATTTCTCTTTACATAATAATCAGCAATTATTTAATTAAAATCAACAGGAGGAGAATTACAATTGCTACAAAAAAATGGCATTTTTCTTTATTTTCCCACATATTCTGAACTTTTGCAGCCTGACTAGAAATGGAAACACTAACCTAAGTTTTTCCACATTATACAGCACGAGCGAGCAATAGACACTTGGGAATTTCCAAATTCTGTGGAAAGACACTGCATATTGACCAATTCTCCAAAATTTGGAAATTTAATCACATATTAAAAACTTTCAAATTTGGTGTCAAACTACACTTTTTTCACAGTTAAGGTTTTTGATGCATGTTATGGGTGGAAGGCCCTGCTAGAATGCATGAAAGGATACTGATGGGTTTAATCCTTCCCTAAATAAAGAAATCCAAAAAAGTCTGAAAGGGAAAGGTCTACTCAAATGGAAATAAGATTGCAATAGCAAATGTGAAATACATCTACAGGCAATATAAGACAGCATATACCACGTGTGCACAGTTTGGATGGAGGTGATGGTCTGTGAGCTGTAATAAGTGGGCAAAGGGTTGGCTTCTGCATGCCTTCGGAATATAAATTATAAACTGAACTATGATAAAGTGCTTATTACTGTGGTTTGATCACTTTCTAAAGAAATGAACAGGACACAAAAATCTTATCACAATCAAAACATATTAAAAGATAACAAATTCAGTCACTCCATGAAAAATGAATAAAATAAACTTGCTGGAAGGAATAAGTCAAATGTACAGCTTAAAAGTCTCAGTGGAATAACTGCATATATATGTGTGTGTGTTTCAATAAAAACTAAAGGAATGTGAATGAAGACACATGCAGACGACCATTCATGTGGAGCCATACACTCCTTTGCCAGTAAGTAAGAAAGACTGAAACTAGGTAAGTAGGAATTATGTGCCAAAAATTGGGTGAAGAAAATAAAATGCTGTATGTAAATTGATTTAGGAATTAAAAAGAAAAAAGAACTAAATAGAAGTCTCTTTTTAGACACTTGATATGTAGTTCCTGACACAAACTGGGGATTTAATATATAATTGTTGAGAAATAAATGAATCTCTCAGAAAGTTTTTGGCAATTTGACCCCCAATTATGCCAAGCTCATTATTTTTTTAAAAGGATGTTTCTTCTTTTGCTAATATGTGTTTGATTATTGCTAAAATATAAATTTTATCAATGATTAATATATAGTTTACTAATGATGAAATATACATAAAAGAGAAAACACCATTTTTAGAGAATAAGCTTGGAAAAGTAAAAACTGTATGGATAATTGTTACTGTTACTGCAGAAAAATATGGAAATGCTTACAGCTCTGCAAGAAATTGAGCTGTGTCCCCTCAACATTTTGATGTCAAGGCAATGAGGAGGAGCCAGCAATGAACCTGAGAAGGAACGTTCAGGAAGAAAACCAGGAGAGGGGGGAATTTGAGTGGAGAAGGTTAACCAAGGAATGGTGACCTATGACAAATACCACTGTTAG
Source organism: Vicugna pacos (assembly GCF_048564905.1). Lineage (NCBI taxonomy): Eukaryota > Metazoa > Chordata > Mammalia > Artiodactyla > Camelidae > Vicugna > Vicugna pacos. The sequence continues at coordinate 54,828,853 of NW_027328740.1, forward strand.
GCTGAGTAACACAACCTTGGTAAGGGGACTTTCCGCTTAATAATGGGAGGAAACGGCTTACTGGAATGATCTCGAGAAAGGTCGGAGGGCCTGATTTGGAGGCAACATGGAAACACACACAACTCTGCTAGGATCAGTTCTGGAATAAAAGATAATTTAGCAATAAGCAAATCATTTTAAAATAGACACATTCTTTTATTCATTTCTATTTTTTAATATTTATCCTAAAAATATTGGATCATCCTAAATCAATTTGACTAAGAGAATTTATCATAGCATTATTATTTTCCTAATTAGAAAAAAACCCAAGATTTTAATATAGATAAATTAAAGCCGTGCTTTGGGAAGAATCTCGAATGTTATGTAAAATCCCAATATACCATCTGCCCTTCATATTTGTGGGTCCTGAATTTGTGATTCATCCAAGATCCATGGTTGGTGAATCTGCCGATGTGGAACCCCTGGATTGAAGGTCCGACTGCTCTATGCAATTGTGAATGAGGGATTTCAGCATCCACCGGTTGGGCAATGATGCACTGGGGGAAGGAAGAGGTATCCTGGACCAATTCCCCATAGAAATGAATTGCTGGAAAAAATTCATTATAAGCAGTAAATTGTCATATACTCTGATTACAATTTAATAATATACAAAAAAAAGAAAAATGAAAAATGAATTGTCCCCAAACTTAAAGAGCAGTTACCTCCAGAGATTTTTTTTTCATATATTTCTGTATATCAAATTTTGTAAACAGCTAACATAAACCTTGAGCAACGTAGGGTTAGGGGCACCAACCCCTCCAGATGGAAAATCTGCCTATAAGCTTACAGTAGAGTTGCACCTGCAGCTCCACACCTGCAGAGCCACCCGACCTCGGGAGGTGTAGTACTGGAGTAGTATTTATTGGAAAAAATCTCCTATGACTGGATCCACGCTGTTCACACCTGTGTTGTTTAGGTTTCAACTGTACTTTCTTTTCATCCTAGAAAAATGTATGTATATGTATATATATTTTTAACAAAATAAAGGAGATATAAAAATGCCCCATACCTATCAATACTAATACTCCAAGGTTTTGTAAAATATATACAGAAACTGGTTGATTTTATTGAATCAGAATCCCTTTGGCTGAGAAGATCACAGGGAATGGAAGGGACAAATGAAAACAAATGATGACAATACATTAAAAGTGGTTGTAATATTTGAATTGCTTGCCATTTGTTTTTGCTTTTCTTTGTTTTGTTTATAACAATTGAACTGGACATACATAACCAAGGACTAGTGATTTCATGCTGACATTATTCTAGTTTCAAACATAACTTAAAGTTACCTTTGTTTTTACCAGCTAATCTTCATCTAATTGGAAATTTCTAATCATGGTTGCACACTGGAGGCTGCACAGTTGCACTCTGGTGCGCTCACATTGGGGGAACTCTAGGAATTAACTCTCAAAAGAATTGAGACTGCATTATATAAAGACCTGGTGTACTCATTCACATATCCCGAGTATCTGAGCGAGTCCTTGGAAAGGAGACCCCTGGGGAAACATTCAGGGGAAGATTTCTTCCACATGCTGGTAGTTTAAAAAGTGCTGCTGTCGGTCATTACCATAGCGCCTTATTTCCAGGCCATCCACAGTCTTCCCCCATTTAAAACAAAGGAGATGATCCTGGCTAGTTCAGCTCCAACTAGATGAAGCTGACGTCTCTTCTCAAGAATGAAACACCTTTCTTAACCCTCCCTGAATTAAATATCTTCTTCAACTTCTGCCTGAGACTTGGGTGTCCTTTATAAGAAGAAAACACATTTTATCTGTTGATAAAAAGTCACAAGTCAAATCCTCTGATGAAGAGCCTTTGTGTGGGGGGGAGTTGTCTTTCTCTCAGGGGGAAATGTTGATGGTTTAAGAAACATCTATCAGAGACATTCATGGGTCAACTTGAAATTGATGAGCATGTCTGGGTTTTGCAAGTTTTTCTTTAATTACAAAGAAGAAAAATTAAAAAATAAGCCTAATTCCAATGTATGCACAAAGAAAGTAACTCACTACCAACACTTCCACTAATCACCCCTAAAACATCTGAAATGATATTTATCATTTGGAATGTCGAAGACCGAGAGTGGGACCAGAGTCAATATGTTGCCATGGATGGTAGTGAGCACATGGCGGCCAAATCAATGTTTTCTCATTTCTTCTTCTATTCTATTCCCAGAATAGTGAGCTATAGCACTGTAGCTGTGTTAGGATGCCAGTTCAGGAAAACAAGCCAGTTCAAACACATCTCTCACAAGGTAGGTCTTGACTTTGCTAAGTGGAATATAAATGGATGGAGGGAAATTTTGTTTTCATGTCAGGTTTTAAATATGCACTAATATGTAACTATGCATATGTGTGTATATATGCATATATCTGTATGTATGTGTATGTTTGTTTATGTATGCATATATATTTTTTGTTTCTTGTTTTTTGAGAGCACATTAGGTACAAGTAATAATATTGAGATGATTCAATGGAGAGAGAAGAAAGAAATTTAAAGGAATAATTTTCTGACCACTCTCACTGATCTGTTAGAAAAAAAAGTTTCCCTTTGGACAAAATGTTTGAGGAGAAAACAGGAATTATTTTTTCTACTTTGTACACTTTTTTAATTTGATAAGGATGATACATTTTTACTTTATTACATTCCTCTTGAAATTAGAGTTAGCCATTTATCTTCCTTTAGAAGTTAAAAGAGGCATCTAATTCACAATGACACATCATGCAAGTAGAACAGCATAAGGCAGTAGTCTCACTTCCTCACATTTTCTATTTCTCTCATCAAAGAGATTGCCACCTTTTAAAAGGAGGAATGTAGTTATAATCACTGAAAACTTAACAGAGATTGTAGAAAACATTCTTGATTATAAATGTCATAAATAGTTAAAATGCAACATGGCACAACACTTTAATTTTGATAACTATACTTTAGAAAACAAATTAAAGTATCTACTCAAAAAGGCAATAAATTACTACATTAAGGTTCTGCTCTACCAAGAAGAAGATATGGGAACAGGAAATAAAAAAATGGCTTCTTCTCTTTATTCAATATAATTGAAAATGATCTGAATCTAAAATATTAAATACATTTTCAAACATATGGTTCACTTTTTTCATCTTTACTCTGTGGACTTTAGTTGGTTTATTTTTATCAGCACTCAACTTTTGACCTCATAAAATTATGAACAGCCAGAGAGGAGAGTTTCAAATGGGATGTGTTTGTTTGTTCTGATATTCTACCACAATGAACAATAATTTCTGAAGCTAAAACACACAAGAGTTAATGTCTGGTGACAATTTCTTATGCCCAGCAATTTTTTGGTCTTTAACTTATCTTTCTTCAACAATTGAGTGATTGGAACAAATGACTGAAAGGAACAGCACCAGGATGACGGAATTCATTCTTTTAGGTTCTTCAGTCCATAGAGAGATTGAACTCATTCTCTTCCTGCTCATTTTAGTGGTATATTCTCTAACTCTGGTAGGAAACCTTGGGGTGATTTCACTAATCCAATTGGATTCTCGACTTCACACACCCATGTATTTTTTTCTCAGTAATCTGGCCTTTGTAGACCTTTGCTACTCTTCATCAATAGCCCCCAAGTTCCTGCAGACCCTCCTGACCAGACACAGGTCTGCAACTTTCTATGCATGTGCCACACAGCTGGGCTTTTTCCTGAACTTCTTGATCTTGGAAATGATCCTTCTTGCATTAATGGCTTATGACCCCTATGTCATCATCTGCAGTCCTCTTCTCTACATGGTGGTCATGTCCCCAAAGGTGTGTATGCAGCTGGTAATGGGCCCCATCTTATATAGCTTTTCTGTTGCTTTGCTCCACACAGTTGTTACTTACCAACTGATCTACTATGGCCCCCATGTCATCAATCATTTCTACTGTGATGATGTCCTTTGATGGCCCTTGTCTGCTCAGACACCAGCCTCAAGGAGATGTTGATTTTCATCTTTGCTGGATTCAATATGATCAGTTCTTTGACCACCGTCCTTATTTCTTACTTACACATTGCGGCTGCCATCATGAGAATCCAGTCGACAGAATGGAGGTGCAAAGTGTTCTCGACCTTTGGCTCTCATCTGACCACTGTGACTATATTCTATGGGACTCTGATCTTCATGTATCTGCAGCCCAAATCAAACCATTCCCTTGACATGGACAAAATGGCCTCCATGTTCTACACAATAGTCATTCCTATTTCAGCCCCATGATCTACAGCTTGAGGAACCAAGAATTAAAGAATGCCTTGAGGAAAGCCATTGACAAATGCTATGTCCTGCCTCTAATAAACTTTAAAAAGTGACTTGCAACAAATCATGACTTGGAACAATGTCACTTGCAGACAGACATGTTGTTTTTCTAATCTTTTGATGAAGTACATTTTTTTAACCATTCTTTATATGAGTAAAATGATTTTGTATATGAATTCTAGTTTTCATGTAATCAATAGTAAGATGAAATTTTTAAAAGAGTAGAATTTACATTTTTAACAAATTGCTACTCTTAGGGTATGTGACACTGATAGCTTTGACCCGACTAGCTTCTATTCAACTGATAATCAGGTTTAATCAGTCTTTTCAAAATTGTTCCTGTTTTGTATATCATGGAAGACAGAGAAAGGGGCAAGGATGGTGATGAAATAAGTTTCTTATCCATCCCCATGTTATTCCATGTGATAGCCTCCTCCTCCAATGTTCTCTGTCTGTGACCCATCATTCCTCTCTCTGCTGCTGACCTCCACATTCACTACTAGCCACTCCCTAAAATTGCATGATTAGCACATCCTTTGAAAGAAAGTCATTTTTCACCATGTAGACATGGGAACAAGACTTAGCTTTTGGAAAGCCATATTCCCTTTTATTACTCTATCAAAACAAAAATGCAGATCTATCTTTAAGTTCCCTAAGCAAAGCTGTGCTTTGTAAAGGTCTTTTAAAGTTTTAGGGGTATGAGGAAATTACAGTGGGTTGGGGGACAGGAAGGGGTAGATTAAAACCAAGAGATAAATATGGTGGCTATTAGATGTCAAGAATATAGTTCCATGCTCAGGTAATATAAAGAGACATAATTCAAAACCCACTTAAACTTTCAACTGGAATATAATAGATTGTATTTTCACTCATAAATTCAAATGTTCATGTCTACCATGTGCATGATATTGGGAGTCATTCTTAGTGATCAAAAAACAAACAAACAGAATATTTCCTGCCTCAAAGTGTTGGACACTCTGCAAGAAGATGCAGCTAGCAACAGACCAGTTTAGAGTGGTAGGTGGCAGGTTTGATAAGGAAAATAACTTACAGATGAGGCTTGTCTTGGATGTACATCTCTGCATTTGTCTGCCAGAATCTTCAACATGTATAAAGAAGCTTTAACTGGATTCATTTTCACATACCATCCAGATGGTTTCAAGAACACCTGCATCTTCTTACTTTGGGAACAGTGGGCAGAACATACATTCAAAGGAGAAGGGAATGGGTAAGGAGCCACCAAATTGCCAGGGTTTATCTTGTGAGTCACTTAGCAGAAAAATCCTTTTAATGGCCTCCTCTAAGAGTAAGACAGCTAGAAAGTGAATGGATTTGAAATAAGTCAGCCTGCTGTATTATAATATTGTGCCACCATGACATACATACCGTGATAGATGTTAGAATGAATCTGGCAAACCAGGAAATACATTTTGTTCATTTGATAATGCAGTTGTGAACAATAAACAATGAACAAAATGAACAAGCAATGAACAAATGAAGTTCATTTTCAAATGAATGAAGTGAAGCTATGCCAATGATGTATGTGCTAGGATTATGTGTGAGCACTCTGCTACCTTGAGTTGATTTCTTTTTTCATTCTCTTTGTCAGTTCTGCTTTCATCTCATGAAAGTTTCATTATTCTAACCCAGGCATGACCAGGAATCAAATTCTGCCTGCATTCAAGCTATGGCATCTCAGTAAACTAGAAAAAAAAAGCTCATTTTTGGAATTGTGCTTTTGAGTTCAAACCTGAGTATTACCACTTCTAGCTGGATGATGCTGAATAGCATCTCTGACTTTCATTAACCAGGCTCCTCAAAACCACCTGTCAGTGATGGGAAACAGCTGCCTAAATATTATTAATTTCTGAGTGAGTGGTGCTTATAAAGGTCAGGTGTTCAAAGCTGATTCTGTCCTAGTGTCACATTCAATTGAACAACGTGGGAAACCCATTGGTGTCCCTCCGATAGATTTCCCTACAATTCTCTTTTGATATATATGTATATATATATGTATGACTAAAATTAACATAAAAAAACAGTATGGCAACAGAGAATTTCACAGATGACTTACCAGATTTTGTCCCACTTGAATGACTTAATGGTCTTGGAAATTGCAGAAACAATAGAGCTCTGAAAAAATTAAAGAAAGGGTGGTTTAAAAACCCTGTGGGAAGTAGTGCCTGATTCAAAGCTAGTATCCTGAGAAGTTGCTTAATTAAGCATATACATATATACCACAGTATACATAATATACACATATTGTACTATATACTATGTATAGAGTAACTAGGTAGGTCAGTTTATCTGTCTATCTGTCTGTCTATCTATCAGCTTATCTATCTGTCTATTTATCTATCTACCTATCTATCTATCTTTATATGACAGTGTGTGTGATTTTGTGTGTGTATGTGTATGATGGTAGTGACTTGCCATAGGGTTGTGTTTTCTGACTTTTAGTTAATGTTATGCTTTATTATTTTTCATGTATTAGAACATTTATTATTTGCTTAATATATTTTAATTGACTCACAAACTTATTTAAACAAATCTGAAAACTAAACTTTCTGTAACCAACGCAAAGGAGAAAAATCCATGCCAAAATCTTCATAAAGTAACAAGAATTCTGAACACTCAAAAAGTTAAAATAACACAATCTCTGGGTGCTATGTGAAATTATCTCTTGTGCTGTATTTTGGGAAATACTGGCAAGAGAAATTGTAGAATTTAATCAAAAGCTTGTGATAACCACTTTAACTCGCTATTCCAAGTTAGGTTAGGACAGCATTCATGGTTTAATTTAGAATTTAGATTTCTGTGAAGACATCAATATTGTCATATTAAATTATGTATCTTAAAAATTAGTTTTACATCCTCCTTAAACAACACCAACTCTATCAGTAAATCAACAATGAGGTGTTCTAAGTGGATACAAACAGTACAAATTCTGAAGAAAGGCAGAATTAAAATTATGCCTTTCAGGCTCTAAATTAATTTCTTTGGGGGGCAGAGGCATCATACCAAAAAATGAATCTTGGAACTCATGACTGTGAATTGCCAAGGGCAAGAACTCAAATAAGGAAAACACCTTTGTTGTTGCTGTGTTTGTTTTGCCTGTTCTGTAATCCCAAAAGCATAGTATTGAACAGTGAAGTTTATACAGAAAACTGGAAAGTAGAAGAGATCTCCTAACAGCAGAGGAGCCATTTTTCTGGAAGCAAGCAGTAAGGTCCCAACCTGAGCCTGGTGATGCGAGCAAGATATAAAGGTTAGTAACTCTTTGGAAAGGAATCTGCTGCCCCTTCCTCTGGGTAGCTCAGTGGACTCAGGTGAGGTTGCTGCAAAATTACACCGTTGCCCAAAGAAAGCCCAGAGGGGTTTGAAGAGCTCCTGCAGCAGCAAGGATAGCTTACCTCCCTGAGGTAGAGCCTGTTTTATTGAAACAAAAAGCTTAATAGAAAAACCAGAGTCCCAGCATTGCAGCAAATTGGTGAAGGAATACATTTGTTTTATCAGCACACAATTCAACTCATACCAAGTAAGAAGAGCTAAAGATGTGTTGTCTAAAACATCTGGTGGAAGCTCATCCGGTCCACACCTACAAACACAGTGCAGAAGAGGTGGCTGAGATTCCCTGAGCCTGTGAAAGAGCCTTGTAAGTGCCTGCAAAAACTAGTGAGGAGAAGTCACCTAGAAGCTGGGGCCAAAGGGATTCAAAACCAACTAAATGGACAGCTGGAGGTCATGACAAGTCCAAGGACTCACCAAGTAGTTAGGAAAAGGGGATACAACCAATCACCTAAGACCAGAGGTTGAGTTTCCCTCCTTCTGGCTAAGACAGAGAACCAGGTTCCCTTCTTTGCTCAGTATACTCAGTGTCAGAACAGACATTTTCTGAGGAGACATTCATCCTCAAGGCAACATTTGCCCTGGGAAGTGGTCAGATGCAGAGGCCAGGTGCTAAGGGCCATGTTTCTGGAAAGAATTATAAGAACAACTTCAGCACTATAGCCATGCTGTCTAAGGAGCAAACTCCTAAAACACAGTGACTTAGTAACATAGGATTTGATTCCTTTCTCAGGGGACAGTGTGAGTTATGGGGTGTGGGTTAGGCAATTAGACCCTCCGTATGTGGCTTTCTTGTCTCAATCTACAGCAACCATTTCAGTGGCAACATTTTCAAGAAGGAAGAGAAAGGAAAAAGTCCACATCAAGTGGCTCTGACTTGAGGAAATGACCTTGGGTTTTAGGCATATCTTTCTACTGACAGCTCATTGCCAAAACATTTGTAACAATGTTAGCTACCTGGCTAATAGAAATGAGGGCAACTGTGGTTAACAGCTGGAGGGCTAGTGTTTTATTTCTAAAAGTAAACATAAAATAGTGGACCTTGAGGAATATTTCTGCCATAAGCATCAGAGAACATATGATCTTAGAATGCCAGGCTACAATGCCAATCTCTGTGAAAGCAAAAGTTTCTTGAGCGGTCTTACTTTGACACCACATTGACATGAACTCTTTAGAACCAAATTTGGGTAGTTTAACAACATAAAAAAGAAATCCACTTTGTTAATGTAATTTCCTATAGCAATTAATGGTAATTTTTCTTCCTACTCAGAACCTAAATTTGTGAAAAAGAACATCCCTCCTCCCATCAGCTACCTTTTCTCAGATCCAATCGGAAGGAAAGTGGCTTATAGTTAACTAGTAAATTAGCCTGAGCAACCATACTTTATGTGCTTGAATTAGTCCATCCTCCCAGTGGTGTTTCCAAAACCATAAGTTACTTCTCAGAGTCCTCCTGCACATCTTTCATTGTGCACTCCTTTTAATTCAATTAGCCCTGGGTAGAATCAGGGTAAGTAAACAGGGCTTCTTTAGTCCCAAGAATAAACTCAATCATCAGAATTTACTTCTACTTCCCATTCACCTTTATGCTGATGAGAGTCATTAAGGGAAGAAAAGTCTGTATTCTTCCTATAGCAAGAATGAATGTAGATTAAGTGGGTACCAATCTATATAAATGGAACAGTGAGATTTTAAGAACTTTAACTGGGTCCTGGTGGATATCATTTTGAGCTGTATTGACCATAGTTTAACGCATACCCAGTGCAATGGCTTTTAGTTGAACAGGGCTTCTTATCTGGTTGATCCACTCTAAGCCCTGAAAGCTTGATTCAAGCTGCTAAAACAGAACCAAAGAATGTAACATTCATGAGAAGAAATTGGAAACAAACAATAGTTTCAAATCATATCAACCAAAGGTTTAATAGGATGAAGGCTATGAACAAAGGTTAGATTTTTAAATATCAGAAAGCTCATATTGGTTCATTTTTTTTATTATGATGAAGACAGGAAAGTCTTTATGTCATAAATATTTCACCCTTTAAAACCAAGAAAACTAACCAGAATCCATGCTAAGGAGTAGAATCAGGGTAAGTAAATAGATTGACACACAAAAAGTGTTGATAACTATCAAGCTATATATACGGAGAACAAAACTTAGGACTGTGTTACAATACTAGTTGAAGATTCTGAATACAGCTTTGTTATCAAAAGTCCATGTGTGTATGAACATTATCAAAAAGTTATTTGGTAAATCAGGGTCCATCAGCATTCTGTAATCAGGGAATAGAGATGAATTCCTATTCTTTTCCTCATGAAATTATATATTTCTTACAAAATTTCAGTAAAGAAAACATCATAGAAATCATGTTCAATTCTAAAAAAGATATCTCCAAAACACAATGTATTTATCTCAAATTATTTATGAGTCCTCCAGTGACTGCACAATTTTAAACACACCGTGAATGTGTAATATGTCAGTTTGAATCATATAGTTGCATATGTGGAGTAACAATCTTGGTACTTAGAGGCCATTCATGGGGTAAAAGCATCACTGGGTTAGACTGGAACTCAGTATGTGTAAGAGTTGCCTTTAGACAGTCTCTATTGAGCTAGGAACTTTCATGCCTACACACTTTTCACAAGTAGAAATGTACTCAGAAATATCTATTGCAGTTTCACTGCCCCAAGTTTGCCTTGATGATTGCTTTGTTGACTGCCTCTGTCACATCTTTGTTTCTCAAACTTTAGATCATAGGATTCAGCATGGGAATCACTGTGGTATAAAACACAGCTACCATTTCCCCCTGCTCCACAGACTCTTCAGGGGGCCTCCTGAAATGCATAAATATAAGAGTCCCATAAAACATGGTAACAGCCATCAAGTGGGACCCACAGGTGGAGAACGCCTTCTTCCTCCCATCAGCAGAGTGCATGCGTAGCATGGCTATTTCTATGAGGATATAGGAGATGAGGACCACTGAAAGGTAATACGTGAAGTTCATCCCAGCAACAACTATCATGGTGTATTCTTTGATGTGGACCCCACCACAGGCAATCTTGATGAGAGGAGGGTCAGCACAATAGAAGTGGTTGTTTTCAAAATTTCCACAGAAGTACAAGCCATATGTCCACAGGGTGCATATCAGGCTAACAGAGAATCTGTAGACATAAGGCACAGAGATGAGCCAAATACAGACTGTCCTGGACATTTTACTGCCATAAAGCAGAGGGTTGCAGATGGCCATGTAGCAATCAAAGGCCATCACAGCCAAGATATATACCTCCACATGGACAAGGGCAATCAAAAAGTAACATTGCACCAGACACCCCATGTAGGAGATGGTTTTTGTCTCTGATAATAAATTTTCCAGCATTTTGGGAGTAACATTGGAAGAGAACCACACATCCACAAAAGACAGATGACTTAAGAAAAAATATATAGGGGTCTGAAGCTGGGGACTGATGCTGATCAAAATAATCATACCAATGTTCCCTAACAGCATGATCATGTAAACTACAAGGAACACCCCAAAAAGGAGAACTTGAAGCTCCTGATGACTGATCAACCCCAGAAGAATAAACTCTGTCACATCTGTGAAATTTGGCATTGCCTTCATGGAGACCCAGGCTGTACTGTCTGTGGGAGAAAGAAAAAAAAATGGATTTGTTTTATTCTTGGAAGTCTTGAGTCACGTGTATCTGTATTCTAATTCAAATAATTGAACAATTAATGTATATTTCACACAGTGTCCAACAAAAGAATATCTAGGTACAATTATTTCCTTTAGTAGGTCTTATAGGTAATGACCATCAATATTTATATCAGTTTCTTAGTCCTAAAATAGACAATTGCATTCATGTGTTACTAGAACTATATATTTATATTTTGTAAATAATTTCCATAATGTTAACATCCCAGGGCTCAGATAAGACTAAAGCCAGACTGAGAGTTGTCAGAGAATGACTGAATCCATTCCAATATATTATTTTTTAGAAAAAAGCTGGAGACTCATCAGTGTTAAGTGTTCACTCAAGGTCAGCTAGCCACTGAGTACTCACAGACAAGTAAGTGGAGTGAATCCTCTGAAACTCCACTGAATGCTATTTTCCAGTATGATAGCTGGCTCTCAATATCAATAAAAATACAAACACACATGTGATATTAACTGATCTATTTTCACATGTTTTGGACAGTAGTCTCTTATTTATATAATCTTATGGGACAGTGGTCTTATATGTTGGTCTTATAACCTAGTTATTGACATATTAGCCCTATGTTATGCCAGTATATGATACCACATGCTTTCGACATATGAAATTCCTAATCACATTTTAGTTTGTTCAGCCTTACATTATACTTGCTTGATGAGTGCTACTAGCAGGGTAAGGTGAGAGGTATTTAAAAGCACAGGCTCTACTAGCTTTTGTTATCTTAAAAAAAAATGTAAACCACAGGTGGTTAAATCACATAGCACTCAACATCAGAATTATGTCAATAGATAAGTATCTAGACAAATGCCATGAGGTAAAATTGAGGTGACACTTTTTAATAATTATTGTCTCTCATTTCAGATTCCACTGGTTTTCAGGAACAATCAATTCTATGTCTATTTATATTCAAATTTAATGTCACCACAAGGAACATGTTCCCAAGAAATCTTTCTCCTTTTAATACATTTCCCGTGTTGACTTCTCCAAGAAATAAAAATTTGCTGTGAGTTCTTAAGGCTGCATCTGTATAATTACCATCATCTCGGGAATTTAAGCTCTGCATATTAATTGTGCTTGAAGGGGATGTTACTGACATATAAATGGGTCTTTGTAATTGCTTAGGTTAATTCATTTTACAAACATCAAAGCCAGTTATATGTCAGATATATTTGTTATATCTAGAAGTATTCTAAATTCTGGAAATAGGAGGTTAAACAATATATACAGGATTCTGGCTTGCATCAGAATTTATTCTCATTGAAAAGAAGTAAAGGATAAATATACAAGTGAGATACTTCAGGGATTGGAGTCACAGTGACAAATGCACAGTTTGCCAATGGGATCAGATATAAGGAGAGGCAGGATGCAGACAGGGTGATAGAAGATCTCTTTGAAAATATGACTCTTTTACTTAGTGAGAAGAAACCAGCAATGTAGAAATACAGGGAAGAAGAGAATGAAAATTCAAAAGGAACTCTTAGCTTGCCATGTTGAAAAAGAGTGTTTCTAGAGCCATTCCTTTAACATTAAACAGTGTGTAAATTCTATGATTATATCACGATCCCCTCCAATCCATAGCAGAGGACATTTAGGAAGTTAATTAGTCTTTATGAACTATTTTCCCATCTCTTGATTATTCACATGGGGATGAAATACACCACGAATAAAGTAAATTGGGCACATAAGATAGGAGGCACTGAAGTTTCATTTCTGATCTGCCTTCCTCCTTTCTGTAGATTTCCATGATTGTAGATCATCTGGCTTCTCTTAAGTGTGGAAATACTCAGCCAGATGAGAGATGCAGACTCTGGTTAGGAAGCAGAGCTAAGATCAGGGATTTTTCCTATGTAAAAACTCATGACCCTGCTCAATGAGCCCATACTTTCCAACCAACAGACTTTGACTGGGTTAATGGTACTACTAAGCATAAAATATATTTAACAAAAGCATCAAAGCATCTAAGAAACAGACTAAAACTACTTCTCCAATTTTGCTTCCTGCATGATGTGTGTATTTTTCTTCCTCTACACATAATTGTTAGCTCTGTGATAGTAGCATTAGTCTCATTCATCTTGGAACTCTTTAAACTGCCTGGCTTAGCTGTTAAATATAACTGATACTCAGCAATATTCACACAAGATTTTTTAAAGTGTCCTGATCTCTAGATCAGCTTTATGTAATGCATTACAGTACTCCAATGTTCTTAAAGCCTCTAGGAAAGATTGCTTTAGTGACAACTGTCTCAGCTTTAAAATATGAGTAAAAATAGCTAATTTTTGTTGAGTGCTTACTAAAACTTTTGCATATAAAGTTCCAATGGACCAGGTTCTATTCACATAGTCAATCTAAAACTGTGGAAACTGAGGCACTGAAAGGCTAAGAAGGTCTTCCTGGATCAGACATCTGCTAATTGGTCAGACTGAGATGCAAACTAATTAATTCGACTTCCATGTTATAGCCTTAATAATCTTATATTGCTGCCTCTTTGATAATCTATTCCAATATTCTATTTCTTTACATTTAAATTTTCAGTTTGAGTATCCTCCAAAAAAGAAGAATATTATCCTTTGAATAGTTCATTCTTGATGAACCAGAAGAGCTTTGCATGTAGGCTGAACTACAGAGTAAATGGACCACTGCTTCATGCTACCACTCAAGGTTAGGCGAACCCGTAGTCCTAGGATCAGATGGTCAAGTGACTTCTGGGATAGAGCCAATTTATTATATAAGTGTGCATCATCTATTAAACAATTAAAAATATAGAATGTGTAACATATGAGTTTTAAAAATGAATCTTAATAATGTTTTTGGAATTTCTCATGAAGAGAAACAGTGAAGGCATAATTACTGCTCTAATCATTTCCACTGACACAAAATCTTCAACTCCATCCACATTTATTTTAAAACACAATGTGAAAATCAATGGTCATTGTAGAGAAGAGGTAAAAGGATAAATAATGCAGGATAATTTTTTTGTTAATCCCTATTGTAGCTAGATCAGGCATATGAAGTTTTAAATAAACTGTGGATACAAATAAGACTATTTCCCTGTAATATATTTCCACACAATAAAGCACTGTGATAACCAATAAGTCTACAAATGAGGTCTTAGTCTACTCTTCAAAACAAGAATAAAAATTAAAAGATGCAACTGTATTAATCTGTATTGTAAAGGGTGTAAAATTTGCAGACATACCTTCAGCAGTGAGAAAAGCAAGTGATAATGACTCACTATTTATTATAAAACCTTGAACACTGAGAGGATTGAGAGCATCTCCCCAAGGAACTACCCAGGTAATTATGAAAGAAAAGATAAAAACATCTCAGGGGTAAGAGAAGTTAAGGAGTGTTACTGAGGAGACTACTTTTTATGGTTCTAAAATTAAGAAATCAAAATTCTTAATATAATGGTTTAATCTCTCCCACCTTCACATGGGTTCTGCTTCCTTCTATTCACACCTGACAATTATGCACCTCGGAAAAACAGTCATGGTTTGCATTATAAACTTTTGGTCAGTCATTTTCATGTCTGTTGTGCTACATTTCTAGTAAGCATCATCTCTCAAGAGACACCATCACAGCAATGCTTGCCCTACACATCTCATGGATGTTAGACACATGACAGATGCCTCAGAGACCATTTGGAAACATCTACAGAGAATGAGTAAAAGTAGAGGTAATTGGTGAAGAAGTTGATTATAGTAGAACAACCTGTTTCACTTAACTGAGGCTCTTCTGGGGGTCAGTAGAGTACTGATTTTGATGTCAGAAGGATCAGGAATCAAACCTCCTTAACTCTGTACTTTAATTATGTGTCATTGGGTGAGTAATGATTCTCAGCTTCAGTTCTCATCTGCAGAATGTGAGACTACTATCTCCTAGGCTGGGGTGGGGATCTCAGATAACATAGGGCTAACTCTCAGGACAATGTCTGTCTCATACGAAGCTCTCAAAGACTTGAAATTCTTTTTGCATTTTCTCTTATAAACAGTTCACAAGTATGAAGTCGCCACCTCTGTAGGACTGTGGTCAATATCATTGCTATGTTGAAGGATAAAAATATGCATACATAAAATAACTCTGAGGTTAAGTTTTTCTACCAAGTTTAGGTAGCTAACTGGTTAAAGAAACAGAATGCCAATGTGGATCATTCATAAACTCTAAACTATTTACTACCCCAAGTTCATCTGCAAAATAATGCTCAGGCAAAGTTTTCTTCTGCATTCTTTATCCCTGAGTACCCACAAATCCTAAGTTCCTTCTCACTCATTATGAAGACAGTGCATCTGGTGAACTCTTTGGTACCATGCTATTATAATGTAGCATGCACTCTCTCAATTAAATGTACATTTAAAAAGAAGAAAGTGTGTGCTTGTGTGTTGGAGAGAGCAAAATACAGAGAGAGAGTGACAAAGAAAGATAAACACACTTTATTTTGGAAATGCTGAAATGTAACGACATTGATGTAGAAATGAATGTAACATTAAGGTGTAGTATTATAAGTATTTTACAAAACTATCCTGAATTTTCAGCAAATGGCAAAATTGCTTTACCTTCTGCTCAATAATCTAAACTCATGGAAATTATGAGCCAGAAGAGATCTCGGAGTCAGACACTAGAACCTAAAACTTAACTGGATGAATAACAAGAAATGATTAGATCAAGGTCACCCACAAATTTATTTGAAATCTGGAAACTCAAACCATGAACATGAGTGAACCATTTACCTTGCTGTCATCATTCTTCATGTAACACTAAACCAACACTCCAGAAAGTAAGTAGAGAAAGCAGTTCACTTTTGAAGAAAAAGATGTAACAAAGATCATCCAAATCCACTTACTCACAGGTATTAAAATGCTTTAAAACCATATTTTAAAATTTGTTAGTAATCAGCAACTAATTTGGTATGTCAAGTTTTCCAATAAATGGTGAATTAATGGTTTTACTGCCAAAAGAAATTACTTTTAACTCACTTAAAAGTAACAATAAGTAAATAAAATCTTAAATTCTTTTAGGGGTTTAAGTTTTGAAACTCTAAGCAAAGTAATATTATAATTTAATTTGAATAAGCAATTTATTTATATGCAAATAGCTTTAAAGTTTTGACCATGATGTATGTGCTTGTATGTGGAAATGAGTTCATATGCATCACTGGTTTCCCTTAAGGAAAATAAAATCTCAAAAATGGCCAAAGAAGAATGTTTGCTCTCACACTGCCCCGATCTCATTTATATTTACATCTTTGCAGATCAATTTGTGATTACTTAAATGCATCATTTAAATGTGTGATTGAACTTTCAGTAGCTATGTGTTATCTAAATCAAGAGAGCAGATTATTTATTATTCATTTATTTATTTATTTTTATTAGAGGACATAGAAACTTTATGGAAGTTCAAGTTGCAAGGTTATTGCCTCATGCTTATACTTACCTAAATGAGGTGCAAGAGTGAACCAGATTATATTAATATATTATATCAGTACATGTCATTGTTAATGACAGACGCCCTCAATATTTTATTTCTTTCAAATACAAAAGTTATTTTAAAGTATTTAATACCATATCTAAGTCACAAATGTGCCAAATATTCTGCATGAATATCAATTTAATTTTTTAAGTGAAAACTGTGCTTTCAAAATGAAACATTTAAATCCATTTGCTCACAGATATTAAAATGCTTTAAAACCATATTTTAAACAAGGGCTTTCCAAAATATACAAGCAGCCAGTACAACTCAAAAACAAAAAATCAAACAACCCAATCTAAAAATGAGCAGAAGACCTAAATGAGCATTTCTCCAATGAAAACATACAAATGGCTAAATGGCACATGAAAAAAATGCTCAATATCGCTAACTATCAAAGAAATGCAAATCAAAACTATAATGAGGTATCACCTCACACCTGTCAGGATGTCTATCATTAAAGAGTCCACAAATGATAAATGCTGGAGTGGTTGTGGAGAGAAGGAAACTTTCCTACACTATTGGTGGAAATGTAGCCTTGTGCACCCATTATGGAAAACAGTATGATAATTCCTTGAAAAACTAAAATTAGACTTACCATATGATCCAGCAATCCCACTTCTCGGTACATATCCAAATGAAACTCTAATTAAAATAGGTGTCTGCTCACCAGTGTGCATAGCAGCACTATATACAATAAATAGCCAAGTGTTGGAAACAATCTGAATGTCCATCAACAGATGATTGAATATAGAAGATATTCACTCTCTGTCTCTCTCTGTCTCCCTCTATATATACACACACACACATACATATATATATATATCACACATGTACAATAGAATACTACTCAGCTATATAAAAGGATAAAATAATGTCATTTACACCAACATAGATGGACCTGGAGAACATCATAATACATGAAGTAACCTAGAAAGAGAAAGAATACCATATGATATCACTTATATGTGAAATTTTTAAAAATGACACAAATAGATTTATTTAAAAACCAGAAACAGACTCACAGACATAAAAAAACAAACTATGGTTTCCAGGGGGGTGGGAAGGTGAAGAGATGTCGGGAGACCAAAATTTACAGACACTAATTACTATATATAAAATAGATAAACAATAATGTCCTACTGAATAGCACAGGGAACTATATTCAATATTATGTAATAGTCCATAATAAAAAATATGAAAAGGAATACATATATATATATAAATAGCTGAATCACTATGTCATGCATCAGAAATTAACACATTGTAAACCAGCTCTTCTTCAATAAAAATTTTAAAAAGACATAAAATATAAAAGAAAAAAATAATACCAGTGACTTATTATGAAATAATAGTCAATTTAAGCATTTAAAAGTAATAACATATATACTGCATCAATGCCTATTTTAGGTGCAAGAAGGGACCATAATAGTTCTTCTAAAATCAGAATTGAGAGAGTGGGCTTTTAAAATACTGAAAGACCATAAAAAAATATTTATAGTTACAAAATAATCTACTATTGTGTGGAAGGAAAGATAATAAATGACATTGTCAGCATGGTTTCATGCGTTATAGAACGAGGGTGTCTTGTTTACAATGTGTTTCTTTTGTCCTTACACCGTTCTTCCCTATTGAATTGTATAGTAGCTTTGTCTGTTCATTGAAAACAAAAATAACAAATTTCCTCAAAATTATCCAAGAGAAACAGTTAATTTCTTCCTCTTTTACTGAGCCATGGGTCTCATCAGACATTTAAACTTTCTATTTTATTTAGTTAAAAATGTTCTGAAGATCACTTTGCTCATGGCCTCCCTCACATCTTTGTTCCTGAGGCTGTAGATCATGGGATTCAACATGGGAATCACCGTGGTTTAAAACACAGCCATCATTTTCCCCTGCTCTGCGGACTCCTCGGTGGGACGTCTGAAATAGATGAAAATAAGAGTTCCATAAAATATGATGACCACTGTTAAATGGGAGCCACAGGTGGAAAAGGTCTTCCGCCTCCCATCTGCAGAGTGCATTCACAGAATGGCAATGGGAATAAACAGGTAAGATATGATCACTACAGTTAGAGAATAAGTGAAGTTAATGCCTGCAAGTATGATCATCGAATATTCCTTAACAAAGGTCCCAGCACAGGCCATCTTGATGAAAGCTGGGTATGCACAGAAGTGGTTGATCTCAACTTTTCCACAGAAGTACAAGCCATGCGTCAATAATGTGGCTGCCAGACTCATCAGAAAACCATATATGTAAGGGAAAAAAATCAGTCGCATACAGACAAGCCTTGACATTTTGCTGCCATAGAGCAGAGGGTTGCCAACTGCCATGTACTTGTCAAAGGCCATCACAGTGACAATAAAAATCTCTATGCAGACAAGGGCTATAATGAAGAAACACTGTACAAAGCAACCAGCGTAAGAAATAGTTTTTGTCTCTGATAACAGGTTTTCCAACATTTTAGGGGTGACATTGGAAGAAAACCACACATCCACAAATGACAGATGACTTAGAAAAAAGTACATGGGGCTGCTGAGCTGTGGACTGACCTTAATTAACATGATCATGCCAATATCACCCACCACAGTGATGATGTAGAGCACCAGGAAAATGATGAGGAAGACGACTTGCCATTCCTGACGACTGGTGAGTCCCAAGAGAATAAATACTGTCACATAGGTGAAATTGAGCATTTTCTCAGTTCTGGGTCAATATTAGCTACAAATCCCTGTGATAACTACAAGGAAATAAATTTCAAAATCACATGGTGACCATGTATTAATTTACATTTTTATCCATGCCTTTTTTCATTTTTTTCTTTATTAAACATCTATGACTGCATTTTGCTACTGTTTTCAGCAAATCATTTCTGAGCACTTGCTAACATAACGTGCTCTCAGAATGCTACCTGGTTGGATAAATACAGAGCCCCACTTACATAACAGGTGTACAAAACTTGATTGAAACACGCTAGTACATGATAGTGAATTTGCCAAATTTCCAAGACCACTTCTTCAACATCCCTTGTTTCCAACACTGGCTTGTTTGCTATTTTCATATTTTGAATCTATTTTGGAGGGCTATAGTTCTCTTTTTATCATCACTCAAAATTACTATTTTATCTCTGTTTCATTATAGGCATATTCTCCATGATTAGAGAAGGAAGTCACTTAATCAAATAATTCACCAGCCCTAAATGTCAGATAAAAATTATTTTTAATCTAACCTCATCCTTGGATTCATTTAAAGAGGGATGAACTGATCACAGCAGTCATCAAAATACAGGTGTAAGCCATTTATACACATTTCTACATTGTGCACAGTACCTGGACACAGACTCTTGGCATCTCTAATGTGTAATTGTAATCTACTAGACATCATCTGCTCTTACGTTCTGGAGAGTCAAACAGAAGTAAGACAAGGAGATCAATGTCTATTCAGAGTGGTGTTGGTGTCAATGGTCTTTCTAAAACCATGGTGTACTCTTATAGAGTTATGCTGGAGGCAGAAAATGGGGAATGTTTGCCTTTTCTTTGGTGATCAATGGAGTTCTTCCTGGATATAGGTTGTATCATAGGAACATTTTTCTAGAACAATATTTCCAAAATTATTTTCCTATAGAAACACTATAGGTATTGTGGAAAAAAATCCACAAGGGTTCACTCATCAGATAATGAGAAATTTTTGTATCTTCTGCAAACTCTTAGAGACACATGACTTATCTAGTAAAGGTAAACTTTGAGAAGCTGTGTGGGAAAGAATTCTATTATACTTAGTCTAGCTGGCATTTACCTAGCTTAAAAATGAAGGAAAGGAGAGAGAATAATAAAGCAAAAAGAGAGACACAGAGAGAGAGAGTTCCTCAAAATCAGCAAACATTAAAGTTCTTTGGGACACAGAGAATAATTCTACCAAAAAAGATTCCTGAGAGAACTTTGTAACAGGGCAATGAGTTTGTTGGAGTTAGGACTGTGCCATGCTCTCCAAGGTCTAAATGTCATTTGATTATTCCCAGAACCCTTGTTTTTACCTCCAGGATTATACTTTGTGTAACTACCCTCTGATGTGTATCCAAAGTTATCTTAGAGTTATGACCAAGAAAGATCACAGCAGGTAAGAAGATGACCTCATTGTCAGAGTGAAAATAAATAGACTCTTATTCACAAAAGTAATCCACTGCCTTCTACTCACCCCTTTTGTAAAGAAAAGGTTTTCATGAGGAAGGAGAATGCTATGAACGCAAGTAAATTAGACTGACAAATGACTCCTGGGTCTTAGGCTAATTAGTAAAAAATTGAAGCATTAACTCATGGCTTAAAAATATTAGGAATAATAAGAGTTAAAATTGGAAAAGATAAAACCCTTTGTTTTGTGATGTAAAGAATACCATTCTCTCTGTATAATTTTGGTTTCTTCTCCCCATCCACCCACCTCCCCATCCCAAGGCCTCATGTCACCTTTATGGAACTCATTCTCCCCTCAAAGAGTTTTTGATGGTCAATTTGACGTGTCCATTTGGATTTAAGAATACGTAGTTAGACACAGACACAATAAAGCTTAGAGAACACATGTGATCACTTTGGATTATAGTTTGGCATCAATCTATGCCTAAAGCAGAGTTTCATTAAAATTATATTAAAGATTAAATCAAGTGCTTGGTTTGCTATTGCTCAGCTTATGTTCATAGTATGTGTATTAACAAATTTACTAAAATTATTTATCTACCAATTTATTATTCATGTTATAAAACTTACGTTATCTCCTTAAAGGAATATACTTGTGAGTCTTTAGGAAATAAAAGGTGACTTCAAATCACGAGGTGGAAAGTAGTAATATGGAAGTATTTTTTTGTTTTGGGGCATTTTTTTATTCCAAAGTTTCTCAGATATGTTCAGTAACCACGTGTGGCACTTATAAAGCTAAAAAACTAATGCAAACAAAATTATAAACCAGTTGCATTACGACAGGCAATTGAGTGAATATGGTGATGGTGTGGTTTGTTCTTGACAGTGTGGAGCAAGTGTGTCACAATCTGCTTCTATATTCATATATATCACCTGTGACAACCCAAATCTTCACATCTTTTTATTTTTTGAACTTCCGTGGAATCATTCTGACATAAAGATCAATTGTTTTTTAACTATTTTGTTAAATATTGATGCCTACTCAAATTAAAACCTTGCTGTTCAACTTTGTTTTTAACCCTCAAAAAACCTTTTTAATAGATTTGAGAAAAAAGAAAAAACAGGTAATACCAAGTAGGAAGACAAGTTGATTAAATATTCTCCCTCTCTGCTGGTTGTACACTTTTCTAGTGTGTTGCTATGTGCTCAGCTTTAGAGCGGAGCCTAGAAAGTCTGGAAAGGAGAGCAAACATATTATGAGTACAGTCAGCCCTCTTGCAGGTTCCACATCCATGGATACAATGAACCTTGAATGGAAAATATATATTTTTTTAATCCAGAAAGTTCCAAAAGCCAAAACTTGAATTTGCCAGGCTATGGCAACTATTTACAAAACATTTGCATCGCATTGGGTGTTAGACATAATCTAGACATGATTTAAAGTATATGAGAGGGTGTGCATCAGTTATATGCAAAAACTACACCTTTCCATAGAAGGGACTTGATCAATTGCAGATTTCGGTAACCTGGGAGGCAGCGGGGGTCCTGGAACACACCCCTGTCAGATACTGACGGAGGACTGCATCTGTCCTGAATGTGCTGTAGGATTATATCGAGCTGCCTGTGTACACGTTCAGTCCATGGGAACAGGAACAGGAAAAAAGATCACAGATCTATCTGTAACCTGCCCAAACTATGCTAATTCATTTGTAAAAATGTAAAAAAGAATATATTAACTTTTGAAATAGATGAATTCCCTAAACAAGAAAAAATGGATTTTTTAAGATTCACAGGTTCATAGACAAAGAGAAATTAATGGAAGATCTGCTTAAGACAGCATCACAAAAGACAGGAGAAATACAAAGATGAAGGAGAGAGTCTGTGCCTGGAACAGGGTGACTGGCCTTTCCACAGATCGTGCTGATGCCGAGTCAGCAGTGTGCCTGGGCTGCCCGTGGTTTTCGCACTCTTGCATTTATCAAAGATTAGCAATAGAGGAATTCTTGTTTGAAAACCAGATCTAATTACAGGCAACCAAGGGTGCCTGAGGAAAAAAAAGAAGATATAAAAAAGTGGTTTTGTTAGTACTTTGCAAAAATTAAATCCATGTAAACTTGCATGGTGATTAGCCAGGTGATACAGAGTGATGATGAGTTCACAGCAAAGTGGAATGATCAGCTCTGATCTTAGTGGGTGTGAGGTCTGGGGAAGAATGGAGGGTCTGGGGAACTGAGAAGCACTTACAGGATTTTCCTCGCCATCTCCAGGCAAAGTAGATGTACCCAAACAGCCATGTTGCTGCATTTTGTATTTCAAATTAAGTTACACATGAATGTGGATTCTTTCTCCTTCAGGTTCAGGCATGAGAAATTATAAAGTATTTCATTCTGTTGCTTTGTCAGACATTGGCTGAATTCTGGCTCCATGACTTCTTTAAGAACTTGGACAGGATTACTCATGTTTTGTTTATAATTTCACTATACTAATATGATGTAACAATAATAACAGTATTAATTTCTTTGTGTGTTTGTGAATATGAAAAGATTTATTACACACTAACACATAATAAATATTCAAGGCACAATTATTATTAAATATTAAATGCACTCCTGGAAACTGTAGCTTCCATTAATAGTTTGCAATAATCAAATAATCAAATCTCTATAGAAAATTTCTTTCTATTTCTCTCTCTGACACACACAAATACAAATCTACACATAGATAACATTTATGAAATAATTAAAGTTAATTCATGTTAATGTTAGTGATAGAGAATAAATGTAAATAAAATTCAAGATGCAACCTTCATTTTCCAGTTCCAGATCAATGCATTTGTGTGCCAACCTCAGAATGAAGAGAAGTGTTCCCAGAAAGGATGCAGAATTGAACATTGGAGGCTGTAGAAGAGATGGCAAACAACATGAACCAGGCAAAAGAGAAACTGGAAGGACACAGAAGTTTTCCTTAAATGTTTACATTAGAAAAAAGAAGCAATTAAGAGGCTTTCACCAGAAATGACCCTGGGGAAAGTGCATCTCCAGAGGAACACATACTGATGAGATTTGTGGTTTTTATTTTATTTTATTTTTTTTACAATTTGTACAATTTTATTTTTCCCCAAACTCAAACTCAAGTTATTTTGAAGGTGTCCTGGGACCAAATGACATGATTTGCTTTGAGTTTGCATCACACTAATCCTGGTGATGGTGTCACTTAACCTGCATAAGCCAGTTCTGTGTTCTGTATTTCATGATCTTGTGACTCCACTTTTCCAGTGAAAGATGAAACAAGTATGAGTCCCTGAAACTAAAATTATGACTTAGCACACAACTGTGTGGCTCAGCTCTAAACCACCTGCAGAGGTTTTTTGCTCAGTTATCATCTCAAAGAAATCTACCTTTATTCCCATGACTAAATTAGAAGCACTCTTTTGCTCCTTTATATCATGATATTTTTTCCAGATTTCACCATAACATATCTAACATACTATATGACTTATTTATATATTATGCTAATTGTTTACATATGTCTCACACCCCTAGACTCATGAGATCAAGAATTTCTTTTTCTGTTTTGCTCATTGATAACAAATAACTAAAACAGTGCCTGGTACATAATAGGCACTCAGCTAATATTTGTTAGATGAATGAGTCATTAATTAATTAAAGAACAGAATAGAATGCTGGGGAATGAACTAAGAGAAATAGAAACAAGTTGATGTATAATATTACTGGCATTTAAAATTACCAGGGATAAGAAGATTATTTAAAAAACCAAGTGGCAATTAATATTTTATGAAAATTAGTATTAGTTTCTTGCTTCAGACCAAATGCAAAAAAGAAATCCTAAATCATTTAAATTAAGCATAAATATGCTAATATATGTATCCATTGCATGAGCTGTTATGTGAATGGTTATACAGTTTATTTATTTATTTAAAACATTTTATTTTTATATTTTATTTATTTGTTATTATATTTTAAATTGTTTTATTCTGGCAGTGAGGGGGTGGTAATTAAGTTTACTTACTTTTTTTAGAGGAGATACTGGGGATTGAACCCAGAACCTCATGCATGCTAAGCACATGCTCTACCACTTGAGCTATACCCTCCCCCATACAGTTTGTTTATAATTGTTAAAATAACACAGCTGGCCATAACAACCTTTAAAATCTCTTGGTTTTCAAGTGCACTAAGTTTTACAATCTGTGGTCAGGAGAGAGCTAAGTAGAGAAAGTAGTTCTGTTGTGGGTGAAGTAGGCCGTTTGGTGTTATACACTAAATGTAGTGGGCAGGGAAATAATGTAGTATGACACTGTATATAATACAACATAAAGTGTAATAAATGACATCATTATGTTGGTTAATTCATGTTACAACTAGTCTGATCCTTTGGAAAATCCTAAGTAGCAACTCCTGCAAAGTCCTAATCAGGTTGACTATTCTGAAACACATGCACCCACACAAACACACACACACACGTACAAACAGAAATATCCATACATGTACATGTGGATGGATGTGTAACAGGTATATATATATGTATATACACATATACAATGCATGCATGATTTTGCTTTATTTGTG
Source organism: Vicugna pacos (assembly GCF_048564905.1). NCBI lineage: Eukaryota > Metazoa > Chordata > Mammalia > Artiodactyla > Camelidae > Vicugna > Vicugna pacos. The sequence continues at coordinate 54,854,389 of NW_027328740.1, forward strand.
AAAATCCTGCTTTATTTTTTAAATTTCTTGAGAAAATATTGTTAAATAAAAGAAAAGAAACAGGACTTCAATCTTGACAAGAAATGTTATAGATTTTGTGCATTTACAATCAAAATCAGCAATTTGTGCCTCAAATTGTTCTCATCTTTTAAGTAAAAGTAATTTGAAACAGAGGCAACAATATTGTTAAAAAAAAAACCACAATTCAGGGCATCTGTTTTATTGATGATTTGTTAATTTTAAAAATAGATATAAAATGGATGACAAGTTAAAAATGCATGTGCTAGAATCAATGAGGTTTCAGCTGGTTTCTACTACCACCAAACCCCAAAACACTTCAATAATAAAGGAAAGAAAGAAAAAGTAAATATATATCTACACTTTCCCCAATAGGTTTATGGAAATACAATCCAAAACTAACCAATGAGATTGTGTTTCTACCTTCTGATAGTCATTATAAGGTAAGATACAAATAGGATTTAAATACATATGTTTACATATAAATGAGGTTTATTTAATTAATTAGCATACATTTGAAAAGGTAATCTCATATAGCATACAGTTAATTCATTAGCATTTCTTACATGGAGCTTATAACATATTCTGCAGAAATTATTCCACTGTCAGGGTTGTTGTCTACAATGACTACTAGTGAAATAGTAGTCAATTTCAGTATTTAAAAATAACAACATACATCCTGAACCACCACCTCATTTAGATGCAAGAAGGGACCATTACAATACTTCTAAAAACAGAATTGAAAGAGTGGACTTGTAAAATACTGAAAAGCCATAACAAATGCTTCCAGCTACAAAATGACCTGCTGACTCTGACACTGTGTGGGAAAGGATGCTGTTGTCAGCATGCTTTCATATCGTCATGTGTTATAGACCCAGGGAGTCCTGTTTACAATGTGCTGCTTTTATACTTACACCTTATTCCTTATTCAACTGTATAGTGTCTTTGTCTGTTCATTGAAAACAAAAATAACAATTTTTCCTCAACGTTATCCAAGAGAAATAGTTAATTCTAACCCTTCTACTGAACCATGGGTTTCGTCATATATTTTGTTTCTATTTTATTTCATTAAGTATGTCTTACTGATCGCTTTGCTCATAGCCTCCTTCATATCTTTGTTCCTGAGGCTGTAGATCATGGGATTCAACATGGGAATCACCATGGTATAAAACACAGCCACCATTTTCCCCTGCTCCATGGACTCTTCAGTTGGACTTCTGAGGTACATGAAGAAGAGAGTTCCATAAAATATGGTGACAGCTGTCAAATGAGATCCGCACATGGAGAAGGCTTTCTTTTTTCCTTCTGTTGAGTGCATTCTTAGGATGGCAATAAGGATAAATATGTAGGAGATGATAATGACTAGCAAAGAGTAAGAGAAGTTGAGACCCGCCATTGTGCGCATGGTGTATTCTTTAATGAAGGTTCCTGCGCAGGCCATCTTGATGAGGGCTAGGTCTGCACAGTAGAAGTGGTTGATCTCAATGTTCCCACAGAAGTACAAGCCGTGGGTCCACAATGTGGAGATGAAACTAATAAAGAAGCCATATACATAAGGAAAAGAGATCAGTCAAATACAGACAATCCTTGACATTCTGCTGCCATAGAGCAGAGGGTTGCCAATTGCCATGTACCTGTCAAAGGCCATCACAGCGAGGATGACTTCTACATGGATGAAGGCAATGAAGAAGAAACACTGCACTGTACAACCAGGGTAGGAAATAGTTTTGGTCTCAGACACCAAATTTTCCAACCTTTTGGGAGTGACATTAGAGGAGAACCACACATCTGCAAAAGACAAGTGACTGAGGAAAAAATACATGGGGCTGTTGAGCTGGGGACTGACCCTGATGGGTACGATCACACCAACGTTCCCAACCAGGGTGACAATGTAGACCAGTAAGAAGACCACAAAGAACAGGAGCTGTAATTCAGGATGACTAGTTAGTCCCAAGAGAATAAATTCTGTCACATCAGTAAAATTGAGCATTTTCTTGAATCTGATCCAGGCAGAGATGCACTTTGTCTAATAAAATAAACAGAAATAAAAAATACATATCTCAAATATAGTCATTCTTCATTTGTATTTTATCTTACCAATCCATTCTCTTTCAATTCCTCTGCAAGTTTTCTTTTTATCTCTCCTCTCCTTTCCCCCATGTCTTTACTAAGCAGTATTTCTTTCCCTTATGCACATATATATACATAAGTTTTCTTTTACAGAGAAACTGGCAGAATAATATAAAATTATAGAATATAATGACACAACTTATTTCATCTAGTTTTACTTGTTTATAAAGAAAAAGTTTAGAGAAAGAATTTTTGTTCTTGCTCTCTCCTGGAAAGGGAAAGAATTTTTACTAATGGTCCCAACTTTTAGGAAGTGCATACTTTTTTATTCACTAGATTTATAGAGTTAGAAGGTCTATAAAATATGTAAGAAATTTATTCAAAGTCATAAGCAAAGAAATGCTGATCCATAATCAGATAGTTAAATGATACCTCCATTTCTTAACCTTGAAAGCTTGAGATGTTTTTTATTTTAAAAAATGACCTAATAACACTGTATAAAATGGTTTAAAATAAAACAACTATCTTTATTGGAAAAAAAGAAAAGAAAAAAACCTCTTAAAGCATTACATTGATTTGGTGATTTTTTTTCTAATTTGGAAAATCAACATAAGAAAATGAATCCTTGCCAGCCATTGTCCATGTTGCAAAGAAGCCTAAAAGAGATAAATTGAAGCATCACCTCCATTTTTTTTAAACTCTTCTCCTCCCTTGTGTCTTGAAGCATTAACACATTCTATTCCAGTCTCTTCCTTTTTTCTTAGAACTTTGAATAAATTAGGAAAAACAGAATACTAAATGAAGGACTGTGTTATTATTCTATAATTATTTACACTTCAATGAAAATTTTTAAATGTACCAGAAAGTGAAGGAAAATTTTTCAGGGTTTAGAGAAGAAGTTTCTTTTTTTTACTATTTGACTGTATCAGATTAAGATGGCTGATCTGTCTGGATTCTGGTTCCTTCTAGCACATTCTTATATGCTAGTTTAAATATTTTGAGTTCATTTACCAGCAGTAAGATTTTACTTATGGTCCATTTATTTATGAGCCATGGGAGTGCACAGCTGATGGTTCTTCATGAAAATATCCTGTATTTGCCATCAAAGTACAAATTAGAAAAACATCATCATCACTTTAATATTTATTTATTCATCCATTCATTCATGTAGTTAACAATTTCCAGAAAAATCACTGGTTCTTCCTTTATCTATAATAAGCTGTTATGATCAACCTGTTTCTTGCCTATTTCTCTTCCTACCCATTATTAGTTGAGATCTGTCCTTCCTTTTTCATCCCCTAGAATTTGTCTCTATCTTAGCTTCCTTGTTATATCTGTGCCTCCCACTACTCAACTCTTGGTTGAAATTTACATGATAGATATCAGATGGTGATTGGAAAAATGAGATGATTTTCATCCTCCCCTGGAATGTTGATAGTGACTAAAGTAAAGTAAAAAGACCTACACTCTAGGTTGCCTCTGCCAAAATGTCAAATACAAAGAGGTGTTACCTCATCTAACCATAAACTGATAAGGGAAATAGAGAATGCTGTCAAATCTATTCAAATATCCTTTTTGTGCTGCAGGGAGGTCTGCATGATTCTTTTTGCCTCTTCTTCCAAATAATTAACCATTTCCCACATATTTAGGTAAGAAATCTGTTTATATTCCCAGCCTCCTCTATACACTCTATACAGGCATTCTAAAGAAACAATTTCTACAACGTTATTGATTTAATTGATGATTAATAAACCTTATATATGTAATGAGAATTTTTTAAACTGTTTTTTCACTTTATAGCAAATGTCATCAAGAAACATAAGCAAAAGGAAAACGGTATCAGGCTTTAAGCACTTAGTGAGAAGCGTATCAGTGCGTAAGTCAAGCTACATGAGCCAAGACTTCAGCTCCAAGGAGGCCTTCAATTTTAGTAGCCACTGAATGACAAATCTGCACAGGGGAGCAGAATGAGATTCAAACAGTTGGCCCTGTAATGAAATCCATCTATGTCTGCTACCAGTTCAGTCTGTGGTGGGAGAATGTGACATAAACAGCTGCCACCCAATTTAGCCAGAAATTTCCCGGTCTAGGAATGTTAAGTTTTGACTGAGAGAAACACCTCAGTCCTGGGCAAACCAAGATAATTGGCCATCCTAAGAAATGCTGGGCCCATGATTTACAACTGCCCGAGTCTTACAGGCTTCCCCAGGGAGCAAGTTGTAACAGGGCAGAGAATGCTAGAAGATCACATGCAAGGAAAAGATGTTTCCTCAGGTTACCCCCATGTGAAACCCCAACCACTAGTCTGTAGAAGGTAGAATGAGGAAAAGATGGTCTGGATTCTAAGGAGCACAGGATCATTTATGAATGTTTTGAGGCCCAGTGTTCTTCTTTATCAAGAACTGTATTTGAACACATGTTACTTGTATCTTATATGTGTTAGTACTATATAAAAGTTTAATTTCATGACTTTATGTTTGTATATGAGGAAGAGAGATAAGCAGAGACAGAAAGACAAAGAGGGAGAGACTGAGACCAGCACTTGCACTGAAGAGAAAATGTCTTTAGCAGAGAAAACAGAAACACAAAGGTTTGATTGCCACATAGTGACCCTTTATAGGGAGAACTCTCATTGTTTGTTAGGTAGTATGGTGTACACTTTTGCCACTGAATGACTGCATTTCTTGGACAAGGGCATCAAACCAGAGCCCCCAACCACAGCTGACCACCACTGCCACAGTGAGGCCTTTCTAATTACACCTCCTAACAACCCTTCCAGAACATGCTCTTCCTATGGAGAATTACAAGGGCAACCTAGAGGGCTCACACTCCAGACTGACTTTATGAAAATACACAGACTCTACCTGTGCATGAACCTACTTGTGCATGAAGAAAAAATGTTCTTGGGAACATCTCATCTGGTGTCAGCACTGCATGATTCAGAAGGCTTTGTAAGAGCTGGATTTCCCACTGTGGAGCTTTCTCACTGGAGAATATGGACAGAAAGCTGCAGAGATAATTAAAATGCTACAGATGGCATCACCTGTAATGGAAAATGAAACTCAAGAGCAAAATAACTCTCAGCAGAATTAGAGTTTTTGAAATTAGTTAATTAATTAAAGGGCTAAATGGATTTGAGGTTTTGCTTTTTGTCCTCATTTTTTTTACAGTGTTTTCTCTGTATCCTGGTGACTGTGCTGCATTTGTGGGTGGGAGTGGTTCTTAGTTTCCCATGTGATAATAAACATGCCGATATTGCATCAGCCACAACATGTATTTCAAATAATCTGTACTTAGCACAATTCTTTCTATTAATGAAGAACATTTCTCCCATTTTTCAGTAAGAAAGGATTGTAAGCAATGAGAGAATAAAAAAGGATGTCATATACACATGTAATGAGCCTCAGACGAGCTTCTCCTTGTCTGAAAGAATTAATGTACTTCTCTAAAACCCAACTTAATTCTTGCATTAGAGGTGACCATTTTTTATTGCTGTCATTTATATTTTGCTCCATTTTTTAACACTGTAAAAAATTCCCCATACCACCCTGAATGCATCCAATCTTGTCTTAATAAATTATTTTAATTGATAGAAGATGATCTACAATAGCTATCCTTCTCATGTCTATAGTTTCTACCCATTTTGGAGAGAAAATAAATTAATGTACTTGAGGAACATAATTTTAATTTTTACTGACATATAATTGCAAATTCCATGGGTATAATTTTTAACTCACAATCTCTATATTGTAAGCTGTGCAACTTTATTCCTCTAATGAGCTTAATTCATATTTTAAGGCTCCATTTTCCAAAGTGAAAGAAAGTTACCTTGACTAATCCCTACTTTGCTTTCCACAGGATTGTTCCTGTATTCTAGAGGGTACGTCTACCCCCAAAGCATTGGAAAACACAGCATTCTTAACCTTGGTGTCATTGTCTTTAGACAGTAACATGCATTTATTTGTTTATTTTTTTATTTATCTATTTACTATGTGCCTGAAATCCAGAGAAAAATAATAATAGTACCTGCTCTCATGGACCTCATACTATAGTTTTATACCGCCATTCTTACTGGATGCTTTCTCCATATTAGGAACTCTGAAACATATTAATTTTTTTAATTTTATGTGCTTTTTGTTTCTTTGAGAAACAGGAAACACTTTGGAACTACCACACTCTGCTGGAGCACAGAAGCCCTTGGGAGACTGAGACCCTCCCTCTCCAGCCAGACACATGTGACAATCATTGTTTGGGAGATTTGTTGCTTGTGGTTCAGTGAGAAGAAAAGAACACAGGCCACCCTTGTACTTGAATTCTAAAAATCTAATGGAATAAGTGTGATGTCTCCCCTCTATTCCCAAATCAAACACAAAGAAATTGGATTAAGGTCATAGATGTCTCTGTTTCTCAGGCAAACATAGCCTGAAAACTTTGAGCTTACTTTTTGTCTCTCCCCTTTCTCCAAAGATAAGATACTATTATAGATGTGAAAAACTCAGCTTTCACATTTATTATATATTTCTGAGTCCCCTTTTCCCTGCCTCCTAATTGTATAATATATAATTACATAATATTAGCTAACACTAACTGAATAAGCTTTTTAACAATAATAACTGAGAAGCAAGACCATTTGGACCACCTATCAGTCAACACATTTTTAATAAATGCTCACAAGCCCTGAAGACCACATTCCATTTCCTCATGATCATAACAATCACAGTATTGATAAATTGAGTTTCTATTGGCAAAATTGTTTTTAAACAAAAGACTCACTTATTGAACTAATGCTTAGATTTTACTAACATTAACTTAATAAGACAGTGATAATCATTATACATGAACTGCTGCTTAGTGCGTTCTTGCATCTTTTATGAAACAGGTCGAGTTGTGAGAGGAAACACCACAGAGTTGCCAGTACTTTGACTACTGGACACATTCCTCCACTGGGCACTCCTTCTCTCACCCCATAGTAATTCAGCCTGTGACCCCAAAAACATATGTTTCTGGTTCTAATATTTGAGGTTTATCAGAGCAGCCAAGTAACCTGATTCTAACTTTTTCTTGTTTCTTGGGTTTCTGTAGGGCAGAGGATTGCAGATGGCCACATAGCAGTTGTACACCATGATGGCCAGCATGCAGTGCTCTGTAAGGACCACAGCCATGACAATACAGCACTGCACTAGACAGCCTGCACATGAGAGAGTCTTCCTCTCTGATAAGAAATTCTCTGACATTTTGGAGTGACATTTGTAGAGAAACACAGATCTAGAACAGACAAACTTGAGAGGAAGAAGTACATGGGCATGTGAAATCGTAGATCAGTTCTGATTAAGAAAATCATGGCCAGGTTTCCTTTCAAATGACTATGTAAACTGCAAGGAACAAGACAAAGAAAGCAACTCACAATGGCTTGACAGACCCAAGAGAATAAATTCTGTCACTTCACTGTGGTTTCTTCTGAACATGTCTTTGTCATACATGAGGCATTGGTTGATTATCTAAGGAGAGATATAAAAGATTTTTTAAATTGCTGAAACTGGTTAAAAATTGTGCCATGCTGGAAGTGAGGGGTATAGCTCAGTGGTAGACCTTATACTGGGTTCAACCCCCAGTACCTCCTTTAAAGGGGAAAAAAATTGTACCAGGATAAATATTGTAAAAATATGCAAAAGATTTTAGTTATGGTATCTCAGTAGTGTTTCCATAAAAGTAGTGTTTCCATCAATACATATGTTATACAGCAAGTCTAAAAGCTTTTCAATAAATGATCTGCATTCAGGTTGTGTTTGAAATTACACTGTACCAGTAAGCTGGGGACTGAGGACAAAATTAAAAATTTAAGTATCTCAATACTTAGGGAAATTTTTTTTAAAAATCTAGATAAGTTATATGTCAAAGAATTATCATAATCTAAATTTGGAAATGCTTGGAATTCTGTCTACATGCTTTCATATATACATATAGATACATAGGTTAGAAAAGACATTGATGATAACACAGGTAAAGTTCATTCTGAGCACTGACAAATGGAATCCCACAAAGACAAAGTGAGTTTTTCATCAAACCTTCATCTCATATTTCCTAGTTCAGTCATCTACTGATGCATTATGTCTTCCACCAAGTCCAGTTCATTTTCTGGAACCCAACAAGGGATTGTATTTGTTATTGTGGTTGACGGTGATGACAGTGGTGTTGGCAATGTGTTGGTGGTCATGGTGAAAAAGAGTTCAAAACTGAGAGAAGATAGAGGTATCTATGTATATATTAGATAACAAACTATTTTTTGTTTGCTTTTTGTTTTTAAAAATTTTTATTTGTTTATATATATTTTGGGGATGGGGAGGTAATTTTGTTTGTTTGTTTGTTTGTTTTAATGGAAGTATTGGGAACTGAACCCAGGACCCCGTGCATGCTAAGCACCTGCTCTACCACTGAGCTATTACCTTCCCCCAGATAACCAACTATTAAGACAAGAATAATGAACATATTAAAAGTGGGAACACACTGAAAGTGTTGCTCTAAGGTCAGAGAAATTACTCATCTGAGAATTAAAAGTTGTCAGCAAAAATATACTTAACAGAGAGTTCAATGCTTTTTAATCTTTAGAATACAAATATGAAAATTTCATCCTCCCTGTAGAGGAGTTTGCACTTTGAAAGGATGCCTGTGGTATGTAAATAAATAGTAATAGCTGTAGATGATTAATTTCCAGAAGAAAAACACATGGAATGTGACAGGTAGGAGAGATTGGTAACTCCCCATGACAATAACAGTGCCTGATAGAAAATAATCAACAAGTATACGTAAATACATGAATGACTAGCTAGCATACTCTAATAATTAAATAACTTATCCCATTCCTGAGGGATATGCCTTTGACGTAATCACCAGCCAAGTCCCCAGCATCTAGCACCGCCACACTGGAGGTTAGGTTGTAGCATGTGAATGTTGGCGGGACACAAATATTCAGTCTACAGTGTGATTTCCACTCAAGCTGCTGAAGGTAGTGAGCACAGCAGTAGCTCTTCTATTACCACTGCTGCATAGTATCCATTGTATGACTGTACTTAATTTATATATTCTTCTTATTTTTGAGAACTATTTAGAACGCACCCAGCTGCAGCTATTACAAAATATATTTTTGCACATATCTCTGTATGTCCACATTCATGCATTTATGCCTGGTAGAACTCTGGGTAGAGTTGCTGGTTTGCAGGATATGCATATATTGTGCTTAAGCTGATACTGAGTTTTACAAACTGAGAAAAGTTTTACTAACTGGTTCTATCAATTATTTTCCGACCAGCACTATGTAAGTAGTCCTGTTGCTCCACAGTCACTCCAGTACTTAATATTGGAGGGGTTTTTTTTAATCTTTTTTTTTTCCCTATGCTGGGTGGTATGTGTAGGTACAGATATCTTGTAGTTTTAATTTGCATTTTCCTGATCATGAGTGAAGTTGAGCACATTGTGACATGTGACTTGGTTCTTTAAATGTGTTTTGTTGACAACTGTTCATAATTTGCTGTGCTTTTTGTCCTGCACTCTTATAGACTGATTCAGTAGAATTATAACATATTACCATAAATTAGAGCTAGATCACATCATAATTTCCAGCTCTACCTGTTACTTCCTGTATTATCTGTGGCAAGTCATTTAATGACTCTGTTTCAGGTTTTCTGAGTTTAATATTGAGACAATAACATCACATGTCTCAGTTGTTCTGATGACTATTGACAAAACATCTGTAAATATCTGGGAAAAAGTCTGTAAAGAGCTTTGAATATCATTCTGCACATAGTCAACACTATAAATGTGTTATCTATTGACCATCTTTCTCCCAAATTATGGCTAGATAGATTCCATGTTTAATCTTTCATTAATAAAATTTGGTAGGTTAACACCCACACTAACCTTAATAAACCTAAAAATACCCAATGTTTTTACTATCTTAAAAATACAAAGATCAAAGGAAAAAAAAACTTAGCTACCATCACTTCCTCCTTCTTGATAATCTACTGTTTTCCAGGAAGTCAGTTATATCTTTTTGAACCCACAAATTATATGTTATTATTGCTCTATGTAGTATGTATTTTTATGTGTGTGTGTGTGTGTGTGCATGCACGTGCTCGTGTGTGTATGTATAGTCACCTATTTTTTCTCCTTGGAAGCTGGTTTTCCTGACAAACTCAGTTTTTCCTCAATTCTAAGCTGTCAGTTTTCTCTGAAGTTCTGGTTGTACATTGCAATCTATAGTCTCATAGTTTTAAAGTTAACCTTTATTGCTTTCAACTAGTAAGTGTATTTTTGCCATAATTTGCATCAAGTAATGCAAATATTTGAAGTTGAGTGTATCCACCTATGTTTTTTCTTATTTTCCCAAAACTTTGCAAGAACAGGAGCTTTCTCTGTGGAAATTCTTGGAGATCTGAGTGGCTGAGAGTTCACTCCTTTGACGTGTATTTGTGTATGTCTGTGCCAGTCCCATGCAGTGTTTCCTAAACTAGAAGCCCTTCAATTTTTTTTTCGAGCTTAGGATCTGACAGATCATGAAAGCAGTGTAAATCTAAACCTCAACTTGACAAAATAATTCAATTATTGTTTTAAATTTTCAGATGGGATTATTTTTAATGTCTCTATCAGTCAAAGCCTAAACAGACTAATTTGGTTTTGTTGTTCTCACGGACTCTGCTGGTGCAGAGATGGGAGCCCTTCAACAGCCCCAGGACCATGAGGGGTCTCTGTTCTCACTGCTCGCCTTGTGTGCACCTCATCACTGGCTTCTCATCTTCCCTGCAGGTGATTATCCTTAAAGCTCCAAGTCACCTTCAAGGGACCTGTTTGTGTCAGCACCCAGAAAACCCACACCTACAAGACTGGAAGAGCTGGTACTGGATTTGACTCTCTGTGGTCAGCTTGACATTTGAGCTGCAAGGTTTTTGTCTTTATAGGAAAAATAATTTCTGTTCACGTGGTTCCCATTGAAAATAAATATCATCTACTCTTCATATTCTGTGCAATCAAGTGGGGGTAAGGAAAAGGACCATAGAACTTACAAAGTGCTCTGCAAATGTGAGGTGACATTTTATTATAACTATGTTGCACACCTCATGGGTTGATTTACTAGTATTAGACGCATGTTCAATGCATTATCAAGTAACTATATCTCTTCATTCAGACTTTTAAGAAATACAATTTGACCAATTAATATTTTTTCTTTGTTTTTCTTCATGAGTTCAAAGAGAATAGGCAGGAATATATCATGGCAAGATAAGCGTGCTTCCTGGGGGACCAAGGCTATGGTGTATTTCAGGCCAGAGTTGGGTTTAATGGAAGGAGAGCCAAGAATTGAGCTGCAGATGAGTTAAATGAGATGAGATTTGTGTTGTAGACTGGATGAGTTTTCTGGGGCTCAGAGAAGGGCACCCCAAGATGAACCACAGTTGCATACTGGTTACTTTGAAATAAAGTTACTTGAGAAATAGTTAGTGAAAAAAAATTTTATTTAAAAAAACTCTGACCCTCCTCTTTTCCTCAAATGTTGGAAATAAATCTCCCACATAAAGGTATCCTCCATAGCAGGAGGATAGAGAGCATCTTTGTCACCACAGTAAGGAATCCAGGTCTCAGAAAGCTGTCTAACAAACCTCGTGACTTCTTCATTACTTCAGTACCCTAGCACAAGTGCCTTGGTCTAGTTAAATCTTCACAAATAATGGTGTCTTATCTAAAAATGGTATGTAAACAGCTTGCTTTGGTCACTTTGAGTGTCTCTTTTTTTATGACAACTCTTTGCATATGAATTAAATTGTTTCATTATGTTTATCTTTCTTGTGTCCATTTAATTATTAGACCAGTCAAAAGAACTCAAATGAGGTAGGGGTAAATTTTCCCCACTCTGAAATTTCAAGTGCAATGCTGGTTTTAAGCTGTAAGGAAGGCACGTTTATTTAGTAAAGTTGTACAGAAGTGTTTTTTTTTTTTTAAAGTTATTGGCTACATGTTAAAGTGAATAATCCCCATTAAGAGACAGATAAAACTGTATGATTAAACCTTCTAAAGATAAAATACAATTCTAGCTTTAATTTTTTTTCCCAAAGGGTGAATTGAATTTCTTACTGGCAATGATCCATCAATGTACAGGGCTTTACTTTTGGGTCTCAACAAGCAAAGTTTTCCCAGAGAATTCAAAATTCTTAACAGTTGATATTTATACTCAGATTCCTTTTAGTTAAATTTTCTCTATGGAAATTTCCCCCAGCCCTTCAAGAAAAGGATATGGATTTGGACAAATTACTTTTGTATTAAGACTTAAGAGAAGGTCATAAGACATATAAAATAAAAGTGTTTAACTAAAATTAGCACCCAAATTTATTTAGAAAGCAGTTTCCTGCTGAACAGTTCTCTGATCAGAGCTTCTTTCACATCCTTGTTTCTCAGACTGTAGATCATGGGATTCAACATGGGGATCACAGTGGTATAAAACACGGCCAACATTTTCCCCTGTGCCACGGATTATTTTGAGGGAGATCTGAGGTACATGAAGAAAAGAGTTGCATAGAATATGGTGACAGCTGTCAGATGAGAGCCACAGGTAGAGAAAGCTGTGCGCCTTCCTTCTGAGGAACAAATCCTCAGGATAGCAGGAAAAATATAAAGGTAGGAAATCAGGATTATGAGGAGAGAAAAGGAAAGGTTACATCCAGCCACAGCAAACATTGATGTTTCTTTGTTGTAGGTGTCAGAACAAGCCAGCTTAATCAGTGGAGGGTCAGCACAGTAGAAGTGATTAATTTCACTGTGGCCACAGAAGATGAGGCTGTAGATCCACACGGTCTCCATCAGGCCAGTGAGTGCCCCATACACATAAGGCACTGTGATGAGGGAGGCGCACATGCTCCTGGACATTTTGCTACCATAAAGCAGAGGGTTGCAGATGGCCATGTACCGATCCAAGGCCATCACAGCCAGGATATAGATCTCCACATGGACCAGGGCAATAAAGAAGTAACACTGCAACAGACAAGCAGAATAGGAGATGGTTTTCCTCTCTGGTAAGAAAATCTCCAGCATCTTTGGAGTCATGTTGGAAGAGAAGCACAGATCCACGAAGGACAAGTGGCTCAGGAAAAAGTACATGGGCATGTGGAGCCGTGCATGGACCCAGATGAGGACGATCATGCCAAGATTCCCTGCCACCGTGGTCATGTAAATGGCCAGAAACAGCACAAAGAAGAGAATCTGCAATTCCTGGCAACTGGTCAGTCCCAGGAGCAGGAACTCAGTAACTGAAGTGAAGTTTCTTCTCATAATTTTCTTCAATGGGAAATGAGAACTTTGGATCAACACAGGATTTTCTTAAGTGGCAAAAAAATCACAGAATCTTAGAACATTATTTTTTTCTCCGAAATTTTTGCTTTCATTTTCTATGACTTGTCTGTCCTAAGAGACCCCAGACATAGTGTTTTGATTAAAACTAGATCTAATTAACCACTAGCAAATAAGCTCAAACTGACGCTGGGTGTCTGTCATTCGACTACTTCAATTGTTTTTCTTTGTTAATTTTTCTGTTATTTCTCTCTGTCTATTTATCTTTTTGGCTTTCACACTACATTTCTTACTCATTTCCACTTCTACTCTGTCTGTTCTTCACATTTTACTTAAGCTTACGTCAAATTTCTCATCCCAGATTTAGCACTCAGTGCCAATAAACAAATGGACACTCACCACTTATCTAATTGAATTTACCAGATAACTTAATTAGAAGTCAAGAATATTATACCAAAATTTCTTTCTCTGATAACAATTATTTCTTCCAGGTCATGGCAGTTGTAATCATTTATTTTGTTTGTAATAAGGCACTAAGTGATAAATTAAAATATATACCTTAATTCACCTCTGTAAGATGTAAAATCTCAGTATTCCTATTTTACAATGACTAGGTGCTACTTGGGGGAGAAAATAAAAGAAAAGATAAATCTTTGAAAAGCTGAACAGTTGCAAACCTTTTGTCATGAATGGGAACCAATATAATGTACAGAAAAACTTTCAAAAGTCTTCTAACATTTTTCTAGTTAATTCAATAAACCAAAAAAGTTACTTTTTCAGTTGCAGGACCTGAATTAGACCATAGAAATTCCTTAGTTCAGCATGTTGCTTCCATTATGAGAACAGATTGAAGGGTCATGTGACAGGACAGACCCACAGGCTGGGATCTGAGCAGAGTCTAAACTAGAAGCAGTACCTCCCCCGTACCTGTATGAGTTTCAATCCTTGGATCCAGAGTTGGTTTTTATGGGGCAGCAGTTAAGAAACAAAGCAAAATCCAAGTAAACAAAGCAGACAAACGCAACAACTTCCCTTTTCTTTGGTTATTCTCAAGCTAGATTTGCTACCACCCGAGTAGGTCCCAGACAAGGGAAGGTAACTAAAGAGAAATGTGCAATTTGTATCTGTCCCTTTATAATGCAGGCTTGCCCTCCTCTTCCACTTGTCTGCCTACCACTGGTTGAGATAGGGATGGAAGGCTAAGCCATCCTGGATCATCCGAATGGGATGGTGGAAAAAGCAGACTGAAGCTCCTAAAATCATGGCAGGGCTGAACTTCAGAATTTCATGTAAATGAGAATTGAACTTCTAACTTGTTTAAGTTATTTTCTTTCACTCTAGTGGGAATTGAAACTATTACACAACTAATGCAATCAGTGCTCAAGACTCCCACAAGGCTGACTGCTATACAAGCTAAATCTATATCAAGTGATAATTGCTAGTTAAAATTTAATTAATCCCTCAGAGTTTACACTCAAGGACCATGTTACAACTCACTTAAAATCTGTGATGACAATGCTTAGGTAGCCCAGAATTTAGCCTCTTGAGATCTTTCAAAATTGCCTTCAACCTCTTTTCTATCAATTCCATGCCATTTAGACATCCAAAATGTACACACACACACACACAATGCAATTCTATGGAATGCAGGTGAAAGATAATACTTGTTACAAAAAGAATAAAAAAAAATTTAAACATTAGACATTTATTCTCTAAATTCCCCTCTGCACCCTAACATGGGATTTTTCCCCTGGATGCTTTATAGTATTTGATTCCATATCTAATCCCAGCTTCATAACACATTTCCAGTTTCTCTTATTTTTCCTCCCTCCTATTTCTTATCTCTCTCTCTTATTCCCTGGAACCACCTGAAGAACTGCCTATTTCCTCTTCATATTATTCTAAGCAGTTCACATTTTGCCCCAGTGTATGTGTGTTGTTTTCCCTGCAGAATATCTCACTGTTTCTCATCTCCCAGCAGAGGACACTGAGACATCACATCGTACCCTCTTGTGTGTTTATACCCTATTCTTCAATCTTGCCTTCTTTACAAATGGTCTCCCAAAGTATCTTGGTGCTTTCCAAAATTTAAAAAATATATATTTTGTAGTGAAATATTTCTGATCACCTTAACACTGATATTCACCTCATAAAATCAACACATAAGTCTTGGAACTGGAAAGATTTCATCTGAAAAATCACAACTGTGCTGCACATAAGCTCTATAATTGTGCAGACAACTTACCTCTGTAAGTCTCAGTGCTCTCACCTTGGAAATGTTGTCCCAGGGGTTTTCTTTGAGGATTTGAAAAGTTAGAATGTGTGTAAATATCTGACCATGTGTGAGGCAGAAAAAGCCACATGGAATTTTTAGTTTCTACCTTTCCTTTGTTTAGTATTTAGAAGAAATAAAAATTCTCAAATTATGAGCATTAGCACTTCCCATATAATTAACTCTAACCTTTTGATGTAGTTTTTAAACTATCTCTAACCATGGATTTATTCCTAGCAAATAAGAGATTGTATAAATACACTAGTTAAGCTAGTTCCTAACACACACAAAATGGACAGCCCTCCTTATAAAGATGTAAGGAAACCAATGGGCTTTCAAAAATTACAAATGAAGGAAATGGCTGCTTGTATTTATAAGGTTGATTCCTTTTCCCTATGGCATTTTGAAAAAAAAAGTCAGGATGAAGCAATCAATTCTGCCAATTAACATTTCCTTGAAGATAGCCTTTTTTTTTTTAACCCTGAGAAGTTAGTGGAACTCAGCTCCTGTTCAGCAGTTTGGGAGACAAGGGTGATTCATGACCATACACTTTAGGACCTTGATAATCAGAAACTGCACAACACTAAATCTGTAAAGAAATGGGGTGCTAAAATGGCAATAAAGAAGTAAGAACAAATAGATAAGTGAATAATTTATTTTTTTCTAATACCAATCCCTCAATGGAAGGAAAAAGCTAGACATCTTGGAGAGAATTAAAAATGGTCTGCGAAGGAGACTGTTATTTGCTAGATTAACAATGGTGGCCATTTATGCAGTCACTGTCTACCTCGGTTAAAAGAAAGCATTGCTCTTCACAGAATTCTTGTCTCTCACGTTGAACATGTTAAAACATTTTGAATAATGAAAAGTTATATGACCCTCATGGCACTACTCAGGTTAGAGATTATTGATGGTTCCTATCTACACCAAATTAAGTCTAACTATGTTGACAAAGCTTCCCTTCACTCCTCGTGTGATCCAGCTTACTATTTAGCCTCACCTCTTCTGGATTTTTTTCATTAATTGGTGTCCCAGGCACAACCAAGCTATTCTCCTTCCATCAGTTGCCTCTTTCTTTAGAAAATACTTTTGCACCCAACCTCTAACTTTTACAATTCTACACAACTTCCAAAGCCCAGCTCCATCGTCATCTCCTTCTGGAAGAACTACCTTACAAGCCTTAACCAGAATTAATTTTTCTTCCTCTGTGTTCACAAAACAAGTTTTTAAAATACATTAACTCTTTCTCTTACCTTAGCAAGTCTCATGGTAAAATAGTTGTGAGTTTTTTCAATGAATAAACATCACTCTTCATAGGCAGTATGCATATATTTAATCATTCTTAAAAACTACAGTGTCTTGCTTTTGATAAACATTAATGACTTTGTTTTAAGCTGAGTTAAATTAATATGTGACCACAAGCACATTAAGATATTTCTATTGATTGAGGTGTGAAATAAGAGGAAACTTGTCCCCAATATATTCTTGCCCAGGTGAAACCGGCTGCCATTAAGTTCATTAAACAGAGTAAGTCTTCCAGGAAAAAATCCATTTTATTCTAATAGATCTCTCAATCCAAGGCCATCAAAATAAATACAAATTTTAAATATATTGCAATTCCGAAATCAATGGCTACCTTCACATGCATTCTGATTTGCTAAAATCAGGAAAATTCATTCAACAATTGAATTACCATTGGACATCTATTTGTAGAATGCAAGACAGATAAGATTTATAAACTGAGGAATTAAGGCTTCAGAACCAAAGATTTGCAGTTAGTCAATAATGTAGCTATTATTCTTGACTCTCATTTGAACATTCTTTGAAAATTCATATGATTTTATTCTGTTATTTAAATAAGGAATCACGTCCCATCATGAAAGACAAATAAAAACATCATGTTTATAATATTTCATACATAAAAACATGATCAAATATGAACCTTTCAAATTTTTCATATAGTGATTCTGTATGCTTCTGGAAAAAAAAGATCTATGTAGTAATTCAACTTTGGATTCTTCATATTTTCAAATGTTGCAGTTCTCTTTGTACTTATTTGTCAGTTTTAAATAAGAGTCACAAACATATAAGAAAGATAGTGTTTTAATTTTGCTGTTGATTCTTTCCAGGAGGCATCATTACCTAGCCATGTTTATAAGATTCAAAAGCAGACAGTTTTCTCTGGCCTACAGAGATTTAAAGTATTGAAAATGTGTTTGTAAAAATGCTAATTTGAGGCTCCTGTATACTTCTAGGCATACACTGTAGTTCCAATATGGTCTCTGGTAAATAACAGTTTTATTTGGTCTGAGTAGCTACAAAGTGGCAAGCCACCATAACGATGCCCCACATTGCCAGCTCTGGAGAGAACAACTCTGATGGTAAACAAGTCTATACAGAACCACTTACACAGGCAACAGTGGCCACATCAGTGTGCCACGTTTGGGATTCAAAGCTATAACTACATGAAAAGCAGATGATTATGTGGATTTCATTATCACAGAGAGCAACGGGAACAAAATATTGAGTTAACAGGAATGTGATCATGTCATACAATTCAGGTAAGTTGGAGAAGGAAATGACCTTCTTAAATAAAAAGTTAACCAAAAAGTGTGAGGCTGGCAGCTTGGCAAAGAGACAACATGAGGGTGTGATCTCCAGATTTAGGCTTAACATTTCCATGATAAAGATATTACAAATAAATAGAAACAAGACAAAGATGACAAGCTGCAAAACTGGACAACTAGTCAACCACAGGAAACTAAACTCCTTCACTCTTGTCTGATTTATTCTGAACATTTCCAGATGAATTCTTCTGTTTAAAGAAATAAAAATAGATTTATTATGCATGAATAAAATATACACTTTTAAGATTCCATCAATGTGTTTCAAGTTTTCTAGTTCCCATCACTCTGCAAGACATATCACAATCTCCACTTTGTAAACATTGTCTATACTTCTATCTAGCTATCTATCATCTCTCTATTTTTTAGGGAGCACAGACTATTGTACCAGACTAAGCAATAGAGAAATAATTGCTTTCAAACATTACATCTGACCTTACGGCATTTACTACTGCACGGGGAACACAGATTTTGAGTTAAATAACCAAACTTTTAAGAGTATTATATCTTGAAAATGTTAAATGTAACAGTGGAGAAATACAGAAATCTGTGAGAGGAAAATGAGCCTCAAATAGGTGAAATGATTTTTTAGTTAATAGTAACAATGAGTTAGCTTTTACTGAAGGACAACTAAGTAAGAGTCACTGTCCTAAGTATTTTAGGTATTAAACCATTTCTTCCACACAGCTTCCCTATACAAATGTATTACAGAGGAGAAAACTGAGGCAGAGAGAGGTTGACTAACCTCCTCAGGAAATCTGATTCCAGAGTTCACGCTTTTAACTATTAACTTAGCTGATAAATGATGGAGTCAGGATCTGATTACAAAGCTCACTTTATTCAACAAGCAGAATTTGCTTATAGATTATAAAATAGGAGGTTTTCTTACAGTGGATTATATCATTCAGGGTGCATGCAGCTAGCAAATACCAGATCAACAGCATTTTTGGAAGACAAAAAAGGATAGTTTTATTCATGACATGGTTTTTCCCTTCAAAAAATACAGTGAAAAAGATGGTATTGTAAGAAAAATAATCAGTAACCTTTGAAACCAGATACATTTGGCCTTCCTTTGTAAGCTAAATGATTTTGGGTTAATAATTAACCCGTAGTCTCTGTAGCCTCATTTTTAAAAGAGAAACTATAATATTGAGGTAATACTATTGGTGGCCATGTTAAGTGAGACAACATATATTAAAACAGTGCTTGATCTTTGGGAAGTATTAATTCTTTCTCTCTCCTTCATGTATGCATGTGTGAGTGTGAAATGTAAACATTCTTCAGATGTCCACTATTCAATATAAAATATATGATATATGAATAAAAATGTTAGACTTATAACATTACTATTCCCTGAAATATTCAATTATTTTTTAAATACACATAGATCAGTTTTCATTAGAAAAACTACCAATTAGAGTCATGATCTTTTAGATAGGTGGAAAGAAAAATATAAACTATAATATAACTATTGTTCCTTAGAAAAGTTTAGTAAATATTCTGTTTTTAAATTGTTCCATCATGACATTGCTTAGTTTGTTCAATAAATGCAGAATCCAACAGATTTACCTTTAAAAAGAGAAGAGCAAGGATGTAAGAGATAGTTTTAACATTCTTCATGAAAGACTTTATCATTAATAAGGGAATTTTCTAATTTTGGGGTATAAACCCAGGGTCTACTGAAATAATTCATTAATAGAAAAGGTACTTCATGAGCATATGTGTATTCTATGGCCAGCACAGCATAGTAGGAACTGAAAACCAGACTGTCTAATGCCAGCCACTCAATTCATGAAAGCACTTAGTGAAAAACCTCTTTTACCTGAAACTTGTGTGCATGTGTGCAAAACCATGGGCTTCATGTTGTTAGTGTCGGTCATAAATACCAGTGACATGGGGCACTTGTATTTCTGAGCAGTACTGCTGGCTTGTAACTAACATGCTTCGAGTCACTTATAGGTCCATTCAAAAAAAGTTTTCTTATATATGTAAAAATGGAGGCACTTTGTTTACTTTCAAAATGGACATTCATTTATGTTTTTTAACACTACAATAATTAGGGAACCTTTATTTGGTGTCAAGCCAAGCTAGGTGGTAAAGATAGAAACATGGACATTGAGTTAACATTTCAAATAATTTTACACAACTTTATATGAATGTGTGCTTAAAAGCAACATATCTCCAGATATTTCTTTAAGTAGAATCTGACAAACTATTAATTGAATGTTAAAAGTTACAAGAATAGCTACCTATTTGTGTTTTAACAGAATTTGAAGACAACCTGACTTTCAAAATAAATTTATTTAAATAATAAGCTCTAGCAGTAGAAAGGTGGAAATAATCATATGAGATAATATAGAATCAATAAATATGAGAATGTTATTCTGCAGTAAATGCTGAGCAAAAATAAGCTCTAAGAGAGAAAAGATGCTTTGAAATACACCTGAGAAAAATATGTCAGTTGGGAGACATTACAGTTCTGTGTCCTTTCCTTTTCCTTTGAAAGTAACATCTGACACTTGTTTTGGTCAGACCCTGCCTGGTCTGGTATAACATTGTACTGGGAGATATGCGTATGTTGGAGCAGGTGCACAAAAGATGAGCAAATTCTTGCCTTGTACATTCATAAGATGATCTTTAATTTACTCAAAATGAATTGATTCCTCTACGGCATCAGCCCTTTCATTTTCTTATATTCTAACACTTAGCAAATTGTATTGATTTTTATCTTTGCAGTTTCACAAAACTATACAATCCTAGTGCTCCTTGAAATGTCCTTGGTTCTTGGAGCAGAACTTGACTCATTGTAGGTAATTGACAAACATTCATCAACTTTGCCTATAAAATGTAGCTTCAAAGTCACCTGAAATGTTAATATCTTAAAAAAATCAACTTGTATGTGCATCCTTTAGCATTAAAATACTTCCAGGTAAGAATCATAATTAATTCTAAATTTGGATTCATGATAACTAGTTGTGACAAAAAAAAATTGTGGGTAAAATCTGAACTATGGGATAAATAGCAAATATCCATCACATCCTGGAAAATAGTTTAAAAGTCAGGGATGAAAGAAGGCACGAAAAGCTTAGTCTTTAGGAGACTGGAATGTTATTGATAAACTCTAAAGAAGCCAAAATTCCTTCTGAGGCAAGACCTAAACCTTTGTACCAGCCATTCTCTGCCTGCTTCAAGAGTTAATATCTGAAAAATAAATTATTTGAAGATTCTTGTTTCCTGTTAGGACTTAAGAGGAACACGTCTTATTGAAAATTACTGTCATAGGTAGAGGGAAATAAATGAATGTCAGTCATGGACACAAGGGTGTTATCCTAAGTTCTGTCTCCCAGAGGTGATGGCAGGTCAACAGCAGCTGTGGTCACATCCTCTAAACCATTAAATCAAAGCCCCTGCATAGTAAATGATACAGAATTAAAACCACTAAAAGTTAGCTCATGATAGTCAACATGTGTATTAACAATTTTGTGTATATAAGTATATGTATATGGTCATACCATACATTGATTTGTGGATATACAGAAACTTCCTGGAAATATAAGGAATTCTTAATAGTAATTTTGAGACGTGACAATGGAAGATCAGTGTAAGGCAGAGAAAAGGAAATATTTAACTCTTTCACCGTATATTCTTCTAGAGATTGAATGTTTTACTATGAGAATGTATAAATTTTATAATGTAAAATTAACCTATAAAGTTATAAATACCAAAGTATGTAAAGAAAGAGAAATGATCCCCCATATTGACACGTATAATGCCCAGTCTTTTACACACAATGCACTCACATGTTGCATGTAAAACTATAAGTCTTCTATACCTATGTCTTTACTGTTTTGTTGCTAGAATATAGATTTTCGTCATGGATTTAAAATTGACTTTTCTGTAAATGCAGTTAAAGTTGTATCCAGTTCTCATAAATATCTTTTATTTAATATTTAAAGAAAGATGCCCTGTAATTTTACTTCAAAAGTACATTTCTTTTGATCAATTTCCAGAAAGATTGTTTCACATCCTTGTTCCTCAGACTATAAATGATGGGGTTCAACATAGGGCTTACAAAAGTGCAGAAAACAGCAATGATCTTGGACTGCTCCACTGACTTGTCCGTGGGAGGTCTAACATACATGCAGACATAAAACATAGTCACTGCCACCAGATGGGACCCACAGGTGGAAAAAGCTTTGTGCCTACCTTCAGCAGAATGCATATTCAGGATGGCAATAAGAATGAAGATGTAGGAGATGAGGATTATGAGAAGGGAGTTGGAGAGCTTAAATCCTGCCACCACAAACATGGAGGTCTCGTTAATGAACGTGTCAGAACAGGAGAGCCAGATAAGGGGTGGGTCAGTACAATAAAAATGACTAATGATACTGCAGCCACAGAAGGTCAAGCAGTGTGTCCACATGGTCTCCATCAGGCCACTAAGGAACCCATAGACATATGGACCAGCAATCAGGTGAATACAGACCCCTTTGGACAGCTTGCTGCTATAAAGCGAAGGTTACAGATGGCCATGTACCTATCATAATCCATTACAGCTAACATGTAATACTCAGTAATCACCATGGCAATGAAAAAATAGCACTGGGCTTGACGATGAGTATAGGAAATGTTTTTTTTTTCTCTAATAAGAAGTTCATCAACATCTTGAGAGTCACATTAGTGAAATAGCACAAATTCAAGCAGGACAGACTAGCAAGAAAGAAGTACATAGGGGTGTGGAGGTGATAATCTATCCTGATCAGGACCAGCATCCCAAGGACCCCCCCAACAGTGATCAAGTAGATCACCAGCAACAGCACAAAAAGGATGGGCTAAAGATCTGGACGATCCATTAATCCCAAGAAAACAAATTCAGTCACTAAGCTGGAATTTCTTCTGACCATTTTCTTAGGTGCCAGCATTGTTCACTTAGATGAATTAAAATCAATTAAGAAGTGAATGAGAAGTCCATCATATGCTTCTTCTCTCTCTCATCCTCTCTCTTTTTCTTCTACTCTCAACTACTGTCACACATAGCAATTATTAGACAGAGTCAGGAGCTGTAGGAAGTAGGACTTTTAAGAAGATCTTTGCCTGTAATATCTAGGTGTATAATGTGCAGATGTTTCCCAAAGAGGATGGCTCCTGTGACTACAACTTGTTGGAGAAGGAGGGAATTATGATCTAAAGTTTATTTAAAGTCAATTGAACCACTAACTGCCACCTATGATTTAGTACAAAATTATGGGCTTTATCATTGATCCGAGGAACATTTTGAGACAAAACAGTAACATGTGATAGAAAACCCTTTTGCAGATCTTAACAGTGTGTGCATATTTAGAAGTCTGACCTTTGAGAATTGCACTCGTTACTTGCTGTATTAGAGAGCTCCAAATTATAGAGATTTGAAGAAAATTCTGCAGGAGCTATTTTACTACTATATCCAAAAATACAGGAGATTGTGGTATTCTTATGTGAAAGGACCAAGCATAAAGACTCCAGATTTGGAAATAACAAAGTCCTGTATGAATTACTCATGAAGGAATTTTCACTCAGAAGAGTTTGTGTGAATAAAGCAAGAGAAACTTGGATAGAGGAAAAGGGAAGTGGCCAAACTTAGACCACAGTTTTCTTCAGTTATTAATTAATTTATTTGTTTTTCATTTATCCCAGAAAAAGTTTAAGGAGTTTACAGCATACAAAAACAGTTGGCAAATTTGAGCTGTTGGTGGAACACAAATTTGACTCTAAATTTTCTGAGAGCACATACAAATAGTTTAACCATCTTCATTACAGAATTATAATGCCCAGAAGTTATAAAAAGAAACTAATCTGGGGGAGGGTATAGCTCAGGTAGTAGAGCACATGCTTAGTATGCATGAGGTTCTGGGTTCAAGCCCCAGTACCTTCTCTAAGAATAAACACATAAACCTAATTATCTCAACCCACCCCACCCCCAAAAAAAGGAAAAGAAAAGAAACTAATCAAGAGAGAGAATTATCCTTAGAATAAAGTTTAGGTGCCACTAATTATAATGAAAAGATTACACTTTCAGATAAAATTATCATTCCAGATAATATTGATTATAATGAAAGAATAGACTGAGAAATTCTTGTGCCAGGAGTCTGGAGAATAAATTTTCATTATGGATCCTCAGTGGGTTCATGTGTTATTTTATAAGTGATACAATAAATAAGATAAGTAATCACAACTGGAATGCCTAAGGGACCAATTAGAGAATAAGTGTGTGAAGTAGGTTGGGTATAAGAGTGACTGAAGGAAACTAGAGGGCTGTTCCAGACTAAAGAGTCAGCAGACACAAAAGCCAGTTGACTTTTACCTGTATGGTAATGTTGGCCCTGTGTTCCAAGATCTTACACATCCAATTTTAAATAGATATCAGAATTCATTATTATTATTTTTATGTGAAACTTATCAAATATAGTGCTGGCAAATAATTCAAGTTTTAAACCTATCTTTAACCAGAGCATAACAAAAGAAATCTCTAGGCTTGATCCACTGAGATTCAAATAACAATTCATCAATTATATTTGCAGTGTCTAAACTGTTCCTAGTGATTGAACCAAGTACCCTCAGAAGTTACCTACTTTGATCTTGTAATATTTTTATGATCTTGTATGAGTTCATCATTACAATAAGATAATCTTTGTACATAAAGAACAGTCAACACTATATGTGTGCAAATCACTTTGCCAGGGAATTAAAAATAACTAGTAACAGTGCTTAACTTGAAACATCAGGTTGGTGCCTTCATGGTGAAGGAGATATATGAAAAGAAAACTAAAGTTAGAAGTAATTAGTTCAATAACAAGATTTGAACACAGTAATTAATTGTGCTCTGGAATCAGGATATGGATCACAGAATGATAACCTTTAACTAGGGCTTGAAGGATAACTAAGACTTTTCTAGAAGGACAAGTGTAAGGAGGACTTTTAGATAGGATAAAGAGTTCATGAGAGGCAGAAAGCTTTCAAGAGAAATTGACAATAACCTGTACCAATGTAGGGTTGGTCTGTTGTGTCAACTAAAACATTTTAAAATGGCAAGTAGCCAAACAAATTGACAGTACCCATAACAGGACAAGAAGTATGAATACTCCTGATAGCTACAAGGAAGCATATTTTTGAATTATTTTGGAATGTATGTGTTTATGTGTGTTACATCCATGTTATGGTGATGCATTTGAACAAAAATTCCCTGTTAATTTGTAAAAGAAGTAATTTGCAGCTTAAATCTACAGCTTTGGCCTTTGGGAGGAAAGTACAATTATTAGAGAGCTGGGATTTATAAATGACAGAAATGCTCTTTCCAGAGCCCTTTCACCAGAATGATGAGTCCATTTGGAAAACATACACTTCGTATATGCAAATCTTCCATTTTAATGACATAAAGATACTTACCTAATCTTTAAATTTATACAACTATGCCATAAATATTAGCACTTGTTTGGTCATCATATTATATTTAACAACTAATACAGACAAAAATAAAGATGATAAAATATAAAATAATTTAATCATCCTGTTTCCTATCCTTTCTTATATATAAATTCAGCAACCACACTCTACAATTTAAGAAGAAAAGACTGTTTTGTTATTAGTACTTCCTCTCGTTTACATAGGCACTTCAGTTTTACAGCACAATTACGCTACTCTGCTTTATTTTACCTTTAGAAGAATCCTGTAGTTGATATAAAGTAAGTACAATTAGGAATGGGGGAAATGGGTACAAATAAATGTGAAGCTTGCTGTCACCTAAGTTTTTAGATGAGTATTTTCAAAACCATTTAGCAAAACAAATGGACATTAGGCAACAAAATAGGTCTATGTTAAAAAACAAGTTTGGAAAATACTTAGTTTTGGGGAAATAAAGAACAAGAGAGAGAGAAAATTTTTTTTATTGTTGTTGTTGTTGCAGGAAATCTCAGAGCCTTTTATATGTCCATGTAAGTGGGAAATTACAGAGCAGGGTAAGAATATGCAGCCTTTCCCAAGTTTCCTCATTCAACGAGTCTGGAGAATCTTAAGTGTTCTCTTTAGGTTAATAATCCCTAATTCTACACTGAGCACCAGACATCATTAGAATTCTTGCACCTCACCAGCTGAGCAAAATACGAGGAAGGTATATTATGTACTATTTGGAAAACCATCTTCATTAGTAATACCACTAGTAGGGAACTAAAGCACTATTGAATATATCGTGGAATTGCACTCTCAAAAAAAATCCTTGGGAAAAAATACAGAACATGGAAGAACCCCACAAATATAGAGGGAATAGAAAGAAACAGGAAAGATCTAAGAACTCTGAGGGAATTAGCACACAGTGTGACATCAGAGCTCTGCACATAAGTCACAGGTAGACACAAAATATTTCTACCCTCAAAAACATAACCTATACAGCTGAATCCCAAGTGCTAGTTCTTCTTTGCTCATCATATTGCATCAAACAAAAATGGTTGTTTCTTAAGTTTCTATTTGGGACAAGGCACATGGTAAATTAACCTAAATGTAGATATGCCCTAAGACAAGCTCTAAATATTTTAAACATTCTCATAAAATTTGCACACATTTTAATCTTTCTGCTTTTAAATTAGTACATATTAAGCTCTTAAAAAAAAATATCATGCCTCTCTAAGATTCTCCTCCTCCCCATTTTTTTTAGCTCTATCTTGCCATCCATGACCCAGTTCCCAAGACCACTCTAATTGAGTTTCTTGCCTGGTTCACAT
The DNA here is from genome assembly GCF_048564905.1 of Vicugna pacos. Classification (NCBI taxonomy): domain Eukaryota; kingdom Metazoa; phylum Chordata; class Mammalia; order Artiodactyla; family Camelidae; genus Vicugna; species Vicugna pacos. The sequence continues at coordinate 54,881,451 of NW_027328740.1, forward strand.
TTAAAGGCCCAAAGTACCTGGAAAATGTGATTCTCAATATCTCAATAAAAATCTTTGAGATCTGAAATGTGAGTATGAAAAATATAGTTGGCAAATTTTAAATATTTTTGAGAAATTTAAATGATAAATTCAAGCTAGTTACATTAGAACTAAAGTCTTTTTTTCCCCCACTGAAAGTAAGTATCTGAATGGTTTTAGAATACTTAAAAGAAACTCAACTGAAGATTATGCTGTTGAAGAGTGGGTGCTGCTGGGATGTGTCAGAGTCTCATGTTTAATGGCTGTGGGGATGTCTTTGATAGCTCCCTACTTAATTTTAACTGCACCCAATGTGCCCTTGTAGTTAGAAATATTGTTTATTTGATACTTATGCAGTAAGTATCAAAATTTTATTTCCGTAACTCTTTCATCTTCTAAATCCTTTTCCAGCATACAATACTGAATAATTCATATTAAATTACTGGAGAGATTGCTGAATCCACTTTAAAATAGCCATGAATATTTTGATCTCTGTAAGAGAAATATCACACACAAAAAATTAATTAAACTTTAGGGAGGCAGGGAACCAGACACTCTTCTAAACAGTTTTTTCTTATGACATTAGTGTCCAATTTGAAAGCTCTGGGCCATTAGTAGTCAGTGTAGGTAGCAATGAGTTTTTTAAAGTCTGTGTTCTTTATTTCAAGAAATATAACTGAAATAAAATCCACATTAGTTTAAATTCACTCACCAATATCAAGTTGCTTTCTTTTGGTTTGGAATTAAAATAAATAACTAGGCAAAAAAGAAAACATAAACTTGTTTATGCTAATGAATTTGATTCCCAAAGATATTGATACTCACAGATGTTAATTTTTTTATTATGCAAAGATGCAAGGAAAAAAGCATTAATCATAATTTATTTGGAATCCCTGAGCTAAAAACCGGAGGTGCCATTTATGGTAAATTTGTCAACATGGTCAATATTTGGTGAAAATTTAGAGTTCCTGGAATTTCCTCTTCTCCTCCTCAAAAAAATCAATCAATGAAATTGCAAAGCTCATCTTTACAAGTGTCACTGGTAACAGAAATGCTACTCATTTAAATATTTATTGAGAAATAGTTTTCCCTCTTCAGGGTTCAATTGACATGTATATGTCTGATGTAGCGGAATAACAATGAAATGCTGTCACATTCACTAGCTATCGAACATGCATAGGGCCACCATTTTGTAGCCCCATAAGATGGATTGAGTGGGAGAATAGGAGATACTGAACCCAAGAAAGGGATCACGGAAAATATATGTAAGGGTTATTGAAGTTTGGTTGCAGTCTAGAAACTGCATCAATTTGTCATTAAGACATAGATCAGTCTGCAAGAATAGCTGTGCAAATAGTGATATTTTAAGGTAGGCAATGAAGAAAATGGTAGCTAAGTCATGTGGTTGGTGGAGCCATGCATCTCAAGGGAATATTAACTTCCCGGGAAGGAGCACCTTCCTTGTCTACTCTACCATAATGAGCTCCAGCACCTTCCTCCTACCTCTCCATTCCAACATCTCATAAATTTAAGGGCAAGATACATTTACTGATTCCAAACCATGAACGTAATTTAGATCATGCTACACATCGTGGCTTCGTACTAGTCAATGGAAGTAAAAACTAGTAAAAACTCTTGTGCTTTTCCAAGTCTTTTTATCTTGTTGTTAGGGATTTTCCTCTGTGGACTTCAGAGTCCTCATCTATTCAATATCAGACTTTGATTAAATAATTTTTAAATTCCCATTATTTATTGCATTCATTTATGTAGTTACAAATCCTAACCTCATTACTAGTCATGTATTTCTAAGTTAATATGTAAATTTGCCCCCAAAGTCTCTCTCCTCAATAGTTTAAAGAGAGATTTATAAAGTTCTATGAGGTTTTTTTTTTTTTTGGCTAGGATGAGTATAATTCCTGCTTCAGTTTGTCTGTTTCTTATTTGAATTATTCCACAAATATTTTCTGAGAAGAACTGTTCTTTCAACAGTATTATTCTAAAAATGTTTAAAAGATTGTCAAGTGCTTACTGTAATATGGTTATTTAACATGTGTTTAATTATTGAATGGATGGAAAGAATGCTATTTGTAAAGGAAAATGATTGATGTAAAGACACGATTCCAATAAAATGTTATATTTTATAGTGACCAATCTAAATAAGCAGTACATAAAGACTAATTTTAACTGTCTAAGAAATTCAGCTCTCATTCAAAGCTGCTTTTGTTGTCACTAGGCTCCTACTGATGAAGACCCAGAAGTGAAACAAGAAGAGAAAATGCAAGAACAGAAGTCAGAATTTTCATACCTACCTGACCCAAGGAAAGATTCTCTCAGAGACACTAGTGGTCCAAGTGATGAATTGCTGAGAATGATTTATACCCACCTTGTAATTGGGAGCTTTTACCCCTAAAGCATTTTCAACACACTCTGAGGAAATAATTATAACATTGCTGTAAGAGAAAACTCCAGGGAAAATAGTGATTATGTGGAGTCACACTCATTGGAGTCTTGGGATTTGCACAGCAGGATTGCATCAGTTTGTAATCTTTTTGAGCTGACTGCTTTGGGTGATCAGGAGTTTATTCTCATGGAATTTCTGCATCATGGATCACCACTTGTTCTAATCAGATCAATAGAATAATTAATAAAGATATAAAATGATTACATAATTCATAGACATGGATGTTTCTATGATATCTTTCCAGTCTGAATCATGTTTTGTAAATGCCTTCTACAAAACTACTTTTGAGTGAATGTTTGCTAAAAAGACTTTATATCTAGAATAAAGTGGTTAAATGAGAAAACCTGGTGAGTAAAATCATTTGGAAATGATGTCATAATGAATTGTAGTAGAGTGAGTTTAAGGTATTGGGCCCAAGTGTTGGAAAGTAATATTTTATGGAAAACCTGGTGAGCATATAATTTAGCAATATTTTATTTAGTTGAACTCACATGAAAATACACAGGCTAAAAGTAAAAACAGTGTGTCTATGTTTTCTTCCTATTTACAAAGTATTCAATTATCCTTTGATCCAAGAGGTACAAAGACAAAAATGATATAATCATATGCTTAAATATTTATTACTGTAATTGTGAAAGCAAAAGACATATGAATCTTTCCATGATGTATTGAATCAAAGCTTTTACCATGATCTACCTCTAGATATTTTTCTCACCCTCATCTGTTTGCTTAGCCATTTACTGGTCTTGTGAGAACCTCTTTCAGACTCAGGCCATTCCCACAGCTCTTGTCACTACCATGAATACTGTTTCTCCCGGACTTCCTCAACATCTTGCCTACCTATCATTTAAATGACTTAAAGGTCAATTTCTTTACCCAAATGAAACCTGCTCACCACCACAATTATTCCAGCTTATCTTACCTTGTTGTTTCTTTATGACATTCCTTACAATCTTAACTGTAAATATAGTGCTTTATTTTTTTTCACTCAAGATTTGTTTTCTTTTCCAGACTATTAATTCCAAGAGGATAGCAGACTGCGATTTCATGTTCACTATATACACAGCGTTCAGTATAGTAATGGCAAAATGCTAAGTTACCAATAAATATTTACTAAGGAAATGTATTGAAAAAATAGAGCAAGATTTCACTCACCAATGTGTTTTGTTTTGTTCACATGATGTTTTCAAACTGACAAATTTTGTGTGAATTACAGTATTACGAATTTTTTTTTAATTGAACTAATCTGACACCCCATGGCTTGCATTCTGGCATGGAAATACATGACTAAAGCTGAGCAGCAGCTTCTTCCATTAAAAGGTAAATGCACCATGGTTTGTCAAGAGCTGCTAAACTACTTATTATGATCTTCTAACACTCATGCCAACTTCACAACTTTATTTGATTTTTTGGCCACAATATTGAACATAGTGTGAGACTCACTAAACATTTTAGTTACAAAGTAGAATAGGAACACAATGGAGAAAATGATTACTTCTACTCACAAAAGTCTAGCAATGTAACTCATAGGTGATGGCTTCATATCCACAGTGCTTTGATCAAGTGAGGAAGACAGAACAATGCTTCTTTCATTTATGAGGGTAGAAAGTCATGATTTTCAACTGTCATAATAATATCTGTTCTGTGTGAGTTTATGTCAGTTAGTTGGAAGAATTGTCTTTGGCCCTTGAAATCACACTGTCATTAGCCTGGTACGTTAGAAAGTCTGATAATTAATGAAACAACCCACATTATAATAACAGATGGATGGGTAAATGATTATGGTCTATCTTAAAAAATGTAATCTTATTCAAAAGATATAAACACTCCAATGTCCATAGCAGCATTATTTACAATAGCCGAGACATAGAAGCAACTGGAATGTCCATTGACAGATGACTGAATAAGAAAGATGTGGTATATGTATACAATGGAATACTACTCAGCCATAAAAAGGATAAAATAATGCACTTTGAAGCAACATGGATTGACTTGCAGATATATCATTCTAAATGAAGCCAGAAAATGAAATAAAAATACCATATTATATCACTTATATGTGGAATCTAAAAATAAATGAGACAAATCACTTGTTAACAAAACATAACAGACCTACACACATAGACAACAAACTTGTGGTTACCAAGGGCTAAAGAGGGGTGGATAGATAAATTGGGAGTTTGGGATTTGCAGATACAACTACTATATATAAAACAGATAAACAACAAGGTCCTACTGTAGAGCACAGGGAACTATAATCAATACTTTGTAATAGCCTATCATGAAAAAGAGTATGAAGAGGAATGTATATATATATAATGTGTTACATACATACATACATACAAACACACACACACACACACACAGACACACACACATGCACACATATATATAAAACTGAATCACTATGCTGTTATACCAGAAATTAACACAACAATGTACTTCAATTTTTTTAAAAAAATATAATTTTATTCAATAACAGAAAATATGTCAAATTACTGGTCCAGCCAACAACTGGATAATTCCCAAAAAATTTTGTTAAGTTTAAGAACCTACATAAAAATGGCTAGGCATATTTTGATTTCATTTATATTAATTATAGTTAGTAAAGCAGATCTGTGGTTAACAAGGGCTGGATATACAAAGAAAAAACTATCCACAAAGAAATAAAAAGGAAATTTGGGGAGTGGTGAAAAGTTTTATATCTCAATTGTGGTGGTAGTCATATGGGCACACACATTTGTCAAAACACATTGAACTGTGCTTATAGTGAATACACTTTATTGCATGAAAATTACATATTAATAAAATAAAGCTTCAAAAATCCTATGTTTTTATTATTACTGACCAAATGAAGTTAAATCAGCTGCATAAAGGACACATATCAAATCTTAGAAAAAAATATTCAAATTCATTTATGCCATATTACAATTATATACCTTCTCCACAGGGAGTAGGTTTTTGTGAAGAAATGGTTGTATAAATTAATAGAATGAAAAATAAAACCCATATGATCATCTCAACAGAAGCAGGAAAAGCACTTGACAAAATTCAAAATTCTTTCAAGATAGAACTCTCCACAAATTGAGTATAGAAAGAATATATCTCAATATAATAAGGACCATTCATGGCAAATCCACAGTTAACAACATTCTCAATAGTCAAATGTTGAAAACTTTTCCTCTAAGATCAGAAGTAAGACAAAGGTACCCACTATCACCACTCCTAGTCAGCATAGTACTAGAAGTCTGAACTAGAGCAATTAGGAAAAACAAAAGAGCATCCAATATCAGAAAGGAAAATATAAAATTGTCTCTGTTTGCAGATATGACCTTATATATAGAAAACCCTAAATAGTCCACCCCAAAACTATTAGGACTAATAAAAAATTTATTTTTTTTATTGCAGGATACAAAATCAACATGTAAAAATCAGTTACATTTCTATATACTAACAATGAACTATTTAAGGAAGAAAGAAAGGAAACAACCTCACAATAGCAGCAAAAACAATAAAACACTTAGAAATAAATTTAAGATGTCGAAAGCTTGTATACTGAAAACAATAAGCCATTGAAGAAAATAATTGAAGATGACATAAACGGAAAGATACCTCATGTTAATTGACTGGAATAGTTAAAATGTTCATACTACTCAAAGCCATCTACAGATTTAATTCAATCCCTATAATACTCCAATGGCATTTTTTTCAGAAACAGAATAAACAACCCTAAGATTCATATGGAACTACAAGAGACCCTGAATAGTCAAAGGGATATGGAGAAAGAACAAAGCCAAAGGCATCAAACTTCCTGGTTCCCTGATTTCAAATTCTTTTACAAAGCTGTAGTAATGAGAACAGTATGGGACAGATATTTAAAAATGTACACATTTACCAATGAACTGGAAGCCCAGAATTAAACCCCTACATATGTGGCCAATAAATTTTTGAAAAGGGAGCCAAAAATATTCAATGAGGAAAGGTTAGTGTCTTCAATGAATGGTGTTGGGAACACTGGACAACCACATGCAAGAGAATTAAACTGAACTCCTATCATACATCATTCCCCAAAATTAATCTGAAATGGATTAAGGACTTAAACATAAGATGTGCAATGATAAAATACCTAGAAGGAAACATAGTGGAAATACTCTTTGAATTTTTGGTCTTGGTGATGGTGTTTTGTGTATGACAACAAAAGACAGGTAACAACAACATAATTAGACACATGAGACTAAATTCAATGTAAAGCTTTTGCACAAGAAGAGAAACAATCAGCAAAATGAAAATGAAACCTATGGTTTGGGGAGAAAATATTCGCAATTTTTTTTTAACCAAAGTATTGGTAAACCATGTATAATTAAGAAGCAATCACATATATTCACAAAACTAAAACTGAAACCCATGAAATTGAATTTAAAAAGTAAATAATTTAATTTTTAAAATATAAGCAAAGGACTTGAATAAATATTTTTCCAAAAGAAGACATACAAATGGCCAAAAAGTAGATGAAAAGGTGCTCAAAATCACGTCAAGAGATGAATGGAAATTAAAGTCACAGTTAGATATACATTTACATTGTCAGAATGGCTGGTATCAAACAGAAAAGTGATAACTAGTACTGGAAAGAATGTGGAGAAAAGGGAACTCATTACTGATGGAAATGCATATTGGTATATTCACTATGAAAAGCAATACAGAGATGTCTTTAAAATTCAAAAATAGAACTACCGTATGCTTCAGTAAGTGCATTTCTGGACTAGAAGTATATCCAGAGGAAATAAAATCATGACCTAAAAGAGGTTTTTGCTCCATGTTCATTGCAACATTATTCATTACAGCCAAGACATGGACACAACCTAAGGGCCAATCAACAAATTAATACATAAAGATAATATCATACACACACACACACACAACACCGGAACATTATTCAGCCTAAAAATAAAAGTAAATTGCTATCTGCTACAACATGAAAGATCCTTGAGGTCATTATGTTAAGTGAAATAAGTCAGACAAATGGAAAGATAAACACTGTATGATCTCACATTTATGCTGGTCCACGGACAAAACATTGAGCAGAAAGCGCCTAGACTAATAAGTGCAGCTCATTTTCTCTGAGACCCGAGGATGTCTGAGACATATCCATAAAGAATATTAAAACTCATCATAAAATGCAAAGATATTTAGCCAAGAATTTAGAGTTTATGGTTTATTGGAAATTGGAGCTGTTGCTACCTTGGTGACCATATTTCATCTCATCTGAGGACTCTCTTCAATGCTCGTTTTATGTCTTTGTTTCACAGAATGTAGATCAGTGGGTTGAGAACTGGGCTTACAAAGGTGTAGAAGACAGCTATTATTTTGGATTCCTCAACAGTCTTCTCTGATGGTGGTCTTACATACATGCAGAAGAGAGTCCCATAAAATGGGTTAAGGCCAGCATGTGGGAACCACAGGTGGAGAATGCCTTGTGCCTTCCCTCTGCTGACTTGATCTTGAGAATGGCAGCAATGATGAAGGCATAAGACACCAGGATGATGGTGAAGGAATTGGAGAGGTTGAAGCCAGCTGATAAGAGCATGGCAAGCTCTTTGACATAACTGTCAGAACAAGAAAGCTTGATGAGTGGTGGGTCAGCACAGTAGAAGTGGTTGATGATATTGGATCTACAGAAGTTCAAGTGGAAGTTCTGGATGGCCTGGAACAGCCTATCTGAGAAACCACAGACATAAGGGGATGTGACAAAGCAAAGGCAGACATGCCTGGACATCTTCATACTGTAGTGCAGAGGGCTGCATATGGCCACTTAGCAGTCATAGGCCATTGCTGCCAGCAAGTAAAACTCAGTGAGGAGTAGTGCTATGAAAAGGTAACACTGTGCAAAGCAGCCAGCAAAGGTGATTGTCTTCCTATCTGACAACAGGTTAGTCAGCATCTGTCGGGTTGCATTCGAGGTGTAGCACAAGTCCACAAAGGCCAGGTTAGTGAGGAAGAAGTACATGGGCATGTGCAGGCGAGAGTCCAGTCTGATTATCAGCACCATGGTTGCCTAGGAGGGTGACAAAGTAAACAACCAGACACAGCACAAAGAACAGAGGCTGGAACTCTGGGTGATCTGTGAGCCCCAGAAGAATGAATTCTGTTATCACACTGTCATTGGTGATGGGCATTCTCTGAGTCTGTGCCTGCATCTGGAACAAATGCAATGAAAGCAGACATGAAGGTGCAAATCGCATTACTGACTAAATGATTTTCCTCTTCCCCTCCAGATACTATCCCAAATAAATACTGCCATAACCCAATGCTGTACTTCTACTGAGTTATTATTTCCATTTTCTCTATACTGCACTACTATCATATTTACCCTAGGTTCACCTGTACCAATGGCTGTACCTACTGATAAGTATACTTATGCCTAAGCCATTATCTAAGCTGTCTATATAACAAATTACTATTGTATTTCTCTCTCTTACCTACAGGCTGTACCTATAGATAACCATAATTATACCCACAGCTCTACCTATCTGTACACCAAATCTGCATATCCCCTACCTCCCTGCACTGTTTTTCCCCTATAAGGCACAGTTTAAAAGCCAGTCATTTCTGAGAATGTCTCAGCCCATTCCTGTCATACATGGGTATGAATTAATCCCTCTCTACTCTTTGCTTCATGCATGCCCTACATACTCTATTTTGAGCACATTATATCCCCATAAAGTATCCCCTTTCTACTCATATATTAGTTCCTCAGTGTCCAGGACAAAGTCTAGTTCATTACTGTACTGTGACTTCTAAGCATACTGAATTGTAAAAAGGAAAAGAAAAAAAATAGTATGAGCACGAAAGAATGAATTATTTGCAAACTTGCACTCATCTCTGTATCCCTACAGAGCTTTTCGTGACATCAGATCCTTAGAAGAGCTAAGGACTTTTTTTAAAGTTAGTGTACAAAGCATTTATTTGAGAAGCTTTTTAATCAAGCAAATTGACAGAATGTTGGTTTCAGAAAGCGTCACGTGGGATACTGGAATCTTCACATTTAACAATTATACAGGAGACTCTAATGAAGATGCTTCTAGAATCACACTTTAAAAAGGCACAGTCATATATGTCAAATAAATGAATAAAGAATTAACAAATCAAATGAATTCTCAGGCAGTATTTTGAGAACAGTCTACAGTAAAGACATAATGTGTTGATAAAGAAAAGAAGTAACTTTGGTGTGGTTAGTATTTAAGTTATTAATCACAATTGTATTTATCCAGCGGTATTACAATCCTGATGGATTTTTAGCTCGTCTTCGCCACTTAACTATCTTGAGTCCACTCCTCCTTTCTCCCCAGATGCTTTTATTTTTGTCTGTTCACTTTTGGTTAATATTTTTCAAAACCTACACAATTCTTGTTTCATTTCTACATTACTTTATTATAAGTTTTAGAAAGATAGTGACAAGTTATTTTGCACCTATATCTCCTTTACCAAGAACATTATGTACTTAGTTAATATTTGCTGAATATGCTAATAATAGTTACTGATAACATACAGTGATACTTAACCAAGATTCACATCATTTTTCTCATTGCAAATGGACATAATAATATCTGTCCTGTCTCCTTCTCATGTCTTTGCAGATGTCAGACTAGATATTCATAAGACAATTATTTCTTAGTACTCAGCATATTGTGTGATTAGGCACTTCAGTTACAAAATGAACAAAACCTTCAAAAACACCTGCCTTTGTGGCACCCACATTCTAGTGAACAGACTGTGCTGTAAGTCCATAGTGTTTCAAATGGAATTTGGAAGACAGGAAGTTCACATTTTAATAATAATACCAACAAAATTCATAAAAGCAACAAATTGAAGGAGAAGGAAAGCAAGCAATAAGGCTCTTTTAAGAAGGGTGTTCTAGGAGGGAAAAAGAACAGAACTACCGCTGAGCCATCACCTCCACTCCTGGGCATATATCCAGAAAAACACCCAAAACACTAATTTGAAAAGATACATGCACCCCAAAGCTCATAGCATCACTGTTTACAGTTGACAAGGTATAGAAACAATCTGAGTGTCCACCTGCAGGTGAGTGAATAAAGAAGATGCAGTGTATATGCAAATGGAATATTACTCAGACATAAAAAAGAACAAAAATTTCCCATTTGTGGCAACATAGATGGACTTGGAAAGCATTATGCTAAGTGAAATAAGTCAAAAAGAGAATGACAAATACTGTATGATATCACTTGTATGTGGAATCTAAAAAATACAACAAACTAGTGAATAAAATGAAAAAGCAGACACAGATATAGAGAACAAATTAGTGGTTACCATTGGGGAGAGGGAAAGGGGGAGGGGAAAGATGGTGTAGAAGAAAACGGTTACTATGGGATTCTACCAAATTATTTGTGAAACTTTTGAAAACTGTAAAGCACTACAGAATTTTAAGAATCTTTCATTCAATAAAAATTATAGTAAAATACATATAACATGAAATTTATATAAAAAAGAAAATATGAAGACACCATATGTGACCTTTCTTTGGAACTTGTATGCATGGGTACAGAGTTCACACAGAGCAGCACAGAAGGTCATAAGTGAGGTGTTTCCTAAAACACAGATGTTTCACTTCATTGAGAATCTGATCCATCTCTACCTATCAGTTTCCTGCCAAAATGTCACAACCTCCACTGGAGAACAGGAGTTGGTGGTTAGTTGCAGCTTCTCTGCAAGAAGTGTTACAAAAAATACTCTGAGAAAAAAGGATATCTGTTTGAATGACAGCAGCAAGGTGGCTCAGGAGAGTCCTCATACTCTTCAGCACCCAGAGAGAGAGGTGGTGGTTACCAGGACAGAAAATAATGGAAAGACAAAGATCAGGATTTTGGAATTTCAAAGTTATAAAGACATAGCAGGAAATTGGATTTGAGATTTCACTTGCAGAAGGTCTCATTTATTACATGTTACTTAATGATTGCCTGTTGGATCTGAAATATCTTTAACTCACAAGCTCAGAAACTTATGTGGGATCCAGATGTAACCAACTGAGGTAAAGCAGTAGTGCTGATAAGTGGAAAGAGGTTAAAAAAAAGATTATAAAGAGTTCATGTTTACAGAGAAGGAAAATCACAGCCGATCTGGCTGCTGGGTCAGGTCAGAGGAAAGATTTGAATATCTTCCTTAGGTGGTTCTTAGATTCCTGTGCTCTGAGGATAAGAAGTCTTATATTTAGGATCAGCTCTGTCTTATGCATGAAGACATGTCCTTATATTTGTGTGGGGTGAACAGAGTGTTTGCCTTTCTTGGTTCTTTTGCTCTAGAAACGGGTCTGTAAAATGTTGTCCAGAGAGAGCAATAGAATTTCAATAAGTTTTTTGTCCAGAAAATTAGTTGCAGTTCAAACTCTGATACTGAAAACAGAAAGGATTGCTTGTACATATTTTGAGCAAACAAGGTACAAATTTGTGGGCATCAGTTTGAGACTTTAATAAAATCTCCTCTTGACTGAAACTAAAGTAGAAACACAAAGACTTACTTCTGGTTCTAATAGGCACCTATTTTCTCAAACTCTGATTGAGGGAGTTCATTAATGCCTCTCCAAGCCCACAAAGGCAACAATATTTCTAGTAGGATATGGGGGGCAGGGAACTGCCCTTAAAGCAGATCTCAGAAGGACTGGAGAGCAGCAGGAATGAGTGTGGCATTGGGAATCACTTTTTTCAGAATTAATTGGAACACTTGGGGATCAGAAAGCAAATTGCAAGCCTCAGTCATATTCTCCATAATTTCAAATTACTGTTTACCCTAAGAGTTTTATGGGAACCACACAAAGAATTTCAACTTGAAATTCTGATGATCGTCTGAGTTTTTATGTTTTTCTTTTATACTGAAACTGTCTCCTCTCTAAAATCCAGAGCTTTTATCAGAGTCCTCCTTGATGGGCATCGCTGTCTGGGACAGGATCAAGCATAGGCAGAAATAGACAAGGTAATTGGCAAACACCTTTTATGCAGGTAATTTAGTTGATTTCTCAAAAAAAAAAAACCAACAGATATGGACTTATTCTGAAGTCTTAGCTAAAGAAGTAGAAGTGCCACTCCAGGAACAGTGATGTCTAACTCACCCTGCCATGTGGCTGTTGAGTGGCAGGGTGGGATTTGAATGCCTGCCTTCACATACCAAGTTGAAACATTTTTAAATACTGAATGCAAGTATCTGTCTGTCTACATTCATACCTAAATAAATTGTTCTTTGAGAATGAAAGTTAAGACAGGAAATTCTCAGACAAGTGAAAACAGAGAAACTTTCACTGAAAGAATTGATTAAGGGTATTCATTTCACAGAAGAAAACAAAATCATGAATGAAGGGTAGAAATCCTGAAAGAACAATGAGACTCTGGAAAAGGTCACTAAAGTTAAAGGAACATTGATATTGAACAAATAGGATCAAACCCAATTATCATTGTTATCATATGTAACACATATAATAATATTTAAGATTCATCATTAAATGATAATTTATTATTCTATGCCTGCAAATGAAAGCATATGTTAGAAGCAGGATGTAGCCAGACTTAAATAGTCTAAGTTTCTTTTATTGTATCATAGCAAAGTAGACTTACTGATCAATGGAGACTTCATTAAGGCAAGTAGGTGTATTAAGACTTAAGGGAATTTATTAAAAATTGAGTATGGAATGTGTAATAATCAAAGAAGAATTAAAAAGAAAAAGAATTTTGAAAATACAACTGAATTCTTAGTCAGTAAAGGGAAAGGCAGAGGGAAAATTTTCTTAAAGCACAAAAAACCTGTTAGAAAGTATTCTGAAGTATCAATATTCACAATAAAATAAGAAATTTGGTGATTAAAAAGACTCAGGACTTGAAAATAAGACTAATGTGATAAGTGAAAAAGTCAGACAAAGACAAACACTGTATGTTGTCACTTATCTGTGGAATCCATAATATGAAACAAAACAAGTGAGTGATTATAACAAAAAAGAAACAGACTCACAGATACAGAGAACAAACTAGTGGTTACCAGTGGGGTAGGGAAAGGGCAAAGGGCCAAGATGGGGTAGGAAATTAAGAGATGCAAATGACAATATATATAGTAAATACGTTATGAGGGTATATGTACAGCACAGGGAATGCAGCCAATACATTATAATAACTATAAATGGAAAATAACCTTTAAAAATTGGAAGTCACTCTAAATCCAGAACTCTCTATAATATCTAAATCAACTATACTTCAATACGAAAAAGGGAGAAATACATACAATAGGTGTTAAGTAGCTAAAAATGATAAAAAAAATTAATACTGCTTATGATAAATGCACATCAGACAGAACCGGCTTTTAGAGAATAAGTATCAGAGATGGGATGAAAACTATAAATAGTAAAAGGAATACTATGAGATTATTACTCGACATGGTCTAATTTTAACCTCAAGTTTTCCCAAAAAAAAATTGCAGAAAGAAATAAAGTCCACAAACAACTCTCTCAGTTGTATGTACAAAACAAATACTCGGAGAGATAAGACCTGGAAAAAGCAGAAAATTCAACTAGATTGACTACTAGATCCCTGCTCTGCTCAGCTCCCATCTTTTCTGTGAGATTTTTGGCACCGGAGGCTTCCCTGCCTTGTGTGCCTGAGGAGGAGACGCCAAAGAGAGCAGTGGGGCCCATGACTGGAGAGGTGTGCAGTATCTGGAACAAAAGCAGTTTTCAATGAAGACATGACAGTGATCAGATATGCTTGAACGAGTGGTCTTTATGGCATTTTCTATTTTGGGGTCCATGCTGGTAATAGTTTATGATGAAAAAAATGAAACCACAAAACCAGTTTCTTTATATATTGGTCAAAAAAATTAAAAGAAATAATAAAAAAAATTGAAGGAAATCAGACATTTCCATCAAAAAGCTTTATGAATGAAGATTCTATTGGGCCAGTGCTAACATGGAAAGATAGTTCTTAGAGTAATGATCTGAGATCCCCAAAGATCTTCATTGATATATAATTTGAACAGAAGGGCAACCCAACCAAATAATCAAGCAAAAACCTCTCATGCTATGGTTAACAAGTTTCTGGAAAATAGTTTGGAAATCATTAACCCCCCAAATTCTAACAAACTGTCATTGCTGTAGCATAGTCTTTTACTTATGTCTTTTATAACTTTGTACCTGCATGACTACTGTGTATAAAATTATCTGTCCTTTATTGACTATTGACTTTTAGAGCAATAACAATGCTATCTAGTCTTGTCTTTGACTTTCTACATGTGTTTTTTTTTTAAATAGAATGAGCCAATGCTGTGAACATGAGCTAATATTTTGACACTTTCTTCCATGTCTCACAGGCAAATTACAGGAGACAAAAACAAACTCCATGACAGATACTGATTTGTTATTTTAAATGCTCACTAATTGGTAGAGAACATTGATATGTTCGATACCTGTGACCAAATGTCTATGCTACTGGGCAAACAATTTCTTTTGAATCACTTTCCTTACTGTGTTTTTAACTTCTTTGTTTCAAAAACTATAGATCAAAGGACTTAACATGGGGCTCACAAAAATATAAAAGACAGCTACAATTTCCCCCTGTTCTACAGATGCCTCAGAAGGGGGCCTCAGGTGCATGCTGAACAGTGTCCCATAAAAGATAGTGACAGTGGTCAGAAGGGACCCGCAGGTCGAGAAGGCCTTGTGTCTCCCCTATGCTGAGCAGATGCGCAGGATGGCTGAGAAGATGAAGATGTAGGAGACGAGGATGATGGTGAAAGAACAGGTGAGGTTGGCACCAGCCACCATGAACATGGCAGTCTCTTTGACGTAAGTGTCTGAGCAGGCCAGGACCATGAGAGGTGGGTCTGCACAGTAAAAGTGGTTGATTGCATTGAGTCCACAGAAGGAGAGGTGGAGCAGCAGGATGTCTATGCCAGACCCTTTGCAAATCCATAAATATAATTAGCAGCAACAAGAGAGAGGCAGACATGTCAGGACACTTTGTTTCCATATGACAAGGGTTTGCAGATGGCCATGTAGCGGCCATAAGCCATCACTGCGAACATGTAATAATCTGTGATCACCAGGGCAATGAAAAAGTGGAACTGTATAAAGCAACCTAGCAAGGAAATGGGTCTTCTCTTGGACAAGAGATTAAGCAGCATCTGAGGAGTGACATTGGTGACATAACAGAGATCTACAAAGGAGAGGTGACTGATGAAGAAGTACATTGGAGTGTGAAGTTTTGAGTCAGTTCTGATTAAGAAAATCATGCTCAAACAGCCTAAATGTCCATCAACAGGTGACTGGATAAAGAAGATGTGGTATATTTATACAATGGAATACTATTCAGCTATAAAAACCGACAACATAATACCATTTGCAGCAACATGGATGCTCCTGGAGAATGTCATTCTAAGTGAAGTAAGCCAGAAAGAGAAAGAAAAATACCATATGGGATCACTCATATGTGGAATCTAAAAGCAAAAACACAAACAAACAAAAACAAAGCATAAATACAGGACAGAAATTGAGTCATAGACAGAGAATACAGATTTATGGTTACCAGGGGGGTGGAGGGTGGGAAGGGATAGACTGGGATTTCAAAATTGTAGAATAGATAAACAAGATTACACTGTATAGCACAGGGAAATATACACAAAATTTTATGAAAATTCACAGGGAAAAAATGTGGCAATGAGTGTGTATATGTCCATGTATGACTGAAAAATTGTGCTGAACACTGGAATTTGACACAACATTGTAAAATGATTATAAATCAATAAAAAATGTTTAAAAAATTAAAAAAAAAGAAAATCATGCTCACATTGCTGATTACCATGATGAGGTAGATGACTAGGAACCCTGCAAGAAGGACAGGCTGCAGCTCCACCCAGTCTGTCAGTCCCAGGATAATAAACTCAGTCCCCACTGTGTAGTTTGTCCTTACCATTATGCTTGCTCAACTTCAAATGATGCCTAAAGTAAAGGAAATAAAAATGCATTTGTCTTTGGTCATTTTTCCATTACCCACATCATGTCATTAGATACTTACTCTTCTCTCCAACTTGTAAATGTGTGTAACACAAAGAAATAGCATAGCAAGTATGAGACTGATGTTTCAGGTACCTAAACTAATAGAGTTCTCTTGTGTATAGGCAGTCACACTCCCAAACCCTGTTTTGAAAGTCTTTTCATACTTGAAAATCTTGTATTATTTCCTGATTTAGTTTTCATAAATTATTTACTTATACTTCCCTTAAACATTACTTTTCTTTGAAATTAGGATCATTTGTTTCCTATTATATCTTTTTTATTATATTATATTATTATATTACAGTGTATTAATTTCTGGTGTACAGCATGGTGATCCCATTATACATATATATTTATTTACATTCTTTTTTGTATTGTTTTTCCCTACAGGCTATTACAAGGTATTGATTATAGTTCCCTGTACTATCAGTATGCCTTTTGATGTGATATCAAAGCATCAGTCATATGTTTTCACAGCTACATGGACTCAAGGAAGTAGCACTGATAAATGACACGGATCCTTCTAGAACTGGACTCTGTCCACCAGCCCTTCTATACTCACGATCATTTTCAGGATGATCCCTCACCCCAAAATGCATGTCCATTTCCCCTGCTCTTGTCTGTATCAATTGGCCCACATATCACCAAAGCTTTAGACTCAGCTCAGGATATCTGAGCCTTTGTAAAATATAGCCAGTTATTGGGGGCATGAGTGTGTTCATGGGGCATGAAAGTAAATCCATGCTCTTTGTGTAGAAACAGATAAACACACCGCACATAAACCATATGCCTGTGGCACTTAACACCACACATAACAGTGATAGTAAATACTCAAGCTGGGAGAGGTTAGGGGAAAAATAAAATATAAAAAGACACCCTGGATGGGGAGGAGACAATCATCAGAAGAATAGCAGAATTTAGATTAAGATGTTTGATAATTCATCAGAATATGTTTCAGGCCATAATTTTATTTTTGTTCATTAAAATATTTATTTCTGGAGTGTAAAGTGTATTTTAACAATGACTAATCCTACCTGTGAAAGAAGAGTGATTTCCAGTGACAGCGTGGCTGGAAGGACCAGAGGAGTTTATAGCAAAATTGTCATAGAGGGACCAGCTCCCTGTGGTGCAATTACTTCCAGCAGACAGTCATTCAGACTATACACAACCACCACTGTTTTATTCTTTTTAAATTATAACCTGATTGAGAACATGATTTTTTTGCCACTCCTCAAGACATCATCAAGACATCAAATCTCCTGAAACTGAAGCAATGGGATTCATTATTTATTTTAATTTATGCCTGAGTGCCTCAATATTTGGAGACTTGACTTGGGGGAACTATTAAGTTATCTTGTTTACAAAGGATAAAATAGAGCATGGTGTGCAGAGTAAGTTTGGAGTCTAGAAAGCTGTTGGAGATCAATCGAGTATTGTTGAACTTAGACTGGTTATTTCCTGATTTTATTTTATTTTTTAATAGGTATTATATTGCACAGCAATGGAGACATTGTGGGTATTCAGATAATATAAATGTGCTGGTGATTCTTCCTTTGTCAGCCTGCCCCACCCAGACCCGCTGTCTTGTCTCCAGCTGATTTTTGCCAGTGGGAGAAACCAGCAGCACGTCAGAGGTGGGAGGAAGAGAACAGTAGCCCAACTGCCCTTTCCTTTTCTCCCAGTTTCACAGAGAAGGCACTGGAGTAGCTGCATCCTTCCAAGCAATCTCCTGCTGGGGTGTGTGTTGAGAAGAAGGTGGCCAGGGCTCTTCCTGGTTCTGGTCCTCACTGGACTCCAGACAGTTGTCCCTGCCAGGACCACATCAGTGCTACGATGGAAATTGCCTGCTGCAATCAGCCTCCAGATGCCTAAGTCTTTGACTAATTTCTTTAACATTTCTTTCACTGATTCTCTGTCTTTTCCTTAAATTCCCTTCAGTTAAACTGTCTGAGTAGCATTTTGTTTTATTCCATGTCCCTTATTCAGGTGAGAGTGGTACATGGTACTTATTCAATAAATATTACATTGGAAGTTGGAGCAGTAATAGTCATTATTGTAATAATAATTACTCCTCTTGTTAAAGTTTGAGATATCCCTGGCTTCATCATTGTCGGATGTTAAAGGGGTCATTGAATCACCCTCCTTCTGGCTTCTGATTTGGTGGAATACTACACAGGGGGGTCAGATATTAATATTACTGGCAACATCACAGGTAAAATCGGTTTCAGAATGTGGCTTAGACATGCTTTCCTGACCCTCTCCTCTGGTTGGAAGTCACCTGGGCACAGCAGATCTGTGAGACAACTCTTGCTCCCTCCTTCCCTTTCCAGAGCCATGACATATCAGCACATCTGATTGAGATGAGACACACATGTCAGTCACATAGAGAAGAGGATGTCTTGTACTGACAGCCAGGCAGCTGCAAATGATGCTTTTCATCATCTCACCAACCTCCACCCTACCACAGCAAGCCTGTGGGGGTCGATGGAGAGAAATCAGAAATGTCCTTCAGTCTCTTTTCCTCCAAAGTCATTTAAAAACCTCTGCCTCAATCCTTGTTATTGCAGTTGGCACCCCCGTTCACCTGTATGCATCCCAGAAGTCTCCGTCATCCTTGATTTCCTCCTCCCACTTCCTCCCAAAGCCAGATATCACCTCCTTGACTTTTTAAATGCCTTAAGAGTCAAATTTTCCCACATGAGAAAGAAGAAGGAGAAGGATGGGGAGGAGCAGGAGAAGATGGAAGATTACGAGGTGGAGAAGGAGGAGAGAAGAAGGAAGGAATTCCTGCAATTAACCTTAGAGGAGTTTGCAACATTACTTTGACAGTTATTAGGAGATCTCCTTTCTTAAAAGCTAATCAACTTTTATTAATTCATTTCTTAAATAAATATTTCAACTTTAAGGAAGTGCCATGACCTGGAATTGAAAGATGCAAGAAAAGCAAGTAACAGCTCTGCCCACTTTTTATCTCATCCACTGCCAGCACACTGTCAGCCTAGTACCAGTCCTTTGTGCCTAGATGTATAGAAATAATAATATATTTTATAATATATATTATATAATGCATACATTTGTACATAAGTATATGTCTATGTAATGAATATATGTATATATATTCCTAAATTTTGAGAAATCTGAAACATAACTTACTATTAAACATCTAAACCCCTATGGTTTGGGGTGATTTCAGAGCCAGCCCAGAAATACATAAGACAGCAGTATTTGATTTGAAACCTAGCTCTGTGTTCTAGGAAAAATTGATTTAATTTCTCTGATATTCAGGTCTTTAATCTGTAAGAAATACTTTACAATATCTGTATCACAAGGACATTGCAAATGTTCAAAAACTTTGCCTTTCCTTGGCAATGAATGCGTACAACCATTTCTCAGTACTTAGCACACTCGTGGCTGCTATCTGATAAGCACTCAGCAGAGGATACCAGCTGTCATGCTAAGAGGGTTGCAAATAATACAAGCTCCATTGCCAGATAGGGTAAAGAAAATGTGAAAATGTAGCTTGAAAATCTGGAAGTGCTCTTCTCTTCCACAGGAGTCCAATCCAGCTGAGCAGATAGACGGTAAAACAAGTTTTTAGTGTGTGTTTTTTTATTAGTGAATCAACTATAAAACCAATTAGTTCTATTTGTTCAACCTGAATTTAGGAAAATCCAGAGATAATGGAGACTACCAAGGGCATGTATCCAAGATTATAAGGCTGAAGATGGCTGTAAAAGCATCTGCAAAACAATCTCAACATGTCAAGTATCATAAGATTAGTGAGCAAATTTGAATTTCTGTAATGAACCAAATATGTCACTTTAATGAGGAAACATAATTTCTTAACTACCTGTTGAAACATAATTTCTTCTAACCAACATATTTAATGAAGAATTTGACAGTGGCCTGTATTTAGGCCCAAGTGTTATAAACTATGAATAAATTATAATATTATAGGAGAACTTTCATCCATTTCAAGTTCTTTATTTTGTTATTCTGAAAATAGTTTTTGTCCAGTAGGTTTTTTGAAACATGGCTTTTTTTTTTCCCCTAACCTGCAAGATCTTTGCCCAAGAGCTTTTGTTTCTTCCTTGCAAGTTTATGGGAACTAGTGTATAAAAATTATGTATATTTCACTCATCTTTTCAGAAAAAAATGTTAATGGCCCAAAATCTTTAATTATATTACCTGGGGCCTTACGTCAAGGTGTAATTACATACATGAAATTGTGAAGTGTGGTTTTCTTTTAAAGAGCAGCTTTGGACTTAGTCAATAATTTAAATAAACTCTTTTGGTGGATCCTTCCCTTCAAGGCAATGGCCAGCCCTTCATAGTCTCATCTTTTTTCTCTCGTATGACTGAGGAGGCCTCCCAGCACCGGAAAGGGAAGCTTTGATCTGCACTCATTACCTTCCTGCTTCTCTCTGGTCTGTCTTGGTCTCTGATGTGGATGGTTACTGTTTACTCTGCTGCTGGCCACCAGGACCAGTGCAATTTGAGGTCACTATTCTGTCTAGGCTGGACAGGGCCTGCTGACCCTCCCTACTGACCCGGCTGCATCTTGGCTCTTCAGGGAATTACAGGCCTGCTTAGGTCTGCTCTGTCTATGTCATGAATCCTGGCTCAGGACGTCTGCTGTGGGTTCTCAGCTTCACTGGTGCACCTGTCCCAGTCATTCCATTTAGCTTTTTGCCTATTCCTCTATTAGGAAGATGTGGAATTTTGGAAACCTGGGTGCTGTTTATGTCCCATGGAAATGAGAAACTGTCAGAGCATTAACCCAAGTCCATGTGTGGATGAACTGCTGTGTGAACCCAAGGTTTACTCTGCTGTGGCCGCCCACCAGACTGACTCAGGGCCTCGCCTCCAGTGAGTAGTGTGGGACAGCCAGGCTCAGAGAGCTCTCCTAAGGCTTTAAATCACTTTTTAAAATGGATTATTAGTATATCTATGCCCAAAGGCAAGACTTACTACTGTTTATTTTTTTCTGTAATAACCTACATTTTTTATGTGAGTAGTGAATGGTAGATGAAGTTAGAGAGAGAAAGATTGGCTTAATCATAAGGAAGTTATAATATTATTGCATTATTTTTCTTATTTATAGTAGCATTATTATACGTCTGGTCAGAAATACTAGGACTTGATTCTGATTTCAAGTACTAATATAGATAAGGCCAAAAGAAGAATACTGTGTGAGTTAATATATATCAGGAGTCATGAATTAAAATATCTTTGTATAAGTGGTCTATGCTAATGTCTACTTGAATTAATTTCATTTAAACTGATCTTTCAGTTGGATCTGAGGGTCTAAAAACTGATTCTCTGTGTTCTAATTCACAAGATGAAATGTTCTTAGATTACTTGTGAAAATGGGATAATGTACTGTTCACATGAAAGTCCATGAATTCACAATTTTCTGCCTAGCATCACTATTTTTTTATTCAGTAACTCTTCTTTAAAGATTAAATGTGCACTCAAAATGTTAACAGATTGCTATTGGGGATAGCAGATGAAATTGGCATTAATTTTGTCCTTAGACAATTACTGTCCTTAAAAGAAATAGAACAGTTATGAAGGAAGCATGGACCACAAGAGAGGCAGAGACAACAGTGGGCACTCAGACAAGGGAAATATTACCCCAGCTGAGGATAAGTTACGCAGACACATGGCAGAGACCTTTTAGTATAAAGAGAGGAATAGCTTTTTATCTGCCCAAGAAATACTTTCAGTATCAAAATCAGTACGATGTGTTTTTGCATTTTCTAAAAGACACTGTTTACATCTAATGATTCACCTGTAAATTAAGATCCAGTTCATTAAGATGTGACTTTCGTCAGCACCTCTGAAAGGAGTTCTAATGACGTCCCATGGGTGATTTCTTGATGAATGCTTCAGGGCTGGATCCCATTCAGATATAAACCCTCCTGTTTGGGGACCTTCATGGAGGCCAGGAAATCACTGTTCTCCACAGGCAAGTCTGACCATTCTGAAAATCAAGAACTCATAAGAAATACTGCTTGTTTTCTTACTGTTTCTTCTTTGGAACACATAATGGAATTATTAGTGACTATAAGATTGCCAGGTTGAGACCAAACAGGAGGCAGACAAAGTCCAGACTCCTTCTGCCAAAGACAGCAGGTGACTTGTGATGTACCAGGAGGTCAGGCAGTTCTTACCACCACTCCAGACCTTAGTTATAGATGAATTTTCCAACACAGCTAAGATGAAGAGCAGGCTTAGATGTGGAGCTTTAGCTAATTTGGGGAATTTTAAAGGTATATTACTCTTTTACCTTGTTTTCCTTCTCCAAGCCTATAACCTTAAAATTTGCTACAAGAAAATATACTCCCACTCCATATGCCTTCAATGATTTCAGACACTTACTTTTAAGAGAAAAATTTAAAGGGATTTGGATGAATGTAAGGCTAAAGATGAGAAGGAAAAAATATGTGAACACCTTTCCTACCTCAACAGGAAAGGCTTCTGTTAGGTTTTTTCAATTCACTGTTACAATGAAAAGTGACAGCATTGTTTCCTCCATAAAAATCAAAGCAGATTTGCATTGTCTTGTGTAGTAACTCAGTCTCCACTGGTAACATCAGGGGAGTAAGAAATCTACATACCAGGAAAACTCAGGTGATGCGAGTGGAAAAGTGTGCATTACTCGTTCCATCCATTCATTCAACTGATGGATACTGCTCATTGACGATTCAGACATTTGCCCAAATTCTGGGGATATGGCCCAAAGAAAGTCTCTAACATTTTAAACGTGGGAGGGGCTGACAAAACATGAAACTAAACTTATTTATGTAAGTAAATAATAACTTCAGAAGTGATCAATTGTATGAGAAAAAATAGATCGCAGTTCATGGTGAAAGCTATATGAAACGGAGTCGCTTAGACAAGCAGTCAAGCTAGCCTTTCAGAGGAGGTGTCATTAGAAGAGAAACCTAAATGAAGTGATGGAATGAGTCACCTACAGGTCTGAGGGGAGAACACTTTAGGCAGAGGGACCAGTGTGTGCACAGGCCCTGAGGCAGGAATGTGCTCAGCATGTTTAAGGAACACCAAGAAGTCACTGTGGCAGGAAAAAAAGGACTGAAGGGAACGTGGTGGAAGTGTTTGGAGTTATGGAAGAGATCACATAAGTCCTTGTGGATTCTGGTATGAAGTGAAGATTTTAGCCCAAGTGTGATTGAACGTTAGTGAACCACTTTAGGTCACTAACAGGATGCTATTTATGTTTATAACAAGATCAGTGGCTTGTGTTGGTGGATAGAAAGTTTCAAGCTGGAAGGAGAAAAATCATTAACAGTAGCTTTGGCAAGAGATAACTTCATCTTAGACCTGACTGGTAGTGGAGGAGATGCTGACTAGCTGTTCTAAGATTCAGTAGGCAATGTGCTGAAGTAGAGCAGAGATTTCCTGCTAGTTTAGATGGAAGGTGGGATGTCAAAGGTATGAGGTTAAGTGAAATAGGAATATTAAATATACAATACAATCAATATTAAACATATAATACAAAATAAATTGGGATTTTGTGGGACACAAAGAGATTAGTGAGATCATAAGTAGTACTGAGGGAAGAAAAATGCAGACTATCAATTGTTGGTTTGAAACAAAGGTGATAGGATGAAGAGAAATTCAAAGGACCCAAGAGGTTGATTGCTGTTGGAGAATAAGTAAGAAATTAGGAAGAAACTGAATCTGAATAAATATACAACGAGGGTTTCAAGGAGTATATGCCACTCCAGTTACAGCAGGTGTGCCTGCACTGGCAATGATAGAACCAATCTCCAGAAAGTCAGTTACCCCCTCCACTCCCTCCCTGATGGAGCACTGATGTCATGATCAGACACGGGCAGCAGTTATGTTTGAGCATCCAAGGTTCTGATTCCAAATAGGGACATGAAAGAGCCAACTCAGATTCAGACGTGTTGGTGTTGCAAAGCAACCAGCACAGGTGGCACATGGACTTCAAAGGTAAGGTGGGTGTTGCAAAGCAGCCAGCACAGGTGGTACATGGACTTCAAAGTATGTTTATCAAATATATTGTCCCATTTAAGCAGCACCACCGACCACGGGAGGCACCTGCTGAAACTCCTCCATCTCTGAAGGAGGTAACAAGTTATTGAAACCTCTCTTTTCAAAACCAGTTTTTTAGGGTGCTGATTCATTTTTATCTATTCTTGAATTGCACACAATTCATTTCTCTTTTTTACATGTGAAAAAGCATTCTTCTCTTAATAGAGAATATGAAAATGAAACTATTTCCCCGGCACAATGGCCCCGACGCCACCGAGTTTGTTCTGCTGGGACTGACAACTTACCAAGACCTGCAGCCCATCTTCTGTGTGGTCTTCCTCCTGAGTTACCTCATCACCCTAGTCAGGAACCTTGGGGTGATTTTATTAATCAGATTCACTCCCAGCTGCAAACCCCCATGTGCTTTTTCCTCACCCACTTAGCGTGTGTAGATATGTTTTATTCTCCGAATGTCTCTCCTCAGATGCTTGCGCACTTCTTATCTGAGAAGAAGACCATTTCCTATGCGGGATGTCTGGCCCAATGTTATGTTTTTGTGACCCTGCTCCTTACTGAGTATTACATGCCTGGTGCCATGGCCTATGACAGGTACGTGGCCATCTGCAGTCCCCTGCATTACAACAGCAGAATGTCCAGGCCACTCTGCATCTGCCTGGTCACCCTCCCCTACCTCTGGGGGTCCATGGTGGCCACAATGCAGGTGATACTGACCTCTCACTTGTCCTTTTGTGGATCCAACATCATCAACGATTTCTACTGTGCAGACCCAGACCTCTTAATGTTGACGTGTTCTAACACTTATGTAAAGCAAACTGCCCTGTTTGTGTCCACTGGGATTAACCTCACAGTTTCCCTTCTCATAATCCTCATCCCCTATGTTTTCATTTTCATCACCATCATGAGGATCCATTCCAGTGAAGGGCAGTGCAAAGCCTTCTCCACCTGTGGCTCCCACCTGACAGCTGTCTGTATGTTCTACGAGTCCCTGTTCTGCATGTGTATCTGAGACCAGCAAATGAGCAATCTGTTGAACAAGGGAAAATTATCTCAGTGTTTTGTATTTTTGTGAATCCCATGCTGAATCCATTTATCTACAGCCTGAGAAACAAGGATGTGAAACAGGCTTTGAGAAGGGTATATATGAGAAACCTTGGTACGATGGGGAAAAGCTCTATTTTGCCAGTTTCCCAATAAAAGAAGAAAGAATCCCCCCAAACAATCCAA
Organism: Vicugna pacos; assembly: GCF_048564905.1. Taxonomy (NCBI): domain Eukaryota; kingdom Metazoa; phylum Chordata; class Mammalia; order Artiodactyla; family Camelidae; genus Vicugna; species Vicugna pacos. The sequence goes on from NW_027328740.1 coordinate 54,907,241, forward strand.
AAGTATCCCTTGTTGGTTCTAACAACATTGGGATGCAACTCTCTGGAACAGCAATCATAGTTTATATGCATGCAGAGCTTGGGGTCGAGTGAGAGTCTATGGAAACAGAATGGCAAAGATGTGTGGAAATGACAGTGGGCAGGAATCAAGACAGCAGAAATCAGTTGTCTATGATTCAGTCAGTTCACAGTTTTAGCGTCACACAGGAACTCATTTCCACTTGGTTAATTAGCAGAGAAGTTCTCCCTTTCACTTCCTAGGTCACCAACATGGAGCATCCCTGAGCTGCTCACCAGCAAAGTGATGTGCATTGTAGTAAATTTCCTCAAGAACCTGATTTTCTTCCCTGGTAAATCTTATGTATATTCCTTAAAGAAATCTGATTATCTTCTCAGAAAAATCTCATTTCTCTAATTTTCTGTGTTTGCTCTGAATAAATATTTGATGAATTTTTATGTCTACTTTGCTTGAATGGAGACCCATATATGTTTATTCTTTCAATCAAAAACCTGATGTTTTACATTTTAATGACCCAATGATTCATTTAATTTCCTTTAAACAAAACAGACACCCTTATTAAAACACCCTGATTTAGAATTTTCATTTCTTAAATAAGATATTTATATCATCTTGTCCCTACAATATTAACAATTGTTTCTGCCACAGTTTTACACATCTCTTTTCAGGTCACATCTTGCCACAAACAATTTTAAAATAACATCTAGTTTAATATGCATGAAATTTGGTTTTAGTGTTTTGCAACTAAATTGTAGCATAAGCATATTTCAGGCTGCTTGATACTCTTTGGAACTGACCTTTATTTAAAAACTTAATGTAACAACACTGACATGACATATATAGTTCACCACCTCCTTTTAATAATTAGGGAGTTTTTACTTTTCCCTCTTTAGGAAAATCTTTACACCTGTAATTTATTGCTTCTGATCAGTTATTATATTAAGATAGATTTCCACCATTGTATTCATCGTTGCTTTATATTTCTCTCATTTTGAATGCAGTGATATAAGAAAGCAACACCAGCCAATGAATACTCTAGTTTCCCCACATCCTTAGTGGCCTTGGGAGTCTCATTTGATTGCGTGCATGCGTAAATATTGTAGATATAAATGCAATGCAGAAAGCATTCATGCATCAAATACAATTTGTTGGAACTCAACTTTTACTTATTTCAATTTTTCTCAATTTCATAGTGTGCTAGCTACAATGATAGTGATATTTAATCTCAAGAAGAAAAGAGCCTTTATCCAGAGGAAATTTCTCTTGAGAAGTAAACTTCTGAATGAAAGAAAAATTGGGGTTCCAGCTTAAAACATTGTAGGTAGAGAAATTGACAGTCAGTGGCCCTCATCACTCACTCCTAACAGACACATAAGGATAGCTCTGATTATCTCTGAAGATCTCAGCCTATCCAGAAGTACAATATATTTAAAGGGAAAAGTAATAGAAGCTTGATTTAGAAAGACCCTGAGTGACCATCCAGTTAAAAAATTTTACAGAACATATTTGCGTCCCTGCTTTTTTTCCTATTTTCATATTCCAATTCTAACATTAATAAATAAATATTCTTTAATTTTGTATCTTGGGATATGGATAGTTTGTTGGTTGTTTTTTCTTTTTAAATTTCTTTTTATCCCCTTTTATTAGTGGGGGAGGTAAGTAGGTTATTTATTCATTTATTTTAATGGAGGTATTGGAGATTGAACCCAGACCTAGTGCATGCTACTCATGCACTCTACTACTGAGCTATACTCTCTCCCCCTTGATGAGTTTGGAAATATGTACTTTTTGTTTTTGTGCTTATAAAACAATAATTGTTTATCCTGGGAAATGGGTGCATAAGACATAAAGAACAAGTTTTAATTTTTGCTTAACCCTAGTATTTTATAAAATTATCATAATGTGTATATTGAAGTACCCTTCTTTTTCATAAAAATACATATAAAATGATTTGTCCTTTTTTAAATTGGGAACTTCTTTGTTTTAATGGCTGTATACATTCTAGTGCAAAATATGTCACATAATATTTAAACTCTCCTCTAAGATCACAGCCAGCACAACCTTCCAGGGGTTCTAGTTACATACAGCAGGACTCAGTTCTATTTGCATGTCTGTGCTTAATTGTGTATTAAATGTAGGCAGGCCTCACTTTGAATATGCCGTGGTCAAAGAGTTCCATGCAAAGCAAAGACAGATTTCCAGGTTCCACCAGTTTCATTTATAGGAGATCACAGGGAGTGAGGGCTGCCTGCATTAACATGTCAGTGGTTCCCTTTTTCTCAACTATAAAACTGACATTATGATGAAAATCTTCACCTAAGTTTCTTACTATTCCTTCAGCACATGCTGAAAAGTAGACTGAGTAAAAGTGTTCATTTCTAAGGCACCTAAAAACATGTCAAATTAATTTCTAGAAAAAATTATGTATTATTATTTTTCCTGACATCATCAATGTACAAAAAAGTGCCAGTCTTTGAACTCTCTTAAATATAACACACAAAGCAGTATTTAATTCATATTTTTATTACCAAGAGTTTTACTCACTCATTTTAACATTTTAAAATTTTTATCAATTTTCTATTCATAGCCTTCAACATGTTGTTATTTGAATGATTTCTATGAACTTATATTTTGGTACTGTCTCCACTTTGTTTTACTTGTAGCAAATCCTTTTGTCAACTTGTTGGGTGCTGCTTAATTTTAAATTGTTTTATGATCAAATTCAAGTGACTTCTATTGTGAATTTCTTGCACTGCTATTAAGCTGAGAGATATCCTTTCAGATTGCTGAAATATTTCAGTTATTTCACTTCTGATCAGCACGGAATTTTTTCAGTGACTAACTCAAAGTTGAGGGTATGCAGGGTATGTCAGTTCTTTAGAGGGGCAGTGGTTGGCAAAAGGAAATTCCAGTAAAAATAGGAGTCTGTATTTAGATATCTTTGTTGGAAAACTATGTTACATTATGGACACTGGGATGGTGCAAAAATATGTTTTTAGAAATGTTGATAATTAAACAGCATTAATGCCCCTAGGTTACATGATTTCCTCCTCATTTATAGGCCACCATCTTTCTGGCAAAAAAAAATTAAGTCACTTGTACATTTCATCCCTAAGCTGCCCTCCCTGAAGCCCCCATTCTATACATCTACTCTTTGTGTCTGGGGACTGAACTATAGCGATACTATTGTTTTAAGTTTTGAAAATTTTTTATTGGCATGTAGTTAATTTACAATGTTAGTTTCAGGTCTACAGCAAAGTGATTCAGTTATGCATGTGCATTTTCTTTTCAGATGTTCTTCCATTATATGTTATTATAAGAAATTGAATACAGTTCCCTGTGTTATGCAGTAGGTCTATAGCAATATTTCAAATAATAAAATACATTTGAACATTTTCCAGTAATTTACAGTAAATATTTATCTTCTGTATGACAATATTCAATTGTTTGTTTTTATGTATATGTATGCATATAGCTCATAAATTGAACCCCTATATACATAATTTCTGGGTTGAAAATATTGGATAGCTAGAAATATTTGGTTTGTATTCTCCTGAGATAAATTTGAAAGGGAAAAATAATGAATATGGAATTTCTCTACTAGGAATTAAAGTGTGTATTAAATCCACATAAATTACAAGAATTTAACTTAAAATACTTATAGATTGGTCAAAGAAGAAATAAAAAGATTCATTTATTGTACAGAGAAGATAACATCATATATTAGTGGGAAAATAAAGCATTGCTTAGTAAACAGCAGTGGGAAATGGGGTAAAATGTAAGAAAAAGTTTATATGTAATATTACAACATACAACAACATTGTATCTCAAATATTCAAGATACTTCTGTAAAATATGGCTGTGAAAATATTTAAATAATGTATGTCCTTTATTGGTTAAATATATATGTATATTTGAATTCTTCTGTTCCATTTTAAAATTTCCTTTCCTAAGAATTTCAGTTGAGACAACAGAGAAGCTAATAATCTTAAATACTATTATCTAAAATTAATAAAATTACAATGAATGATTGTAACAAAGCAGAGAGATTCTGAAGGCAAATTAGTGGCTACCAATGGAGAAAGGACAGGGGAAGGAGCAAGACAGGGCTGAGATCAGAGGTACAAACTTCTATGGATAAAATAAATAAGTTGCTGGAACATATTGTATAGCACAAGGTGTATTGTGGAGATTGTACTATCACTTTCTTTTTTTTAAATTAAAGTATATTCAAATTACAATGTGTCAATCTCTGGTGTATAGCATAATGTCCCAGTCATACATATGCATACATATATTCATTTTCATATTCTTTTTCACTAAAAGTTATTACAAGATATTGACTATAGTTTCCTGTGCTGTAAAGAAGAAACGTGTTTCTTTATCTATTTTTATATATAGTAGTTAATATTTACAAATCTCAAACTCCCAAATTTATCCTCTCCCATCCTCTTTTCCCCCAGTAAACATAAAATTGTTTACTATGTCTGTTCCCACTTTGTATACTACTCAGCCGTAAAAAAAAAAATAAAATAACACCATTTGAAGCAACATGGATGGACCTGGAGATCATCATTCTAAGTGAAGTAAGCCAGAAAGAGATAGAAAATACCGTATTATATCACTCATATATATCACTCATATCTGTAATTTAAAAAAAGAATAAAAGGAGACACTAATGAACTCATATACAATAACTTTAAAAGGAGTATAATCCATAAAAACATTGAATCACTCTGTTGTACACCTGAAACTAATATAATACTGTAAATCAATTATACTTCAATTAAAAAAAAAGGAAAAAGAAAGGTACAGTGAAATGTTAACTCTCAAACATTACTAGTCATAAGTGTACATGGTTGATGCCTTCTGGAGAAAAATTTACCCACAGAAAAAATTAGCATTTAAGTCAGCATTTCCACATTTAGGAATCTATCCTAAAGGAAAAAATCAGAAGGATATATACATAGATATATGAGACAATTGTAAAAACAAACAGGATAAATATGATAGAATAATGGTTTCTGAAATAAAGAAATAAAAAATATATCAAATGCAGAGAGAAGCTCTCTTTTAATAAGCGATTACAAATAAATTGTGCTTTTATTCAAAATTGAAACTACATTTTATCCCAAAATTGAAATAGCTTTTAGTATTTTCAATTTTATTTTCTACAACTGATATGTAATATTTTTATAATTAAGTTTAAGTGTGATTTGATATTGTGTATTACACTACAGTAAAAATTATGTTCACTAAAAATTTAGTCTGTATGAAAAAACAAACATTATATTATCAAGTAAAAATCAATATTCAAATTTGTTTATGGCATAATATGCCAACTGTGTCTTATTAATTATAAGAGTATATAAGCACATCAATTTATTGAAAAAATATAACAAATACATACAGGAATTTTCCTTTGGTTTAGGACATATCATTGGTAAATGCTACTTTCTCACATCTGTCCCCATATTTATTTACCTATAGTGAAAATATTCAATAGAATCAGCCTTATTCAATCAACTGAGACTTAAGAATGAAGTTCAATTTTCAAAAACTGCAGGTCATCTGGATGATTTTTTGGAAATTAATTTGAACACATTAAAATAAATTTAGACATGGGTTCATATAAGCACTTAGTACTGTGGTCTTAGTTAAAAACAGAGTGCACGATATTAGAATACAAACATTTAAAACAGTTTAAAGAAAGTTAAATCAGTTTTTCCATATGCAATCATCTGGTTGACCACTAATGCACGTACAATGTGAATGATTCACATATCTCTTTATATACACTTCTATACTATTGATTTTCTCAATTGAAAATTTGAGAATGACTAGAATAGTCTTATCTAGAAAATAATGTTTCACAGATAGATATATAAACCAAAGTAAACATTGGGTGTTCTCTTCCAGAGAGATGGGTAGATATTTGTTCATCTGTATATTGTTTCAAGGCATTTTTTCTATCTACAGGTCAATTGATAGACTCTATTAACTCTTGATAAAGTAGACCTGAGTCAGAGCTACTACATGAAAAGTACAACTAGAATACCATTGTACTTTTTGATGACTGAATTGGATCCATATCCCTGGAAACTCATGGAGACATTGACAATTCATTTTCAATATGGAGGAGCATAACCCAGTATTTACAAATGGACGAAAAGTTTCTCAGGATATCTATGATGTGAGTTGTGGAAAAAATTAAATTAAAGTTTAAAGCATTGGGAGATCCATATATTTAAAATTTCCCCAAGATGAATCCAGAGATTAATTGGGCACTGGAGCCATTCTATATCACAGATTTAAGAAGAAATTAGCTCATAACATTTCTAAAAAATGAAGTGAAAAACTTAAACACTCAGTTTAGAACCTCATGGTAGTTCTGTAGACCATTAAATTCAAATGAGATGAATTTCTAATGTTACCATCAAAATGAGTTAATTATAATATTTACACTCAAATATGTAAAGATGTTAAATTGGTATATGGATTACTGAATATTATTCAATTTATTTTCAGAGGTTCTCCAATAAAGAAACTATATTTTCATTTCAACATTAAAGTTTGTATTAAAATAATTTGTCTTGAAGGTATTAATTTTGAGGAGATTTTATGAAGACAAATTATGACTATAAAGGACTAGGTTTTCTTTTGGAGGGAATCACTATGTTATTACAGATACTTAGTAATTACAAACAGATGGCTAAAGTGCAATTCTATGAAAGGGATTTCCCTTAATCATTTGCTTCATGGCACAGATCACATGCTTATTCCGTAAACTGTAGATCAATGGGTTTAACACTGGACTCAAAAAAGTATAGAAGACTGCAATTATTTTGGACTGCTCTACAGACTTCTCAGATGGGAGCCTTAAGTACATGCAAAAGAGGGTTCCATAAAATATAGTGACTGTTGTCAGGTGGGAACCACAAGTAGAAAAGGCCTTGCACCTGCCTTCTGTAGTGCTGATCCTCAAGATGCTGGCCATGATGAAAACGTAGGACAGGAGAATGATGAGGAGAGAGCTGCAGAGGGTAAAACCAGCAACTGCAAACATTGCCATCTTCTTGACTCGGGTGTCAGAGCAGGCCAGCATCATGAGAGGAGGGTCAGCACAGTAGAAATGGTTGATTTCATGGGAGCCACAGAAGGACAGGTGGAAAGTCAGCAGTGCCTGAGAGAGCCCATGAAGGAAGCCACAAGAGTAAGGGACAGTGACTAGAGAGAGGCAGATGCTCTTGGACATCCTGCTGCTGTAATGTAAAGGGCTGCAAATGGCAACATAGCGATCCAACGCCATTGAAGCAAGGATATAAAGCTCTGTGATCACCAGGGCAATGAAGAGCAGACACTGTGTGAAGCATCCAGCATAGGAGATGGACTTCTGGTCTGAGAGGAAATTGTACAGCATATTTGGAGTGATGTTGGATGAATAGCAAATGTCTACAAAGGACAGGTGGCTGAGGAAGAAGTACATGGGGGTTTGGAGGTGGGCATTGGTCCTGATCAGCAACATCATGCCCAGGTTCCCTGCAAGCGTGATTATGTAGATCACCAGAAACACCCCAAACAGGATCTTCTCTAACACTCGGTTGTCAGTGAATCCCAGGAGAATGAATTCTGTCACCAGAGTGTGGTTTGGGGAAGACATTTTTTATGCCTTTAAAACTGGAAGTGACAAAGAAAGTGAGGACTTTTGTCTGATCCAGCTTCTGCACTTATTCCATCCATTTTATATTTACTCATTGACATATTAATCTATGGAGAAATCATGCTTTTCTTTCAACAAAAACATCAAAATTTCTACATAAACATTTTTCCTGTATATCTGGCTTATCGCTGTCTTCTCTATAGCTCAAGCTCTCTTTCTCTCCCTTGTGTATATACATATAGGATTAATTCATTATTAATATACAATTATACTATATATGAATATACTCTAAGAATATTGTGTATTTTAATACATATATTCATACATTTATACCTGTCTCCTTGGAGAACTTCACATTCGATATTTTTTCAAACTTTGTGGGGAAAAAAGCCAAAGGAATGAAAATCAGTTATGAAAAGCATCAGGTCATTAGCATCACTCAAATGGACAAATGAAGGAGTTTGGGTTTCTAGGATCCCAGCAGCTCTGATAGCCTATTGTTCAGATACAAAACAGAAGATTCAAGTTCAGTACAGCATTTTCACCTGAACCGCATTGCTGCCTGGCTTGATTTCATTCAGAGAATGCTGAATTGGTGACATTTATCTCAACATATGGCTAAAAAGGTTCAGAATGAAGAATTTTTCTCTCTGCTTTTTGTGAATTCACACACTCATTTATTCTTTTACACTGCAGAGGTTGAATTGTTTTTTTTTTTCTGTTTTAGTGTCTGGTGTTACAGCAATGAATGAATCCCTCAACATCATGGAGCATATATTGTAGGAGAAGGAATAGATATTAAACACACAGATACAGATATATCACACGATGTCAGTTAGAAGCAAGTACAATGAAGAAAAAAACAGGTGAGGAGCTTTTAGATGCAAGTTTTCCACATGGTGAAATATTAAACTCCACACATAAGAACAAAACATTTATTTAGTGAAAAAATGTATGAAATGACCTACCTGTAAAAGTGGGCCTATTTTGAAAAAAAACAATGTGGGAAGATTTATAATGTATTTCTTAAGTATATTCCCTAGACTATTCTAAAAATCATCCTAGAAAACAATTAAAATTGTCTTTGATTCTCAAAAGTGAAATGATAATTTGATGCTTTGGGAGCTAGACTCTCCTTTGAGGCCAATGTCACTGCATAACATCTATTTACAGTGCTTCATACTATGTGTGAAATATTTAGCACAGACAGAGAAATTAGCCATTAATTTTAGCACCATGGGGTGAAGAAAATGTGACCAGAGAAGTTTAGTTTTTAGATTATAGTAAGGAAGAGGGAATTCCAACCAAAATCTTTGTTTCTTTATGAATACTAAGATGAGGTCACCTGATGAAATTGAGAAGTAGAAACGTGAATTATGAAACAGATTTGAGGAGCAGAAAGTCTAGGAAAGCCACAGAATAGGGAAAAATACTCATATTCAGTAATTTTAACAAGGATTTCTATTCAGAATACATAAAGACCCTCCAGTGTTCACTGATCAAAATACAACCAGACCAATTTTTAACAAGTCTAAGATGTGAAGAGATGCTTCATAAGAGAAAATATGAATATCCAATAACCATATGAAAAGAATTTCAATATTTATAATTGTCAAGAAAATATAAATTACAACTACCTAGACATACCAGTTCACAACCCCATCAATTAAAGAATTAAAAAATTAACAAACTATTGACAATGACAATTTAAATTAACTGTCATAATACATCACTTGATGAAGTGTAAAATAATTCAGCTTCTTTGGAAAACTAGTTTCTTCTCCTAAAATTACTTCAAGTGTTTTAACCTCTTATACAACTATGACCCAGAAAGTATTAGGAGTTTATCCAAGAACAAAGAATACATATATCCACAAAGAAACTCACATGTTGGAAGAAATATAGATAAACAAATTCTGATACACCCATAAATGGAACACTACACAGAAATAAAAAATGAACAAAGTACTAATATAACTTAAATGAATTGCAAAACCATTGTATTAGAAGGAGTTCAATTTCTGAATGAAGTGTGATGGCCTCCCAAAATTTGCTCTTCCATGAAAACACTGGCAAAACTTGTCAAAATTAACTTTTCAGAATTCTGGATAGTAACTGAAGGCTTGCAAAAATCCTAGGAGTATTTATTCAACTAAAAATATCAGAATCTAAAAGTGAGTTTTGTGGGGGTTTTTTTTTTGCACCCTATTCCCACGCCCTCTCCCTACCTGCGTAGCAGCCTTGAAAACTTGATTTATGATTGCATGGCTGTGCACATTTGTCCAACTCATTAAACATTTCTACATTTTATTCTAAGTAAATTTACCTCACCAAAATTGATTTAAAAGTAAGTTTTACTTTCATCAAAGTCAAGCAGATCAAATTATTCACTAGATGTTTAATACTGAAGTACTCTTAATATACAACAACAGAGGCACAATGTTATCAGGAGTCTTCCTAGCTATATTAAAGCAAATCAGAAGCTAAGCATTGAAATCTCAGGTTTTCTTCAAGCCGATTCTTCACCTGAACAACTTTTTGTTTTTTTTTAAACAATTTAATCAAGAATGGAATTCAAAAAGCTAGCTGGTTTATCTCTGATCTCCACTCATTTACTTGTTTCCAGTATCAAGAAAGCCTGGAAGAAGATTGAGGAGGAGGAGGGAAAAAAAGGGGAGGAGGAGGAGGACAGGAGGGGAGGAGGAGGGGAAGACAGAGGGGGAGGAGACGAAGAAGAAGAAGAGGGGGAAGGGGAAGTGAGGGGGAGGGGGAGAAAAGGGCTTAGATGAGGAGTTGTATGTAGTAAATTGGAGTGGGCAAAGAAATACTTAGGAGACTTCTTTCTGAGCATTCATGACCCTGCTCCTCACCAAAACTTAACTGCTCAGTGCCATGGATATGGTCAGCCCATGGTCATCTGCATTACAACAGCAGAATATTCAGGCCATTTTGCATTTGCCTAGTCACTCTTCCCTAAATCTGGGGGTCCATGGTGGCCACAGTGAAGGTGATGCTGACCTCTTGCTTGTCTTTTTGTGGGCCCAATGCCATCAACCATTTCTACTGTGCTGACCAGCCCTCTTAATGTTAACGGGTTCTGACACTGAATGAAGCAATCTGCCCTGTTTGTGTCCACAGGGATTTACCTCACAGGTTCCCTCTTTATCATACTCATCTCTTACATTTCATTTTTATCACTGTTATGAAGGTTTATTCCAATGAAAGGCAGAGCAAAGTCTTCTCCACCTGCGGCTCCCACCTGACAGCTGTCAGTGTGTTTTATAGAAGCATGTATCTGAGACCACTAAATGAGCGATTTGTTGAACAAGTAAAAACTGTGGTAGCATCTGTATTTTTGTGGGCCCCAGGCTGAATCCAATTCTCCATAGCCTTAGGAACAAGGGTGTGAAACAGGCTTTAAGAAGAATACTTATGAGAAACCTTGGTATAATGGAGAAAAATTCTATTTCAACAGGCTCCCAATTGGAAAAAAAAGTCTCAAAAACAATAAAAAATATCCCTTTGAGGTGGGAAGCCCCATAAAAAGACTGGCAGGACCCCTGGGCAGGGCCGCTGCTCTCCTCTTAGCACCGTCCGTTTCACTGGCCCAGAGGCTCTATCTCACATTTTGCCTCTAAAGTGGCTAACTTACACCTAGAATTCTATTGGTTCCCCGAGCTCACTTTCCTTCACTCCTGAATGGTTATTATTCTCACTTCTGTTTGGTTATTACTCTCACTTCTGATTGTTCCATTTCCCTAACTTCTGATTGGTCCATTTGTAGTACTTAATTTGCATGGAGCTCGCTCCTGATTGGTCTATTTCTACAAAGCTTGCTCCCGGTTGGTCAACTTCTTTTGTACTATATTTGCATTATGATGTTGCAAAGTGTAAAACTGGCAGTCTATAAAAGGCCTGTGTAAACCTACAGACAGGGTCCAGAGCTTGAAGTGTTAACTCCTTTGGGCCCGATGGCATAATAAACCTGAGTTCTCCAACTCTCCAAGTGCTGCTTGGTCTCTCACCCGGATCCAGGATGCTGTCACAACTGAGCTATAACAATGAGCTGTAACACATTTTTCTGCAACACTTTGTAGGTCTGCCTGAATGTAATTCTCTGGGATAACAGTCATACAATATATATATTTGCAGAGTTTGGGATCAGATGAGAGTCTAATTGAAACAATGAAAGAGAAAATTGTTTGGAAATGACAGTTGATGGAAGCATAGCATGAGAAGTGAGCTGTTTATGCCTAAGCAAATTCAGTGTTTTACTCTCACTCAAGAACTTATTCCGGTAGATCAGTTAGCATAAAGTTTCTTCCTTTCACTTCCTAGGTCAGCAATATTTAAGCCTGGCTGAGCCGCCCTTACCAGCAAAGTCAAGTGTACTGCAATGTATTTTATGAATAAACAAGATTACACTGTATAGCACAGGGAAATATACACAAAATATTATGATAACTCACAGAGAAAAAAATGTGACAATGAGTGTGTATATGTCCATGAATGACTGAAAAATTGTGCTGAACACTGGAATTTGACATAACATTGTAAAATGATTATAAATCAAAAAAAATGTTAAAAAAAAATGAAAATGATTTACTTACATAGGATATACACATAGTCCCTTTCCTGGAAACTGATTATTTTCTCAAAAGAAACTCAAATCTCAAATTTTGATCATTTTTTTACTGCACTTTTGGTGCATTTCTTAGTCTGTTTCTCTGGAATATAAAACTATATGTGTTTCATTATTTCAACAAAGAACTTGATAGTGTATATTTTTTAATGATTTCACAATTTATTTCATCGGTTTCTTTCAACCAAAACAGATTCCTTTCTCAATAAAGGATATCCACTTCTGATTTAGAATTTTCCTTTTTTAGAGAAGTGTTTTATATCATCTATCCCTACAGCATTAGTAACTGTTCTTATATTTTACATATTACCTTTCATTTCTTATCTTCCCACAAAGAATTTTGACTTAGCAGCTTCTCAAGTACACATGATGGTTAGGTTTTAGTGTTTTACGAATAAACAGCAGCATACGCATGTTCCAGATTGCCAGATACTCTTTGAAACTGGTCTTTATTGAAGAGCATAATATGACGACATTGATATGTGACATTATATGACATTACCTCCTTTTAAAATTTAGGGAGTTTTTTTTATTTTTTCCTTCCTTAAAAAAATCTTTAGCATATAAGTTATTATTTCTGATCATAAACTATGTTAAGGCAGATTTCTAAAGTTTTATTTTTACTTCTCCTTATATTTCTTTCTTTTTGGATGAAGTTATGTGTGAAATTACCAACAGTTAAGAGTACTCAAATTTTCCTACATCCTCAGTGAAACTCATTCTGTTGAGAGTGTTCATTTCATTGTTGTACATGTGTGAATATATAAGTAGATATAAATTCAACACAGAAAATATTGATCCATCGACATTATTTATTGGAAATCAGCTTTAATGTGTGTCACTTCATCTCGATGTCATCGTATTCTAGGAAACTGACAATGATGTTTAAGCTTGAGGAGATGGGAAAACAACCTTTTTGGATGAAATTTCTCTTGAGAAGTAAACTTCTGAATGAAAGAAAAATTTTGTTTTCCAGATTAAAATACTATGGATACGGAATGATTTACTTGCCCCATCGCCTACATAACAAATATAAATTTATAGCTTTGTTTACAACTGAAGAAATTCAACCTATTCAGAAGCACAACAGTTTTAAGGGGGAAAATAATAGAAGTTTGAATTAGAAGACACCTGGATGACCATTTGGTTCAACACTTTCATAGAACAGGTTTTGAAACTCTGCTTTTTCCTACTTTCGCATTTAAATTCTAATAATAAATAAAGACCCTTTAACTTTGCATCTTGGGATCTGGATGAATTGAAAATACGTAGGTTTTTGTTTGCTTGTTTTTTTGCCAATATAGAAAGAATTGTTTATCATGGAAAATCGGTACATGGATATAAAAAACAAGTTTTATGTTTCCTTAATTCTCATATATTACAAAGATATCGAACACTTCTTTTTCCATAAAGAGCTATGCAAAGAGATTTTCCCTTCCCTTAACTGGGATCTTTCTTCATTTTACTGTCTATATACATTCTAATGCAAAATCTGTCACATAATATTCAAACTTTCCTCTATGATCACAGGCAACACAGCTTTCCAGGGTTTCTAGTTACATACAGCCAACCTCAGTTCTATTTGCATATGTCTATGCCTAACTGTACTGAATGCAGGAAGACCCCACTTTGCACAGTATTGTGGTCATGCAGATACACACAAAGCAAAGACATTTCCAAGTTCCACCAATTTCAGTTGTAGGAGATCGTGCCAAGTGAGGGCTGCCTGTATTAATATATCACTTCTTTCCTTCTTCTCAGCTATAAAACAAACATTACTATGAAAATTTTACCCACATTTCTTTGTATGACTGCCACACATTTTTAAAAAAATAGGACTTACAAAGTAAAATTTTTAAAATAGGACTTACAAAGTAAAAGTATAGAATGTTTTTAAGACTTCTGAAAACAATATTAAATTGATCTCCAGAAAAACTGTATATTATTATTTTTCTTGACACAAAGTATACAGTAACAGTCACTTTGAGCTCTCTTAAAAATAGATACACAAAACAGTATGTAATTTCATATTTGTGATTACTAACAATTTTACTCATTAATTTCAGCATTTGGGGGTTTTATTAATTTTTTATATTTAGCCTTCAATATTAATTTATATGATAATATTTTTTGTACTTCATATGATTTCTATGAGCTTATCATACCTTAATAAGTTTACTACTTTACTTTATCTGGGGCAAATATTTCACCAAAGTATTGGCTGTCCCTTTTACCATCAAATTTGACTGATTTTTCCACTGTGAATTTCTCCACTGCAGTGACGCTCAGAAATATTTCCTTCTGATTATTTAAAAACTTAAGACATATTTTAACTTGGATCAATATAGAATTGTTTCTCAGTGTTATGAAATTACTCATGGTGGAGGAGTATGTGTATTTGGAGGACAATTCCTGGCAAAAGACAACACAGTTAGGGGTATGAGTCTACATTTAGACAACTTTGTGGAAAAATAATGTTGCATAATGGAAGTCTAATAAAAGGTAAAGTGCAAAAATAACTGTTTGTGTAAAATGGTAATAAATACACAGCATTAATGTGCACAGGTTAAATGCTTTTCTCCTTGACTGTGGTTCACTTTTCCAGCCAAAAATTGCTTAATGCTTCTACACCTTCCCTCCCATCTCTGTTGGCTCCATTGCATACATCTCCCATCAGACGCAGGGACCAAACTAGAACAATATTACTAATATATTTCTCCATATTTTTCAAATGATCTATAATAGATATGTAATGTGTGGAAAGCTAGATTTGAGTTTCATGCTTATATGTGCATATACTTTCTAGATTGAACTCTCATATGCATAGTATCGTAGGTAAATATATTGAATAGATATAAATATCTGATTTGTGTTCTCCTAAGATGAATTTGGAAGCAAAAATAATAAAGATGGAATTTCTCTATCAGAAATTAAAGCATATTTTAAACCTACATTAGTGATAAGAATTTGGCTTAAAATACATAAAAAGGTAAAAAAATTAGAAAAAAATTAACAGAAATGGATTCATTTAGGGTACAATGAAAGGTAACATCACAAATTGGTGGGAAAATAAAGGGTTCCTTAAAAGAGAGCAGGAAGAATTAGGTTACAATGTCAGGGGAAAAGTTACACATTTTTATATATTTTCAGTATTTCTTTTTTCTATAATCAATATGTATTATTTTTGTAATTAAGTATGATTTAACTATTAATATTAATGGCATTGAAATGGTGTTCACAAAAATAGTCCGTTTGAAACATAAACCTTACACTATCAAGTAAAAATCAAGGTTCAAATTTGTATAAAGCACATGATTACAATTTTATTTTATCAATTATAATAGTATATGTGTATAAAAATATTGAGAAGAAATATAAAAAAACACAAACATAAATAACCCTTTGGTTTAAGACATAACAGTCATACAAGTAATTTTCCACATCTCTTTGTACCGTCTAGTTATTTATAATAAACATGTGTGCTTTTATAATCTGGAAAACATATTCATAAAATACAGTCTAGATAGATTTTCCAAATATCAAAATTGCCTGCTTTACATGAAACAGTGAGACAACTCTACTATAATGATGACACATGATCATGTTTACCTGAAATATCAGAGGAAACTCACATTAGGGATTACTAGTCATATCCTCTCATCACGATCACCACGGACACGTATAGCAATAACCTCATCAGTTTATCATCCCAGCATTTGCAGAGTGTTAAGAGGTTTAATCACTGCAGTGTGAATTGGAAAGAGAGAAAATTAGGAATCAAGAAATTTGCCTCTGTACTACTAAGTGGCTGAGTGACTTTGGGTAAGTCATCTAATCTCTCTGTGCCTAGGATTCCAAATGCTAGAAGTGGAGACAATAATCTTCTCACTAATTCCTTTGTGAGGATTAAACATGCAGTGATGTAAAAGTGAGCACTAAACTATAATTGAGTGTTACTTATGATTATTTTTAAATCTGTTGATTTATGTTCTATCCTATCTCTGAAGAATTTATGAGGCTGGTTTCACCCAAAGACTTAAAAATGAAAAAAAAAATTTAAATCACAAATAGATATAAATAAATAGAATATTTAAAAAAAGGAGTGGAGGTATCAAGATGGCTCACAGCTCAGCCTCTCCCACAAATACACCAAGAATTACATCTACAAATCCACTGAATCACACAGAACACCTGCTGAACTCTGGCAAAGTGTCCCTCACTTTAAAATACGGGAGGATTCTCACAAAATCTGATAAACAACAAGTCCATACTGTATAGCACAGGGAACTCTATTCAATATCTTGTAGTAACTTATGGTGAAAAATAATATGGAAATGATATATGCATGTTCATATGTGACTAAAATATTATGCTGTACACCAGAAACTGACACTACATTGCAAACTGACTATACTTCAATTTAAAAAAATGCAAATATATATATATATATATATATATATATATATATATATATATATATATATATATATATAAAGGAGAGACCACAAATAGATCAAGCATTTTGATTAAGACAGTGGCCAAAATTGAGATTAAATCTGAGTCCTGAAAGTCACAGTGGTTTTCAGAACTATAAAAAAAAAAAGCACATAATTATTTACACAAAATGTAAGTAATTAGCAAAATGTATAAGTACTTTGCAGTGATTTTGAAACACATTTTGAAAGAGGATTATAAATCTTGATATGAGAACATTCTTGTTGCAAAGAATAAGACACAGCCCTTTGCTTAGCCAAAAGGAAGTTTGTTATAAGTTAAAGAAATGTCCCACACTGAATGATGTTGATCCTCAAAAATTGAAACTGGGAACTCTATCACAGGCAGAATCCAATGTTACTCATTTCTAGGTTCTAAACACTAAGTTGTCACAGACACTTAGTCATTTCAAATGAGCAGATCCTTAAACTGCTATTTTATGAAAGATTTCTCTTAATCATCTGCTGTAAGTCTTCGATAACATCCCTGTTCCTCATACTGAAGGCCAACGGGTTCAGTATTGGGCTCAAAAAACTATAAAAGACTGCAATTATTTTGCACTGCTTGACAGACTTCTCAGATGGGGACCTTAAGTATATGCAAAAGAGGGTTCCATAAAATATAGTGACTGTTGTCAGGTGGGAACCACAAGTAGAAAAGCCTTTGTGCCTGCCTTCTGTAGAGCTGATCCTCAAGATGCTGGCCATGATGAAAACGTAGGACAGGAGAATGATGAGGAAAGAGCTGCAGAGGATAAAACCAGCAACTGCAAACATTGCTGTCTTCTTGACTCAGGTGTCAGAGCAAGCCAGTGCCATGAGAGGAGAGTCAGCACAGTAGAAATGGTTGATTTCATGGGAGCCAGAGAAGGACAGGTGGAAAGTCAGCAGTGCCTGAGAGAGCCCATGAAGGAAGCTACAAGAGTAAGTGACAGTGACTAGAGATGGCAGATGCTCTTGGACATCCTGCTGCTGTAATGTAAAGGGCTGCAAATGGCAACATAGCGATCCAACGCCATTGAAGCAAGGATATAAAGCTCTGTGATCACCAGGGCAATGAAGAGCAGACACTGTATGAAGCATCCAGCATAGGAGATGGTCTTCTGATCTGAGAGGAAATTGTATAGCATATTGGAGTGATGTTGGATGAATAGCAAATGTCTACAAAGGACAGGTGGCTGAGGAAGAAGTACATGGGGGTTTGGAGGTGAGCATTGGTCCTGATCAGCAACATCATGCCCAGGTTCCCTGCCAGTGTGACTAGGCAGATCACCAGAAACACCCCAACAGGGTCTTCTGTAACACTGAGTTGTCTGTGAGTCCCAGGAGAATGAATTCTGTCACCAGAGTGTGGTTTGGGGAAGACATTTTCTTGTCCCTTGAAAAACTGAATAGACAAAAAAGATGAAGAATTCTGTCTAACCCAGACTCTGCATTTATTCCATTCTTGTATCATTTACTTTTGATCTATTTATCTCTGGGGAAATTACTCTTCTCAATTAATGCATCAGAATGTTTCCATAATTATTTTCACTTTACGTCTCTGTGTTAACTCTCTCTATATATCTCAAACACACACTTCCAAACTCTTTCTGTCTTAATTGCGTGTGTGTGTGTGTGTGTGTGTGTGTGTGTGTGTACAATTTTTACCTGTATTCTTGGAGAGCTTCATATTTGGTATTTTTTCAAATTTTGTGAAAAAGAAAGCCAAAGGAATAAAAATGAGATATGAAAAGCAGCAGATCATTTGCATCATTCAAGTGGACAAATGAAGGGAGCTGAATTTCTAGGTTCCCTCCAGCTTTGATAGACTAGTGTTTCAGATACAAAATAGAAGACAAACTAAGTACAGCATTTTCACTTGAAACTCATATTTGTCTGGCTTAATTGCGTTCAGAGGATGTTGAATTAGTAAATTTATCTCTTGCTATATGGCCAAGAAGGTACAGAATGAAGAATTGTTCTCTCTGCTTGGTAAATTCACCCACTAATTATTTATGTACACTGCAAATATTGATTTTTTTCTGTTCTAAGTTCCGAGGTTACGGCAGTGAAGAAATTCCCCAGCCTCATAAGCATATATTGTAGGGGAAGAAATAGATACTAAACACACAGCCAAGGATTCACCACAGAATTTCAGTTAGAAGAAAATATTATGAAGAAAAATAAATGTGGGGTGCTTTCAAATGGCCATTCAGCAAAGGTCTCTCTGAGAAGGCAGAAATGGAACAGTAAATAAAGAATTCAAGTATCTGGAGAAAAATGTGGAAGTTTTCTTTGTTCCCTTTTTTTGCAACTAACATAAAAGAAATTTGTTTAGGGATGCACATTAGGATAATGTTTAAACGTGGACTTAGTTCCCAGCTGTATCCACTGTCTCCGGTTTGTTAGTTTTTTTTTTTTGAAGAAAATAAGATACAACTGGAAAAAAATGTGCATTAATAATTTCACCCTAATGCTATTTTATTTAGTTTTCACATATACATCAGAAAAGCCTGCCAAAGCTGACTTACTATATTTTCTAAAAACAAGGTGGGAAGATTTATAATACATTTCTTAGGAACATTTGCTAGAGTATTTTTACAATAAATTTAAAAAGCCAATTAAAGTAGTTTATATTTCTCAAGGATATAACCTTTGATGTGTTGAGGCCTCAGATTCTTCTTTGAAGCCAAAATCTCTGCCAAACATCTGTGTATTCTGTTCACTATTAGCACCTGAGATCTTTAACATAGATTGAGAAATCATCCATCAGTTTTATGGAATATGGGAGGAGGAGAATGTGGGTAGATAAGTTTTATATTTTTAGTATATAAAAATGAGAGTATCCTCGTCAGAAGGCTTCAGTGTTTCTCCATAAACACTGAGGTAAAGTCATCTAATAAAATTGAAAAGTAAGAATATAAAAGAGATGCAAGATTTGAGGAGCAGAGTGTGAGGAACAGAAAAGTGAGCCATGGGAGGAAGGAAGTCAGGGGGAAGGCTCATTTGGAGAGTTGCATCATGGGCTTATCCTGAAACCAATCTGCCCTAATGAGCTGATTTCATCAGTACTCTAGGAAACAAAGATGGGTTTGAGTATCAAGATCATTCATAAAATTGATGATTCATAAAGCTGGTGATTTAGGAGGAGGTTTCAAAGTGGAATGAAGATTATTTGGACAGTATCAATTCCTTGGCACCGTGTTTGTTAGAGAATAAGGAATCGAGAGATGACCGGGCTAGTCTGTATCTTCCAAGGCACTGTTAATTCCAGTCAACACAGTCATAGGAATTAAAAGTGTGCTCTCACCATGACAAGAGAGAAATCTTTAATTATGTTAGATCTCCAAATGATGGGTTACACTGTAAGAAAGCAGCCAGTGAGATAAATCTTTATAGCAATACAAAAATGTAGATTTTTACCAATGTATCACATCAGAGAAAATTTGAGCAGTACCATGTATTTTTCAAATTGAGGTGGAAAGACTTCTGTATCTCAAATTTGATGTGCTTTTTCCTGATTCTTTGTAAATATAAAATAATACAATTTAAAGAATAAAATCTATTGCTTAAAGATTCCCATGAAATAACAGTTTTTTGTTTGATTTTAGAGCTCATTATAGGATTGTAAAGTGCACATTTCCTGTTCCCTTAACATGGAGAGTCCTTGTTTTACAAAAAAAAAGTTGAAGATTTGGTCCATCTTAAAGCAGAATGTCAGCTTTTAGTTTGAAGGAAAATTTTTCCTAAAGTACTTATGTATGTGTTTTCTGATATGCTTTAAAATACAATAGCATTACAATAATCATAACATTTACAAAAGCTTTTTACAAGAGATAGGACTACTCGATAGTAATTGAATGGGTAGCTGAAAGGTAGTGTATTTGCTCTTTCAGATCTGGAAGGGCAAAGTATCAATATTTTTCAGTATGGGATCCCTTGATCAGAAATCCACAACAAGAATTTGATGCTTATTTTTTTATATATCATGATGAATAAGATTAGAGGGCACAGACTTTACCCAAATGTATGATGCTAACTCAAAAAAAGGGTTTTATTCATTCTCATTTTATTTTCTAGACAGTCTCCAGATGATTGTGTTTAAATTATACTTGAAGACATGAATTCCTTCCTTAATATCACTCTGCTTCAATTCCAATGACTAACTGATGTGTGTCTGTTAAAAGAACACTTAATGACTTTAGCTACATGAATGTCACAGCAGCAGCCTTATAGTTGGAAACATCCCACTGCCATTGTAAATTTGTTACTTGTGTTTTTGTGATTATTTAATTGGCTATATTTTTTGAGTTGTAGCAGATTAAACATTGTACTGGAAGTTCTAATCTATATAATAAAGTTATGCTGATTGGAAAGGAGAAAACAAAATTATGTTATTCACAGGTCACATGAGAGTTTACATAGAGCCTCCTTTTAAAATAAGCAAAAGAAATATTAACTAGAATTATTGTGCTAAACATTTTGCAATATATACTAACATTAAATCATGTTATACATCTGAATATTTTTTAATATGCAAAAGTAAAATTAAGGGTATGTTTTGGAAGGTCACATGACTACAAGATCAATATACATAGATTATTTACATTATTATGTAGAAACCAACCACAACTGGAAAAAAAAGTAATATTTCTTATAATAACAACAAAAGCATAAACCACTTAAAATGAATATTAAAAAACTGGAAGAGTTAGAAACTTAACTATAAAACACTGCAGAGAGAAATTAAAGAAGACCTAAAGGATGGAGAAATATATTTAATTGTTCGGAATATTTAATATTTTTAAGTTGCCATTTTTTCCAAAATCGATTGATAGTTTTAATGCCAGTCCAGTCTACATTTCAATTGGCTTATTTTTAATGGATAAACTGATTGTAAAATATATAGAGGTATAAAAAAGATTTATATTCATCAAAACAATTTTGAAAGAGAAGAAAAATTATTAAATAATTCACACTATCTAATTTTAAGAGTTAACAAGAAACTACAGTACTCAAAACAATGTGCAGATCCAAAGATAGCAAACAGATTAAAGATACAGAATAGAAAATCCAGTAATATGTCCACTCATATATAGTGAATGGATTTTAGAACAAAAGTATAAATGTATTTCAATGGAGAATGTTATTGGAATAATTGATATCTATATAGAAAAAAATTAACTTCAATCCCTATATCACCATAATCAAATATTTCTATATTAATTTGATGTGAATCATAAGACTAAATGTAAATGCTATGTCTACAAGTTGTCTTGGGAAAGGAAAAATAGAAGAAAGTCTTTATAATCATGAGGTTATCAAAAATTTCTTAGGAAGGACAGAAAAAGCATTAATTTTGACACAAAAAATATTGTGACACAAAAAATTACTACTATAATAGCTTCAGGGCACCACAAACTGTTCCCACATAAGTAAAATTAATCAATATTGTATGTGCTCCAACTTCTCCACTAACCAGTATTCCCCATCTCCTTCCCTCTACTAGGGCTTCCCATTCCTTGAGAAACAATATTGGAATTAAGTTAGCTAATAACCCTACAATAACACCAGACCCAGAAGATCTAGCTAAAGTAATTAATGAGGACGACTATACTAAACAACAGATTTTCAGTGTAGATGAAACATCCTTATATTGGAAGATATCAGCTAGAACTTTCCTGGTTAGAGAGAAGTCTCTGGCTTAAAAGTGTCAAATGACAGTATACACAAGATCTTATGGTAGCTCACAGAGAAAAAATGTGACAATGAATATATATGTGTTCATGTATAACTGAAAAATTGTGCTCTACACTGGAATTTGACACAACATTGTAAAATGATTATAAATCAATAAAAAATTAAAAAAAAACAAAAAGTGTCATGTGACAGGCTGACTTCCTTGTTAGAGATTAATATAGCTTGTGACTTAAAATTGAAGCCAATGCTTATTCACCATTCCAAAAGTCATAGGGCCCTTAAGAAGTACACAAAATCTACTCTACCTGTGCTCTATAAATGAAACAATAAAGCCTGGAGGGCAGCACATCGCTTTACAGTGTGGTTTCTGACTATTTTAAGCCCATTGCTGTGATCTACTGTTCAGAGAAAAAACTTTTTTTTCAAAATATGATTACTCAGCAATGTTGCACCTGGTCACTCAAGAACTCTGATGGAGATGTACAACAAGATTAATTTGTTTTTAATGCCTGCTAACACAACATCCTTTCTGCAGTCCAAGGATCAAGGAGTCATTTTGACTTTCATGTCTTATTGTTTAAGAAACACATTTTGTAAGGTTATGGCTGCCATCAGTAGTGATTCCTCTGATGGATCTGGGCAAAGGAAACTGAAAATCTTCTGGAAAGGATTCTCCATTCTGGAGGCCATTAATAACATTTTTGATTCTTGGGAAGATGTCAAAATATCAACACTAGCAGGAGTTTGGAAAACATGGATCCCAACCTTCAAGGGATCCACAAGTCTGAGGGGTTCAAGATTACAGTGGAGGAATAACTGCAGATGTGGTGGAAACAGCAAGAGAACTGGAATTAGAAGTAGAGCCTGAAGGTGGGACTGAGTTGTTACAACTTTATGATCAGAATTTAATGGATGAGGAGCTGCTTCTCATGGATGAGCAAAGCAAGTGGTTTCTTGAGATAAAATCTACTCTTGGTAAAGATGCTGTGAAGACTGTTGAAATGAGAGCTAAGAATTTAGAATATTACGTGAACTTAGTTGAAACAGCAGTGGCAGAGTTTTTGAGGACTGACTACAATTTTGAAGGAAGCTCTACTGTGGATAAAATGCTATGGAACAGGATTGCATGCTACAGAGAAATTGTTTGTGTAAGGAAGGATCAAATGATGTGACAAACTCCATTGTTGTCTCATTTTAAGAAATTGCCACCTAATATTCAGCAGCTGCCATCCTTATCAGTCAGCAATCATCAACATGGAGGCAATACTTTCCTCCAGCAATAAAATATGACTCACTGAAGGCTCAGATGATGTTTCACAGTTTTTCCAAATAAAATATTTTTAACTAAGGTATGTACATTGTTTCTTAAAGACATAATGCTATTGCACACCTAATAGACTATAGTATAAATGTAACTCTTACATGCATTGGGAAACCACAAAAAAATGTGATTTGTTTTATTGTGATATTCACTTTATTAGAGTAGTCTTGAACCAAACCCACAATATCTCTGAGGTATGCCAGTACTGGGTTTTATACCTCTGAACAGGGAGTTGAAATGGGATATTTGGTTATTTTCAAGCATGTAAGCTCTGTGGAATAAGTGGGATTTATGCAGAGTGACCATATTCCCCAGGATGCCTGAGACATTTGGTCCAACTCTGCTATCAGATAAAAAGCCTCACTGGGGGATGTCACAGCTCAGGGATAAAGCACCTACCCATCATGCACGAGGTCTTGGGTTCAATCCCCACTACCTCCAGAGGTTAAAAAATTAATAAATAAACCTAATTACCTCCCCCAAAAAATAAAAAGGAAAAGAAAAATTTAAAAAGCCTCACTACAGAATGAAATGGATCCAGGGTGAATGGAAGTGGACTGGTCATTTCTAAGTTACCTCCAAGTCCTAAAATCCCATGCTTTGATGATTCTAAGTACAGAGGCAAAAAGAGGTTGTTTTAAAATTTTTACCTAAGGAAATTTTGACTTTCTTGTTTCTCAGACTATAGATGAGAGGTTTTAACATGGGGATGACCCCTGCATAAAACACAGACACCACTTTGTCTTTGTCCATCACATAGCTGGGGCTGGGTTGCAGATACATGAACAGGATTGTGCCAAAAAAGATGGTGACCACCATCAAGTGGGAAGCACAGGTGGAGAAGGCTTCGTACCTCCTGTTCACTGGATGGATCCTCAAGATGGCCATGAGGATGTAGAGATAAGAAGTGAGAATAGTCAGGAGGCAGCTCTCAGTTCATTAAAACTGGAAAAAGCAAAAATGAGAACTTCATGGACATGTGTGTCAGAACAAGAGAGTTTCAGGACAGGTGGAATGTCACAGAAAAAGTGGTTGATGACATTTGAGTGGCAGAAAGATAGTTGGAAGGTAAGGCCAGTGTGAATGGCAGCATTTATAAAGCCTGCAAAATATGTGGCCAATACCAGCATGATATTAAGATGGGGGGGCATAGTGACTGTGTAAAAAAGAGGCTAGCAGATGGCCACATAACAGTCATAGGCCATCACGGTCAACAGGAAGCCCTCAATGCCAGCAAAAGAACCAAAAAAGAAGAACTGAGTGACACATTCATTGAATGAAATAACTGGGATGTCCACCCAGAAATTTACTAGCCTATTAGGGGCAATGACAGAAGAATAACAGAAGTCAACAAGGGGCAGATTGCTGAGGAAAAAGTACATGGACGTGTGGAGATGTGAGTCAATCTTGATTAACAGGATCATGCCAAGATTTCCAAGCACAGTGATCATATAGATGACTAGAAATACCATAAAAAGAAGAAACTGTAGGTCTGAATGATTACTGAATCCCCAGGGAATAAATTTAGTCACTGTTGAATGGTTGCTCATACTTTTGTCTCTGAATAGATGATTCATTTGCTGAGATAAGAAACCAAGGAAATAAATTACACAAAAATATCAGGGGAATCAAACAGCTTGTTTTTTGCTGTAGGTAAGGTTATTTCCAAGATGTCCTAAGAACATGAAAAAACCTCTTTTCTTTTTTACTATCAAAAAACAACAACAAAACAAGGTAACTAAACACTAAAGTAACTTACTTTATTTAAAAATGAATATTTATGCTCATGTTTGTGTGAAGGCTTTGATAGTCTATCTTTCTATATCCTAACCTACTCCTCAAATTTTATCTCCTCCCCTCTTGATCATACTACCTTCACTACCTGTCATCCAATTCCTCTGCATTCCTCTTGCAATTAAATGTATGATACAGTTGAATAGACCTGCTGTATCCAGTTCTATTTTTCCTGTTTTCTCCTAAACCCACTCTAATCAGGCTTTCATCCCATCACTCCACAGAAACTGATCTCTTCAAAGTCATCAGGAGTCTTTATGTTGCCAAATCCAGTGGTCAATTCTCAGCCATCGTTTTGATCTATCCATAACATTGGGCAGAGGTGATGGCTAACTACACCTTGAAAAAGTTCCTTCTTTTCCAGGACACCAGACTCTGAGTGTCCCTCTTACCATGTGGTTGTTCCTTCTCAGTCTTCATTTATTCCTCTTCTTTTCTCTGACTCTTAAGGTTGGAGTCACTCAGAACTCACATCTTGACCCTCTTCTCTGTCCTGCTTACACTCTACCTTGTTGATCTTACTCAGTCTCATGACTTTAAATTCTGCCTACGTACTTACAACTCCTGAATGTACGTATTTAACCCTGACCTCTTTTCCAAACTCAACTTACAATTTAGTTGCTTACTCATGTCTCCACATTAATATTGAATAGTGGCTCAACATGACCCAAATCTGATTTGCTCATGACCTCCTTAAATGTATTCCAAGTATAGCATTCCCTGTCTCAAGTCAGTGACAGCTCTCCACTCATATTTGTCCAAATAAAATTAAATATAAATAAATAAATACTAGAGAAATCATTCTTTCTTCTTTCCCACACACTCTATAATCAGTCTCTAAGATAATTATATTGTCCCTACCTTCAAGATATCTATATCAAGAATCCAACAACCTCCTACCACCTCCATTCCTATCGTGAAGGCTCAAGCCAACATCATCTTCCACCTACATAACTACAATAGTCTTTTGACTGATCTTTCTATCCCTAAACTTGGCTAAAATATTATCCTGTAAAATACCACTTTTAAAAATTTACAGCCATTTTATAAAGCTCTACTTTATGCATAATATACAAATACAATTTTTATATGAAACAAACATATAAATTGACATAAATGGAATATTAGCCTATACGATATATATGATCCTATATGTATGTGTATGTGTATACATATGTGTTTGTGTATATGTAGATAAAGGCTGAAAATTGCAGTCATTTTCTCAATGGGTGCATAAAAAGCATAAAATAATTTGCTCTTACACGCACACATGCCAGGTATTTTGGCGCTCCTTCTGCACAAAATTAATTAAATTTTCCTGCTTTATACACACACACAAATTCATACCACATATACATATATTCGCACACATATGCATGTATTCATATATGTATGTGTATGCACATGTTGAATATTTGAAAAAAAATCATCTGTTATTAGTCATCCTAAATTTCTCTCTTCTAAAAAAATCCAGGTTAGTTCAGTTGATGCTATTAAATTCAGTGTTTCAAACATATTGCAATTAAGATATTTAATCTTAATTATTTGAATGTTTTTTGAGTCCTCCTGGAAAATTCTATACCTCAACACTTTGAAATAAATTAAATCATCTTATCTTTTGTCCTTAAAACAATATTCCCAAAGTAGTGGTGTCTATTTAGTTTAGTTTTATTTTTGGGGTATTGGAGGAATACAAGTTTTCTTCCTTACAATGTGAAATTCATAGCTTTGATGAAAATGAAAGTGGCATCACATATTCAGCTGTGGTAGAATTAAGGCATAGTTATGAAATTAAGCATGAGTAAAAGGAGTAGAAACAATGCTGCTTCTGAATCTGAGGCAGAAGGTCAGCCTATTAAGTTTGTGACAATGCTCTTGAGATTTAATCATCTCTGCAAAACAGGAAAAAGTCTGAAGCTTGAAATGTGCTAATCCAAAATTAAGACATTCATTTATTTTTCACTCAGATAATTGAACTACATTCTCCTCAATGAACCATCTATACTCTGGGGAGTAACTTAGGCATTGAGAGAAATACAAAATCACTTTTACAGTCTTGAGCCTCCATTGTGCACAACATTGAATTAAATGGTACAGGATTGATTAGATCCTGCCTCTAAATTTCAGAATTGCACTTAAAATAAAATGTCTACTCCTTTCTATTAGAATATAATTCACATCACACTCATTAATTCATTCAACAAATATTTAGTGAATGTGTTTTATGTAGCAGAAGCATCCTTGGTATTGATAGAGTAGTCAACAAAGTCAATCTTGTTTATTTCTTCATGCAGTTTTCAGTCTGGGGTGGGGGAAAACAGCTATTACAAAGTGATATGAAAAAAATAAAGTCCAAGGCCTATTTATCAGCTTTCTTTATTATTCCTTTTGTAAACCAAACAGGGTCTTGCCTCAGGGCCTTTGTATTCACTGTAATTATACATGTAAGGCTCTTCCACAGACATTCATGTGCTGCTCACCCTACTCAGGCCTTGCTCAAGTATCATTTCCACGGTGAGCTCATCTCTGACACAACCAGTCCCTATTCTCTTGCCTGCTTTAACTTCTTTAAAGCACCACTCACATCCATGTCACACACACACACACACACATAAATGCCTATGCACACATAAACACAAATTAAGTACAATGATGTCTTCCTCATTTGAATACAGGTTTCATGAAATGAGAAACTTTGTTTTCTCACCTGTATATCTTCAGTTTGTATTACATGCTGATTTTTCCACTAATAGTTTGTTGTTGTTGTTGTTGTTGTTGAGTGGAGTGGGGAGGTGTCTGGATCAAGGTGGCAGAGTAGGAAGATGCTGAGCTCACACCCTTCCACAGACACACCAAAACTACAACCACAGCAAAACACCTGTCTCTGAGAACGACCCGAAGACCAACAGAGCAGACTGCCTACAACTAAGGATATGGAGAAAAGGCTACATGGAGATGGGTGGAAATGGCAGAGTCATGGTCTGGTCAGAACCCACACTCTGGTGTGGAGAGCCAGAAGCAGGAGTGACATCACAACCTCAAAGGTCCAGTCGGAGGGGTGAGGGGTCTGGGACTTACATCTGGCTCCCCAGCATGGGGGCCCTACACTAGGAAGATGAGCCACCATAACATCTGTCTTTGAAAACCAGCAGGGCTGAGGTCTGGGAGAGCCAGAGGGCTGTGGGAAACTGAAATTTCATTCTTGAAGGGCTTGCAACAAACTCACTACTAAGTCCCAGTACAGAGGCAGCAGCTTGAAAAGTGTCGGAGACACATGAGAAGAAGATCCATTGATTAATTTTACAATATGTGCCAGAGAGGCAGGGATCTAGTGAAACTTTCCCTAGTAATGAAAGTGCTAGTTGGCACCTATTTTTTTCTCTCCCTCCACCTAGCTGGCTCAGTGCTGGCAGGACTGTTTCTGTCACTCTCCATCAACCTAACCAACAACACACACCCTTCCCCAGCATTCTCCTGAGGACCAGCTCACTCAAGCCCCCTACCATGGACAGGTTCTCTAATCCAGCTTCTGTTCCACCCCAGCTTGCAGGCAGCCCCATCCAGTACTAGCACCCTTCTTGGCTCCCATCCTGTCTCACCCACAGGTAACCCCAGCAGCACTGGCTCCCACCCAAAGATCAGCAATAGAAATTGGAATACTAAGGGTTTTCTCTAACTGCACTAAGTAGCTTAAGCGGAGGACATGGAGAAGTTAACGATTAAGTTTAACTGGTTGGGATTCAGATACATACATGAAGAAAATGTAGAACCATGGAATGGAAAGAGATTGAGAATGAGTCATTATATAATGGACCATGGCATCTCAGTTGGGCAATCAATGAAATATGGATATAGGAATAATGACAAAATATCACCTTTTTCTTTTTTAGATTGGTGAATAAGAAACATTTAAAGGCTAGATATTATACTGGAAGAGTTAGAATAAAAGGGAGCAGGGAGGAAGGTGCCAGCCATGATAGTTTTGAATATCTTTGAGAGAAACCATGGTTAGTAGTTGACAGAGGAAGCTGTAGGGAGACCAGAAAACTGTTCTGGGTGGATAGGATGAGTTATCTCTTCTTTTGTATTCTCTCAGAAGTTTTTCAGGGATGAGGTGGTCTTACCTGGAGCATGTGGCGCACTAGTGTTCTCTGCTCTTGTCTTCTGTAGATAGTGGGGCAAACAGAATTAGGAAATAGACATTTACCTGATTCCAAATCATTATTTAGTCCTTCTTCAGTATGCCATACTATCAAAGAAGTCTTTTTTTTCCCATTGCTGTAAGATTGACAGCCCCCAGCTTTATAATAATAAGCTATAGATAGATAAGTTAATTTGATAAATGTTTATTGAAAACTATCTAAACTTTGACAAGGCTAGACATAAAATTTTAAAGTACTTTAACTTTGAGATTACTACCCTCAAAATATTCCAATTCACAAAGTCAGTAAAATATTCCCCTGCTATTGGTGTGGTATCCATGTTACTATAAGACCCGGTAACACTCTTTCTTGTGTATTGTTTGGTACTCCTGACATTCATGTGAGGGGAATAGTGTCACTATTTATAATGGATGCTGAGATACAGTGTCCAGATTTGCCTTTCAGGGTTGAAGTATTTATTCCCCCAGCTTCTAAGTGTATTGGCAACTGATATCTCACAGCTGAGTTCCATTCTGAGTAATCTTTGCTGCATGGAATTGTCATGCCCAAGACTGTACCCCCTTCCAGTGGGGGACCCATATCCAAAACTGGTCATTGTGGCATTACAAATACCTGGCCCCTTTTTGACAATTTGGAATATATCTAAAGGATCATCTCAACCCCAGAGTTCTATGTGGAATTGGCTAGGCACTCTGTTGTGACTTCATCACAATTCAACTTCTACCCAACCCTGATTTTCCTACTCCCTTACACATACTATTCCTGGGAACACTTTCCAATCAACTCCCTGCATGCAAGTATCTGTCTCACAGTCTGTTTGCCCAGGTCCCAATCAAAGACACCAATATTTGTAAATAATAAAACTGAGAGTGAAAAAAGCTAAATATTGGCATTGAGACTTAGGCCCAGGTCAGCCAATTCCAAGTATTGATACTTTACCAGACACCATGCCCCCCACTATGTTGATTCATCCTATAAGCCCATGAATACACATTTAAGACACCAAGAGATTAAGAAGCATACCTCACTTTAAACAATCTACCTTAACACAGAAAAACAGCTTAAGCAATCTGACGATACAATTAATATGAAAACATATTTTCTTCTACGTAACAAGGTGATGTGTAATATGGCTTTACAGTATCTGTTTCTGTAAGATCTTCTGAAGGGCCCCTTTGACATCCTTATTTTTCAAACTGTATATTAGAGGATTTAGCATAGGGATCACTACTGTATAAAAGACAGAGACAATCTTGTCCTGCTCCATTGAGTAGCTAGATGTAGGGCGCAAGTACATGAAGAGAATTGTCCCAAAGAATATGGTGACAGCCATGAGATGAGAGGCACAGGTGGAGAAGGCTTTCTGCCTACCCTCTAATGAGGGCATCCTCAAGATGGCAATGAGGATACACAAGTAGGAAACAAGGACAATCACAACACAACTGATGACATTAAAACTGGAGAAAGCCATGGTCACGATGCCATTGATGTGGGTGTCAGAGCAAGAGAGTTTGAGCAGGGGTGGAGAGTCACAGTAGAAGTGGTTGATCTTACTGGAGCCACAAAAGGATAATCTAAAAGTTATTCCCGTGTGTATGGCTGCATTCCCAAAGCCTGCTAGGAATGAGGTAGTCACTAGCAAGGAGCAGATTCTCCCAGACATGAGAACTGGATACAGCAGAGGGTTCCAAATGGCTGCATAGCGGTCATATGCCATCATGGCTAACAGGAAGCATTCAGTCCCCAAGAAGGAGCCAAAGAAGTAAAACTGGGCAGCACATCCATTAAAAGAAATGGTCTTATTTTCAGACATGAGGTTCACAAGCATCTTAGGAGTAACAGAAGAAGAGTAAGAGGCATCAACAAAGGAGAGGCTGCTGAGAAAGAAGTACATGGGGGTGTGGAGACAGGGATCAATCTTAATTATCACAATCATCCCCAAATTACCCACCATGGTTGCCGTATAGATGAACAGAAACAATCCAAAGAGGACAACTTGTAGATCTGGATTGTCTGAGAGTCCTAAGAGGATAAATTCTGTCACTTCTGTTTGATTCTCACCTTGGATCTCTTTCATATGCCTGATCATCTGAGCTACAGTAAGAGAGAAGTGGAACATGGCATTTGGTCAGATGGATACATGACAGAGCTATAAACATCATTTTACTGGTATGTACACATGCAAATTCTAACAGAAGAGAGCAAAGTGAAAAACTTACTATGAAGTGTGTTGGACTTGATGCCAAGTCAAAAGACATGAAAAGACAGTTGAGTTCTAGGTTTGTTGCACACTAAGAAATGACCCTGACATGAGTGACTTAATATCCATTAACCAAGGTCACTTCTGGCATTAACTATTTATTGGGTAATTGCAGGAACTTATCCTTTAGATGCATCATTATTTATGATAAATAAAGTGATATATTAATATACCATTTAGACACAACTTCTAGAAAAAAAAAGATCAAAATGTATTCAGGCCACTGATTATTCCTCCACACTACTAATGGAATGTATACAAAATATTGAAAGTTAGTAAAATTAATAAACATCACTAAACAATAATAAGTCACTAAACTAAATAATAATAATAATAATAATAATAATAATAATAATAATAATAATAATAATAATAATAATAATAATAAAGAAGTTTGAACTTCCTGGGCCTGGGAGAAATTTTAAAAACTGAAGTCCAAGCCAGAAGACAGTTCCCATACAGCTAGCATGGCTCTGACCCTACCCTAATTTCCCAGTATCAGCATTTACAGAAAAAAAAAGTTAAATAAATATTGAGCATTTTGGATAGTTGCCTTCAATATCTAGAGAATCAAGTTGTAAGAATGAGTAGACATCCCACATGAAAGTAATAGATCAGATACAGCAATGAAAACTCCTACGTAACACCCAGATTCACAGAATCACCACAGAACCAGAACACATCACCACCAGCATGTGGAATATTCCACTGTATTCATTCTGGGGAATAATTTTACACTAGGTTGTCTAACTGGAACTAAAATTCACCCCTTGCAGAGTGTAATGAAGTGAAATCATGGACTAAAGAAAAAAGAAAGATACAAGGAAAAAGATGAAAGAATGAAAGAAAGAAAGGATGGAGGGAGGAAAGGAGGGAGGAGGGAAAAAAGAAGGAAGGAAGGAAGGAAGGAAGGAAGGAAGGAAGGAAGGAAGGAAGGAAGGAAGGAAGGAAGGAAGGAAGGAAGGAAGGAAGGAAAATCAAAATAGATGTCCAGCTTAGATCTCTCAAGTAAAATTTAGGCAACAGCTCCAGGGGAATTCTTCTCCATTTCCAGCCTAACTCCCTACCTCAATGACCTCAAATTATTAAACAGTAGATAAAATGGTGCTAATCTAGCTGTCAAATTATAGCTTAAAGTATTAAATCATTTATCATTTACAGCAGGAATTTATTTGATACTGTCTCAAATTTAAATGTGGGATCAAAGTAACCCACTATGTGGGCTAACATCAGAGCTAAAGGATCTACTGAGCACAGTTGGGGAGAAGGCTCACAGACACTGCCACACACAGAAGTGCCTATTCGCACTCTGCTCCACCTGCTTCCCCCTTGGGTAGGGGCTAAGTGCCCTCACCAGCAACAGAACCTGGCATGTTTGTACAGTGTTACAGTACTTTTCAAAGTGTCATTGCACTCATTATCTAATCTAGGCCTCACCACAGACCAGTGAGGGGGATACACATGAGTCTAGGAGTGTTAATAAGATGACCTTCTGTTAGGGGAGGTCAATGAAGTAGAGGAGCGAATCAGCGGTGAACCCTGGGTGTCTATTATTTTTAACATTTTTTATTGATTTATAATCATTTTACAATGTTGTGTCAAATTCCAGTGTTCAGCACAATTTTTCAGTCATACATGGACATATACACACTCATTGTCACATTTTTTTCTCTGTGAGCTACCATAACATTTTGAACCCTGGGTGTCTTGATGCCACATTATTTGTTCCCCAACACTACCTTGTCTCCTTTCAGATTTCCCTGGACAGAGGTGCAGCCTAGTCCTCTTCCTTGGAAAACGCTTGCTGTTTGAATTTCAAAGAAGAGCAGAAAGAATTAGAAAAAAGGAATAGATCTTTTCCTCTCATCTTCAACCAGAAAATTTCCCTCTGAGTACCTTTCTCTCAGAAATAGTAAAAAGAATAAAATGCCCCAGACATTGCGTGTGTGCTAGACACACAAAGAAAGGCGAAGATGGGTAACAATAACAAGTACTGAACTGTGCTGAGCATTTCCCATGTTCCATAATCACCATGTTAAGTATTCTTCCTGCACTGTTTTATTTAAATCCTATGAGATAAGCAGTGTTGTAGTCCTCTTTGTGCACATGGGAGATGGGAGGCACAAAAGATTGGTGACCTTTGCCCAAAGTCCCAGAGATCACCTACAGATGTATAGCCAGCCAATGCAACACTTGAGGTGATTTATAAGGACCCCATCAGTGATGGATGTGAGCACTAATGCACAGAGCAATGGATATTGTAATTCTCAGAACCTTATTGATGCACTAGAACACACTTAGTTACACTGGGAGAAATCCATACACCTCCTGAAGAGAAAATACAGTTACAGTGGTTGAAAACTGTCTTTCTCAGAACTCACATTCATTAGATAGTATTTTTAGCAAAACACCACTTGTTTTACATCTAGTGCTGTGGATTACATGCTTTCATCTTTCCTCTATGCTAGCAAATGCATTTCCTGTTTTCTCTGAAACATTCCCCTTCCCCAGCCTGAGACTTTGCAGTCAAGCCTCTAGTCCAGAGATCCTTCAACTGGGTTGTCAATTTCTAGGAGTTTGTGAAAATATTAGTGAGATTTCCTGAGAATTGCTGGTGTTGAAAAGGTCTTGAAATCATATTATTTATCGATCCTTATAATCTTCCTAATGACAAATAAAATTTAATTAATAAAAATGGACAGAATATTTAACATACTTTCTTAGCCATTCGGTATTCTTGGAACTTTGGGTCTATGGGTAGATTGCAGAAATTAACAGGATATTAAATTTTTCCTCAGGTCAGTAAATTACATGGACAGAACTTTTTATATCATCTTCTTACCTTTGATCCTTTTGCTTGTTCTTGTCTAAGGCTTAAATTCATCAAAAAAAAAAAAGCAGAAAAAGAAAAACAAATGTTTTTCTTAGAGGAGGCAGTTACTCTAATTCTCCCAGGTTAAGCAACAGGCAGAGTTGGAATGGACTTTAGACATCATTTGTTACAGAGGTAAGAAAACTGAAATGCTTTATACCTTCCCTTTCATAAGAGAGTTGCACCTGCATTCAGCAGAGATTGAGTTTTTTCTCCTTCATTTTTCCTTAAACTTTCCCAATCTGTTATGTCATGGTAAACACAATTCAAAACACAGAAAACATTGCTGCGTTACAGCTGTGATATTGTTTGTGGTTATTTCCGGTTGCAGAGGCTCTGGACCAGAGTCTGGAGAGGGCATCCTGACTTATTTTAAGTAGGAGGCACTTCTTGTTCTTTGGTCTCTGTGGACTTCATCCCTCACGTCACCTCATTTTGATCTAGTTGTTTTTGTTTCCCTCTGAATCTAAGGAAAACACATGTCTTTCCATATTTCTCTCCTTTACCCTCAGGACACCTGGGCCCAGTGGAAAAATGAATTTTCAGTCCCGTATTCCAAACAATTATTTAATGTTCATTTTCTGTCTCTTCTAATAGTTGGTGGCCTGGTCCCCTTAGATGCATTGAAAGAATCAAAAGCAGAGCAGGTTTGCTCAGCCTTTGGTCTTGCCTTCTCTAAGGACTTCGAGTACAGATAAGAAGTTATGCTGCCTGAATCACAGTGAGGGGCAAACTGGAGGGGATGCAGGGATGTAGCAAGGATAAGGACAGACTTGGTCTTCAGTCCTGGCTCCGTGCCTCTCTGGTTGTGTGTCTTTAGATAGCGCACTAAATCTCTTTGTGCCTTAGGTTCTTCATTTCTGTGTGAGAGTACTGACACCTGCTTCACAGGGTGACTTCATAGGTAAATCAAAGAACATGCATCATTGCATCAAATGAGTATAGATAGATGATTAATAAATAAGACTTCCCTCCACCCTGAGTCTCCTCCATACTGTCCAGAGTAAGGAAGAGTCATCAGCCAATGAAGTCTAGATGGAGACTTACAAGCTTTCCTGTTGCCTAAATACATCTTCCATTCAAGAGGTACAGGGTCTGAGACAAATTGATCATCATCTGATGAGCATTTGTATTATCTGTGCCACTTTGAGAAGACACTCTGATTTGTCTCTCAGTACAGTGTAATAAGTTTGCACTAAATTCTGGGGGACACAAAAGCTTGATTTGTCTCTAGCAATTCAGACAAAATTCACATTATTTTAATGCTTAACCACTTGCTTTTTAAAATTTAAAAATTTTTTTTTTGTATTTTGGAGGGAAAATACATTAGGCTCTTCTGAACACAGAGTATGAAACATGATTGGCAAATAGTGAATTTTATTTAATAAGCAAATAAATACCCTTCCTCAATTAAGAGTGAATTAGTTGTTACATAGGAACAAACTGATATTATTCTTATTATAGCCATGAGACCCCTGTAAAAAAGGAAACAAATCAGGGTGGGCCCTGATTTACTGGTGCAAAGTATGTAAGGATGCTTATAATTAAAGCAGTGTATTACTGATAAATCAATTTTACAGAATTGGTGGAAGGACAAGGAACAGAATAGAAAAATACAGATATAGACCCAATAAAATGAAATGAAAACCCAATATATGATAATAGCATCTCAAAACTGTGGGGAAAGGAAACTTTTTAACAACAATTGCTGATAGCCTTATAGAAAAAGAGAAAACTTGATATTTTCTACTTATTAGACCCTGTAAAATTTCAATGAGTTATGATTTTAAAAATTTAAAAACGTTAAATAGCACAAGAACTAGGAGAAAACATGGTGCAGTCCTTTGTAAACAGAAGCATAATTTAACAATACATAACAGTTATTTTTTATTTTATCTTGTCAAATACACTGATTTTTAAATTTAATTGCATCTGAATACAGTATAAATAGGACTCAAAATCTAGAAATAGTAAAATTGAAAATGATAAATTTGACAAAAATAAAGGGAAGGAAGGTAAAGAAAGGAGTGAGGTAAGAAGAGAGGGAAGGAAGGAGGAAAGGAGAGGAAGAATGAGAAAGGAAGGGAGGGAGGAAGGAAGAAAGAAAAAAAGAAAATTATTTCATGGTAAGAAATTTCTTAGCAAAATCAAAAGACAAATGATAAACTGTGGAAAACTCACGCCTTATATACTAGACAAACAGAACATGTCTCCAATATATAAAGAATATCTAAAAACTAATAAATAAAAGAATCTGTGAATAAATCAAAATACAGAAGGGATATGCCCTGGGAAAAAATGGATACAAGACATGAATAAACATTTCACAAAAGTAGAAATGCAAATGGCTCTTAAATATATGAAAATATGTTCACCCTTTCTATCAGCCAGGATCCAATCAGGAAACAGAAAAACCACACAGTAATTATATCAGGTAAAATTTAACATAAACATTTATTACCTGGTAATGGGATTAACTACTATTGAGTGATCAAGAAAAGTCTAAAGTATACAGGAAGAATGGATACAAAGGGCAGCCACTACCTCTGGAGCTGAGGCAGCACATGAAGATAGGAACAGACTTGGAAGAGGCCCCCATCTCCAAGGCTTCTTTGGACATGGTTGTGCTGGGTATGCCTATGGCTCACTATGTGGCCAAGACACTCTCTGGCTGGGTCAACTGATCAAGAAACCTCTCAGTAGGCTTCCACTGAAACTATCAGTGGATGGTTTCCAGCCAACTCTTGCTGGAAAGCCACACTGTGGTGCTAATGAATGTTGACTGGTATTAAGTTGTGTGAGCTGCTTGTATATTCTGGAAATCAAGCCCTTGTCAGTTGCATCACTTCCAAATATTTTCTCCCATTCCATAGGCTGTCTTTTCCTTTTGTTTATAGTCTCCTTTGCTGTGCAAATGTTTATAAGCTTGATTAGGTACCATTTCTTTAGTTTTGCTTTTATCTCTATTGCCTTGGTAGTCTGAGGATAACACTGCTATGATTTATATAAGAGAATGTTTTGCCTATATTCTCTTCTAGGAGATTTATGGTGTCTTGTCTTATGTTGATGTCTTTAAGTCATTTTGAGTTTATTTCTTTTTGCCAACTCTTAGATTGGCAACTATAGATAGATAGTGAACTAGAGAGAGAATAGATAGATAAATTTAGATGAGAAATAAATACAAACATTTGGCAACAAACTTTATGGAAGACTGTGGGGAAATGGGCACTCTTGTACATTGCCAGGGGAAAACTATAATATTACCAAAATTGCACATTAAATTTCCCTTTGACCTAACAATCCCACTTCTAGGAGCCCACTCACGTAATGTGCTGGTAAAAGTAGGAATAAGCATATGCATTAGGCTACTTATTGTTGCATTATTTTCTTCCAATAGCAAAAGATCAGAACCAACTCAAATGTCTGTCAACAGGATGCTTGATAAGTAGGCAATGGTACAGCCACACAATGGATTACTACAAAGCTAGAGATATGAGAGAATAATATTTATTTTAAATCAAAGTTTGACTTGAAAACAAATTTTATTAGTAAGAAAATATGTAAATGTTATTAGAAATTAATTTTCATCATAAAATGAGATTTGAGAATGAAATTAAAGAAGCTAGACTAGAAAACAAGATTCAACTATATACTGTCTACAAGAGTTCCTTAAGGACACACACAGGCTAAATGTGAATAAATAGAAAAGTATTACAAAGATTTTTTATTAGCTTCTTTGATTTTATTTTTAATGTTTTCTCCTTGGATAAAAATTTATCTCAGGTCAAATAGAATTTCCAAATCAAGTGGCTTTTAAAATAATTGTGTAGGCAATATGACTCTTAAAACCACTAATTTCCCTTTTTCTTTATACAATGGAGAGCTGAAGCAAATTTATATGCCATCTCTTGAAATTAAAAAAGAATTAAAGCATGTAATCATGTTTTTGGCATTTGAATCTTATCTTTCTTTCATCCTGCATTCTTTGTTTTCTTTGTGAGTATATATCAGGGGTAAAAAAATGGAAGTGTCAGGAAAGCTGCCCTAGATCTCTTCCT
This sequence comes from Vicugna pacos, assembly GCF_048564905.1. NCBI lineage: Eukaryota > Metazoa > Chordata > Mammalia > Artiodactyla > Camelidae > Vicugna > Vicugna pacos. Next base: position 54,946,204 of record NW_027328740.1, read on the forward strand.
AGGTAGGAATCTTTGCCTTATGAATGGCAGTCTTCTCACCTTTCTTATCAAAGGAGATGCAGCATGAGCACCGTACTCAGACAGATGAGTGTTTTCATTCTGAAACTATTAAAGTAAGTTGTGTGTCCTGGAAAAGTTAAACAATTATTACTTATTCACTTAACCTATAAATCAATGAGTCATTCACTTCATCTGAAACCAGAGGCAATGATGTTATCATCAGAAGGCTCAGTTGATCACATGTGGGAAGTACCCCACAAAACCGCTGGTGAATAAATGTCCTTTAAAAAAACAATGTTAGTATCATGGAGCCCCAGTTGTTCCTTTTCCTGCCCACCAAATCACCCTCTCAAAAAAGATCAGTCTCACTGGTTTTTTGTTATGTTAAATTTCAGTCCCTTATGCCAGATTTTCTCAAGTTAAAACAGAATTTAACTTAAATGTCCATCAACAGATGACTGGATGAAGAAGTTGTGGTGTATCTATACAATGGAATACTGCTCAGCCATAAAAAGTGATAAAACAATGCCATTTGCAGCAACATGGATGGACCTGGAGATTGTCATTCTAAATGAAGTAAGCCAGAAAGAGAAAGAAAAATACCATATGATATCACTCATATGTGGAATATAAAAAATAAATTTATATATATATATGTATACTATGAACTCATCTACAAAACAGAAACAGGCTTGCAGACATAATAAACAATCTTATGGTTACTGGGGAAAAGGAGTGGGAAGGGATAAATTTGGGAGTTTGAGATTTACATATGTTAGCCACTATATATAAAAATAGATTTTTTAAAAGTTTCTTCTGTATAACACAGGGAACTATGTTCAATATCTTGCAATAAACTTTAATAAAAAATATGAAAATTGATACATGTATGTATATGCATGACTGGGACATTGTGCTGTACATAAGAAATTGACACATCATAATTGACTGTATTTCCAATAAAAAAATAGAGTTTAAATGTGGCCACTCCATATAACATGGGAAGTATCATCATCCTCTTTGAAAAGACTTCAGACATCAGCAACCAGACCTTTCTAAACTGCCATCAAAATCACACCATGAAGGCAGATTTGGGCTTGTAAAAATAATGCATGTAACACTCATTACTGACTCCACCATCACAACTAGAGAGGGAGAAAAGAATTCCCTCGTGTTTCCTTCTTTTATCATTAATGTTGAAGAAAGTGAGAGTGAAATTCCTTGGGGGATGACAGTTCATTAAATCCTTGAGTATCCTGTGAGTGTAGAAGTCATTTCATCACATTTTCTCAGGGGATTATTTGTGACTCTGAAGCTTAAATGCCTCCCACAAACAGAAGCAAATGTGGGATGAGCAAGTGGCTCAGAGACAACTACTAGAGAGACTGACTGTCTTTGGATTCTTCTCAGAATATTTGTTCAGCACAGCACATTAAGAGAAGAGGAGACATTCTACCTCTCCCTAAAGGTGAAAAACAGGTAAGTATTTGGGCCAGAAAGAGAAAATGATATGACCTACTAGCAGTGGAGCATTAAACTACACAGTGCTCCTTTGGGCCTGGATTTCCTTTGCACCAGGCTCATACCATCTTAAAATTTCAAAAAGAGTCATTGGCCATGGGTTTGGCTTTTGGGTGTCTCATTATAAGTCAAAATTCAAAAAAATTATGATTTGTTCTAGTTCTGTGAAATATGTCCTGGGTAATTGGATAGGAATTGCATTAAATCTGTAGATTGCTTTGGGCAGTGTGACCATTTTAACAATATTGATTCTTCCAATCCAGGAGCATGGAATATCTTTCCATATTTTAAAATCTTCTTTAATTTCCTTCATCAATGGTTTATAGCTTTCTGTGTATAATTCTTTCACCTCCTTGGTTAGATATATTCCCAGATATTTTATTACTTTGGGTGCTATTTTAAAGGGGATTGTTTCTTTACTTTCTTTTTCTGTTGATTTATCGTTAGTGTAAAGAAATGCAACTTATTTTTGGACATTAATTTTGTAACCTGCTACCTTGCTGAATTCTTCAATCAGCTCTAGTAGCTTTTGTGTGGACCTTTTAGGGTTTTCTATATATAATAACATGTCATCAGCATATAATGACATTTTTACCTCTTCTTTTCCAATTTGGATCCCTTTTATTTCTTTCTCTTGCCTAACTGCTGTGGCTAGGACTTCCAGGACTATGTGGAATAGGAGGGGTGATAGTGGGCATCCTTGTCTTGTCCCAGATTTTAGTGGAAAGCTTTTGAGTTTTTCACCATTGAGTACTATGCTGGCTGTAGGTTTGTCATATATTGCTTTTATTATGTTGAGATATGTTCCCTCTATACCCACTTTGGCGAGAGTTTTTATCATAAATGGATGTTGAATTTTATCAACTGCTTTTTCTGCATTGATTGAGATGATCATGTGGTTTTTGTCCCTTCTCTTGTTGATGTGATGTATTACATTGATTGATCTGTGTATGTTGAACCAGCCTTGTGTCCCTGGGATGAACCCCACTTGGTCATGGTGTATAATCTTTTCTATGTGTTGTTGGATTCTATTTGCTAAAATTTTGGTGAGGATTTTGGCATCCATGTTCATCAGTGATATTGGCCTATAATTCTCTTTTTTTGTAGTGTCTTTGCCTGCTTTTGGTATCAGGGTGATGGTGGCTTCATAGAATGAGTTTGGGAGTATTCCCTCCTTTTCAATCATCTGGAAGAGTTTGAGAAGGACTGGTATGAGTCTTTGTATGTTTGGTAGAATTCCCCGGTGAAGCCATCCGGTCCTGGACTTTAATTTGTAGGGAGGTTTTTAATTGCTATTTGTATTTCCTTTCTAGTGATTGGATTGTTCAAGTGTTCAGTTTCTTCTTGATTCAGTTTTGGTGGACAGTATGTTTCCAGAAACTTGTCCACCTCCTCTAGGTTATCCAGTTTGTTTCCATATAGTTTTTCATAATATTCTCGTATGATATTCTGTATTTCTATTTTGTTTGTTGTAATTTCTCCATTTTCCTTTTTTATTTTGCTAATTTGTGCTCTCTCTTTTTTCTTCTTTGTGAGTTTGGCCAGAGGTTTGTCAATTTTATTTACTTTTCAGAAAACCAGCTTTTTGTTCGGTTGATTTTTTCTATGGTCTTGTTAATCTCTATTGTATTTAATTCCTCTCTGATCATTATTATTTCCTTCCTTCTGCTGCTTTTTGGGGCTTTTTGTTCTTCTTTTTCTAATTGATTCAGGTGGTGGGTTAACTTGTTTATTTGAGATTGTTCTTCTTTTTTGAGGAAGGCCTGTATCTCTATAAACTTCCCACTTAGCACTGCCTTTGCTGTGTCCCATAGGTTTTGAGAGGTTGTGCTTTCATTATCATTTGTCTCAAGATTTTTTTTTAATTTCAGCTTTAATTTTCTCATTGATTCATTGTTTTTTCAATAACATATTGTTTAATCTCCATGCTTTTCTTTTTTTCTCCTTTGTTTCACTGTTGTTGATTTCCAGTTTCATGGCATTGTGGTCAGTAAAGATGCTTGAGATAATTTCTATCCTCTTAATATTGTTGAGGTTTCTTTTGTGTCCAAGTACATGATCGATCCTGGAAAATGTTCCATGTGCACTTGAAAAGAATGTGTATCCTAATTTTGGGGAGTGTAATGCTCTGAAAATATCCACCAAATCTAGTTTTTCTATTGTAGTATTTAATTTCTCTGTCACCGTGTTTATTTTCTGTCTGGAAGATCTGTCTAGTGATGTTAATGCAGTGTTAAAATCTCCAACTATGATTGTATTCCCATCAATATCCCCCTTTATCTCTGTTAGTAATTCTTGTATGTACTTAGGTGCTCCTATATTGGGTGCATATATTTTAACGAGTGTACTATCTTCATCTTGTATCACTCCTTTAATCATTATAAAATGTCCTTCTTTATCTTTCTTTATAGCCTTTGTTTTAAAGTCTATTTTGTCTGAAATCAGTACTGCAACACCTGCTTTTTTGGCTTTTCCATTTGCATGGAATATCCTTTTCCATCCTTTCACTCTCAATCAAAGTGGGTTCTCCCTAAAGTGGGTCTCCTGTATGCAGTATATTGAAGGTTCTTGCTTTATTATCTAGTCTGCCACTCTATGTGTTTTGACTGGAGCATTTTGTCCATTAACATTTACAGTAATTAATGAGAGATGTGTGTTTATTGCCATTTTGAACTTATCTTTGCAGTTGAATTGGTATATCCTCTTTGTTCCTTTCTTTTTCCTTTTGTGGTTTGGTAATTTTCCTTTTTATTATCATGGATTTTATTTCATTTTGTGACTCCCTAGTAAATTTTTGACTTGTGGTTACCTTTTTTTGTAAGTCTTTTAACCCATTACTATAACTGTTTTTTTTAAACTGATAGTAACATGATCTCAAACCCATCCTACTGTTAAAAAAATTTAAAAAAGAAAGAAAAAATATTCTATATTTCCCTGCCTCCCTCTCCCACTCTCAGTGATTTGTATGTTTTCTTTATTTGTAATTCATGAGTTATCACCTTTCCAGTTGTGAGTTTCTCATTTCTGTAGCATCCTGCTTCTTTTCTATTTAGAATAGCACTTTCTATATTTCTTTTACCGTGGGTTTAGTGTTGCTAAACTCCGGCAGTTTTTTTTTGTCTGTGAAACACTTTATTTCTCCATCTATCCTAAAGGATAGCCTTGCTGGATAAAGTATCCTAGGCTGCATTTTTTTTCATTCAGGGCTTTGAATATATCTTGCCACTCCCTTCTGGCCTGTAGTGTTGTGTAGAGAAATCAGCTGAGAGACTTATGGGGGTTCCCTTGTAATTCACCCTTTGCTTTTCTCTTGCTGCCTTTAGAATCATTTCTTTATCCTTGACTCTGGCCATCTTGATTATGATATGCCTTGGTGTGGGTCTATTTGGGTTCTTCCTGTTTGGGACCCTCTGAGCTTCCTGTAATTGGATATCTGATTCCTTCTTTAAGTTTGGGAAGTTTTCAGTCATGATTTCTTTGAAAACCTTTTCAATCCCCTTTGATCCTTCTTCCCCTTCTGGGACCCCTATTATGCGAAGATTGGGATGCTTTATATTATCCAATTGGTCCCTTATGCTATTATCATTTTTTTTTATTATTGCTTATCTTGTAGTTCTTCTGAATGTTTGCTTTTTATTGCCCTGTCTTCTAGATCACTAATTCGTTCCTCTGCATTAACTAGTCAGGTTTGCACAGCTATTAGATCATTCCTTATCTCTGTCAATGAGTTTACCCATTCTACTTGACTCTTCTTTATAGCTTCAATTTCATTTTTGACATATTTTATATCTCTAAACACTATCTCTTTTAATTCCTTCAGCAATTTGATCACTCCTTTTTTGAAATCTTGATCTAGTAGGCTATCGATGTCTATTTCATTGATCTTTCTTTCAGGGAATTCCTCTTGTTCTTTTAATTGGGAAAGGTTTCTCTGCTTCTTCATCTTGCTCATACCTCTCTGGCACTGTGGTTTATGGAGTATCAGTTTTCTATCTTGGATCTTAAGGATTTTATCTATCTAATGCCTATTTAGGAATAGAATTTAGGGAAAAAAAGAAAAAACAGAAGAGAGAGAGAAAGATTTTCAAAAGAAGGGAGAAAGAGGGTTTGAAAACAGTGTATAATGAATAATAGAAGAGCGAGTTGAAGCAGAGTATCAATCGGGTTGAGACGTCCTTTTAAAACCTTAAAAAAAAGGGGTGAGGAGATGAATAGATGTATTTGAAACCTGTGTCTAATCAATAACAGGACATCAAAACCCAAGAGAAATAGAAATGAATAAAGAAGTAAAAATTAAGAGAGTAATTGAAAATAGAACAGGTGAAAACAGATTTAAAAAAAAAAAACAGAAAAAGGGGTTGTCGGTGTTCTCCTGGAGTCTCTGTGCTTTTAATATGAAGTCCTTCTGTCTCCATCCTGTTTTGGAAGCTCAGCTTGTTTTCAGAAGCCCTCCGTTGGTGCCCTCTTCTGTGCTGCTCCCAGCATCTGTTGGCAAGCAGATCATGCCCCCTCCTAATACTGGGTCAGTTGCAGCTCTCCTCTGCTGTGGGCAGGCGGGTCACTGCCCCTCCGGATGCCGCAGTCAGATTTTGCAGACTGGCCATGTAGGAGGGCGGGTCGTGCCCCCTCCCAGCACCTCGGTCAGGGGCTGTGTTCCTGCCCGACAGGAGGGAGGCCGCTCTCCCTCTACCTGCACCGCCGGTAGCTCCGCTGCTCTGTGCAGCTGCGTGCTCCGCCCTGGTCAGCGCTCTGCGGGTGGGATCCGGGAAGACCGAGGGACAGCCTCGTCCCTGCTCCGAGCCAAGACCCAGCTCCTTGTTTGTCTTTGTGGAGCAAGTTCTCTGAGGGACCAGGATGGAAAGATCATATCTGCCCCGAGCTGTAGGCCCATCTCAGTCTGGCCTTTGAGGCTGCTAAGCCCTTCAGTGAGGATGCAGGTTTCGCCCCCGCCCCCACCCAGGTGCTCAGCGCCGGAAGATATGGCAGCTGTGCCTGAGCCCTGCCTCTCTTCCCCTGAAAAGTTTCCACGGTTTTTCAGAGATGGGGGTATGCACCCTTCCCCCAAGAGTACATCAGCCTTGCTGTTTTATGGAGGGCCCAAGTTTTTCTGTCCTGTACACCCACAGCCACTGCACCCAGCCCCTTGCAGTCCCCCGGGGATGCCTCCATGCAGCCGCCCCCGTCCTCCGCCCAGCTTGTGCAGCCTGGCCCTGCCCGCCCCTGCCAGCCCGCATCTCAGGCTGGGTGTCGGGGGGACGCTCTGTGTCCGTTTAACTTAGTTTTGTCAGACAAGGGCTGTTCTGTACAGATCTGAGCCTCGGAGGCTCCCCCTCCATCCCGCTGGCCTCTCAGTTGGAGAGGGGAGACCCAGCGAGTTAGCGCCAGTCCTCCTTTGCCGCTCCCTCCCCGAGGGACCCATCCCACGCTGCTTTGCCTTTTGTTCTTTCTTTTTTCCTTTTCTCCTACCAGATTTTTGGCATCTTTATCTTTTGAAGAGGGCGATGATCTGTTGGAGTTCCGCAGGTGCTCTGGTTGGCTGAGTGGGCCTGTAGATGTGGGTCTTGGTGTATTTATGGAAGAGGGTGACTTACAAGCATCCTTCTACTCCGCCATCTTGCCTTTTCCTAGAGAATGTTTTATAATATGTTTAAGTGTAAATTTGGCAGTCAGTATTTTTTACTGACTGTTGGGAATGTTCCATGTGCAGCTTATGGTTGTAAAGCATTCAGAAGAATCTTCAACATTAATTTGAAATTACAGCATATATTTCTAAGACACTTTTATTACTCAAATTACAAATGAAGTTCAAAGTCTTAAATGAAAGTAGGTTCTAATCTGTGTCTTTTAGATATATGAGCTTTAATAAACATTTTTTAAGTACATATGTTTGTCAGTATACTTCAGCATGCAAAAATTTCCTTGGATTTACACGTGCTATTTTAAAAAAATCATACTTATGGTCTTTCACAGAAAGTGATGGCCAGTGGATATTTCTGGAGAGCAGGACTTTTGGTATCTCCAAAGTCACACTCTATAGGGTTTTTTTATTTACATTCAGAGTTGTATCTGGTTAAAAAAAAAAAGGAGGTGGGCAATAGGATCCATATGGCTAAAATTTACTATAAATGCCCATTGTAATAATTACAAAGCAAACCTCTCTCTTTACCTCCCTTCTTGCTTGTCTGTGGTCCCTTCACGTTTTTTCAGCCCCTCAGTTGAATGAAAGTTACCTGGTAAGTTGTCCGAATTACCTTAATGTTAGAACTGGGTCTTTGATTGTCTTGTTTTTATTTGTTTGTGGTACTTTTCCTTTGACAGAGAAGGTTAAGGAGATGCTAGGAAATGCACTGCTAAATCCCCTGGGTTCCAGCCATGATACTTTTTGGTCATATTTTACAGCCTCCAATAATTTTTCTCTGGTGACTGGCATCAATCGCCCTGCCCAGCAGAGTGGCCCCTATTAGTTCAATGCAGAAGGAGCCCAGCATGTCCAGGGTACTTCCTGGATTCCAAAGGGTCAGAGCACCTGAGGGTGTTTTGCTGGGGAAGCATTCAATCATTGTTCAGTCATGACCTCCCCTTTGAAGACCCTCAATCCTTTTCCCTCAGACAAAGAGAGGAGTTCAATGTGAGGGACTGAGATCCCTAACCTGGCATCTTCAAGTTTTGATGAAAGCACTAATTTCAGCACTTGCCCCCAGGGAGGCTACACTGCATTTTGTATACTGCCTTAGCTGAGGAGGTCTAGGGGAAGCAATTACAGGAATTTCTACCTGAACTCCCAACGACGGTAATCCTCTTTCCATGGGTCAGGGACAGGGAGCTAAAATGAGGGTTTTGTTGTATTGTATGTATCTATACCCATTATTATGTCTGGGTCTGGGTAAAAATAATCATCTACATATCTGTTCTGACTGGGCTCAATGAGAGATGCATGCAAGCCAAAACTATCTTTAAATTATTTTACAAGTCCCATTGTTAAGTGTGTACCCCTAATATTTTTCCGTCACTGGAAATTAGTGTTAATTCAGAGCCAATATCCAATAACCCACAGAAGATCTAGATATTTACCTTTTCCCCATATAAGATTACTGTCATAAATGGTTGCTAGCCATTCACAAGAAGCCTTGGAAGAAGATGTACAGTGTACACACTGGCTAAGTTTCAAGATTCTTCCTCAAAGGATCCATGTTTCCCCATTGGTTCAAGTTTTCAGTGGCTGTAAACTAGCTCAGCCTGGAGAATTATCAAGGAGTGGCATTTCCCTACTGGACCATCTTGAGCTAGTTTTTATCCAAGTAAAGACAGATATTTTTTCCTTACAAGAAAAGTATCACCTTTGTTGTTTTCTTAGCTACTTCATTCCATAAGAATCACCTAATCCATGAGACTCTGCCACGAGTATCTGAACAACAAAATATTTGGTTATGATCTAGGGTTTTTGGCACATTGGGAAATTGCTGCCTTCTTGCTCTGGAAGTTAAATATTGCAATATGGCTTTCTGCCTGCCTGTTTCTTTTCTTCCATTGGATAGTCCAAATTTAAATTTCAACAAAAGCCAACTTACCAAAAGATATGTATAATTTCTATTTGTATCCCAAGAAATAGTGTACTAACCCTAGAACTAATAACTTCGGAGAGTGTTACTTCTCTATTCTTGATGGTGTAAGAACAGAGTGAGGTTATACGCTCTGGAGAGAGAGCTTGGAAATGGGTCACTTGGCAGGAGCTATGGTCTAGGTCCAGGGATACAGATATCTGTGGTATCTTTGCAAAAAAACAGGACAGAGAAAAATCACTCTGACCTCACTTACTTCCTCACCAGTGACAACCACTGGCTAAACCCATTAAGCAGACAGAGCACAAAGGAACCTACTGATACAGTTAAGACAACTGATCATCCTGAAGCAAAGAGCGGGTTAAAAGTGTAGAGAATGGATTTGGAAGGACAAAAGAAGTGTATTCAACAGATAATAAAGATATTAGCATTACTGAACGTATATGCTTTAATATGCAAATATATGCATATAAATGTATAGTATACACAAGCGTGTGTACATATGTTTATTTTGCCTTCTACATAACTAGAGAGAATGTCAATGGAAATTGTGACATTACATTTCACCAGGGAATTGTAGTCTCAAAAAATATATATTTCCCATCATTGAATAATACACAATTTGTCAACATGCAATGTTATTTAATTGTCCTGTTAGATATTAACAAAGCCTAGGAAATCCTAAGGGGCTGCAGGAAGTACAACCCTGGGGATTCAGAAACTGGCATAAAAGATTCTGGGACAAGCAGATTTGAACCCTGTTGAGGTGATGATGTTGCTGAGAATTTTAGGTAAATTGACCAATTCAGATGCTACAGTTAGATGGAAAATGTTACCTGTTCCTCACAACCTGTCTTAAGATCATTCACATACTAAGATACAATATGTGCTAATGAAAGGGAATCTTTTGAAATATCTTCACCATCTTCCTACTGAAGTTTTTGAAACTTCTGAGAGTTCAAGAAGAAGTAGCACTTTTCATTATTAGAGACAAAAATATCCATTAATATTGCAGAAGAAGACAAGGGATGACAGAAAGAAATAATAATAACCTAAATATACCAAAAAAAAAAAAAAACACGGAAGCAAGATATTATCAGGAACCACTTACAAAATAAGCAGCATTGTTAACATTGCAAGGGCAACTGAAGTAACAGGATGAAGCAGCAGTGATTACTTGAGGTTATTTTTCTAAAGGCCAAAAGACATCCCAAAAATTTCAAATTTCTTTCAGTTTAATATTCTTTAAGACAGCACAAAGGCATGTGGCATTTTTGAGAACAATTCCAGCTAAGAGAAGCTTCTCTCTAAATATAAAAGGTTATATTTTAATAGTTTTGAAAGAAAAGTGCATTGTTTAATTTGACACAGAAATATATCCTTAGTTAGGAAGGACAACATGTCAGCTACTTAACAAACACAGCTGGATTGTCACAGTGTTCTGGCTCTGGTTAACAAACACAGAACTCAGTTCTTTGATTCAGTCCCTGCCCAGGGAAATGTGTGCCCCATCTTTTCCTGTGTTGGTGTCAGGATTCAAAGTAGCTCTGTCTGTAGCTTCCCTTTTAAAATATGAACATGCAACACATCTTTGCATTTGTTAACTCTTTGAGTCTTCACAACATTAAAATGGAGACAGGACTCCTGATATGAAGAAAAATAAGGAAACAACTGATTTTTATTCCAGCATCTCTCAGACTTGATCTGCAGACAAGCCCTTGGGCTGCTTCAGTGGAAGCTGGTTCCTGGACCCCACCACCAGCCTGCTGAGTTAGGAGCTCTGTGCTGGGCCAGGTGAATGCCATGGGCATGACATTTGAGAACCACTGGTTACCTGAGTGTCTATGATGTGCCAGGCACTGTGCTTAGTCCTCCCTTGAGTTATCTCAGTAACAACACACCATAGGAGGGATAAGTTATCCTTGATTCATATGTAAAGAAATTGAGCCTTTACAATATTGACTAGTGATGGAGAAGTGGAATCCTTGTTAATTGCCTGAAAGTCAATTTTTTTATGGTATCCAAGTTGTCTCTGGTTTAAACAGTCAGCTCTGATTTCTAGAGCAGGCTTCCTATATCCATCGTGGCATATTATAACAGAAAGTCTGTTGCTGATCTGAAAAGCTTCTTTTACACTGTTGATTGAAATAAAAAAGCACAATGTGAGAGCTGTCAGTTTCAGTTTTATTTGGGGACTTAGGACTATTGCCTGAGAGACACGAGGGACACTCTCTTAGATGCCTCTGAGGAACTGCTCTGAAGACACAAGATGGGAGGTCAGCATATACATGATTTTACAGGTGTCGTGCAATCAAGCACACAGCTTGGAAGAAGGTTGCTGCTGGTCACAAGACACAGACATCGTAGTGATCTTAGTGCTTCTCTTTCTAAGGGAAGATGCAGGAAATTGCATTCATAGAATTTTCTCCTGGAAATATCTATTTGAAGGCCTGTCCTGACAGTTTTCCCAGAGCACAGTGTCTCATTCCTCATCTCCACCCTGAACTGTTTTCAGGGTGTGTTGAAGGTCGGCAAATTCAGTGGCTAATGACTCAACCCCTGTAGGGCCAGATGGTGAGTGACATTCTTTAGCTGACAACACAGATTCAGTCCATTTGGACAAACAAATATTTGGTAAGGATATTTTGTAGGCATATTTGTCTGTTTCTTTCTACTCCTTCTGCAGGCAACACAACTGGCCAAGGGTTACTTGTGCCAGAAAACACATATGAGATCTCAAACAATTCTGCTGATAGTCAAAGGATAAAATGACATCATTAGAAGCCACCCAGAAAATTGATACTATCAACTTGTTTCTCTTGCAACTCATTCATTCATTTGTTCATTCATTCATTCATTCATTAAATATGTATGTGTGTCTACTATATGCCTGGTAATATTCTAGGTACCATGTGTACAGCAATGAACAAAAGAGACAAAAATTTCTACTGTCTTGTAGTTTGTTTCCTAGTGGGCTCACATCTCTGCATGACCCCAGAGACCCAGAAGACTCATGAAAATGTGAACTGGGCAGAATATCATCACAAGTAATCTTACCCCTCAGGGATATTCTCCAGCTGTCTTTTTAGTCCTTCACATAACTCCTAGATAAAATGTTTCTCTGAGTTCTGTGAGTTGCTCTGGCAATTTAATTAAACTCAAGTTGGGGGCTCCTGGAAACCTCTGAGTTATAGCAGGTTGTTCAGAAGTACAGGTAACAACCTGGGCTTGCAACTGGTATCTGAAGTTGGGAGAAGGAGCAGTCTTGTGGGACTGAGCCCTTTCCCTGTAAAATCCAATGCTATCTCAGGGTAGAGAATGTCAGAATTGTGTTGAATTCTTGGACACCAGCAGGGTGTCCAAGAATATTTTTTGTTTTATGTGTGGGAGAACAACTGCCAAATGGGATTTTGGGTCTCAGAGGACCAAAATGTTATATTAACTATAAATTTCATTTTAGACCATAAAAAAGCATTAAAAAATGTTTGTTGTAAAGTGGAAATTTTTTAATGTGATAGAACTGAGAACTACCACTACAGATGGGATCAAACTGGGATGTGTCCTTTGTAGAATTGTACATGGCTAGTTACAAAAACTGGAAAATAGTGCTAAATCCTAGGCTTTTAGACCCCAAAAGAGCTTACAATTAATTTTTTTTTTACTTGCCATAACCAGATGGATAATTTGCTGGTCTCCACTGTGACAGTTCACTCTAATGCTCAGTTTGATTCTCTCTCTGGGATTATAAATGTGCCAAAGGATCCTGCAGAATAACTGAGGGGAGAATTTCCTCTGTGATTGTGGAGGAAAACTGTGCAGGGGAGGCAAAATTTTACTTTAGGGTCTGGGCCTGAAAATTAGACTGACATAAGACAAATTAACAGGAGAAAAGAATACACATTTATTTAGTATAAGTTTTATATCACAGGGAAGCCCTCATGAAGAAATAAAGACCCAAAGAAGTGGCAAAATCTAAATGATTTCTACAAGTTGAACAAAGAGAAGCAATTGTGAAACAATGACTAAGAATATATGTGTAGGCAAAAGGAAGGTAAGAATTGTTGCAAAAGGAAGGACAGAGCTGGAGGGCTCACACATCTCAATTTAAAAACTTTCTACAAGCTACAGGAATTAAAACAGTGAGGCACCAGCATAAAGGTAGACACAGAGATCAGAGGAATAGAATAGAGAGTCCAGGAAAAAAAATGCTACATTTGTGGTTTTGGTAGGTAAGATAATGCCTTCCAAAACATTAGTATTCTAATCCCTGGAACATATGAATATATTTGGTTACAAGGGAAGTGGAAAGTAAGGTTGATAATCAAGTGACTTTAAAATAGATTATACTGGATTATAGGCTGGACCTAACATAATCACAAGGATCCTTAAACATTGAAAACAGAGGCAGAAGGAGTCAGAGGGAGATGTGATTGTTAAAGAATGGTCATAGAGAAACAATGGTGCTAACTTTAAAGATGGTGGAGAGGGATCATGAACCATGGAATGTCGGCAGTGTCTAGAAGCTGAAAGAGTCAAGGAAAGGGTTTTCCCTGAGAATCTCCAGGAAAGAACACAGCCCTGCCAACATCTTGATTTCAGCCCTGTCAGACCCATGTTGAGTCCACCTTCTAATCCTACAGAACTATAAGATAATATATTTGTATTGTTCTAAACCACTAAGTATGAAGTAACTTGTTACAGGGACAACAGGAAACCAAAACAATAATCAACTGATTTTTGACAAGGATGCCAAGATAATTCAGTTGGGAAAGAATAATCTTTTCAACAAATGGTGTTGGAACAACTAGATATTTACACTCAAAACAGTGAAGTTGGTCCCCAATCTCACACTATATACAGAAAACTCAAAATGGGTCATAGGTCTACATTTAAGAACTGAAACTATAAAAATCTTAAAAGAAAATGAGCAAATCTTTGTGACCATGGGTTTAGGCTATTGAGCTAGATTATTTCTTAGATAAGACACCAAAAACAAGCAAGGAAAAAAATAAATTGGACTTTATCAAATTTAAAACCCTTTGTTCATGAAAGTACATCATCAAGAAAGTGAAAAGATAATCCAAAGAATGGGAGATAATATTTGCAAGTCATATTGCTGATAAGAGACTTGTATCCAGAATATATAAGAACTCTTACAATTCAACAATAAAAAGACAAAAAACCTAATTAAAAATGGGGCAAAGATTTGAATAGGTATTATTCCAAAGAAGAAAAACAAATGGCCAATAAGCACATGAAAAAATGATCAACATTACTAGTCATTAGGAAAATGTAAATCAAAATCACAGTATTATAACACTTCAGGAACACTAGAATTGCTAATATTACAAAGGCAGACAACTTGTTTTGGTGAAAATAAGAAAAAATTAGAATCCTCACACCATGCTTGTGGGATTGAAAATTGGTGCAGCTAATGTGAAAGACAGTCTGGCAGTTCTTAAAAATGTTAAATATAGATTTACCGTGTGACTATGCAATAGTGCTCCTAGATTTCTAGTCAAGATTTGTTCATAGCAGCATTGTTCATAATCGCCAAATGGAAAAAATTAAGTATCTGTCAGTTGATGAATGGGTAAACAAAATATCGTGTATCTGTATAAAGGAATATTGTTAGGCAATAAAAAAGAATAAAATAATGATACATGCTACAACATGGAAGAAAAAGAAAAAAAAGAATTATTTTAACAAAGTCTCTTTGTGTAGAATTCTTTTGGTCTCAACTTCCTGTCTTTGATAATAAGAATGTTTCTTTTCTCCTGGTATTGGGAGGGTGGCTCTCACATGTTGTTTTAAGGAAGTAAAGGGGAGATCAAACTGTACTTGGGTTATCTACTGTTTTATTTTTTTAATGCCATTAGCTTAAAATAATTCTTATGCCAAAGTGGCATATTGGGATGGCATATTCTACTACCCTTCATCTGTCACTGCCTTCTAAACCATAGGTCCTTTCCCACATCTCACAGGCTTTGAATTACTTGTCCATTTGTAGCTGGGAAATGGGAAATAGATTTTTTCCCTCAGTGTTTGAATTTAATTAGCTCCACTCCCAGTTCCTCTTCACTTCATGAGCCAGTTTTATTTTCTTAATATCATCTATCATTAACTAAAAATATTTCTATACTTTTTTGTTTATTTATTATGTATCTATCCCTTCTAAATGAAGACTCCATAAGAGTCAACCTTATCAACCTCACTGCTGTATTCCAATGCCTAGACAGCACCAAGGGCCCAAGAAATATTTTATTAATACAAGAATAAATGGCCAAGCAGCATTAAGGCTTCCTGATACTAAATGCATTTTAAAGACAAATATGTTGTGGCTCAGAAAGCTTCCATCACTTGCCCAACCCAGCCAAGATTTCTGCTCAGACCTTCCTTATTCCAATAACAATGGCCTTGACTATATCTCACAGATTTGTAACAGAGAATGACCTCCTTTGGTACTGGTTGCCATAAACATTTCACTCTTTCATTTGTAGGTGAGATCTCCTTAAAGCATGGAGAGAAGCAATCACATGGTCACTGAGTTCATCCTGGTGGGCTTCACGACAGACCCCGTGATGCAGCTGGTCCTCTTTGTGATGTTCCTTGGTGTCTACTCTGTGACCCTGGTAGGAAATACCACTCTCATGGTGTTGATCTGTAATGACTCAAGGCTGCACACACCCATGTACTTTTTCATTGGGAATCTGTCTTTACTGGATCTCTAGTATTCCTCTCTCTACACCCCAAAGATCCTCATGATCTGCATCTCTGAAGACAAGAGCATCTCCTTTCCTGGCTGTGCAGTTAAGTTCTTCTTCTCTGCTGGGCTCAGGTACAGTGAGTGTTACCTATTGGCTGCCATGTCTTATGACCGCTATGTGGCCATCTCCAACCCCCTGCTGTATGCTCAGGCCATGCCAAGGAGATGGTGCATCTGCTTGGTTATCTACTCCTACACTGGAGGTTTTGTCAATGCAATAATACACACCAGCATCACACTCACTTTGAGTTTTTGTGGTGAAAATGTTGTTGATGACTTTTTCTGTGATGTCCCACCCCTGGTGAAGTTGGCATGTGATGTGAAAGAGACCTACCAGGATGTGCTGTAATTTCTCCTGGCCTCCAATGTCATCACCCCAGCTCTGCTCATCCTGGCCTCCTGCCTCTTCATCATAGCTGCCATCCTGAGGATCCACTCTCCACAGGGCCACTTTAAAGCCTTCTCCACCTGCTCCTCCCACTGGTCTCTGTCACCTTGTACGATGGCTCCATTCTCTACATCTATTCCCACCCAGCTATTCCCTTGAGAGGGACAAATTGATGTCCACATTTTACACTGTGCTGTTCCCCATGCTGAACCCCATGCTCTACAGTCTGAGGAATAAAGACATGAAAGAAGCTCTGAAGAAACTCTTCAAGGTAACATAATGTGAAGCCTAAATTACATACATTTCTCAAATCAGTGCTCGGTGCAAATAAATTGCTTCAGGAGAGGCATATGGAGAGGCATTAATAAAATATTTGTTTATCTAGTCAAAGAAATCCAGTGAGAAATATTTTCTTTTGTTGCATTGCTTTGTTTTGCTTTAATGATCATGCTATAATCTATTCTACAAAAGATGGATTCAATGTAATATTAGTGTATTTTTCAAAGAACAACATCAAGGTTTAATGTGATATAGAATATTATCTATTGCTTCTGGAATCCCAAATGGTTGAATGTTAATTTACTATCTCCCCTGAGATAGATCCAATTTTTTCCACCTACTTAATGAGGTATTAAGGAAATGTGAATAAAATATTAAATTGATTCTTGAGATTTGTGGAATATATCCCAAATCCTTCTTGTTCAGTACCCACAGAGTGTCTGTGGTAATGGAAAAGAAAGGAATGTGAAGAATATTGTGATGGAAAAAGAGAGGGCAGTGGCGTGTTATTTAAAAGTCTGCTAAGATTCAAAGTCAAAGTATGTGCACAAAACCCTACCAATTCCTCTTTTCTCTTTCTAAAACCTCTCACAGATAATCCAGCTGATAATTTGTATGAAAATTGAGTACTGCCAAGAAGCAAAATACAAAACTGTAGAACATCAAACAGCTCAGTGTTTTGGATTTAAAATAGTTTAATCACAACAAAATAATAAATAATTAAAAATGGTTTGATCACAATGTTTCATCTTTTAAGTATAACCTGTTGTATTTACTTGAAATGTTGCAACATTTACAAACATGTTTATAAACCAATATGTGGAAAGTGCAATGAGAGCTTGCTGCCAAAAGATAACCTTCATCTCTGGAAACTTCTGGTCTGTGTTGCTTTCCAGAAGGCCTCTTTGACATCTTTGTTTCTCAGGCTATAGTTGAGTGGGTTGAGCAGTGGGTTGACCACAGTGTAGAACAGGGCAGCCACTTTGTCTTTCCCCAGGGAGTAGGTGGAACTTGGCCTTGAAAACATGAAGAGCAAGGATCCATAGAAGAGCATGACTGAGACGAGGTGTAACGCACATATGGAGAAGGCTTTGCGCCTTCCTGAGGCCATGTGGATCCTCAGAATAGCCAGAAGGATGTTGAAATAGGAAATTAGGATGGCAAGAATGTTGGAGAGGACAGTGAAGCCCACCACTTCCACGAGGACCTTTTTGTAGACCTGGGTGTATGTACAAGACATTTTCACCAATGTTGGTTACATCACAGAAGAAGTGGTCAATGATATTTTTGCCACAGAACCTCAGGCAAAAGGTGTTGGTGGCATGGGCGATGGCATTCAAGAAGCCTCCTGTGTAGGAGCCAGCAATGAGTCCAGTACAGAGAGAGCTGGACATAGTGCTTGAGTAGAGTAACAGGTTACAGATGGCCGCGTTGGCAGTCATAGGCCATGGCCGCTAGGAGATGACACTCACTGTAAGTCACAACACAGGAAAAGAACAGCTGGGCTCCACACCCAGCCAGGGAAGTGCACTTATCTTCTGAGACACAATTTGCCAGGATTTGGGAGTATGCACAGAAGTGTACCAGAAATCCAAAAAAGACAGACTGTCAATGAAAAAATACATAGGTGTGTGCAGGTGGGAGTCAACATGGATCAAGATAACTAGAGTCATGTTCCCTGACAAGGTGGTCATGTAGGGCACCAGGAATATTCCAGATAGAATCAGCTGCCACTGGGGGTCTGAAGAGAGACCAGTAAGGTAAATTCAGTCAGGACAGTGCGATTTCCTATTTCCATGTCCACAGAGGGGAAGTCTGATAACTGTCATGAGAAAAAAAAAATTAGTGATTTTTGTTTTGAAAGAATTAAAGGTATATGGATCAAGTCAACAATTCATGAACCCCTTACTGTCTAGATAAAATGATAAAAAATTCAGTCTGTGACTTGGAAAGACCACCGGAATGGGAGTCAGGATCTGATTTTGAAATTAGGGCTTTTACTTACTAATTGTTTCATGCAGGGCAAATCCCTTAGTCTCATCCAGCAGGTGAGAAAAATGATGAGCTATGACAGGTGGTCTGATGGAGTTAAGGAGACATAAAGGAAAGCATCCAGCCAAATGCCAGGCCCACGGTGAGCACCCAACATGTGAGTGTCCCATGTGGGTCAGTGAGTGTTTATGTGACAGGCACGAGGTGAGCAACCAACATGGAGTGTCTCGTGTGGGTCAGTGAGTGTTGACATGTCAGGCCCACAGTGAGCACCCAACATGTGAGTGTCTCGTGTGGGTCAGTGAGTGTTTACGTGTCAGGCACATGCTGGTCGCTTTACAAATGGCAGTTCATTGCGCTACTCCTGCCACTGTTAATACAAAGAGACTAGTACAAACATGACTCACTGGGCCCAGAGCATCCTCAGTTCTATACTTAACCACTTAATTCTTTCCACAATGTATATGGTAAGTATTATTATAATCCTCACATAATTTAAGAAGGTCCCAGAACTAGTCAACAGCAGCTAGTATTTGAACCTCAAATTTTCTTTATGAAAAGTATATGCTTTCAGCTTTTAAGCCACTTGCCTCTCTTATTAGTAAATACATTGCTTCTCTTGTTCCCCAATTAAGGCAATCTTATAATCCTCTGATAACCTGAATTTCTTCACCTATGAAAATAGATTTTTTTAAAAAGTGTTTTTATTCCATGTTTTTCTCTAGTTAACATGAGATTTATATATATATACATATATGTATATATGGTTTAAACATTTTTTGATACAGTAGGTGGTGAATAGAAGGATGAACCAAATCTTTGGTGTTAAAGATTTATTGAGAAACCATGAATCCTTCAAAGTTTGTATCTTGAACTTGCACATCTCTCAGAGAGAAGCTAAGAGAAGGTATCTAATGTCAAACACTATAGAATTAGTGCCAATGCCACAGTAACCAGCTTACTTCCCCCAAGGCAGAGACACAGTGAGAGCAAACTAAAATTAAGAAGATTGTGCTTTACTTAAATGTTAAAACACTTATCTTTGAGCTAAGCCAGAAACAATGTTATGACTAGAATGCAAATCCAAGTTTCCTACTTCAAGTTCTATTGTTTTCACTTGTTACTTTGTGAGATATCTCTCAGAGATTGGGTATCCTAACCTTTCAAATGTATCTAATAAGTTCAGAGAGGATGTGACTTGACTGATGACACCGTGGTTAAAGAGGACCATTCCATTTCTTTACAGTATCTAATGGATCACGTCTCGTGAACACACAAAGCACAGATGCTCTAGTCATACATCCAAGGTTCTAGAAAGTGGCTTTAACTTAAACCTCTACAAATCCCTTCTTCACCACTTGTTTCCACCTACTAGAACTTCTACCAAACTAGATCACTCAAACATCCCAGGAGCTCCCCAGTTACAGTTCTATGTTGTTATTTACTTGTACAACTTCCTTCTGAATATGCTTAAGCTTGAATAGAATTATCTTGGCAGGAATTTTTGGCTATTAAATTGGTAGCAGATAAAATGTTGGGTTATGGACACCACCTCAATGGTTACTATAAACTATTTCTGCTACATTATCACTTGTCTAAGGAATTTTTTAAAAATCTGGAACTTCTGAAGCTCATTTTTAATACAATATAATTTGGAGTGGGAAACTAAAATATCTGGACCGAGCCAATTACTACTGTAGTAGTAGTAGTAGTAGACTACTGACTTAAAGAGACAAAGAACTGAAAAATAATTAATGTTCTGGGTTTATGTGCATATATATCTAACTTAAAGTCTTCTCAGAAGAAAAGATGTATAAATTTGATCTGAAAAATGAGTGCAATACAGCCCATTGTTGGGGGGAATGAGAAGGGAGAGCACTTCCATGAGAAGGAAAAACATGTATCAGGTCCCTCACATGAGAGACCCTGGAGAGTTGAAGATGCCAACAGGGGCTAAATAAAATGGCACAGAGAGAGGAACCAGAATTAGCCATAGAGTTATCAGCTCACAAAATTCACTGGAAGCCAGATTAGGGATTTTAGCCTTAAAACCAGCACAAATGGTAGTCATCAGCATTATGAGACAGGGATACAAGCTGGTTAACATTTTCAAGGTTTACTCTCACCTCAGATCATAGAATGGATTAAAAGAGAGGAAAATTGGTGGGAATATAGTTTGGTGCAGCCATTATGGAAAACAGCATGGAGATTTCTCCAAAAACTAAAAATAGATTTACCATATGATCCAGCAATCCCACTCCTGTGTGTATATTCAGAGGGAACTCTAATTAGAAAAGACACATGCACCCCAAAGTTCACAGCAACACTAGTCACAATAGCCAAGACATGGAAGCAGCCTAAGTGTCCATCAGCAGATGACTGGGTAAAGAATCTGTGGTATATTTACATAATGGAACACTACTCAGCCATAAAAAATGAAATCATGCCATTTGCAGCAACATGGATGGACCTGGAGATAATCATTCTAAGTGAAGTAAGCCAGAAAGAGAAAGAAAAATACCATGTGATATCACTTATATGTGGAATCTTAAAAAAAAAAAGACACAAATGAATTTATTTACTAAACAGAAACAGACTCACAGATATAATAAACAAACTTATGGTTACTGGGGGGATGGGGTGGGGAGGGATAAATTGGAAGTTTGGGATTTGTAGATATTAACTACTATATATGAATACTATATATAAAATAGATAAACAACAAATTTCTACTGTATAGAACTGGGCACTATATTCAATATCTTGTAGTAACCTAAAATGAAAAAGAATATGAAAATGAATATATGTATGTATATGTATGATTGAAACATTATGTTGTACACCAGAGATTGACACAACATTGTAAATTGACTATACTTCCACTAAATTTTTTTAAATTAAAAAAATAGCTAAATTAAGAAAAAAATAAAAGAGAAGAAAAATCCCTTTTACATACAGAACTTCTCTGAAATCCTTCATCTCCATGACCTGTTGAGGCCAGTTTCTGACAAAGGTAGGACAGATGTACTCAAACTCATTGAATTACTAGGGATTATGTAAACTGGGAACTTATCCTGATAAACAAGACTCAACGATTCTCAATCTCAATTTCTCTTCTAACCAGGAATGTGTATTTATACAGTAATTTAACCTTATACTAGAAAAATATTAAAGACAAAATCCCTTCAAAGGATTGGTTGATAATTAAAGCATCCCCTGTGTATTTTGGTAAGAAAACTACAAGAAACTACAAAATCTTGAAAAGAGTGGGTAAATAAAATTTATATGCCTTAGAACATTCTATTAAAAGCCTGAATCGTAGTCACCATTCTGACTTCTTTGTGAAACATAATTGTATCACAAATTAATCATATTATATTTGGTACCAAACCTCTAATATGGAAAAGAAGAAGCGATAAATTAACCACAAACCAATGATCTACATGATACATACTTCTTAAGTGACCGCAATTCTTCACTGATTTCATGATATCAGGGGTAGATTCTGTTATGCTACCTTTCAATCTGGGATGGCCTTGTGACTTGTTTTGGCCACCAGTTTACAACATAGGCAGCACCATGCAGATGCCAGGCCTCAATCTCAAGAGACACTGCAAGCTTCTCTTCTCACTTTTGGAATTCTGCTACCACGATGTAAGTAAGCCTCGGTTCACTTGCTGAATAATGACACTTGTGTCTGCATCCTTTTTGGGACCCAGCAGACAGCAAGCTGGACCTGTGATGTGGGAGTGGGGCCATTCCATTCTTCATAATCCAGCCCTCACTGACCTTATGGCTAAACACAGTCATAGCAGCAAGCCCAGCTGAGAGCAGACGGGGCTGCTCTAGGCAGCCTTGCAGGGCTGACGGGGCTGGGATACGCAGCCTCGCATGGCTGCACAATTGAAAGGGCACCCGAGTTCAAATCCTGATTCTGTTCCTTGGTAGCTCTGTCACCTTGAGAAAGTCCTTAATAGCCCCCAACCCACATTTCTTCACCTTTAAAAAAGGTAAGAGAACTATCAGAGCTATGGATGTAACATGCTTGGCCTTGTGTGTCACCAGAAAGTATACCTAACTTATGGTAGCTATTTTTATCCTGAGAAAAATGAATTACATCTGATTTACTTTTAAAATCTGAGCTCAAGAAAAAACAAAACAAAAAAAAGGCCAAGTATCCACCAAGAGACAGTGTAAGCCAGAGTAGCAGTGTCCTTCATAATCTTTCTGCAATCCTGAAAGTTTTTTTTTTTTTTTGACCACCTACTCACATGCATTTCACAAGGAATTGACAGGTTTGGAAGTGAGAATTTGATCTGCCTTGGACTGATGAGTCTTGTGATAGGGACAGAGCCAATCACCTGTGTGTTTTCTTTCCTTTTTTTTTTATTGAAATGTAGTTGCTTTACAGTATTGGTTAGTTTCAGGTGTACAGCATAGAGATTCAGTTATTTTTTCTGATTAGATTCCATTGTAGGTTGTTACAAGATAATTTCCTGTGCTATACAATAAATCCTTATTGCTTATCTATTAGAAATATGGATTAGCATCTACAAACCTGTATGCTTTTAAGAGTGCCACCTGTCTTCCCTGTAACACAGTCTCACCCACATGCCAAAGTGATTGATCCCTTTCCAGCACCCACCTTCTATGATTTCAGTTTGTTAAAGCCTCTTAGAGAATCTATCATAAATATAAGAATAGATAACCTCACCTACAACAATACAGTGTGCGGAAGAGATTAATGACCCTCATACATGCACGTATCTTTGGAGACATCAGACATCTTGGTTGAAGTGAGAAAGGGAGTGTATCTTATTTTAACACCACGATTTGCATTGTCATCCTTGTTTCCATAAAAATCAATCATGTGAGCTGTGTACATACCTTAACCTCTTTACCAGGAAAATCATTAATTGCCCTGAAACTCTTCTACTGCTGGATCTCTTTGAAAACCTCACAAAAGCAATACATCTTCTCCCCAACATCCAAAACTGCACATAGGCTTAAGCACACAAAATTGTAGATGGTTCAACAAATCCCCAAAAATCTATCCATAATTTCTGTGGTTATGCATTGCAATTAAAATTTCTACCACTATAATATGACCAAGTTACATTCTATAACTATAAGAGATAAGTAATAAATACTTCTAACTTGACACATTTACATCTGAACTGCTAATCTTCAGTCCCCCAAACTGATCTATCTGCTCATTCCTCATATTAAGTAAGAAATTTTACTCTTCTTTCTCAAGACACTAATTGGGAATCAATCAACTCTCTTTTTCTCCCACCTTCTCTTCAAACTCCCCAAAAACCCCAGTGCCCTTACCTTCAGAACATATCCTGAAGCTTAGCACTTTTCATCATCTCCACTGATACAACCATGGTCCAAACTACCACCATTTTTGCCAAGAACATTGCAAAATCCTTCTAGCTGATCTGTACACTCATTCTTCTGTAGTCTATTTTCAGTATAGTAGTCCATGAGGTCCTTTACAAACACACAAACAAAAAGTAAGTCATTTCACTCCTGCTCTTTAAACAATCCTACAAATCTATCAACTTATTCTAAGTTAAAGTCAAATTCCATAGAGTGGCCTCAAGATCCTCTATGAGTAAACCCTCTATTACCTACACGTTCTTATCTCCTAAGTCTCCCCCATCCTTCATTCTCTTCCAGCCTTGCTGACTTCCTATATCTCAAAAACAGCAGCCCTGCCCCAGCATCAAAGATATCTGAACTGTCTTTTCCCTTGAGACACTCTTCCCAGATATTTGCCAGGCTCACACTCTCAGCTCTCGTAAGTCCCAATCAAATGTCATTTTCTGACATTTCTGCCCATTCTTATCACTCTATTTTAAATTCCATATCCTCTTCTGACCAACCATCCTCATCCTTATTATTCTGCTCAGACCCTGCTCTGTTTTCCCCAAGACTTACAGTCATCTTCTAACTCTTATTTATTAAGTTGTATATTTTTCCCCACTAGAATGCATTAATCACAGACCAAAAAGATTTCTTTGCTTTGTTGACTGCTGAATCCCAAAGTATAAAACTGTTCCTAACATCCAATTGGCACTTAATTAATATTTCTAAAGTTAATTAATGGTTAATTACTTTTATCATTTGAGGCAGGTTTTCCTCGAAGTATCATCTACTTCTATCCTAGCTCCAACTGCTCAGGACAAACCTTCCTTCAAGTGGATGCCCCGGGTCAGTGTATGACATTGCCAACACACTAAATAAGAAGGGAGAGTATATAACAGAGGGGACTCATAACCACTAAGACAGGAAGATGGGCTAAAATAATTCCTGAATTTTAAATGAATTGGAATTAAAAAGGGAATAAAATAAATGACAAAGAAGATGTCAGAGCCAGTCATGCTAAAGCATGCCATATAGAATGACGTCTCAAGTCGTGTGTCCCCTGCAGGAACGCTGTTCCTTGCTCCTTCCACTGGAGCACTAAAAATCCTAGGGGAGAGTGTGTCCTTCTAGTACCAGAAAATCAGCACCAAGAAGTAAATATATGACACACTAGCAGCTTGGACAGCTCACAGGACCAGAACCACTAGTCAAAAAGCATGTCACCATTTTTGTCCTCTTGTTTTCTCCACTGTGTAAGGAAGTATATGATGTCCTAGGGTTAACTACAGGACTGAATTTGAATTCTAGGTGAGGGTTATATATATCATTAATGGAATTCTCTTTAGAAGACTCTGTGTGTGTGTGTGTGTGTGTGTGTTTGTGTGTGTGTGTGTGTGTGTGTGTTTGGCATAATAACAATCCTTTGGGAGCCAGGTCAGATTCTGTCTGAGGTCACAACTCAGATCACAGAGAAGCCAAACCACTTAGCTGCCCCTGAGCCCAGCTGCTTACCTTGGTCAGGAAGGACACCCCAGGAAGTGACACCCTCTACCCCCTCCTCTGATGTCTTGGCCTGTTCTGTTGGACCCAATATATGTATTTCCTCAGCAGCCCTTGGGGACCCCTCCCACAGAATAGCCCAGAACCAGACACCTCAGTCTCCAGAAACACAATTAAAGTTCATTTGGATTATGGGAGTAATATAGTAATTAGGATATGATGAATTGAGGAGCATTTCATTAGAAGTGGACTCGCAACATGGATGTAAGTCACAGTGTAATCATATATGTAGTCACATGTATCTGATAATAGAAACTCCAAATTGTGCCAATTAGGCTTTTCTAGGAATTATCTGGGGAGATATAAGGTTTTCCCTGCCATATGCACCTCTGTCTGTCCAGGCCATGCTGCCCTGTCTCAGGAAACCCCTATCAACCCTTGGTGCTACAGCCTCCGTTGTAACCCTCCAAAATCCTCATGTCAAAGCCCTACCCTCCAGTGGCCTGGGAGGTGGCTGCATCTGGGGACAGAGCCTTTACAAAGGTAACTGGCTTAAAATGAGGTGGTTAGCATGAGCCCTAGTCCCATCTGAGTTGTGTCTTTACAAAAACAAAGATCAGAAACTTGGACACACAGAGAAATACCAGGGATGCTTGTGTACAGAAAACAGACCCTGTGAGGATGAAGCCAGAAGCTGACCATGTGTGTGGAGTGGGGAGAGGCATCAAAACAGATCGGCCCTGATGGCCCCTCATCCTGGCCTTTTAGCCTCTGGAACTGTGAGGAGTATAGTTCCTTTGTTTACGACACCAGCCTGTGGTGTTTTGTTATGGCAACCTTAGCAAAATGATGTACAGCTTATCAGCATCAGGGCCTGTTTATGTTGCTAAACTCCATGATCTGTATGTATAATGACTACTTGATTAGGAAATGTGATCCATCAAAATAAAGCATCCTTTAATTTTTCATTAAGTCATACATAAACCGAACAAAGAAATCCGAACATTAATATGACCTTGTGTCAATGATTGGTTTAGCTCAGAGTTTCACTCTGAATTCTCTCTTCGATGTAAAGCTTTTTGAAGTCTGTCTCTCTGCTCATCTATCTCTATCTATATGTCCATTTCTGTCTGCTTCATGCAGTAGTTCTTTTGTCCTTGGTTCTTTTAATTCTTGGTGAAAATATTCTTTTATTGGAATCCTTCAGTGACTCTAAATAAAGATGTTTGTTCCTTCCTACATACATTGTCAAGGAAATCTTTGTATCATAGCAAGCAAAAATGGGAAGATAAGAAAAGAAATATAAATGTATTTTGCAGGGCATTTTACAGTAGGTAGTTCACTTATGACCTCATATGTACCTCTCCCTCCTAACAAATAACTATGTGCTTCTGGAGCCAGAAGCCCTGGGTTTGCTTCTTGTCTTCTCACACATGAGTTGCTTGACTAGAAGCAAGCCATTTCATCCACCTAAACATGACAGTGAGTCCATAACTAGAATCAGTATTCCATATTAGAGATTGAAATATTATACTTACAAGAAGCTTACAAACTGTCAAGTAATATTAAAAACTGGAAAAAAAAAAAAACACTTTCAACTTTCCCAGAATCCCAGTAGTACTACAGACTGTTCCCATCTAGCATGCATAGCAGTTTTCCAGCAGTTGTTTATTTTATTTATTTCTGAGACCACAGGCTCTTATCAATGACATAAAGACTATTCTAAAAAAATAATAATAATAATAATAACAACAACAACAACAACAACAACAATAATAATAATAATACATCCTTTGTTTACCAAAGCCTTTGAGAAACTCAGCTCTATCTATCATTTTCCTCAGGGCATCTTTAACATCTTTATTCTTAAGCTGCAGATCAAGGGATTCAACATGGGAATCACCACCATGTAGAACACCGACACCACTTTATCCCTTTCCAGGGCGTAGCTAGTACTTGGCCGGGAGTGAATGAAGAGAATGGAACCATAGTACAAGGTGACAGTTGTCAAGTGAGAGTCACAGGTGGAGAAGGCCTTGAGGTGGCCTTGGGTGGGGCAGATCTTCAGGATGGCAACAATGATGAAGAGATAGCAGGCCAGGATAAGCACAGAGGGAGTGATGACATTGGAGGCAAGTATAAAATAGAGCACCACCTGGTAACTCTCTTCCACATCACAAGCCAACTTGACAAGTGGAGGCAATTCACAGAAAAAATCATCAA
This sequence comes from Vicugna pacos, assembly GCF_048564905.1. Taxonomy (NCBI): domain Eukaryota; kingdom Metazoa; phylum Chordata; class Mammalia; order Artiodactyla; family Camelidae; genus Vicugna; species Vicugna pacos. The sequence goes on from NW_027328740.1 coordinate 54,973,805, forward strand.
TGAGGTTTTCCCCACTGAAGCTCAGGGCAAATGTTTCACTGGTGATGATGGCTGAGTTCAGAAAGCCACAAAAGTATGAAGCTACAATGAGACTGGCACATAACCATGGGGACATAACCTGGGAATAAAGCAAGGGGTTGGAGATGGCCACATAGTGGTCATAAGCCATGGTGGCCAACAGATAACACTCACTGTAGGTGAGACCAGCTGAGAAGAACTGAGCTGCACAACCAGCAAAGGAGATACTTTTGTCATCAGAAATGCAGGTTATCAGGATTTTGGGGGCATAGACAGAAGCATACCAGAGATCCAGAAATGAAAGTTTCCAATGAATAAATACATGAGTGTATGAAGCTGAGAATCAGCACAGATCAGAGAAATCAGGGTGATATTCCCTAAGAGACTGAAGATGTAAATGATGAGGAAGATGCCAAAGAGAGCTCTCTGTAACCAGAGATCTGTCTTGAACCCTAAAAGCATGAACTCCTTCACTGTGGTGAAGTTTCTCTCATCCACTGATTTTGGGTCTCTTTGGTTCCTTCCTGTGAAAAGATTAGTCAACATTTCATGATTTAAGATACAGCTATGTCAGCTTCCCATCATCTGCCATTGTAGATCACTGAAGAACTCAACTGATGCAGACACATTGTTCATTATAGGACATGTTTATACTGAGCTGGGTGTCATTTTTGTCAGACAACTGAGGATTATTCTATGCTGTCTTGAAAGATATAGTCATTATGCACAGAACATAGTATGTGTCAAACATGTATTTTTAATCTAATTGTCCTCCCTTTGAGAGATGGTGACTTGTTCATCTTCTCTTCTGTTTGCACTTAGGGTGATTGGGAACCGTGTGTCTTGAAAGATATAGTCATTATGCACAGAACATAGTATGTGTCAAACATGTATTTTTAATCTAATTGTCCTCCTTTTGAGAGATGGTGACTTGTTCATCTTCTCTTCTGTTTGCACTTAGGGTGATTGGGAACCGTGTGGAAGATACAAAAAAGGGACTTTGTTTTCTCTTCACATCCTTGAATCTTTTGTCTTTACTAGAGAATTACATGGAGAAGCATACTTTTATTATTCTAACCATATTCTGGAATATCCATGGAAGTACATTTACTATAATTTTCTTGAAGATAACACTTATATTTTATTCAATATTTTCTCCACAAAGTCAAGAAGACAGCTATACATAAAGTCAAAAAAATGTGTAACTTGATAATAGAGTTTCTTATATTATAGGAATTTGAGACCATAGCCACCAGTATGACACTCAAATGTATGCTGAAAGGAAGCAAAAATATTAATCCATGGATAATTGTGTTCAAAATGTGGTTGAATTGCTGATAGAATCAGAGGTTTAAAATAAAATAAAATAAAATAAACTGGCCAACTGAATGATTTAGGGGAATATGGTAGGCTGTATATGATCCATAAAGATATTCAAGTTCTTTTTTTAAATTGAAGTACAATTGATTTACAAAGTTATATTAATTTAAGATGTACAACATAGTGATTCAGTATTTTTACAGTTTATACTCTATTAAAAATATGACAAGACAATTGCTATAATTCTCTGTGCTGTATAATATATCCTTGTTGATAATCTATTTTATATGTAGTAATTTGTGTCTCAATCTCATAACCCTAATTTGCCCCTCCTCCTTCCTTTTCCCTGTTGGTAACCACCAGCTTGTTTCCTGTACCTGTGAGTCTATTTCTGTTTTGCATATATATTCACTTGTATTATTTTTTAAATTCCACATATAAGTGATCTCATACAGTATTTGTATCTCTCTGTCTGAGTTAGTTCACTAAGCATAATATTCTCTAGGTCCATCTACATTGCCACAAATCGCAGAATTTCATTCTTTTTTATGGTTGAGTAGTAGTCCATTTTGTGTGTGTGTGTGCATGCGTGCTTGCACGCGAGCATGTGTATACATCCTTATCGATTCTTCTGTTGATGGGCACTTAGGGTGTTTCCACATCATGGCTAAACAATGCTGCTGTGAACACTGAGGTGCATGTATCTTTTCAAGTCCATATTTTCCTAATTCCTGGAATCTAGGGCTGTTACTTAATTGAGAGAGTTATTAAGTTAAAAAATAAGAGTTTTGAGATAAGAATATTATCAGGGTGAGACCTGAATACAGCTGTAAGTGTCCCTGTAAGCAGGAGGGAGAGGGAGTTCTGACTTCAGAAGCCAGAGAAGGAAGCAGTTTGACCACAGACGTGGAGACTCAGTGATACAACCATGAGGAATGCCAGCCCCCACAGAAAGGGAAGAGAAGGGTTCTCCTGTAGAGCCTCTGGGTAGAGTGGGATCCTGCCAACACCTTGGTTTTAGCCCCTGATATTGAGTTCTGGCTTCCAGAACTGTGAGGGAATAAATATTTTGTTGCTTTAAGCCACCAAGTTTATGGCAATTTGTTAATACAGGATGTATGGAATTCAACCTCTAACCATCTTCTTTCCTTCAAAATTAGAAGCAGGAGACTGGACTGCTGCCTGCAATGGAGGAAGCACCATCTCTGCTTGTTTATGTCACAAGCCACAGGGACCGTCCAGCCACCCAGCACAATCAAAAAAGGAGTAAATTAAAATTTTTAGGGTTTTGAATATAATATTTCTGCTATTAGATTCAAGGCTTTCAAAATCTCTTATGCTTGGGGAGAAAGAAAATATTCCTTTTAAGTGATAGACTTAAATGTAAGCTAGAAAAATAAAGGATTGCTCTCTTGGAACTTATCTGTTTGATGGATGGAATCTACAACTTTTAGCTTTAAAATAAATGCCAATGCTACATTAATTATCAAAATAGAAATGATTCGTAATAAGCAAAAGAAGACTGGAATAAGTAACATTTCAAAACCTTAGACTTTCAAGGCTGTCAGGGGCTAAGAAATTTTTCAATGAAGCACATTAAAAAGGCAGCTTAAGATCAGGAGTCAATAGACCCGGGTTCTCATCTGAGTCAGCTGCTGTCAATTTTAAATAAAATTATAACCTCTAAAACTTTATTTCCTCACCTACCTTGCTTAGTTCAGTGAGACTTACATAAGATCACCAATGTGATTATGCACTTTGAAAACTGGAAGTTAAAACTACATGTTGCATTCTCTATAACTTCATGATTTCTTCATCTCTGTAACCTATCATTCAGTTCTATAACTTTACCTTCCAAGGATTTCCAACTGTATTGATGCTACATCTCCCTAGTTTCATGTAGTCTCATGCAGAATCTCCCCCTTCTTTAATGCATGGCTTTTGTGCAAGCTGGGAAAATGCTGAGCTAACTTGCAGAACTACAATTGGGAATGTAAACTGCAAAAGACATTTCTTCCCTAATCTCTCATTTTCCTCTACAGGTATTAAAACATGAAATAGACATGCATGTGAATGTCTACATGTATGGCATCTCTATCAATGCTTTTACAAATAAAAAATGGTTGAAGATGTCTTAATGCAAGACACAGGGCACAGACAAATAGCGTAAATTTTAAAAATGGAAAAAGAAAAACAAGCTCCAGACATAGGCAAGGATAAAACTTACTGCACACCATCAGGTCCTACCCACTGCTCTGTGCAAACCACAGATCTGATTCAAAATTTTTGAGCAGCCCATGTACACAATTAGTAGCATTCAAAAGGCAAGCAAATCAACCAAAAGGTTGCTGTTCTTGATACCAACTTTGAAATCATTTCTCCCAAGGATCCTTGTAAAGAGAATGATTAAAATGTAATGAATAATATAATATATTCAATGGTAGTCTTATATATGTGGACAACAAAAAAAGAGGTTTCATGAGCTACCTTTACTTGCCATTCATACACAGATTTAAAGATGGCTGTATGCGTTGTTATATTCAAGAGACACTCAGAGATCTTCTCCCCACAAAAGATCTCTCCTCTTCATCTCTAAAACATCTCCCTTCATCAGGAGAACTTTTTAAGAGGTAGATGCTTCTAGGAATGGTCATCCAAAAGGAGCTGATGTCTCAGTGATCTCTCAAGCCTCTCCAGGCTTGAAGAACTTGCCGTCTGTGTCATTCTGTTCGATACTTTAATCAGATACTTCTTAAGTGTAAGAGTACAGTATGACCCCAAGGACATAGCTATATATAAAATCTATCTATAGCTATATTTTTATGCAAATCTTAGGTGTTAAAAAAGTGACCTATATAGACAGAAATACAACTACAGAGATATATTATATATTGAAATAGATACAGATACTTAAATATATGCAAATAGAGATAAATAGATATAGATTAGTGGAGATAAAATTGTACTCCTTCTCTTAAAGAGCCCTATCCCACACATTTCTTAGCACAGAAAAAGAAATATTTCAAACTCATGAAAATATTGACCCATACCAATATTTCCACACTCTGACCAACTCTTAAGGACGAATAAGTTTGCAGCAAGATAACAGGAGGGGAAACAGTGGGCCACGCAGAGAGCTACACGTAACTACAGAGGGTTTGTGAGACTGAAAACATCTATCAAGTACACATCTAATTGTCTGTTTCACTGAAAAGGAGGATAAGAATGGAACAAAATACATTTGGAGACATTTCAGCTTTCTCCATCAAATATAATCACAAGAGAGAAAACCTTATTGTATTTCATGAAATAGAATTATGTTATGGTTCGGTTATACTAAAAGATGTTTGTTTTTGTTCATGTGGTGATTTATTGACCTTTTGCACCAGGTTAATTATTAATGTAGCACTTACCTCATGAACATAAACAGTTACTTCATTTGAATTTCAACTCAAGTTCAGATTTTCGCACAGTACCTTAGAATAAAAAGTGCCTTCTAAAAGAACCACAAAAATCCTATTTCCAAAGGCAACAATACTGGGAGAAAATATAAATCTGATCATCCCGCTGGGATATGCTGCTAAAAGCAAAGATCTCCATGAGCTACTCTGGTGCCAAGTGACCAGTTATAATGCTTAGTTACCTTTCTGGAATGAAGTAGAGACAGATCATTCATTATGAATATAATTGGTCCAATTAACCTGTAAAGTCCCTTGGTTTTGTGAGTTTCATTCATGCATTTGTGATAAAATGAGAATTTCGCAGAAGGGAATAACCCACAGAATAGTCAGCACACTAGAGATGCTCAAGAATTATTCGCAGCCCATAAGGATTATGATAGTGATAATGATAAAGACCACACCACATCTCTCTCTGCTTCTAGGTCCAAAGACAGTTCTATCCAAGCAGGACCCAGGTGGAGAGCACAAGGGCTGCCCTGGGAGGGCACGTGCACACACCTGAGCTGCAGTGGGACCGTGCGAAATTTCACTGCAAGGTCTGGGAAGTTTGCCAGGAAGGCAGACTAAGGAAGTTGAATAAAGATGGATAAACCAGGAAATAATAGCAACAATACAGCTGAGATGCAAGGAGTCTAAAGCTTGGGGAGGCAGGAATGGTGATGTAGTTTAAGAATGTGCAACCTATTCAACCATCAGCTAAAACTGTGATTCTGAAAACTTTTGACCTAAGCCACCCTACACTCTTAAAAAAATTACTGAAGACCCCAAAGAGATGTTGTTTATGTAGGTTTTATCAATCAATATTTACCATTTCAGATATAAAAATAAGAAATGTTTTTATTAATTCATTTAAAATAAAGAATATACCCATTGCATGTTAACAGAAAGTAGATTAATAAATACAGATAACTATATTCCCATACCAAGAAAAATATGGTGAGCAGAGTTTTATATTTTTAATTATATTATATTATAATTATATTATATTTATAAATGTCTGGCTTTAACAAGACAGCTGAATTCATATATATGTTCTCAATTCAGTGTACAGTTTATCTTAGGACAACGCAGATGTTAGGGACACCCACCCTCCATGGAGTCAAAAATCCACATGTAATTTATAGTCAGCCCTCCATATACACGGCGCCTTTGTATCTGCAGTTTCACGTTGTGGATTCAAACAGTAGACTGGACTGTAGTATTTACTATTGAAAACAATTCATATAGAAATGGACCCATGCAGTTTGAACACCTGCTGTTCAAGGGTCAACTGTGTCAAGATACATTGTTTGGGTTGAAGCATATGAAGAAAATTCAGCCTTAAACACACAGGCAATTAGAAAAAAGGAGAATATTTAAATCGTCTCCAGACAATTGTGATACTCTTTTCTGACACTATAACAAAACCCAAATAGTATTCTTTAAGTTAACTTCAATGTAAAATATACAGCCAGTATCTGTAAAATCACGGGTTCTGATGAAAATACTGAGCGTATGGACTCCATGAAAGTGTCAAGGCCACCCCATCCCCCGCAGCAAGTTCCCTAATCTGTGCTCTGAGAACCCGTCATGAAATAAGCACAGGAAATGTGTGAGAGATGCAATTATAGATTTATGTAAAACGTACAGTGAGAGGAAAGTGAGAGTGTCAGCATCAGATTTATAAGGGAAATAAAATAGTGTAATGGTCTGACAAGGTTTCTACAAAGGAAGAGAGATTAATTTGTGCTGAAACATCATAAACACTGATTGACTAGTAAGATATTACTTCTTAGCTTCAAGCCCACTCGCATACTGCGCTTCAGGATACTTTGACTGGGACATTGCAAACCGCAAGGCAGAGGGAGGCTGGAGGCCTGGAGAGGAGGAACAGACTTGCTCCTTTCTGCTTTCACTTTCTGTTCCATCAGTGTCACCCTATAGATGCTTCTTCACTCCAATATAGCAATGTTGTTCCTGCAGTGGCATTTGATGCCAGCTTGCAGTCTTTCCAACACCTTGTTACAGCACCTCAAAGACACACACCTCAATTATATGGGACTCAAGATCATGTGGTAGGTGAGGAGGGGAGGGCCCCTGAACTTCCGTGAAGAGCTACAATTTCTCTGAGGTAGGTGTTTTAGCTTTTCAGGCTCTTCAAATTTTTTCAGTTTTAATAATCTCAACTTTTTCCCCTTTTTTTGCCCCAGCCCTACATGCTGTAACTGCTTCCTAAAGTTGCTACTTCTTTCATACTCAAGTTTTCCTCTTGGTCTTTTCAGTGCTTCAGCCATTCAAATAGCAATACTTTTCACTTAAATTTTCTCTGTCAATATAATTGCTGGGGTTTCTGTCTCCTGGTAAGACCCTCACTGATACAAAAAAAAATTTTTTCTTAACAAGAAAACCATACATGCAGACTTGGAAGTATGCAAAAATTAACTCATGAATGAATGAATTATAATACATTGAGTCCATTTAATACATGAGTCCTTTTCCTCAAAACCCTTAAAGTTTATTGGAGAGAAGACTTGTTTCAAAACCTGCTCTCTTTTGTTAAAATTCTTAGCACATTCTGTCTTTCATTCTCCTCATTGGCTCCCGCACAAATTAAATCCAGAAAGCCCTAACTTGAGGCAGGCATGATAATAATCATTCTTAATCTCATTTATCCTCCCTGGAATCCCATATCTACCACTATCTCCATGTACAGGTAGGAGACTGGTTTAGGAAGATTAGATCACTTACCTGAGGCACCCAGATGGCAGGAGACAGAACTGGGGATTTAAATTAGGCCCTCTGTCTGTAGACACTCCAAAAAAAGGAAAACAAAATCTTCCTTGGAGATTGCTTTCATCATTGCAATAACAGTTTGTAATAAAATATGAAAAATTTAAAAATGGAACTACATTTACTTTCACATCCCCAACTAAGAGGGATGCTGCTGGCAGGCTGATCCAGTACCCCACTTCACACACACCAGATAGACTATTCACATGAAGACAGCAGGTCTTGTCTGATTTTCTCCCAGAGGTTTATCTCGGATTTAACAGTTTTCAGTTTCTGTAACCCTTGCTGAACCTGCTGCAATGCATTATATCAAAAACATCAGCCCCATCTGGCTTTCACCATTTCATGTTTAGACTCCTGTGCCATCAGTAGACTTCTGGCCACTGGTTCCTCCTGCTTTCCATCCTGCCTCCACACAGCTGCTCTGATGATTCTCCAAGAAATTATACCATATTTTCACTCTAGTATCTTAAGATCTATCCTATTGGTTCCCCATTTTCTACAAAATTGAAACCATTCTGTATATGGGTGAACTTAAGCTGTGTGCCTATTTTAATTCAAGTTATTTCATGGACCATAAGGAGAGACACAAGCATGGGGGCATAAATGTAAATTTACACTCAGAACCAAGGAGCTTCCTTGGGCAGCACTCAGCCTCAGGGAAAAAGGAGTCCAGTTGTGCAGACTTCATCCAAGAGCATGGGGGCAGAGGTGATTGTGGAACATCATGGACTAAGTCATTATTCAGCCATCAAAGAGACGGAAACCTTACAATTGTGAAAACAAACATGGAGGACACGTTGCTGAGTAGAAAGATTCTGAGGCAGAAAGAAAAATACTGCAGGAACTCACCTATGTGTTAAGTCAAAAAAGTCAAACTCCTAGAAGAGAGTAGGATGGTAGTTGCTGGGGCTGGTCAGTGGGAGAAATGGGGAAATGGTCTAAGGGTACAAACTTTCAGTTTTAAGACTAAGTTCTGGGGGTATAACCTACAATGTGGTAACTGTAGTAAATAATACTGTGTTGTACACTTGAAAACATCTAAGTGCTCTTACACAAAAATATGGTAACTACATGAAGTGATGGATGTGCTAATTAGCTTAATGGTCACAATCATTTTGCAATGCATATTAAAGTATCATGTTGTACATCTTAAATATATAAAATGTTTTGTTTGTAAATTTCAAAAGCATTGCCTTTTGATGGAGTATGCAAGGATTTGTATCTGAACCTTGGAAAGAAAAGGAAGAAACGATAGTATTTCGGTCAAAGTGCTGTATCCTAAAGTCTCTGTAAAATCTACAAATCGCTCCTGCACCATGACTTCAAGTCTTTCATCACTACAGGTAGGATAGGAGAGCACTAAATACAATTAGTGACACTGTGCACAAATGATATGTTTACAGATTTTACTTTTCTATATAATTATTTATGTCCACATGTGCACAGTCAAAAAATACATTCCGACTTCATCCCAGCAAGGAAAGACACTTTCCTTGGAGAACATTTGCCATCTTGTGCTGTGTAAGAATAATGCCACATGCAGAATATCTGTACAAGAGGCACCTTCCACCAGCCAGGCTCTGCCGCTCCAAATACTCACAGAATCCAAGTCCTTCCAAGCGTCCACGACCAAGAACCCCAACCTCATAGCCCTTATCATGCTGAACAATTTATTTGAAGCTGTCTGTTTCCCTGCCTCTTCCCTAAACCACAACCCCCAGGAAAGCTGGGTCCAAATTTACCTTTGCTCACCAGTGCGTTATACCCCTGGCCTGGCCCAGCCCCCTGCACAGCACCCAGCATGGGAGCACGTGATAAATTCATGCTGAGCGAGTGAGTTAGTTAATATGCTGAAACATATTCATCTCTGAGTTACTGTTTAAGTTAAAAAAAATGCCACAGTGTGTATAGTATCTTCCCATCTGCCAGGGTATGCAAAGATATATCCATACATATTCCTGTAAATGGATACAAATCCTCTGAGAGGAAACACAGAACTGTTTATACTGACCCATGTCATACATGGAAGTGGGAGGTCTGGGCTGCAACCATCACTTCTTATCATGTACTCATTTGCATAACTTATTGGAATATTTACTGTGTGTATATTATTTTTAATATAAATGCATTAACAATAAAAATTATAGTGACTGCTGAATGTAGACAACAAATTACTCGTACATTTTTATGATGTGAAAGGGAGAAACTAAACCTCCACATTCTTCTTTAATTTTTTTACCTGTATATAGTTAAGGTGTATAACATGATGAGTGGTATACATATACACAGTGAGATAATTATTACAGTCCAGCTGATGAACATATCTATTTCCTCACATTATTATCATTTTTGGGGTGGTGAGAACACCTGAGATCCAACCTCTTCACAAATTTCCAGTATAATATGCAGAAACTATTAACTAGAGCCACCATGCCGTACATTCAATTTCTAGAACTTATTCATCCTTACACAACTGAAACCTTGCGCCCTGTGACTAAGATCCCTCTATTTCCCCATATCTCTGCCCCCGGTAACCTCTGTTCTAACCTCTACCCCTATGGATTTGACCTTTTTAGATTTCACACGTAAGTGAGATCATACATTATTTGTCTAAGTCTGGCTTATTTCACTTAAGATAATATTCTCCAGATTCATCCATGCTATTGCAAAACACAAGATCTCCCTCATTTTTAAAGCAAATTATATAGGCATAGATATATAGATATAATTATGATTTCTTTACCCATTTATCCATCAAGGACATTTAGATTATTCAAGGCATTGCTTTTGTTTTCTTTGTGTACTGAGGAGTGGGATTGCTGGATCACATGGTAGCTCTGTTTTTAGAGGAAGCCCCATACTCTTCCATAATGCCTGCAACAATTTACATTCCCATCAAAAGTGCACAGGGTTTGCTTTTACCCACACTTAGACTACACTTATCTTTTGTCATTTTGGTAATAGTCATCCCAACAGGTTTGGGGTGATATCTCACTGTGGGTTTAATTTGCGTTTTCCTGATGACCAGTGATGCTGAGCATAGTTTTATACACCTATTGGTCATTTGTATGTCTTCTTTGGGAAAAAAATGTCTATTCAAGTCTTCTGTCCATTTTTCAGTCGGGTTGTTTGTTTTTTGTTGTTATTGTTGTTTATTTATCTATTTATTTATTCATTTATTTACTATTAAGATGTTTGAGTTCCTTAACTATTTTGAATATTATCTCCTTATCAGATCTATGATTTGCAAATATTTTCTCCCAACACATATGCTGTCTTTATATCATGTTGATTGTCTTCTTTGCTGTGCAGAAGCATCTTAATTGGCTATAGTTCATTTTAGCTTTTGTTTATTTTAGCTTTTGTTTTCTGGGCTTCGGTGCCATATTCAAAAAACCATTGCAAACACCAGTGTCAGGGATCTTTCCCCTACATTTTCTTCTAGTTTTTACAGTTTCAAGTCTTACATTTACATCTTTAATCCATTTTGAGTTGATTAGTGCATATGCTGTAAGGCCGGGGTCCCCCATCTCTCTTTTGCATAATGATACATGCGTTTTTATTGCAACCTTCTCATTTTTATCTTAAACCTTAGCACTGTAATGTCTATTTGGACATATGTCATCATTTCAGGACCCCCCTCCAAGCTAGTTTAAGGTTTGCTCTGTCACATGTTTGCTCTACTTAGTGTGTGTATGTGTGTGCATAGTATGTATGTGTGTATATATAAGTCTACACATGCCTTGCATTGGCTAAACTACATTTTCTGCATTTTTTTAACTTTCAAGTCAGAAGCATCTGACCAATAAGTATAAATGCCATATATATCATTATGAAAATAGTATTGCTGTGAGATAATAAGCCATATATGGCTTCAGCTTTAGGGTTTGTATTTAATTTTAAAGTGTTCACCTCCTTTCACATTTATTTACACTATATTCCTGTTTACTAAGTGGGGAGGGGGCTTTTTTATATAGCACTTCATTGTTAATAAGTCAATACCTGTTCTGTTTCTGGGACGTTCTTTTTGTGAATTTTTTTTTAAATTTGAAAGACATATATATTATATATATTAAAAAAATAAAATAAATTTACATAGCTATATCCATTAAGAATATTATATCAATCAAATATATTACAGAGGAAAGATTAATTTTAAAAATTTGGGTAGAAAAGAGAACAAAGTAGAGGTAATAGAAAACAAGTGTCATTATGTCATTATTCCCCTGAGTGCTCGAAACTATTTTCTCCCCTTTATTGGCTTCATTAGAAAGGACCAGGAAGCACTGACTTTCTTTTCAAAAATTCTTCTTAAATGCTCTATCATAAATTTCTAAAATTCCACAAAGACATGAATATCTTTTTTTTTAATAGAACTTCCTTTGGGAATAGTCATGAGTTAATCAAAAAATCATTCATAATCCCTTTCAGTGTGATTAGCTATTTGAGTTTTCCTTCCTTCTTTCTTTCCTCTCTTGTTTTATGAGCAGGTACCATGTGCCCTACAAGGAATGAGTGCTCTAAATATCAGAAGGACCAGGTTCTTAACCAGACTGAGCTTCCAGCTAACCCCATGACTCTGAGCAGATCAATTCTTTACTTCTTAGCAGAGCAGCTCTAAGGTAGCTTTCACATCTAACATTTCTGTGACTCCAAAAAAAATGAAAAACACCCTATACATGAGTTTGGAACCTGAGCATCCAGTAGTTAACTCTTCAGAGAAATAATTAGAGCAAAAAGCTAAAGTAAAATATGCCAGTGCGAGACTAAAGCTGCAAGACCCAACATTTTTATTGATCTTGCTAACAAGATGCCTTGGGCATTATTAAGACTGATTGGGTGCTCAGAGATGGGTAGTTACTAAACTTGAAAGAAATTATTTGCCTCACTCCTAAACAAGTTTCAGAGGAACTAATTAATGAAGACACTTCAAAGTAAGAAAACTTCTTGGGTGATAATTGCTGTTCAGCATCAAAGTTAGCTCCTGGGGCCTGATACAAGTCAGACAACAAAGCACTGGCCCTGGGGATAGGCAATGCCTTTGTAAATTGATGGAAGGCAGGAAAGCGGCTTTCTAACAGTATCAGCTCATTGATCACTATCCTGGCTTCTTGGATTAGATCTTTTTCCCTACAAAACAAACAACAGAAAACTTCATTCCAATTTAGAAAAAAGTGGCAAACCCAGAAGATTAAATTAATTGGAAAAATCAGAAGATGAAGACAAGGTCGTAATTCAAAATATTCCTATGTTGAAGAACATGTGTCTTGATCTGAAAGGGCTATATATTTTATTTTTTCCATTACATGATATTTCAGAAAAGGCAAAAAAAGAGACAGAGAAAAAGATCAGTGATTTCCAGGGGTTCAGAGGACAGTGGATGTGCTGAGCAGGTGAAGCACAAGAGATGTTACCATGGAAAATTAGGTAAAGGATACATGTGATCTCTCTGTATTATTTGTTACTTTTGCATGTGAATCTACAATTATCTCAAAATAAAAAGCTTAATTAAAACAGAACAAAACAAAGTAACGTGTGTCTAAATTGGAATACCAGCTCTTGATCTCAAGCAAGTTATTTAAACCTCTAGAGCTTCAGTTTCTTCAACTGTAGCAACAGGTTAAATAATGGTGCCTGCAATGAAGAATTAAAGGAGGCAGTGCGTATAGTGTGTCTGTATCACAGTAAGAACTCAATAAACATTCATCATCATTTTATTGTTTAATCATCACTCTTATTCTCACTCAGGCTAGTTCCTCCCAGGTCTGCTCACCTCTACCCATTCTTCATCCCTGACCATCCTACACAAAGCCACCTCTCTGACTGGTTAGCCCTGCATGTTAGAAATGTTGACCTCTTCCTGGAAAGGGAATAATGTCCCAACTCCCCAAACTAATTAGACCATAATCTGACTCCATTCTTTTTGCCTTTCACATGCCACACTTTACGTCACAGTCCCTATAATCCCAGTGACCCCTTACTTGTCATCATTATGCCCTTTCATGTGCTATTCCTCCCACCTGGTACTCTCCTTACCTTTGCTGGATGTCCACGTCCTACCGTCACTGCCAATCTCAAGGGTTACCTCCTCCACCATGGTTAGTCACCGCCTAGTCTGATATGAAGTTTCCTTGTTTCCTTCCTTCCCTCCTTACTTCCTTTGAGTCATCATCACTGTGTTTCCTTCTTATGACACTTACATTCCATCATGCATTTTAGTTGTTTGTACATTAGCTGGCTTTATTGGGTTGGGAAATTACTAAGGATAGAGACTATCTTTTTGGGGTTTTTTATTAATAGTAAAAGCAAATGCTAACAAATGGTAAAGTATTTTAGCCTTCATAAATTATCCTTAGTTTGTTCCTCAGAAATGGCTGTAATTCTGTTCTATAAATGAGAAAATGAGGCCTTCCTAGGAGCGAGGTAGCTTCTGGAGATCACAGATAAAATGAGTGACAAAGTTAAGTCTTAAACTCTACTCTGTGACTTCCTATGCAGTCATCTTCCCAAGCCAGTATTTTCTTAATCTTATGTGTACAAGGTCAAGGGTCCTGTATCAGTGTTGTCAATGGTCTTATGCCCTCAGGCTTCCCACATAAACACATATCTGCCAGGGGATTAGTTGGATCTCAATTTTACAAAATTATGCAAAAATTACAGGCATTTAACTTTCCCAATCCTCTCCTCTCTCCCCACTTTCTGCTCCTTCCCTCTCCCCAAACACAGTCTTTCCCACCAGCAGGTCCACAGGCCCAGAACCTCCTAAGAGCCTTTAGAAGAACATCATCATGACACTGGGGCCTCAAGTTTAAAACCAGGTAAATCAAAATGTGGAGCAGAGTAGTGAATGTATCTTTTACATGAGGAAATGATAATAAATTAAATATCTGAAGCCTGTACTCTGTCAAGGCAACATTTAAAACAGTGTTATTGACTGATAATGAGTAATAAATAGGTTAACCAGGCTTCTTCTCAAATTCCAGCCTAAACCAAAACTGAATAAAAGGAGAGTTACTACCCTTGAAAAGGACAGTGGTGAATTAAGTAGACATTCTGAAGAGAATTTCAGGGTCCTTTTTAAGTAGATAGTATTAAAACACTCTCATTCTAGAAAGCTTAAACAATAATGAAACAGAGAGAAAAAGTTTTAAAGTCATATATGATCTCATTATACAAATAAAACTGCTACTAAGTTAGATAGATCATTTTTTAAATTTTTTTAAATCTTTCTTCCTTGTTTAGTGTTTTGAAAACAGGTATGTAACATTTTATTTTTACTTCTTATTTAACCAGGAAACAAATAATACCTTCATGGTTTTGTAGACACTTGGTTGAGACTGGTAATAGCTAAATCATATTTCTGTATAAAGGACATAATGCTCTAGTTCACTGGGCTTAAATGTTCAACAGAGGGAAATAAACTATTTTAGTAGTTCATTGTCCCATCTGTCACTCGGAGCATCTGGGCCTGCAACTTTTACTTTCAAGGATGAAAGTCATAAAAAGACATTTTTCAAATCATTATGAATTTCCCTTTTTTTTTTTTACAAAAAATAGAGACTTTGATACTTCATTAAGGCAGAGTATGTTCCCTTAGTCTACATAAATCCTGTCAGTTTTTTTTAATCATTGTAAAATATGTACAACATAAAATTTATCATTTTAACCATTCAGGTGTATAATACGGTGACATTAAGTAAATTCACACTGCCCCACAACCACCATCACCATCCATCTCCAGCATTATTTTTTCACCATCCCAAACTGAAACGCTGTACCTGTCATCAGTAACTCCATACTATCCCTTCCCCCACCCGGTGACCACAGCTCTACTTGCTGTCTGTGTGAACTTGACTACTCTTAGTACTTCTTCTAAGTGGAGTCACACAGTATTTGTCCTGGCTTATTTCACTTAGCTTAATGTCTTAAACTCCATCCATGGTGTAGCACGTGTCAGAATTGCATTCCTTTTAAGGTTGAATCATATTCCATTGTATGGATATACATTTGATTATCCATTTTTTTGTCAATGGGTTTTTGGGTTGTTTCCACATTTTCAACTACAGTGAATAGTATTGCTATCAGTATCAATCACCTTTTCAGACATGCAAAGACAAAGCAAGGATTTTCTGCTGAGATAAGGATGAATATGATCACATAAATATTAGTCACTTATAAACATTCACTCAAAAAATAGTCTTAAGCAACTACTCTGTGGCATAGGAATGATAGTGAACAAAAAGAGCTTTTCAATAGATGTACCATTTTCATTATAATGAGAAATCTCAGCATTGCATTTGTCAAGAAGAGAAAACAAACAGCTTTAACATCATGTCTTTCAATTTAATGTCAGTTCTTTAAATATTTAAGAGATGTAAAAATTAAATTTTAAATTATTACTAAAAATTATTCTTCATGCTGTACACCAGAAATTAACACAACATTGAAAATATACTATAATTCAATTTAAAAAAAATTTAATTATTCCTCAGACATTGTTCACAGTCATTTCAACCAAAAACCTAAGGTAAAAACTGTTGGAAACAAACTCAAGTTTCCCATTCAAAATTTTGGAAAAAATTATTTATAGCTTTTATATAAATTCAAAACATCTTCCCCATCATTTTGTATATTGTTATTATATATTTAAAAATAATAAAATATCTGAACAAGTCCCATTTAGATACCTGAGTCTTCTTCCACTGTCTTCAGGGTGCTGAAGAGTTATCATTTTTTTCTTTTACTGTGACATGGACTATGTTGAGCACTGCCATGATTAATTTTATATGCTAATGTGGCTGAAACACAGTGCGCACATATGTGGTCAAACATTATTCTGGATGCTTCTGTGAGGGGGGTTTTGGATAAGATTAACATTTAAGTGAACTTGGAGTAATATTAACTGCACTCCAGCATGTGTGTAAGACTCATACAATCAGGTGAAGGCTTGAATAGAATAAAAGACTGATCTTTCCTGAGCAAGAGGGAATCCTGCCACAGATGGCTTCTTTCAGATCTGAAGTACAACATCGGCTCTTCCTGGGTCTTTAGCCTGATGGTCAGATCAGACATGAACTGTCTCGTGGACTCTTCCCTGCACATCCAGTCTGCCATCCACACTGCAGCTCCTCCAGCATCTCAAGTTAATTCCTTAAAGTAAATCTCATTCTACCTTTACATCCACCTCCTATTGGTTCTGTTTCTCTAGAGGACCCTGACAAACACAAACATCAGTGCTAATAGCAAACAACTAGTGCTCGTTACCTACCAAGGCACCATTCTGGTCGTTTTACAAAAATAACTATGTAACCATGGTTATCATCATCCCCACTCTATATATGTGGTTATAGAAGCTCAGAGAGGTTAAGTAACTTGCTCAGGTTCACACAGCTAGTAGGTGCCACAGACAAAACATGAACCCATGTTTGGCTATTATCTAATATTTACTATACTGCCTCTCTAGAGCTAAATGAGAATAGCACTTTTCAAACTGCAATTGAAGCCCTACTAATGGAAATATTCATAAAATCAGTTTAGTAGGTCATGACCAACATTGTTTTAAAGGAATAGAATAGAATAACGCAAGAGTCATCAGAGTTTTTCTATAAAGGGCTATTAGTAAATATTTTAGGACTTACTGGAATACTGTCTCTGTGACAACTACCCAGCTCTGCCCTTGTCACCCCAAAGCAGCTATGGACAAGCATAAATCAGTGGCTCTGGTTTACATATTTTTGTCCCACAGAGGACATCCAGATACATTTTTGTTGTAATGACCAGAGTGAAGGAAGCTATAGGTGTCTAAAAACTAGAGGCTAGGTAGTGATTAAGCATCTTACAATGCAAAGAATGGTGCCCACAGCCAGTTATCCAGCCCAAAATGTCAATAATGTTGCTGCTGAGAAACTCTAACATAAAGATAGCTGTCTTCTAATAGAACTTTATTTATGGACACCCAAATTTGAACTCCAAATAATTTTCTTAGGTGATTATTCTGCTTTTGATTTCCATTTAAAAATGTAAAAACCATTCTTAGCTTGCATGCTGTACACACGCAGGTGGCAGGCTGGATTTGTCCCACCAGCCATAGTCTGCCAGTCCCTGAATGGTTTTCAGCACAGTTTTACATCTTGTCAAAGCAAAGAACATTAAACATGACAAGAGTACATTCCATCAAAATTTCAAAAAAGGCCGATCAGCTCATACACAGCAAATCAGTAAGGCCTTGGTGCCTGGAAAGGGAGTCTTATCATCAAAGGAGTACCAGCATTGGCATCCCAGGATGGGAGGCATTTCATCTTTATGCTTAAAAACCAGGAGATTTTTACTCCTGGTCAGTGCACACTTTTCTTTTATGGTTAACACAAATGTACAATGTATGTCTAACAGGCCACAAAGCAAGCTGTTCCAATTAGCATAAAGTGTAAGTTAAATCATGTATAAGCCAGAACGACTTCTCCAAACCTCAGTATATGAAAATTTATTCCATCAGAATATAACCTATAAAAATATCGAATTATTTTGCTGTACATCTGAAACTAATGTAATACTGTAAGTCAACTATACTCAATAAAAAATAATTTGAAAAATATTCCTTCTTCATGCCTTTCTCTTTTCAATTTCTAAGAAACAAAGAAAAATGTAGAAGACATGAGTAAAGAATATTGGGAAATCTTCTCTTTGTCACTCCTCAAAGTGCAATTAATTCTACCTCAAGTGGAAGGAAATATCTGTATCTCAACCACATCTTCCCTTTCCCTATGAGACAATGGTTTTCAAACTGTGACCTGGAACAGTATTTCCACCATGTACATGTTACTAAGAGTTCTTCACAAAAGGCTCTACTTCCAAACAAGTTTGGGAAACACTAACTTCATCAAATATAAACAAGTTACTTAGTGTCAGATTTCTATGAATATTCTGTATGAGTCACCAAGGGGTGGGGCAGTGAAGCATGTAAGATGCAGTCTTCCTCAATTTATTTCATTATGATCTTTTTCTATGTCTATTAATTACTCACAGAGTTGGGGGGCATGCTACTTTGGGAAGATTCACTAGTCCATGTGGTATCTTCTGCTCCCCCCGTCCCAAGCACACAAAAGGCCAAAGAATGAAGAAGACTGACATATGATAGGCATTGATTATTGATTATTGATTATTAATGTCTATGACAGGCATTGATTATTGATTATCAATGCCTATCACAGGCATGATATTGCCTGTGATTAAGGCACTGGCTACAGTGGAGATCTGCCTATGAATCAGGGTAGCCCCCACAGCTCACTGGTTTCCTTACAGGACACAATCCCCATAACGGATCAGCAGTTACCAACTCACTTGGCAGGCTGGGTTTCATTAAAGTCTATTTGGAGTATGTGACAGTGTCACAAGAAGCCATCTGTGCCACAAAGTAAGTAAGTCAATAAAACAGGAGCAGTAGACATGCAGATGTGGGTCTCTAGGCTGCAATGTCTGAGGGCAGCATGAGGCAATGCAAGATCAATACAAATCCACGCATTCAGTGATTGTTGTGATCCAGACGGTGTGTAAAGTGCTTAATAATGTATTGCCTTCTGTAGTGTTTCAGAGAATCTCATCCCAAATGTGGCTTTATCATGGTATGTTGATCTTTGTTTCAAAAGAGTCTTTTATTAAACATCTTATTCTGAAAAACTCCCATTATCCAAAAAGTAAATAAAATAAAATAAAAAATACTTCTCAGAAACAATACTATAGGATAAATATTGTCCTTGGTTTACATGCAGAAAAACCACTTAAAAGAATGCAGATAATTCATGAGGGTTCCCATATTCTTATTCTCATCCCCTCCTCCAAGATAAAGCGGAGAAGGGGGTTTCCATGCCTCTCTGGGTCTCACTGCTTTCCCTGCAAGCTGAGAGCACTATAAATTGTGGGACACAAACAGTACTTAAAACCCATTGCAGACAGAGAAAAATATCTTATATCTCTTATATTTGGAATCTATAAAAAAGCCAAACTTGTTTACAAAATAGAAGCAGACTCCCAGACATAGAAAACAAATTCATGTTACCAGAGGGGAAGGGGTCGGGGGGATAAATTAAGAGTTCAAGATTTGCAGATACTAACTAATATATACAAAATAGATAAATAAGAATTTCATACTGCATAGCACCGGGAACCATATTCAATATCTTGTAGTAACATGGTGGAAAAGAATTTGAAAATGGATATGTGTATGTTCCTAAGTGGCTGAAGTACCTTGCTGTACACCAGAAATTGACCGAATATGGTAAACTGACTGTACTTCAATAAAAATTTAAAAAAAGAAATCCAGTGCAGAATTATAGGATAAATTAACTAAGCTATTATTTCTAACACTTTCATTATTTATACAAAGCAAACATAAAGATCTTTATTCTGAAAACATTACCACAGAAATACAAAAAATAACTCTGTGATTATGTACATTTTCTCAGTCAATGGAAATCTCACAGTATTGAAAATTTGTAAGGTATTTGTAAAGTACTGGTAATGAAGCATCAGGTAATAATACAGAAACCAACTTTTTATTTTACATGAAGCAATGTTTAGGGACTGTCACAGGTGGGAAAAAAATGCTTTAGTCAATGTCACCATGGTAAAATAGCCTCTATTTATTGAGAATTTGTTATAACAAGGCACATAACTAGGTGCCTGCCATTTACTCTCTGATTTAAATTATAACAGGATGCTCAGATGCTGTCTCGGAGTTTTTAGCAGAGGCCCCTGAATCATGGACAAAATACTCCGTGGCTGAACTTGCTGAATTTTCACACAAAGCATGTGGACAACCCCTCCCTAAGGCCATGGGAACATCTCACCCTGGAGCCTCCAGGGTTGGCAGATCAGATCATTCACCTCTGATCTCTCTAACCCTAGGGAAGAAGAAGTTGTGCAGAGGAGGTGAAGACAATTCAGGGAGGATTTCTTTGGAGAGAACTGTCAATAGGCTACTCTTTTCCCTTTACAAGTCAAAGGACAGAGCCTGCTCTTCCAGACTTTGGAAGGACCAGAAGTGCCTGCAGTCCCTGTGAGTCAGATATGGGCCTCATGGAAGAGGGAATATTTTGGGTTGTCTTAAAAAGGGACTCCCTCAAGTCAACCTTCTGGAGGGGTGGGATAATCACAGCCCAGAGTTGAGGTCAGAAGCCAGAGATTTGCTGGACTCTCCAGCCAGAGGAGGACCTGGCCTCACAGAGGACTAAAGGGCTGAGCTCGGGGGTCACAGGTATTGGGGTGAGGGGTGCTCTGGCTCTGAGGAACCCACCAAAGCATCCTCTGAGAGAAAGAGCCAGCAATTGGGCATCTGTCATTAAAGGATGCTGACACCAGATTCCAACTAGTCCCATCAACTTTCCCTGCTCTCTGGCCCCTCTTCCTTCCGCCCTGGCCTTTGATCCGGAACTGGCCACACACAGCAGTGAGCGTGGGAAAGGAGGCGCCACAATGAACCAAGAGTTGGATTTGCCCCCTTTCACCACTCAGGCTCCAGAGCCCAGGATGAAGGGAGGGAGATGTTTCAATTTGGAAAAGGGTGTGTTGCTGGACACTACAGTGGACTTGACATTTTGATACTTGGAAAAGGAAGTCATTTGTTTCTTCTGAGTGAAAAGAAAATCTCTTGGACCTGTCTGTGATGTCAGGGGGCGGTAGGAAAGACTGGAATAACACAGCAGCATTTTGAAGGGGCAATAATGAAAGTCAGTAAGGCTGCCTCCTGCTTCTCTCCTGTGAACATCAGCTCCTTTACGAAACTGGTCACAAAGCTTCGGTGGCTTTGACATTATTCTCCCTGGCTTATCAGCTGGGTTAAAAGACAGACCTAAACACCCAGGACCTACTGTCAAACACATGGAACTACATTCAACTTCTTTTAAGGACCTGTAATGGAAAAGAATCTGAAATGTATGTTTTTGTGTGTGTGTGTGTGTGTGTGTGTGTATATATATATATATATATATATATATATATATATATATATATATATGTTTATGTATAACTGAATTGCTTTGCTGTACACCTGAAACTAACACTGTAAATCAACTTCATTTCAATAAAAAATAAAATTTAAATAAGACAACCCTAAAATCATAAAACTCAAGTGAGAGGTCTAGGATTCTTAATCCAGGATTAGAATGTGGGTGACTTCTCCACAACTCCAGCTCTTCCCTGCTCCATACTGCCTCCACTCCCCTTCCCATTACCACATTGCAAACTCCTGGAAAGGAAGAAATATTGAGGAATCTGAAACACTGTGCACTTACCCTATAACACCTTGGTTTGAAAATGTTTCTGTTTCCACTAAGTGGTTTTTGCCTAAGTTGTTGTTTATATTTTTATGTACCTGGTAGGTAGGTAACTTTTCCCAACTTTGGAGAAGTTGCCATTTGTAGGAGCTTGTCCCATATGTGTCCCAGCAGAGCACACCTCTCTCATCACCAGGGCTCTGTGCCCTAGGGGTCCCCCCCATGAGGGCTGTGAGGGTCTGTGGTGGGCAGACTGCGGAGGCAGCCTTGTAGGCTTGGTTGACCCCTAGTCCTGTTAGTTACCAAATCACTGGCTGGTGGAACATGGTCAGGAGGTGGTTGACTGTGGAATCCTTGGGGGCCCAGGGGCTAGTGCTGGGTTACTGGTAGGTGGAGTCAGGGTCAAAGAGATCCCAGGGCTGTTGCCACCCACTGGTAGTCCTGGGCTCATGGCAGCCTACTGGTGGGCAGAACTGGGTCTTGGGGTCTGGTTGCAGGGACCAGGGGTCCCAGAGCTGGTGTTGAATTCCTGGTGCGTGGGGTCAGTTCCTTACACAGTTGGCTGCAGGGGTCTGAGTGTCTTGAAGCTTGTGTTAGCCTTCTAGTGGGTGGGCCAGTGCCCAGCTGGTCCCTGGGCAGGGTCTAGCCTACTAGTGTGTGGCCTGGGTCCATAGGCTGTGAAGCTACAGTTTTCTCACAGCTGATGCCTGCCCACTGGTGTGTGAAGCTGGGTCCTAGGCTAGAGCAGGCTAACTGGTAAATGGGGCCAGCCCATCCAGTCCCAGGGCAGGGTCATTCACTTGAATAGATTTTATGAGGAGGCAGCAAGATATGTTTACAGTTTATGAAGAAATTCCACATGCCTTCTCTAGTTTAATCTTTACAGGGTCTTATGATAAGGTAGACAATATCAGTACTTCCATTTATCTTGTTATGGGCTTGAGGGGTACACCAAAAGGGTGGTGAACATTAGCACATCTTAGACCTGCTATCCTATAACCTCTGAGGACATTTCTATAGCATGACACTGTAATGTCATCTACAAATGCTGATGCATTTCCTCAGTGAAATGCTGTCTCTTTTTGGCCCCTTCATCCCAAAGTGAAAAGGCACAGTCAGACCAAGAGAGGTAAGATAGAAGGGGCACACTTCCTGGGTCTCTAAGAGAATGGGAAGACCCTGGCAGGGTGACCACTCTCCCCGTTCAGTGGTGGTCCGTCACTGCACTCAGACTGGAAGGCTGCCCAGCACTCAACATGCACAGGAGTCAAAACCATCCAATTGAGCTGCATGGATGCGATTCCTCATGATGCTACAAATGTACCGACCTTACTAAAAACAGGCAGATCTAGACTGTGAGCCTAACTCCAGCCATGGCATTTCCCTGTACGTTCCTGACTGGGGAAGGACTTCATTCTCAGGGTTCAGAAGGTGCTGTCCTATGTACAACCAAGCCCCAAACCAGAGATGCTTAGTTAATCCTCTAAACTTCTACCAGAAAATTGAATCCTGAGAAAATACAGTCTTACCCCATTCAGTCAGAAGCCCTTTCAGGTATGAAATGTATCAGAGATAAACACTAGGGCCTTTATTACTGTAAACAGGGCCCATCTGTCGGAGTTGAACACAGGCCCATCTTCAGTTCCTGACACACACATAGTCCTTTGCTCAAGGCCGTCCCCCAGAGTGGTGTGTACAGCCAAGAGCTTCATTCCCTTATGAGGTTAAACATAAAACCCCACACCATATTTTTGTACAGATGCCTATTGAAGGGAGCTAGATGTGCATGTAAAACCCAGCACAAAAATTTTTAAATTCCCATTTTTGGGAATTAGAACATTTGCCAAGAAGTCAGCAGAAAAAGAAAATGTATTAGTGGGATGATTTAAACAATTAGTAACTGATATTAAATAATAACATTGTTTCAAAAAAAATTGGACTGTGAGGTGTCTGAGAGAAACAAAATTAAGTGGGTGTGGGTTTGAATGGTAATAGAAGATCACATGCACGGTTTAATGAATCCACATCGAGAGACCAGATGAATGAATAATTGGCTGGATGAATGGGTAAAGGGGTGCCACCAAGCCCCCACCCTCAGGTGGCCTGGAATCTTAGGAATCTACACAATTGGCCTGTGCTCTTTGATTCCTCCCCCAGTGTCCTTTGGAGATAAGAATCTAGGCCCTACAGAACTTCCTCTTTGTGACCATCATGTGGATGGCACATTTGACCTCCTTATTTCTCAAACTGTAGATAAGTGGCTTCAACATGGGGATGACTGCAGTGTAAAACACCGACACCACTTCATTGAGATCCAGGGAGAAAACTGCACTAGGCCGCACACAAATGAAGAAGTGAGTACCATACAGGATGGAGATAGCCATCAGGTGAGACGGCAGTTGGAAAAGGCTTTGTGCCTCCCCTCGGCAGAGAGGAGCTTCAGGATGGCGATGAGAATGCAGACATAGGAGACCAGGATGGTCAGGCTGCTGAAGACTCCCACAGCTCCTGCCACCACAAAGACAACTAACTTGTTGAGCCTGGTGTCAGTGCACATGAGGGAAAGCAGGGGGGGACATATCACAGAAGAAATAATTGATGACATTGAGGCCACAAAAAGGGCGGTAAAATGCATTTGTTGTGTGCATCATAGTGTTCATGAACCTGATGGCATAGGGACCAGCCACCAGCTGGATACAGAGTCTCCGGGACATGGCAACTGTATACAATAATGGGTTGCAGGTGGCGACATAGAGGTCATAGGCCATGGATGCCAGGAGAAAACACTCTGCCACCCCAAAGAACCCAAAGAACCACTGCTGCAAAGCACAGCCCAGGAAAGAGATGGCTTTCCTCTTCACAAAGAAGTCAGCGAGCATCTTGGGGCTGGCTGAGGAGAAGCACATGTCCACAAAGGACCGGTGGCTAAGGAAAAAGTACATGGGCGTGTGAAGGCAGGCATCGATCTGTAGCAGAGCAACCATCCCCAAGTTTCTGGTTAGGTTGATGACGTAGAAACTCAGAAAGAGCAGGAAGAGAAGCAACTGCAGTTGGGGTTGTAATTCAAACCTCTGAAAATGAACTCAGTGACCCGCGTGTAGTTTTCACTGACCATGACCGATGCTGGTTTCCACCGCGGAGAGCAGAGGCATCACAACAGACTGGGTGAGCGTATCTTCAAAAGGAGGACACAGGAGAGCATTGGAGAGGATATGACTTAGCTACACACTATGGCCAAGGAAATACAGGCAAGATAGAAGCCAGCGCAAAAGATCAGACCTGAAGCTACAATATTTTAAGACTCTATAGAACGCTGTCAACATATGGATGAGAAAACATCAGCCTAGAAGCTCGAGTCCCTGTAACTAACTGATAGCAGCAATAGTTCCACAATAAACACCCAGTAACTGCAGCTTCAGTGAGTTCACCAGGTGGACGCACACCTGGTGAAGGGATGCAGGAGAGTGGAAATGAGGCAAGCTGGAGAAGAAGGAGCAGACACTCCATTTCAGGCTGAATGCTGTGCACTTGGTGATGATACAACCCAAGGTTAAGTGTATATTCTCCATTGGCCCGGGAACCTACCTGTCTGACCCTGGGAACCATGACTTTTCTTCATCTGTGGAGCAGGATTAATAATAGTAACAACTATGTTGTAAATTGTTGTGAGGATTAAATGAGATAATGCATGCAAAGCATGTAACAGCATCTTATTAAGAACTGAGATAAGTGCAGAATAATTGTACGTATTTTTGCCTTATGTAGTCCCTTTAATAATCCTGAAAACTAAATATCATTATATCACCTTATTTTTAATGCTATCTTTGATTTTTAATTTTATTACTTTTTATTTATTTTACTTTGATGGGGGAGGTAATTAAGTTTATTAATTAATTAACTTCTTTATTTTTTATTTATTTCTTTAATGGAGGTACTGAGGATTGAGCCCAGGACCTCGTGCATGCTAAGCACACATTCTACCACTGAGCTTTACCCTCCCCCCATTATTTCACTTTACATAAGAGGAAGACTGAAGATCAAGGCATGCTCATAATGCTAGAAAATGGCAGAAAAGGGCTTAGAACATGTATTGGTCAAAACAGACTGTGCCCTTTCCTTTTTCACACTGTGGAAATGTTTCCTGTGTCTTCACAGATCCTGTCATCTCAAAGAGGTTCAAAATTCATTGCAGTATGAGTACAGGACAATGCATTTTTGGCTTCCTTTTCCTGGTGTTAGGTTCTAGCCAATGGTCATTGGTAGGAAAGCTACTGGATAACAGTGTCAAGCTTAATATCCCCTTTATGGAAACAGTACAGGGAAGAAGCCGGGAAAAGAGCCTAACTTATACCACCTCTATATCATCCATATGTCCTTTTTCACCCACTATAAGGGTAACCTTGGTTACGTCAGCTGATCTCTTTGAACCTGAGTTGCTGCATTCATTCAGTGTGGCTAAACCCTTGATCTCCCAGAATTCTCATCCACTTAGAATGAGAGGGTTGATGAGTGCTCAGAAAACTTCTTACACTTTACTTTTAACTTTTTTTTTACTAGCCCATGAACATTGGAATTCAACAAGCAGCCTTATGCTAGACAGTTCCCGTCACTTCTCTAACTTGAAATTGATCATTTGACTTTAGCAAGGCCTCCTCTGAGGGCAAATACTACAGCTAATATGCCATCCTTCACTTCAGGGAAATTAAAGAAAAAGATGGATTAGCCAGTCACACTGTCCACCCATCAGACGCACCTCTTGCTCAAGTCTCTTCAAGAGTCTGACAGCTCCTCCAGGATCAGCCACTATTGTCAGTGCTACTTCTCAGTCTTCCACTTGACAACTGCCCAGAGTTCCTCAATGCTTCCTTGTCAGGCTTGGTTCCTAAGCCTGCCCAAGCCTTCCATGTGCATTTTAATGTCTCAGTTTTTCCTTTGTCTCTTGGTGCTTAGGATAGAATGTAGTGCTCCATATGGGGTGGGGGACACAATCAGACCTCAGGTCTGGAGCCCAAGGATAATATCAGCACAGCCCATGACAGCCTTGTTGGAGCAAGGATATCACCCGGTGGTTTAGACCGGGCTGTGAGCTGAATTCAGTGCTGCCTTACCCCCAACCTGCTGCTGCAGCATACCAGTCCCATTTCATACTTACTGATTATACTTTGACCCAGTTGCAGAACCTAAACATGTTTCCCCATGTCATCCCTCCTGAGACCTTCCTCAGTCATCAAACAATGGTGAGGATCATGCTGATCTTGGCCAGGAACCACATATATCACTTATTTCAATCCCACTTTCTTTTATGTTCTCCTAGCTTGCTAAAAGTCAGGCAGAAAGAACAGATAATGATGCAGAAGGTCACAACTTATGCTGTAAAGGGCTCCCTCTTCTTTAAAGATGGCATGAAGAACTAAAGCAAAAGCGAGCCAGTTTCCCAGGTTTCATCTTCCCTTAACGTGGCTACCTCCACACACACAAAAATGGGTCAGAATTTTCAATAGTCTTTTAATTATATTCTGTATTTTCTTCCAAAAAGAAAACATGGAAGACTCCACTGTAACACATATTCAGCATCTTCATCAATTAGCTAAAAGCCCCCTGAACTAGTTGCATCATTTTGTCTTTCTTGTTGCTATGGAAGATGCTTGCTCCCCAAAGTGTACTATATCCTGAGGACGAGCTGCTAGGGGAAAGCCCAATTAAAATTTTGCTTCATAGCATAAGGAAGTCCCACGTGATCTATTTTCTGGTGATTTTATGTTTGTTTCTGCCTGGATATAGGCTCTCCATTTTCTCTAGTTCCAAGCTAAGCAAGGAGACTCTGTGGAATCCTTTGTAAATGAAAGCAGCAGAGACGATGGTGCCACTAGAGGACATAGCTTTTCATGTCCTTCTTTCTTGTGCATTAATGGTTTGGGAACAAGGGCAAAGAATGTGGAAAATGGACTTTCCTCAAACACAGCATTCACCACATATTGCCAAAGAAGTTCAACTTCCTGAGACTTTGCCCAAACCACAAAAAGAGTTTTAGATGCATCAGGTAGTCTGTCAATTTCATTTGCTTAAAAAAATTTCACCTGAAGCTCACTGCTCTGTTTCCACATCCAGTGCATCGTAATCATCTTGGGATGTCCTTTAAACATAATTCTTCATGTGTGCATCATGGGTAAAAACATGCATAGAAGAGATGGGTGTGTCTGTGCCTGAGCAAGAGGAATGCGTGCTGTCAGTCAGCCTGAGCGCTCAGAGAAGATAAGCCATCAGTAATCGATCATGAAAAACACCCCTAAGCCAGGACATAAAAACAAGAAACACAAAGGAGTGGCGCCATTTTTTTCCTCTCTTGCATTGGCCCACTCCCAATTCTCGGGGTGTATCATGCTCTTTATCTCCTGTTAGAAATTCATTATTTGGGGTGAGTGAATAAGAACCAAGGTAAATTTTATTCCCCTACTTTCACTAACAGAAGGACCAGGCAAGGATTAACTTAAATTCCAGGGCTCACAGCTGGAAATTCAGATGTTTCAGATCATTTAGACTGATTAACCACATTGGCAGAAATGACACTTGGCAGCAGACAATAGTGGAGTCATCTGTGGCAGGAAATCTGTTTAGTGAAGACATTGGAGCATTAATAATGCTTAGTCTTTTATTATCTTAATACTGACCACTGCTTCTCAAAATGTTTATCTATATTTATAGTGGTGCCACCCAGACAAAAATGTAAGTATTTTTTTCTTGTACCATGGTAGAGAATTACAGCGGACACCCAGGGATTTATGGAAATTCAGTTTAAGAAATAAGAACTTAACCAATAAAGTGCTATGAAAAGTATTACTCAAATGGGAATTGTCATAGTGAGGAATGTCAGGGAATAGAAACCACAGATTGAATGAAGTGACTCCCGTTGACAATTTATATAGAAAATTTCCATTGACAAATTACCAGATTTTTATAAGGAATTTTTCAAATTTACATTTCAATGAAAAAATAGTTTATTGATGTACATAAAACATTTCATTAGTAAATGTACCGAGAAAAATTCCAAAAGTGGTAAGTGGGGCATAAAGGTCCAGGCATACTGACCTACTAAGTAAAAGACACTGTAGAACAGTAAGAGTTAGAACTGGGTGATACTGGGACCTAAGCGAAAGACTGAATAAAACAGGTAGCAGTAAGATGTCATACATATGACAAGGGAGACAGTGGATGAAGGGGCTTGAGAACAAAGCAGGATTTATCTGATGTCTGTGTCTGCCATTTCCTGTGAGGCTTTAGGAAGTCACTGCCCTTTTAGGACCCTCAGTTTTCCTTGTCTCTTGTATGAGGACAATTCCTACCTTACAGAGTTATCTTAAAATCATCTTTACAGGACTTACAACACCACTTGCTACTTAAGAAATTTACCTCACCTCTTCTTAAAGAGTGTTTTAATAGCTCAACTGACAGTAGCATTTTACAATTACCATTATTATTAATATTCAAGTATTATTTCATGAAGAAAAAAGTGATTACTCTTTAGGTATTTTAAAATTCCTGAGTAATTAGATTAAAATACAAGTATGCAAAACCATAAAACATAAAAATAAATATTTGCCAAACACTCCAATCTATGGTCAATATGTATTTAAAGATGAAAATAGTAATAAAAAATTTTAAAAATACATAATTTTATTTATTAAAGTTGCAAAGGATAGACTAGAAAATATTTGTAGCTAATGTTAGAAAGTCTGTTATTATCATTACGGTGATGTAAGGAATTATAAGAATGTTGATGGAGTAAAAATCTCTGAACCATGTGTTTCCATGTGTGCCATAATTCTGTTATGTATAATAAGAAAATCATTTTCCTACTTTATGCTTTAGTTTCACAAAATAAGAAAATGAAAATCAGAATCTTTGAAGAGATGAGGGATTTTAAATTTTTATGTGCCATGAACTTTAAAGAATCTGTAAGACATTTCTTTTCCTGTACAGAGGTCCAAACACACAAAACTTGTATACAATTTCACAGCCCTTCAAAATCAGCTCTTAGAATTTCAAAAGCTTTTTTCCAAGCCTACTATGTTCACAATTCTTTTGATTACAAAAAGAAACGTTAGTGGACAATTTCAGTGTGATTGACACGCTGATGCTGCCACCTAGTGGCAGAGTTTAACAACATCTTAAAAAGGAATGACGTCAGTCATTGCACAAGAAATGGTGCATACTCTTTATTTGAACAAGTGTATACTCACAGAGACCGTGCTAATAGGAGATGAATAAAGAGCAGAAGGGGGACAGCTAATTAAGAATGTGAAATAGTGCATCTCATGGTGGTGAAAGTATAACAAACTTTAACAAACTTTGACCCTCATGTTCAAAAATAATACTAAATATTTAAAACTAGGTTTTTAAGAATTTAGAGAATAAGGTCATTTTGAGGGGACCTTTATTAACATGAAATTGGAGCAGGACTAATACCAGCCTTAAAAGTTAATGATGTTTTTCATTAAACAGTCTACAAACAATAAATGCTGGAAAGGGTGTGGAGAAGAGGGAACCCTCCTACACTGTTGGTGGGAATGTAAATTGGTGTAAGCATTATGGAAAACAGTATGGAAGTTCCTTTAAAAAATAAAAATAGACTTACTATATGATCCAGCAATCCCACTCCTGGGCATATACCCAGAGAAAACTAATTCTGAAAGACACATGCCTCCCAACGTTCACAGCTATTTACAACAGCCAAGGTATGGAAACAATCTAGATGTTCATCGACAGATGACTGGATAAAGATGTGTGTATCTACAATGTAGTATTACTCAGCCATAAAAAGCAATGAAATAACACATTTGCAGCACCATGAATGGCCTTAACAATCATCATTCTAAGTGAAGGGAGTCAGACAGAGAAAGACAAATGTCATATGATGTCGCTTACATTTGGAAGCTTAAAAAAAGATACAAATTTTATTTACAAACCAAAAATAGACACACAAACACAGAAACCAAACTGTGGTCACTGGGGTGGAAAAGCAGGGGGAGGGATAGATTAGGAGTTTGGGAATAGCATATACACATTACTATATATGAAATAGATAAACAACAAGAACCTGCTGTCTATATAGCACAGGGAACCATATTCAGTTTCTTGTAATGAGCATAATAGAATAGAAACTGAATATATATATATATGTATGTGTGTGTGTGTGTATGTGTGTGTGTGTATGTATAACTGAATTGCTTTGCTGTATACCTGAAACTAACATTGTAAATTGGCTACACTTTAATAAAAAGAATTAAAAAATTATGATGTTTTATCACATTCCCTCCAAAATGACCTCAGATTGATTTAACAAACTTCCAGTGAATAACGTCTTCAGTGTCACATATTGTTTTAGACCCCGATGATAAAGAAGTAGTGTTTACCCAGGACATGTGATAAGGGAGGATTCTTCTCTTTCTAGGCTACTAAAATTTTATCAAATTAATCAGGAGCAGATTGTATCCAATGCCTTCCTAAAATTTATAAATATGATCATATGGAATTTTTATTAACCTAAAAAATATCAAGAGGAAGAATAGAAATATCAGTCACAATCTCTTGGGCACTTATCTATAAAGTCTTACCTAATTTTATATTAATACAGTGCCCTACATAATGTTATCCCCATCTCACAGATGACTACATGAAATTTTTTGTTTGAAGTATCTGTAATGTTAGATATTGATTCTTACTTTGAATTTTGCAATACTGCATAACCTAAACATAATTGTGACATTCTCATTTAAATTCACTCTCCTTCTCTCTCCCTCTCTCTCTCTCACACACACAAACACTCTCACACACACACACACACCCTTAAGCATATTAAAAATAAATGTTTTTTTTTTTCATTTTCTTTCTCATGTTGGTAGGGGATAGGAAAGTGTGAAAATGGTCTCTTTCTTGATCCAGAACATCTTCTTTAAACCTTTCTCTCTCTTTCCTCAAAGTTCCATTTCAAATATGTTTATCTGCCTGACCAGATCTCCTATTTCCCTTCTTTGGCAACAGAACCACTCTTTATCATAGAAAACTTGTCCATCCCATACCTGGTGGGGCTGTCAATCACGAGACCCCGCCTTCCCCAAACCACAGAGGTAAGCACTTGGTCCAGCAGGGGAAGTCAGTGAGGGAACCCCAACACTCTGGACACAGCCACCAGGTCAGTAAGCAAGAACTGAGCCAAACTCATAGCATTGGTTCTCTTGAAGGATGTCAAAATGTTTCTATTCATTTTCTCCCCTATCTTTTGAATTTCATTATCTTTTAATGCACTAAACTTAACAATCACGCCAAAAGCCAACCAAAGTGCAGTGTGGATGCTCCGATCCCACCCTCTGTCTCCATTTGTGTCCGTTTGAGTTAGGATTTCCTATTCCTATGACAGAAAACTCAAAATAACAGTAACTGTTAAAAAATATTTAAAGGGATTTATTTTCTCTGTCATAAAATATATCTAGGGGTAGCCAACATAGGGCTGATATGGCTGATATACAATATCAGGAACACCAAAGTTTCTTCATGGTCCAAGATGACTGCTTAAGGTCCAGCCATTAAAGCTGCTTTCCGGGTCACACAGTATAGATTGTCCTAGTGGAGTCTCCAGACATTGTGAGATGAATAAAATCTAAGACTCTATGACCCACATTGGTGCTCTCATCACTTCAGCTCCCCAGGGCTGTAAGAGTCAAGCATTATGGGAGGAGGATGCTGGACTGTGACTTGGATCAATTATGGAGCTGAGACTCAGACTGGCCACTGGATAACCATAAATGAATTCCCTAGCATTACCATTATGTAACTGTCCTTCTCCCAGATTACTTCAGAGGTGTCCAGCATCACTCATTCATCCCAGGGGTGTGTGGGGCTACAAAGCTCCCTGTGGGCCCCAGGCTCAACCAGAGCTACCTGGATCCCAAAAACTCAGGTGTAGTAGAATTTGGGTCTTTTATTTTTAATGTTGCATATTTTTCTAAGTCCAAAATCATAGATAAAAGAGATCAGAATTGTGAGTGTATCTTATAGCATCAAAGTTAGATACTAGAAGTTCAACTGCCAAAAAAGAAATATTCACTGGGTGTTGAGGCAGGGAGAAAGGAGGAAGTGCTCTAGAACCTTTCTTGGGTGCAGAGATCCAATAATGAGGTTTGAGGGCATGTCTGGGGTTCAAAGTCAGGATGAAGTGCAGTCTCCTGGAAGCAGAATTTGACTTGCTGAGCATGGGGTTTGAACTTTGACTCTTTCCCTGGGAAAGGAGGGAACAAGCTGGCACCCAGATGACAAAAGCAAATTCTGACAGGCAGCCACGCCTCTGCCCAGCTACTGAGAAGCACTGCTAAGTGGCCTAGAAGCACAGGAACATTCCCAATCCATTTCATTTGCATAGCTCTTTTTTTTCCATTTCCTGGATATGAACTTAGATCTTAGCAAAAAAAAAAAAATCTTCTTTATAGTTACTCCTTTTGGTGATAAGACTTCCGTGTTAGAGACCTCACTCTTTTAGAGAAAGCCAGGAAAATGGGAA
Source organism: Vicugna pacos (assembly GCF_048564905.1). NCBI lineage: Eukaryota > Metazoa > Chordata > Mammalia > Artiodactyla > Camelidae > Vicugna > Vicugna pacos. Next base: position 55,007,194 of record NW_027328740.1, read on the forward strand.
AGACTAAGTCATAGACAGAGAAGTGATTCCCATGCAGCATAGAGATCATTAATGATAAAAGCAAGAGTGGAGGGCTGCGCCCTCCAGCAGCTCAGTGGAGTCTCTCAATGGCAGCAAAGCAGAGACTATCAGATGATTAAACCACTGACGTGTGCGATCACTCCAGGACAATCAAAGAGCAACAATCTGGATGATGGGAACCCTAGATGAAGGGTTCACTTTACTACTTTATTATTCTATACGTGTAAAAATTCTGTAATAAGAATGTTTTAAAGTAAAAATATGCTTCATGAGGTGCCAGAATATTTGATGGTGAATAGTCGGGAGATGTTTCATAAATGACGATGGAGAGTAGCTGGAAATCAACAGGGGTCATGAAGTACAGTGGTGTTCATGAACGCAACAGCATAAACCCTGCCCACCACCCTGATGCAGCATCTGTGTCTAGAGCTCTGGCTTCTAGAAGGTATGTATATACCATGGGTGATAAGAGGAGCCCCTTAACAGCCACAAGAATCTAAAGAACCTCTACTCTAAGGCACAGATCTAAACACTGATAATTTACCTTCCAGCAAGAGAAAGAGATGTCACTTTATTTCATTACTAGCAGCAAACACATATACATCTGAAACTGTTCACCCTCCATCTAATTAACTGCTTCCACAAAAAATATTATAAATTAAATGGAGGAAAGTTTTCAGCTAGCATCCTGATCCTTTTAATTACATCCTATTGGCACTATTTCTATTCTTCTGGTTATGTGGCAAGGGACTGGTCCCTTCTGTCTGAGACAGTTGCTTCACTGAAACTATGATTAGCACCAGCCTATAAACCATCTCCACATCTTGGTATCCAGTTCCCTACATATCTTGCTCACTTCCGAACCCAAGCCACTCCATGCCCATTCCCTGTAATGCACTGTGTTTATAATAACTGCAATATTCAAAGCAAGTTCAACTAACCCTGGGGTGAGGAAGACTGATTGTGACAGTCATCTCATCAACACTGCCTAAGACAGCACTTGCTTATCCAGAAACTCCATTAAGAAAGTTATTTGGACAGAAGTCTACACCCTAGTTTTTCACTACTGTATCACTACTCAAGTTTTCCCACTGTTTTTTTTTCCTTTTCAGATGTAACTCTTTTTATTAAATAGTAATAAATTTTACATTTTTAGATCATGCACAACTATCAAGGCAAAAATGCTGGCAGAATCTAGTTTGTATCCAAAAGATGATTTTCAAAAATCACTAGTCTTCCTTGAAATGATTATAATATCTCTTGAATTCTTCAAAATATCTTCAGAGTCAGGGCAGGGGAGAAAGGTGTTAAATGTTTTTAACTTCATTTTATTCTATTGATTTTTTTTAATTTGGAAACAACAACAACAAAAAGACTAACATGAAAATAAGATATACATTTTATCCATTTTAGTTTACCTCTAATTTCTCAACACCTATTGTCTCTGATTTTTTAGGATTTTTCTCATTTTCTCATGCACTTTTTTGCACCTTATTTCTAATTTCTGTTGTAAGCTATCTTTTATTTAAAAGAACTAGGAAAAACTGAACATCAATTAGTGAAGTTATAATTAGAACAACTAAACTCAAATAGGCAGAGAGGCATCTGGAAATTATTACCAGGAGTCATCACTTGGTGGAAGAATAAGAGTGTAAGTGTTTTTTTTTTTTTGGTTAATGTTGTTCTTCATTTGCTTGTCTACATTTTCTTTTCCTTTCCTGTAATGTTCATGACATTGTATTTTTAGAAAGCAAGAATAAATCAAATAGGCATAAAAGATATGAAAAAGAATATGATACGGGGGATTCATTTAGTTAAAAAAAGCATTTGTAAGCTAAGTAAAGACTCTGTTTACTCTTTTCAATTCCATATTTAGAAATAGGGAACATAAATGCTGTTTCAAAGACTCTCACGCAATGTGGACATTTACATTGGTCCAACTAGTGCAAGAATGTTAGTAGCTAGGTGGTCCCCACAGTTTTAGATTTTATCCTATTTCCAGTAATGAAGGTGTCTGAGGAAGCAGAAGTGCTCTGAGTCCATGGGTGACTGGGGATTTTTATCATTTGTAGGGACATAATGAAATGGAGCTTTTAAAAATGTACCAAAAAATCATACAGAAGAATGGAGGTATGACATCCCCTTAAATTCTGCAAATTCTTTGGCCTCTTTGGATGATGACAGGTAATCTAGCCATGTCTAAAAAGAAGCTTTACTCTTCTTCTCTCTTCTGTATTTTAGATGGAAGTCTATCTTCTGATGCAAAACTTCCTTCTGGTGATGGTCCTACACATGGCAGCTTTCACTTCTATATTTCTCAAGCTGTAGATGAGAGGATTCAACATGGGGATGACTGCTGTGTAGAATATGGACACCACTTTATCGAGGTTCAAAGAGAAAACTGCCCCTGGCCTCACATAGATAGGGAAGAGAGCCCCGTACAAGATGGAAATGGCTGTGAAATAGGAAGAGCACATGGAGAAGTCTTTGCACCTCCCAGCAGCAGAGCAGACCCTCAGGATGGCAAGGAGAATGTAAAAATAGGAGATGACAATGGTCAGGCTACTGACCACGAGGATAGCTCCAGCCACCATGAAAACTAGCAACTTATTGATCTGGGTGTCTGCACACATGAGAGAAAGCAGAGGGGACAAGTCACAGACGAAAAGATTGATTACTTGGGAGCGACAAAAGGGAAGTCAAAAAGCAGCTGTTGTGTGAGTCATGGTGTTCAGAAACCCCGCAGTGTAGGGTCCCGCCACCAGCTGTATGCAGAGCCTCTGGGACATGGCAGTGGAATACAGCAGCGGGTTACAGATGGCCATGGATGCCAGGAGAAGGCACTCAATGGCCACAAAGAGCCCAGAGAACCACTGCTGCAAGGCACATCCCAGGAAGGAGATGGCTTTCTGCTCAGTGAAGAAGTCGGCGAGCATCTTGTGGTTCACCACTGACGAAAAGCGGATGTCCACAAAGGACAGGTGACTGAGAAAGTAGTACATCAGTGTGTGGGAGCAGAAATTGAGCTGGATGAGGATAATCATGCCCAAGTTTCCTGTCATAGTAATGAGGTAAAAGAGTAGGGAAGAGCAAGAAAAGGAAGACTTGTTGCCGAGGATGGTACTTCAAGCCTATGAAAATGAACTCTGTGATCTTTGTAGAGTTCTCAGCAGCCATCAGTGAGTTTTGATCTCTAGAGTCAGAAAAAGAGAATTGGTAGCGAATACAACTTTAAATTTCTTGAAAGCATAACATGACACACAAGAAAAGAAATTACAGATTTTTGATTTAGGAACACTGGTGTTAAAAAAAAAAGCCTAAATCAAGTGCTGGCAAATCAAATACATTACAGATCTAAAGGGCAATATGGCTTAAATGTTTTAAAGAGAAAGTTAAAGTTTAACTAAGAACTTGGTCTACATTAGAAAACCTATAAAACTATTGACCATATTTACATATTAAGAAAAGCATTAATATTATTTCAATACAATTTTTATAAGAATTTGATTAAATGTGGCTCTCAAAAAAAAAAAACTTTTCAATATGGACAAGAAAAAGGAAACTATTTAACATAGTAAGAAAGAACCTTCCTGAAGCTTTCAGAGGAAGCATGTGTAGAGTAAAACAAGAGGAACATTCCCATTATAGCCAGAAACTATGTAAGGATGCTCACAATTTATACTATTGAAAAATATATTGGAGATTGCAGCCAAAACACTAAAATATAAGAAGGAAAGATATAAGAATGTAAAAAAAAGAGAAGAAAATACAGTCAGCATTTGCAGGCAAAATAGTCACCCATGTAGAAAATGGATGAGTCAACTAATAAGATTTTTCTAAGAAAAAAATTGAAGAGTTCAACAAATAGTTTAGAAGATCAATGTAAAAAACTCAATAACAATTGCTTATGATTTATAATGAAAAATCTCATATTCATCAACTCAAACTGATCAACAAACAATAAAATAAGCCTAACAAGGACTCTTCCAAATTTGTATGAAGAAAAGTACAAACTGTGGAACTTTACTGAAGCAAAGGAAGAAATGCCTAAATCAGTGGAAAAAAATGTGTTTTACGTATTTCTTATGTATAAAACAGAAACAGACTCAATTATAAAGATCCATTTCCTCCTGAGAAAGTAAAAATTAACTCAGACTCAGGGAGTAAGGACTTGTGTGGCCATCCTTTGGGTGGGAATAGCAGACACAGGTAAGTCAGCTGTGAGGAGAACAGGACACAGTACTTCTCCCGCAGATAACACCGCAGCTGCCAGCATCTAACAACACTTTCTCTGAGTGACAACCGCCTTGTCACTCAATGAGAAAATGTATTTTCTAAAAGTATAGGCTAGCTAAAAACATTCATTGTTAATTATACCAGCAAGATGAAACATGCCACTCTGACCATGAAGATCTAAGTAAGTCACTTTGACATGGCTAAGGAGTCTCAATTTCCTGCACAGGCACAGAGCTCCACAGGAGGGACTTCAGGACACTACATTCCACATCCATCTGCACTTTGTAGTTTCTAGGGAAACAGGACCCTGTGTCTGCACTGTGGGTGTGTTGTGATATTGCCCCCTTAACATACAGCCTGCTTCGTTTTGAGCTTACCAAAAGTTTTCTTGATTTAAATTTCATGTAAACTTCACCCTATTTAAAAATCCCACAATAACTTTATTTCCTCTTTGCTCAGTAAGATACCCATGGTGCTTCTGGTGTGTGATCATCTCATTGGAATGTCTCAATAAAGCTGGCTTGGTCCAACTACAGACTTGTTTCTGGTTGTCTTAGGATGACTGAGCAAGGACACTCACCAAACTATGTGGCTAATTTAATGCAATTTCAACCAACATCTAAATATAATTTTAATGAAACAATCTGCTTTAAAAATTTATGGAAAAAATGTATTTAAAAATAGCCAATATAGTTTCTAAAAAGAAAAATAAACATATTCAATGTAGATTTAAAGCTATCATAATTAAAAGAGTAAAGTGTTTTTACTAGAACAAAGAGATGAATAAAAAAGGACAGGAAACCTTTAGAAAATCCACAGGCAGACCTAGGCATGTATGTCAACTGACTATGAATAAATGTTTTATTCCAAGTCAGGAAAGTCAAGATTCAACAAGTCAATATTCATAAAAAAGTGTTACAATAGTTGAATGGCCATTTGAGAAAATAAATACTGTTAAAATTCTACTCTGCATCACTTAAACTAAAAAAATCTTAACTATAAAATGTATTATATGAAAATAGCGAAGAATAGTGTTACGATTTATTTTCAATGGTTTTCTTAAACAGAACATAAAAACCACATGAAGAACATGTTGTAAATTTTACTACATCACAATTTTAAACCAATGTATGCCAACATGCATTCTAAGTATCAAGACACACAGATTGGGAAAAAATATTGAAACATATATTACAAAGGATTAAAATCAGAACACACAAAGAACTACCATTAATCATCAATTAAAATAGCAAATACTCATTGTAATGATAGGCAAAAGATATAATGCATGCCACAAGAGCGGACACCCAAAATCCCAATAAGAATTAAAAAAAAATTCTTAATTTCACAAATAATCATGAAAGCCAAATTGAAAAAAAAAAACCTCATACTAGTTTCACCTGTCAAATTGACAAAATAAAGAAATTTAAGAATATAAAACACTGATGAGACAGCCAGAAAAAAATGGCAATCACTCATGCTGCAGGGTGGAGCCTCTGGATGGCAATTTTTCACTGTTTTGACTTTTTTTGAAAAAGCAAGTACCTAATGACTCACAAATTCCATTACATAATATCTACTTCAAGGAAAAACAATGGAAAAAGAAGGATGTCTACTTCATCATTGTTTAAAATGATAAAAAAAAAAAAGCTGGAATCCGCATAAATATTGTCCACAAGAGCAACAGCAAAATAAACCTTGGTACAGTCATGGAATACTGTGCAGAAGTTTAAAAAATAGGTAATTTTATATATGCAAACATGGTTAATTTTCCAAAATATGTGAAGAAGCAGCAAGTTAGAGTGATCTCTGCAGTGTGGTTTTAGGAACAAGTTTTAAACCTTAATAAGTTCATTAATTACAATTATTTAAATGTGTGCAAATAGAATAAAAGAGTCTGTAAGGATATACACCAAATCTGCAATCATAATTTCTGAGCACAGAGGGGCCGTGAACTGGTATGTGATGGGTAATCAAAGGTGACTCCATGTGCATGCAAATTTGATACAGGGAGATTTTGGTACAAGGAGAAAGTATATGCGCATTACCTTTATATTTAAAAGTAATCAAAAACAAAACCAAAAAGTGTAGTAATCTAAAACATGCCCCTAAGTTATTCCAGCAATTTTAGAGAGAGAAGAAAAGAAAACAGCTACGATCAATTTGGGATGAGAAATGTGTGAAGCCTAGGAGGTAGAAAATGAGAAAGTGAGAAACAATTGCAAGCTATGCATCTGGAGTTCTAGATTTCTAAAATTCTAACAAGCTGAGAGAACTCCAAATTCACCCTTTACAAATAAGAAAACTGAGTTCCCAAGATATCTAAGCCAAGACCAGAGGGACGGTGACCAATACACCATCACTTACCAGCACGCTGTGCTAAAGCCCATGGTTGACTTCATGATACAACACAATTGAAGTTGCAATGAATACTGAACAAGGAACAAGTATTTATAGAATATTCAAGTCTTACCAGAATCTACTCCAAGTGCTTTGCAAACTTCTGGTCACTTGATTTCCACCCAAACCTGGATAAGAAACACTTTGTTATCCCCATTTTACAGAGCAGGCAGTAGAGGTTGTAAGTGCAGAAGGTGGAGCCTAAAGCCTGAGAGCAAGGATCTCATAGAATTATCTGAGATTAAGACACCGCCCTGGCTGAATACAGTCTATCCTTTCAATGATGTCACTCTCCCAAAGGGAACCTAGACCTCCCGATGTCCCAACCCAATTCTGCATGTTCTTCATGGGTTACAGAATCATCAGCCACTGTCCAAGTGAAGATTTAATGTTGAAGGGTCTGTTGATAACAAAGAAAGCAATGAGGTCTCAGAGAAATAAAGTTACTTAAGCACAGGGGCTCTCAAACATCTGCAAACTGTGCTCTTGTTAATAGTTTTTTCATTAACCTTCCCATTCTGTGCTTTGAGCATGATGCCCATAAGCCAGTGTAATATTGCATCCAGATGGCACCACACCTCAGAGTTTGGGGTGGGGTGGCTGTGCCCAGCCTCTCTCCCATTCAGGGCACAGTTGTTGCAGAAAAATGTGTTACAGCTCAGTGTGACAGCAACCTGGATCCAGGAGAGAGACCAAGCAGCACTCGGAGAGTTGGAGAACTCAGGTTTATCATGCCAGCGCACACAGAAGATTAAACACTTAAAGCTCTGGACCCTGTCTGTAGGTTTACACAGGCCTTTTATACGCTGCCAGTTTTACACTTTGCAACATCATATGCAAATAAAGTACAACAGAATTTGACCAACCAGGAACAAGCTCTATAAAAATAGACCAATCAGGAGTGAGCTCCATGCAAATGAAGTATTACAAATGGACCAATCAGAAGTTAGGAAAGTGGACCAATCATAAGTGAGAGTCATAACCAATCAGAAGTCAGGGTAACAACCAATCAGAAGTGAGCTCAGGGAACCAATAGAACTCTAGGTGTAAGCTGCTTTAGAAGCAAAAAGTGAGATAAAACCTCTATGCCAGGGAAACAGACGGTGCTGGGAGGAAAGCAGCGGCCCTGCCTAGGGGTCCTGCCAGTCTTTCTATGGGGCTTCCCGCCTCAGAGTCACTGGGTCCTTAAGAGGGATTTCACTTGACTATAACCTCTGTGCATTTTACAGGATTTCACATTACTTCTTCTTAGACTGTGTGCAACATTCTAACCAGATACGTGTCTATGTACCAAATAAACACATTTTAAATGTTATACATTTTTATTTTCCCATAAATCCATTTAACTCATTTTGAACTTCTTGAAGATAAACGGAGAAGCAGAAATGATAGTATTAAAAAAAAGTCTAAACTTACATTTCAACAAATTCCTTTCTTTTTTAGAGAATTAAAGTTAAAATGGAGTACAAATTGCATTCTTTTTCAGCATGCATTTCATCTCCCCACCTCCCCTCGCCCCACCCCCCACCCCCTGCTCTGCAGAGAGAAGTCAGACTTTCTAGGAGCCACTTGGTTTTATTCTTAGTTTTCTTCCCAAGGAACTAATGATTCCACTTGGAAACAAATAATAGTCTCGTGGTTTAAAGTTTCCAGAAGTAGTTACATCATTTTTTGTCCTGGGAGAATTTATGTCCCTAAAGTATGCCATAACTTGGGGATTTTATTGCTAAGAAGGATGTAAATTAAAATGTTCTTGCTTTCTTTAAACACTTTTAAAAATCCACTGGGATCACTGTAATTGTTTAGATAAATGCTTTATTTCTTGCCTCCTTCTTAAACTATTTAAAGAGTAAATTTTAGTGCAATGATGAAATAATGTCTGCATTTTCCCCACAAGAAGTACCACAAAATTTCTGGAACTGCTCAACTAAAGTACATTATAATAGAGGATCCAGCACAAGGGTGCCTTATTTGACATTATAATTGTTTATCTTTTTCCCAACATGGACAGGAAAATCACTGAGAATCAGAATGTATGAAGAATTTCTATTCTATTCATGTAGCTTTTTTTCCTGAGAAATTGAAAGAGGTTTCACTGACAAAGGTAAGCCTGATGCTACATTTTTAAGCTTCTATTGATGAATAACAGAGAGAAAAATGTACACATCTTAAGTGTACTGCTCAGTGATTACTACAAAGTGAACACAAACATGCAAACACCACCTACATCAAGAAATACACCATTTCCACCATCCACATCATGTCTGTGAAATTCATCCCCGGTTGAATAAATCTCTAGTTCATATATTGCACTGCTGTTAGTATTCTAATACATTGGTATTTCACAAATGATTGATCCATTTCTGTGTGGTTGGGCATTTGAGTTGCTCTCAGTTTTTACATTTTGGGAATTTTTCTCCAAAGATCATCCAGTGAACACCATGTCCTTTGGTGTTCATGAGCACACATATCTCTTGGGAAGATACCTGACAGTAAAATTTCCTTATTATAGGGTACATATATATTCATATTGACTGATAATTCAAGGAATTTTCCAAAACCCATTTTTTACACTCCCATTAGTAGTGCATGAGAGTCAGCATTTGTCATTTTAACCATCTCGTTGAGTGTGGCATGGTATGTCATTGTGCCTTTAACCACCATTTCCCTGATTTCTAGCGAGATTGAGCAACCTATTGCAATATTTATAGGACATTTACATAACCACTTTTATGAACTGCCTGTTCAAGTGCCTTGCTCACATTTTTTGACTGGATTGCCTGTCTTTTTTAAAAGTTAATATTTATCCATATATTCCAGGTATATCAACTATATGCATCGTAAATACATTTCCCTTGCTGTGGTTTACGTGTTTATGCTCTTCAGTGTAAGCCTAAGTTCTCAATTTTAATGTGATTCAGAGAATCAATATTATATTTCATGTTTAGTATGTTTGTACCTTATTATTATTTTTTTAATTTGCAACCACCTGTAAAAGAGATATTCTCTAATATATTCTGGATGCTTTAATTCCTTGCCTTTCACATCTTGATCTCCAAATCATCTGGAGATGATCTTAGTGTGTATTGTGGGATGGGAGTAAATTCCACTTTTTTTCCATGCAGACATCCAATGGATCCTACATCATTTTTTAAAATCATTTTTTCTGTCCCCAGCATCAGCTTTGTCTTAAGTGAATATTGTTGAGAAAATGAGGATGCTAATTATACAGGAAGAAACCTGCTGTCAAACCAATTTACTCAAAGTATATCAGTATTTTCAAATGAAAATATACTGAAATGAGCAGAAACTTTATCAGGATCAATTTGCGAATACTGTCTTCCCAAAGTACACTGCACGATAAAGCAGAAGTTATTATCTTTGACAGCTTTACATCATTGTATTATTTTATTTTGGCAAGGAAGGGAGATAATTAGGTTTATTTGCTTTTAATGGAGGTACTGGGGATTGAACCTAAGACCTCATGCATGCTAAGCATGTCTTTTAAAGAAAGCCTTCAGAGATGACAGTGTGGATCTCATTGAGTCTTAAGTTACAATGATACAAAAACATGATTTATCCCCCTCATGTCTTGGATATGTTGCTATGTTCCAGTAAATAAAACACAGAAATATGGTTGAAAGAATATTGTATGTGGAGAAAATAAAAATGTGAGACCAAATTATGAGGTCATGGGCAATCCATTGATTCTTTATGGCTGTTTGGCTCATTGTCTGTAAAAATAGAATTAATATTCTGCCTATGACACAAAAATCAATAAATAACAATAGTAATAGTAACACTTTATTAAAGAACTGGAATGTATTCTACACTTCACATGCACAAATCATGGCAAAACCCCAGCAAGTTACTATTATGAGCAAAAAGTATAGGGGATGTAAAACACCTTGGTAAAACACCTCCTCTAAACATGAAAGTAGTAGTAGAGAGTGCTATGGTTGCATGATTCCTGAATAATTCACTTTTTTTCAATTTTATTTATATAAAATTGACATAAAATATTGTGTTAGCCCAAGGTGTATGACATTATGTTTCAGTATTTATATATATTGCAATGTGATTACCCTAATAAGTTTATCAATTCCCTAACAGAGTTATAAATTTTATTTCTTGTGATGAGAACTATTAAGATCTACTCTCTTAGCAACTTGGAAATATACAATGCAGTATTGTTAACTATAGTCACCACTGTATGTTACAGCCCCAGACATATTTATCCTATAAGTGGAAGTTTTTACATTTTGACCATAGTATACATTTTAACAGTTTGTGTTTAATGAGTCAAGGCCAAGATCACAGACAATGAGAGATCTCAACATGTTATAAGCAAAATAGAAGTACTTTAAAGTCACTGGTTATGATGATAACATTTACTCAGGATTTAACAAAGAGCCTCTCATATCCTAGTCATAAATTTTTGTGTGTATATGAGTAACAATGCTTTTTTTAAAGTCTTGGGATTCAGTAATCTACTTATCTGAGTTTAAAGTTCTAAAGTTCATTTCTACTGAATAAGAAATAAGAAAAACAAAATGAGAAAATTGTAACCTAAAGACATTGTGTGACTTATCGATGACACAGAGTAATAAAGAGTGAATCTCAACACACAATTTGCAGTTTTTCCATCATACATATATATTAGCTCTCACTCTGTAGTACAAATGATGTTCTAATTTATTTACCTTCTCAATCTATAATACAAATGATGTCATAGTTCACTTACTCAAAAGAAATTTCTTCCTTTCAAATGTCCTTCTGAATGAGTCCTTTACTTCTTTGTTTCTTAGGCTATAGGTAAGTGGGTTTAACATGGGAATCACAGCTGTGTAGAACACAGAAACCACTTTGTTAATATTCAGGGAAAAATTAGAACTCCAACGTACATAGATAAAGAAGAGTGTCCCATAAAGGATGGAGACAGGTGTCAGGTGTGAAGAGCAAGTGGAAAAGGCTTTCCACCTCCCATCAGCAGAATGGATCCTTAGGATAGTGATGACAATGTAAACATAGGAGACCAAGGTGATCACACCACTGAGTATTCCTAGAGCTCCAGCCAAGATGAAAAGTAAAAATTTACTGATCTGTGTGTCTGCACATGCCAGGGATAGAACAGGAAGGTCACAGAAGAAGTGATTGGTGATATTCAGACCACAGTAAGGCAGGTGAAAGGTTAAAGTTATGTGGATCATGGTGATTTTAAGACCCATGGCAGCATAAGGCCCTACCACCAGCTGCATACAGACTTGCTGGGACATGAGTGTGCACAACAAGGACTTACAGATGGCCATATACTGATCATATACCATGGAAGCCAGAAGGAAACACTCAGTCATTACAGACCAAAAAGCCAGATCTGGGCAACACAACCAAAGAAAGAGAAGACTTTTTTCTCCACAAGGATGTCAGTCAACATTTTGGTACAAATGACAGAAGAGAAGCAGACCTCTACAAAGGACAAGTGGCTGAGAAATAAGTACATTTGGGTGTGGAGTCGAGAATCCATCCAAATGAGGGTCATTATCCCCATGTTTCCCAGAAAAGTGACAAGATAAACCAAGAGAAATATCATAAAAAGAAGAAGCTGGTGCTGGAAGTGATTTGTTAAGCCCACAAAAACAAACTCAATGACCAAAGTGTGATTTCCATTATCCACTTCTCTGATCTAATCTGTAATGAGAAAATTTTTTCTTTTGAATCAATTCATAATTGGGGCTTCTTATTTTTAAAAATAAATACAATATTTACTTTTTTTACATTTTTTTACATTTCACAGAGTAGACTGACAGATGACACTCCTGCCTCTGACCTCTAGGTGGTCATCATAACTACCTACTAACTATCTGTGTGATACTGAGTAAGTCGCTGAACCTCACTGGACCTTTCAGTTTCTTCTTGATCAAAACAGAATTTTTGAAGGGAATCAGATTTTTTAGGTGTAGGAGTTGCCTTTGGAGACTACCCAAGGCAAGTCCAGATTATTAACTGTGTTCAAAAGCCCCTGCTTTTGAACAGAGGATATTTTAAGACATATTTCATAGATAAGGTATTATGTGAATTTGATGAATTCAGGCTGATAGCTCTCACTTTCACCTTGGGTGACAGCTGTTAAGAATGTATCTTCCTTGTCAATTCCTTTAGATTCTAGAAGAATAGTGTTGTATCTAAAGGATAACTTCTGAAGCCTAAGAAGGAGTGCAAGCTCAGACAAAAGAAGCTGGTTTTTGAACAGGATTCAAAGGCCACAGCAGTGTCTACTCTGTGATGCCTTCTCCAAAACACCTGCTGGTGTATCCTTTTCATCCTTAAGATATTATTTTTCTTCCCCAGCTTCTGATAATACTCCATTGGTTGCAACACTGACTCAGTATTTAAGAACCAGTCTCTTACTATGGACTAAAAACTTCAATGGAGTTTGACAAGATTAATCAGTGTATATACTAACAATATGAGGAATGTAGGTGTTTTAGAGAATTATGACTGAGAATTTCCTCAAATTAATGTTTGACACCAAATCTCAGATCCAGGAAGCTCAGAGAACACTAAGGAGGATAAATGTCAAAAACAAACAAACAACTATACCTAAGCATAAAAATTTCAAAATACAAAAAATTTCAAAGATAAAGAAAAAAAATCCTAAAGGAAGCCAGAAGCAAAACAAAAACAAAAACAAAAACAAAAACAAAAAACAACATCTCTTGAGAAACCGTATCTCATTAAAATTGATGCCCTCCTCCTAGGCATCAGTACTGTATATCAGGGGATTTCAGTGTCTGGAGGCATTCATTGATGTAGAATTTCTCTGCTCCTCATATTGGGATCCACTGTTTCATTCCAAAATATGGAGAACCACTTATAGACCTATGAGATGAACAAAGAAATGTAACTCCAAGTGAATTTCCATCACGCCTATTATGAAGAATCAGCTGGGAATATTCCTCACTAATAAAAACAAAGCAAAACCAAAAACACTATCCTAATATGCAACATGTTACACTTATAAAGTCTGAAGGAAAAGAATATGATGCTGCAGTATTGACAGGGTAATTAATCCTCCGAATGGAAGCCACGCTTAAGCAGTGCATGAAAAACAAGCAGAGTTATACATGTAACCATGGTACAAAGAGTATTCTAGACAGAAAAAACATCAGGGCATCAGAACAGCAGTAACTAGAGCTTCAGAGGACAGTTGGTTTTGTATATATTTGCACATATTTGCATATATTTAGAGAAGGAACTCAGTCATTGAGGAAATTTATAATTACCACTTGCTACCTACTGTTCTTCTCCCAATCCCCTTTCAATGGATGTTAAATTGTAAATGCTTAAGGAACAATTAAAAGATAGAAAACACTTCAAGCATCATACTAGGAAGTGATCATCTCAAAAGGTGACTTGTGTTTTGAGACACATTACACAGTGAAGACCCAGAATAGAGGCACTTTAAGGCAAACTTTGACTGGGAAAGAAACTGTTGTGTCCTTCTAGATAAAAATAGGAAAAATACCTTTTCCCTTTGTCACACCTAGGCCCAAGTTTTAACAATTCTTAGTAAAATGGTGCTGGAAAATTTTACAAGGCTGACAATTAGCGATGTTAGTTTTATATGGATACATTTAAGGTAATATTTACTGTTCCTTTCAAATCTCATCACACTTGCATTGTGTCACTTTTAGCATTCTGCTATCATTTTAAAGGTTTTAGTCAAGAGAAAGCATACCATTATGTATAGAAGTTATAGACTATGGGGGTGGAGGAAAATGCATACCTTTAGAGGGAAGAAGTAAGAGAAGGAAGCACAGAGTGGCTGAGAACCTCTTCATTTTACTTAGGTTTTGAACAATATTTCAGTAACCAATGTTCAGAAGTGTTTCATAAAGTCAGAGAATGGTGGAATGTAGAAGCAGCATTAAGAGAAGGCTACTTAAGTCCATCCTCCTCAATTTATCTATTTACTGATAAATTTATTCATTCAGTTTTGACACAGACTGTGGCTTTTCAAAAGTGAATCTTAATTACAAAGGTAGACATATTTGTTATAAAACAAGTTCAACAACCCAGATGAGGATGGAGAACCACCCCACCCTCCTGCTTCCAGTGGGCATGCCACTGAAGTAACCAGTGTTCACAGTTCGGTCTGTAGCCTTCCACACTTCTCTCTATCATCTTGTATAATGTGCATGCCAATATATTCAACACAGTAGGTAGACTCTGCCCCCGCATTATTTTTACTAAGTGTAATAATTTCTGCAGATTTTACTTTGACTTGGGATTTTTTTCCATTCACCTATAATAGTATCAGGGAGTTTCTTCCAAACAAAAGCACGGATATCTAAATCATTCTTTTTATAATTAGCTGCATAATGATTCATAGGAAGATTTGCTTCTCCTGATACAAAATCAGACTGTATCCTTTTATCCCCCCTATAAATGATGCTGCAACACTTGTGTCTGGTATTTATATTTCTATAGCATAAATTTCTGAATGTAAGATAGCTAGGTCAAAGATCAAGTGCATTTTACTAGAAATCATCAAATTAGTTCTGAAAATGTACCCACTATAGCTAAGTGTAGAATACCCAAATGGTGACCTTACCAGCATTGCAACCTAATCAGCTTAATGTTCGCCAATCTGATAGATGGAAAAACAAAAACAAAAACAAAACAGATTGCATTTTCATTTCATTTACTTAAGCAACTGAGAAGTTGAGCAATTTTTGTATATATTTATGCTTTTGGCCATTTGTATTTCCAGTTATGTCATTGCCCATTCATTTGTTGGTTCATTTCTCTACTGTGTTTCATATATATGTATATACATGTTCCAACGCTTTCCTGTTGGGACACTAACTCATTGTGAGTCACTTGTTCTACAGCTATTCTCTCACTTTCCATACTTCAGCTTTTATCAAGGTCTATCAAACTTTTATGGATGAATTTTGTTGATCTTTCTCTTACTATGTTTGTTTTTCTGGGCTGGAATAAAATGTCTTCTCACCTGTAAGAAGATATAATGTTCTCCTGGACTTTCTTCTGGCATCTCTTACATTTTTACTTTCAACATGTATGTAAAATGTTTTATATTCACCAACATTTTGCAAACGAGAAGACTGAAGAAGAAAAATATAAACAATATGTCTAGAATATGAATGATCTTGAAACTAGCAGACCCAGGAACTAAGGGGAATGTCTCATTCTCAGTACTGTCTTCTCTTGACCATACATAACTGAATTAACAAGAGTGGTGCAGCACAATTAGAATTCTACCTATTAAAAATTGTTTTTCCTTTCAAACTTCCTACTGAATGCATCTTTCACCTCTTTGTTCCTCAAGCTGTAGATGAGGGGGTTCAACATGGGGGCTACCACAATATAAAACAGAGAAATCACTTTATTCATATCAAGGGAGGAACTTGAGCTAGGTCAGACATAAATAAAGAAGAGTCCCATAGAATATAGAGACAGCTGCCAGGTGAGAAGAAAAAGTAGAGAAGGCTTTCCTCCTCCCATCAGCAGTCTGGATCCTCAGCACAGCCACCAGGATGCAAACATAGGAGACAATGATGATCAGGCCACTGAGAACTCCTATGGCTCCTGTGAAGATGAAAAGCACCAACTTATTGATCCAGGTGTCTGCACATGCAAGGGAAAGCAGTGGTGAAATATCACAGAAAAAGTGATTGATGATATTTGGACCACAGATGGGCAAGCAAAACGTGTGAATTGTGTGCATCATGGTGCTTAGAAGACCCACAGCATAAGGGCCCAGAACCAGCTGCACGCAGAACCTCTGGGACATAATGAGGGTGTACAACAAGGGCTTGCAGATGGCCACATACCAATCATATGCCATGGAAGCCAAGAGAAAACACTCAGTTTCCACAAAAAGACTAAAGAACCACATCTGTGCAGTACAACCCATGAAAGAGATGACTGTTTTTCTACAAAGATATCACACAGCATCTTGGGGGTAATGGAAGAAGAGGAAAACATGCCTACAAAGGACAAGTGGCTGAGAAAGAATAACATAGGCATGTGGAGTCTGGGATCGATCCATATGAGAGTGATCATGCCCAAGTTGCCCCCCAGGGTGATAAGACAGACAAAGAAAAAAATGACTAGAGGACAATCTGCAGGTGGAAATGATCTGTGAGGCCCAAGAAGAGGAATTCAGTCACTGCTGTCTATTACAAGAAGAAAAAAATATTTTGAAAAAATTAACATTAAGAGTTAAAAATATTATTTTTAGCCAATAAAAGATTGTCTCACACACTCCCATAAGAGACAATTATTGAAGTACTTTGGGCTGTAGTAAATAATATTCCTACATACTAAGTCAGGCAGTTTGTGCAAAGATCCTGTGTAACTTGGGCAATTCACCCTTGATCTCTGCTCTCTCCCACAAACAGTCCAATTCTATTATCAAAATTCCTTCAGGTTGTAAATTTCTACGTGAACTGCTCCCCAAGTCTCATCTTACTGTATGATGGGATTAAAAAAATAATAACAGCTGGAAGACCTTACTGGGAATACTGTAAAGCTAATGAGATATTCAGATTCTAACATATGACATCTGGGAAAGACTAACCAGGGGAGATCCTGATCTTACTGAATGATCAGTACCTTTCTAATGTTATTAGGACACAATTCACATACGTGTTTCTCAGTCTATTCCCTACTCCCAATTGTAAAAATAAGAGGAAAGGACAATATACACAAATGACAAAGAGGTTATGCATGTAAAATGATATGATGCTACAGAGGGAACGGGGAGGCTGTGCCTGTAAGATCAAGTGACCTGGCAAATGTTGGACAGCAACATATCATGGAATTTGTGTACAAAACTAAGCATCTTTTGCCCCAAAATCATGTGGACTTACTTTATGTGATTACCCATATTTCATATAAACTACTTTTAGGGCACTTATCTTGAAATCTGTCAGGCAATATCAATTATAGTAATAATACATAAAATACCAAATGCATAAAACTTTACCCAGGGAACACATTCAAAATATGTTACTTTCTGATTGTCAAGAAAAAAAAAAAAGCTGTTTTAAATTCCTAAGAGAAGATCACTAGGTAGATAATTTATATGAAAAAATATGATTTAAATAACATTTATTATCACTTTTTAAGCACAACAAAATTAATGTCTTTTTAAGTACAACAAAAGCAATGTACTACTTTGAATCATCTAGTAATTATGTGTGGAGCTCAATAAATCATAAAAATGATGACTGTATCTTTGATTTATGATTATTTATCAGTATCATGATTATTTGCTTAATGCTCTATGGAGTACATTTTTAGCAGTCAGCAGTCACAAAAACAATTCTAGGCTTAGATTAGGAACATTCTCCATTGCATGAATTTTTTATGTCCATCCAAATATGTCAGTATAGGTGTGTGG
The DNA here is from genome assembly GCF_048564905.1 of Vicugna pacos. Classification (NCBI taxonomy): domain Eukaryota; kingdom Metazoa; phylum Chordata; class Mammalia; order Artiodactyla; family Camelidae; genus Vicugna; species Vicugna pacos. Next base: position 55,025,282 of record NW_027328740.1, read on the forward strand.
AGGTAGGGGGTTGAACAGACTCCTCATGTTGGTCCAAATACTGTTTATTTATTGCCTATCAATTTATTTCTCTACCTACTTATTTACTTATGAATTTTTTTAGAATGTATGTCTTTTTGAGTCTTCTATACAGCAAGGTGGATAGTCCCTATGCCACTTTATAGTTAACATTCTGTGACCTTAGAATTCCATATGGGCATTGCATTATCTGTGTCATAAAAAAGTAAACAAATCAATTTGGAAAAGACACAAAAAACAGTTGCTTAGTCTCATAAGGATGTGAACAATATGCCAGGCTGCTCTCTTTAGAGAACCTGGGCTGGGGAGGATGATGTTCTATTCTCAAAGTTCAAACTTATCCTGATGTTTCTCCACCATATTTCAAAAACTTCATAATATCCAAAATGCAATGTACTCACTACTTTAAGGATATCCTTCATGGAGCTCCTTGAAGTGCTTCAAGGGAAATAATCATTATCTAGAAACAAGGATGGAAATTTCAACTTCCCTCGTGATGGCAAACTTTTCTAAGAGGCATGGTTTTCTAGGCACTTGGTGAAGAAGACAAATCCCTCATCTTGAACATCCGGGAGTAAAGAGATACTCTGACCTGCACATTGACTCACATGCTGCCCAGAATAAGGGATTTTTTCTTTGGCGTTTTCAAAAATTTAGAGCCCAGTCTGCAAAGAACAAAAACCTCAAGGGTTTACACTTGAACAGACAAAATTTACATGATCTCAGTGGCATTTGGACAAAGTGTTATTTCTTAATTATATCTTTCCTCAGTGAGAAGATTCAAAAAAACAACGTGGGTTTTCCCCCACTTTGGGGTTCTCCTTTGCCAAACGTGAGCTCTCTAGTCAGTGGGGAGTGATGCTTTGAACACCCAGCACCAGCTGGGATGTACATTCTTGCCCGAATTCTGGAGCCTCATTTCCTGGGTGTAAATCTGTATTTCATCACTCACTGGCTATGTCACTTTGAGCAAGTTTTTAAATGTTCTGTGCCTCACTCTTTTAATTGCTTAAATCAAGAAAAATGATTACTAACTCACAAATATGTTAGAAGGATTAAATGATGTAAAGTATTTAAAGTATTTTTTTTAAAAAGAGTGTCCAGCACAGAATCATTGTTCATTAGTCACTTAGTATTATAAGGGACTGTGCTATATAGCCGGTTGAGGAGAAAGTATTATAAGAATAAAACATCAGTTCAAGGTAGCATTTTCTTATCTCCAGGCAAAAATAAAAAACAGTCACTTTCAAAGGATTCCAAAGGAAAAACATGTCACTATAAGCTGAAACAGATGACAATGTCAAAGAAAGGATTATTCCGAAAAGAGATTTTAGACAAACTAAAGTTAAGTGGAAAGGCATTCTGGGCAGTTCTAATGGGATGAACAGAAGCAAGGAAGCAGAAACTAAGTCAGGCAGTTTTTTGGGAGAGAAGAGTCACAAGAGAGAGAAGAAAATGTAGAGTCTGATGGCAGAGGATGAACAGTCTCAGTCACCTGCTCCTCTGTGTACCTAATTGTTTATCCCATCAAGAAGATCTGATAACTCATTCTGTCAACCCCCATAACACTTCATTTCTAGCTCATCTTTAACTCCTATTAAGTATTTACCTCAAAGTCTATCAATAATTGATGTTGTGTATGTATTTGTTGAATTAGTGGGAAACTAACCCATGAAACCTATAGATAGATAGGTATAATTCATAATGGTTCACACTCAGCAGTTAAAATTGTGCTGTATACATTCAGACTAAAGATGCCAGCAAAACTGTTTCTACTTGTTATTCTCCTTAATCATTTAAAAGCAATTATAAAACAACAAAAACAGATTTAAACAAAAGAAAATGATACATCATTAAATATACCAAGAAAAAAGAATATTAAAAACAACAGGAAGAAGTGTTCTATTAATCAAAAAAGTTATCCAATATTTTTTCTTTATTACATTTTTAAAAATTAAAACATGTGTTCTGTGAAATGGAAATGTTGAAAAAAGTGATAGCAAAGTTATATCCGGTGACAGGAAGCAAGCAACTGAGTCCAGTAAAGGAAACAATATCAGAATTCTCAGTTATATAGAACAGGAAAAAAAGGAGGTAAACACACCACTTAAAACAATCATGGAACACATCTGAGAAATTTAAATAAAATATTTAAATATAAACTACAAGTTCTAAATGTTTAGAAAGAAAATAACACATAGAAAGGAATGAAGATCTAGCATAGAAATAATTGGTATCTCTGAGGAAGAGAGATGCAATATTCATTTACAATTTTGTCAAAAGTCTACGTTAACTCTCCTGCCCTCCATAATATATTCTGTAGATGAATAAAAGCTCTCCTTTCCTACCTCCAATGCCATTCCCACTGAAATAATCACTGTCACAGCTGCTATATATACTTTTCAATTCTCCCAATGATCATTTACATTTACATGAACATATGTACATCTTATTCATGATGTAGCTTTTGCACTTTTTCATAATGATCAGTGTTACACATTGATCTTCAACCTGATTTTTTTTCCTCAACTAACAGTAGACTGGATACAAGAGTTCTCTTCAATTCAATTCATCAATATTTATTCAGCCTTTATTTTCTGCAGAACATTTCACCGAGGAAAAAAAAAAGTATACCTTCCTCCAATGATGGTTATTCAAGTTATTTCTTTTATTTTTCTTTGCTGCTGAAATATAGGGACTCGTAGGCTTAGGTATTTATATTTGTGAAGTCTAGATTTCTAATGGAGGGTTTTCCAGGTTGAATGCCATAGAAATTTATCATTTTAAATGGAAAATATCAAATTTCTCTGTGGAAATAGAGCAATTCTTCCCATCAGCAGGAAATAATGAGTATGTATAGCCAAATAAGAACCTCACCATGATTGAAACTATAGATGTTTCATCTGCATTGAAAGGCACTGCATTTGCATTTCAATTTTATTTCATTTACCTGATCAATCATGATGTTGAACTTTTTCTCCATACCACTTTGGCAATTTGCATCCCCTTTTTTGTGAACTGCCTCTTCCTTTGTCTGCTTCTTTATCGACTCTTTCCCATTTTGATTGTGAATTTTAGACTGATCATTGAATATTAGGGATAACATCTCATTGTTTGGCACATATGCATACATATTTCCTTTTGTTTTATTATTTGCCTTTAATATTGTCTGTGGTACTTTAAATTTTCTATTATAACTTAGTTTTCATGTATGGATTAAACAGTATTTACACATCCATGACTGGACAAACATTCAGCTAAGTTTTCTTCTAGTCTATTTTCACTTTTATATTCTCTTTTTTTTTTTTTTTTTTTTTTTTTTTTTTTTTACATTTTTATTGATTCATAATCATTTTACAGTGTTGTGTCAAATTCCAGTGTTCAGTACAATTTTTCAGTCATACATGGACATATACACACTCATTGTCACATTTTTTTCTCTGTGATTTATCATAACATTTTGTGTATATTTCCCTGCGCTATACAGTGTAATCTTGTTTATCTGTTCTACAATTTTGAAATCCCAGTCTATCCCTTCCCACCCTCTACCCCCCCCCCCCCGGTAACCACAAGTCTGTATTCTCTGTCCATGAGTCCATTTCTGTTCTGTATTTATGCTTTGTTTTTGTTTGTTTGTTTGTTTTTGTTTTTTAGATTCCACATATGAGCGATCTCATATGGTATTTTTCTTTCTCTTTCTGGCTTCCATCACTACATTATTTGGAAACCCCTTTCATTTCACAGAGAACAAGACTGGAGCAGAAAAATATTTAAAAACTACTCTGTTTTTTGAGTCATTGTGAACTGGGAGAGCCAGGACTCACATGCAGCCTCTAGTCCTGTCTAGTGTTCTTTTTACTATGCATTCTGTACCAACAGGTATGGTAAATCACAAGTAGAGTTATACTTTACCTACCTATTAGAGAACTTTTCCTTTCAAACTTCCTACTGAATGCATTTTTCACCTCCTTGTTCCTCAAGCTGTAGATGAGGGGGTTCAACATGGGGGCTACCACAATATAAAACAGAGAAATTAATTTATTGATATTTAGAGAGGAACTTGAACTAGGTTGGACACAGGTGAAGAAAAGAGTCACACATAGGATGGAGACAACTGCCAGGTGAGAAGAGCAAGTAGAGAAGGCTTTCCTCCTCCCATCAGCAGTCTGGATCCTCAGCACAGCCATTAGGATGCAAACATAGGAGACAATGATGATCAGGCCACTGAGAACTCCTATGGCTCCTGTGAAGATGAAAAGCACCAACTTATTGATCCAGGTGTCTGCACATGCAAGGGAAAGCAGTGGTGAAATATCACAGAAAAAGTGATTGATGATATTTGGACCGCAGAAGGGCAAAGCAAAACGTGTGAATTGTGTGCATCATGCTGTTTAGAAGACCCACAGGATAAGGGCCCAGAACCAGCTGCACGCAGAACCTCTGGGACATAATAAGGGTGTACAGCAAGGGCTTGCAGATGGCCACATACCAATCATATGCCATGGAAGCCAAGAGAAAACACTCAGTTTCCACAAAAAGACCAAAGAACCACATCTGTGCAGCACAACCCATGAAAGAGATGACTGTTTTTCTACAAAGATATCACACAGCATCTTGGGGGCAATGGAAGAAGAGGAAAATATGTCTACAAAGGACAAGTGGCTGAGAAAGAAGTACATAGGCTTGTGGAGTCTGGGATTGATCCATATGAGAGTGATCATCCCCAAATTACTCTCCAGGGTGACAAGACAGACAAAGAGAAAACTAACAAAGAGGACAATCTGCAGGTGGAGATGATCTGTGAGGCCCAAGAAGAGAAATTCAATCACTGCTGTCTGATTCTTATTTTCCATTGGTCATCTGTAATTTGTTAATAAGAAAGAGAAAAATTTTATTAGTTTAAAATGTATCATTAAGTATAACAAATAATATTTTAATTCAATGACAGAATATCTTTAACAGACTTGTTACAGAAAAGTATTGAAATAATGTCAAACTGGAAGATAATATTCCTAGATACTAGTTCAGGACAGTTGATACAAAGATCCTATGTCAACTTGGATATTCACCCTTGACCTCTGCTCTCTCCCATCAAGAGTCCAACTCTATTATCTAAAACTCCTTCAAGTTCTAAGCTTGTACATGAACTGTTCCCCAAGTTTCATATTACTGTATGATCGGATTAAGAAAACAGATGGAAGAACTTACTGGGAATATTGTAAAACTAATGACATTCAGATCCTAACATATGACATCTGGGAAAGACTAACCAGAGGAGTTCTTGATCTTACAGCATGATGAGTACCATTGTAATACTGTTAAGACACAATTCACATGTGTGTTTTTCAGTCTGTTACCTACTCCCAGTTGTAAAAAGATGTGGAAATGATAACATACACAAATGACAGAGGTTACTCATATAAAATGATATGATGCCACAGAGGGAATGGGGAGGCTGTGCCTATAAGATGAAGTGATCTGGTAAATGTTGGACAGCAACACATCATGGAAATTGTGTACAAAACTAAGCACCCTTTGCACCAAAGTCACATTGAATTACTTTATGTGAATGCCCATATTTCATATAAACTACTTTTAGAGCACTTATCCTGTCTGTCAGGCAATATCAATTATAGTAATAATATATGTAAAATGTCAAATGCATAACAGTTTATGCAGAGAACACATTCAAGAATATGTTATTTCTGACTCACTAGCAAGGAAGAAAAAAATCAACTGCTTTAAATTCCTAAGGGAAGATCACTATGTAGGATAATTTTTGTGAAAAGAAACACTTTCAAACAACATTTATTACCACTGAAATTAATGTCTTCTTTCAGTAAAATAGAAACAATATATTACTCTTAAGTCAGACAAAGACAAATATCTTATGGTATCCCTTATATTTGGAGTCTGAAAAATGATACAAATTAACATATTTATAAGAGAGAAATAAACTCACAGATACAGAAAACAGATAGTTACCAAAGTGGGAAATGGGAGGAGGAATTAAATTAGGAATTTGGGATCAACAGATACACAGTACTATATATAAAAGAGATAAACCACAAGGATCTGCTGTACAGCACAGGACACTGTATTCAATACCTTGTAATTACCTATAATAGAAAGGATCTGTAAAAGGAGAACATATATGTAACTGAATCACATTGCTGTACACCTGAAACACTGTAAATAACTATACTTCAATTTAAAAAATTTAAATCAATATACCACTCTTGAATTATATAGAAATTATATGTGGAGCTCAGTCTATGAAAAAAATAGTGAATATATCTATTTGATTTATGATATTTATCATTATCATGATCATTTACTTAATGCTACATGGAGTATATTTTAAGCACAAAGAAAATTCTAGGCTTAGATATGAAGCCTTATCCATTGTATGAATGTTTTCCTTTTTATCCATCCAAATATTCCAGTATAGTTGTGTGGAGATAGGGGGTTGAACAGACTGCTTCTGGTCTTTCGTTAAACCACTATTTACTTATTTAAATGTAAGTTATTTTCAGTCTTCTATTTTCAAAAATGCAGGATTATCTCTATGTTACTTTCACAGCTAACATTCTATGACCTTAGAATTCTTTATGGACATCACAGTATCTCTATCTCAAAAAGAAATAAACAAGGAAAATCAGTTCAGAAAAAAATCACTGAAAAGACCAGTTACTTACTCTCATAAGGATGTGAACAAAATGCCAGTCTGCTGTCTTTAGAGATCCTGGGCTGGGGAGGGGGATATTACATTCCTAAAGTGCAAATTCATCCTGCTGCTTCTCCACCATATTTCAAAAACTTCAGTATCCAAAATGCATTGTCCTCACTTCTCTAAGGATATCCTTTGTGTATCTCCATTTATTGCTTCAAGAGAAGTAACCATTTTCTAGAAATAAGGATGGAATTTTCAACTTCCCTCATTGTGGCAAACTTTTTTAAGACTATTTCTTAGATTTTCTAGGTACTTGGCAAAGAAGGCAAATCCCTCATCTTGAACATCTTGGCAGTAAAGAGATACTCTTTGACCTGCACATTGATTCACATGTTGTACAGAATAAGGGAATTTTTCTTTTGGAGTTTTCAAAGATTTAGAGCCAGGTCCCCAAAGAACTAAAAGCTCAAGAGCTTATCCCTAGAGGGACAAAGTTAACATGGTCTCAGTGGCATTTGGACCAAGTGTTATTTACCAACTGTATCTTTTCTCAAAGAGAAGACTGCTAAGAAAACAACATGGTTTTTCCCACTTTAGGATCCTCCACCAACAAAAGAGAGCTCTCTTTCCTATGAGTGGGGAGTGATGCATTGAGAACCCAGCACCAACTGGGAGGATGTAGTTTGCTGCCTAGTTTCTGGATCCACATTGCATGCAAACCTTAATTTCATCACTTACTGGCTGTGTCACTTTGAGCAAATTTTTAAATCTCTCTGTGCCTCATTCTTTTAATCTCCAAAATTAGACAATATCTGATAAAAAAGAAAACATCAATTCAAAGTAGTATTTTCTTATCTCAAGGCAAAAAATGAAAAAACAGTCACCAGACTCCTAAAGTACAACAGATGACGGTCAGCTTGAATATATGAGGAAATGTTCTAAGAAGAAAATGTCTAAAAACATGTTTAATTTGGATAAACTGAAGTTAGGGGAAAGGCATTCCAGGCAGTGCTAATAAGATGAACAGAAGCAAGGAAGCTAAGTCAAGGCAGTTGTGTGGAAGAGGAGGGTCACAAGAGAGAGAAGAAATGTAGAGTCTGGTGACAGAGGGTGAACTCTCTCAGTCACCAGCTTCTCTGAGAACCTAATTGTTTATCCCATCAAGAAGATCTGATATCTCATTCTGTCAACCCCCATAACACTTCATTGCTAGTTCATTTTTAACCCCTATTAAGTATCTGTCTTGAAAGTTCATCAATAATTGGTGTTGTGTACATATTTGTTGAATTAGTGGAAAACAAATCCACAAAACCTGTGTAATTCATACTGGTTCATATTTAGTAGATAAAATTATGCTATCTACTTTTGATTAAAGATGTCAGGAAAAAAGTATTTATACCTGTTATTTGTCTTAAAACCACTTAAAAGCAATGAGAAAACAACAAAAACAGATTTTTAAAAATAGCACTTCATTAAACCTACAAAAAAAGAAATACAGAAATTAACAGGAAGAAGGATTCCATTAACAAAACTATAGGCAGATAACATGCTACTATGCATAGAAAACACTAAAGACTCCACATGAAAAATAAAATACTTAGGAACAAACCTGACCAAAGAGGTAAAAGACTTATAAGCAGAGAACTATAAAATATTAAGAAAATTAAAGATGATTTAAAGAAATGGGAAGATATCCCATGCTCTTGACTGGAAGAATTAATATTGTTGAAATGGCCATACAACCCAAGGCAATATGCAGATTCAGTGCAATTCCTGTAAAATTACCAATGACATTTTTCACAGAACAGGAATGAAAATTTTTTTTAATTTGTATGGAAACACAAAAGACGCCAAATAGCCAAAACAATCTAGAGAAAGAAGACCAGAGCTGGAGGAATCACACGCCCTGACTTAAAACTATACTGCAAAGCTACAGTAATCAAAGCAGTATCTAACTGGCACAAAAATGGACACACAGCTCAATGGAACAGAAGTCCAGAATTAAAACCATGCACTTATAGTTAATTAATCTACAACAAAGGAAACAAGAATATATGATGAAGAAAAGACAGTCTCTTCAATAAGTGGTGCTGGGAAAACCAGACAGCTACCTATAAAAGAATGAAATTAGAACATTCTCTAATGCCATATACAAACACTCTAAGTGCGTTAAAGACCTAAATGTAAGAAAGACCGGACACTATAAAATTGCTAGAGGAAAACACAGGCAGAACAGCTGCCTGCAAATAAATAAAACTAGAACACTCTTTCACACCATACACACACACAAAAAACTCAAAATGGCTTAAAGACTGAACAAGAGACAAGACTAAATTTATAAGCCTCTGCACAGCAAAGGAGACCATAAACAAAATGAAAATACAATTTACAGAATGGAAGAAAATATTTACAAATGATGTGATTGACAAGGCCTTAATTTCCAGAATATACAAAGAGCTCATACAACTCAACAACCAAGAGACAAACAACACAATCAAAATTCAGCAGAAGATCTAAATAGACATTTCTGCAGTGAAGACATACAAATGGCCAACAAGCACATGAAAAAATGCTCAGTATCACTAATTATCAGAGAAATGCAAATCAAAACTACCGTGAGGCATCACCTCACACAGGTCAGAATGGTTATCATTAAAAAAATCCACAAATGAGAAATGCTGGAGAGGGTGTGGAGAAAGGGGGACCCTCCTACCCTGTTGGTGGGAATGTAGCTTGATGCAGTTGTTATGGAAAACAGTATGGAGATTACTTAAAAAGCTGAAAATAGATTTATCCTATGTCCAGCAATCCCACTCCTGGGCATATATCTCAGGGAACTCTAATTTAAAAAGACATCTGCACCCCAGTGTTCATAGCAGCACTATTTACAATAGCCAAGACATGGAAGCAACCTAAATGTCCATCAACTGATGACTGGATAAAAAGTTGTGTGTATATGTATATATACACACACACACATATACAACAGAATACTATCAGTCTTTAAAAAAGAAAAAATAATGGTATTTGCACCAATAGGGATGGGACTAGAGATCATCATAGTAAGTGAAGCAAGCTAGAAAGAGAAAGAAAAATACCATATATCATTTTTATGGGACATCTTTAAAAACAGTACACAAATGAGGTTATTTACAAGACAGAGACAGACTCACAGACATAGAAAACAAATTTATAGTCACCAAGGTGGAAAAAGGAGGGGAGAATGGAGACATAAACTGGGAGTTTAGGGTTTGCAGAGACCACTATACACAAATTAGATCAGCAACAATGTCCTACTGTACAGCACAAGGAACTCTACACAACATCTTATAACAGCACATAATGAAAATGGATATGAAAAGGAATATATATATATATGCATAACTGAATCACTAGTGTACACAAGAAATGAACACACATTATAAACTGACAGTACTTCAATTTAAAAAAGTTTTAAATATCTTCTTAAGAATGTTTGAAGTAGATGGGAAACAACGTTTATTTACATTTGGTATTATGTACTTTAAATTTTGTACTACGTGCAATCATACTTTATAAGTGTAAAAAAAACTGAAAATTATGTTGAAAGGAATATTTAATCAGATGAAGAGTTAGATATTCATATTATTTATTAACTGAAAAAAAAAGAGTAAAAAATAATATGCATAGTATTATGATCTGACTAAGAAATTACTTCCAAATCTAATATTTACTTATGTCTTCACCTCTAAAACTAAAAATTTTACTTTCTTCCTATAGTGTTATCAAAAATAAATGAACATGTAAGTGACCAGACATAAAGCAAGAAGTTTACTCTTCTGGAAAGTGCAGATACATTTCAACAGGTATGATGCAGGTGTCAGTAGACTCAGAGGTCCTAGCTTGCAGACCTTCTAATTCTTGATGTCCCATGTCACATCACCATCTTTAATTCTTTGCTATGTAAGCCCTTTTGTGTCCAGTATCTACTCCCTGGTACACAGCCAAGTAGCAGTTATAAAGCTGGCGCCAGTGACATGATAACTGAAACTAGACCTTATCCTAATATTTCCAGCTGTTTATTCGAGACATATTTGTAGTTTCTCCTAAATTGGGGCAAAATTTAAAATGGTCCTTTATGACTTACTGGGCACTCCTGCCACACCTTTAGAATGTTTCTACATTTTTTAGCCAGCAAGAACATTTCAAAGTCACATCTGAGATAAATTTCAGGCACTACAGAAAATGTAGGACACACTCTGCTTCCCACTTTTACACTGGTTAGCATGGCAGACTCCGTTTGTGCCCCACCCTTAACATTTCCATACAAACCAGCCAAATGTCACTGCCACCACCTGCATTTCTTTATTTCAGGATTTGTCTTTCCTCTACTTCTCCACCACCACCAAGATGTGTCAAAAAAATGAACATTCCCCAGGCGCAGATTACAACTAAAGACTGATACAAGGAAATAAGGAAGATTAGGCAAAAATTAATAAAGAACAGACAAAAAGAAAACAAAAAGCAAGACAACAGATTTAAGCCCACGCATACCAATTATCACTCTATAAATGCTCTAAATAGCCCAATCAAAAGGTAAAATTTTTTATTGTGAATAAAGCAAGCTCAACAATATGACCCCAACAGAATCCTACTTTAAATATGAATGTAATAAGCCAAACAGAGAAAGACAAATATTGCATGATTTCACTTATATATTGAACCTAAAAATAAACAAACAAACAAACATAACATACCGAAACAGGAACAGACTCACAGATACAGAGAACAAACTCATGGTTCATCGGTTGGGTGAAACAGGTGGAGGGTATTAAGAGGTACATGCTTCTGGATATAAAATAAATAAATGATGGGGCTGTAAAGCACAGCATTGGGAATACAGTCACTATAACACTGTAACTTTGTATGGCAACAGATGGCAATTTGAAATAGTGTGGTCATCATCTAGTAATGTATTTAAATGTCAAATCACTATGTTGTCTACCTGAAACTCACGTAGTATCGTAGATTAATTAGCCTTCAACAACAACAAAAAATAATCCACTGAATCAGCCTTCAAAAGCTGGTCAATGACAAGAAATGACCAACAGGTGGCAGTACATCCACATACAAAGAGGTCAGCGGAACTGATTTCCAGTCTCTTCATATGTTTTTCCTCTCCCTATTCAAAAACAACAGAATATCCAAACTCAAGCATCAGTATCCTGACCACACCACAGTGTCTCCTGTGCCTGTGTAAGTTTCAGAGATCCCTAATTAGGAACTCTGCTACCAACTCAAAGCAGAATGTCTCAAAATGGTTTCTTCCTTATATACTTATAGTTAATTAATTGATTTGCCAAAAGCAAAAAACACTTTTTAAGAAATTAAGGAGCATCACTGCATCTGAGATTTAGCTATTAATAACTTAATAATTCATGTTCAATTAATGGAGTCATTAAATTAAGAATTTATTCCTAGTATTTATCAAGTGAAAAAAATTACCTTATGTCCACAGATCTTCCTCTCCAAAAATTATTTTTTTTAATAAAAAGAATTGTCCATTATGAGAATAAAACTGTCAGTGGAAAATAATTGAGAACAACAACAAAAAAATCCAAAGTCACTTTTGAAAGATCTATCCTGTTTCATTGGACAAAAATAAGATTAAATTATTGCCTTTCTAAAGACAGAGTACACCCGTTAGAAGAGATTTGCCAGTAAGGCAAGTACAAAAAAAAAAAAAAGGAAGGAAAGAAAGAAAGAAAGAAAGAAAGAGAGAAAGAAAGAAAGAAAGAAAGAAAGAAAGAAAGAAAGAAAGAAAGAACGAAAGAAAGAAAGAAAGAGAAAGAAAGAAAGAAAAAGAAAAGAAGAAAGAAACCACTCTAAAAAGAGAGGCTAAGGGTGAAAGTTCCTATCCACATGTATTATATGGGGTAAGAAACTGGAATATCATTCTTATTGCAGCTCAACCAGATGTCACTGAATATTCAAATTTTAGCCACAACTCCCTTACTCATTTCCATATCCAACAAGCAAGTTTCAAAGTGGTGTATGGCACCCTCCACACACATATGTAGACATTCTCCAGGGAATCTGAACGAATGAGACCGTGCAGGTTCTGCTGTCCGTGGAAACCACACACCTAGTGCTGTAATCATAAGAACTCTGCTTTAGTTTTGTGGAGGCTTTCAGATATCATCCGTTAGTTCAAGTCAGAACCCATCAATCCAATTACCCTTGACATCAAGATTCTGTACTTAACAACCTAACTAGGTCCTGGACTAGAACTGTCCGAAGTAAATATTTTTGTAAGATCTTTGGGCAGTTGCTCAGCTTCCTCTCATGACATTTCACATCCATGGACAATGTTCAAACACTCACAAGTCCACTTTGGTGAATGTTCAGCTTACTTACACACACACTCACATTTGTCCTGCAGAGATGGAAAGAAATGGTCACCTGACCTCATCCTAGACTTGATGATGGACAGTAACCTGCCACGTAGTCTCTTTCCCAGTCATATGGGCAATCAGACAGTTGGATGATATGAACTGGTAAAGTTGATTCCAACGAGAAGCAAATTTGGTGTAATACAATTTTAGGCCAAACAAATTGACCTCCAAAAATCTGTTAAATCACACTTTTTTTCCAATTCAAAGGTGACTTGTTAATCCTCCATGCCACACCTTCTTTCTTACATTTGTCAAGACAGTGAAAGGTGATTATTTCACTGATTTCACACAAAGCACTTGCCTTCTAGTCAAGTGTATTTGGGTAATTTATTTGTCCATGGCCACATGAATATTTAGCTGAAGGGCATTTCAGAGATTACAGAATTCAACTTCTTACTTTACAAATAAGGAAATACAGGTCTCACACAAGCAATATGACTCATGATCGTGTAACCATTGGGTGGCAAGGTTCCAGGCTGACAGTAAGGGACATTGGTGTTGTGTTAAATGATCTCAATAAAAATAATATTGATATTTTATTGAGGGTAGAATTAACCCCAACTTAAACTAGATGAAAGTTCACTGACCTTTCCAGCTTCCAAAGTGGATCCATGGTCACAATAATCTGTGTGGCATCATTTTAAGTCTCTGTGAAAGCCCCCACTTAGGAATATATACAAACACCTTATCACCTGACTCATCTGGCAATGTCTGATATGCATGATTTCAACAGCATCACTTTGTAAGCTTAAGGATTTATCACCTGATAGATTTGGAATGCAAACACACCTGGGAGATATGTTACCAGCCAGTCAACACTCAGTAACTCTTCAAAATAAAAGAACTCTTTTCTACTAAACAGCTATTTCTTAATACATTGATTTATTTGATTATGCATTTAATAAGTACCTGTTTCTATAAGACTTGCCAAGAGTTGGTGGAATTTATGCAAATGAAAAAGAAAGGAGTGCTGTCTTCAGATTTCGCAGTCTAGCCAGGGAAAGGGGGATTTAATAGTATATGATATGTCATAGAATCTAGGTTTACAACCTTCTCTCCTCAGCTCCACAGCCCAGGCAAAGCATTTAGCCATAGCCTATTTGCAAATATAAAATAAAGCTCAGAAGTGGTATGAATATAGCCTTGGGGGGAAAAAACAAGTGGAGGGTGAACTCCCCTTTCCAGGGAGCTGGGCCCAGAGATTAGACACCCTGTGAGCAACTCATCACACAGAAGGCAGGGACCAGACAGAAGCAGCATAGGGCAAAGAGGTCAGAGATGGGACAGGGGAGAGGAAAAGGAAACTCTTCCAAAACAGAAAGCTGAGTGGCTCCTGGAAGTTGTAAGGGCCAGAAAATGAGAGGACAGAAGGAGAATATGCACTTTGAATTTGAATTTGATAGGCTGTCATTAAATGTGAAAAAGCCAGCTCCTTTCTTTGAAGAACTGACAAATTTTTTTTCAAAAGCAAAATGTTCACAAAAGATGTATGAATGCCTATTAACATATGAGAAAGATGTTAAAAACAAATCTGCATTAAAATAAAAAGGCATCATTGATCTATTAAAGTGGCAAACGTAGCAGGAGACTCACAAAGGAGCCACTGTCCCCGCCCCAATTCCAGCCCTAAGAGTCACTACTCCAACTAAGAATTTCTGCTGCATGAATTTGTGGTTAACCTGCAGCCTCCACCGTCCCAGTTAGAAATGACCTGCCAGGGATGCTTCTGGTACAAGTATAGACCCCAAGTGCTTAACATGAAGTTCACCTTTACATCATCAGTATGGGAATGATGGAGGTTTATAGAACTAAAAGACCCATTGCTATTTGGGGGTTTGTGAGGATGAACACAGCATATTTTAAGGTTTGTGGCCTTCAGACAGATCCTCCCCCCACCAAAGGTGTCAAGGTCCTCAGGAAATTGAGTCAGCCTCACCGCATACAGCCCACCTGCTACAGATTTACATCACGCTGTCTGCATGAGGATCCTCATGAGAGCCTAGCCATCTGCTCGTACTCCATGCAGCTTTGTAGTTTTGTGTTTGTTGTGAACTCATGTAAAGGGATGGACCTTATTTTGGTGGGGAGGTCACTGTGATTTTTTAAAATGTCCCTATTACAGCCATTATGGAAAACAGTATGGACAGTCCTTAAAGAAACTAAAAATAGACTTACATATGATCCAGCCATCCCACTCTTGGGCATATATCTGGAGGAGACGCTACTTTAAAAAGATACATGCACCCCAATGTTCATAGCAGCACTATTTACAATAGCCAAGACATAGAAGCAACCTAAATGTCCGTTCACAGATGACTGGGTAAAGAAGATGTGGTGTATATATATATAGGAATTCTACTCAGCCATAAAAAAAAATAAAATAGTTCCGTTTGCAGCAACATGGATGGACCTGGAGATTGTCATACTAAACGGAGTAAGCCAGAAAGAGAAAACTATCACATGATATCACTAATATGTGTAATCTAAAAAAATGACACAAATGAACTTATTTACAAGACAGAAACAGACTCACATACATAGAAAACAAACTTATGGTTACTGGGAGGAGGCAGGGTGTGGAAGGATAAATTGGGAGTCCAGGATTTGTAGATATAAACTCATATATATAAAACAGACAGACAAGGTCCTGTAGTATAGCATAAGGAACTGTATTCAATACTTTGTAATAGCTTGTAATGAAAAATAGTATGAAAAGGAATAGATATGTATAACTGAACCACTCTGCGGTACACCAGAAATTAACACAACATTGTAAAATGACTATACTTCAATTTTTTTAAATTTTAAAAATTAAAGGATAAAAGAAAAAATTCTAATGTCCCTATAAAGAAAGCCAATTTCTAATGTTGGAGATAGAAATGAAGACTCCGAGAAAGTAATAGTTCTCAGACTGAAAGCAAAAGGTTTGCTTGAACGTGGAAGTGGAATATCAAGTTTGGTAATGAGTCCAAGGTGAATGAGTCCAAGTACGCTCTAGACAGAAATAGAAAAATTTAACAGGACTATTTCAGTATGTGTTCTCACTCGTGAAAAACATCACTCACCAAGTGAGAGAGACAACAGTAGTGAAAGCTGAGCAGGTGGTTGAGTTGCCATGAGAAGATAAACACAGGAAACAAAAGCCTCTTGGTAAGAATGTACTGCAGGACAAAGCCAGGAACGTGCAAATACACATTCTTAAATCATAAGTGGTAAAGGAGCTGGTGAACCTGGTCAAACAAGGTTTACCATCAAGTAAAGGTTGGTGGAAGAATTTTAAGAATTGTTTTCTCCTTGTTTAATGTAAATTTAATTGAAGAAAGAACATTGGTTTTGGGTTTTGGGTTTTTTTTTTCTTAACTGAAAAGCTGAAAAGGCTCTTTGTTGGGAAGGATGGACCAGGATAAATGCTCAACACACAAAACATACATGTATTAGATGAAAATGCTTTGGCACACAAAGATATCCAAGTTAAAATGAGCTTCTGGGTTTAACAGGTTAACACTGACTGACTGACTCATCTTTGGGGCAGAGGGGGACAATGCTGCAGACTTTATTATTAAGCTAGATTTGTTCCACCATCAAGAAAACCCCTGGCACTGAGAGATAACAATGAGAGCTTACCACAGGCGTACTGGCTGTACCAAAAAAAAAGAAAAGAAAAAAAAAGAAAGAAAAAGAAAAAGAAGCTTGGATAATGCCATGTAGAATAAATTTTAGAAATATATTTTTAGTAACTTTATAGATATTTTAGTCACATGTTTATACAATTATTAATGTCCAAAGGAACCAAACCCCGAATGAAAAAGGAGAACACAAATTTCCCAGAAAATGAAATATAAATGCAGTCCTAACACACGTGAAAGGTATTCATCCCTCTCATGAAAGGAAAAATGCAGATTAAGACTGTACAGAAATATTTCTCACCTATGTGACTGGCAAAAATTCAGACGTGTACCACTATGCCAGCTGCTGGGGATGCTGCAGAGAAGCAGGTACTGACTTACACTGCTGGCGAGTATGCAGGAGGTTTCAGTATCTAAGGAGTGCAACTTTGTAATATTTATCAAATTTATAAATGCCTTTAATCTTTAACTCTGGTTTTCTACTTCTGGGACTTTATCTGATAGATATTCCTGCATGTGCATAAAATTACTTTTGTCAGTTATTTGCTGAAGTATTGTTTGAATAGAAAGTATTAGAAACTACCCAAGTGTCCATCAGTGTGGGACGAATGGAATATAGTGCAATAAAAATGAATGAAGAAGCTCTCTGTGTATTGATCTGGAAAGATGCCCAGTATGTACCAATTAAAGCGAAATGAAGATCTAACAGCAAACTATGTTATGTTTATATAAGAAAGAGATGAGTGGGGACCAGCAAATACATTCATAGCTATTTTTATACTAAAAAGACTCTGCATAGTGACTCAAGAAAAGTAACAGAAGTTGTTACAAATATGAGGCATTAGCAGGTTCAAGAAGGAGTAGATAGGACTAGAGGTATTGGTTTATGACCTGTATGAATATATAGTCTATAAAATAAATAAAACAAAGTCTAAGAGTCACTTAAATTTTACAGTAAGTGTTTAATACACTTGATGATGGAAAATGTGAGGGACATAATGTGGAAATTCTTTTGCAGAGATCTTTGATCTTTAAGTGGTGATAGTCCCTGGATGGATTTTAAGGTGCCTGTGAAACCTTGAAATGAATATAAAATGTTGGCTCTCTTTGCCTATGTGCATATTTCTAGAGGAACTGTTCATAGCTTGTATCATATTATTCAAAAGACCCCAGGACCCAAAACATTGTGATAAGTCATGAATTTGAGGATCCATAAAAGTCTCTAGACATTCGTCCTGAATATTAAGATGTTGTGTGCCTTGATGGTTATGAATATAAGTTCTGCATCCAAGAGAGCTGGGCTCTCCATCAAACATTCCCACTTGCTAGTTGTGTATCTTGGGCACTTTATTTAAACTTTCAACCCTCAATTTTCTTATCTGCAATAGAAAGAAAGCAGCATAGCTACTCCACATGATATGGTGAGGGTTAACTTAAATAATGCATGTGAAGGGCTCAGCAAAATGCCAGATACATAATAAGAGCTCAAGAATATTGCCTTTTAAAATCACTGAATGAAGTGCTAGCACTGTGATTCCTCAGGAAGCTCTGGAAGGACACAGAATATGGGTAGAGTTTTGGACACATTGAGCCTGAGGTGCCTGCAGGATACCAGGTGGTGACATCCAGCAGGAAGTTGGATTGAAAGGTCTGGGGTGCTGGGGAAGGGCTCTGCTGTGTTACCGAGTTTTTGTTTCTGTCCACGCTCACTCCTGTGGTGCTCTCATCTCATCTCACTGTCGTATGTGGATGACTCCCAAATTTTTATGTCCAGGGGACCTCCTCCTTAACACATATTCCAAATACCTACTGAACAAACATTCTAGGATATTGTATAGGCATCTCAAAATTAATATGTCCCAAAACAGACCCTTGATCTTCCTCTATTAACCCAATCTACCTACAGCCTTTGACACATTAATTAATAGTATTTCCATTTTTCTGGTGACGCAAGCCAAAACTTTTGAAGTCATCCCAATTTTCCTTCTTCTCTTCCACCCCACCTCAAATCCATACATCAGTACTACTGGTTCTTCTACAAAGTACTACATCCACATTCAATTATTTCTTACTCTTTTCTTTGCCACCACTCTGGCCCAAGATGCTAATAACTCTTTTGCTGGGACTATTGTGACCTGTCCTAACTAGTTTTCCTGCCTCCACCTCTCCTCCTAGAGCAGTGGGATAGACTCTCAGCACAGTGACCCAGTGATTCTCTAAGAAATCAGACCATGTCGCTCTCCTCAAGATCCCGGTGGCTTCCATCTCACCTGACATACAACCAGAAGCCCTTTCCATGATCACAGCCCTAACCCTTCATCTCTCTAACCTCATTTTCCTTTTGTATTCTCCTGACTCATTACTTTCCAGCCCGATGGACCTCCTTCCTATTCCTCCACAATATACCTAAAACAGCCCTACCTTCTACCTGAAATTCTCTTCCAGATATCCATGAGGCTCACTATTTCACTACCTTCAAGTTTTTGTTCAAATGTCATCTCCTCAGTGAGATGTCTTCTGACCAAAGCAACTTAAAACATGACTCCCCCACATCCTCCTTTACTGCTTTATTTTTTCCAGTTAACATAGTTATTTCATTTCACTTAGTTATTTTATTATCTGACACCCATAATGAATATAAGTGTCATGAAGTTGGATATTTTGATTTTTTCCCTCCTAACTCCCAATTCCCACCCCATTGATTTTTTTCCCAGTGCCTAGAATAGTGTCAGCACATCATAGACACTCAATATATATGCATTTTTATTTAGATTACTCTAATTTCTCATAGTGCATTCACTCTACCTCTGAATTTGCAAAGCATTTCCCTCAGGTAGGTCAAGAGACTTTGAGATTCATTAACTGGATCAAAACCAGATATTCCTTCCCAACAAATATCCAGCCACTACCTAGGAGCCAAAGGCCCTCACTGCTTGCCTAACTCAGAGAGACCACCGCACTGATACAGGGAACATTCTGAGAAGCTATGTGGTGGGCAGAGAGGTTTTACAATCCTTTTTGCAGATTTGAGTCCACTGACCTGAGGCCTCCTTCAGATGACTTCTTAGGATGCTAATCGAATCCTCCAAGGAGAACTGGCTACTCCCCATAAATCCCCTGAGTAAGCAGAAGAATTTTCATCATTTCTCCTTCAGCGCAAACCAGTCTGGGAAGAGATGTGATATGGTGGGATGGTAAGTAGAGGGTGTGCTCTTAGCCCTGACACTCGAAACAGTCTGAGGTCCATTTTGCTTTGAACACTTAGGGATACGGACCCTATCTATGGACTGAATCAGTCAGTACCCAGTGCCTTCCAGGATCTCTGCACTTCTTGTAACCCAGGCCATCATCACTGATGAGACCACATTTAAGCCCTGAAAACCAGAGATCACAGCACCCTGCCTGGGCTGAGAGAGAATGAGCCAGGAGACTGCTAGCTGAGGAAGGTGGCAGGATGAGAAACAGTGAGGTTAGGAAGGTTCCCATGGAGACCAGGGAAGCCAGAAGACAGTACAATTTCACAGACCTGAAGCCAAGACTCCTCCCATCTCATTCTCCAGAAAGTCTTCTATAGTCCCTCCCCAACCCCTCCAGAGGCCAATCTGGAGAGGAGCAGGGAGAAGAGGCACCTGAAAGACAGGACTCTTATACATGATCATTTAACTGCATTCAACAGATGGAACTCAGCACCGTGGCTCCTGCTACTGAGCAGCATATGGACACATAAGAGCAGATCCATTAAAAAGGAAATACACTTATAGAAAAAAATGTTGCAATACAGATAACTTGCAGATCTAAGCACAATATAAATGGGTTTCCCCCTGCTACATTTGTCATGGGCAATTGAACCCCACAGCCTGGATTTGTCAGGAGGATCCTGATGAATCCTCTGTAGGGGTCTTCTTGTCAGGCCAACCTCTCAAATCCCAGGGCACAGCACATTTCCTTAGCCACCATTCATTCATTCATTCATTCACTCATATTTCTTTTGAACACCACAAAAAATGAGGGCAGGTAAGGCAGAGCAACAAGAGTCAGTTGAGACAGAAAAGCTGGTGCCAGCGGATACCTGCTCTGTGACTTGGAGCAATCTCTTAAATTCTCTGAGTACAGCTTCCTGATCTGTAAGATAAGCATTACAGGCCCAACTTTGAACTACTGTCATTTGAATTAAATGAAATAATAAAAACAGAAGATATTGGTGCATTTCAAAGTGCTTTGTAAACTGAAGGCGCTGTTATTTAGGGATACCGAAAAGTAACCATCAGTTGATTGCCCACTCTATGCTACTGGAGGGTACAGTTTTGAACAAGACACATTCCCTATCTTGAGCTTTTATCAACATAAGGCAGTAAAGCCACAGGCTTGCCTGGTTTACCCTGTGGATCCTGCTCTGGCTTATCAGACATCAGTTTGCTTCACACTGGGAAAGAAGGTTCACACTGAGGAAGATCACAAGATTTGAGTCCAGTCTCTGACCTTGAAATGAGTCACTTGATCATCTACAATTCCCTGAGCCAGGAAAGCAGCACCTGCACAAAACTCTATTTCCTTGCACCCCAGGTAGACAAGAAATATAACAGACACTCATGCACACTCACACGGGGGAAGTAAATTGGATCTCACAGAAAGGGTATACCTCTGCAGACTCACATCTTGGACATCTCTGTTAAGCTCTTAAGTGCGAAGCAGAATCTTTCAAGATTCCTTTGCATAATGTTTGTAATATTATATATGACTCTCCCAGCTTGTGCACCTCATTAATTCAGTCTCTATACGTGTAGTGGGAAATTGAAGTCATTGACCAAATAATAAACACCTGAAAATTTGCTACTGAAGGGCCTGGAATTAGCCAGATAAGCTGGTGACATCAGGCAAAGTAACTAGAAAATAATGCATCCCTCCAACTCACTTTGCTAAAACTATACACCCACAGGTATATATGTGCATATAATGTTATAGAAGATGACATTATAACAGACATTTTAAATTTAGCATGAAGGCAAGCCTCTCAGAGGTCCCACTGCGCTTGGATGTGAGGAAAAGGAGTCCAGAAGAAGAAGCATGTGGATTGGAGTGAACTTAATTTCTACCACTGCACACACGCTGTGTTCAAGGCCTAACTCCCTGATGCCACTCTAAATATTTCTCTAGAAAATCAGAAAACCAGGGTTTAAAAAAGAAAACTATTTGCACGAAGAAAATTTAAAAATATATAATTTTTTCCTCTTCTGCTTCCCCAAGGTGAAATCAAGTTCAAAGATATTACTTTTCCTAAGGAGAAAATAAAAAGAGGAAGAAAATAATAGATACTAAACTTTTTCTCCAGAGACTTTGCAGCAGGAGAAGATAATTAGGCTCCATCTCTAATAAGATATGAAAACAAATTACGAGAAATTATCTGACACCAAGGCACATGCAGCTGCAGGGCGGCCACCACTCTGAGCCTATATTTTTGAGAGGAGAGGGCTCAGTCATTGGTTTCCATCTGTAGTGGAGCAAACCACAGGGAGATTGTAATGAGGTTGGACGGACATCAGAAGTCTAATTAAATGTGAAAGGTCGACCTAGGGAGCAGAAGAGTGGCCTTTGTTTCCAAAAGGCTTTTCATTTTATTTAATTCTTACTCCAAATGCTACCTCAATAAGGTAAGTCTCCCTGTTAAGGTTAAACAAATAAATACGTGCTTCCAGTCTAGTATTTGGGTCATTAACATGGGGAGATAATGCCCATGATAAATACATAGCCCAAGACAAAAAGAGCTAAAACCAGCTGAGCCTCTTCTATGCATCTCTCCTCGGGTACACTCATTCATTTGAAAACTGTGTCTCAGACCTGAGGTGCATCTCTGGGTCCTTGAGATTCAGCTGTGATAGAAGCAGGCCATGCCCTCTTCCCCTGGTGTTTATAATGAAGGAGACACAAAATGTCAAACATACAAGGAAGTTATAAAAACTTAGAGAAAGTTCAGCTAATGATAAGAAGTTATAAGGAAAACAAATCAAGAAATAGGCTTGATATGTTATAAAGGGATCTTTCTTCAATTTCTGACCCTTCCTCTATGGGCTGGCTCTAAACTGGAGGAGTGGTGCACAACACAGTGATTTGACACTTCTGTACATTTAGAAATGATCACCATGGTACGTCTACTTACCTTCTGTCACCACCCAAAGAATCACATTATTACTGGCTATATTCCCCACACTGTGCAAGTCATGTCACAGCTCATTTGTTTTGTAACTGGAAGTCTGTACCTCAGTCTCCTTCACCTATTTCCCTCCTCCCCTCACCCTCCTCCCCTTGGGCAATGGCCTGTGTCCTGTATCCATGACTCTGTTTCTGCTTAGTTATGTTTGTTCATTTGTTTTGTTCTCTAGGTTCCACACATAAGTAAAGTCATACAATATTTGTCCTTCTCTGCCTGACTTACTTCACTTCACACAGCATCCTCTAGGTCCACCCACATTGTAGCAAATGGCAAGATTTCATTCCTTTCTATGGCTGAGTAATATTCCACTATATATATATTATGTATATATATATACATATATATACACAATCCATTCATCTATCTATTGGTGGGCAGGTAGGTTGCTTCTATATCTTGGCTATTGTAAGTTGGCATGCATGTATCTTTTTTGAATTAGTGTTTTTGTTTTCTTTGGATATATACCTAGAAGTAGAATTGCTGGTTCACGTGGTAGTTCTAATTTTTATTTTTTGAGGAACCTTCATACTATTTTCCATAGAGGTCAAATATTGAAGAAAGGTTCCTTTATAAAATACCTAAATTCTCTGCCCAAACTGAAGGGGGAAGATGAAGGGTCATTAGGACATGGTTTAACAATAAACTGGCATCCAATAAAATGAGTCATAGCAGGATGATACTGTGCCAAAAACAGACAGAGCTTCTCCTATGAAACCAGCTGCAACCACAGCCAAACTCTACTCCAGCCACTTTCCAGCTGTGTGGCCCTGAGCAGGTTCCTATCTATTCTGTATCTCACCTGCAAAATGAGGCAAAAGGTCAAGTTAAGACTGCTTGAGAAATTGCAATGGACATTTTGGAAGCTAGTAGTTATGCAGTAAAAAGTAAAAACAGCTGCAAGAATCAGAAAATCACCTGCCGTGCTGAACGTACAGGCATGAGACTGCCTCTTGTGGCAGCAAACACTTCTTAGAAAACTGGGATTTGGGTCTTTCTCTTGTCACTTGAAGAGCTTGTTAGAACTTCAGAAAGCACTTTTAGCCCTTCATGAGAATTTTTTTTTTAGCAGACGCTGCAATTATCATCAGCTCTAATGATGATGCAAATGATACAAGAGTGTAAATAGCACATCCAAAAAAAAAAAAAGCCCACCTGGAATTAAAGACCTAAGGACATTTCTAATTAGGGTGAGAAAGAACAATCAGGGACAATGCTGAAGTGAGTCACAAGGCCTGGTGCTGTTAAGATGAGACGGGAGCTGGGGGGTTATTGTAAGGGGGCCTTGCACCCACCCACCCTGCCCCTCTGTCACAGAGAACCTATGACAGAGCAGACATGAACCTCTCTGGGTCTTAGTTATCCACTGAGCTATTCATTCACTGTGTAATCAAACACTGAGCACTAGTCGGTGCCTGGTTGAAAACTTCCTAAGTGAAAAAAGGCATGATCCCTGCCTTCAAACAACTGATGGTCTAGTGGAGGAAAGAGACAACAATGGTGACAACAACACAAACATGATGCAACAAGAGCGTCAATCACAACGTGCCCGAGGGACAGTGGGAACACAAAGGAGTTTCAGCTTTATCAAGGTGCAGCATGGAAAGATCAGAGTGCTGCTTAAAAAACTGAGTTTTGAAGAATGAACAGGAGCCACCTCAAAAGACAAGGTGGTGTGTACAAGTGAAGGCAGAGTCCTCTCTGTGACACCACACGCAGTCTGGTACAGGAGTGTGGGACATGCAGAAGGGGAGGAGATGGTAAACCATGGTGAGCAGTGATCACACACTCTCCCTTTCCTGTGTCTCATTTAAGAATGCCTTGTAGGATGTTTGGCACATGTGTGCTCAGGTTTATTATGAAACCTCATGTTATTTGTAGACTTAATTTCCATAAATGATGGAGTAGAATGAAGTGCACTTTGTCTATGGTCAGGGAAGAAGACTGAAAACTTCCCTGAGCAAGGAAATCAAACATGGCTTCTTTTTATCTAAGAGCTGGAAGGAACCTCAGATACTATCCAATGCAGTGATTCTTAACTAAGCTGTGAAAAATTCTGTTTTCATTCAGATGCTTATAAATGCATGTATATATATGGATGACCACCTTATTATCTAGTTCTACCATACAATTGTGGTACTCAAGTATTGTGCTTGTGGTTTTGAACAACTTGACTCCAAATGATCAGGCAAAGTGATAACTTCTGACTTCTAATTCATACTCTTTGGGATCCCAGAGGCCTTGAGTTTTAGAACAACTGAACTTTAATGCCATCTCTCAGTGGGATATGAGGATTACCCAGAAGAGGGAAATGGCTTTGTAATGCATCCAGCTAGTCAGAAATGGGGACTAGAATCCCAGATGCCTGGATGAATGGTTGCTTTATCACAGTTTAGCAACCAGCCCTCTGAATAGGCAGCCACCAGTCCCATGACTTTCAGGACCTCTAAGCCCAGACCCAAGTTCATAATTCACAGTGACATAGTTTACCTTCATGGTCAGAGCTTCAGCTTCCTGTTTACCTTGAACTAAGTCTCTGCCCTATCTCTCTGAAAAGCAAGCAAAAAGGGTCAGGATAAATGACTTCAACCTGGGATGTTAAAAATAGTTTCTTAAAAATCCACATTCTCTGACCTTGTCATATTACAGATTCGTGACCACACAAAGTGGAGGGATTTGTCTTACATTCTGATGAGATGGTATCATGAAACCTCTGACCTGAAAGTTAAGTGTTAGTTTTTTGTTCATTGAAGGGAGGTGGCAACTGCTTTCCTACTAGGAAAATGTAAAAGCAGAGCAAGCAGTTTGTGCTATGCTTTACATACATTTGATACTTAAACAGTGAAAGGCAAATTAATGCTACCTAAAACACACATTTAATGCAATAAAAAGTCTAATTAGAACTAGGAGATGGGTGAATCACAGGGTAAGGGAATTCATGAAATGCTAAAAAAGTCACCTGGGGAATTTTTGGAAAATGCAGAATCTAGAACCCCAACTCAGACTAACTGAATCATAATTTCCACAGGCTGATACCCAGAACACAATGTTTACAAAAGCTCTCCAAATAACTCATGATTATCTAATCCACCCAAATGAACTTCTGCAATATTTTTCAAAGCAAAAGCTTTTAAGTTAAATGATGGAGTCAGCTATGGCAATCAATTATAATCCTACATGAGATATAAGAACTTCCAGAATCAGGGTAAGTGGGACCTACTGTCCCTTCCCTGCCTTGAGGTGTTCCATCTTCTCAGGACCCTGCTTATTTATTCGTTGAACAAATAATTATTAAATGCCCACTCTGCTAGACCTGAAGACATAATAGTGAACACAATATAAATGGCCATTTTCTCATAGAATCTGTTGATCTCAGTCACTGGGGTACTACTACAAGAGTTCCATCCAGGGAATCTTCCTGAATTTATAAACTTGACTCTTTTTTCCAGGTATTTCCTTACTTTTCCCACTGGCTACAGACAAGCCTTTGGGCTTCCCAGTCCAAATGGTGGAAAGCTACCACTGTCAACAGCTCTTAAATTTTCATGTCCTCTGTTCAAGATAATAGCCAATTCCAAAAGAAGTTCACTGGCTCAGCTAGGGCTCAGTAGCTCTCCTGAATCAGCCACTGTGCTTAGAGGTGAGGGATCACATTACAGAGACACAGTTGCTCCAGTGGGACTACATCATCAGAGGTTGGGGCCATCCCATTAGAAAGAGATGATGGACAGATAATTTGACACATTTCCACAACACTTCTCTGAGGGCAATGCATGCACTTGAGCTCATGAGCGCTGGGCCATTCATTTGGGCTGCTTACTGTTTGAATTCTGGCTCTGTTCAGATAATTAAGTTATTATAGTCATTCTTTCATTACCCACTCATTAAACATTTATTAGGCATTGGCATGGTCCTGGTCCCGAGGATAAGACGATGAAAGAAGCACAGTGTTGTTCCTCTTGAAGCTCACAGTTTACTAAAGGGAGGCAAACATTTAGACAAATAATAACAACTTAGTGTGATAGCAAAATGTACCAAGTCCCAGGAAAACACAAAAAAGTTAGAGAAATCAACACATATTTCTTTAAATGGGTCTTAATGCATACCCAGGAATTTTCCAGGCTAAGTAAAGTGAGGAGGCTCTCAAGCAAATCATATGACAAAAACAAAGGTAAGATCTGCACAGGAGAAGGTAGCTTCACTGTAGCGCAGTGAAGTGTAGCTATGGCTAGAAGATTTGTCATGGTATAAGTGACTTCCCAGCCCTACTACTTATGAGCTGTGCAAATACGGGCAAGTTATGAAAGTGCTCAGAACTTGTCTCATAGGATTGCTGTGAGGACTAACTTTTCTAATGCATGCGAAGTGTCTGGAAGATGGCTGGCACATCTTGGGTAATTAATAAATGTTTTATTATTGTTACCATTATTATCATCATTTTTTTCAAACAAATGTGCTGCTCCTGGGTGTGTTTATTTTACTTGTCAGAGGAGAGCCCATTTTGTTTACTGGCATACCACAGAGATCGTTATTTGGACTTGGCCTAGGGTGCAAAGGATTAAGTTCAAAGATCACATATATTAGGTTGCTGACAAGGTCATGGTGGCTCTCACAGGATCTGCAGAGGAAATCCCACCCCCCACAAAGCCACATGCTGCTTCTGCAGAGCTGTATACTCCCATCCTGAGGTTCTAAGTCTACTTTATTTTATAAAAGACTTTCATTGGCTATTCTGTCATTCCACTAGACTCCAACCTCATTCTTTCAGAATAAGGTTCCAAAGTAAGAGCCAATCTTGGAGACCATAATGCCACACCACAGGGTCAGCTAAATTTCAACTTCAGATGTAAAAAGTAAAAAATTCATAGGACTTTCACTAAAGGGATGAGACCAATGTCCCCTTAGGTTTGGGTAAGAATTACAGAATTCTCTCTATTCTTCCCACTTCCCTCTGTGTCTGCAATCATTTACCAAACATAAGGACAGTGAGATTTTGAACCAGAAAATCCATCCCAAAGTCACTATCTGCTGATTCTATTCACATTTTCTCCCTACTTGGCCAAGGACTCCAACCTTTTCAGGTTTGCTTCTTCTGTACAGTTACTCTCTTCCTGCTAAAATCTGCCAGTCACTGTACAGGTGATTGGAAATGCAGATATACAAGTTGTGGTCTCTGCCTCTTAGTAAGTCTCCTTGTATGACAGCAAAGTCAGATGATTAAAAGAGACACAACACAACATAGTAA
This sequence comes from Vicugna pacos, assembly GCF_048564905.1. Lineage (NCBI taxonomy): Eukaryota > Metazoa > Chordata > Mammalia > Artiodactyla > Camelidae > Vicugna > Vicugna pacos. Next base: position 55,053,483 of record NW_027328740.1, read on the forward strand.
GAACCAGCACAAGGCTGGCACAAAATAGACATTAAAAAAGCATGTGTTCAACTGAATTAAGTTTACTTACCCTAAGCCATATGAAACTTATGATAGTTGACTGACTTGACATCCAAAAAATGACAATTACATATGATTCAACTTAATGTGGGTTCTGATGGGATTAAGCATTGGGTATTGTAGGAGTACAGGGAAATGGTTACATGGACCAAGGACATGCCTTTTTAAAACTGAACTTTTTTATAGATCAGAGAAGAATCTTGAAGAATAAATTCAGCTGCACAATCTCTCCATTTCCACTGCCACTTCTGTAACACCATCCATCATCACTTCCTACCTGGATTACTAGAAGAGCTTCTAACTGGTTTCTCCACTTTCATTCTTCTCTAATTTCTTTCTACATGGTCTCCAGATGAATGATTTCTGAAAATCTCAGATCAGATCATGTTTCTCAGCTACTTAAAACTTTTCACTGGTGACCAGTTGTACCCTAAATAAAATCCAAATCCCATCAAGGTAACATGATCTTGTGTCTGTTACCTCTTTTACTCTCTGACTCTCTGACCACTATCTGACCCTCATTCAAAGAATCTAGGCACATTAGCCTTCATTTTCAGTTCCTCTACAATGCTTTCTATTATATCCAGTGGCTCTGCCCTCAGAAGAAGATTTTTCATTTAAAGAATAATGAAAAATTTATATAAGAGATCAGAACAAGATGGCCAAGTAGGAAGATCCTGGCCTCACCTCCTCCCACGGACACAACTACACATAGAGAAACTACCCTGAGAATGACTTGAAGACTAGGAGAAAAGGTTTCCCACAACTAAAGATAAAAAGAAAAAGCCACACTGAGATGGATAGGAGGGGTGGAGATGCAGTCTGGCTGGGACCCACAGTTTTGGTGCTGTGACCCACAGGCAGGAGGGATGTCAGAGCCTCAGAGTTCCTCTGTGGGGAGCAAGGGTGCCAAACCTCACACCGGGCACTCCAGCCTGGGAAACCTGCACCAGGAAGATAGCCTTCATAATGTCTGGCTTTGAAATCCAGTGGGGCTTACATCTGGGGAAAATGGAGGACTGAAGGAAACTGAGAATCTGCTTTTAAAGGGTGCACGTAAAAACTCACTCACTTCAAGTCCCAGTGCAGAGGCAACATTTGAAAAGCAAGTGGGTCATATGTAAAAAAAACTAATTTTAGCGCATGTGCCTGAAAAGCAGAGATCTGTTGGTACTTCCTCTGTGTACAGAGTAACTGCCAGGCACAAGTTTAGGTTTTGGTTGTTCATTTTTGGCTCATCCTCTACCTAACTGTCCTTGTGCTGGCAGCACCATTTCTCACTCTTCCCATCTAACTTACTAGCACTGCTTGCCCCACCCTGGGTTCACCAAAGGACCCAAACCAGATGGCACTCATACAAAGGAGCCCTCCCACCCCACAAAGCTTGGTGGGCACCCTCAGCTGACACAGGAGCCCCTCCAAAGCAGCCCCTTCTGTCCCACCAGTCCTAGTGGATGCCCTTAGCCAGCACTGGAACCCCTCTAAAGCAGGCTCCTGAGCCCCACCAGTGCTGGCAGGCACTCTTGACTGGCACCAGTAAACCCCTAAAGTGGCACTTGCCTTGGGGACTGGCCACACACACAAAAATAATCAATAGAGTTGCTGCCAGGCCTTACAGTCATTCATACAGGGGGGCCAGTCACACACACCAGCATGTCTATAGCTCCAACCAAAAGACACAGTGGAGCTGAATGGATAAAAAACAAGACCCATGTATATGTTACTTCCAAGAGAATCATTTTAGATGTAAAGACACACATAGACTGAAACTGAGGGAATGGGGAAAGACATTACATGCAAATCCAAATGAAATCCAGGTAGCACTATTTATACCAGACAAACACATTTAAAATAAAGGCTGTAGCAGGAGACAATGAAGAGCATTACATAATGAAAAGGGGATCAATCCAACAAAAATTACAACACTTGTAATTATGTATGCACCCAACATTGGAGCAACTAAACACACAAAGCAAACATTAACAGACATAAAGGGAGAAACTGACATTAACACAGTGATAATAGGGGATTTTAACACCCCACTTACATCAATGAACAGATCATGCAGACAGGAAATCAATTTAAAAAAAATCACTGGTCTTAAAGAACACATTTTATCAGATGGAATATATAGATATAGATATAGATATATAAAGATATAGCTATATATATAAAAAGACCATTACATCCAAAAACAGTATAATACATGTACTTTTCAAGTACGTATGGAACATTCTCCAGGATAGATCACATGTTAGGCCACAAAATAAGCTTCAGTGAATTTAAGAAAACTGAACTCATATCAAGCATCTTTTCTGACCACAATCCAATAAGACTAGAAATCAACTACAAGGGAAAAATAAATGCAAAAAACACAAACACATGGAGGCTAAACAATATGCTACTAGGCAACCAATCACTAAAGAAATCAAAGAAGAGCTCAAAAAATACCTTGAGACAAATTAAAATGGAAACAAAAAGTTCCAAAATCTATGGCTGCAGCAGAGGCAGTTCCAAAAGGAAAGTTTATAGCAACACAAGCCTACCTAAGGGAACAGGAAAAATCTTAAATGAACAACCTAACCTTTCACCTAAAGAGTGAACAAAACCAAAATTAGTAGAAGGAAGGAAATATTAAAGATCAGAGTGGAAATAAATGAAACAGACATTTAAAAATTAGACAAGATCAAGGAAACTAATAGCTGGATATTTGAAAAATAAGCAAAATTGACAAACCTTTAGCAAGACTCATCAAGGAAAGAAAAAAAAAAAGAGAGAGAGAGGAGCCAAACAAATAAAATCAGAAAAGAAAGAGGAAAAGTTACAACTGGCACCACAGAATTATAAAGGATCAGAAGAGATTACTACAAATAATTTTACAATGAAAAATGGATGACCTAGAAGAAACTGGTAAGTTCCTAGAAACATACAATCTCCCAAGAGTGAATCAGGAAGAAACAGAAAATCTGAACAGACTGATTACCAGTAATTAAATTGAGTTAGTAATCAAAAAACTCCCCAAAAACAAAAGTACAGGACCAGATGACCTCACAGATAAATTCAAACATTTAAAGAAGAGTTAATACCTATCTTTAAAATATTCAAAAATATTGAACCAACTTACACTTACCACTGTACTAGATGATGAAGAGCAGAGACCACACCTTATTACATGAGAATAAGAACATATGGATTCTCCCAGAAATGACAACTAGCAACTGGCAGGCAGCTGGGCCCTTGATAAATCTTGTTGAATGAAGCATGGATCTCCGAAGGTGGCCTTCTATGAACATAACACTGTGTTGTGGACATGAGGGGAAATGCACCTAGTCCCTGCCCTTGGGAGACAGATCATCTTGTGAGGGAGATGGCCATTCAAAGATCTAAACATATTACAGATAGAAAGGAAAGAAACAAGCATGTGCAGTGGGAGCAGAAAGAGGAATTTAACTCTAACAACTGGGGAAGGTTTTATCGAAAATTAACATCAATGTTAATTCCAAGATTTTATACGTTCCTTTCTTTTTCTTGAAAAGCCAACTTGCTCTATTCCTTGAAAATTGACTTTTGGAAATAAGAAAGGAGACAAATATTTGTTTGGTTGCTTAGCATAAGCAGGAATTTCACATGTATTTCAGTTGTACAACAGCCCAGTGAGCAAGGGATTATAATCCTTATCAGATGAAGAACTGGGGTTCAGAGTTATTGAGTAACTTGCCAGGAGTCATGCAACTCTTAAGTGGTGAAGAACGTTTTAGAACCCAAATCTACTTGACTTCAAAGGCATCCTCTCTCCACTCCACACTGGAAGATGTAGACAGTGACAAGAAGAGCATCCTAAACTGAGAGAAGCACCATCCCAAAGTCACGGAGGTGGGAAAGAACTCTGCATGTGTGGGAAATGGAACATCAACTGGCCTTGAGGTCAGACGAGGTCACCACTGTTCCCTGAAATAGGCTCCTGAATCTACCTGCAGGTTTATTTATTAATTTCTTCTTCATTTTTTTGGTCATTTTTTAAACTGAAGTATAGTCAGTTACAATGTGTCAATTTCTGGAAATTGTGTGATAAATACATATTTTCACCCTTTATATGGGTTTTATATTTATGTGTATGTGTATCTATGCAAATAAAATTATATTTCCTTAAAACTGGTCTATCATCAATGTTTCCATCTTTCAGCATAAATTACTCTTGTGGTTTTTTACGTGAATACTGAGTCAAATATTCATTAAATAAAAGTGTATAAAAAGAAAAAAAAAGAGAGAAAGATTTGAGGGTTGTAAAACCCAGACTGATGCAAAAAGCAGACGGCGATGATGCCAGCTGGTCTCATCCCCCCGGACGTGTGCTCGAGGAGGGCAGGGACTCTGTCCTGGGCACACTGCAGTGCAATGCCTCTCAGAGAGCCCAGCACACAGCAGACCTTCAGTAAACATTTGTTGAATGAATGGATGAGTGAATGAATGAGTGAATGAATGAATAGATGAACCAACAAACACACCCAGGTAACAGTGCAGGACTGCTGAGAGTAGATTTTAGCTCGAGCTCTGGTGATGCTCACTGGGTGACCTTGAGTAGGTCACATTCTATCTCCGGCTCTCAGTGTTCTCATCTGTAATATTAGGAGTCAGGCCAGATCTCTGCTCTTCTATGACAGGCTAGGCATTGGTGACTATGTACTGTGACCCGGAAGTGGGGAAAATGCCTCTGAGCCTTGCACTAGGCCAAATCCCTGCATTCAAGCCAGGTCATTTTAGAAAAACTCATAAGCCCTGACTCAGAGCCTGATTTCTCTTAACAAAGTGGCTTTATATTCAATTGGAAGATACTTAAATCACTGGCTTATCTACCCTATTTCCAGTTGAGCAAATTGAGGTTTAAATAGATTAAGTCATGCAGAGTTGGATCTGGATTCATATAAGAGGTTTGTCCCCGCAAATAGAATGAATAATACATTGTCATTTTACGTGGCATGGGTCATTTAACCAGGGGGAAAAAAATATATATATATATATACATACACATATATTCCTGGTTATCTGGTTCCCCAACCTACAGTGACTTAGAAGTGGCCCAAAAATAAGAAAGCGAGGGGAACGCTGCAGCCAGGCCCACAGAGAGCAGTGAGCAGAAACCCAGACAGCAGAGGATGAAGGAGGCAGACAGGAATGCTCACTAGATGAGCACCTGTGAGTGCCAGGTTCAGAAGTGAGCCCATTAGGTGACTGTCTCATGTAATTCTCACACGGTGGGGATGATAGAGCCCCTATTTTCCAGCCAAGATGGCTGTTCCAAGGGGTTAATTAACTCTTTAAGCCAATGTCCAGAAGCCGGCACATGAGAGAAATCACAGCACAGTATTAAATGGTGCAGGCTCCATTGTGACTGTCATTTAGAGTCATCTGAGGGCTTTGAGAAAACACTGCCCACTCAGACTTTTCTAATTTAAGCCATTTATGGTGGAGATCTGGACATCAGTATGGTTTTGAAAGCCCCTCAGGCGATTCTAACCTGGAGCCGGGATTAACAACAGCCACCCTAATGACAGCCCTTCCTTCTACATGAGCTCAGCCACTCGTCAGCTGAGTCACTTTGAAAGTTACTGTCTATGAACCTCAGTTTTTTCAGCTGTAAAATGTAGACTGATGATGGCTTCGATCTGTGCTTAGTATTACAGGTAATACTTAACACTCAACACAGTGCCTGCCATAAGGAAAATGTTCAATGATCATTACCTGTTACTAGTATTAGGAACAGTCTTTCCATACTCAAAATGAGGACCCAGCATCATTAAGAAAAATGTTTAACTGTGATGTTATTAAGAAGCTGGGGAAGGAGACCATGAGTCACTGCATCGTTAAACTGGAAGATACTTGGAATCACCAAGTCTTCTCATCTACCATCTTTCTAGTTGAAAAAAAACCCAAAAACAAAAACAAAACTGAGACTTAAGTAGATTAAAACAAAACAAAATGAAAAAGCAGAATTGGGTCTGGATTCATATTAGAGTTATGTCTTTTACTCAAAATGGTTAAAGTGAATAAGATTTTGTCATTTTAATTGATGTGTTTCATTTAACCAGAAAATTCTTGTATGCACCCTGCTCTGCCCTCTACCCACCAGTGTTCAATGGGTGAAGGTTTCTGGGTTCATGTGGAAATGTTTACCACAGAAGAAAAGCAGAGACGGTTTCTCACGTCATTGTAAGATTCAGGCAGTGGACTCTCCCGGCCTCCCTCCCCTGCTCTGAGGGACCAGAAGGGAGGTGAGACTTATCTCCCCTGGATGGAACTAGCAGTTCATCTGATGCCAGTGGATGCAGTATTTCCAATCAGCTCCACCCTTGTTGGTGTGCTTTTCTTTTTTAATTCATTGCTTTCTCACTGGTTCAGATTTGTACACAGCTCTCTATAAAACATGTCTCCACAAATGTGCACTATTTGAGATGAATATAACCTTGATGACTCATGAACAGAGTCAGTCAATGGCAAATGGCTCTAAAAGCAACTCAAGCATACTGTCTTTTTGCAAGCAAACCCAGTGATTTATGAGCAAAAAAATGAATACAGGCTTCAACTCTGAGCAGAAGAGAAAATTACCTGTGGGCAGGAGGAAGATAACAAAGAAAATTGTAACATAAACAACAATATCCTTGCTTTCTACATGTATCACAGTTTCAAATTTCAAAACTTGACTTTACTTCAATCTATCCTCCCCCTGGAAAATGCACAGATATGAAATCCTTTGGAATTTTCATTCACTAGCTGTGCAAAAATATATATGTTCTGGTCTTTTCAGTGTTTGCAGAATAAAAGAAAATAAACCATGAAATATCAGCATACATTTTGGATTTTTGTGCAATGCTGAAATCAAAACCAACTCCCTGTTAGCATATTTTTCAACCCTCCCTCAGTATGCATATTTTGAAAACTATGAGTAAGTTATTATTATTAGGATAAAGAGGCAGAATATTTGAAGTTAAGACCTTCCTTGAAAACCTGGTCCTATACTGTTTCCATGACTACATCCTAAAATATTTTTCAGGGGGAGGAGTGTCAAGCATGTTATTTCCCACAACCCTTTCAGGGACCTTGTCCATTTCACAGATAAGGAAATTGTCCAAGGCCACACACCTCGTAGCAGAAATTTAAATTCAGGATGGTTTCTTTATACTGCACCAAGAAAAGACCTAGCTTGGATATGAGGAATGCTTTAGGATATTACCTGTATGAAACATGGTGCAGCAGAAGCCTATTTTGCAGGCAGCTGATAATCCTCACTTCCCCCTCAATCACCCTCTCTCCTGCCTTCAGTAACTGTGACTTCCAGACAAAGGGGCCAGCATGGAGCCAATGACTTTAGATCACACCCATCATGATCCTGACCAATATTCTAACCCCAGGACCTTTCACTGTCAAGCTCTGCTCCCTGATTTATCATGAATCAAAACCTGTCTCTCCTATGACAAATTTCCACAGAGTCATTGATGAAAAGAGTACAGTTAGCTAGTGGGAGAGGCCAAAATGTTGGCTCTTGGAGGATTTAACCGAAAAAGAATATCATTGCTTATCGCAGTGTCCCTGTATAAATGTCTACTGTTCCCAGTAGACTGCATGTTTCATCAGTGTGGGAAGGAACCCCATTTTATCGTATATATCTTTCTATTCCAAACACCTAGCTCAGTATCTGACTTGTGGGACATACTTTAAAATAATGAATGGGTGAATAAGCGAATAACCGATTGGAAGTGTGAGTGGGTGGTATGCGATTTGATGAGGGAAGTATGGAGAGAGCAGTGCAGCCCCAGAATGTGGTGGTGAGTACACAAGGAACCTGAGGTACCATGAGATATCCAGAAGGAAATGTATGGAAAGTGGCTGCCCTTTCAAACATGAGAGTCAAGAGAGAGATCTAGAGTGGAGAGAGTGATTCCACTGTGAGGGTGTTAAGGAGTAGTAGAGGTAAGAATATTGTTATGATGGATGGGGTCAGAGGGTTTTGCTGAGAGAGGACCCTGCAACACCCACAGATTTTCAAACGTACTCATCCCCCTCTACCAGATATGTACAGTGTCTCGACCAACGTAGTCCAACCAAAATAAAATACAAGCCATGTTAAAATGACCTGAATCATTTTAAATTTTCTAATAGCCACATTTTAAAAAGCCACTTTATTATCCCCCTGTATATTCAAAATATTATCATTTCAACATGTAATAAATATAAAAATTCTTAATATAATGTTTTACAGCCCTTTTTTTCATTCTGAGGCTTCAAATCCAGTATGTGTTATACAATCACACACCTTAACATTACTGTCACATTTCAAGTGCTCAACAGTCACATGTGGCTAATGGCTACTGGATTGGACAGTGCAGACCTAAAACACATACAGACCCATTATTGAAAGACGTCAAATATGCAACAAAACTACTTACTCCTCTGTAAATGATTAATGTAACAAGGAAGAGTAGAAACTAAGTATCTCAATATGCCCACATTCTATGTACAGCATGTCATGTCTCCGTGACTAATCTACAAAGGTAAATGTCATTATATTATATTAACTGAAGATGGAATTGAGCCTCAAAGAGATTCAGTAATTTGCCCAAACTACACAGCAGTATTTATATATCCAGTACATGAAATTAGGTTGATGTGCTTTCAAATCCTTTGCTCTACCAATACCTTCATATTTTTACTGAGGGAGGAAAAAATTCCAAACAACCTAATCAGAGATGATATGAGCTTGGCATCAACTAAAATATCTTTATTCTCATTTACGTTTAATGAGAGCATTGAAACTTGAACATGCAATCATCTGAGCCAAGCCCCACCTAGGAGATTATTTCAGATCCACAACTCTTTAAAATATTCATTGAATGGAACAGAATAGAGAGCCCAGATATAAACTCACACACCTACCATCAATTAATCTTCAACAAAGGAGGCAAAAATATACAACAGAGAAAAAACAGCCTCTTCAGCAAATGGTGTTGGGAAAGCTGGACAGACACATGTAAATCAATAAAATTAGAACACTCCCTCACACCAAGCACAAAAATAAACTCAAAATGGCTTAAAGACTTAAACATAAGACAAGACACAATAAATCTCTTACAAGAAAACTTAGGCAAAACATTATCTCACATACATCTCAGCAATGTTCTCCTAGAGCACGGTTTTCTCTGGGAAATCTTCCCAGATTTAACAGAACAGATTAATCCCCCCTTTACAAGCTCTTGTGCCCTTGTGTACAACTTATTTCTGCCTTTACACCCACTTAACTGACAACGCCATGAGGGTAGTGACCCCGCATGCTCCTGCTCACCACTTTGTCACCAGCCACAGTCCACTGTTTGGCATTGCCTGGGTGCTCAACAAATGTTTAAATAAATAATTAACTAGATTAACTAGTTACTCTTTCTTCTCATGACAAGTATTCCAAAAATCCCTGGTAATTGCTGCCTAGAATCCAGCTGTCATTCTGACGCTCTCTGTTCCATATGGATGGAGATTAAAAAAAAAAAAAGCACACCTAAGTGGATGGAATTGCTAAAGCCCATACGTAGGAGCCCGTTGCTCTGTCCATTGGAAAAGGTTACACAAGAGTGACTTGGGTCTCCCTCTCATTGGGGCAAACCCAAACATTAACTCACACCAAAAGAATTTGCAATCTGACACAAGATTTACTGGAGGACTCGGCAGAGCTGAAGAGCTGAGACAGTGAGGCTGCCCTGAACCACCATGGGGAGTTTCTAGTCATGGGGGTGCAGTGCCCTGAGCCCTAAGCTTGGGCTCTCTTAATAGTTAAACACCTACTCCTAACTCTCTGATAATGAGCTTGCTCCTTCCTTTCTAGAAATTACCTCCTTCGTTCATAGATAATGAGTGAAATACAAAGAATTATTGGGGGTTTTAAACATGCAACGTATGTTGAAGTGTCACCACCTTGTCTGGCACTAGTCCACTGTCGTGGGCACTGTATGAGCTTCCTAAACTGTTTTCATTACTTCTCTTCATCCCTCATCAGCAACTTTGAACTAAACATCCTAGCTACCTACAATCTCCCAGACACTAGCAATGAGCAGTACATATTTATTATGCTGGTCACCTTCCAACCTGTCCAATGTAGGCACAGAATCCCTGTGTCCTCTCCTCCCCCACCACGATTGCCTATCATTCCCTAAGCATTAACCTGTTTTACTTTCTTCACAATTTTTTAACACCGTTCAAAATTATCGTGTTTATGGTTATGTAACCTCACCTCACCAGAATGCAAGCTTTGACACAGAAATGCGGAAGCAAGGGAGAATGGGCAAACTACGTCAGCTGGTTCAGAGCAGTGGTTGGGGCCGGTTTGTTTATGATTTCTCCAGCACCAAAGCTGCCCAGAGTGCGCGTTCAGTGAGTATCTGCTTTCCGAGGACTGCTTTTCCCCCTTCAGTCCAGCAAACACCCCTCAGTGGTCCTGCAGAGGGTGCACAGTCCAGGCCTGGCTGGGGCTTCCGAGGGCGAAGCCAGAAGCACAGCCCAGCGGCGGAGGACTGGGAGGGCGGCTGAGGCCCGGCTTCGGAGATCCTTATGTTGCGGCGAAGACGCTCTGCTGGCACGTGGACTGTGGACACGCCACCGGTCCGCCCTCAAGGAGCTGACAATTTTATTAGGAGACAAGACAAAAAATATTTTAAAGAAAGATAAGATGGCCGGGGCTGTCTCCAAAAGATCCCGGGGTGGGGCACGCGGGCCGCTGCGCGCCTGCGCAGTAGCTGTGGGCTTCCCGCGCGCGGGGAAGCAGCGCCTCAGGAAGAGGCCTGCCAGGCTGCTTCCAGCTGGCCCCGGAGAAGCCGATGGAGAGCCACGCCCCGGCCCGCTGTGCGCGGTGCGCCCGGATAAGGAAAGGGCGAAGGGAAAGCGGGAGGAAGGCCAGGCCGCGGCAGCCAGCACCCTGGCTGGCTCGGCCTCCCTCGGGCCGCCCGTCTGGGACGAGACTGTCTGGATGACAACGAGTCTTTCCACCTGGAGTGTGCGGACCCGACCTTCTTCCTGGCGGAGGAGGCATCCCCGCCGGCCCCACCCACTGGCCAAGAACCTGCCGCTGTCCGTGGCCCACCTAGAAGGGATGGAGTCGTCTTACACTGAGTCCCTGCTGCTCCTCTGTCACCGTCTTCAGCCCCGGAACCCGCGTCCAGCCCAGATTGGTGCGCGGCCACCCGAGGAAGCCCGCTGTCCGCTGAGGGCTGCCGGTGGCCACACACCCAGTGCGCCCCGTCTCCCCGGGGAGGTCCTGGCGGGCCCGCAGTTGGGAGAGACCCTCAACACAGCACCCCCACCCCCGAGACGTCAGCCCGTGCCACAGCAGCAGCAGTTGGGGCCTCTGTGCCGGTGACTGTGCTGCAGGTGGTCAGGACAGTGGAGTGAGCCCTTACAGTCTGGGGCTGTGCAGGATAGAAGCCCCCTCGGCAGTTCCTGAGTGCTGCTTTTCACCCCAGCGTGCACTTTGCAGCAGATTATTGGGAAACTCAGGTGATAATAATAAAACCACCAGCCAGCATTAATTTAGCATTACTCTGTGCCAGAAATGAACACATAATTCTCGCCAGAAAGTTGGTAATCTTATCCCTGTTTTATAGGTGAGAGCACTGAGGCACAGAGAAGTTAAGTCACTTGCCCAAGGTCACACAGCTGGTAGGTAATGGAGGCACCACTGGAACCAGGATTTCGGTCTCCGTAGCCAAGCACTGCTGAGACACTGGCAGGAAGAAGGCATTCTCACTGCCCACCCTAAACAAACATCATCTTTGGGATTCCTCCTTCATCCACTGGTCCTTTTTATGTTTTCCCTCTAAGGGTTTGTTTATTTGTTTTTATGCCTCTGGACGTGAACCCACCAGAGGAGGCATGGCCTTTTTTTCAGGGAGGTCCGCAAAGCCTTCTGCTGGAAGGCTCAGAGGCATACAGGCTGATGGCTCCTGGGAAGGACCCAGGAACTGGAGTAGAACCCAAGAAACCTGCACCCAAGGAATTCACATGCTCTATTTTTTAAATCGTCATTATGGAAAATTTACCTAATGCAATATTAGGAGGCTACTCGTAATGAACCTCCATGTAGCCATCACTCAGCTTCCATAACTCATAACCAATCTTATTTTCAGTAACCCCTTCCATTCCCCTCACCTGATTATTTGCAGTCAATTCCTAGATGTTATATCATTTCATCTGTAAATATTTCAACCTGCATGTAAAATATAAGGGTTCTTTCTAAAAACATAACAAAATACCAATTTTACATCTGAAATTGACAATGAATCCATCAGCATTCAAATTTTAAAAAAATACCGGTAGCAAGAGTTAAGATTTTATGAAAGAGTCAATGTGGTCTTCCAGAAGAAAAAAAGCATTAGCAACAATGTATACTGGGCTTTGGCGTCTGGGCCTCGGATTTCTCATATCCTAAATAGATGAGGGAATTAAACAGGATGATAGTTGAGTTTTCATTTAACTCTGATATTCTAGCAATTTTTGTATCTAGATGGATTATCTTGTATTATAGGTCTGGGTACCCTTTAACATGCCCTCAAAATTTTTATTAATTATTTCCATAGTATTTCATCTATCTCCCCTACCAGAATGTAAACTTGTTGAGAGTTGAGAATTTATCTGTCATTCACTGCCAGATTTTTAGTGCCTAGAATCGTGCCAGGTTCATAGCAGGTCCTCAGTGAATATCTGTTAAAAGATTGGATGATTGAGCCTCTTCCATCTTCAATAACAAAATTCTTTGACCTTGTAGAAATTGTGAGGGATCAGTCATTTGGACAATAAAAAAATCCAGTAAAATGGTATCACTATAAATTTCACCTTTCCCTATTCATAGAACTTCTTAAATGATCATGGTGGTATTATTATTAGCTCTGGAAATGCCCCCCTTGAAAGATATTTTAGGAATTTAGAGCCAAAGCCCGAAGAGGGTGACCAAAATGCATCAGAGCCAGCTGTCCAGGTAGATTCTCTGTATGGAGGATGGAGTGGTAACAGTCAGGTGAAAAGGATCAATACGCCTTATAACAGATGATAGACTGTCAGAAAGGGAGGGCTTGGCGACCACCTACTCCTGCTCTTGCAAAGCTGTTGGACTCATGCGGTACCTGTTCCTGCCTATGGGAGACTGGCGAGGGCTCAGCTGACCTCCCCTCCGATAGTTTGAGCAGCTAAGGGGCTGGCTGGGATGGGAGCTCTGGTTGTTTGGTTTCTGTTTGCCTTTGCAGTAAGCTGCCTGGCTCACCACCTGCCCTGAGCTGCTGAGGGGGGCTCCACAGGATGGCTTCCTTTGCAACCCAGCTACTAAGAAATTCTGTAAAGGGACCAAGGAAAGTCTTTGTCTCCTTGGACCCTTCTGGACTCCTGTTAGCAGCTTTTCATCAATTTCAGTTTTAACAAATTCCCTTATAAAGCCTCCATTTTACTTGGTCAATATTCAGGCAACAGATTCAAATCTCTTGAGTGCTTCAGTAAACATGGATTAAGTAATTAATTGTATGATACAATTCTTAAACCCATGGAACCTAAAGTCTGAAGTCTCCAAGAGGTTCAGTAACTTGCCCATATTCACTAGGTTAATGGGTGATAGCGCCAGGCTTTGGGCACAGGCAGGATGACTCTGAGAGTTCATGCTTTAAAAATCCCTGTGCCATACAGCCTGCCACCTTGCCCATCCTCCTAGGAAAAAGATCAAGGAGACAGCCACTCAATACTTCATGATAACCACTGGGAGGTCACCATATATACAAAGAGGAGACAATAAAAACATGAATTTATGACATCCTTTTGTTGTTCAGCCAAAGTCCCTACCAGGGCATCTACCACCTAGAGGAGAAGGGATTTGAATTCTGTAGAAGCACTCAGCAGTTCAACTCAGAGAGGACACATAAAGAGCTCTCTAAAATGATGGTGTAGACCTACAGGAAAATAACCTGGGAACTTTCTTCTACTGATCACCCCAGTATTAACAAGTGAGGCTTGGGGTTCATCGTGTTGATGAAGTGAGACGTGAATGCCTTTGCTGATGCCAGACAGAGCTTCAGTGGAGGATGCTTGCTGTGTAAGTCCCCAAGAGTCTGTTAGGTATATGACAGTGAGCAGCAGTGAAAGAAGAAAGGGAGCCACTCAGATTTGGAGATGACTTCTAACAGTAACAATCCTGATAATCCCTTTCGTGGCAACGCCCTTCACAGGTGTACAGGATCAGAAGGTGTAGGCATGTGCATTCCCCACGTGTTGTTCCAGCACCACAAAGGCAGCCACATCTGGTGTCATTAAGCTCTCGCTCTCTTTTTTTTTTTTTTTAACTAAAGGAGAAACAGATTTAGAACATTCTATGTAGAAAATTCAGGATACAACATCCGGTTTTCAAGATCTAAAATCAGCTTCAGGTTGAAACAGATGGTCTCCAAACTCATGAAAGTAAACAAGAGGCCAAGTCCCTACAGGAGAGAAACTTGAAAAAAAAATTTTTTTTAATTGTCTCAACTGGGAAGCTTAATGCAGTGCACTGAGCTCAGCCCCAGTGTATGAGGTTCTCATGGGGCTAGGTCTAAATCTCACAGTCCTCAAAAATAAACCCCCCATTTGTAGGAAAAGCAAAATATCACCTTGTCAGCAAGTATAGAAAGGGATAGTCTAACATAAATGGGACTTTATAAATAAAAAAGTAGCTATTGTATTCTTCTAAGCAGACACTTGCTATGGTGTCTGGAAGAAGAATCTAAGCCTAGAAGTCAGAGAAATACACTAGGAATTTTTTCTCTGGTTCTTCGCAAGCTCCAGAAAATCTTCCTCCAGAAAATCCAAAGTAGAGACAGAGCAGAGCATCTACTGATGGGGTGAGTTGGGAGCACTTTGGACATTGAATATTTTTTAAAAATGCCTCAATTATTGTCAGTGCTCAGTAAAAGTTTGGGGACTGAATTAATTCATCCTCATTACCAGTTCACACTTTGGGAAGGGGAGAATTCAGTTCTAGACTCAAAATTAACTTTACTTAAGAATTTCTTTGAGTTGAACAGTGGTTACTGGAAGGTAGGGGAAATGAAATGTTGGTCCAAGGGCACAAACTTCCAGTTATAAGAAGAATGAGTTTGGGGGACCTAATGTATAGCATGGTGACTACAGTTAACCGTTCTGTTGAAAGTTGCTGTAGGAGTAGATTTTAAACATTCTCCCCATAACAACATCAACAACATGGTAGTTATGTGATGTGAAGGATGTGTTAACTAATGTTACTGCTGTAACATTTAGCAATATGTGTATCAAATCATTACATTATGCACCTTAAACTTACACAATATTGTATTTACATTTTACCTCAATTACGCTAGTAGGGGTGGGGAAGAACGTCACTGAAAGAGATACAGGAAAAGTCTGTTGTGATGTAATGTAAAAACTGATGCTAATCAGAGCAGCATTCCTGGAATTGTGCACACTGTGAGTCCCTCTTGCATCCTGTGCCCTTAGCTTGTAAGGCAGCATCACTGCGTTTTGGTCAAAGAACTTCCTGTGCTTGGAGTTTCCTTCCTGGCTGCACAAATCTCCACCTTAAATAATCCCAAACATATTTCTAGTACATTTTTAAAGCTGCTTATCTCAGAAAAGTCTTCTAGACCCTGTGACAAGAGAAGATCATCCCCTGAAATAAGGTCAGATAGCATTTGGTTTATATTTCCTCTTGGGCACTATTAACTATGACTTTTGTCACAATCACTGTGACAGTTGAACCTGAGGACTGTGGATGTAACCGATTCACCATTTTTGACCCCAAGTCTCAGAACATTGTTTTCAGCAACTGAGTTGCTCTGTTTTTCCTTTGGATTGAATTCACCTCTTTTAACACTTAACATGATAAATCCCTTGTTTCTCTGCATATTGCATATTGCATAATATTGCACTATTGCATAATATCCTATTCTTTATACCATGTTTACTTAATTATTAGTTATTTAGTTTCTTCTTAATTTTTTGTCTGCTGTATCACATGGCTTGATTTATATTTTGAAAATCCAATTTGTTAATCTTTGAATTTTAATGATGAGTTTAATCCACTTATATTTATTTTCCTTACTAATTCATTTGGATTCATTTATGCCTCCTCAGATGATTTCTGTTTATCTTGATTTTTCCTATTATTCTTTTTATCTCCTTTATAATCTTTATTCAGATTGATATTAAAATTCCATTTGTTCCCCTAACCTTTACAAAAAAAACTTCCTTTTTTGTCTTTTGTAATTATTGAAAATATATACATCTAAGTAAAATTCTAAAGTACAAGAATTTTAGAGTACCCCAAATCTAATGAATTCTCTGATCTATTAATATAAACTGACATTTTTAATTTATCACCTCCTCATAGACAATATCATTAATATTTAATACTGCCTCTCTTTGTTCCAATATGTTCTTTCCCACACTTACCAGTTTCTAAGCTTAGCATTTCTTCTTGCTTCTGAGACTTTTTTCAGAGATCACATCCTTCTGACAACAATCTTTAGTAGCATCTTTAGTGCACAACTGTGGATGGTAAAGTGTCTCCATTTGATCCTGCATGAGAGTGTTTTATTTTATCCATATTTTTATTAGCTTCTTATTTTTAAATGTAAAACCTTTATAACAAGATAAATAATAGATTGTCATTTTAAATGATAGTACAAGAAACACTGATACATATTTCACTTAGATTAACCGGTTCCTTTTCTTTACATCTAGCTTTGTCTGTACATAGAAAACTAGTTAATAAATATTCAACATCTATCTCCTACAAAGGAAATCTGTTATACCCAAGCTTTCACTCCAAAGGAATTTAATATTGATAAAATAACATTTTCTATTATTTATTTAAATTCTACTTGTCCCAACAATATTCTTTATAGATACTTTGTTTTCAGATTCAGAATCCAGTCAAGGATTGTGCTATAAATTTAGTTGTAATGTCTTTCTAGTCTTTTCTTTCTAATATTTTTTTTGTGGGTGAGTTAACTAGGTTTTTTTTTTTAATGAAGTTACTAGGTATTGAACCCAGGACCTCGTGCATGCTAAGCACACACTGTATCACTGAGGCATATCCTCCCCTCTATAGTCTTTTCAAATCTTAAACATTTCTCAGTTTTGTTTATTGTTTCTCTGTCTTTTATGAAATTGACATTTATTTAGGTGTCCAAGCCAGTTGATGTGTAGAATTTCCCATCAGCTGGGTTTTTTCAGGTAGCTTCATCTTAATTAGATTCACGATGAACATTTCTGGCATTAAAACAACTGTAGGTGCTGCTTTTGACCCTCCCACCATGCCCACCTTGTGTAATTGAGACGTGGGTGTACAGTTCTAGACTGTGACTGTTTTCTCTCCGCACCCTGAGGAGCTTATTCTGCTCTCTTCTGGCTTATTGTCCTATTGGGAAGTCTGTTTTTTTCAGACTCTGTCACTCCCTTTTCTCAGACTACTTTTATTATCTTCTGTTTTCTTTTGTTGTTCAATTTTTTTTCACAATGATATTTCTAGATGTGAACAGTTTTTATTTATTCAGCTTGAAAGGCTTCATACTCTCCAAATTTTGTTAACATTTGGCAGTTCTCAGCCATCATTTCCTGAAACATTCTCTTTCCTCCTGACATGCTAATTTTGTGCATTCTATTCTAACTTCCACATTTCTTAACCTGTCTTTCACTGTTTCCATCTCCTTGTCACTGTATACAATTTCTAGGAAATTTCTTCATATATGTCTTCCTGCTCACCACTTCTCTCTGCAGACTTAACTCACCGATTGAGTCATTTCATTGATTTTTTTTAAGGAAATCTAATACTCTTTTATAAATCCTTTGGTAGTCTTTTTCTTTCTTGCTTTTATTTTCATTTTTAATTTCTTTAAATAACAAAGATCTATTACTCTATATTCTATACCTGGTAACTAGAATATCCCAAATCCTGTGTTATTCAACCCTGCTGTTGTTTCTGCAAAGTATTCTTCACAATGGCTTTTTCTTTGATTTTTTTTAATTTTTTGAATTATAATATCACTGTTACTGATTTTACCTGCAGGAATCTTAAGGTGATCTGGATTATTGGTATATTCCCCTTCAGGATTTTGCTTTGTTTCTGCCAGATAACTAAGGTATTCACAGCCCAGCGCAGTTCTCTGTTAATTTCTTACCTAGTATTGCAAATTTACACTCCAAACCCATGTGAATTCAAGGTGATAGTTACAAATATTTGGGTAGGACTTCTCCTTCTTCTCCTTTTTTTTTTTTTTTTTTTTTTTGGCCAAAGCAGAAGCTCTTTTTCCATCAAGGTGACTTCATTCTAAGCCATTATTTACCAAAATTGTATATTTGAGTCCATCTACACTCTGCAAATCTGAGACATAGTTTCCCATCCCTCACTTAAATCTCTAAACCAAAGAGCTTTGCTTCATAGAACAACAGAAATCCTTGTGGCAGCTTGAGCATCATCTCGTCTGGTTTGCAGGTTCCTTTTAGATTTCCAGGGCTGGGCACACTTCTTACCTGCTTCTGAGCTCAGTATGACTTTACAGTGATCTTTGTTATGTGTTGTCCAGCATTTTCAGGTGTTGGGTACAATCCGGTTTTCTCACTGTCTTTTATATTATATGGCTTGGAGCAGAAGGATGAATGGGATTTTCAAAAATAATTCTCCCCACCTCACTTGCTATGAATCAACCCTCAAGGAACAAACATTTCCACTATTGATTTATATTCAGGAAGATGGATTTCAGATTCTGAAAGCAATTACCAGAGGAGAATTTTCAAAAACTATTTTGTTAAAGGCATTATCGCCGGTATTAAAAATTCAGTGTCTGAAGCACATTGAATTTGACAATAGTCATTGAAATGTGAGAATTTGGTAAAATGTTAATCTTAATATTTTGCTGGGATACTACATATAAATTAGTCCTGTGATTTTAGCAGCCACACTCCCACATGCAGTTGTCATTTGATATTCATGATGGTTAGGTTTAGAGAATTTTGAACACTTAATTTCTTTTAATGCCCTAAAAGACAAAGTACAGAGAATAAAAAAAAAACTGACATTGAAGTGTATCAATTATGCTTTCTTTTTTGGAAAATAATGCATTCTAAACCATATAGACTCTCACAACTAACAAGACTCAGTCTTACTTTAACAGTACTCCAATTTACTGTGCATCAGACAATTAAAGGTCACTCATGAATAATCAGAAGCATGACTGCAGTGAGAGCTGATTAAAATAACACTAGCTGTGAGAATAAACAAATCTCAAAATCTCAGTGACTTCTCATACCCGAAGTTCTCAATCACATACAGTCCAGTGGAGGAAACAGTTTGCTGGCAGAGAGTCTCTGCTCAACAGTGTCATTCAAGATCAGAGACTGAACAAGGCTACAATAGTGACGTAGATGGGGCTGCCAGACTTGGCAAATAAAAATGCAAGTCTCACTTAACTGTGAATTTCAAATGAACAGTAATTTTTCATAGATTTTCCATGCAATATTTAAATTTTAGTTATACTAACAAATTATGTGGTTTATCTGCAGTCCTGATTTAACTGGTTGTCCTGTATTTTATCTTAACACGTGGCTTCCAAAATTTTCCTGAATGTCAGTATCCAGTCAACAGATGAGGGATAAAGGGAGTAGAAAGTCATATGATTCCACTTGGAGGGGAGCAGGGAAGGCCTAGAAGCAACATTCTTTCCTTTTGCCCATGTTCCACTGGCCGAAAAGGGTATCCTGGCCAAACTTAAGAAAGTTCGATTGGAAGTGATGTTTAACTGTGTGCCTAGAAGAGAAAGGAGATCTACTGATGAGGCCACTTCTGCCTCAGCAAAGGCCCATGACACATTACTCCACACTGAGCAGTGCTCAGCAGTTGGAGTCATGTTTAAGAGTAAAGAAACTAGAATAGAGGATTTGGGGGGCTTACAGAATATGAAAAATTATAGAAGAAAACAACTCAGCTGTATTCCTAACCAGGTACATAGGTAACAAAATTCAGAGTGGAAAACAAAGAGCTCTGTGATTTAAAATATGCTATCATTATATACTAATAGAGTTATTACAAGATGATTTGTCCTGCAGATGGGCTATGGCTAAAGAGAAAAACAAGGAAATGGGAAATGCAGGACTATCTCTTAGAAATCCATAAATATATATATACACAAATAAAAGTGTGTGTGTGTGTATATATAAATATATGTATTTATGTATATATATACATACAGTTGCATGCTAAGGATGATGGTATAAAGATGCTCTGAAGTCTTCCATGCATATGTGAATCATAAACAAATCTCAGAAAATTTCCCTAGTGAATGCTGCTAACTTCAGGGACTTGACCAGGATTCAAATGATAAGTGGTTGAGAAAAGCTATAGGTTGTTGGAAGGTACAAAATCATGTAAGAATATTGGTTTAAGCAAATATGAATACATTTTTAATATAATGAAAATGTGTTAATCTGTGTTTCCTAGATTAACACATATTAGAAATCAGTCTTCTTCTATGAAATCTTACTTATTTTGGAGATGAATCCATGGCTCACATATCACTGTTTTTGTGGTGGGTTTTTATCAAGAAAATAGAAAAAAAATTGGAAAGAAATAAGCCCTGTTGTGAGTGTTTGCCATGAAAATCAAAAAACGGTGACTGGAATATAACCTTTCATGTTTAAGAAGATTTATTTTCTTTTCTTGGTCCTCATCTTGGTCCTTTTTAGGCTTTTGATAGTCATGACACAAGGAAATAGCACTAGAGTGACTGAATTCTTTCTTCAGGGATTTGGTGCCCAACACAAGTTTCAGTATGTCCTCTTAACTTTATTTTTGGTCATCTATGTGAAGTCCAGACTTCAGACACCCATGTACTTTTTCCTACAACATTTGGTTTTTGTTGATATCTGTTACAGTTCTGCTATCATTCCCAAGACAATGCAAAACTTCATAGTAGAAAACAAATCAATATAATTCAAGGGCTGTGTCATGCAATTATTGGTTTATGCAACATTTGTGACCACTGACTGCTACCTCCTGGTGACTATGGCAGTGGACCATTATGTGGCCATCTGTAACCCACTTTGCTATCCCATAGTCATGTCCCAGAGAGTCTGCATCCAGTTGGTAGCTGGTTCATATGTCATGGGCACTATAAATGCTTCTGTGCACACAGGGTTTACATTTCAGTGTTCTTCTGAAAGGGCAACACCATCAATCACTTCTTACGTGACATTCCTCCAATCCTCACCCTCTCATGCTCCAACATTGACATCAACATCATGCTACTTGTAGTCTTTGTGGGATTTAACTTGGTGATCACCGTGTCAGTCATCAAATGTTCCTACACGTATAACCTGGCTGCCATCCTCAAGATGTCTTCCAGTTCAGGGAGGAAAAAAGCCTTCTCCACGTGTTCCTCCCAAATGATGCAGTCACCATTTTCTGTGGGACCCTCTCTTACATGTACTTACAGCCTCATTCTAATAATTCCCAGGAGAACATGAAAGTGGCTTCTGTATTTTACAGCATTGTGATTCCCATGTTGAACCCCTGATCTAAAGTCTGAGAAATAAGGAGGTAAAAGAAGCTCTAAAAGTGATGGGGAAGAAATTCTTCTAGATTGGACCCCAAGGGTTAAAATGCAGCACACCAAAGTATGCAGTAGAGATGTTTGACCATATTTAATGTTTCTGAAATAGGGAACCTGTTCACCTCTTAAACCAGTGATACCTCCTTCAGTAGATAATTTCTTAGAATGTAATAAATATAGTGACAGCTCATGGGACTAACTTTTTGGTTATATATTTTGAGAAACATATCACATACTACCCATGAAGAAGAACTCTATGGAACTTATTTCAAATATTAAGGAATATGTGTAGACTTTACAAAGTATAGTTATTACAAATATATTGTAGATACATTCTTAAAGACTGTATTTTGCATATAATCAATATTAAAATTGAAGTTCACTATTTCCTATTCATTTAAACAAGTTCCCCAAATTATCTATGAAGTAGCTCTTTGTATGTTCTGTTCCAATTGTCTTGTATACGTGAATGCAAAATAAATGTACTGCTTTGAAAAGCACCTTATGGCTCAGGCCACTGTACTTCCTACTTACAGCACTTTAAAACACTTACTTCTCATGTGACATTGTGACTTGTTTTGTCATTAGTTACCCTCTTTATTCTGAATCCTCCCTTTTCTTGTGGAAGTTAAGTAAACTTCTAGAAATAGTTTCTATCTCTCTAATAGAAATAGAAAACATAGAATGTAAATGGATCTAAAATGGCAGTGGTCATTCATTTATGAAAGGTGTACCAATCATTTTAGACCAGACAGAAAATTTTAAACTTAGAGATGCACTGAGAAATTCAAGAAGCCAAGAGCACTTTGATTCAGGAAGACAAACTGTTGACAGAAAAACTTTAGTAGATAGATTGTGGGTAAGTGATGGAAATCCTCACATAAATCTAAAGACAACATGCTAACTAGATGAAAGATCAAGTTTCATATTAAAATAACAGCAGCCAATCTAATGAACTGGCCAGGGAATGTACTGTTAAGTAACAGCACAGGGAGAACTGGGCAAGAGATGAATATATTTTTTTCAAGTACATTATCCTACATAAATTCTAAGAGATCAGTTAAAATTAACCTGAAGTCAGTGCAGCATGACCATAATCTGCCCAGCAAAAGTCTAACTTTAGAAAGAAGAGATCTTGTATCCAGGGCAGATCCATGTGTCTTCAAAGACCAGGACAAGGGACAATAGCTGGAGAATCATGGAAAGTAGACAGAGGATTTCCAGAGACCCTAGAGGGGAAAACTGGAGACTAATGTACAGCATGATGACTGTAGTTAAAACACAGTGCTATACACTTGAAATTTGCTTAGAGAGTAAATTTTAAGCATTGTCACCACAGGAAGGAGAGAAGGAAGGCTAGGAAGGGAGGAGAGGGGAAGGAAGGATAGGAAGGGAGGAGGGGGAAAGGAAGGAAAGAAGGATTGGGAGGGAGGAGGGTGGAAGAAAGAGGAAGGAAGCAAAGGAAAGAAAGAAAACTTTAAATATGTGAGATGATGGATATTTTGAACTTAATTGTTATGATCATTTTACTATGTATATCTATATCAAAATACCATGTATATACCTTAAGTATATACAAATGTTATCAGTTATACCTCAAGTAAATTTGGGAGGGAGGTGATCAAGCAAAGAAGAACTTAGTGCACATTGCGAAGTCTAAGTGGCCAAATTAGAAACAGGGCATGAAGTGGAGAGTTGCATAGTACTAGGCATTCAATACCTAAGTGAAAGAAACCCCAAAAGGAAATAAACTGAATGGTAAATGGACAAAAGTAGCAAAAATCTCAGAGTCTTATGTAAGGATGAAACAGTTGATGTGGGTTCTGACACGGGAACAATTAGCAATTGTTAGCACTTGTCGAAGAGAGACATCCCTTCCGGCATTGTGCAGAGTAGCAGTGGTCTGTTGCATAATCACATATGTTTCATAAATCATCAGCTGCCTTTAAGCTGTTTGGGCCCCGTCAAGACTGAGGGGAACAAAAAATATAAACTCCTGTCTTGAGTGAACCAGTATTCTGTGCATCCATTCATGTATTTTTTTTTTTTTGCAATTTCAAAAATTTACTGGGGGTAGTGTAGAATCACAGGGCACCTACAATTGAATCAGGTACTGACCCTAGCAAGACATTTAGGAAGCATCTAAATCACTAAAGAAATAATAATAATAACTTGTTGACCTATTTCCAAGGAATCAGAGGGATAGAAGTAGGGCTCGTTCCCAGCCTAAAATAGCAACCTGGGAGCCAGGGAGAAACAACTGGAAGAGTAGCTAGAGGCTGAGACAGGATGAACGCTAAGCAAATATCCATGAAGCAGAAGCCCAAATCTCAACCATTAAGAGGACACCCTCCTAAAAAGTGAAATTAGTAAAGAGTAAAAATGAATAAAATTTTGATACACACAACAACTGGGATGAATTTACAGGGAATTAAGCTAAGTTAAAAAAAAAAGCCAAACCTCAAAGTTGTACACTGTATAGTTCTAGTTATAAGATATATTTGAAATGACAAAATTTTGAATGTTGAAGACAAATGAATGGTTACCAGGGTTAGGGATGGAGTGAAGTAAGTGTTGGATGAGGTGTAGGTTGTGTTATAAAAGAACAATACATGAGATCCTTGTTTGAAACTGTTCAGTATCTTCACTGGGGTGGTGACAATAGAAATCAGCATGGATCATAAAAATTTTTAGCAGGGGAGGGATATAGCTCAGTGAAATTCATGCATGAGATCTTAGGTTCAATTCCCAGTACCACCATTAATTAATAAATAAATAAATAAGCAAATTTATAGAACTTACTACAAGCACACATACACAAATGAGTTTGGAGGAAACTGGAGAAATCTGAATAAAATCAGTGCAATGCATTAGTGTTGATATCCTAGTTGTGATTTTATACTATAATTTTTTCAAAACCTTACTATTAGTGGTGTATTAGTTTTCTATTGCTGCTATAACAAATTACCAAAAAGTTTAGAGGCTTAAAACAACACAGACTTATTATCTTAGAGTTTTGGAAGTCAGAAGTTCCAAATGGGTCTCTAGATTAAGTGTTATCAGGGTTGTATTTCTTTCTGAGTAAACTAGAGGAGAATCCATTTTCTTGATTTCTTTTCAGCTTTTAGAAGCCACCTGTTTTCCCTGGCTTATAGCTTATTTTCTCTATCTTCAAAGCCAACATCACAGCATCTGCAAATTGCCCTCTGACTCTCACTCTTCTACACCCCTCTTCCAACTTTAGGGACTCTTAGAAAACTCAGAGTATTCTCTTGACCTCAAGGTCAGCTAATTTGCACCCTTCATTCTATCTACAACCTTAGTTGCTCTTTGCCACACAGTCTAATGGGTTTACAGATTCCAGGTGTTCATAGATGTAGATTCTTTGGGAACTGTTACTCTGCCTATCACAAGAGGAATCTGGACAAACTGTACAATGGATCTCCATCTGTTATTTCTTACAACAGCACATAAATCTATAATCATCTCAATTATTCAATTATAAAATATTTCATGAAAATGTTTTTTAATCTATCCTGTGATTAACTTCATTTTGAACTGTGTTGCTCATTATTTTCTCATACACACACGCATCATCTACCATCCTGAGCTTGCCCTCTGTGATAGGGGAAGTAAAGGGGCTCTGTCTTGCTCCTGAGCTCTTATCTTTTCTTTAGGGCCCCCTCTTGCATGTACTTACAGCCTAGATCTACCAACTCTCAAGAGTAGGGAAAACATCCTTATAGTGTGGCATTATGATTCCATGTTAAATCTCCTTATCTACTGACAATGAAATGAGGAAGTAAAAGAAGCTATAAAATCAATAAGGATTAAGTCCTTGCTTGGGCATAAATCTAACACTGAGTGCCAGAGAAATCCAAGTGGGATGTTTTTATGCACTAGCTGGTATCACATTGTCCATAGCAAGTCACATGGCCAACCCTGATTCAAAGAATTGAAGTCATTGACTCTACCACTGAATGGTAGGACCTGCAACATCACATAGAAATGATGTGCCTGCATTGAAGGAAATAATTTGTGACCTGATTTATAACCTATGAGAAAATGTTCCTACCTGGAATAAGTATTTTTTAGCTGACACCCTGATCAGGAAATGATTTATACTGCCATAGGTGTGTGCATGACAAAGACTCAAATTTAATCTCTGTAAACATAATGATAATTTTTCTTTTGCTCATTATTATGTCCCCAGCATCCATTAATTCAGGAATACATCATGTGCTCATTAAGTGCTTAGTAAAAGAATGAGCAAAGAATACACACAAAAATTTGACTATGGCCCCACGTGGAAAATAAATACTAGCTACATCCCAGTACTGCTAACTGTTCTTATAACATCTCATGTTTCATCCCAGATTGTTGGGTCCACCAACTGTCTCTAAGACATTATGATAAAGGCTCAGTTCTTCAACCAAAATTTGAGATCAAGGAATAGCAAAGATGGCTAACTTTGTTAGTCTAGACCAAAATGGAAGGAAAGATGATATTACATGTAAAAGTTTTGAACAAGAATGACATGGAGAAGACAATAATTTAAAAAACTGAAAAACAAAGAATCTCTTCACCATCACTAGTCATGGCAAAATATACTGATTTTTTGACCCCCTTTCCATTCTCCTCTCATTCCACCCTAAAAAAACCCGATGTTATGTGGAAGGTAATGCAGCCAGATAAACAGGTACTTACCTCCTAGCTTCCACTGTAGCTAGAGTGGTACGTGTCATAGTTTACATACCTGAGATATGGCCTTGGGTGAAGTTAATGTATGTGGGGGTGTTTAGTGAAGAATTAACCTTATCTGAAGAAAAGTTCCAACTTTGTCTTCACCTACTGGGAGGTGACCTCAAAGACCCTGAAATGCCATCCTTCAGAGGAGTGGCTTTGTTTGCCTGGAGGCTTTGGCCACTGGACAGTCCAACAGTGTGACTTATGATCAGGGCTTTGGAATGTGCCCTATCAGCTCCAAACTCCAGAGGAACTGGGAACTAAAGGTATAACCCTGAACCTCCAGGAGGGATTGAGAACTAAAGATCAGCCACATGGGCAGTGACAGAGAGCCCCAAAAGGAACTGTGTACACTGAAGTTTCAGGTGAGCTTCCTGACTTGGCCAAAGTCCACGCATATAGCAACATGTTGACATCCTGGCAAGTAATGTGTCCCCGAGGACAATGAAAGCTTCAAGCTTGGAACCTCACAGACTTTATCATCTATGTATGTTTGTTTAGGTGGTTATAATTTGTGTCTATTTGCTGTAATAAAATTGGAATTGTATTGTAGTGGTTTCCAGTTGTGTTTGTTCAAGCTCTATTATAAATTACATACACCAAGTGGCTTCTAAAGAACAGAAATTCTTGGCCATCTGAATTTCCTCTTTGGAAAAATGTGTGTTCAGTTCTTCTACCCATTTTTTAATCATATTATTTGGGCAACTTTTTTGTTTTTTTGTTTTATTTTTTGGGGGGGGTTGATGTTGAGTTGTATGAGTTGTTTATATATACTAGCTATTTATTTTCCCCTCATTGGTTGGGTCATTTGAAAATACTTTATCCCATTCACTAGATTATCTTTTCATTTTGTTGATGGCATCCTTTGCTGTGCAAAAGCCTTTACATTTAATCAGGTTCCATTTGTTTACTTTCCCTTTTGCTTCCTTTGATAGGAAATAGATCCAAAGAAATTATAATCTTAAATTTAGATTAGCTTTGGATATCTTTTTTCCAGATTTCCATGTATTTTTGCTGATCTGGGGGACAAGATCAATTTTCTAGACCTGAATACAACTTCTTAGACATAGCAAGAATTGCTCAAAGTGATTCTTAACAAGAAAATATTTTAAAGCCTTGCTCTATAACAAGGCAACACACACACACACCCAAAGTCCCTGATGACAGTAACATGATTAAATTTATTTCTCTAGAGAAAACTTAAACATTCTTCAGCTGAAAATAACTATTGAACATTGTTCATTCCAAATCCATTTCAGCCCCTGGAAGCCCAGTTTCTCAAGGGAGCAAGTATCAATCCCTTAGGCTCAAGCTTTAAACTCTCCAGTTAGAAAGAAATACACAGAGAACTTGGTGGCCATCAGCCTGTACCAGATGCAGAAAGAAAAATCTAGATGCAAACCTCGTGTAAGTAAAAAGAAGCAAACTCTATTTTTAAAAATCAGCCATGTGCCTTCCCAGTGCATGCTGGAAATGGTAGAGCAAATGGGTCAGACTCAAATTTCTACTAAGTTTCAGCCAAGACCAGGAGTAATCACTTCATCCTTGGTGACAAAATGGAAATGAAGTGAGGGACCTGAATTGAGCTGTGTGTTGCCTGAGAAGGATGTGAATGAACATATGATTGGATGAATGAATGAATGAATGATATTATATACCTTTAGTGTGTTATTTGACTGTGTTATTATAATCAGTTTTGAGTTCCCACTCAGTGGCTGGCCCTGTGCTGGGAATTTTACATAAATCACCTCACCTTAAGTCACATCACTGCAAACCAGACTTCACTCTTCCTCTTACTCTTCTGTTTCAAAATACTTAAGGCTTTTTTTTTTTTAAAGAAAAGGTGATGAACTTTATACGTTTAAAGACTTCCTCTCCCCACTCTCACTCCCAAGGATAATCCCTTATAAGTTTGGTGTGAATTCTTTCTGAGCTATTTCATGGGTAAGTAAAATGAGAAAAATAGAGTTCAGAGTGAAAGAAATTTTTATTTTAAAAGGGTCCATACTTTGTGTATTATTCTGCAGCTTGTTCTGCTCATTTGAAAACATGACATGAGCACCGTTCGTAAAACATATATAAAAGTATATATGTTCCTCATACTTTTTGGACTCTGTATTGATCCATAATATGAATCTGCTCTGACTTAGTTAACCCTATTTCCAAACTTCTGCTACTGTACACAGTGTAACAATGAACATTATCAACTTCCCAGTAATTCTGTGATCCACATTTTGTAGAGGCTGGAATTGAGAAGACAGGAAGCTAAATCCTTTGCCTCTAAGAGATAGTGCAACTGGAATTCAAACCCAGCCATACCTGTCTCCTTTCTACTGCACAGTGCTGAGTATAAATGAAGCTTGAGAACCTCCAGGGTTCAGCACAGGTTAAGAGGTTCAAAATGCTCGGGCATTTGTCTTAACATTGTCTGTGTGTCCCTTGTACTGGTTTTCCAGAGCTCTTGAAAATTGTCTCCATATGTCATACATTTTATTTTAACACAAGAGAAATAAATTAATATGGTAAATGTCATTATCTCATCAAGATTCTAGTTTAAGTGGACTCACACCAGTGCTAGCTTCCTCTGACAAGTGCTTCCACACACTGCATGGACGCCTCCTCGAAAGGGTTGCAGTTAATCTGTTTTACAATAAATTTAACCTAAGGAGGCAGCTCACACATACTTATTGGCCTGTGACCATCACTAAATGTTGAAAGAGGAGAATTGTCTCTTATCCCAGCACCACAGAGTTACCCCACTCTTTTTACTTCTCAAGATGTTTGAGAGAACCGGATTGCCCACATCCCCACAGGTGGGCAGGTGGGTTTGCTGTACTCCCCACCTCTAAAGGCACCTTCTCATCCCAAACTGATCCTCCAATCCATGGAGCTACAGACCTGCCCAGAGTTACCCACATCAGAGTGAGGAGCCCTCTACTGAGGTGTCGGGGTGGGGTTTGTCTTTCTGAGAAACTCCTGTCCTTGCACACTATTTAAGATGTACAAAAATATATTTAAAAGAATTCAACCATTCTTGTAGCCACCATCTAAATTCTGCACCTTACTTTTCATTACTGATTTATTTAATAGTTTATATTTTACTATATTCAAAGATGCTGCTATGGCTCTTCTTGTGTGTATATAAGTATATTTACACATACACATATTCATACATATATTTACATGTGTATGTAAATGTGTGTACATGTCCTTGTTTACATGGTCAAAAATTAATTTAGAGTATATCCCTACAGTAAACATTCTGGACCCAGGGACATAAATGTTTAACTTTACTAATATTTCCAAATTTGTCTCCAACATGAATATGCAAATTTATTTCTCCAAAAAAAAAAATAAGTGAGTCCACATTCTCACCTAAAGTTTGCATTTTAGAGGCTGTGGACTATAAAATTGTATTTCCATGCAATGTTAATACATTGCCTTATTAGTGAGCTGTGTATATATATATCCATATTTCTATTGACTATTTAAGATTTTCCTTCTATAAGTGTTCTGATTATGTCTTTTGGGAATTTTTCCCTTGGGGAAATTCATAGAAATTATTTAAACATGCTGGATACTGATTGCTTGTCATTTATATGTGTTGCAAACAAATTCATCTGAGTAAATTCCCAGTCAGTATCTAATCTTTTCTTTTTTATAATGTTGGTAATTTTAATTTAAAGTTGAATTTTCAGTGTTTTACATTTTATGCACTTAAGTCTTATTTAAATTTTTTACTTCGTAACTAAGTCATATATATTATGCTATGCTTTAATCTTACAACTTTATAATTTAAATTTAGTCATTTAGGATTCATAAAATGTAAAGTAGAAATACAACATAACATTTCATACCCACAAGCATTTATAGCACAGTAGTTTAATGGGCCATTTTTCATTGTTATGCATGCTACTGTTTTCATACTTGAAGCTTCAGTGACTTGTGAGCCTGTTTCTGATCTTTCTCACAGTTCCATTGACCTGCTTGTCTCTCCTCACACCAATACCACACTGTCTCTATTATTGTTGCTTTATAATTAGTTCTGATTTCTGAAAGGACAAATTCTCCCTTTTTATCCACTGAAATTCTCTTAGCTATGTTTAGCTCTTATCTTTTCCATATAAGTTTTATAAGTTTTGAAGGTGTACATGAAATTCTCTCAAGCATTTCACTGAAATTGCATTGATCTTGTAAACTAATATAAGGGGAAACATCACGTTGGTACAACTTGGTCATGACTGCTGCTGGAGAATACTTTGTCCCTGCTCCTGCTGTTTCTCTTCTGTGAGTGGAGCTCAATTTATGTAATCACAGCCACCCTGTCCCCATTTTATTCACTCAGTTCCTAGAAAGGTGGAGGGACTTACCTGATTGTTAAATCTGAGAACAACCTGGTGTGCCCTGCTCTGCCCTCACCCTCAGGAGCAGCCAGGCTGCTGAAGCCCATGGACCCCTGCATTTCAGAGGTGCTTCCCCACAATGTGCAAGAGGGCTGCCCCTGTCACTGCCACCAAGACTGGATGGATAAGCCTGTTTGCTTATGGTGTTCATTATGAGCAAGCAACTTGACTTACAGAAGTCTATTTCACTTGACTAATGAAGTCTTCCCCCAGGTGTCTAAAGGTGATATAATGGTCTCCATATACACACTGTCTTTTATTTCTCAACTTGTTCAAATCTACAGAAAGGAAGAATTGGGCCCTTCTTTGAAACCCTAGCAACCATTTGTTTAATGTGTTAATGAATTTGATTATTGAATGTGTATTTTTAAAGGGGTTTGCATCTATATTCATAAGTGAAATTGGCTGTAATTTTTTTCTCAAACTTTACTTAATTGGGTGTCAAGTTTACATTTGCCTCATGAAATGAGTTGGGTAATACTTTCTTTGAGACTTAGAGGAAAAGATTATGTAATGCTAGAATTTTCTGCTCCATAAGTGTTTGGTAGTAGTTTCTGTAAAATAGTTGGGTCTAGTGTCTGCATGTAAATTTTTAAATAACAAGTCAAACCACATAATTGTTTAAAATATTTAAATATTCTGCTCATACATAGAGAGACACACACAGACTACAGTAAGTATCCTGTTAGTCTTTTGTAAAAACAAATAAATAAATATTGAGAAAAAACAAACATTTATCAAATTATTTGTATGATATGAAAAGTCATAGTGCCACAAATAACATATGCCAGAAACCCAGCATAAAATGAAAAAAAAAGTTTTCTTATTGCTTTTTACTGTCCTGGAGAAACAAGCTAGTGAAAGAAATGATCTTTATTCAATTATTTTTTTCAAAAGAACAAACTGCAAGGCAAAAAAGATAAATTGTTATTTTAAATTTAAAGATTTCATTGTATAAAGGGTATCTTAGACAAAATTAGTAGATGGTACAATGTAAGAAAGATTTGTTAAGTCAAAAACTGACAAGAGATTCAAATCTTGGATAAACAAATACCATCAACAATCAACTCAATAAAAACTTTCACCAAAAAGTTAACAAACAATTTACAAAACCATAGAATCTCAAAATTCTGAGAACATTAAATAATGATCAAATATATTTGTAATTAAAGGGAAAGGAAACAAATAAAATCATATATCACCTAGTACACCTGATTTCCTGGCTAAAAATTTATTAGGAAAATACCAATATTCACTAGGAAGTGAGGGTATGGGATCCCCATACACAAATAATAGGAGTGTGCACTGGTGCAGCCATTATGGAAAGCAATCTGAAAAAACTTGGTCAAATGAAATATAAGCATACCCTCAGACTTAAAATATTTTTCTATAGGAAAATACCCTAGAAAATTTTTGACAGTGAGTTCTTTGTAGTGAAGACAAATTGTTGGCAATCTGCTCTCCCTCACTACAAAAGCACATAGGTAAATTATGATGGATGGACACCATAGAGCAGTGCTACGTAATGTGTGGTCCATGGACCAGCATCAGTCCTTGCACTCTCTGCTTTCACTCTATGATGAGACAACTACTGAAAGTGAGGTTGAGCATTTAAACTATCACAAGATTTTGATAGTTTTCAAAATTGCAAAAATATGGAGCACAACAGATTGTAAATCTTACAAAGAACATTATCATTTACCATTAATACTTTGATAAGCTATTCTATAAAAGACTCTATATGTCCATGAGTCCATCATGGCACAGAAGAGTTACTAAGCAAGGGCAAAAGATTAAATGAAAATATGAAAATGATAGGAATAAGATAATTTAGAACTTCATGGATATGTCAAGATTTTAAATATAATGATTAGCATTTTGGCAAATTAGGGCTTCTAACTGAAACATAGAGTGTATAAAAGAAAGCATAATTAGCAAGGGGTCAAGATGGTGGAGTAGAAGGACGCTTTTAGCTCACCCTTTCCCACAAATACACTAGTAGTCACATCCATGGACCCACCTACCTGCTGAACTCAAACATAACATCGCCCTCTTCAAAAGGCAAAGACACCACAAATCTGGTAGGAGAAAAGGAAAAAAGAAAAAGAAAAACAATGTGGATCTGGTCCTGCAGGGAAAAAGTGGCAAAGGAGGACTAGTGCTCATTTGCTAGGTCTCCCCCTCTCCAACGGAGAGGCCAGCAGGACAGAGAGGGAGCCTCCTAGGCTTGGGTCTGTACAGAGCACCCATTGGCTGACAGGATTAAGTTAAATGGGCACAAAGGGTCCCTGTGACACCCAGCCTGAGATGTGAGCCAGAAGCTGGGGGAAAGTCCAGGCTGCCCGAGCCAGGCAGAAGACTGGGGTGGCTGAACTGAGGTATCCCTGGGGGACAGCAAGGTGCTGCATGCCATGGCTGGGAGGGGATACAGAGCAGAAAAACCTGGGCCCTCCATAAATTACAAAACAAAAAAAGCAAAGTGATACTGCTGATGTGCCCTGTGGGAAGGGGCACAATAGTCTTTGTCTCTTTAGCCCTGTGGCACCATTACTGGTGCTTCTCATGAGAAGAGAGGCGGGGCACAGCCACAGCCACCATATTCTCCTGGGTGCAGTGCCCTGTCGGGGGCGGGGGCTGGACCTAGACCTGAATCTGCACCTGGAGGCTCTGCAACCTCCTAGGCAGGACTGAGATCTGTCTACAGCCTGGGGAAGATAGGATCTTCCTGCCCTGGTACCTCAGAGAACTTGCACCACCACGACAAACAAGGAGCAGGGTTTTGGCAAAGAGCAGGGGAGGGGCTGTTCATGGTCTTCCCTGAGCCCACCTACAGAGCACTGACCCCAGATGGAGCAGGCAGCTGCATACAGCATGGGAGCAACCAGCACCTGGAGAGGGCAGGCGGCCACCTGCCTTCCAAGCAGGGACACAGCACCTCACCATGGTGCTGGGAGGGAGCATGTTCTGCTTGCCTATCTCGCACGAGCACAGCATCTGACTGCAGCACCAGGAGGGGGAGTGACCTGCCAGCCCACCATGTAGGAGCGCAGCACCTGACCCAGTGTTGGGAGGGGGTGTGATCTTTGCCGTCAGGCACTGGAAGCAGCACAGATGAGAGCGCCAATGGAGGGCCTCTGGAAACAGCAAGCTGAGTCTGAGAAACAGGGTGAAGACAGAAAGACCTATCAATAAAATCATCAAGAGCACATGGTCTCCAGGAGAACACATTTTTTTAACCTTTTATTTCATCTGTTCTACTTTTTATTGCCTTTTTAATCTTTACATTTTAAACAATTCTATATAACTACATTTTTAATTCCTTTAAATTTTTCTTTTCAAATTTTTTATTATTATTATTTTTAAAAGCCACCTCATTTCATTTTTATTTCTCTTGGTTTTGATCTCCTGTTATAGATTATAAACAGGTTTCAATTATTGTTTTTTGATTTTTTTCTCCTTTTTTAATGTTTTAAAAAACATATCAACTCAATTGCTATTCTGCTTCAAGTTGCTCTTCTATTATTGATTATATACTGTTTTTAAACTTTTTTCCTCCCTTCTTTTAAAAATCTCTCTTTTTAAAAGTTTTATTCCTGCATAGGCTTTAGATAAATAAATAAATAAACTCCTTAAGGACCACAATACATAACTGATACTCTATAAGCCACAGTGCCAGAGAGATATGAGCAATATGAAGAAGCAGAGGAACCACTCCCAATTAAAAGAACAAGAGAAATCCCCTGAAAGAACAATCAATGAAATAGACATTGATAGCCTACTAGATGAAGATTTCAAAAAAGGAATGATCAAAGTATTGAAGGAGAGATAGTGTTTAGAGATATAAAATATGTCAAAAATGAAATTGAAGCTATAAAGAAGAGTCAAGTAGAATTGGTAAACTCATTTGCAGAGATGAACTCTGATCTAAAGGCTGTACAAAACAAGCTAGATAATGCAAAGGAACAAATAAGTGACCTAGAAGACAGGATGGCAGAAAGCAATCAATCAGAACAGCTGAGAGAAAAACAAATAAAAAATAATGAAAATAATATAAGGGACCTATGGGATAATATAAAGCATGCAAATCTACACATAATAGGGGTTCCAAAAGGGGAAAAAAGAACAAAGGGGATTGAAAAGGTATTTGAAGAAATCATGATGGAAAACTTCCCAAACTTAAAGAAGGAATCAGATATCCAAGTACAGGAAGCTGAGAGGGTCCCAAACAGGAAGAACTCAAATAGACTCACACCAAGACATATCATAATCAAGATGGCCAGAGTCAAGGATAAAGAAATGATCCTAAACGTAGCAGGAGAAAAGCAAAGAGTGAGTTACAAAAGAACCCCCATAAGGCTCTCAGCTGATTTCTCTACACAAACACTACAGGCCAGAAGGGAGTGGCAAGATATAGTCACAGCCCTGAATGAAAAAAAGAGACAGCCTAGGATACTTTATCCAGCAAGGCTATTCTTTAGGATAGAAGTAGAGGTAAAGAACTTTACAGACAAGAAACAGCAACAAGAGTTCAGCAACACTAAACCCATGCTAAAAGGAAATATTGACAAGTCTACTCTAAATAGAAAAGAAACAGGATGCTACAGAAATGAGAAATCCATAACTGGAAAGGTGATAACTATCATGAATTCCAAATAGAATAAACACAAAATTGTAGAAGAAGACATCTAAATCATTAAGAGTGGAGAGGGAAGCTAGAAAATATAGAGTAATTATTTTGCTTTTTTAAGTTTTTTGTTGTCGGTAGGATGAGTTTGAGATTATATTACTATCTGCTTAATAAAAACAGTTATAGTGATGGGTTAATAGATGCACAAAAGGGAAACCACAAGCCAAAAACTTACATATGAGTCACAAAAACTAAATAAAGTCCAAGATAATACAAAGAAAAATTACCAAACCACAAAAGGAAGAACAAAGGAACAGAGAGGAAATACCAAGTCAACTGCAAAAATAAGTTCAAAATGGCAATAAACACACATCTATCATTAATTACTGTAAATGTTAATGGACTAAAAGTGCCAGTCAAAAGACATAGAGTGGTAGACTGGATAATAAAGCAAGAACCTTCAATATGCTGCATACAAGAGACCCACTTTAGGGAGAAGGACACATATAGATTGAGAGTGAAAGGATGGAAAAGGATATTCCATGTAAATGGAAAAGCAAAAAAAGCAGGTGTTGCAGTACTGATTTCAGACAAAATGGACTTAAAAGAAAGGACATAAAGAAAGAGAGAAGGACATTTTATAATGATTAAAGAAGTAATACAGATGAGGATATTATACTCATTAATATATATGCACCCAGTATAGGAGCACCTAAGTTCATAAAAAAAATTACTAACACAGATAAAAGGGGAAATTGATGGGAATACAATCATTGTTGGAGATTTTAAGACCACATTGACATCACCAGATAGGTCTTCCAGATAGAAACTAAATAAGGCAACAGAGAAATTAAATGATACAATAGAAAAATTAGAGTTGGTGGATATTTTCAGAGCATCACAGCTCCCAAAAATAGGATACACATTCTTTTCAAGTACACATGGAACATTTTCTAGGATTGATCATGTACTTGGGCACAAAAGAAGCCTCAACAATTTTAAGAAGCTAGAAATTATCTCAAGCATCTTTACTGATCACAATGCCATGAAAGTAGAAATCAACTACAGAGAAACAAAGGACAAAAAAAGGAAAGCATGGAGATTAAACAACATGCTATTAAAAAGCCAATGGTTCAATGAGGAAATCAAAATTGAAATTAACAAAATAACTTGAGAAAATGAAAATGAAAACACAACCACACAAAATTAATGGGCCACAGCAAAGGCAGTGCCAAGAGGGAAGTTTATAGTGATATAGGCTTTCCTCAAAAAAGAAGAACGATCTCAAATAAACAATCTAACCCAACAGCTTAAAGAACTAGAAAAAGAAGAGCAAAAAAACCCCCAAAAGTCAGAAGAAGGAAGGAAATAATAAAGATCAGGGAGGAAATAAATAAAACAGAGATTAAAAAACAATAGAAAATATCAATCAAACCAAAAGCTGTTTTTTTGAAACAGTAAATAAAATTGACAAACCTCTGGACAAACTCACAAAGAAGAAAAAATAGGGAGCACAAATAAGCAAAATAAGAAAGGAAAATGAAAAAAATTACAAGTAACATAGAAATATAGAATATCATATGAGAATATTATGAAAAACTATATCGGACCAAAATGGATAACCTAGAGGACATGGACAAATTTCTGGAAACATACAGTCCACCAAGACTGATTCAAGAAGAAACTGACCACTTGAACAAACCAATCACTAGAAATGAAGTTGAATTAGCAATAAAAAGCCTCGCTACAAATAAAAGTCCAGGACCAGACAGCTTTACTGGGGAATTCTACAAAACATACAAAGAAGAACTCATACCAGTCCTTCTCAAACTTTTCCAGAAGATTGAAAAGGATGGAATACTCCCAAACTCATTCTATGAAGCCACCATCGCCCTGATACCAAAACCAGGCAAAGACACTACCAAAAAAGAGAATTATAGGTCAATATCACTGATGAACATAGATGCCAAAATCCTCACCAAAATATTAGCAAATAGAATCCTACAACACATAAAAAAGATTATACATCATGACCAAGTGGGGTTCATCCCAGGGACATAAGGGTGGTTCAACATATGCAAATCAATCAATGTAATACATCACATCAACAAGAGAAAGGACAAAATCACATGATCATCTCAATAGATGTAGAAAAAGCATTTGATAAAAGTCAACACCCACTTATGATTAAAAACTCTCACCAAAGTGGGTATAGAGGGAACATATCTCAACATCATAAAAGCTATATATGACAAACCTACAGCCAGCAGAGTACTCAACAGTGAAAAACTCAAAAGCTTCCCACTAAAATCTGGAACAAGACAAGGATGCCCACTATCACCACTGCTATTCAACATAGTCTTGGAAGTCCTAGCCACAGCAATCAGGCAAGAGAGAGAAATAAATGGGATCCAAATTTGAAAACTAGAGATGAAAGTGTCACCATATGCCAATGACATGTTACTAAATCTAGAAAACCCTAAAAGCTCCACACAAAAACTACTAGAGCTGATTGAAGAATTCAGCAATGTAGCAGATTACAAGAATAAAGTTCAAACATCAGTTGCATTTTTTTACACTAACAGTGAATCAACAGAAAAAGAAAGTAAAGAAACAATCCCTTTCAAAATAGCACCCAAATTAATAAAACACCTAGAAATAAATCTAACCAAGGAGGTGAAAGACTTATACATGGAAAACTATAAAACACTGATTAAAGAAATTAAAGAAGACTTAAAAAAATGGAGACATATCACACTCCTAGATTGGAAGAATCAATATTGTCAAAATGGTCATACTGCCCAAGACAATCTACAGATTTAATGCAATCTCTACCAAATTACCCAGGACATATTTCACAGAACTAGAACAAACCATAATGAAATTTATGTGGAAACACAAAAAACCTAGAATTGCCAAAATATTACTGAGGAAAAAGAAAGAGGCTGGAGGAATAACTCTCCCAGACTTCATACAATACTATAGAGCTACAGTAATCAAAACAGTATGGTACTGGTACAAAAACAGATATAAGGCCTAATGGAACAGAATAGAGAGCCCAGAAATGAACCCACAAATTTTTGGTCAACTAAACTTCGACAAAGGAGGCAAGAACACACAATGGAATAAAGACAGTCTCCTCAGCAAATGGTTTTGGGAAAACTGGACAGCAGCATGTAAATCAATGAAGCCAGAACACTCCCTTACACCATACACAAAAATAAACTCAAAATGGATCAAAGACTTAAACATAAGACAAGATACAATAAACCTCCTAAA
Organism: Vicugna pacos; assembly: GCF_048564905.1. Lineage (NCBI taxonomy): Eukaryota > Metazoa > Chordata > Mammalia > Artiodactyla > Camelidae > Vicugna > Vicugna pacos. Next base: position 55,092,224 of record NW_027328740.1, read on the forward strand.
AGAAAATATAGGCAAAACATTATCTGACATACATTTCAAAAATGTTCTCCTAGAACAGTCTACTCTAGCAATAGAAATAAAAGCAAGAATAAACAAATGTGACCTAATGAAACTTACAAGCTTCTGCACAGCAAAGGAAACCATAAGTAAAACAAAATGACAACCTATAGAATGGGAGAAAATTTTTGCAAATGAAACCAACAAAGGCTTGATCTCCAGAATATATAAGCAGTCCATATGACTTAATAAAACAAAAGTAAACAACCCAATCCAAAAATGGGCAGAAGACCTAAACAAGAAACTTTCCAAAGAAGAAATACAAATGATCAATAGTCACATGAAAAAATGCTCAATATCACTAATTATCAGAGAAATGTAAATCAAAATTAGAAGAAGGCATCACCTCACACCAGTCAGAATGGCCATCATTCAAAAGTCCACAAATGACAAATTCTGGGGATGCTGTGGAGAAAGGGGAACACTCCTACACTGCTGGTGGGAATGCAGTTTGGTGCAGCCACTGTGGAAAACAGTATGGAGATTCCTCAAAAGGCTAGGAATAGACTTACCATATGACCCAGTAATACTGACCCTGGGCATATATCCAGAAGGAACCCTACTTCAGGATGACACCTGCACCCCAATGTTCATAGCAGCACTATTTACAACAGCCAAGACATGGAAACAGCCTTAATGTCAATCAACAGATGACTGGATTAAGAAGTTGTGGTATGTTTATTCAATGGAATAATATTCAGCAATAAAACCCAACAACATTATGCCATTTGCAGCAACATGGTTATTCATGGAATATGTCATTCTAAATGAAGTAAGCCAGAAAAAGAAAAAAAAATACCATATGATATTGCTCATATGTGGAATCTTAAAAAAAAAAGAAGAACATAAATGCAAAACATAAAGACACATAGGTATAGAATACAAACTTGTAGTTGCCTAGGAGGGGGGTAAAAAGGGATAGACTATGAGTCCAAAATTTGTATATATTGATAGGCATATGTAGAATAGATAAACAAGACTATGCTGTATAGCACAGGGAAATATATACAAGATCTTGTGGTAGCTCACAGTGAAAAATATGTGTCAATGAATATATGTATGTTCACATATAACTGTAAAATTGTGCTCTACACTGGAATTTGACACAACATTGTAAAATGACTATAACTCAATAAAAATGTTTAAAAAATAAATGAAAAAGAAAATACAATAATAATGATTATAAAAATAGGAACCATATGAAATGGTGCAAGTGAAAAATAAATCTCCTTTCAAAATATTTCTAAACAAACTAAGAAGGAAAGAATGATAAATTTGACCATAGTAAGAACTTTTGTTCAACAAAAACACCTGAAAGAAAGTAAAAAGGCAAGTTACAAAAAGAGTTGAGAAAGTATTCATATAAAATTGGGATGATTTTTGCCTAGAAAGCTTAGTAAAACATCCTGCAAAACCAAATCAAACCAAACTTCTTTTTCATCCTTTTTAGTGTTTCCCAGTGTTCTTACCTAGAGTTAGTGCAAAGCCTCTTTCTTAAGATGTTTCAAGTATCAATCTTTGCACATATAAGCATATTTACATATGTGTATGTGGATATATGCCTGCATGTAAACACTTACATTTTACTATTCAACATCTTGAGCATCTTTTCATACCACTCTATATAGATATAACTCATGCTCAGTTATTTGTATAATATGTGATGTTCCCTTATAATATTCCTGAATTAATGCACCCAGTACTTTTCATGTCATTTCAATCTTTTTCTATGATACATAATTCTGCAATAAGTATATATCTTCTCAAGTATGTGTTCCTAGAAATGTCAGTTGCTATAAGTAGAACTTTTGGGTCAACAGGGAATATGTATTTAAATGTTGATATTCATAGTTATTGCCAAAATGCCATTCATGAAGTTGTACCTACAATTCTGCCCATAGTCTGAGACTATCAGCTTGTCCCCATTCTCAACAACCAGTGAATATTTTTTGGTATATGACAAGAAGGTTCATTAAAGAAATTATAATTCATTTTCATATATAGTTAAAGAAGATTGTGTTTTATTGTTTTCTAAATGACCTTTTTTTGTAGTTGCTTAATTATCTTTCACCACTAATTTGAAATCCTCATATTACTGTATTCTAAATTTCCATAAATATTTGAATGCAGTTCAGGACTCAGTTCCATTGGTCTTTTCAGTCATGTACCATTTAATTTATGATATAGTTGCAATTCATCTAGAATACATTTAGAATAATAAGTCTAACACTCCCTCATTACTCTTCTTTTCCAGCATTATGTCTGTTCTTGCAAATTTAGGACATCAAATTAAATTTATAATAAGCTAGGCTAGTCACAAAAATTTCTGTTATTTTTCAATGCATTTTTATTTAGGATGACTAATTTAGGAAGGGTTTATATCTTTAGAGATTTGAGAATTCCTCTCCATGAAGAGAGTTAGGTGTTTTCATTTAGTCCTTTGTACACTCTTTGGTAATGCTTTACATGTTGTTTATGTGTTACTTATTCATCATAGATAGTGGCTGTTCTTCTTCCCTGACCCCGTCAAGGTCCTGACACTCTTACTGTAAGGAAAACCATGTTTTAGTAAGTGCATGACTTAAAACTTTGCTGAACATCTTTTGGTGCTGCTGAAAGAGGCTGGAGGAATAACTCTCCCAGACTTCATACAATACTATAGAGCTACAGTAATCAAAACAGTATGGTACTGGTACAAAAACAGATATATGGCCTAATGGAACAGAATAGAGAGCCCAGAAATGAACCCACAAATTTTTGGTCAACTAAACTTCGACAAAGGAGGCAAGAACACACAATGGAATAAAGACATCATTCTGCTGATGGGTATGACCTATGACTACTATGTGTCCATCTGTACTACCTGACCACCAAAAGCTGATAGAGATGTGGTCATCTCTGGGAGTCACCTGGGCTGGAGACTTATCCATCCAGCAGTTTAAATCCTCTTCACAGTCTGGCACCCTTTTTTGGCCCCAGTGACATAGATCATTTTGTGTGTGACATGAACTCTGTTGAAACTTATCAACATGGACAGTCATATTTTTTGTCTCTTTGTTGCTACCAACAAAGGGGTCATCTTTCTGTTAAACTTACTCCTTTTGATGGTCTCCTATATCATGACCCTATACACTTTGAAATCTCATAGCTTGGATGGTAGGTGCAAAGTACTCTCCACCTAAGCCTCTCACATCGCTCTGGTCATTTTATTCTTTGTACCTTGCACATGTATGTATCTGCCTCAAATTATCACTTTTTCAATTAATTAAGCCATGGCTATATTTTATACTGTGCTAAATTTTGTGTTAAACTCTATTATACCCTAAGATATGCAGAGGTTAAAAATGCTATGGAGAAGTTCTGAGTCAAAAGATGACTTCATCAGGGAAATAATGAAAACAATGTAAAATAACTTTATCCCTCAAATGGTTACAAGTTAAAGAAGATAATTCCTAATTTTCAGGGCCAAGGGCACACTATTTGTCAAAGGTATGTGGATGTTGGCATTAGGCAATCTGAGGAGACCTTAACAGGAAATCATCCTTATAAAAATAGCCTATTTAGATGTTTTTATTGCCAATTTGGTAGTCAAATGTTAAAGTACTATCAGAACCAGTTTTGTTTCTTGTTAAAATGCAATTGTTCACTACCTATGAAATTGCAAAGCAAAATAAAGCATTTTGGGAAAATAGGAATTTTAGAGTATTTATTTTCCAATTTCTCTTTTGATCCTTTCTAATACTCTGGCATATCTTGTCTGGTTCTCTAATTTTCTATTTCTTCCTCTGAAATATAAAGTCTACCATGTTTTTCCTGTATTATTTGTGGAAAACTTATTGTTATTATAATCTTAAACGTATATTTGGATTAAAAATCTCTTTTTCCAGTTTTGCTTTGTTGATTGGGATTTTATGTATCATACATACATTGCTGAGGAATAGGTGATAAAATTTAGTACACTATGATGGTAAAGAGCTTAGTGTTCAAAAAGATAATTCTGAGTTCAAATCTTAGTTTTGCCACGTACAATGTAAACTTTGGCAAAAGGTCTATTTATGAGATGGATATTTTCCTTAACTAAAAATTGCTTGTCTTACTTTGCTTACTCTAACCTTAAAGGAGCACTAAGTGAAATCCAGATTCTTTACCAAGACCTGTAGTGCTCTGCAGAGATCGTATCTTGTCCACCTCTTTGACCTCAGTTTGTTCTATCCACTCCCTTTCTTATTTCTCTTCAGGCACAATGACTTTTCAGTGTCTTGAACTTGCTGAGCTCTTTCCAATGTTGGAGTTTAACACAAGTAACAGAGCTTCACCTGGTAGCTGCTTTTTGTCTTTTTTTTAACATTTTTTACTGAGTTATAATCATTGTACAATGTGTCAAATTCCAATGTAGAGCACAATTTTTCAGTTATACATGTACATATATATATTCATTGTCACATTTTTTCCTCTGTGAACTACCATAAGATCTTGTATATATTTCCCTGTGCTATACAGTATAATCTTATTTATCTATTCTACAGCTTTTCATCTTTTGGATCTCAGGTATAATGTTACATTTTCTAAAGACCTTTTCTGACTACCTTATTATCTGCTGTAGATGCTTCCTCTTATTTTCTGTCATTATGCCCTGTTTTTTGTTTTATTAGCAAGATCACAGATTATAATTATCTTATTAAGTTGTTCACTTTTTAAATGTCTGACTGTATTATAGGGTCAATGCAGGCAGCACCTTTTTCCTGATTTTTTTTCTGTTTAATAACTGCTATATTCTCTAGCTTACAGCATAGAGCCTGATAAACAAGTAGGCCCTCAGTAAAATTTTTAACAAATAATAATTTGGATAAATAATGCTTTGAATCTAAACTGGAGATGAAAATTTAACATCCAGAGCCCCACACTTACAGGCAGAAAACATTATGCATTGGATCAAAAGAAAGAATCTTCCCATGGTTAAGTGAGGAAATAAGTGATAAATTCATTTTTCTTGGAACAAAATGACAAGGTTAATATTTTATTCTCTACTGGCTAAAGTTCCTTAATGGTCCTGAGGCTATGTTTTTCTCCTTGTCACATCTTCCTGACCCCAATTATGCAATTGGTTTAACAGTATATTTACATAGAGATGTTCTTTTAAGATCTGATGGAAAATCGCAGTGAATATAATTAAGTCTTGGACAAATCAGTCTTGGATACACTCCAACTGCATGACTTGATATATCTGGTTAGAAGGTGTAGGATGTCCTATGATCTTTGCCTCTATTGGGGAGAAGTTGCTATCCTTTTTAGAACTGTTTTAACTTATACAGTAGTTGCAATAAAACAATAGAATGAGATGGCCACAAATACTGCACCATAAATTTTCCTTATTTTAGTTACTATAGGTTAGTTACTTGAGACCTATTTCCCTTTTAAAATATTTACTAACTTCTTATGTGACATAGATTTGTTTGCCTTTTTGATAAATTACTCAATATGAAAAATTTTTGTTTTTCTGTTTGCATCATGGAATTCCTTTTAAACAGATCTACAACGCAAGTAATAATAATTTTTTATAATATTTAGAAGACTCTGCAAAAAAATGGACAGACATAGTCATGTGAAATCAAATATGTCTTTAAGGAATAATGTAGTTTTTTGTCCTTGGATTGAAGAGATATTTCCAGGTCCTTATGACATAGTTAAAAAGGCTCCTTGCTGATCGTGAACAAGACTCCAAAAGGTAACTTTGTAACAGTTGATAGTGGAAGCCGGGCTTTTGAATTGTGTAAATTATTGTATTATGTAGGAAATTACAAACTTGAACTTATAAGAATTGAAAAGTTGAAAAATTTTTTCTAGGATCACAGGAATTTTGAAGTCAACCATAGTATAATTCCATTTCTCTCACTGAAAAATGTATGACTTTGAGTTTAATATTCTGAGCTTATTTCTTCAACTAAAAAATGAGCATAACAATATTTGTTACAGCAAAGATTAAATGTTACACATTAAATGTGATTTTATTAATATATGTATGTTTATAGTTGTACATACATATGTATGTATATATGTATATATAAAAACACCTATGTAAGCATGGATATAGCATCTGATATATAGTTTTGCATAAAAATGATAGGTATTCCACAGTATTAACATTTCCTTTCATTAAACTGTTTTGTACCATGTAATGAATTGGAGAACACCCAGGAAGCAATAGGTTTATGTGGAAAATTTGAAATTTATTTTAATAAATATTAAATTGATATCTGTTTGAAAGTGTCAATTAGGTAGTTGTATACACAGATCCATTCATAAATGGTTCTCTCCACTTTGAATATATAAATTACCTTAAGTGATTCTTCACCTAAATATCACACTTGTGTGACTTTATGCATGTGCATCTTTTCATAGAATTCCCTTTCCCTCCACTCTTGTTCTCTCCTCCTTTCAAACTCAGCTAAAGCATTTCTTTCCTTGGGAGGAATTTACAGATCCAGAGTTGATTTAGATGATCTGAAACTGTGAACCCTTACCACACGAGTATATTTATAGGTACACTTTAAATAAAATTAGTCTCTGTACTCTGACACCTCATTATATATCAAATCACTGAGAATAGTGAACCATATTTTGTTCAACTTGGTGATCCTGTCTATATCAGGCTTGACTCAGATGGATTCTCCATGTGCATTTTTGATTGAATGAATAAAAAAGGTAAAGCTTACAATACATGTAAAGGTTATTTTCTTTTATTTGATTTATAGGTAAACCGTTCCTAATATCTGAAGTCAACACCTATAAGGAATAGATGGAACCAAGGAACAATGTGACTCACTTTGTCCTTCTGGGCCTCACACAGAATCCAAAGGAACAGAAAGTTATTTTTATTATGTTCTTGCTCTTCTACATTTTGACCATGGGAGGCAACTTGCTCATTGTGGTGACTGTAACTGTCAGTAAGACTCTGAATTTACCAATGAATTTTTTCTTGCTAGCTTATCATTAATGGATGTCATTTATTCCTCATCTACTTCTCCCAAACTGATTTAGAGCTTGTTCCTTGGGGGAAATACCATGTCCTTCCAATCTTGTATCATACAGCTCTTTTCTGAGCACTTTTTTGGTGGGTCAGAGGTCTTCCTTCTGTTGGTGATGGCCTATGACTGCTACATGGCCATCTGTAAGCCCTTGCATTATTTGGTTACCATGAGGCAAAGAGTGTGTTGTGCTGCTGCTGGTGTCCTGGGTTGGAGGTTTCATGGACTCAGTAATTCAACTTGGCACTATTTACGTGCTCCCATTCTGTGGTCCTAATGTTATTGATTACTTTATGTGTGATATGTACCCTTTACTGAAACTCATTTGTACTGACACCTCTATCACTGGCCTTTTAGTGGCAGTGAATGGAGGACTGATCTGCACTATTGTGTTTCTGCTCTTACTTATCTCGTATGGAGTCATCTTGCACTCTCTAAAGAACCTGAGTCAGGAAGGAAGGTGGAAAGCCCTCCAGACCTGTATTTCCCACATCACTGTGGTTATCTGCTTCTTTGTCCTTTGTATGTTCATGTATCCAAGACCTCCTAAGACCTTCCCTATTGACAAATCATTGGGTGTGTTTTATACAGTCATCACCCCAATGCTGAACCCTCTAATCTACACTCAGAAATTCAGAGATGACTAATGCCATGAAGAAGCTCTGGAGAGGAAACATTCATTGTATCCCATAGTAAATAAGTGCATCATCCACCATGAAGAGAGTTGTACGACATCAGGGGCCACAGTCTTGGAATTCAGGAGTCTAAAATCTGATGCTGACTTCCTTTTCTTCAAAGAATTTATGATAATTATAACTAAAGAATACAACTATATAATTAAAAAATACAACTACACAATTATGCTGTTAGTAAGTTTCCTTCCCTGGTAGAATATAAGGTCTATAATGTCATTTTTATCACTTCACCTAGAAAGATGTAATGCCTATATTGTGAGGAGTCAACAATATATAACTAATTAGTAAGAAAATTTTTATATAATTACACTGGTTTTTAATTAATTTATGCATTTTGTTTTACTTTTTTCTGAGACAGATTCTTGTCATTTAATTCTTTTAAAATAATATTTGAAGTATTTAATGATATGTAGGCTTTTTAAATAAGATTTTATTTGCATTATACACAAAAATTTTAGTATAATTCTAATTTTAAGAAATTAATGTGTATTAGATAATAACAAAGAGCAAAATAAAAAACATACAAAATGGGATAAAGTGTAGAATGGATTTCTTATTTATGTCTCAGCATAAATTCTCCAGTCCTCTTTACCAGAGGGAATCACTTAATCTGTTTCTTAAAATTAATCAGGTAATAATCTATATAAATAGAACTGCATCTAAGTATATGTGTGTGATTTTTCTGTGTATGTAAACTTTTTTTTGTATGCAATGTCTAAAAGGTATTTACATATCAGTCCATTTAGATCTAACTCTTAGTTTTTCTCATACTGCACAATACTCCCTTATATATATATATACTAAAACTAATGCATCCATTTCTTTTCATGTCGTTCTTAAATTTTTTTGTGACAAGTCATTTTGTAAGTCTGTGGCTCCAATGTCATAGAACCTTCATGTGAGACTTTAACCCTTTATTGAAACTGTCTGTGTGGACACATACACTGGGATTCTATGTTGCTGACAATAGTGAGTTCATCTCCCCAGTTTTTTCCTCATGATGGTCTTCTGTGTGATAATCTTGTGCTCCCTAAGGACCTGTAGCTTGGAGGGAGGTGCAAAGCCCTCTTCACATGTGTCTCTCACATCACTGTGGTCATCTTAGTCTTTGTGCCCTGATTATTTGTATATTTGCACCCAACTACCACCTTCTTCACTGGTAAAGCTGTGGCTACATTTATGTCATGATAATTCCTTTGCTAAGCTTAAACCTACATACAAAATTTAGAGGTGAAAAATGCTATCCAGAAGTCCTGGAGTGAAATAGTGACTTTGGGGAGTAATCAAACCAATATAAAATGACTTTATCTTTTCAATCGAGAAGAGAAAAGAAGACAGTTTTATGGTTTGGGGCCAGCTGAACACTGCTTATCAAAAGTATGTTGATGTTGTTATCTAGGCTTTGAGGAGGGTCCAGGTAGGGAATTACCTACGATTATAAAATTTTTATTTAAATTTATGTATTGCTCAATTGGTTGTTTAATTTACTGTCAGAATTAGGTTCTTGTAAAATGCAGATTCTCAGGATACAGTTCTAGAGATTTTAATGTAGTAATTTTGCTATTGGAAAGATGTGTTTACCTCTCAAACAAATTACCCTGGTGTAGCTTATGTAAATGACCTTTGCATATACTTTGGGCTATCGTGTCATAGTTTATGTTCACATCATAAACCAGTTGACAAGGTCACTTTTGTTCTTAAATTTATTTTAAAAATTGCGATTAAATGTAAGTAACAAAATTTATAATTTCAAAATTTTATTCACATTGTTATACAAACATCACCACTGCCAACCTCCAGAACTTTTCCACCTTCCCAAGTGGAAACTCCACACCCAATAAATAAAAATCCCCACTCACTGAGCCCCAGACAACCCCTATTCTGCTTTCTGTCTAGAATTTGACTACTTTAAGTGCCTCATATAAGTGGATTTATATGATATTTGTTTTTTTGTGACTGCCTTTTCCCACTTAGGATAATGTCCTTTCCCCATTAAATGCTTTTGGCATCCCCCTCAAAAATTATGAAACACATATACAAAGGTTTATTTCTAGGCTGTCTATTTTATTCCATTAGTCTGCAAGTCCATCTTTATTTCAATACCGGTTCTGTGATTACCAAATCTTTGTAGAATGTTTTAGAATCATGAAGTATGAGACCTCCAATTTCTTTGTTTTCAAATATTGTTTTGGCAATTTGGAGTCCCCCCGAGATTCCATATGAATTTTAGCATGGATTTTTCTATTTCTGCAAAAAACATTTTTGGGATTTTGATAGGGATTGCATTGAGTCTGTAGATTACTTGAGGTAGTATTAACATTTTAATAATACTAAATATTCCAGCTCATATGTGTCTCTCCCGATATGTGTGTGTTCTATAACATCTTTCAGCAACATTTTGCAGTTTTCAATGTTCAAGACTTTTATCTCCTTGTTTAAGTTTATTCCTAACTATATTACTCTTTTGATGTTATTTGTAAGTGGAATTATTTTCTTAATTTTCCTTGGGTTGTTCATAACAGTATAGAAATTCAACATCATTTCATGGAAAAACCTCTCAACAAATTGGGTGTAGAAGAAAAGCACCTCAACATAGCAAACACTGTATATGGCAGATCCACAGTGCACACCATCCTCAGCATTGAAAGGTGGAAAGCTTTCCCATTAACACCTGGAAAAGACAAGAGTGCACACTCTCAGTAGCAAAATTTAAAAATTTCTATGAAAAATTTTTGAGTTTTCTACGTATAAATCATGCCATCTCTGAAGAGATATAATTTTACTTAACTAATATTTACTTAACTTTACTGTCTGTAACAGTGCTTCAGTGGTAGCCACTTCCTATCCTTTGGATCTCAGCTTAATCACATTTTAAGAAACATTGTCCCTGATTACATTATCCATGGTAGAATTCTCCCTCTTATTTCTGTCACAGTACCCTATTTGTTATCTTCTAAGGGGTGAATAAAACTATAATTACTTTATTAAATCATCTCCTTTTATTGTTTGACTTTGTATATAAGAATATAAGATCATACAGGGAAGACCTTTTATATGATTCCCCCCATCCAGTTTTATTAATCATTGTGTCCTCACTCATGGCACAGTTGCTGGCATAAAATGGGTGCCCTAAATTTTTTAAAAACAATTTATAGTAGGATAAATAATTATTACTTTTAAATTGATGATACAATTTTTATATCTAACCAAACTTTTAGCTGATTTCATTGAGTACTAAATAAAAAGAAGGAAAATCTTGCTATGACAGGTGAGGAAATACAGAATAAGTAAATTCACTGGAAGAAAATGACTGGGTTTAAATTTTATTCTGGATTGGCATTAGTCTCATAAGGGCTCTAAAGCTATATTTTTCCTCCATGTTATGTCTTTCTGACCCTAATTACTTGATTTGATCTAGTAATAGCTTTACATATAGATGTTCTTTTAAAATTTTGTTGAAAATCCCAGTGAATTAATTAAGCAAGAATCGGTTTTGGACACTTTCCAATTCTGAGACTCAATGAGAAATGTGTTTAGAAGGGACAAAAAGTCTCGTGATCTTCACCTCTATCTGGAAGAAGACAGTATCCACTTAGGAACTACACAAATTTTTTAGGAGTTCCTTTCTTAGGCTTAAAGCATGACATAAAATAAATCACAGGAATGTCTTTCAAAAATAACAAGTCAACTAGTTTAGTCATGTTACACTGAAGGTGTGAGAAGGGTTAAACAATCAAATGTTATTTTTCTTTTTGAAATTCATGGGAAAGAAGCTACTTGTGAAACATTTACCCAGGAAATGACTAGTTGCTATCTTTCTATGTAAATATAGGATTTGCTGGTCTTTTTGATAAATTTCCTAACACTATAAACTTGCTTCTCTGTGCACAACATGGAATTCCTTTTAAATAATCTATTGTGCACATAAAAATGACCTTCCAGGTAATCATAAGACTCTACCAAGAAAAAGGACAGCCAGCCAAATGAAATAAACTATATCCCCAAGTCATAATGCAACCTTTCCCCCTCTGTTAGCAATGAAAGAATTCCAGGGCCACATACTGAGTTAAAACCTTCAGATTGTGAATAAATCTGTACAAGGTATATCTAACTGTAAATAGTGGGAACCAGGCTCACTATTGTGTGACCTTCTTCATTATGTAAAAAATTAAATTATTTTGAAATAAATCAAACTTAGTTTCCAATTCTAGATTGATCACTTAAAAATGGGTGGCCTTGGGGAAATTAATCAGATGTTCTGAGCCTTAGTTTCTTCAGTTATGAAATGGGTATTACATTTCTTGTTACTGTAAATACTAAATTGATACATTAAATCATGAGTGTGTGTGACTGGAATATACTGTAGGAGTTTTGAACAACAGGGTGATGTCATCAGAATAAGATTATAAAGGACAGTTTGTGCTGCTTCAGGAGAAGCAGTTTTTGGAGGCCAGAATAAAAGTGGAGTCAGGAGATTATTGCAGTGAACCCAAAAGGAACTAATGGGTAGAGAGTGATCAAATTTGTGATATATTTCAAAAGTAGAGACAATAGGATGTGTTTAAGTTGTATGAGAGTTGCAACAGTGAAGAACACTGTGAATTTTTTTGTAAAAACATAACATAGAAAATGATAGCCATTTAATGAGATGAATAGGGAATATCTATTAAATTTTAGGTATAGGAAATGTTTATGTTTATTATGGACAATTAAAAGTTAGTTTTACAAATGCTAAATTTCAATTCAGTTGGATGTCCAAAATTAGAGATGTTGCACATACAGGCTTGAAAATTAGGGGAGAGAGAAAGCCTGGAGATGCAACATTGGACTGCTGCAGTATTTATTGCTCAGGAAAAGGGAAATACCCACCTAGAGACCCTGAAGAATTATCGCTGAGGTTTGACACAATTCAGGATAGAGAACACCTATTTATGGTTAGATCTACTCATACTGATAATGTAAATCACCTTAAGTGAGTCTCAAGTATTATACTTTTGTGACTTTATAAGTCGTGTACCTTTTCATGAAATTCCTTTCCCATCTTTTCTTGTTCTTTCACTTAAAAAAAAAAACTCAGCTAAATCATTGCTTTACATAAGAAGCCTTCTCTGATTTCAGTTTGATTGACATATTCCTACACTCTTAGCATTGTGTGAATATCCTTTTAATGGTACTTATTACATGGGTCTGGAATTGTCTGATCCCCTGTCATGTATCCTATCACTGACGTTGGGGAACGATGCCTTATTCAACTTGGTATTCACAATGTCAATGGCACATTGGACATGAACAAATACTCCATACACATTCTTTTAATTGAATAGATAAAACAATTAACCTTATAATGCATTTAAATGTCCCCCATTGTTTTGTAGGTAAACTGCTTCTAATATGTGAAGTCAGCTTGTGTACAGACTAAATGGAACCAAGGAAAAATGTAACTAACTTTGTTCTCTTGGGCCTCACACAGAATCCAAAGGAACAGAAATTCCTTTTTGTCATGTTCTTGCTTTTCAGCATTTTGACTATGGTGGGTAACCTGCTCATTGTCGTTACAATTACTGTCAGTAAGACTCTGAACTCATCGATGTACATTTTTCTTGCTAGCTTATCATTTATAGATCTAATTTATTCTTCTTCTAGTTCCCCCAGATTGATTTCAGACTTCTTCTTTGGGGAAAACACCATATCCTTTGAATCTTGCATGACTCAGCTTTTTACAGAACACTTTTTTGGTGGGTCAGAGATTGTTCTTCTGTTGGTGATGGCCTATGATTTCTATGTGGCCATCTGTAAGCCCTTGCATTATTTGGTTATCATGAGGCAAAGGGTGTGTGTTGTGTTGCTGGTGGTGTCCTGTGTTGGAGGTTTTCTGCACTCAGTAATTCATCTTGGCACTATTTATGTGCTCCCATTCTGTGGCCCCAATGTCATTGATCATTTTATGTGTGATATGTTCCCCTTGTTGAAACTCATCTGTACTGACACCTTTGTCACTGGCATCTTAGTGGTGGCCAATGGAGGACTGATGTGCAGTATTTTTTTTCTGCTCTTACTCATCTCTTATGTAATCATCTTGCACTCTCTAAAGAACCTGAGTCAGGAAGGGAGGCAGAAAGCCCTCCAGACCTGTGTTTCCCACATTGCTGTGGTTGTCTGCTTCTTTGTTCCTTGTATTTTCATGTATGCAAGACCTGCTAAGACCTTCCCTATTGACAAATTTTTAAATGTGTTTTATACAGTCATAAGCCCCGTGCTGAACCCATTTATCTACAGTCTAAGAAATTCTGAGATGACTAATGCTATGAAGAAGCTCTGCAGAAAAAAAGTGAGATCAAGTAATAAATAAGCACATTATCCATCATAAAGGAAAGAATTTAGCACTAGAACGAGCCTCCTTGGAATATGAAAGTATTCATAAATCTGATGCAAGCTTTCCTTTTCTCTGAAGAATTTGTGATCATTATAATTCAAAAATGAACTGTATCCTTCTGCTATTAATACTAGCTTTCCTGCTAAAATATAAACTCTATAATGTCTGGTTTATCAGTGCACCTAGAAGTTTGGAATGCATTTACAGTAGGGAGTCAGTAAATGATATGTAATAAAGTAGTCAACTCAATTTTATAAAGTTTCATTAATTTTTACTTAATTGCTATATTTACTTTTAATTCTTTCTCATTCTTAGTTTTATGTTACTCAGATTCTTATCACTTATCTTCATTGTTTTTATTGTAAATTTAGAATGTTTAATGTTATACAGATTATTCTTTTATTCAATATAACATTTTTAGTGTAATATTTAATTTTCTAAATTAAAAATTGAAAGCTAATAGATAATAATGATAATACATATTAAAAATGAAATCTGTGCAAAATGGAATAACTTGGAATAAACCTCCTACTCATCCTAAATTACAGTCTTCCAGTTTTTCCAGATGCAGTCATTATCCTCTAAGATTCTTCCAATAATAATATTTGCAAAAATATGTATATTTTTACATATGTGTTCACAATGATGTCTCTGTGTATAAATTTTGCTATTTACTACTCAGCCTCCTGAGCATCTTCATATACCAGTCTACAGATCTAACTCACTCTCAGTTTCTTCAAACTGCTTAATTTCTTTTTAAAGATCACTAACACCGATGAATCCAGTCCCCTTCATGTTTTCTTCAGTCTTCTATGACAAATAATTTTGCAATGAAGTCTTTTTGAAATTTCTTAAGTTTGAGTTCCCAGCGGTGGAATTGCTGAGTCAATTGATACATACATTTAAAATGTTGATGTTCATAGTTATTGACAAAATGCCATCTATGAGTTTGTACCAAACTCACTACTTTCCTAATTCTGGAGAATACCTTTTTATGACATTCTCAACAGCCAGTGTTGATAAACATTTGTAGTATTTCAGTCTGATTAAAGAAATTGTGTTTCATTTGTATACTTTAATTACAAATGAATATAATTGAATTTGAGCATTTATTCAAGTGTTTTAAATGATTTGTATTCCTCTTTCATGAATTGCCTATTAATGGATTTTATGTGTTTTATTTGATTGCTGATCTTTTTCATATTGATTTTTATAATTTAATTATAATAATAAAGAAGTTATCCAATTTACTATGTAGGTAGAATTATTATTTTTCCAGCTTCTTATTTATTTTTCTTATTTCTATACTGTGCAGAATCGTTTTGGCCATGTCAAAATATTTTAAATTTTACATAATCAAATATATCCATATTTTATAGTTTCTGTGTCTTGCTTAGTAAGAATTTTCCTATTCAAATGTTACCAAAATATTCTTCCACATTTTTTCACATTTAATTTTTAAGTCTTTTTGCTTTTTAAATTTTATGTCTGTATTTTTAAACCAGCTGCACTTAATTTTGTTGTAAGGAGTTAAGTAGATATTACATTTTAATTATTTTTTTGGATTGGCATTCTTATCAATACATGATTATTTTTCCCCATGGCTTTGCTATCCCAACTATGCATTCTAAAATATGGTATGCATTACATCCAATTGAAGCTTCTATTATCTTCCATTGGTCTCTTTGTTCATGTTCCATGTAACAGAGGATGCAATTACATTTGATTTAAAATACACTTTGATACCTTATCAGTATAGGATTCCTTCATTACTATTTCTTATCAGAATTATTACTATTCTTATATATTAATGCTTTGAAATTTAGTTTCAACAAGCTAGTCTAGTAAAAACTATGTTCAGTTAGTATTTTGAATAAGATTTTATTGAGAAAGAATTTGGATCTTTAGAGAATTCTTATTCACAAACTGGTAGGTCTTTCCACTTACGTCATCTTTTATGTTAATAATATCTAGCATGTTTCCAGTATATATAAAGTTTAGTCTTTCTGAATTTTTTATGCTGTTATTTTAAAAGGATCTTATTATCTATTGCATTTTCCAAGTATCTGTTCTTTCAATATAGAATTTTTTTTAACTTTTTAGATAAGATACAGTTTTCACAGTATATCATTCATCCTTTTCAGTCTAAGTACTAAAAGTTCTGATAAATGCATAAGTTCTGCAATCATTATCACAATCAACATGCAGAATGCTTCATCACCAAAAGTGTTTCCATGACCCTCTGTAACCTTCTCTTGCCTTCACTTCCAGGTCCTGGTAAACACAGATCCATTTCCAATTCTAGAGTTTTGTCTTTTCCCAGAATGTCATATAAATTGAATCACATAGTATGTAACATTGTTCTCCCAGCTTTACTGAGGTATAGTTAACAACTTAAAGTTGTATATATTGCAGATGTACAATGTGATGATTTTACATACATATACACTTTGAAGTGATTACCACAGTGGAGCTAATTAAAACATTCCTTACTCTTAGTAAATTTCAAATATACAATACAGTATATCATACAGCATTATGCTGTATATTAGACCCTCAGAACTTATTCATCTTATAACTGGAAATTTGTAACCTTTGAACTAACATATCCTCATTCCCCTCCAACTCCTGGCAATCAACATTTACTCTCTACTGCTTTGAGTTTGCTTTTTCTTCCCCTCAAGTTTCTACTTGTTAGTGAGATAATACATTATTTTTCTCTCTGTATCTGGTTTATTTCACTTTGTGTCTTCCCAGTTCATCCATGTTCCAAAAGACATGGTCTTCTTTTTATGGTTGAATAATATTCCATTGTTATAGAAACAATGCATTGTCGTGTGTTGTCAGACACTTGGGTTGTTTTCATATTTTAGCTGTTGTGAATAATGCTTCACTTAACATGGGAATGCAGATATCTTTGATGATACTGCTGTCATTTCCTTTGGATATATACCCAGAAGTGGAATTGTGGGATGATATAGTATTTTTAATCTTTAATTATTTTAGAAACCTCCATGCTGTTTTCCATGGTGTTTGCATCAGTTTGTATTCCCACCAACAGAGGACAAGGGTTCCAATTCTTATATGCCCACATCAAACATTCCTCTTTTATAAGACATTAATTTCTTTAATGAGGGCCTTGCCCTTTTGGTTTAATCACCCTCCAAATGCTCTAGTGCCTCACATTATCATCTTGGGCAATCAAATTTCAGCATATGAATTTTGGGGAATATATACATTCAAACCATAAACAGGGTACAGATTCATTCTTCTGCATTTGGATAAGCAGTTTTCCCAACTCAAAGTAGAGCCTTTTCCTTTTCCCACAGTGTATTCATGCCTCTCTTTTCACTGACCATTTGACCATATATGTGTGGGTTTATTTCTAACCTTGCTGTTGAGTTTCACTTGTCTATGTAGCTGTTTTTATCCTATTACCATGCTGTTTTGATTACTAAAGATTTGTAATATATTTAGAAATCAGAAAGTGTAGTGTCTCAAGCTTTGTTTTCCTCTCTCAAAATTGCTTGGCTATTTGGGGTCTTATGTGGTTCTATATGAATTTAATGAGTTTTTTTCTTGTATTTCTCTGAAAAATGCCATTGGAAATTTGATGGGGATAATTTTGAATCTGTAAATTGCTTTAGATAGTGTGGACATTTTACCAATATTTATTTTTCCATTCATGAACATGGAACATCTTTCCATTTATTTGTGTCAGTTTTTTTCATCAATGCCACACAATTTTCAGTGCACAAATCTTTCACCTCTTTGGTTAAATTCATTCCAAATTATTCCACCCTTTCTGATGCTGTTGTGAATAGGATTATTTCCTTGAATTCTTTTTCTGATAGGTCATTTCTTGTATATATAAATGCAACTGTTTTTATGCTATTTTTGTATTTACAACTTTGCTGAATTGTTTATTAGTTCTAACAATTTGGGGTGCAATTTATTATGTCTTCTATATGTAAGATCATGTCCAGTATCTAATCTTTTCAGTCTGGCTTCTTGATATTATTATTATCATGCATTTGAGATTTATGCTTATTATTGTGTTTATCAATAGCCCATTTATTTTACTGCTGAATAGTATTCAATTTTATGGCTATATCACAGTTTATTTATTCATTTCTTCATTAAAATATATTTTGATTATTTCCAGTTATTTGAATGCATTAGAAAAACTGCCATAGTCATGTATAGGTTTTTATAAAAACAAGCAAACAAACCTGAAAATATGAAACAATTATTTTAAAGACAGTAGATGTCAGGAACAATTGGCAGTGATCAATGTGCAGTTGAAAACAAAAATTTGAGCTCTACAGTTTTTCCAGTTTATTACCTTGGAAAAGTTTCCATGCTGCAGTACACAGAGGGATACCTCAGAAGATCTTGGGAGACTCCTGAGTTGAGGAGATGGTTACTATAACGCTCTCAACTTTCTTTTCCTCCCCATAAAAACATTTTTATTTCTTTGCCATGCAGAGCTGGCATATGGCTTGCTAAGGTTGCAGTCCCCAATTGTGATTCTCTGCTGATCTCCAATACGTACACTTACTGAACAAAATAGGAACATAAGGAATAGGTTAGTAAATATATATATTTTATATATGAAAGTAGTGGTATTGCATGGTAGTGGGAACAATAATTATTCAATAGATGTGTGAGGAAAATTTATTTATCCTTATGACAAGAAGAATGTGTATTTCTACTTCACATCTTATCTGAAAATGTATACACCCTATGTGGGGATATATGCAAATGTGGGAAAATACTTTTAAGTGCTTAAAGAAAATTATGTTTGTAAATTTGGGGCAGCATGGAATTTTAGAAGTACGTGGAGAGATTCATCCTGAATCTGGTTTCTACATCCCTACATCCCAGCATAGGTGGTTAATCCTTGATCCCAACCATGTCTACTCCAGTATCCATGAATGATCTCCAATTCTCATAATTTGGAAGTGCTTTATTCACTCTATTCATTTCTTTTCCGATTAGAAGATCTAGAGTTTTTTTTTCACTTAAAAATAAATGAAACTATCATCTATAATAACCTATAATGAAAAAAGAATATCAAAAAGAATATATACATATATCTGTATAACTGAGTAACTATGCTGTTCACCAGAAACCAACACAACATTGTAAGTCAACTATACTTCAATAAAACAAAATAAGTGAAAGTTCATGCCTGGTGTGTAGCTGGGGCCTGTTGGGTATCAGGGCTGGCCCCTGGCCCCTAGTGGGTGAGGCTGGGCACTTGGGCTAGTGTCAGTACACTGGTAATGAAGCTAAGTCCCGAGGTCTCTGGCTGTGGGGTCTGGGGGTCCCAGAGCTGGTGCTGGATTGCTGGTTGGTAGGCCTAGGGCAAAGGGTGTCCTGAGGCTGGCATCTTCTGCTTGGTGAGTGGGTCTGAGTCCTGACATGGATACCTAAAGGACACTGGTGTTTCCAGGGCTGATGTCCACTAACTGGTGTTCTAGGCCATTGCCCAGTGGATCCTGGGGCTTGTGTCCTCCCACTGGTGGGTGGAGCCAGGTCCTGGGGTCTCTGGTGGCAGGGTCTATAGGTTCAGAATCTGCTGCTGGCATGCACATGCATGGGGGTGGGGGGACACGGGATCCTCGGTCTGATGCCCATCCCCTAGTGGACGAGAATGGTTCCAAGGTGACTGGGGTCTCAGGATTCCCTACAGTAACCAGCCTTCTGGTGGTGAGGTTATGCCCCCACCCACCTTGCTGCTTGGTCTGAGGCTTCTTAGGTCTGGTGCACACTAGCTGGTGGGCTGGGCTGGGCCCAACCACTAAAACACTAGAGGGAATGTTCCAAAATGCAATGTGCAAGCATCAGTGCTCTTGTCATGAGATAGCTCCCCCAAATGGCTCCTGCCAATGTCTTTGTCCCTAACATGAGTCCCAATTTTTCTTACCTCCCCAGGAGGATCTCTAAGATCAGCAAATGAGTCTGACTCAAGCTCCTTTCAAATGACTATTTATGCCCTCGGTGTTGGAGTGTGTGTGATTTTTGGAAGAGCTCTTTTTGTTTGTAGTCTCTACTTCCCACAGTCTTCTACTGGTTATCCCAAAGGTAGACCAAACTGGCCTTCAAACTTGGGGGCTCATCTTTCAAATGCAGGACTCCTTGGCTGAGGAGCTTGATGTGGGTTCAGGATCTTCACTCCTTAGGGAGAAATTCTGCTACTGTAATTATCCTCCCCTTTATGGGTTACTTACCTGGGGGTAAGGGTCTTGACTGAACTGTCTCCAATCTTCCTATTTGTTGTAGTTCCTTATTTATATCTTTTATTGTAGAGGAAATTTTTCTAGCATTCAGAATGTTCTCATTAGTAGCTGCTCTAAAAATAGTTGTAATTTTGGTGCCCCCATGGGAGGAAGTGAGCTCAGGGTCTTCCTACTCTGCCTATTGGCCATTCCCTCCTATATGTCTGTCTTTATGTCAATTCCACACTGCTATGATTATCATAGTTTTGTAGTATGTTTTAGTATCAGGAATAGTAAATCCCCAGATTCATTCACATTTTCAAGTTTGTTTTGACTATTTGGTTTGGATCCCTTGCAATTTCATATGAATTTTAAGATGGATTTTTTTTTCTATTTCTGCAAAGAAACATTTTTGGGATTTTAATATGGATTTCACTGAATGTGTATATCACTTTAGGTTGTATTGTCATCTCAGTAATGCTAAATTTTCCAACTCATGAATGTTTTCCATTTATGTGTGTCTTCTATAATATCTTTCAGCAATCTTTTGTAGTTTTCAGAGTGCAAGACTTTTGCCTACTTGAATAAATTTATTCTTAAGTCTTTTATTCTTTTTGATGCTACTGTAAATGGAAGTGTTTAGTCTTTGATTTGTTCATTTATAGTATAGAAATTCAACATTCATTCATGATTAAAAAAATAGAAGGGCTGTATCTCAACATAATAAAGGCCATTTATGACCATTCCACAGCTCAAATCAGACTCAACTTTGGAAGGTTGAAAGCTTTTCCATTAAATTCAGGAGCAAGACAAGAGTGAACACTCTCACCACTTTTTAAAAAAACATAGTACTGCAAAAATTTTCCTTTGACATATTTTTGGTATTCTATCTATAAATCCTGTCATCTTCTAGATGATATGATTTACTTAATTAAATTTTCCTTAACTTTACTTTCTGTAACAGTGCTTCCAATGGTAGCCACTTCCTATCCTTTGGATCTCAGTTTGTCACCTTTTAAGTAATGCCTTCTCTGATTACATAGTAGAATCCTCCCTCTTATTTCTGTTGCAGTGCCCTATTTGTTGTCTTATAAGCAGTACATAAGACCATCATTACTTTATTAAATTTTCTTTTATTTTTTGACTCTAAAATAAGAATCTGAGATCCATGTAGGAAGGAAATTTAACATGATTTCCTCCCCTGTTTTATTTATTAATGGCTGTGTTTTCACTCACAGTACAGTTCCTGGCATTAAATAGGTATTTTAAATTATAAAATATGGATACTTAATTAGTTATTATATCTATATTGGTGATAATATTTTATACATCTAACCAAACTTCAAGGCAAAATAAATTTGGTATTAAATAAAAGAAAAGAAAATCTTATTGTGACAGATTGGAAAATACATGATCATTTAAACTAATTGGAACAAAATGACTGGGCTGGTATCATATTTTTCACTAGCATTAACATCATAATATTTTTAAAGCTATTTTTTCTCCATATTACACTTTCCTGACCTAGTTATATGATTTGACCTAATCGGATCTTTATATAAAGATATACTTTTAAAACTTTGTGGAAAATCACAGTGAGTTTAATTAAATGAGGATCAGTTTTGGACACATTCCAATTCTAAGACTCAATGATAAATCAGGTTAGAAGGGATAAAATGCCCAGTGATCTTTGCCAATATCAGGAAAGAGATGCTATGTTTTTAAGAACAGATAGAACATTTTAGTTGGTCCTTTGTTAGAATTAAAGCATTGCATTAGAAAAAGAAAAGCAGAAGAATGTCTCTCACAACCAACCAGCTAGTCTGGCTCTGCAACATAATACAGTGAGAAGGACTGAGCAATTGAGTAATATTTTTATTTTTTTAATTTATCTATTTTCTCATTAAACCTTGCTTTACTGGGTCTCAGAATTCTTTTTTTTTAAACTTCTTTTTATTGCATTATAGTCATTTTACAATGTTGTGTCAAATTCCAGTGTACAGCACAATTTTTCAGTTATACATAAATATACATATATTCATTTTCACATTCTTTTTCGCTGTGAGCTGACACAACATCTTGTATATACATCCCTTGGCTATACAGTATAGTCTTGTTTATCTATTCTGCATATGTCTGTCAGTATCTACAAATTTTTGAACTCCCAGTCTATCCCTTCCCACCTGTCTCCCCCTGGAACCACAAGTTTTTATTCTATGTCTATGAGTCTGTTTCTGTTTTGTATTTATGTTCTTTAATTTATTTTATTTTATTTTATTTTATTTTATTTTATTTTATTTTATTTTAGATTCCATATATGAACAATCTCATATGGTATTTTTCTTTCTCTTCCTGGCTTCTTCACTTAGAATGACATTGAAAGTTATTTTTAAATTTTGAAGTTAGTAGAGTAAGGTTACTAGAGACACCTTTTCTTGTCCAATGACTGGTTGCAGTCTTTCTATGTAAACACAAGATTTGCTAGTTTTTTTGTGTGTGTGATAAATTTCCAGTGTGATAAATCATGTGTGTGTATGTGCGTGTGTGTGCTCACACACTGAGGGATTTTTTTATATAATTCATAGTGCAAATAAAAATAATCTTCTGAATAATCAGAAAACTCCTCAGAGAAAATGGACAGAAAGTTGAATGAAATAAAAGAGATCCTCAAGTAATAATGCAGCCTATGTCCTCTGTTTTCAAACTGGATGATGGATGATTTCCAAGTCTTTGTGAGTAACTTAAAAAGCCTTCCTCCAGATAGTGAACAAGCCTCCACAAGGTATGTCTAACAGTAAGTATTGGGAACCAGGCTTGACAATTGTGTGACTGTCTTCATTATGTAAGAAATTAAATTACTTTGAAATAAATCAAACAGATTCAATTGTAGTTTTATCACTTAAAAATGTGAGGCCTTGGAAAATTAATTGGATGTTCTGAGCCTTAATTTCTTCAACTACGAAGTGGGGGTTACAGCTCCTGTTATTAAACATTTAAATATGACATATTAAATTGTGAGGGCTTGATTGGAATCCACTATAGGAGTTTTGAGACATATAGTGATATAATAAGAGCAAGATTTAAAGAGGATCATATGGGTGGATTCAAGAGAATAAATTTTTGGAGGCCAGAATAAAAGTGGAAAGACGGATATGAAAGAAGGATATTGCAGTGGGCCAGTAAGGAAATGAGGGTGTAGGGAATGATCAGATTTGTGATATATTTTGAAAATGGAGACAAAAGGATGTGTTAAAACTATCAATAATATGAGAACAATAGGGAGTGAAGAACACTAGGAGGTTATTTGTCTAAGCAATTTAATGATACGGAAACTCCTTTTTATTACAGAAAATTTTAAAATTATTTTTATGTAGGTTAAATTGATATCCAATTGTAGATGCCAAAAATTGGAGATGCTGCCTATACAAGGTTAAAAATAAATGGAAAGATAGAAGATTGGGACACAAAATTAAAGTGCTTCAGCATTTATTGGTCAGGAAAAGGAGGAATATCCATCTATAAACCCTAAGAATTTTCTGTGTGGTTTGAGGCAATTCAGGACAGTTACCTTCTATTTATAATTTGATCTACTCACACTGAATGTGTAATTTAGCTTAAATGAAGTTAAATTATTACACTTTTATGACATTGTAAATGGTGTACTATTTTAGGGAATTCCCTTCCCATCTTCTTTTGTTTTTTCACTTTTTCATTTAAAACTCAGTTAAAGCATTCCTTTCTCTGGGAAACTTTCTTTGATTTTAGTTTGATTGATATATTCCTACACTGTTACCTTAGTGTTGTGTGAATATCCTTACAATGGTACTTATTACATGGATCTAATCTCTATTTTGTATCATATCACTGTGCATAAGAAACTCTGCCTTATTCAACTTGGTAATCACATGTCTATGATCCATTGGATACAAACAAATACTCCATACAAATTGTTTTAATTGAATGGATAAATAAAGGATTATACTTACAATGCATTTAAGTATTGTCCCCCTTGTTTTGTAGCTAAACTGCTTCTAATATGTGAAGTCAGCTCCTGTACAGACTAGATGGAACCAAGGAACAATGTAACTTATTTCATCCCCCTGGGCCTCACACAGAATCCAAAGAAGCAGAAAGTCCTTATTGTCATGTTCTTGCTTTTCTACATTTTGACTGTGGTGGGCAGCCTGCTCATTGTGGTGACAATTACTGTCAGTAAGACCCTCAATGCACCAATGTACTTTTTTCTTGCTAGCTTATCATTTATAGATCTAATTTATTCCTATTCTAGTTCCCCCAGATTTATTTCAGACTTCTTCTTTGGGGAAAACATCATATCCTTTGAATCTTGCATGACTCAGCTTTTTACTGAGCACTTTTTTGGTGGGTCAGAGATTGTTCTTCTGTTGGTGATGGCCTATGATTTCTATGTGGCCATTTGTAAGCCTTTGCATTATTTGGTTATCATGAGGCAAAGGGTGTGTGTTGTGTTGCTGGTGGTGTCCTATGTTGGAGGTTTTCTGCACTCAATTATTCAACTTAGTACTATTTATGTGCTCCCATTCTGTGGCCCCAATGTCATTGATCACTTTATGTGCGATATGTTCCCCTTGTTGAAACTTGTCTGTACTGACACCTTTGTCACTGGCATCTTAGTGGTGGCCAATGGAGGACTGATGTGCAGTATTTTATTCCTGCTCTTACTCATCTCTTATGGAGTCATCTTGCACTCTCTAAAGAACCTGAGTCAGGAAGGGAGGCAGAAAGCCCTCCAGACCTGTGTTTCCCACATTCCTGTGGTTGTCTGTTTCTTTGCTCCCTTTATTTTCATGTATGCAAGACCTGCTAAGACGTTCTCTGTTGACAAATCATTAAGTGTGTTTTATACAGTCATAAGCCCCATGCTGAACCCATTTACCTACAGCCCAAGAAATTCTGAGATGACTAATGTTATGAAGAAACTCTGGAGAAAAATATGTCATATCAAGTAGTAAATAAGTGCTTCATCCATGATGAAGCAATAAAATTAGCATTAAGGCCAATCTCCTTGGAATGTAAAAGTCTTCATAAATCTGAAGTAAAATGTCCTTTTCTAAAGAGATTTATGATAATTATAATTAAAGAATGAAGTATATACTTGTGCATTTGGTAACAGTTTCCCTGCTAAAATGTAAACTCTAATAGTGTCTAATTTAACACTGCATCTGGAAGGGTGGAATGCATTTACAGTTGAGAGTCAGCAAATGTTATGCAATGTATTAGTCAATGAATATTATAGAGGTGCACTATTTTTTAGTTAATTTCTGTATTTATTTTTACTTTCTTATTCTTATTTTTGTTGTCAGTCAGATTTCTGTCTTTTATCTTCATTCCTATATTTGTTAAAATATTTAATACTGTACAGACTTTCCTCTTTATTCAATTTCATTTGCTTTACATATCCTATTTTTAGTGTAATACTCTACTTTTGAAAATAAGAAACTGAAAATAGTGGATAATAATAAATATTAAAATAGAATTGATACAAAAGGGAATATGTAGAATAAATCTCTTAATCCTCCTATAGCAGTATCTCCCATTTCTTCAAATGCAGTCACTCTGTTCTTAAGATTCTTCAAGTTATAATCTTTGCAAAAATTAGCGTATTTTCATAGATGTGTTTGTGATGATGTCTCTGTGTATGAATTTTGCTATTTAATACTCAGCCTCCTGGACGTCTTCATATACCAATCTATAGATCTACCTCATTCTCAGTCTCCTCATACTGCTTAACTTCTTTATAAATATACAGTGACACTGATGTATCCATCTTCTTCATGCTTTCTTCAGTCTTTCTCCATGACAAGCAGTTCTTCAATT
This sequence comes from Vicugna pacos, assembly GCF_048564905.1. NCBI lineage: Eukaryota > Metazoa > Chordata > Mammalia > Artiodactyla > Camelidae > Vicugna > Vicugna pacos. The sequence continues at coordinate 55,118,454 of NW_027328740.1, forward strand.
AAGTCTTTTTGAAATTTTCTAAGTATGAGTTCCCAGTGGTGGAATTGTTGAGTCAATTGGTTTATGTATTTAAAATGTTGATGTTCATAGTTATTGAAAAAATGCCATCCATGAGCTTGTATCAAACTCACTACCCTCTTCATTCTGGAAAATATCTGTTTGCCTGAATTCTCAAAAACCATTGCTTGATAAATATTTTGGGTATATAACAGTCTGATTAAGGAAATTGTGTTTCATTTGTATACTTTAATTATAAATAAGTAGAATTGAATTTGGGTACCTATTCAAATGTTTAAAATGATTTGTATTCGTTTACATGAATTGCCTATTAGTGATTTATGTGTTTTATTTGATTGCTGATTTTTTTCCATATCAATTTTTAGAATTTATTTATGTACTAAGGAAATGATTTCCTTTTCCATGTATGTGGAATTATCTTCTAGCTTGTTATTTGATTTTGTTGTTTCTATACTGTGCAGAATATTCTTGGCCATGTAGAAATATGTTTATATTTGTATAATTAAATCTATCCATATTTTCTTGCTTTTATGTCTTGTTTAGGAAGAATTTCCTTGTTTCACCATTACTAAAATATCCCACATTTTTTCAGCATTTAATTTTTAAATTTTTTTATTGTTTTATATTTTATATTTAGATTTTTGAACCATGTAAGTAGGAATTGCATTTTAATTATTTTTCAAGAATCATTCAAGATCATTTTTATAGGTGCAATAGTATTTTCCTCATGACTTGATATCTCAACTTTGTATTCTAAAATATGGTATGTGCTTGGATAAAAATCAGGCCTCTATTAACTTACAGTGATTCATGTGACTTTTAAGCATATGATGTGATTACATTTGATTTAAAATATGCTTTGATACCTCATAAGCCTAGGACTCCTTCATTTCTATTCCTTATCAGAAATGCCTATTCTTTTTTTTTTTTTTAATATGGAACGCTTCACGAATTTGCATGTCATCCTTGCGCAGGGGCCAAGCTAATCTTCTCTGTATCATTCCAATTTTAGTATATGTGCTGCCGAAGTGAGCACAGAAATGCCTATTCTTGCATATTTGTTTTATAATTAAAATTCAATAAGCTAGTGTAGCAAAAACTAAGTTTAGTTAATATTTTCAATGAGACTTGATTTAGAGAAAGTTTATAACTTTAGTGAATTGAGATTTCTTATCCACAAACATGGGTATTTCTTTTATGTTCATATAAATCTGGTATATTTTTATAGATTTAGTATTTTTGAGTTCTTTTGCTACTATTGTAAATAGAATCTTTTGTTCTAATACATTTTCCAATTGTCTGATATTTTAATGTAAAAATTCTTTTTGTTTTCTATTTTTACATAATATAAAATCTTTACAGTGCCTCATTCATCCTTTTTAAGTCAAAGCTATGTAAGTACTGACAAATATATATAGTTATGTAACCACCACATCAATTAATATGCAGAATGTTTCATCACCAAAAATATTTCCCCGTGCTCCTTTGCATCACATCCTCCCTTCACCTCCAGGTCTTGGAAAACACTGATCCATTTCCATTCCTATAGTTTTGTCTTTTCCACAGTGTCCTATAAATTGAATCATACAGTATGTAGTCTTTTTTTTCCTCCCAGCATTGTAAAGGTATAATTGAGAATTCAAAATTTTCTATATTTAAGGTATACAATGTCATGATTTCATATACATATATGCTGTAAAATGGATACCACAGTCAAGCTAATTTACATACCAATTACCTCTCATGAATATCTAGGTAATTTATTATTTTTGATGCCATTGTAAATGGGATTATTTTCAAAATTAATATAAAATATTTTTAGATAGCTCATTGTTAGTATATGTAAATGCAGCTGATTTTTGTATGTTGATTTTGTAGCCTGCAAATTTATTGAAGTTGTTTATTTGTTCTAACAGTTTGCGGTGCAATATTTTTAGGTCTTCTATACATAGGATCATGTTGAATATCTAGTCTTTTAAACTTGGCTTCTTAGTCCTGGTATCATGCATTTGAAATTTGTGCATATTGCATTTGTTAATAGTTCATTTTATTGCTGAGTATTATTCCAAACTGTATGACATTTATCCTTTTCTCCATTAAGAGATATTTTTATTGTTTCCAGCTATTCAAAATTATGGATAAAATTGATACAAATATTCATGTATAGGTTTTTATAAAGTCAGGCAAACAAAGAGCCAGAATATGAAATAATTATTTTCAAGACACCAGATGTCAATAATGATTGACAGTGATTGCTGAGTGATGAGAAATGAACAAGTGAAGCTCTAAGGTTGTTCTGATTTATTACCTTTAAAATGTTTCCATATTGTGGTACAGAGAAGGATCCCTCAAAAGATCCTGGTAGACTCTGAGTTGAGGAGATGAAGTTGAGGGTCTGAGAAGACCAAGGCACTGAGGCAGCTAGATTTCTGAGGGTGGAACACTGCAGATCATAGACCTGCGGGGCAGAGAAAGAGAGATTCAGAGGCATTGAGGGAGGCAATGTTGGAGATCTGGAGAGATCCCCCTCAATTATTCATAGTCTTCAGGAAACTACATGAGGATGGGAAAAGATCTACCCACACAGGTTAGAGAGAGGAGTGCTTGGTGCTCAGACTGGGCTAGGAATAATGCCTATTCTCAGCAGCTGGAAGGCTTCATTGTTCACAGGGTCAGTAGAGGGAGTTAAATACTAAGACAATTCTGCATCAGCAGTGGGACGTAATTTAGCCCCAGACCCAGTACCGCTTCAGATCTGCTTCATAAATCATAACAGCATGAAAAAAATCAGAAATAAAACATTTAAAAGAATCAAACTAAATATTGTGCTCACAATTTTGAGTCTGTGATAATATGAGATCTTGGTCTGATTATTTCTCTTATGAGGACCTTGTTTCATTCTGGTATAAGGATCACGCTGGGTGCATATGCAGCGAGGAGATGAGCTGGGAAGTATAATTTCCTCCCATCCCTAAAAGTATGTATGTAGGATTGGTACTATTTCTTGATTGATTTTTATGTAGAATTCACTGATAAAGCTATATGGGGATGGAATTTTGGGAAGGATTTTAAAGAAATAATTTTCTTGAGTGTTAGATTATTACAGTTTTTAATTACTTTTCTTAGTGTGTTTATGTAGAAATTTGTGTTTTTCATAACCGTGGTCCATTTTCTTTTAGTTGTCAAGTATGCTGTCATAAATTATTGTATCCTTTTATTATCTTTTTAAGTTCTGCAGACTCTTCATACAGTGATGACCCTCTCTTCATTCTCAATTATGATAATTTTTTTCTCTTAATTTTCTTATTCATTTTTGCTAAGATCTTATCAATTTTACTAGACTTTCAAAGAACCAATTTCTGGATTCATATATTTTCTCTATTTTTTCAATCAATTTCTATTTCAGTGATTTCTGTATTCTATTTACTATTTCCATTGTACAATGTTCTATTTACTATTTCCATTGTACAATGTTCTCTGTAATAGTTTTGCTTTTTCTTTGCTAGCTCCTTAACATCGAAGTTTAGGTCATTTCTTATAGCATTTCTTATAACATTTCTTGCTTTCTAATGCTTAAAATTAAAGCTATACATTTCCCTCTAACCATTCCTGGAGCTACATCTTCTTTTTATAGTTTTTAAATATATAGTTCATATATATCTTTAATACATCTTTTTTTACACATGTATCATTATCTTTCTATTGAAAATTAATTTTTCCAAAGATTCATGAATAATTTAGACTTGGGTTGTTTGATTTGTATATAACTGGAAAATGTTATATTTTTGTTGTCAATTTCTTGTTGAATTACATTTTTATAATATATACATATATTCTATATTATTAAGTCCTTTGAAATGTATTGCAAATTCTTTTGTGGCCCAGTTTATTGGTTATTTTGATGAATGCTCCATGAGCAGTTCTTTGAGATAAATAGAACAGTCCCACAAATGTTTTCTCTTTCCCTACTCCCACACTAACACAGATTCTCTCAACTTGGCTCTCTGAAACCATGTGACAAACTTTATCTGCATTATAAATAAGATTTAAATGACTTCTTTTGAAATTAACATTTATTATCTTCTGGAAATCAGATCAGATGTCATCTGCAAAGACAAAGCTTAAACAGATTTTCCTACTTTGAAGGTCATGATTTAAACAAGAAAGCTTTTACATATTCTACTTCTACCCAGACTGGACTGTCCCCTTTTGGAGATATGACCTCAAGTTGTTCTTTCAGGATTTTCCCTCAGAGGACAGGGTTCTGAAAGGCCTATTCTACATGGTGATTACCTTGGTGGCATCTCTGGAGATAAGAAGTGTACTGTCAAAATTATGATTAATGTCCCAATGAATTTAATTAGACAAGAATCACCCTTGGAGATGCACCAGTTGAATTACTCTATAATATGTACTGCAGTTCAAATGTAGATAAAGTGTTTGTGGACCTTTGCCATTACCCTCAGAGAGTATCTGTCTGTACTAGTACTCACGTGATAGGCTTCTTCCCAAAATGGAATGATGTACTCAAAACATAATAAAGCATGCATATGAAGTATTCATCCTTCAGGAAACCCAACATTCAACAGTGCTGTATGAAGACAGGACAGTGTAACAGGTTGAGAATCAAAATGTGATAAAGGCTTTTTCACTGTTTCATTTTTACTGGTATAAAACACAAAATGGCAAAATTTTTATCTAATTAATTTAAGCATAATTTACAGTTTTTTCTTCAATTAAAATGTTAATTTAATATTTCTTTGTTAAGAGGACAAATTTTGCCAGCAATTTATATTTTTAGTCTCTGTTCAAAATCAAGATTCAAATTTCTTTAGGTATCAGGGCATACATATTCATTTTGAAAATTCTAACAGTTCAAAAAGATATATTTTTCTAAAAGATTGGGATGAATCAGATTTCCTGCAACATGAGAAGAGTTGGTCATGTGGAAACAGGTCAAAGTCCAGTGATGGTGTAAGTGTCCTGTTGTCTGTGTTCTCAGAGATGGAATCAGTCAATGAAGGACAAGGGAGAAGGCACCAGAGCCCAGTTCATGGATTGAATGGCTGTCTCCTTATGCAGGTAACCCAGGAAAGTTTATACACAAGATTCTGAACTAGACTTTATATTTTGCAAAAGTACATTGGTGGTGTGAGAATCCAGTCTTTCAGAAGTTCCCCTATCTGTTTCTCATGATCAGCAAAGTTAGGGATCTTTGTGATCACTAAAATATGTGAAAATCAATTCTATTATGTAATACCCTTTTGGGATATCCTCTTATTATAAAGATCTAGAATAAATTTACCTTCTCTAACATCAAGTATACTTTAAAAATTAATTTCAAGTATAACTATTTGGGAATAATTTAATGGGCAGATATTTCTATCTTATTCTTTATTTCCCCCCTTTTTAAACCCTTGTGTTGAGGGCTGACTTCCACTAGATCACAGCTAGGGAGCTGCTGTGCTACCTAGGAAACCCCGACACAGAAGCATGTCTTCTATCAATGGTTTAGCACCAGGTTCCCCACAACCTGTGATGCATGATGGGTGAGGGGGCAGCTGCCTTTCTGGCCATGCCCCGTGTCCCAGGACAAAAAGCTGTCCTCAACAGATACTTCTAAATCTCATGGTAGTTTTAATTATGTGCTGTAAGCATTGCATTTTTATCTAAACATTCCAAATATAATTTAGAGTTTTTTCTCCAATTAAAATGTCAGTTTAATATTTCTTTGTTAAGAGAACAAATTTTGCCAGCAATTAATATTTGTAGTCTCTGTTCACAATCAAGATCAAATTTCTTTAGGTATCAGGGCATTCACATTCATTTTTAAAATTCCAGCAGTTCAAAAGAAAATCTTCTGTTAAAAACTAAAAGATGATGTAGCATCTGTAGAAAGTGACTGAGTGACTTCCAAGAGCCCAATGTAATACTGTAGTAAGTAAGCTGTTGCTTCAATTCCTGTTTTTCTGTTCACATATTAATTTCAGCATCTTATCATATGTTTGTGGACCATTTTGATGTATCCTTCCTTTAATAGTTTGTTTATATTTTTATTTATTTTATATTTTTATTTATATCTTTTATCAGTTAATTGCTTAGAGATATTTGTCTATTTTAGATATTAACTCTGTATATGACTTCTAAAATGTAAACCTTTTCTCCAAACTACTTTTGTATATTGACATTGTTATATCTTTTCCTAAATCTATGCAAAATTTTTAAATTGTCAAATATATCTATTTGGGATTTTAATGATTGGTTAAGAAGATTCTTCCACCTTTAGAATGTAGAAAGTTACCTCTTTTATTAACTGGAAAGTAAATATTAAGTAAATCTTGCTTTGCTTTTGTATTAAATCTTTAATAAATTTTAATTTTTGTAATAAGTATTACCTATATGTACAATTTAATTAGCTTCCTGATGGAAAGTTAACTGTGGCAAGTGATTTATATACTAATTTATCCCTTTCCCATATATGTCCCTAATTACTTGCCTCTCCATTAGCCTATAAGATTGTTGAGGTTAAGGATAATGTTTTAATCAGATTTGTATTATAATTTCTGAAAGTACTGGAACATAATAAACCATACTGCCTATTGGCTGAATAAACAAATTATCTTAAGATTTCAAGAAGTCACTAATAATAAATATATTTACAGGTAATTTTGTCCTGAGCTCTGAAATAAGACATATAGAAGAATCTATGGAGCAAAGGAACAATGTAACCAAGTTTGTCTTCTTGGGGCTCACTCAGAGCCCCCAGGGTCAGAAAATGTTATTTGTTGTGTTCTTGCTCATCTACATGGTGACAATGGTGGGCAACATACTCATTGTCATGACTGTGGTGGTCAGTTCAACGCTGGATTCCTCCATGTGCTTCTTTCTTGGCTACTTATCATATATGGATGCTGCTTATTCTACTGCAATCACCCCAAATATGATTATAAACTTACTCAGTGAGAAGAAAATCATTTCATTCCAAGCCTGCATGACCCAGCTTTTCATAGAGCACTTATTTGGTGGTGCTGAGATTTTACTCCTGGTGATCATGGCTTAAGACTGCTATGTGGCCATCTGCAAACCCTTACATTATTTGACGATCATGAATAAGTGAGTGTGTATTCTGCTGCTGCTGTTGGCTTGGGTTGGTGGGTTTTTGCATGCTGTAGTTCAACTGCTCTTGGCTTACAACCTTCCCTTCTGTGGCCCCAATGTCATTGACCACTTCCTCTGTGACATGTATCCCTTGTTAAAACTTGCCTGCTCTGATACCTACATTATTGGCCTCACTGTGGTTGCCAATGATGGGGCAATCTGTGTGGTCATCTTTATGCTCTTACTCATCTCCTATGGGGTCATCCTGCACTCCCTGAAGAATCTTAGTCAGGAAGGGAGGTGCAAAGCTTTGTCCACCAGTGGCTCCCACATTACTGTGGTGGTCCTCTTCTTTGTCCCTTGAGTCTTTATGTATGTGAGACATCCTTCTGCCTTACCCATTGATAAGTCCTTGACTGTGTTTTACACTGTTATCACTCCTATGTTGAACCTTCTAATCTATACTCTGAGAAATGGAAAGATGAAAAATGCCATGAAAAAGCTCTGGACCAAAAAAAGAAAATGAGACATCAGGGAAATGTATTACTTATTTTCTATGAAAAGTTACTCTTTCTAAGTTAGCCATGAATGATCATTTAGCTGTAGTAAATTTCTCCTCAGGTTTAATAACTTGAGAATGATGAAAAACATTTATTATTTGAATACTTCCAATGGTCAAAACATATTTTTAAGATTTTCATAATTTTTCAGTTCAAAGCATATATTTTATGTGAATTATATTTTTAAGATTTTTAAAATTTCCTATGAAAATATGTATAGTTTTTGGTTATAAAATGTCTCTGTTGAGACTACTGATTTCTGTTCTATATGGCCAGTTAAGCTATAGTTAATCCTATAAATTTATTTTAGTTAGTGGAAGATTTTCTTATGTTTATGTCTTAAGTAATGTAATCTTTCCAGAATCAATAGGGTTCATTACAGATTTTGGAAAAATAAAGTAAGAAATAAGACATAAAAACTTGGTTCACTCCTCCCTACACAGAAACAGCCCATATTAATATTTGAAACACGTGTTTTATTTTTCTATCTGAAAGATATTTTTATATATCCTTTTGCTTATATTGCTCAGTATGTTAACATCAAAGAAGAGTGATGTTTCAGAGATGCAACATTAATAACCAAGAGGCTAAGTATATTAAAATAATCTAAATAAACAAAGTGTATATACATGAAATAACCAATCTTACTTATTTTTACAATTGGGAAATCATATTATCTCCTCAATTGGAACAGCTTTTTTTGGTGTTACATTTTCATAAAGATGACTCATTAATCGTCCCAGATAGTTTAGACTATCTGATAATACTTCTGCTGGTTTTCATTATCCCCATCTCCATTTTTGCTCATACTGTTCCATGGCATTCTTTAGAGACACAGGCTCTGCCTTTCATCTGTAAATTCATCATAAACCATAATCTGTCAGCTTCAAATATACACTACAGAACTTGACACCAGATATTTTGAGTGATATCGTTAAAAGACATGCTGCAGTATATGTCTTTCTCATCTCTTTTATTAATGAAATACAGATTATTAGGAAGAAGCCAGAATACATTGTTCTATTTGGTCAAGATATCATTAATAAATCTTCTTTTTCTCTGAATAAGGCTTGAAACAAAATATTATCTGCCTTTAAAGTGGTCAAAATCATGCAGTCAAAGAAACTTACTATTCTACCTCCCTTATTTATCCTGGATACATGAGGGGCTAAGGCTAGGGGGCTGTGGGTGATTTTTCACTGGTAAATCACACTGTATGAAAAGCCTCATATTCTGATTTGTATTGCTATTGTTGTTATATGGATATTTCTTATATTATCCCAAAATCTTTCCAAACATCATAGTATTCATCAAATAATATCAAGCATTTGATTTGATTGGAATTTACGGAATTAATTTCTCCCCTTTTGGATGTTGCTATAGATTGAAAGTTTGTTTCCCTCTCCAAATTTATAAGTTAAATCCTTTATAATATGGTGGTATTTGGAGGTGGGCTGTTTGAGAAATAATTATGTCATGAATGTGGAGCCCTGATGATGGAATTAATGCCCCTATAAGAGAACTTTGAGAGCTCACCTGATCCTTCTGCCACATGAGGACACAACAGATAGCTGTCTGTAAACTGAGGAGGGACCCTCACCAGACATGGAATCTGCTGACACCTTAATCTTGGAGTTCTGAGACTCTAGATCTGTGAAAAATAAATGTTTATTGTTAAAGCCATCCAGTCTGTGGTATTCTGAAATAGCTCCCCAAGTGGACTAAGACAGAAATTTAGTTAATTTTCAAATTTGTATAATTCTGTCAAATGATGAGCTATAAAATTTTGCTAATTATCTGTATTCACTGGTCTATAAACTCCCTGGTGTCAGGGAAATTTTTTTAGCTGTCTTTATGTTCTCATAATATGTGGGACATAGAATCCACTCTATATACTGTCAATTTCTTGAATTCTTCATCTATTGGAGTGAAAATTTTTATTGAAAAACTTTGATTAATTCTTTCTACATTAAATATATATATTTGTCACAAATATTTACTCTTCTTTGACATTTTCTACAAATACTTACCATGTTATTTATGCTGTAATAATGGCTATTTTTATAAAAAGATGTTGTTTAATAGTCTTTAACTTTTGGATTTCTTTTATCATGTCACTCTTGGAAAATCCCATTTCCTTCCACAGATTTTATAAATTTTAACTTCTTGTTTTTTTTTTAAATAACTTTTCAAAACATTTTATCTTTAACCCATCTAGAATTTAGTTTTATTAGTGATTAGGAAATATCTAAGCCTTCTTTCCCCCAACAGGTAAACTAATCTGACAATATTATTACAACTTTCAGTAATAATTTGAAAATTTTCCATTTAATATATCAGGTTTTATATCAACTAGAAGCTTCAATTTTGGGGCATTTTTTTCTCATCCTTCACCTTCCCCTCCTCCTCTAAATTTTAGGATTATTCTGCAAAGTTTGAAAGCTTCCCAGAAAAAGAAATTTAGAAAGTTGTGACTCTACATATTTATTTTGAGGAAGACATGTTTTAATATCTTGTTTTCTTATCCAGAATAAGACACATATTGTGAAGGGTTGATTGATGTCTCAATAAAAATTTGTAATCTTCTCTCTAGAGTATATCTTGCCTTTTGGTTTTCTTAAAATGAGGACTTTCTTAATTATATTTAATTCACATTTTCAATGAGCTGGTCAGAAAGGGTTTGATGTCTTTCACTGGTGTGAATTACAGCACAATCCTCAAAGCCAGGAGCATATGTCTGTACTCAAACATTTATAGGCCTGTATCCAACAATACACGTCTGTATCCCACCACACACTCAGATCTGTATCCAACCTCATGCGAATATGTATGACCACCTGTATGTGTATATTCAGTGATATGTAAGTCTGTATACAATTTCATGTATGTATTTATATGTGAACACGCATGGGTCTGTATCTCACAACACATGGGTCAGTATTTGACTACTGTTATGACTGCATGTATGTATGTATATGCATATGTATCTGATATGATCACACATGAGCATGTATCTGTCCACATACAGGGCTATATCTTGCCATTCACTAGTCTGTATCTGACTATATGAATTGAGGAAGAACTTGATGGAACAATTCTGTTTCATGTGGCATGGACTGAGGTCACTCTTCAATTGATTGATGGACATTTAAGGAGGTTCCAAGATGACTTCACTTATATGAATGAAGCCTTGGTAGAGATGACTATAGGACGGGGCTCTTCTGGGTCTCTTTCTTCTCCATGTAGATATAGGGTAATGTAGACAATGTCTACCCAGTGAGGTTCTCAGACTTGTAAAATGACAGTTCAGGGCTCTGAGAAGGAAGAGACAAAAGCTATCAGGCCAGTTATGTCTCATCCCAACATGACATAAGATTGAAGTCCAGGATATCAAGTTTTATTATTACTATTATTATTATTATTTTTGCAGGGGGATGTAATTAGATTTATTTGGTTTTTCTTTGGAGGTAATGAGGATTGAACCCAGGACCTCATGCATGCTAAGCATGCATTCTACCACTTGAGCTATACCCTCCCCCAGGATATCAAGTTTTAAATTCAGACTGCTCTTCACATCCAAAGAAGCAATCAACAAAATAAAAGGTAACTTATAGAATGGGAGAAAATAGTTGTAAATCTTATATCTGGTAAGAGTTAATATCTGAGAAATATAAGGAATTTTACAACTCAAGAGCCAAAAACCAAAAAACTCAATTTAAAATGGGCAAAGACTTAAATTGGTATTTTTCCAAAGAAGACATACAAATTGTCACTAGGAACGTAAGAAGGTGCTCAACATCACTAATAATTAGGGAAATGCAAATCATAATAAAAATTGGATACCACCTCACACCTCTTAGGATGGCTATATGAGATTTACAGGAGAAATTAAATGCTTGTGAGGATGTAGAGAAGAGGGAACTCTACTATCCAGGTGGTGGGAATATATATGTGTTCAGCTACTATGGGAAACATTATGGAGGTTTCTAAAAAAATTAAAAATAAAACTACCATATGGTTCAACAATCCACTTCTGTGTGTATATCCAAAAATATAAAATTAGGAACCTGAAGAGATATCTATACTCCCATGTTCATGGCAGTATTATTCACAATAGCCTAATGTAAAACCTAAATGTCCCCTGATTGATGAACGGATAAAGAAACATGGTATACATACATATGTATTGTGTATGTATGTAAATATATACATATAGAAACACAATGGAATATTATTCAGCTATATAAAAGAAGTGAATCCTGCCATCTGTGACAATATGGAGGGACTCTGAGGGCATTACGCTAAGTAAAATAAGCAGAAATAGAAAGACAAATACTTTATTTTAGTATAAGCATTTAAAGCTATACATTTTCTTCTAAGTACTGTGTTGGTCACAACCCATCCATTTTGTTACAGTTTTATTGTGTAGTTACAAATATTTGTTAATTATATTAAAATTTCTTCTTTGGTTCATGATTACTTTAAATATTTATTGCTAAGTTTCTGATTAATTGGAAGATTTTTCTAGATATCTATGTTAGCTGTCTATTTCTGCATTGCAAGTCACCTCAAAACTTAGTGACTTGAAAAAACACAAACTTATATCACAGTTTCTGTAGGTCCACATACTAAGCGTGACTTAGCTGGTTCCTCCACTTCAGGTTCTCTGACAAGGCTGCAATCAAGGTGCTGGCTGGGGCTGCAGCCTCACATGAAGGCTCCCCTGAAGAAGGATCCACTTCTTAGCTTGTGCAGATGGTTGTTGGCAGGATTTGGTTTCTCAACATCAATTAAATATCTTATCAAATTATAATTCCAATTACATCCCACTGACCTTGAAATTGTTGTCATATATTTTACTGCTACATATGTTATAAGTTTCTGAATATATTATTAATCTTTCATTACATAACTAATTATTTAAAACTTTAGAAAAGGAATTTCTTTCTTTTCTCTATTAATTCATGTACATCATTTCCACTTTCTTCATCCTTTTCTATAAATTCTGATTTCTGTATGATACTGTTTTCTTCAGCCTGAATAACTTCTTTTTCTATTTCTTGTAATGTCTGTTTGCTGGCTAGGAGACAAAATATTGTCTCCTCGAGGTTGAGGAGTTTTAAAGGCATAAGCTGCCACAGAGTTTTGGCTAGTTTCCCTACAAAATTGTGGCTTATAAGGGAGTCAGTGATTAACTTTACTAATGGAATTGGAACATTCAGCAGTGACAGGAGCCAGATCAGGATCAGTGACAGGTAGCTCGTATTGCTCACTCAGCCTGTGTAGATCATTCATCTCTGCCACAGTGACCAACAAAATGGTTGAAAATGCTGATTGATAGCCACAGGACAGGCCATCTTGTCGACCAGATTATTTGACAGTTTTCTCTGCAGCAAATTCTCTGATAGGTACTTTATATGATGAACAGACATTTTTGTGTTTGGTCCATTCTGAGTAATCCAGCTACATACAGCACCTCCAGATTGCTTTGTCATCCATTCTTCCATTTTCCTCTTTTCCTCAACAGTGTATCAAATTTGTATTTACTCTCTATTTCTTCTCCCATGTAAAATGAAAGCCATATGTACTGCTCAAAATACTGCTTATCAGGAGGGTTTTTCTTCACCTTGAGCCTTCATTTTTTGCATTTTTCCCCTTTGTTTTATGAGGGGGAGGTAATTAGGTTTATTTATTTATTTCTGTTTGGAGGAGGTACTGGGGATTGAACCCAGGATGTCATGCATTCTAAGCATTTGCTCTACCACTTGAGCTATACCATTCCCTCCCCCACTTTGAGCATTTAATATCAATTTCAAGTGAAACTGCAGAGCAGCAATTGTCTACTTTTGGCTGCTGCTGCTGCTGTACTAGGCAGATGTATTCATAAACCTGTCTGTATCTTTATTCCCTCCATCATACTGATTATTTTGGCTTTATACTTGTGTTACATTAATAAATTCTTGAATATATGTTTATAATCAAAAGCATTGGATTTTTGAGGTTTATTATTTTCTAATATATGAAAATAAGATTTAGCTGACACTAATAAGCTCTAATAAGCTCTAATATGTTGTATTTTCATTATCATTAAGCTCAAAGTGTTTTCTAATTTTTGTTGTGGTTCATTTTACCCAGGGGGTATTTAGAAATGCACTGGGTTTATTTTTAACATTTTTATTGATTTATAATCATTTTACAATGTTGTGTCAAATTCCAGTGTAGAGCACAATTTTTCAGTTATACATGAACATATATATATTCATCGTCACATTTTTTCTGTGTGAGCTACCATTACACCTTGTATATATTTCCCTGTGCTATACAGTATAGTCTTGTTTATCTATTTCTACAATTTTGAAATCCCAGTCTATCTCTTCCCACCCCCCCACCCCCTAGGCAACCACAAGTTTATATTCTATGTCTGTGAGTCTATTTCTGTTTTGTATTTATGCTTTGTATGTTTTGTTTGTTTGTTTGTTTCTTAGATTCCACATATGAGCGATCTCATAAGATATTTTTCTTTCTCTTTCTGGCTTACTTCACTTAAAATGACATTCTCCAGGAGCATCCATGTTGCTGCAAATGGCATTATGTTGTTGGTTTTTATAGCTGAGAAGTATTCCATTGTATAAATATACCTCCTCTTCTTTATCCAGTCATCTCTTGATAGATATTTAGGCTGTTTCCATGTCTTGGCTATTGTGAACAATGCTGCTATGAACATTGGGGTGCAGGTGTCATCCTGAAGTAGGGCTCCTTCTGGATATAAGCCCGGGAGTGGGATTCCTGGGTCATATGGTAAGTCTATTCCTAGAGTAATTTTCTGGCTACTTTTAGGTTTTGATTTTCTAGGTTATTTAATTTCTTCATGTCCAGAGACAAACTTTATGACTGTAATTTTTGAAATTTCTTGGGAATTGCTTTTTGGCTCAGCATATAATTACTTTTGAAGACTGTTCTATGGGCACTTTTTGCCATTGTTGGATGCATTGTTTCTTGTTTCAATCAATCACATTTGTTAAGGATGTTTAAACATTTTATATCTTTATAAATTTTTTGGTGTGTCCATACTCATGCAATTAACACGAGTTGTGCTATTATCTCCCTCTATTATTGCTTATTTACTTATTATTCCTTTCAGGTTAATAAGTTTAAAAATATGTTATAAAGGTAGAAGTCTATTATTTTTCCCTGATGTTAGAAAGAGTGCTCCTTTTCTGTGGAACCTTTTCTGGGTTACTTTATGCAATTTATTCCACTACCTCTTTTTCACTTTTTATTCTGTTATTTAAGATGTTTATCTTGTCAGGCTCTTACCTTTCACGCTATTTCCTGCATTGTCCATCCTTTTATCTCTTTCTACTTGCATCTGTATATTCTCTTCTAATTTCTCTTATCATTTACTAGTTCCCTATCCATATCTATCCAATCTACTATTAAACCCCACAAATAAATTTTGAATTTCAGTTTTATGTATTTTAACTTTCAAATTTATTTCATTCAATTTATTATCCACCTTGTGTTTTAATTGTTTGAACACACTAAGTTTATTTTGAAATGCTTTTTTTCCCATATTTTGGATCATCTATATTTATTTTAATAGCTTTTGCTTTTCAATTAGGTCTTGTATTTGTCTATAGTTTGTTACATTTGTTTTTTTGTGGCATATTTTATATTTAAAAAGTTGAGAAGTTATTCAAGGACTTTTATTATGCTTTCTTCTTTAACAGAAAATTTCATTTTGTTTCTGGCTGACAGGTAGGCTTGGGGAAATAAAAATCCCAGATAATCTAATCAGGAAATTAGATGAGTCATTGTGGGCTTGAGTTTCTATGAGCACTACTCTCTTTTTAGTCACCCTTACTCCAAGAGTAAAACTATTCATGGTCTCAAAGAAAAGCCTGGTTGTTTTCAAAGTCCTCTTCTTGATGGAATTTGAATCTCATTTATTGTCTTCAGGGTAAAACATTTGTAGGAACTTCCACTCAACCTTTTTAGCTTTTCATGTGTGGTTTTTACAATAAGCCCACTTTAGCAAAAAGAGGGCATCAAATGCAGGTTTTAGCTCTCTGGCTTCTCTTCTTTTCAAAATTTTGGCCCCACACATCCTTGATTCCCTGTTAGTTTTCTGATGACTTCAGACACATGCATTTTACATTTTTCTAGCTACTCTGGTGGCTCTTATGGAAATATTTGGTGCAAAACAACCCATTCTTGCTTTCCAGATGACAAATATTATCCCAATATTTAATTTTCTAGTTTTAGGACTGACATAGCTTACAGAGCATCACTGTGGGTTATTACATATTTTGAAGCAACATCCATATCAGTTATATTTTCAGTGTATTATATTTATTGAGACATAGAAATTCAGTGTCTGTGCTTTTGTAGACACCACTGATCTAGCAAATTCTTTTTCTTAATTCAGACAGCAGGAAACATTAGTAGTTCTTTGCATTCAGCTGAAAGGAACACAGAGATTATACATATGTATATATTAGTTCTTCAGTTCCGAGTCATAATTTAATCCACAGTAATCTGGATCATATCAGATAATTTTTTCAAATGAAAAATAAATTCTCCATTTTTTCCCCCTACTGGTAAGAGAGGAAGTGGCACTTAGATGTACTCTAAATCTTAGAAGTACCATGTGTGACATTTGTATTTGTTGGATTTCATCCATTTATTAGGTAAGCTGAAAACCACCAAAACTTTGGTGGGACTCTGCACAAAGTAAAGACTTCAGTTGGTTTAGATAGGTATTTAATGACTCTTTAAGGCCTGTATGACCCAGAAAATGCAATATTAAACTAAATATATGTGGAGATGCAGATGCCCAGTGGAGCCCCTTGTAAACCATTCTAAGGAAATAACAGTGGAAGCCCCCAGAGGTTTTATATAGAAGTAGGCTTTTGTTGGAAAATAATTCTTTTTTTGTAGAAATAGTAACTCAATTGATACTGAATTGAAATAAATGGACTGAATTAATGACCTGAAGATCATTATGGTTTCAGCTGACATAGATTTAGGCCTGATCAACAATGTCTGCTTCAACCCAGAACCACAGAACCATGATTACTTGTTATTTCAAGAATTGACTGTCTACTTCAATAACTTCCCCAGTCCCAAAGCACTCTGCCTGTGAGGCTCAGGGCATCTTGAATAGATGCTCAAACAGCTAACAGTAAGAACCTCCATTGTTCAGGATATGGTTGGATATGTTTCTCTCTTAATTACAGATGAAATATTATTTGCCTTACCAAAGATTTCCTAACATGAAATTCATAAATTATTCACTATACTTTTTTTTTATTTTCAAATTACAGACTTTTTATGTATTTGGCATTTTGCTGCTCTTTTTTGCAAGATCCGAATCTTTTTCTCTCTAGGGATTATTCTGAAGAAGAAAACTGTCTAGAGGTTTCTTCATTTGAATTTGTTCCAGATAGTCTATAAATGGATCTATAATGACCTTATATTCTCTTTCACATAAAATAGTAACAAAAAAAGTCAGAGTCTGTGTCTGCATATATAAATGGAAGAATAATTTTTTCTGACAGATTAGCCCAGGAGATTTCTGAAAACCCAAACTTCTGCCCAGGCTGAAATTTATTCTCAATTGGTATCTAATCTTCCAGACATCTAATTTTCTCAGCATAGACTTATTGTTTGAGAAGTTTGTGAAGTTCCCAATTTTCTGAGATAAAATTGGGGAGAGGTAGAAACATGTTTTTAATTAAGGATGAGGCAGCCTTAAGGAAAAGCTATTTAAATGACCAGAAGCCTAAAGAGTCTACTATTGCCCGTGAAATGCTCAGCCATTGGCTATTCCAAGAAGTTAAAAATCCCAGAATTTCTCTTGTTAGGTGCAGAGAGAGATTAATGGCCAGAGATATGAATATTAGACTAAACCCTCTATCAAAGTAAGGTAATTTTTGGTTACCTTACCATAATTAACTGAGAACAGACACATTCAAATAACCAATTTCAGTGTTTTTAAATTTTTGAGTTTTTTTATATCAGCCAATAGTGGGCTCAATCAAGTTAATTTCCACTAATTAGGCCAGTATGCACACAAACAGCAGCTTTGTTTTTCTTTGCAGAAATTTTTCTAGCAGGTGAGAGTGTTCAACTGTCTTTGCAAGGCAGATGTTTTTGTTGTATTTCAGTGTCTTTATATTCTAGGCATCCATGTCAGATGCTTCTACATTTACCTGAAAGACTGATGTGATGGGGAGATTGTGTGGAAGTACAGAAAGTGTGACCATTTGAAATGATTTATAGATCCATTGCTCAGCCATACAATACTATGTGTTCTATGATCACACATAGATACTCGAAGTATCTGCAGTTACCCTTAGAGGAAGAAGCACTAATCTTTAAAGACAAAGGAAAAAACCCAAGAGGTGGGTTCTTGAAACAATTAACAAGGGATAATCACTGAAAATTCATCTGATATGTTGTTAAATATAGCTATAATCTTAAATATCTTATATTTTCATTGGATGAAGTCTCAGTTGAGAAAATCAAGCTAGAAAAAAACACAGAAATTAGATGGAATATTTGTATGTATTTGGTGTTAGTATTACAACATGAAAGATATTTATTGTCCATTTTCCCAAACAACAAAGAGAAATGTAGCATATTACAAATAAATTTGTGGATTGATAATCTTGAATTATGGGTTAATTATATTTTAAATGATATGTTAATATTTATAATTTCTTTTATATTTTTAAATTAGATAATTTAAAATTGTAGATCATGTCAAGTTTGCTACAGTATAAAGGAATATGTGCCCATTCTGTTCTGGCAGCTTGATATGGGCCTTTATATGCAGATATTTATAATTATCACGGCAACCATGTTTGAACATATTATTCTTTTTATCCTGAACTATGTCTATACTTTTTGTCAGATTGACAAAATCCAGATGATTTGTTCTGATACAATGTTCATAGTAAAGCATTAAAAAACATTAATTATCACCATCATTTATTGAGCCTGTACGAGGTGCCAGGGAGGGTTCTAGGTGCTTTAATTCCAATAAAATGATGGCGCTAAGCAGTAGGCACTGTTGAGATCCCAATTCTAAAAATGATGAAACTGAGGCACAGAGAGATTTATTAACTTGTCCAAGGTCACCCATTCAGTGGTGAAGCTGGGATTCCAACACAGGCAGTGCAGCCCCAGAGCTCACATTGTTCACTGCTGTGTTCTGTGCTTTCTTCAAGGATGTTTGGGATCATAAATAGGAACACGCTGAATGATAAACCTGTGATCACTCTTTGATCTCTGTAATTATCAAATCTCATTCCCACTGGCTAGTGTTTCTCCAGTGACAGTGATAAGGGTGAGAAATTGTGTTTACTTATGAAAATATGAAAGAAGAAATAAAAGTCAGCAGAGGAGAATAAGGCAAGACTGCACAAAAAGTATCACAGGTGGTTACACTCACAAGGGTTCTGAGAGCATCTAGTTTGATCTCTATCGTCCAGTGAGCACACTGATACAGACTTGTAACTACATTTAGAAAATGACCCAGACACATGTCTTCTCACACTGAGCTTGGATTTTTCCCTTGAGTGTGCTGCTGTTTGGAATCCGGGCACTGAAATCCTATTTTTGAGCACTCTCAGTACATAAGCATTATAAGTAAAACCATATCCCATTGTACTCTGCCTCTCCTTTTAGTGTCTATTTTCTCCTCCATCACTACTTAGCTCACCCCAAGTGTTTTGGAGAAAAAATACTAGCTGTTAACCTGCCAATGTAATAGTTGGTGGTAGTCATGAGTCATTTCAATTCTAAAATGTATTCTGAAATATGGCTATGTAGTGTATGTGTGTTAAGCATTGTGGTATAGGTAAACATTAAAAGAAGAGAATTATAACTCCTTAAGAACCTGATAGTCAAAGAGATGACATAATTGCTGCAGGGAACAACGGGCTAAGTATTTTGCAATTATTTGACACTGTCCAGATTCCAGGGCCTTGGACTTTAATGAGAGATTCATGAAGACCAAACAGCCTTTGAAATGGGAGGGATTGAATATCTAAGAGTTGGCTATCATAGTATTAAGGGAGTTAATCCAGAAAAGATGTTAGTTTTGATGCTGCCTGGGTCTATTGTAAAGGTACTCACTACAAATTTTGCCAACTCAAAGGACTGACTCTATGCCAATTTACTTAGAGTTTGTTGTCACCACTGAAGAGTAAGTTTCTAGAGAGCAGGGACCCTTACTTGCTTGTCTTTGTTGACTTCTGTGTCATGAACTGACCTAGTTTCAATAAGGTTCTATTAAAGTTATGACTGCCTCTTGGGTCTTTGACTACACTTCTCTATAGAAGATCCACTAAGACATAGAGATATAACCTCTTATTTGTGGTCCCAACAAAATCATCTGAGGAGAAATAGAACTGTCAAGAGAAGGTGTGATGGGCTTTTGGAAGAAGAATTCAGTAGATATTTACCAAATGCTTATTGTGTGCAAACCACTGTAGACATACAGACACACAGATATGCTCTGTAATGTAACAGATATATTCATAGTCATGTTCACAATCTCATTACAGGTCTGGGTCTCCTGATCTCTCATCCCTGACACTGGCCTCACAGATAACTAAATGGGACATAGCAACAATCTAACAGAATTTGTTCTCCTGGGCCTCACTCAGAATCCTGAGGGGCAAAAAGCATTATTTGTCTTGTTGTTACTCATCTACGTTGTGATGATGGTGGGTAATCTGCTCATTATGGTGACTGTCTTTGCCAGCCCCTCCCTGGGCTCCCCCACATACTTCTTCCTTGCTTATCTGTCCCTCATGGATGCAGTTTACTCCACTGTCATTTCACCCAAATTGATTAGAGACTTACTCTGTGGTAAAAAGACAATCTCCTTCTCAGTTTGCATGGCATAGCTCTTCCTAGAACATTTATTTGGGGGCTCTGTGGTCTTCTGCCTGGTGGTGATGGCCTATGATCACTATGTGGCCCTCTGTAAGGCCCTGCACTACTTGACCGTCATGAATTGGCAGGTTTGCATCCTGTTGCTGGTGGTGGCCTGGGTTGGAGGTTGCCTGCACTCCATGGTTCAACTTCTCTTTGTGTAACATCTCCCCTTCTGTGGCCCCAATGTCATTAATCACTTCATCTGTGACATGTACCCATTGTTGGAACTTGCCTGTACTGACACTCACCGTGTGGGTTTCACTGTGGTTGCCAATGGTGGAGCAATCTGTATGGTCATATTCATCCTTCTACTAACATCCTATGGGGTCATCCTAAATTCCCTTAAAACTCATAGTCAGGAAGGGAGGTGAAAAGGCCTGTCTACCTGCAGTTCCCACATCACAGTGGTGGAACTCTTCTTCATTCCCTATAGTTTCATGTATGTGAGACCTGTTTCCAACTTTCCCATTGATAAATCCATAACTGTGGTTTATACTGTCATCACTCCCATGTTGAACCCTTTAATATACACCTTGAGAAACTCAGAGATGAAAAGTGCTATGGCAAAACTCTGGGAGAAAAAGTTAACTAGGTAGAATAAGAATGTGTCACCCACACTGAACACATTTGTCACTAATCCTAAAGACAATGACCAGGCAGGACATTCTAACAATGGATGATTTAGCCAATTCAACAGACTCCACAGAGATGCTTTTCTTTATTTATACAAAAGCATCAAAAAAGTAGCATAAACTGTCCTTTAAGGCTTGAATCAATCTAATAGGCAAGTTCTGCAGGATGAATAAGAGACACAGGTCTTTGTCCTATTACAAGAAAAAATAAACTAAGTTCACCCTGTAACTTTATTTTTCACAGTTTATACTAAAATGGGACTATAGAAGGGAGAGTTGTGAAAAACAAGCTAACCTTCAAAATTTACTTTCACCCAAATTTTTGGGAAAACAATTGGGCTAATATTTAGAACAAATTTCTGAGGGCCAAAAGAATGGTTTTTAAATTTTAAAGTGTTAAAATTATTTTTTTTGGCACAGCAAATTTCTGTAGCTGCATAATGCATTCATCTTTAAGATGACTTCTGTTACTCAGGTCAATGTCTTTGAGTTTGTAGTGCAGGATATTCAGATGGGAGAAGTTATTGTGTTCATTTAAAGACATGATCAGTGAGCTGTTTTGTTAGATGGGATGTGGTTGAGATGAAAACAGATTCTGGTTCTTGATTAGAGGATAGAAAACCACACTAATCCAAGATGTCAATATATTTTCATGCGCTTCTTCACTAGTTATATGAGCATTTTTGCTGCTCTTCAAACAGTAGACAGAACTTCTTATTTTGTCTTGGAGATACTGAAGATATAGAAAAGAGATGTGTTATTTTGCATAAGCAGTGTATTCCCTAAAAGTCATATTCAACTTAAATACTTTTTACTTTCAGACTTAATAATAATTTGTTTCTGTGTAAACAGAATTTTGTTTTTCAATTTTATGTAAAAAAAATCAGGTTTTTTCTCAGTGTGCAGTCCCTTCTGGAATATCTCAAATTAGGAAGAAGATAGATTTGCTCTCATTGTATTATGGAATGTTATCTTGCTTTTTAAGGATTTTCTTTTCTAAAATAAATGTTTTAGAATTTTTCTTACTTAAAAATTTTATTATATATTTTCATGCATATCCATTAATATATGCAATTTATATCTGTTTTGTAGTATCTTACCTAGAATATGATCAATATCACTGAAACTACCAATGTATATTGCCCTGACTCCCTTCCTCTGCCTCTTCCCAGAGATAATCTCAATGCTGAACTCTTTGTTAACCACTGTTAAGAACAGTTTAACTATAGATGTATGTATTCTTAAAGTATATTATTTGAAGTTTCATGTTCTTTATTAAAATTACTCTGTGTAGTATGTGGCTTTCTGGATCTTTTCTCAACAATGTCAATTAACTTTTCTAATATTTGTTCATGTGATTGGACATTTCTCTAGTCCCACCATTTCCCCTGCTGTATGTTATTCCATATCTGAATAGACCATCCAGTCAGTGGTCATTTGGGTTGTTTCCAATTTTTGATAATGCACATGATGCTGCTATAAACATCCTGAAAGAATCGTCTTTCTGTTAAGTAGTATTACAAGTTCACAATCACAGATAGTTGCAATTTTCTTCTAAACCTGTATTATCAGGTGAATTCCTGTTAGCCATATGAAGCAGATCCGTAAGTCCATGTCACAACCAACACTTGATACTGTCAGATGTTTAATGTTTTTGAAAATCTAATGAGTATAAGACTATGACTGTATTATGGTTTTATTTTTCAATGCTTACTGCTACTGAATTTGAACATATTTGCATGTTTATTAAACATTCATTTTTTCTCATCTTCTATTCAACATGTATTCATGCTTTTGTCAGTTTTTCTAGTAGGTTATCATAAATTTATTGGAGTTCTTTAGGAATTCTCTGTACTAATTCTTTTTTTGTTTGTATGCATTGCAAAAGTCTTTTCCCAGTTTTTGGTTTTACTTTTCTACATATCTCTCATATATTTGGATGAATGGGAACTTCTAAATGTAATCAAATTTCTCAGTGTTTATGTGGATTTAAGTTAGCACTTCTATGTCTTTCTTATCATATCATTTCTACAGTATGGCCAGAAAAATGTCAATCTATATTGTCTTCTAAATATTTCAAAAGTTTTCATTTTTTAGTTTCCAACTTTAATCCATTGAACATTGATTTATATATATGCTGTAAAGTGCCCTTTTCATTTTTTTTCCAGTGTAGATAGCCAATTGTCTAAGCACCACTTATTGAATAATCCATCCTATCACATATTGAGTTTTCATTTATGTCTGATTCTAGTTCTGGTTTATTTATTACTGTCAACTGATTAATTTTTCTAAACTTGTGTTTATTTATGTAAGTTTATAATAAGTTTTTATGTCTGATAGGACAAGTCTTTCAATCTTTTTTATGAAGTGAAAAAAGTCTTGTTTCCACATACATTTTAATTCAGCTTGTCATGTTGAAAAAAAGCCATTGGGATTTTTATATTGAAATTGCATTGAAGCCATTAACAGTTGACCCTTCCAACACCAAATATAGCATAAATCTGCACCCAATTAGGCCTTTGATGTTCTTAAAATTTGAAAAAATTCACAAATATTCTTTCATATTTTTAATAAATGCTTTCCTATGTATTCTTGTTGTTCTATTCCACAGCATTACTGAACATAGATATTTATAAATATTTCTAACTTTTTATAAGCAAAATTATATCTTACTTTATGTCAATAATTTGCTTTATTTACTTAATAGTGAAGTGTTTTGCCATTGGTACATTTTTGTGAATTGCTTTTTCATATATTTCATCCAATTTAATTGGCATGTTCAAAATGTTTTATTGACTTAGGAAAGATTTTATGTTTTAGTATAAAACAAAAAATTTCTCCTAGATAGTGTTTTGGTAGTGTGGAAGTGTTATACTTTTAATGTTGTTGATCACTATTATCAGAGTTTCTGCCTTTTAACTTCAATATTATATAATAATTTATAATTTTTTTCTACTTTACTTATGTCTTTGTATTTTAAAGCATTAAGTACACATATGTGCACACATGTGTGGGGGAGATTTTACAGAAAGTGAGAAAATGTATGTGTATGTTTGTGTGTGTTCCTATGTATAAAGAATTTAAATCTACTTTGCAAATTGTTATCTGTTACCTTAAAACAAAATTTTCAGCACAGTTTCCAAAAATCTTACCTACTTACCTAATTTGATATGTCATGTTTACTATGTTTAATGTCCAAATGCTTTTGTATTTATTTGTAGGATATTTTCCTTTGACCAGTTGCTTATTCCTAAGCCAATACTCCATCTTTTTTAGTTCTTGTAAGTAGATTTTAATATCTGCTAAGAGACCTATAACTCAATACTCTTATTAAAGACAAGATTTTGTGTTTTGAACAATTATTTGTCATGTAAATGTTAGAATAATTTCAGAAGTTGTAGAAACTATGAAAATTTTGACTGACAATATATTAAATGTCTAATTAATTAGGAAAATAATTGATATCTTGTTCACATTGAATCATTCTCCATGGAAATATGAAAATATCTGTGTTTATTTAGGTCTTCTTTGATATTCTTCAGTAATTCCTTTGTTTTCATCATACAGATCGTTCACATCTTTCTTTTTTAATGTATATTTTATAATTTGGATTATACTTATGGAAAATATTTTTCCACATTCTATTTTCTAAATAATTATAGCTAGAATTCAAGAAAATAACTAAGAAATATTTATCAATTTACTCTTGAATTCAGCCACTTTACTGAACTCTTATTTAGTATGAAAGATCTTCAGTTAACTCTTTTGGGTTTGCTAGAAAGATAATGTTATCTTAATGATTTTTCTTTCTAATAACTTTCTTCAAATATTTTATATCACATTTCTCCTTAACATATCATTATATTACTTGATATAGGAAAACATGGGGTAATGACTGTGAATAGAGAAATCTTGATTCATTTTTAGCTTCAATGGGGATGTGTTCATTAAAAATTATCATCCCCACCCTGTATGTCAGTGTCCTGATGGGAACAGATACCACTCTTCAAAGGAACTACTGAAAACTATTTACAAAGAGTTTTCAAGATCAAAGAATTTTGGGGTCTTTGATTTGCATTTTCTTATTATTTACTGATGTTGAACATTTTTTTTTCATATGCTTCTAGTTTTTTTGTTATGTTTTCTTCAGAGAAATGTCTATTCAAATCCTTTTATAAAATGTTAAACAAAGATTGAATTGTAAGGCTTCTTTTATCAGATATATGGTTTTCAAAAGTATTTTCTCATTCTGTGGCTTATCTTCACTTTACTGATTTTTATCCTTTGAAACCCAGCAGTTTTAGCTTTAATGAAGCTAAAATTATTTACTTTTCCTTTTATTGTTTATGGTTTTGGTGTCATATCTTAAAAAATACTGCATAATTCAAGATTATTAATATTTACTCATATTTTATACTAAGAATCAGTGGTGTTGGCTCAGATTTTTTCTTTAGTCCATTTGGAGTTAATACTGTACATGATGTAAGGTAAGTTTCTTAATCTGTTAAGGCTGCTGTAACAAAATATCACAGACTGGGTAGTTTATAAACAACAGAAATAGATTTCTCAAAGTTCTGGAGGCTGGAAGTCTGAGATCAAGGTGTAAGCATGGTTGGGTGAATGCTTTTTTCCAGACTGCAGACTTTTATTTGTATCCTCATGTGGCAGAAGGAACTAGGAATCTTTGAGGGATCTTGTTTAGAAGAGCACTAATTCCATTCATGAGGGGTCCTTCCTCATGTTGTAACCATCTTTCAGAGGACCCACCTACTAATACTATCACCTTTGGGGATTAGGAATTCCACATATGGATTCTGAGGAGACACAGAGACTCAGACCATAGCAGTAAGAATCCAGTCTCATTCTTCTATCTGTGGATATCCAATTGTTCTAGAACCATTTGTTGAAAAGACTATTCTTTCACCTTTTGACTTGTCTTGGCACCCTTGTCAAAAATGAATTGACCATAAGCATAGGGATTTATATCTAGACTCAATTCTGTACCACTGAGCCATCTGTCTGGCCTATGTCAGTAACAATATCTTGATGACTGTATTTTGTAGTAGTCAGGAAACCAGGCAATTCTTTTTCAAGATTGTTTTTGATGTTCTGTCTCCTTTCCATCAAACATCATGACTCTTTCCTCCTAAATATATCAGCATGTATATACTATAAGAACAAAGATATTTTCTTGCATATATACAGAGAATTATCAAATTAAGTATAACATTTATACTATATTACTGCCAAATATATGCCCATATTCAAACAGCACCAACTATTCTAATGAACTCTACAGTATTTTTTTTCCTAGTCCAAGGTCAAATCTTAGATCATTTATTGAATTTGATTGTTACTTCTCTGTAGTTTATTTTGACCTGTTCCTCAGAACTTCTGTGACTTTTTTCTGCATTAACATTTTGAGGGCTATCTCCCACTTGCTTTGTAGGATAACTCTCAATCTGAATTTGGTAATTCCCTATGATTAGATTCAAGTTATGCATATTTGACAGGCTGCTACAACATGCTTCATCTTTGCCTGCACCTAATTATTGGTTGATGTAAATGTACAAAGTTCCAGCCAATTTGCCTTGATTTGGGACATCTTTGAGACTGTCCTGACCTTAGCACTTCTTATATTGACTGAGACATTTGTTGCAACTGCACTTCTTATTGGTTTCTTTCTCTGTTCAATCGTTTTCAATGTTTTGTTATAAGTGTTATTCTCCAAGTCATACACCAATAAATCTTCATACAGATCTTTGTGTCAGAAACTATTTCCTACAAAATCCAACCCACAAAATTTTGTAACAGTTTTCTTTTTCTTCCTGGTTCTTTTGGAATGACCATGAGTTAAATTGTAGTGATACTCATTTTCTGGTATATTTTTACTGTAGCTTTATATGGAGTTACACTGATTTTGCTTTCTCTTCATTTTGAAGTCCTGCAGTAAGCCTTCTATGTCAACAGGATAAAAGTAGATGGTTTTGGGTGTCTTACAAAATTTCTAGTTCTGAGTAGACTATTTTTTAAGCATAGTATTTTTTTAAATAAGAAAAGAAGCATTGTTGTAATTTAGTTTTTGTCATTTTTGTTTGTTTCCTCAGGATCTCTATTTCTTCTTCTTAATTCTTTCTTTTACTTTACCATCTTTTACATTAGCTTCTTCTATTCCTCTTCATCCTCATCTCCCCCAGAAGTGATGCTCTTTTGAAAACATCATCTTAGCTCCTACACACTGTCAAGTTCTTTCTCTGTACACTCTGACTTGCCAGATCGCAGATCTTTTTCTTTAATGATTTAAAAGTTGTGTGTGATTTACTCTTTAGTAAATGTAAGTAGGGCTGTGGTCTACCTTCCTTGGGATTGTTACTTCCTTATTCTGTTCTCTGCACCCATTTCAGGTTTCCTTCACTCTCCTCTTAGGCTTGGACCATAAGCTCCAGAGATCTCTCTGCTGGAATTTGATGTTTATTTCTTTAGGGTTAATTTGAAATTTGTGTATTCTCAGTGACTTATTTATGCTGTATGTGTTAGTTATGTGTGATCTTATGTGCCGATTGTATTGTATTGTATATTGTATTAGATTATGTGTACAGAATATTGTCTATGCTGTTGTGTGTTTTGTTAGGTAGTTTGTAGAAACATTCAGATTTAGGGACCTGCCATAGCTAAATAAAAGACATCTAAATTTAGCTTTTAAGTTTTCCTTCTTAGATTAATTTATAATAATCTCTTTCAAATTATAAGTCCTAATTACCTGTTTCTGCATTTCTTTTTAAGAAAGATTGTTTTCTTTCGGAAAATGTTCTGAGTTGAAATTTTGTATGTGGACATTATTTGAGCTAAATTGAAATTTTATTAAGTTGATTAGCCATAATCTCCCTCAGTAAATCTGCCATA
This sequence comes from Vicugna pacos, assembly GCF_048564905.1. Classification (NCBI taxonomy): domain Eukaryota; kingdom Metazoa; phylum Chordata; class Mammalia; order Artiodactyla; family Camelidae; genus Vicugna; species Vicugna pacos. The sequence continues at coordinate 55,146,616 of NW_027328740.1, forward strand.
CACAAAGTCTTCATCTTTTACTTCTCTCCAGTACCATCTTGCTTTTGAGGATTTCAAGTATACACTGGTTAAATGAAAATAAAAATTCTTGTTTACACAACCTTATGTTTTTGCTCTTAATAAATGACTTACTCTTTGGTATTAGAATGCAATTTTCCCTCTTAATTCCCCTAAAGTGATTGGCAGCAGAAGCCTCTGAAGATATACAATGTGCTGGTAGGATTTACAGAAGATCTCAGTTCTCTAGAGCATGGTTCCTCAGTGAATTTAATCTTGAACAAGCAGCCCTGGGGACAAACTGTTTTAACAACTCTGAAGTGATTTACTGTTCATTGTTGATTAAGTGCCCAGTCATAGCTTCTCTTACCGGGGGGAAGATTTCTCCTTGAGTAATAATGTTATGGTCAAAATGTAAAATATAAACCATTACTTTCCTAGGCATGAATCATATTAAAATAATCATATAAATGCTTAAAAAATACCCCAAGTAAAACCTATCTTTTTAATTATTTAGCTCTCTGCATTATTGACTGAAATATTATTAAAGGTTTGTTCAATTAATTTGGTCAGTTCAACATAATAATGCTTTAAATTTGTTCTTGATATATATTTTCAGTGACAGCTTTCAAATTTGATGGCTTATCAGTCATATCAACTATATATTCCTGAAGCCAGCTCTGAATAATTCAATAATTTAAACTGTAAAGTGTTTATAAAAGTTGAAGAATATGGTCATGTCTTGTGGAGGCAGAGAGATATATGCTTACGTGACAAAGTGATTAAATGTATCCTGATCTTCTCTCTGCAGTCACACGAGGGTTGATGTGATGGAAATCCTGCCTCACCTTCATTGAACTAAACCTTCATCTTCGAGGACCAAAGAGAATTGGTGAAGCCTGGATTTGGAACAAGTGACTGAAGAAGAAATAGAAAACTCAGGTAACAAATTCACAAAAACTCTTCCCTTTGATGAGAATAGGGAAAACTGAGTTACTTGAAATAAATTCTGTATCTATCTTATGAAGCATGTTTTATCATTTAACCTCGAATATTTTATGACAGAAGTTCCAGGAACAAAACAGTATGAATGTTTACTCTATTCTGTATAATACTGTTGGAATAAATACAATGACAATAATTTTCTCCAATATTTTGTATTACAATTGTTTAAATGCAAACTGAAATACAGACTAATCATAGCCGAGCATAACAAAGTATAGCAGGACATATATATGGTCTTCACAATAACCTTTTAGATTGTTTTACATAATTTAGGGAATCTGACAATTACTTATTTTGCATGTTAATATATTGAAGATAATAATAAGGATTATGATAGCTCTTTACAAATTGTTTTCTTGAGCATACTATTTTTGAATGTTCTTGTGAAATACCAAAAATTATGATTTTGGACAGTTTCTGTCCGGTGTTATTCCTTTGAGCTTTTTCACTTATGTTCTCATAAATTAAAACTTTTTTTTCCTTTAAAATAAGTTATTGGATCTTGGTGGACAAAAGGCTGAAATGAGATGCTCTTTACTCAATCAATCCTGCAAATACCTCTGCAGGCTTAGACATAAAACCCAGCATGGAAATAATACTTATTTCACAATGAGGTCAGAAATGATAACTGAAACCATGGAATCCTTAAGATAAGCTACCTGTGTAAGCAGGGGAAATGGCTGAAAGCCTAGTAGAAGGCTTTGTGTTGGAGGATGGTGATTGACGTTCAGAAGGCTTAGCAGAGGTCAAGTTGGCAATGTCAGGTGTTTCCCCAGGTTTACTTCATTCAATTAAGCTGGAACAACCTGCTCCTGTGAAAGACTTAGTGGCTTTCCTTACACTGGGGGGGGCCCAGGCAAAGGGGATGCTTTGTTTCCTCTGTACCAGAAGCAGTGTCTGGGATAATTTAAAAAAAAGGCATTGAGTTGATTTTCATGGAGTCTCTGTGGGAAAGTTCTGCACAATATAATGGCTGAGTGTGCTTACTAAATACATTTAAAAGAGACAGAAGGTGTAGGTATTTATCTACATGTATAAGCCAACCATTGCAACCTAAATTCTTTTCAAACTTAGGTTGTTTCTGAATGGGATGACCATTTGTGTGTCTGCCACATGAACTGAGCTGGTTTTCTTCCTGTTTAGTCTAATCTACTGTTGATTGCTTTGACCCCTGCCCAGTTGAGGGACAAAATGCTCTGGGTTGAGGGCTTTCTTAAGAGTGCCTATGTTCTCAGCACAAGGTTGTTTGAGCTAGGTAGACTTCAGGGTAGAAAAGTGCCCTAAATTGCTTCCTTAAAAAGTAAGTTTCATATCCTTGACGATTTTTTCTTTTTTCTTTGTGTGTCACTTTTTTTCCTTTTTGAAATTTAAAAAGTCTTCTTTTTTAGCTAAAGTAATTATTTTACAAACATGAGTGAACTTTGTGGGGGAATAGAAATGGGACATACCCTGACTGCAGCAAATGATCAGATTACAGAGATAAATTGATATATGAGAGTTTCCGGAATACTGGGTAATTACAGCACATACCTTCAGGAAATTCACACACATGCACACAGACACCCATTCATGTCCCTGCATATGTGTGTGTGATTATATAGATTTTAATTGTAAGAAAGATTTGGGAGATAAAACCTATTTTTAAGCTGAATATCACTAATGCCATTATCAATGTGCATACCATTTATGATACATTTCTGAAAATCATAATCCTAATAACTTTTCACTAGTCAGATACTGGGCAAAATAAATATGGACAAAAATGATTTCATCCAGTAGTTCCTAAACTGGCTAATTTTTGGACTCACTTGGGCACAGCCAGCCCTCCTAAATCACAATCTTCAAAACTGAGATCCAGCAATCTATAGTTTAACAAGCTCCCCAGATGATTCTCTTAGTCAAATTTGTGGAGCCTAAAAAGCATCAGTTTAGGATAGTGTCACTGTGTTCTGATCAGTTCGATGTTGAAACAATTGTGCAGTTTACTGAAGAACCATTATGCCTGGTTTTTGTGATGCAAGTGAACACTGTAGTCCAAAACTGCCTCATTGGTGCTTCCCAGTATAGTCCCCTGACTTAGGCACTGTGAGTTCCATTTTACAGGTGAGGGAACTGATATTGTTAAAATAATTGATCATAAAGTTAATAATTAGGAAAACCAGGATTCAGTCCCAAGCTTTCTGGCTACATGTCTAGGACTCCCAGCACATTGACTCCTGGTAGCCTTGAGGCAGAACTCTTTAGAGGACTTTTCCAGTAAGATCTCTAGTTTAGATCTAGCATTTTGTCATCCCAAATAACTTTTGACAGTGTTGTATCAGTTTAGAATACATTTATTGATTTGCTATATGTCTAACTTTGTGTTGGATGATGGGTTAGGCCTCAGAGGGAAGAGTTTTACCCTCAAAGAGTCTTGTTGGGGAGGAAAGATTTACTTGGGATGAGAGATGGAAGCAGCAGCTTAGAGTGACTAAGTGTACCTTGTGGACTTTCAGTGCAGCAGCAGTGCAGAGAAAATGATTTTGGGCTAAAATTCCGGGGAAGACTCCAGGAGAAGCAGATTTCAATTGGGTCTTCAAGAGTGGGGTTTGGAAGGTTCAGGGGAAGACATTATAAGGATGGGAACAGCAGGAACAAAGGAGTGAGTGCGTGGATGTGTTTGTGTATTTACTCACACTCACTGCGTAAGAGAGGACCGCTTTACCTGAGGAGCGGGGAGAGCGCGGGAACAGCGAGCAGAAGGTGGGGTCTTGGCCCATCCTTCAAGGTGGCCAGACTCCACAGGGCACTGAGACTGTCGAGTTAAAAGGTGCCTTTTGGAGTCGTCGCTCTCTGCTTACAGGTGTTATTTATTTTTCTCTCATGTATGCACTCTCGGCCCCCAGAAAATACTTTAACATAATGCTCCAAAAGCCTCTGTCACTGTCCAGAATCAAATTAAGCACAGCAAATGTGACCATCGCTCTGAGACACACATGGAATTTGGGAGGTTGAAAGACACAAAAGCCTCAGCATAATAGGCAGATAATCAGCAGGTTCCTGGGATAGGACTAATTTTTCTCTGGCTCTTTAGTAACAGGTGGTATTTATCTAAGCTGACTGCCCTGGGCAGCTGGTTCATGGGTTCTCTCAGCTGGACATCTCCCCATTTAGTCCACCACATCTGTTTCAAGCAGCAAACAAGAGCCTTTCTCATCTTTAGTATCTCCACGTGGGGATCTGGGGGACAGATGAACCATTCAGCTTCCAGCAGTAGTGTTTCATGACATCTGAGGAGCTCATCTGGCCTCCTACCAGAAAAAAGAAAGGTTTTAGGTTTAGAGGTGGGCTTTGTTGTTTTTTTCTTTTTTTTCCCAGGGAGTGGATTTTTCCTGTTGGGTTGATATCTTTTGAAAAAGAGATTTTATCATGATGGCTATTATGTGATCAGATTTATCTCCCATTAAAACACCCTTTCCTTGAAGCATGCACTGACATGACTGTGGCTGTCTCTTCAAGCTTTTATTGTACTGCATTAAGGAATTGTAGAATAATCTCATGAAAGATTGATCACTTCCTGTAAGCATCTTGTACCTGCAGACAGGCAATTACTGAAATATGTCTGAAAGAAAACAATGAAGCACGTTATAATGTATCGGCCAGGTATTTTTTGGCAGTGTGACTACAAAACTTGCTTGGGTGCCAACTTTTTTGGAGCCAAAAAGGACTTCTGTGCTGAGCTAGTGGATCATAGTTTGATTTGTATATGAGTAGCAATGCTTTCTTTCTAATGATAGCCAAGACTTTGACACTGCACACGTATTTCTCTTGAGGCTGTACAAGTGTGTGTTTTCTTATGTATTTCCCTGTCTAAACTGAATGGTAAATCAATCATTTGGACTAGATTCAGTCCTGGCAATTTAGAGAACCCTATATCCCCAATGCTGAGCCTGCCAGATAGTAGGTACTCAGTAAATGTTTGATGACAGACAATCTCTATTTTATAGCTGTCAAGTGGTTACAACAAAAGAGTATGATTTTAGACGATGCCATAGCCTCAGTCCTGAAAAATCTCCCTAACCGGTATAGAACTGGGTTCACCACCACCTTAACTCAGAACTTTCTGTTTACCAGTGTCTGTGCTAGAGGCTGGAGATAGAAAAAAAAGACAAGGTCCTTACTTTTAAGAAGCTGAGATTTCCTGGTGAGGGAAATATTAATACAACATCCACAACAAAAATGTTTATGTTTATTGAGCACTTTTGTAGACATTTAAGCCCTTTGTATATATTGAATCATTTAATCCAGAATGTCTTACTGACATTATTCTAGTTTTTAAGATATGTAAACTGAGGCACAGAGAGTTGTACTTTTCTGTAATTTACTCAAAGCTAGTAAGTAATGGAACTGGGATATGAATAAAAATACAAAGCCAAACATTGAATCTGTGGAGTGCTCTGATGGAGTAAGTACAAAGTGCAGAGAGGAGGCCCCCTCACCTCAGAACAGTGGGGTCAGGGGAGAGCTTCAGGAGCAGTTGATGACCAAGCTTTTTCCTCCTTAGCTCTACTTTCTGGCCCTGGGAATTGGAACATCTGTTTCTCCTCAGATCTGGTCCCAGTTCTTTCCATGTCCTTTGCCCCCAGCAGGGAGCACTGTGCTCTATGCTGTGACATCTCTCCACTGATGTCTTACAAGTTATTCAACTTTCAGCAGCTCTAATTATGTCCTGCTGTATGTGGCTCTGGAGTCAAACACACTTAGATTTGAATTTTGTCTCTTCCGTTTACAAGTTGTGCAGTGTTGGTCAAGTTACTTAACTTCATAGAATTACTTATACTCATCTCTGTGGTCTATTTAAAGAATTAATTGAGATAATATGTGTAAAACATCCATTATATAGGTGGTGCTCAATAAATGCTAGTTTTATTTCTCTTGTATGCCCATTTTTTGCCTGTGTTTCTCCCCACACCTAGCATTGCTCCCCACAAATAGATGATTAATACATGTTTGTTAATTTCACTTTATGGGAGAAGAGAAGTAACTTATGCCAGTGTTATATTATTAGATCGTCATATACACATCTTCCTAGGATATTTTTCTTTCCCCCTTCCTTCCTCTATCTGCATCTACCTTCCCAGCTTAGTTTAAATCCTACTTGTCTTTCAGGTCTTGGCTTAGATCGAATCCTTTCCAAACACTTTTCCCCTCTGAGTTAGGCTCCCTTTCTCCCTGCTTCTGTAGCTCCCTGGGTAATAGGGACTAAAAGGGCCAAAATTTATTTTTTTTTAATTGAAGTGAAATCCATACAATATAAAATTAACCATTTTAAAGTGCATAATTCAATGGCATTTAGTACATTTACAGTTTTGTGCCACCTCTATCTAGGTCTAAAACATTTTTATCAGCTCAAAATAAAACTTTGTAGCCACTAAACATTCATTCCCTATTCCCCCTTCCATTAGCCTTTGGCCACCACCGATCTGCTTTTTGCCTCTATGGATTTACCTGTTCTGGATATTTCCTAAAAATGGGATCATACAGCATGTGACCTTTTGTGTCTGGCTTCTTTGACTTAGACTAATGCTTTGAGGAAATAGCACTCCTTTCTATGGCTGAGTAATATTCCATCATACGTACATAATATATCTTGTTTATTCATTAATCCATTGGTGGACATTTGGGTTACTGTGAATAGTGCTATCATGAACATTTTTCTGCAAGTATTTGTGTGCTTGTTTTCAGTTTTGGGGATTATATACCTAGGAGTGGGATCGTTGAGTCATATGGTGATTCTATGTTTAACTTTTTGGGCAACCACCAGCTTTATTATTTTCCAATTTCAAAATGGTGCCCAAATCAAACCTAAAGACAAGCCCAGAAAGCCCAATGCTGGCAGATCTTGAAGGCTTTGGTTCAGGGAAAAGACGTACCAAAAGTGGTAGATATAAATATTTTGTAAAAATAATTTCGCTTGTGAGAAAGAAAAACAATATAGACCAATCTGACTATGAGACATTCTAATGGGGAAGAGAGGAATAACCAATCCTACCCGAGCTCCCTAGACTCCTCCCAAGACCCCTGGGTTAACTCTTAGTAGCTGGGCTGTTTAAGATTTCACTGTTTATCTGGATTCTTTGGGTTTCACTTTAAAGAGCATCAATCCAATCCTGGTAATGATAGCACAAAGATCTGTCTACAGAGTATAGAAAACTCAGATTCTGACTTAGCAGATAATGGGTGTGGCAGAGATCATGCTGGGCACTGAAGCAGGTGCAGTTTGGGGAGGATTTAGATCAAGTTTGTTTTTTGTTAGTTCCTTCAGTAGAGGAAACAATAATTTAAGTGAAATTGTGATGTTTAGATATAAAATTATTAACTGTGCTAGGAAATGCATGATTATACCACATGCGTGCTACAGATGGGTAGAGGCATAGGAAGAAGCAAACACCTCATGTGAGGATTATGAGAGAAAACTTCAGCAGAAAAAGGGAACTTATGCTGTTTTGCAAGATATGTAGGATTTATATCTAGAGAGGAGCAGATGAAGGTCATCTCCAAGAAGGAAATGGACTGAGGCTACTAAGTTTGGCTGTGGTTTGGTCCTAAACAGGTTTATTGTTTCAACAAAACTGAAAACAAAACACATAGCACATCACAATCACTCCAGATCAAGTGAACAGCACATCTGAAAAGGGGAATACATTTCCTTAAGAAAAAAAAGAACTGAAATCTGGGTTGGAAATTGTGGCCACTTCAATCTGATAAAGGGGGTTTACTGCTTAAGAACCCCAAGCAAGGGGACTGAATTTCTCGAAAATTGTCTCTGGTTTTAAAACAAGACGTGGAAGTCATCTTAAAATTTCTACTTTCTTCTTATATAAGTCTTGGGAGTAATTGCAAGTGCTATCCCTGCTGAAAGTTAGTGCTCTCTGTCTCTCTGGACCAGAGGTATGAATCTCCCTCTGATAAATTGTCTGTCTAATTACAAAACCAGTAGACTCTTTAATTCTATAATTGGGTTACTTTCAGCTCATGATTATTAGGTATTCATTTTGTTTCTCTTGGAGGGGCAAGCTGGAGAACTAAAACTGTGTCAGTTGTGGACTGGAAGTAATAATCTATGAACGTGCTGAGAAAGAAGTGATGTTTTCTCCTGTAGTCTCTAGTTTCCACCTAGACAAGGAACTGGACATCTGGTGCTCTTAAATCATGATTTCTGTCATTGAAAAAGGATTCTATTTTTTCCACTTGGGTAATGTGTATATTTTCATTTATGACTTTGCCTAGTCTTTGTGTAAGGGAAGAAATTGTCTTAGGCAAGCTTCTGCTGTAACAGTGGGATCAGTCTAGTCCTAGGGGGAATAGAGACACAAGATGCTTCCTTGAAGCCTAGAAACATATCACCTTGCATCTAGTTAAAAAGTGATCATAGTTGATAACTGTATTTTACTTTTGTGGTTCTCCGGGAACATGTCTATGATCTGCCTGGATAAAATCTGGATTCACATTACAGTACCTTTACGACATTGTGTTTTACAGGAGCCTGGACATTAATCACTTACTTACTTTCCCTGGTAACCTAAAAACAGCCCAGAGGCAAAGGAAGGAGCAACAGTCTAAGTGGCAGGGTGGGTTGGAAAAATCCTTTAAGGAGGAGTGACTGCTTGTTGCTATGGCAGCTGCATTCTGTGACATTACAGGCCTTTCCCACTGCAGCTTCATTTAGGGATGCTACAGAGTGCCAGCTTTGGACTTACACAGTCTGAGGTTTAAACCAAGGCTCAGTCTTTTTAAACTCCAGTTTTCAGAACTGCAAAATGGGAATAAAAGTATTACTGACCTCTCAGAGCTTTCATGTGGATTAAATGAAATAATGTACATGGTGCATGGAGCAAAGTGCCTGGCACATAATAAGCTCTCAGTCCACGGTGGCTGTTGTTGGAGTTCTAGGATCATATTCTGTGTCCAGCTCATAGGTCTTAGCAACTTTTTCTTTTACATTCCAATTTTAAATGGGAAGTTTCATTTTGCCAATATGTTCCACACTTTTTTGTAAACATGTGCCTTATTTCAAAGTTTGGAGAGATTTATGTTTCAAAAAAATGGCTTATATAGATCATATGGGAATTTATAATATAGCCTAGAAAATGTATGAAAATTGTATTTATATCAGCCAAATTAATACTTGAAGGAAGGAAAGGTTTTCTTTGGCACTGGGTTAAAATTGTCTTTCCCCCCTATTTTTATTGAGATGTAATTGACATACAGCACGATATAAGTTTAAGGTGTACAGCATGGATAAAATTTTCAACCACTACTAACTGATAGAGTTTAAAAACCTATTTAAGTACTATCTGGTTGATTTTGAGTTGTCCCCTCCTTGTCATTGACTCATTCATTTATTAATTTATTAGTGTTTAAGACCTAAAGGTTTCAGGATTGTAATAAATACTCAGTTTTCCAAACTTATGATTTAAAAATTGTTGGTTAAATAAAATTTAATAATTAAATGACAAAATCTGGAAATAGACCAAGGCTTTTTGGCCACCAGATGATCTTCCAAAACAAAATGATGAAGAATTAAGAGGAATAAATTAGGAGTGTATAGATTTCATTTTTCTTAAAATACACTTTGATTCAAAAATTAAGGAAAAACAGGGACAAAATTTTTTGAAGCAGCTTTTAAAAAAGATAAATGTTGGGCTGAATACAAAGTAATATCAAATACAAATATTTACATTTTAAACAATGTTGTCAACTGCCAAAAGATTTTTTTGTTTTGTTTTTAATGGCAATGAAAGGTTATATGTCTTTCTTTACCAAAATCTGCTTTCTTCTTCTCTTTCCCATATGATTAAGAGAAGGGTATATCCCCCAGTTGTGATATTTTGGCACTTAAAGAACATTCAAGTACTAGTTTTCCCAGAACTTTGGACATTCCTCATCAGTGATTTTGGTGTGTGCATAGATTTTTAAAAAATTGACCTTTATGAGAGTTAGGGAAAGATCGATGTTTACCATATGGAAAGACAACAAAACAAGGTGAAGAAATGATATATTCTGGCTTTCAAAGGAAATTAAACTATTGTGTGAATAAATGAATTGTTTAAAATATGAAATGAAAACCCCAAAACAGAAAGAAAAAATTCCTTGGGGAAAGAAATTCTAAGGAAATCTGCATTGTTAAAATCCTGGACTAGGGGCTTGGAGATTTGGACACCATATTTCCAGGTAAAGATTAATGAAAATTTTCAGAGATCAGAAACTATAGAAATGGCACTTTAAAGTCTAATTTTAAAACTTGATAATTTTGTTACTATAGTGAATGCTGTTTTCAGATTTTAATTTTTTCTTATAATAGGAATTTTTTTAGTAAAGTATTAACTTTCTTATTAATTAGTACACATCAGTACTTTTACTAATTTGGGTTTGTACTTTTGAGTATTTTCTGTAAAGTAATAAATAAAAATGCTTCATAATTGTCTGAACTTCAAATAATTCATAAGGCCATCACGTTTCTGTGAGTCTTGTCCAGAATAGGTTCATCTTCCACATATACATAAGGCAAACTTATACTTCTCAGAGATTGAGAGAATTATTTCCTGCCCTCCCCCCAACTGCAAATAGTTCTATTTCATCTTGGAGAGCTACGCCCAAACCAGGTTTTCATCTGAGGAAGCAGCTGTTACAGAATTGTTAAAGAGAATAAATACATTTTTATAAACAGATGCTATAAAACAGTAAACAGTGTAAAATATAATTGTCTAGCCTAAGAGAAAAACAACTGGGTTGTCCTAGAGAACAAAGAACTTTGCCAAACATGGGAAAACTCTGTGAGCCAAGAAAAGAACAACAACAACAACAAAAGAACAAACATAATCTTTTTTAGACTATTAAGAATATATAATTGTGAAAGGAAAAAGTACCCTGCAGAAAGAGTAAATGAGAGTATGGGGTCATATCCGAGACTCTAGCTCTTCCTCCAAGCAGGGAAATGTCACCATATATATTGGTCATCTCCGTGAAGGCCACGCCTCATACTTTTCATGGTCTGTGTTCCCCATGAGTCTCAGTTTACATCCTGTAGCAGCTGGGGTTAAATGAGGAATTTCCTTTTTCTCAGCAGCAGTTAAGTCTCTGCCTAGGAGCCACCTCTTCATGAAGGGATAACCAGGTAGTGGCAGCAAGAAAGAATTTGAGGAGAGAAGACAATCAAAACCATAAGCTTCAGAAGAAAAGGATTCGGTTTTCCCTTTATATCCCATCCCCCTGGCATGCAAGCATATAAACAGAAATTTCTCCGTAAAATTGCTCCCTGGGTCCATGTCTTCAGGCAGTCTTACAGTTGAGCCTGTCTTGTAATGAAAAGGTTTCTCTGATACCATGGAACATAGCAAATGCAGGGCCACCTATGATGGATGGTCTGTTACTAAATCCCGATCTGTTGGGATTCACCATTAGGTGAAACAAACAGAGGAAATATCTGCCAGCATGACATTTGGTACAGGTTACTTTTTTAAGGAACATTGAGTAGTTAAAAAGTGATTTATATTAATGATTTGGTATAATTTATACCATAATATTTTGTCATTGTTAATTTGCATATATTGAATCTCTCTAACTAAATTATATGTTTATTAGGGATCTTACCATGCTTTATTATGAGTATTTACTTAATGGATAAAGGTTTGTAGTTGATGGTGCATGGGAAAATAATTAATAGCAAGACCTTGGGCATGACTCAGTGAATGTTTAATGCCTGGAAACACATGACGACCGGTGGGTACTGACTTGGTCTTATAATGCTGAGTAAAGTCTCATAGAATTACATTAAATGAGAAATGAAACTTGACACTTCTAGCTTCAAAATTTAATTTTGAAAAAGGGGATCATCGCATCCCCCAAATGGCATATGTCTGCTGACTAAGAAGTACAAGATGCTGTAACTAAATCCTAAAAGTGAAGGCTGAAAACAGAAATAATTGAAGAAAAGGAAAGAAAATTGTGTTTGTAAAGTCAGCAACAATTAATCCCTGTTTTTTGATCAAAGGCACCTAGACACTACCTAACTCCATTCTAGCTTTTATGACTGCTGCAAAGGAGTGTGCATTCTTATCTTACTTACAGTGTTAGAGGATGTGTGTGTACACAAACATCTCCTGAACACTTGTCCATTTGTTGGAGTTGCCTGTTCTCTGGGCTTATTTAGAAGTCTGATTTGGTGTTAGCTAGCATTCTTTTGGAAGCTACACCCAGCAGCCCTCGGACTTACTACAACTGAAAAACAGACTTGCTCTTTTGTATTTTGTATTTCATGCTGTAGTTATAGCCTGTGTAAAAAATTCTCTAGCGCCAAGTAGCACATTTCCAAGTGTGTAGCAGATGCTGCAGACATCTTGCCTCTAGGACTCACATTTGAGAGGAACAATCTTAACCTCCAATATTTTTGTCCCTTTGTCCCCCTATGTCATTTATACTCTTCATATCCTGAACACTTCATTTTTGAAATAAAAATATGATCATCATAAATATGTATCCTCATGTTTCCTTTGGAAAGATTAATGTCAAACACTTATTTGAGAATTTATATCCCAGGTACTTTGCATATATAGTCCCTACAACAATCTCTTCAGAGTGAAATAATATTATCCTTGTTTTACAGACAGCAAACTGAGAACTCAGGAGGGGAAGTAGCTTCTCTAAGACCTCAGCACTAGTAAACCAAGAAATCAGGATTAAACTGAAGCCTGATTCTAAAGCCCTTGTTCTTATTACATGACTCTAGGAAGTGTCATTGGTTCAGGCTCATCTTGGGAGTATGTTGAATGGAAGCCTTTGTGATGTAATTTGCCTGTGAAGATCCTCTGTTAAGTTCTTCCTCTGTCCAGGTACCTATGAGACACTTCTTTTATGTAAAACATTGCAACACTGGGGAAGGGATGGAAAGTCACATTCACAACCTACTATAAATTAGTTAACTGAATTACCCAGCAGGACTCTGAGAATAGGATATAGGACTGATGGGTTTTAATACAGAGTGGTTCAGGTAGGGAAGTTTTCACTAAAAGGGATATAATTTGAAGCTCAAGAGATTTTGTGGGGTCTAGTTTCGGCCACCAGGAGTCAGTGTGCAGGTGCTAGGTAAAGGCACAAGGCTGCATTGGGAAAACAAACTTGGATCAAGATGGAAAATGGAAGTGGAAACTCTTTTTCAGTTTGTAAGACTTGACAAAGAGCCTCTGGCAGGTAAATCCCGAACTGAACAATAAATCATAAGTTACTTAAGATTAAGTACATCTGAAGACCTGAACATATATCTTGCTTAGATGAAGGCAGAATATACCCACCATTATGACTGCTAACAAATGATGATTTTTAAATGACAGTGTGACTAAGTTATAGTACACGGAAAGATACAAACAACAGTCTTCTCAAATTTATTAAAACTTCCCTTATTGGTTTCACTTTTGGGTGATCACTTAACAAGGAGAAGAGAGAAGGGTCAACGGAAAGAGGAAGACTAAGAGATAGATTTTATAAATTATCAAGATTTAAGTACAAGCATCTCATTTTTTAAATGAGAAAAAGTACTCTCTTAACGTGTTAAGGGTCATTTCAATCTTTTATCTCTTCATTCTTTAAGGCAAGACAAAGTATACAGTAAGAGGAAGGCATTCCAAGTAATGGGAATATTTAAGAAAATACATAATCCAACAAAATCTCACATTCAGTTTTATTGATTTCAAATACTTTACTCTTACCTCAGCTCATGTGGGAACTATTTTGCTTGGTTGTCCTAGGACTATTTTGCAACAAATATTTGCATATTCTTTTCTGTAGACATAGCTATTTGGACATTTTTTAAATGTGGTTTGAAAATTAAGACAGTTTAGAATTTTTATGTTAAAATAATTAGCAAACTGGGAGTTATTTAGATCTATTCTTATTTTCCTAAATATAAATACATTCATTTCATAGTTGGAAAAACATACTCAAAATGGTTGTTTGCATCCTTCATGATTTAACAAGAGCATTCATCTGGGAAAGAAAGTTAGTAAAAGTTCATTGCTGTCTACTTGGAAAGCCAAAGCAGCAGATTTTGCCCTTGGTGAGATAATTTTACAAAAGTGGGAACAAAAAATGAGCAAGGATGTCTCACAACAATTACTGTGTCAGATGAGAGCTTATCTCTCTCTCTTATCACGTATATGTATATGTATATGTATATGATGAACTTAAGAAAAGAGGCCCATGTTCCAAATGACTGCTTATAACCCAAACACACACAAAAAAACAAAACTGTATCAGAACATGTACTATCATAAAAGGTTTCATTTGTGTTAGTGGACTTTGAGTGATGCCTTTCTAGAGTCTAAAAGTACAAATTATCTTCTGGCTAAATATCTGCCTGTATTAGCTTTGACCAATTTCATATAGGTCTTTCAGCACTGGGACTTAACATTCTGACCTAACATTTAATGTGTTAATCCAAATTTTAGTCTGATACCAAGACTCTCTGTTGTATTGAATCAATTCAGGTTAATTCAGAATTATGTTGCTCCCACCCAGAATCAATAGACCCACTGTTGATTCTCTCCAAAGCTGACCACCCAGTTTTGTGAGAATCTGCAGTGAATTAGAAAATCTGTCATTGCTGGGGAGACTGGGCAACTCAGATATGGTCTGTCATTCTCTCTGGTCTGTGCAATACCCACTCTTTGTCTACCGTCTCCTAAATTAACCTGGCATAACTGAATCTGCCAGTCAATGAGATCTTTATTCTCCTGGAAGGAATGCCTTGCACACCAGTGTTATTAAGAAATTTCTGGACAAAGTTTAGTGGCTGCAGAATAATCCAAGTTTCTATTAAAAAGCCATCTGGGTAATTAACAGCACATTTGCTCTCAGCCTCCTCCCAGTTTGTCCATTAGTGGCATAAAAGCTCAGGACAAAGGGTAGTGTGGTTCAGATATATTTTACAAGAATTCTTCAGGAAGTTGAAAACACATGATAGTTTTCCAAAGATACATATGTTTATGGCTCTTAGAGCAGCAAATAGGCAAATCCATGAGCTTTAAACTGAAGCTTTCTGCTGCCACCAGCTATTTAAATTAAGAAAGCTGATATGGAATATTGACAATCTACCCCTAGAATTGACTAGCAAGCTGCTGGGTTGCCTACCAAACATGTATAGACTGGAATGTCTCCATATTTAAGTTAAAAAATAATTCCCTGAATATTTACAAAGGTGAAAAAAAACAGTACTTTTATATCCTTTTACCTGGTGGTTGAAGGCTTTTCTGGGATCTCTTTTTAATGTATTTTCATGAGTAGTAGCCCCAGGCAGCATATTTCTGCACCATTGCCAAATAAACTCTGTTTTTCTTATTGCTGCTTTCTCTGTTAGTTTGCCTTTTTTCTTAACTGCTTGTACAGAGAAACTTTGAAGTCCTAGATATTTGAAGATAAACGTTAAAAACACTTCTGGAAAGTTAAATGAGGATTTAGTGTGTTTCTTTCTGTCTTTTGGATTTATTTTCAAGCAGTGATCAGCTAAACAGCACAGGAACCTGGAATTTATAGGGATTACATTGCCACAGAGTACTTGTGTGTGTTTTGGGGGATGTGGTGGAGTTTGGATGGGGGCAATGTTAAGGTTACAGCCAGTGTATTTGCAAATATACTCCAGTAGGTTGGGAGGTTATGAGAAAGAGAAAGAAAGAAATAGTAGAGAAGTATGTGGATGCAGAGAGAGAGGAGAGGGGGAAAAGAGGAGGGTACAAGGGAGGGGAGAGAAAGAGAAAGAAAAAGAAAAATCTCTCTTAGATAAAGGTCTGTATATTTTGGAGGTCTCAGATCCTGCAAGGCATTAGTTTTAGGTACATTTTACTATGTGTCAGGCTAAGTACTTTCATGGATGTTTCATATAACTTTTATAACAGTGCTATAAAGTAGGTGCTATCATTTTTAGATGAGGCTTTGAGAGGTTAAGGTCACACAGCTAGTAAGTAGTGGAGCCTCCTTGTCTCTCTGGCCTCCAGTCACATCCCTTTGCTCTCTGGCTGCCTTTCTCTTTCTCAAGCACACAGTTCTTTGGACTTGGTAGCCCTGTCACCTGGAGTGCTCTTCCCCTAACTCTTTCTATGACTGGGCATTCTCTGTCCAGCAAACGTCCATTTAAGAAAACATGCTTTGGAAGGGACCCACCTGAGCTGAGTCCTAGCTACATTTATTCATTCACTCACGCATTCATTTGATACTTATTAAATGTCTATTATGCCCCAGTCCCTGCTGAAGGCAAGATGGGGGAGAGAAAATATTTCCAAACTTTTCCCTTCAGGGGCTTACAGTTTTGTTAAGGGAGAGAAACAATCAAATACTCACACAGCTGCAAAATTATAGCAATTCCTGAGGAATTAACTCTTGGGTTGAGCCCTGAAGGATGACGTGATGTGATGGAGTCAGAGAGAAGAGGAAAAATGAAGTGCAGGCTGCAGGCAGCCCAGACCTGGTTCCAGGAGAGTGTGCGGTGACTGTGGCTAGGTCTTACAGAGCAGGGCAAAGTAAGATGGGGCAACCTAGGGCACATCACAGAACCTTCAAAGACAGACCATGAACAGTGGGAGATCACGAAGAGTTGGGATATAGTTGACTGCCATGACCCATGAGTTGCATTCAGTGGATACGGAGAGAGAGGGCTGAATGTCCCTTGCCATTGTATATAAGGGATTTGAGCATCTGCTGATTTTGGTATCTGCAGAGGGGCCTGAAACCAACCCCCAGGGATACCAAGGGAAGAGTGGTGTACTTTGGTAATTCCCTTGCAGAGAAGCTCTTCCCTTTTCTTCCTTCCCTCTCCTCCTCTCCCCATCCCCCCTTCTCTCTGCACCCAGACTGCTGTCATTCAGGAAATGACCTATCATTTCCTCTCCTGTTGAGATTTCATTGTGACTTACAGTGGCACATTTACCCCAGGACACCTTCAGCATCGTGAGTTCAGGAGAAGGTCTGGAGGGCTCAGCCAACAGTGGTCACCTCTCCTCTAGGACAGCTTCAGGTATGCATTGCTCTGGCCCAGCAAGCACATGAAGGAAAGCACAGCTTTATCCCTAAACTGAATTCTGTTTTAGAAACATAGACTCTGAGAGAAGCCAAGGAACAAAACTGTTTAAATATCCATTTGTGACTAAATAGTTTTTCAGTTTCACTGAGTTAGGAGGTCAGCTGTCTCAGCTACCGAAGTGTGAGGGGGACAGAGAGTGAGAGGCCTCAGGCCCTGACAGAGGCTGTTCCCAGCCAGGAGGGTTGGGCCTCTCCTCAGCAGAACAAATATTTGTTAGCACTTTACACAAGAATACTCTTGAATGCATTATATTTACATTGCAAATGACCTGTAAATAGCAAAGCGGTTATGTGTACCTGAAATTTGTTATTTGTTTGAAGACAACATATAGATAGAGGATGAGAGAAGTGAGTTTTGGAAGCGGGAGGAGTGCCACAAAAAAGCGAACACCAAATCCCCCAGCAGAACCTCTCTTTGCCAGGGTAGATAGTTAAAAGGACACCTCAAAGTGAATCCCAAATGAATGCTCCATCCAGTCTCTCCCTTGGCAGGTTAAGTGTACCTAGACCTAGAAACCCAACTGACAGTACAAGTTGTCTCTGAGAGGAGTAAACTGACAGCCCCACCCTGGCTCCCTTTCAGGGGTCTCTGGAGCATCCTGGGGTGTTCTCTTCCTGTAGGACCTCCCAGTGCTCAGGCCCTGTGGCCTCTAACACGTTAGCAACTTCTGGAAGGGAAGAGAATGCAACCCCATCTGCTGGAAACAATGTGTCTTCCCCCCTTTCAAGAGCTAGAAATGTCAATATAAGCCAACATTCTTGGGTAGTTGAGGATCATGTGTAGAGGGCATTTTCCTGTATGTTTTTGGATCATGCATTTCCATTTTAAAATGAAAAAGAAAGAAAGGAAAACATTTTAAATAAAGAAGACTTGGCTTGAGAAAAGAGGAAATCTTTATCTCTACAGAAGGATAACAACACTTCACGTTGTAAGGGAAGGTACTGCAGTCTTGTCTCTGCAGCTTTAAAATTGTATTTACATATATTCTACATAAGGGTTACCCTGCATGGTGTGAAGCTTCTGAAAGTATCTCTATCACTCTTCCAAACCAGTCCCCCAACTGAAGCATGAAACCTCATCATTAATAGATTTTTCTAAATGCTTACATTTTTACTTGTTTGAAAATTTCTCTAGAGATATGTTTAACAAACATAAAATCCATCCATTTAAAGTGTATAATTCAATGCTTTTTGTGATGTTCACAGGGTTATTCAACCATCATCACAGTCTAATTTTAGATCATTTTTGTTCCCCTAAAGAGAAAATCCCATAACTGTTAGCAGCCCCCCCATTCTTTTCCACCCACTCCATCCCCAGTGGTAGTCAACTATTAATCTCCTTTCTGTCTGTATAAATCTGCTTTTGCTGGGCATTTCACATAAATGGGATGATACAGTATGTGGCCTTTTGTGACTTTTTTTTTCAATTGTTATATCTTTAAGTTTCATCCACTTTGTCACATGTATCAGGACCTCATTTCTTTTTATTGCTGAATAATATTCCACCATGTAGTTATACCACGTTTTATTTTTGATTCATCTGTAAATGAACATTTGGGTTATTTCTACTTTTTAGCTCTTATGAATAATGCTGCTTCAAATATTTATATACAGGATTTTTTCCCTGAGTGGACCTGTATTTTTATTTCTCTTGGGTAGATACTTAAAAATAGAATTTCTAGGTCATATGGGAACTTTGTGCCTAACATTTTGAGGAACTGCCAGACTGTTTTCCAAAGAGCTACACCATTTTACTTTGGCACTAGCAAAGGGATTTCAGTTTCTCCGTATTCTCACCCATACTTGTGATTGTGTGTTTACTGTTTCTTTACGTTAAACATTATTCTTCCTTTACTACTATTTTGCAATTCAAATCCCTGTCTCATCCCCTTTCCTTCCCTTCCTCTATCAAGTTCCCAACATGATAGCATGAATTCATTTATCAAATGGCTTTCTTGTGAGAGTGGGTTGTTCTTAACTTCAGTGCATCTCTGCACCAGGGTGGGCTGGGGAGAAAGTGTGGGAAGGGACCAGGCACCAGAAGAAACACGAGGCCCGTGGGGCTTTGTGCACTTCACAGACTTTTAGCCCAATGCCTGGGTGGGAGACAGGGTCGTGGAATTTTGATCAGTAAGCATATCTCTGGATCTTTGAAGAAGCAGTGGGAATTGTATTAGCTGTCTCTATGGCTAAGTAAATTTTCAAGGACTTCTGGAATTCAGAATGATCCAGCTTGGTAGAACTCTGCTTGAGATCTCTAGTCAGTCACTGCCCACTGTGAGACAGAGGTCTGAGGACTCTTTGTTTACTGGTCCATGTTAGAAATTGAGAACAAGAGTTGAGAAATGTTTTTAATAATATGATACTGTGACATCCAAGCAGGATGAACTCATGACTGGTGAACTCATCTCGTTAAATAGGGTTCAACTTGTTCACATGTTCTTTGCTCATTGTCCGATTCTCCTGGTGAGTTGCATGGTGGCCTGAGCTGCGTTCTAGACATACGCAGTAGAACCGGGACAGACGGGAATTAAAAATAAAATTAGTCCTTGGCCACAGTGTGAAAGCCACTGTGGTAAACTAATGCTTTTCAGCATTTTCCTTCCATCACCTGCTTTAGACTTTGATGCAGGAGTGGAGGGGTCCAGGGTATAGGAGAATAATGGTAATAGTGGGCGTTACCCAAGCACTCACAGGATGCTCGGCTCTGTGCTTTCCTCACAGCAACTAATTGAACTGATATGATTACTATTTCCATTCCAGGAAACTAGGGGAATGGAAGAAGTACTGTCTGCGGGTGGGTTTCTATTTTGATCATAAGTCAGTCCTACCCCAGCTTAAGCCCTTCTAGTCAGGAGGGTCCTGATTTGGATCCTGGTCCCCTCTCCTCACCTTGGCTCTCCCTGTCTTGGCCTCTGGCTCTGCCGGCCCTGTTTGCTGGCTGATTGACAGGATCCCAGAGAAGTGGGGAAGTCCTGGGGGCAAGGGGTGGGGATGCAAATAGGAAGAATCAAGGCAGAAAAAAAGCAGGAAAGAGCCCAGAGGAGTGAAGAAGATCTTGGCCAGAGGTCATTCTTTAAGAGAAGAATTGTGGCAACTCTTATGGAAAGTGGAAGTTGGGGGGAATAAATATAAAGGACTACATGGGAGGTAATTGCCCATTTTGTTTCTCCACAACCTGAGGGACAATCCATGGAACTATGTATGCTTTTGGAATGAGGTAAGTATTTTCCTTTTGCAAACGTGGTCCTGGGTGAGAGCAGGGCAGGCTAGTTGGCATATTTTGACTTAGATTTAGATGACCCAGCGCCCTTAAGACTCGTGTAGCGTGGGACATGCAGTATACACTAGAGAGAGGGGAGCCTCAGAGTTCTGTCTGGTATTTCAGGAGGGCTGGAGTGAGGGGTGGGAAGGGGAGGGAGTCTCCCTGCTTATTCTCTGCCCACAGAGTAACCACATGGGTGTGGAACACTTTCTTCCCTCCCTGCTCCACCTATATGTCTGCAAAATGTTACCCTGCAGAAGTCTGTTTTGTTATTTTGTTTGTTTTTTTTTCAAAGCCAGGATCATCTTTGCTCCATGCAAATTTTCTGAGGCAGGCTTGTTCTAAACACCTTTGCATTGTTTTTCATCAAAATAATTATTTTAATGATTTGTAAAGTGGTCTTATTTAGGGATTGGAGGTTAATGACCCATAAGAAGAGTGGCTGACCTTGACCCTACTTCTGTAGGCTTTATCCTTAAGTTCATTTCCATTCAGTGAACATCGTACGGCTCCTCCTACAGCTCTACACAGATGTGTTGGTCATTTAAAATCGCTTACCAAATCGATGCTTTCAGGGAAAACTGTTCTTATACATCCATCCTTTCACGTTGGCCTGCCAGATAGCAGTACTGGCTGTTCTTCACTGGGTTTTCAGTTAGGTTGCTAGAGACGAGATGTGCTATGTAGAATGTTTAGGAGACTTTCCTGAGAGATTCTTTGAGATGCATGTTTGCCAGCTGGAGAAGACATCAGTCTTTCCTAAGTCAGATTTTTAAATTTAAAATGAAATGTTTTGCTTCTGGGGATTCTCCTCCATGGGATTGTAAAGTGTCCCTGTGTCCATGTGTAATTTATTCAACAAGAGTTTGTCTTGGGAGCATCTCAGTGGATGGGAATTAAGACTCCTCTGTTTCAATTCCAACCTCATCAGTGACTTCTGTGTGACCTTAGGGAAATTAGTTAACCTTGGATTTTATGTGATTCAGAATGAGGATCAGACCATTGCCTCATAGTCTGGGCTCAAGACTCAACAAGGGGCTGAAGCCCAGTGTGATCCCCAGGTGAAGGCTACTAAAACCAGGCTTGTGCTCTGATGTGGAAGGCCCTCCCCAAGTTCAGAAATGCAGTTGTTAAGCTGTCAGCTTGCAGTCCTGTGGGGGAGTTTATTGTATATGAACAATAATTTAGAGTTGAGGAGTGGGTCATGATTTTTAAATGATGTTATGTATTGAATCTTCTTATTTGATTTTCTCCATTCTGGGGAAGGCAGGATTTTTTTGTCATCTCAATTCTATACATTTAGTTTAGCTCAGGGAACTTGAAAGTGGAGTTAGACGTTAAAGGACTCAGTAGTAAATAGGACATGGTACATTCTTCCATAATCTGGCCCCATGGAATGATAGTTCCTATGGCAGTATTTACACTTTCAGTATAAACTACCCTTTGGTCATATCTAGAATTAGAGTGGCTAAGTTTAAATCTTGGCTCTGTCACTCAGTGAGGAACCTTAGGCAAGTTACTTAAGTTTCTCTAAGCCTCATTCTTCTCATTTGTAAAATGAGGATAATGAAAGTACATATAATTTTGTTTTGAGGATTAAATGAAATTATATATATACTTAGTATGCTACCTATTATATAGTAAACTCCCAAATACTGCCATTTTATTACATTTTATTTTATTATATATCAAGTTATGCCAATATACCATCAGTTATTCTCCTTTTAAGTGTATATTTTAAATATATGTAATGCATATCAGTTTATTTATATATCAGAAAAGAACAGAAAGAAAATATAAAAATGATTTGTGTTATTTCCACTCAGATGATTCCTGTTGACATTTAAAAAAAAAAAAAGCAAAAAAAAAAACCCCACACTTAAAAGGTAGGAAACAAAATTAGTAGATATGTTTCATTAGTAGGTTTGGTATCATTAGAAAAGAAGTGTATAAAATGGAAGGTGGGACCCTTCTCCTTTTATGCA
Organism: Vicugna pacos; assembly: GCF_048564905.1. Lineage (NCBI taxonomy): Eukaryota > Metazoa > Chordata > Mammalia > Artiodactyla > Camelidae > Vicugna > Vicugna pacos. Next base: position 55,168,972 of record NW_027328740.1, read on the forward strand.
AGACAATTCCTATTATCATTTAGGTATTTCCAGAAAAATATGTACATTCCCACATAGATGCATCAAACTTTTACCTTTTCACACATAAGATATCATATGAAGCACACTGTTCTGCCATTGATGTTCTCTACTTCTGTGTCTGGGAGCTTTCCCCCAGTGAGCTATTCACGTCTCTTACCTGCCCTCCCAGTGTTCCATCCTACAGATATATCACAGCTCAGTTCTCTCACCTGCCCTCCCAGTGTTCCATCCTACAGATTATCAAATTTTACTTCTCTTACCTGCCCTCTTAGTGTCCCATCCTATAGATATATCACAGTTCAGTTCTCTTTCCTCCCCTCCCAGTGTTCCATCCTACAGATATATCACAGTTTAGTTATCCTGTCGTGTATTAGCGGACACTGGGTTGTTTTCAGTTGTAGCTGGTTTGCAGTTTAATTACCCTTCAGTGACTGTCCCTGTATGCATGTCTTGGGGAACTTTTGCAAGTATATCAATAATGTAAATTCCTAGCCCTGGGCTTGCTGAGTCAGGGGTTTTAGCTTTGACAGTTACTTGATAGATCCTTTTCTACCAATTTACACCAATTTAACACTTCCACTAAAGGCCACTTCCTATGCCCAGTTGCAGGAACTTTGTATCGTCCAAATATAAGCATTTTCAAGATTAAAAAATGGCATTGTGTGATTTTATTTTTGCTAAGTGAAGAATGTCTCTTTCTGGTGCTGATTTTATTTTGAGTGAGGCCAAACAGCTTGTTCTTTATTTACTGAGCATTTGTCTTTTTTTCTTTACTGTAAACTGTATGTTTTTATACTTTGCCCATTTTTCTATTAGACTATTTATCTTTTTCTTATTTACTTGTGTTACTTTAAATAATTAAATGTGTGGTTTTAAGGGATCTATTAAATCATATGTAATTTTAATTACATCTCGGAATAAAAATTTGCTTAGGAGATGTAGAAGATAAAAATTGTGTTTGCTAGCTCAGTATCTGTTTCCCCTTCTGAAAACAGCCCCCAGATTTTTCTTTCAGGAAACAGCATGTTTTTACTCCACTCATCTGGGGTTTCTCTGGATCTGAACACATGAGCTAGACTTGCTTACCAAATCCCTCGAGCCCCCCTGGCCACAGAGCAGAGACAGAGACCCACATCTGGCCAATGGGAGCCTTTCCATGACTTTGCCATATTTATTTGAAAAGAAGTGCTCTTTCTCTCATTCCACTGCAGTTGTTGAGAAGGATAGAAAGGATGCTGTAGGAAAAACAGAACAGTGGAACCTTAAGTCAGGAAGCAGAAGAAGGCAAGCATATAATCAATAATCATCTCCTCTAATACCTTATAGGTAACGTTGGCTTGATTTTGGAAGTTTGATATGAAAGAAAGACCTGAAGATATGCAAAGGCAAGTGGAAGAAATGCTATTAAGATGATTGAAATTGAGAATAATTCTGGCAGATCTGTGAGTGTCAGGCAACAGTTTATTCAAGAAGGGAAAATATGTGCCTGTTTTGAGTAACTGCACTATGTAGCAATTCCACTCTTGGGCATATATCTGGAGAAAACTCTAACTGGAAAAGATACATGCAACCCAGTGTTCCTAGCAGTACTATTTACAATAGCCAAGACATGGAAACAACCTAAATGTCCATCCACAGATGAATGGATAAAGGAGATGTGGTGTATAATATATACAATGGAATATATAGTCAACCATAAAAAAGACTGAAATATTGCCATCTACAGCAACATGGATGGACCTAGAGAAAATTAAATTAAGTGAAGTAAGTCAGACTGAGAAAGGCAAATATATTATATCATTTATATGTAAAATCTGAAAAAAAAAATACAAATGAACTTAATTACAAACCGGAAATAGACTCACAGACATAGCAAACAAACTATGGTTACCAAAGGGGAAAAGTATGGGGGATGAGGGATAAATTGAGAGTTTGGGGTTAACATATACACACTACTATACATAAAATAGATAAACAACAAGGACCTACCACATAGGGCAGGGAACTAGGTTCAATAACTTATAATAACCTATAATGGAAAAGAATCTGAAAAAGAATATATATGTATATGTATAACTGAACACTTTGTTGTACACATGAAACCAAAACAACTACATTTCCATAAAAATAAGTTTAAAAAAATAATCCTGGCAGAGCTGTGAATGCCAGGCAAGTTTATTCAAGAAGGGAAAATGGGTACTTGTTTTGAGTAACTGCACCATAATCTCTATGTTGTGAAATGGCCAAATCTTAACAAAAGGCTGGTTTAATAAATATTAACCTACAGTCTAATGGACAGACTTCCTGTGCATGTGATTCAAAGTGCAGGAGTCTTTTTTTTTTTTTTTTGGTAGAGTCACACACATTGATAACTACAGAAGTGTTTGAAATTAAGGATGTCTCTTATTTTCATTCTCTCATTTTTTTCTCCTTCCTTTTCTGTATTAACTGGGAATCTGGGATTTCTATTTCACAATATGTCAGAGGGTGAGGTACTACCACATTACACATATTTTAATAGCCAGAGTCCAAGATTAAAAACATGTAAAGCCAAGACGTAAGAGTACAGTTTCATAATGCTGCTTGCTTTTGGCTTTGAGCACCAGTTTATGACCATATTCCTTTTGGCCGGAAGTTTAACTTTCAGTAAGAAGAGGAAAGTGGTGAAAATTTGTAAGATAAACTCATAATATTAAGCTTCTAAAACAAGAATTAGCTAAGTGGAAAAGCATCAAATCTGCTCAGAGTAAGTAAAGCTTGTAATTCATATCCACTTAAAAATGTTTTTCTTTTCTTTTTTACAGTGTGATAGTAGTTGGAGTGACAGATCAGCAAAATTCAAACCATACAATAAAACCAACCACACTGATTAAAGAGAAAAGTTTACCCAATGTAGATCAAAATGATTTTCTCTCTTCAGGATAAACTCAGACCAGGACCATATGGGCTAAATTCTGACCAATGGGCCATGGACTGAATTGAAAGGGGAGAGCTGCATTGCCTTTTCTTCCTTTGGGACTTGACTGTGAGATGAGGCTGAGGACCAAGACGGCCACTTACTTATTGTCTTTTATAAGTTCATCTATTTTGAAGGAAGCCATTGTCCCAAATATGCCTTTCTCCTTTTCCATATTTTTTATTGCTATGTATAAAAATGACTGTAGGGTCTGGCATTATTGGGAGTGAAACATTTTAAATATGTGAATTTTCTAAGCTACTATAGATCAAAACTTTTACACTTCAATGATTTTATTTTACTTTATTTTTTAGGGGGTAAGTTTAGAGGAGCTACTGGGGATTGAACACAGGACCTTGTGCATGCTAAACATGTGCTCTACCACTGGGCTGTACCCTCCCCCCACATTTTAGTTATTTTTAAGAGAACATTTTGTAAGGGATACTTTCACTTCCCGGTATCATTACTAGGACTTATCATTGTTCTTTGTGTCAATATAATTCTATGTCCATGTAACAGCCCTCAGATCTGACTAACAACATTGCTAGCCAGCCATTGTTGCTGCATCCAAGAGCGACCCTTACTTTTTCTAGTTTCAATCCTCAAATATGAAGTGGTGTATATACCTGTAAATCAGTTAGGGGACATATTTTTACAGCAAACTTTGGGCCACGATGTGTTAGTATACCATGAAGAGGGTTCCTATGCGGAGCACATAGTTGAATTAGACGACCTAAAAGGGCTTCAGTGACTTGTCCTTCAATACTTGGTAAGTAGAATTCTTTCCCATTTCCTAGACTAGTTTCCTTCCTCCTTGTTGCCTGGCTACTTCTTGTTCATTCCTTTGCTCTTAGCCACTTCCTGTGAGGGACTCTCCGTGACTGCTCGGCTAGGTCTCCTGTGCACTCGTAACACGTGGACTGCCTGCAGCATCTCTTAGTGTGTCACATTTTACTGTCATTTCTTATGTGATGTCTGTGTTTCTCAGTAGAGGCCAGACAGGCTGGCTTTGTGCACACTAAAGTTTCCCTAGAACAAGCACACCATGCTCTGAATGTAGCAGGTGTTTTACAAATATTTGTTTAATGAGTGGTTGAACGCTTTGTACTTAAGATGAAGTGACTGTAATCCCTGCCTCACTGGGCCACACGGCTAGAGTGAAGGCCCTCCAGGGCGGCCCAAGAACAGTCACATTGGCAACAAAATGCGGATACCTTTGTCTTCAGAGAAAGAGTAGCTTATGCTACAAACTTTGATGTGTAAGAAATGTCACTTTACATTTTATATGGATGAAATTACTTCTATTCTCTAAGTTTCCTTCCTGCCCTGCTAGTGGGATGGCATTTAAAACTCCATCGTTATGGGAGCTTGTTTCCTTTTCATGATTGTACCAAGAATCTGGAGGGCTTGTTTGCTTGGTACCTGGAGAAGCAGAGGACCTCTAATCTTCAGTCCACCATTGTTGCCACTGCTATTGCAATCATTCAGACCCACAAACTGCTTCAAAGGTAGGCATCTGGGCTGTCAGCTGGTCAAAGGGGACCCAGGGAAATCTCTCTGCCCTCATAATCATCACCTCTGAAATCCTGTCACCATCCTGTGGGGTCTGATCATCTCTGCTCTCTTCCCTGTCCTGTGAAATCTCTCTCTTAATTCTGTTGAAAACATTTGCTTGCTTCCTTCTTTCCTAGGCCAGTCATCTCAAATAGTTCTTGTAAAGAATGATTCTGTAAAACAAAAGCCAGGAAAGGTGGTGAGCTCTAAGCAGTTTCTGCTTTATTCTTCAATACAAACACCTCAAAGGAGAGGGTGCCCAGAGGCCTAGCTATTTGCTTAAATTGAGGAAAAGGAAAGAACAAAATATAAATGAATAACAACAAAATTATCCTGTATTATTATGGACTGAACTGTGTCCCAGCAAAATACATATGTTGAAGTCCTAACCACTGCCCCATGTAACTGTATTTGGAGATAGGGTCTGTAGGAGGTAATTAATCATAATGATGGGGCCCTAGTCCAACATGACTAATGTCTTTAGAAGAGGCAGGGATAACTGAGCTCTCTCTCTCTCTCCTCTATGTAAGGATACAGCAAGAAGGCAGCTGTCTGCAAACCAGGGAGAAGGCTCTTACTGGGAACAGAATCTGCTGATACTTTGATCTTGGATTTCCAGCCTCCAAAATGGTGAGAAAGTAAATTTCTGTTGTTTAAGCCATCCAGTCTGTGGTGTTTTGTTACTGCAGCTCAAGATGGTGAAGGTAAGTACTTCATGTTGACTGCATGTTCTCACCTAACAGAGCTACTGGGATGCCCAGCAGAACCATTCCATCCATTAGGCACCTAAGACACACTGCGGAACTTAAACCATGGATTTAAGAGCCTATGCAACTGTTGAGAACTGAAAAAATACAGTAATTGGTTCAAAATAAGAAAACCACAAAACTGAAATTAGTAACATGTTTAATGAAAGGTGTATAAAATGTAACATCACGCCCTTCATTAATTGCTAAATTTATAATCCATAACAACATTATTACATGTGAAAATAATTTATAGGTTCAATTTTTCTCATATCTCAAGATTTCCCATGTATTCACCATGATTTCTGAGAAAGTATAACTAATAGTAAATTGAGTTATGTATAGATAATTTTTCAAAAACAAAATTATTTGCTTTTTCAAAGCAAAATGATATTTAATATAGGGATATGAGAACATTTTAATAGGTTTGATATGGTATGAGATGAAATGCCTGAATTTCTAAAATCTGCCTGTACCTCGAGCTCTCTCACTTCCCTTGGCAGTGTCCTGGGACCTCTCTGTTTGAGAATGTAATGTAATTCTGACACTGACTGCCTGGAATTAGCACAGACTTCTCAGGTTAAGGATGCCCTCCAACAACACTGCCATCACTTCAGACACCAGCCACCAGCTTCGGGGCTTTCCAGACCACCTGTACTTCTGAGCAGCTGGCTACAAATGTGGGGGTTCCCACTCCCCATCTCAAGTTTGGTAATTTGCTAGAATGATTCATAGAATTTGGGAAAGTACTATAGTTGTGGTTATAATGTTATCACCAAGGATACAAAACAAGCCAAATGAAGAGATGCATAGTGTGAGGTCTGGGATGGTCCCAAACATGAAGCTTCTGTGTCTTTAGTATGCATCACCCTCCTGGCACTCCAGTGTGTATCACCAGCCATGAAACTCACCTGAACTTCAGGTGTCCAGAGTTTCCACTGGAGTTTCATTATGTTTACATGCGGTTTTTCTGGCATGGCCAGATCCCAAAAGTCAGTAATGTTCCAATAGCAGAAGCACTTCTTGACCAATCTCCACTTAATCGTCTGGATTACTGGAAGCTTGCCATTATCTCTACAAGTAAGTAACACTCCCTGGTGCTTCTGATACACTGAGAGCTAACTGTAGGTAACATGCTTTTTCCTGGTACTCCTGGGTACATCTACTCTCTTTGGGTGAGTTGCATGTTTTCCTGGAGTTGGCTGAGTTTATCTGAAATTTCTGCATGCCAGTCATTTTGGTATTGTCATTATGTTATTTAATTGAATATTATGTAAACATTTTAAATGGGAGTGCTAAAACCAAGTTGAATACTTTAAAAAAGCTTGATAAAGGTGTTTGCTAAAAGAAATTGCTGTTAAATTAGGTGTAAGACAACTGTAAAAGACTAAAAATAAATGACAAACTTCTAAAGGTTTTCTGCCCTCAGACTGCTTTGAAATGTCCTTAATTTTCTAATTTAAAGAAATTAAAATGGAAAATTATACACAATATACTCATGCATTGTAGATGTGATTATATAAGAAAGAAGAGTTGGAATTCTAATCAAGGTCCATTCTCACAGAAAAGCCCTTAGTCTAACAATGACAAAAAATACAAATTTGTGTAGATTTATGTATTTTTAAGAAAATAATATAAAAATTATATTTTATGAATGTAGTAATTTTTTATGATTGTATACTTTAATTAGATTTTTCTATTTACTAACCAACTACTACAAAATGAGGCACATTGTCTAAATAATCTTGGTGGTCTGTCAGTTTAACATTCCGGGATTTTAAATACTGCTTAAACGGAAATGACTTTTACAGTGCTCAGACTGAATAGCCTTCATGGGTATCTGCTTAAGCAGGTGAGACATAAGTGACGTCACCACAATGAGCTTCTGATGGCATCTAATTTCCTATTATCATAAAAAAGACTGAAATGGACAATCCTTGTACATTGTATTTGAACAATGATTCTGACACTTTTGAGAAGTTCTCTATTTTGAAGGTGTGAACATAACCTCTAAGGATGAGCCACAGAGAAATCATTGTCTCTTTTCCTTTCTCTCCTCTGCCTCTTCCCCCGTTTTTTCTTTCTAAATTACTTTCCTGTAGAGAATTGAAGACAAAGATACAAGGACAAATATGGTAAGAATTTTATTTTTTAGTTTATCATTTTATATCTTTGCTGAGTACACTGCGACATCATGCACAAATATTATTTTAAGAAAGCTAATAAAAATTATTTAAAATAATCTATAATTCATCTTCCCAAGCATTTTATTAAGCTGAAGCTAATTGTATAGTCATATTAATGTTGAAGACATGTAAATAGAGTAGAAATCAAAAGATTACAGGGAAACTAATGAATATGGGAGAAATTCTGTTTGTCAAGTAGCAGACAAAATTCATTACAGACAAAGTAATAATGCAAGTCACAATAGAATTCTTATGTTTCACAAAAGTTATGGAAAAGGGAGCTTCTGTTAAATAATTAATATAGGGAGGCTATATGGAATAAATAGTGATTTTTAGAGTTAATAAAGTTAGAATGAAATGCTTGTTCTGCCATTTACTCTCATCTAAGCTTGAACAACTCAACCTTTCTTTGTCTTGGTTTTCTCATCCATAAAAAAGGAACAAAAACACCAACCTTGCAGGGCACTAAACAGTGAATTATAAATCCTGTTTGTCCACTGTATATTATGGAATTGGAGACATGCTCTAATGAAAACTTTTGCATTCTATTAAAGTGTTAAAAATCTCATATATTTTAAGGGAAAAAAATACATATGTTTTTCCTGTCCAGAGCAAGGGGTATCCTTACAGATTGTATGACCCTGGCCAGCAGTGAATCAACTTCTCTCTTGTAAGAATTCAAATTGGGAGCCATAGGTTTGTAGATAGTAGGCTTTTGAATGAAAGGGGACAAAGAGGCTAGCCACCTTGTTGGGTCAAGTGGAAGCTAATTATTATGCAGAGAAAGATGAACTATAGATAAAGGAGTTATGGAAGACACTGAGATGACTCCATTCTGAATATTGTTTTAAACACTTCCTTACATTAGCCCTGCTTATAGATAATGAAGTCAAGGAAATTGAGTTAATAAGAGGTAGATCTAACTTCAGGCAGTTTCAGTTAGAGTCTAAACTCTAAACCATTCTATTCCATCATCACCAATAGTGTGTAGAAGAGGCATGGGAAGAGGAGCCTTGATTCTAGTCCAGTGCCTGTGAGACCCTGCTGGGCACAGAGCTCCTCTTACAGATTTCTTTGGTGCTTGTTGTCCAAGAGAACAAGTTTATGATAAGAAAGTGATTTAGTAGATCCTTATTTTTCCTTAAGATTTTTTTCCCCTTGATGGTCACCAGTTTTGGAATTTGGGGAAAATAAGGAAGAGTACAGACTACCCAGAAGAGCAGTAGAGCTGCCTAAGAGCAATTCTGTTGGGTCTCACACAGGGAACAATTCCACGTAGGCTGGGGGACCCACTCAGAAGTGTGTAGGGCCCAGTAAGGCAGCCTGTGGGGAATGTTGCTTAACTGGCCTGTCCTTGGCACCAGAATCTTGCCTGCAAGCAAGAGTTTAAACTCATTGGATCTGGATATTTTAATAAAATGACATCTAGAGGGGTTTTACATTTTGCTTTTATTAAGACAACAAAGAATAAAAAGAAAATAAATTTATGCTATGAAATGGAGAATTATATGCTATTTAAAGACAATTTACAGCAATGTATTGCAAACTGTGTTCTGAAGAAAACTTATTTAGGGAGATACTTATTGAAACCAGGCTTCTTGGTTTAAGTAAATTGAGGAAACACTGGGTTAAAGTTAAGCATTTCTCCTTAGTCAAGACTTTACTACGTTAATGTGAATCCTGAAACTCCAAGATGAACACAGGATAATTTCCTTTACTCCACACCCTCTCCAGCATTTATCATTCATGGACTTTGAATGATGGCCATTCTGCCTGGTGTGAGGTGATACCTCATTGTAGTTTTTTTCTTTTTTTTAACATTTTTTATTGATTTATAATCATTTTACAATGTTGTGTCAAATTCCAGTGTTCAGCACAATTTTTCAGTCATTCATGGACATATACACACTCATTGTCACATTTTTTTCTCTGTGAGTTATCATAACATTTTGTGCATATTTGATTTGCAGTTCTTTGATAATTAGTGATATTGAAAATTTTTTTAAGTTCCTATAGGTCATTCACATTTTTTCATTGAAAAATTGCTTTTTTAGTTCTTCTGCGCAGTTTTGGATTGGGTTGTTTGCCTTTTTCTTATTAAGTTGTATGAGCTGTTTATATATTCCAGAGATTAAACCCTTGTTAGTCTCACCGTTTCCAAATATTTTCTCCCATTCTGTAGGTTGTCTTTTTGCTTTGCTTATGGTTTTCTTTGCTATGGAAAAGCTTCTAAGTTCAATTAGGTCCCATTTGTTTATTTTCACTTTTATTTCTATTGCTCGGGTACACTGCCCTAGGAGAACATGGCTGCGATTTATGTTGAATAACGCTTTGCCCATGTTTTCTTCTAAGAGGTTTCTACTGTCTTGTCTTATGTTTAAGCCCTGTGAGAACATACTGGAGAGATACCAAGGGACCTGCTTAAGGAGTGTAGGTTTCTTCCTGTGGACAAAACAGGTCCTTTAAGATGTTTGATCAAGTGATATATTGTTCAAGGCTGGGCTTTAGGAAGATTAAGATGAGGGTGGTATATTTGGCTGGATTGCTACAGAAGAGTGAGTGAAAGAGTTAGAACAGGCATTTGGGGGGTCATAATTGCCATTTCAAAAATAAATATCGGGCAAATCCATTAACAACTTCTGCAATGGTTATAGTAAAAATGATTAGGGTGTATTGCATTAGTATCAATTTCTTAATATCTCAGAGTGGGCATGGGCAGGGGGTGTGGTAGGGTGATGTGGGCTATCATGAAAGTGGGGAAAGTCTCCTTTTATAGAGTCTTAGGTCTGCTCTGCTTCCTCTGTCTTGGCCATTTACCATGTCTCCATATACTTTTGGTCTTTATATTGTGGTACAGATTTGTCTTATTTGCTATGTTACTTGGCTGTGATTTTTAAAAGGAGAAAGGATGGAAATACCTTTTGGCCACCATCTTGAAGAACTTGATCCCTGGTATAGGGAGCTGGAACTTTTCCTCAGTAAATAGTTATAACCAGTCTCTGAAGCAAGGATTACCCCTTACTACAGATGAGAAAATTGAGTAGGAATATACAGCTGATCAGAGGTGGAAGAAAAATCCAAACCCAAGTCTATTTGACTCCAGGCTTGCTGCTTTAGGGTCATGGGACTGTATGTACATTTCTATTATATCTGTTCAAAACTCTCCAGTGGCTTACCACTTCTCTCCAAGGATAAACCAGATCATTGCTATGGACTGCAAGGCCTTACATGATCTGCCACTTCCTCCCATTACTCTTTGATCTAATATCTTACCACTCCCGCTCATCTTCCTCCACTTTTACATTGGCCTCTTTGTAATTCCTTATACCAACCAACCTGGTTCCCACCTTTGGGCCTTTGCACTAGCCTTTCCTGCACTGTGGAACACCCTTATCCATAAATACTGCTTTGTGATGACCTCACCTCCTTTAGGTCTGTGTTCAAATCTTCATCTTTATATTTGGGACTATCCTGATCATTCTATGTATTTATTTATTTATTTATTTATTTATTTATTTAGTAGGGGGAGGTAATTAGGTTAATTTGTTTACTTACTTTCAGAGGAGGTACTGGGAGTTGAACCCAGGACCTCATGTGTGCTAAGCATGTGCTTTACCACTTGATTCTATCCTCCACCTCCCCCAATAATCCTATTTAAATTGCAGCCTACCTCCCCACTCCCTCATTCCCAAACCCTCTTGCTCTGCTCTTTTTTTTCACAGCACTAATCATCATCTTCTACACTATAGTTTACTTTTTTAAGAACTACGTGTATCATGTGTTTCTCCCGAGTAGAATGGAGGCACAGTTTCTGTCCTTTGTTGGTTGTTCACTGAAATATGCCAAGCATTCAAAAATGGCACCTAGAAACCTAGCAAACATGCAGAAAAAAGCATTGAATGGATTATTTTTCCTGCTTTTGTGTCTCCCATGGTTCATTGGAAAAGTGCTTGGAGTGTGATAAAAGTCACATCACAGCTAGAATGTCTCTTCACGTGTTCTCCTAGGAAGACATTGAAGAATGTGCAAGCTGTGGACATAGGCTAGGTTTCCTCACTTCAGATGTAAAACGAAGATATGAGGTACGTGGGCTACCGGTGAGTTAGATATTCTTTGTTGCAAGTTCAAGGAAAATTATTAAGACCTGAAAGTTTGATATCTGTATTATTTTAATTAGTTGAGCAGATTTTAATTACCTGGTAGTTTTTATTGACTCAGTGTTATGCACTGCTTTTCTCTACAGTGATTTCAATGGGAAGACAAAGTAGAGTTGTCTCCAGTATCAGAAACAAAACTTAAACAAAATGAACACAATGTCACAGCGTTTCAGAGTTCTACCTTTGAACATGTGCACTAAAGGATGGGGGCTGGTTGGGGTTGTCACTAAAAGAAGAATTTACAAAATGTATTTTAGGTCATTTGGTGAGCTGGAATCTCCACCCCCTCCCTGTCCTCCAACCATTGAATCCCTGTGAAGAGCCTACATTATCTGTAACTGAGCTACTTTCAATAAAAATTGCTAGATTAAACAATGGTCAGCAAAGCCAAGATGCTGCCTCCATTGAAGTAGCATTAAAGCTGCACTCCAAACTTCAGACTTCAAAAGAGCTCTTTTTCTCATAGTTTGTAATAACAAAGGTTTCTAGGCACAGCCTTTTAGCACCCTGTATAGTTCTCAGTACTTCATAGCTCCTCAAATTTAATTGAACTCGCACTCTCTAATCATCCAATTTCTACACAAAGTGCATCTCAACTGAGGGCCTCCTGTGGACCTGTGGGCATTTAGCATGCTCTTTGGTGACCGTACTTCCTCTCTGAGTGATTACAAGTAATGGGTTCAACTGTCTCAAGGAGGACTCTGCTTTTAAGCCTCCAATTGTACTGATAGTTTGCCATCTCACCCCTACCTCATAACATAATGCTTTCTAGACTGAAATGGAAAATGAGCACTTCCCTACTGAGCTTAAGATATGAGCCACAATTTAGTTCCTGGGGGTAAGAGTCAGATGCGAAGACCTCAAATTTCTTTAAAGGACTGAAAATAATATGAATAACTTTTCATCCATTTTTGGTCCACTGGTTCTCAAATTTTCTTATTAAGAGTTACCTGAAGTCTGTATTAAGTACAGATTCCTGGGTTCCACCTGCAGAGATTGTGATTACCTCACTGCAGAGAGGAGCTCAGGAATCTACAAATGTCACAAGCACCCCAGGGGATTCACATGCAGGTGCTTTGGGCAACAGGAGAGCTTATCACTTGGCATCACTAGTGTGGAGTTTGCGAAGGTCTGTGACCATTCCCATGTGTAATACTATGAATGTAGCTGTTGGTGAAACTTTTCCCCTCCGTACTTTTATTCTGCCTAGGGATTGCCTAAAGTTCAGTGAGAACACATGAAAATGAAGAATATTGACAGGTCAGCAGGATTCTGATAGAACAGACTATCATAGTCCCTGCTTATCCATGGTTTCACTTTCCATGGTTTCAGCTACCTGTAGCCGACTGTGGTCCAAAAAGATTACATGGAAAATTCCAGAAGTAAACAATTCAGAACTTTCAAATTGCGCACTGTTCTGAGTAGCCTGATGAAATCTCACACCATCCCACTCTGTACCCCCATGAACCTCAACCGTTGGCAGTGTCTGCTCCTGGCCTCCAACCATTGACATCATCCTGGCTCCATGATCCAGGAGCACCCCGAGCAGCAGATCCTCCTCTGACTTAGGGTCAGGAGGTCAATAGTAGCCTAATGCTGAGTCACAGTGTCTACATCATTCACCTCATTTCACTTCATCACGTTGGCATTTTTTCCATAGAACATGATCACAAGAAGAAGGGTGAGTACAGCACAATAAGATATTTTGAGAGAGAGAAAGGGAAACATATACACAGAGAGAAAGGCGGAGAAGAGAGAGAGGAGGAAGACCACATTCACATAACTTTTTTATAGTATATTGTTATTATTTATCTATTTTATTAATCCTTATTGTTAATCTCTTACTGTGCCTAACTTACAAACTAAACTTTATCATAAATATGTATGTATATGAAAAAACATAGTATATGTAGGTTTTGGTACTATCCATGGCTCCAGGCACCCACTTGGAACATATCCCTCATTGATAAGGGGGTACTACTGTGCACTGAAGTGGTGTCAGAGTGAGAAACTTAATTTTGTTTTTAATTTTGAGGATTTTCCCCAAAGATTAGTTTCTCTTTTATCTCATTGTTTGCAGCTTACTCTAGCTTATAAATAAATAAGCTAGTTCCTAATCTATTTTTTTCTGTTCCCACCATACCATGAGATCTATGTGTCACTCTTAATTTTAAGTTTTTATTATGACCAAAGTCACTGAACTACTCCAGCATATTGCTGGCATGTTAGACAACAAAGATAAAATAATAATTTATTCATGAGACTAGAAAAAAGTGAAATGCCAATATTCCACCAAATAGATTAGCAAATATGCTAACAGAAATAAAGGACAGTCATGGCTTCAGGGAGTCCTTTTGATCTGTACTTCATGGTGGAAAATCTTAATATGTTCATACATGATTTTCAGTGACTTCAAGAAACTGCTTTTGTCACTGAAATACAGAGAAACCACAAAGTAACAAGCATCAGACAATTTTGCTCTTGTAGTAGCTGTTTCATGTCATTTACAAATTCAGACCATTGAAATTGTCAAAGTAGTTTAGTGACAAAGTGGTCAGATTCAAACTCCAATGTTCCTCACTTTTTTAAGAAGAAGCACCATAACCTAACAAAAACATGTTTTTTTAAAGTAGCCACTGCATTTATTTCCCATTATACATTTGATATGATGTATATTTCCTTATAGTAGCTTGTATTGGTCACTGCTAATGAGCATTTCCCTTCTTACAAGGACATTGTGTCCTTTTCACCAATTAAAAATAATTATTTATTAAAATGAACAAATTTGATTCTTATACTTTTTCACTAACCCTCCTCCAAGAAGAAAGACATTAATTTTATTTTTAGTGTCCATTGAATTTAGTGCACAGCTTATTCCCCTAAAAAGTTGTGAGAACATTTCAGATTATTTTGAATTAAATTAGAAATTCTCTATAGACAATTGTTTATTGACTCTAGATAGAGAAAATTGAAATGCCTTAATTCACTATAGGAAATTATAGAGACAAAAATATTTATCATTATTAAATGATTTTGAGTCCAACTCATTCTGTTGCCAAAAAATAAAGGATCATATAAGTCATCTGGGTTGGGGTGGGGACTAGACATTTGTATTATTTAAAACCACTGACATGATTCTGACACACAGCTGTGTAGAAACCTGCCATTTAGACAAACAGAAGCCATTCGATGAATGAGGCACATTGCACAAGATGAGGGTTCAGGTAATGAGGATACATGAAAGGCTTGTGCTACAGGGATGCAGTTCTGATTAAAAGTTGGAAAGCAACTTTTCCAACTTTTAATGTTTATTTAAATCAAATCAATTTATTCAAATTTATGTAAATAGTTTATTTAAGTTTAAGCTGTAAGTTATAGAGTCTTAAAAAAAAAGACTAGATTATACAAAATCCACCCTCCTGCTGTGAGCAATTCACTGTATTCCTGATTTGACAGGCTAAGAAATTGAAAGTAGGTGTCTTACCCCTGATTAGAGAGTAAACTGGAGTCAGGATCAGGGTTGCACTTTGTGGCCCTAGATACCTTAGTTCCCTGTTGCACTGACAGACCCCTGTCCCTTCTCTCTGTCCCCTTTTTCTGTTTTTCATGGTTGGGTCTGTCATATGATCAGCCGTGCTCTTGTCTGAACCTGCCGTAGGAAGGTAAGTCTTTGGACAGTAGAGGCAGTGTTGTGGGCCCTGTGGAAGTGCCTGACCTGCTGCCCACCCATTGCAGACTTACCATAAGTACATGTGGAAATGGGAGCTGCCTCTTGGAGGGCTGGGAAGAGGATCAGGAGAAAGATCCTCTGAAGCAGAGAACCCTGAAGATGTAGCTCTAGTTCTAGCCCTGCCACTTATTAGCAGGTTGATATGTAACACCCCTGAGTCTCAGTTTTCACATCAACAAAATGGGAAAACTCTGTTCCATACTCTTCTCACAAGGTCATCATGTGGGTCATGTAACATGATAAAAGACCAAACAGTTTGTGGATTAACAGCTACTTAAAAAAAAATTATGCAAGATGACATGGTGAGGTCAGTGGAAAGAAATGGGCTTGGGATCAGAAGGCCTAGCTCTGGAACCAGCTTGAGCCCTTACTTGTTTTACTTCTATATACATTAACGTTTAATTCTCTGACCCCCTATTTCCTCATCTCTAGAATGAAAATATTTATACCGGGCATGCCTGCTTTAATGAAATGACTCATTATGTGAAAGTAGAGGTAATGAGCTTGTAACTGCACTGGCAGAAGGGAAATAACCCTGAACAAGACAGCTTGACTCCTGTCACGGTGGAGCCTGCAGTCTCTTGGAAGAGATGATGGCTGTAAAACTACTTTGCCAATTGTAAAGCAGTAAGAAATGTTTAGTATTATAATTATTGCTAATGTTACAGCATAGAGGAAGGCCATTCTAGGTAGACTTGAAAAATCAGCCATTCATCTTGTTCTATGGTTCCAAATGTTCCAAATATAGGCAGATGCTCAGCAATTTCTGCACTGGTTTTCAGAAACTACATGAGATCTGCTCTAAAAAGTTGAATTTATTTGGGTTTCCATATTTAATTATCAAATATATGTGTGAAAATACATAGCAGAATGTTTCAGATGTTTATAAAAAAGTAGTTATGTTGACACCAAATCAGATTCTCTAAGTGTGTAATGGAATGCTGGGTATCAGGAGGGTCTAAGAGAAATTCCACTACAGTTCTCAGGCCACAGGGACACCATAAGGAATTCCTTGTCATTTTAGTAAGTGTGGCTAATTCCATCACGTCCTGATGGGCTGTGTCAGTGGTCATAATGCTCTCCTAGAGGCATGGAGAGTATGGCTGCTGTTGGTTTACCTACAATAGTAAAGACTACGAGGAATAGCCCATCGTATCTGCTAAGAGTTTGTCTTAAACAATTTTTTTACATGAAATGTAATTGATTTACAAGATTATATTAGTTTCAAGTGTACAACATAGTGATTCACTATTTCTATAGCTTACAATGTATATAAAGTTATTATAAAATGTTGGTTATATTCCCTGTGCTGTGCATTACATCCTTGAACTCATTTATTTTATACCTAATAGTTTACATCCCTTAATCCCCTTCACTGATCTTACCCCTACTCCTTTAAGTGATTTTCATTTAATATAATGTTTAAAATAAAGGCTAAAGTTGAGGTAGCTTTTTGGCTTTTTCAAAAATAATTCAAGTTGCGTTTATATTAGTTTTCTTTTCAGTGTGTTCTGGGTGACAGCATACAAAATTAGCTTTCTAATTCTGTTTCTTATATATTTGAGTGGATTTATACAAAAGGGTCTAAAATAAAAAGGAAGGCCTTTGCATTCAATGGGCATCTTCTGTTTTATATAGTCCTTCTTTTAATTGTTTCTTATTGATACTACTATACCTGCAAAAAAAAACCCAAAAAACCAAGCAAACCCAAAAATCAACCCCATACTCACCTTTATGTGTGCAGTTGGGTGCATCTTCATAACCATTGAAAGTATTAGTAAATTGAAAATACTGACACTCATACTGTAAGGAAATACAGGCATGGAAATAGAAAGTAGAGGAAAGCCTTGGTAAGCTGTCTGGTTTGGCTGCCTTATCACTCAGACAGATGCCTTTTCACATGGAAACTTCAGAGCATTTGCTAAATGATGCTCCTTCCCCATGGGCAGCAGGAGGTGAACTCTCCAGTTAGGACTGTGTTAGGCCATCAAAAGAGGAGGGGCTAGTTGGGTGGAGGTCTCCCCTTGGCACCTATTTAAGCCAGGAGGGGATGACATTTGGCATCCATGTGCTGTGCTCAGCAATGGACTTCAAACCAAACCCTTACAACAATTTTTGGGTTAGTGAGGACATCACACTCAAGTCCTGTCTGGTGTTTGGGAAAGTGTTGCTGTTTTGAGTGCAGTCTCTTTTGCTCACAGCTTACTTTTGGGCCACTCGGGGAATCGATGCTCAGAAACTCTAAAACTCCTGGAGCTATTTTCCTGCTGGCTTTAGAAGTCCTCGGCCCGATGCTCTCATGTGTAACACAAGGTCTTGCAGCAAGGAAGCTTCAAAGGCAAGTGCTCACAAAGAAATGAAGAGGGAAAAAGTCTCCTGAGCCAGGGAACAATTCTTCAACAACTCCTCCTTTACCTGTAATGGTGATACGTGTTGTTTCACCCAGTGGGGCAGAGTTAGAGAATGAGAGAGTGGTATTTTTCTGGCTAATAGTTTCACTATTTTTCTTTTTCAACCCAAAGCTTACTTCCTGGTCACCTTTCCACAAACTCTCTGATAAACTAATAGATCTAAGACACAACTAATTCCTGCCAATGTTCTGCCAGGGTAATCTCTGAGCCCTGAGCCTGTCCTGCTGCTCCGAGAGGCAGGTGACCAGTGGGCTTCAGTATCCCAGTTAGTAAGGACAAATAAGCTGGCCACACACAGCTGTTTTTTTGTGTTAGGCCATCGCCTGAAGCATCCTTCTCTATCCCCAGCACCTGGAATGATGTGGCAGTTGTATTAGGCAGTTGACACATATTGGTTCAGTGAATGAGTACAGATGTCTCCCCTGTCTAAACGGAACATGTAGCCAAAGAGGACAAAATTATCAACTTTACCAAGAGTGGATGTTTTGCATTTCTGAGAACTACAGATTTGAGGTGATGGCTAGTTCATGAAGCCTCTGACCTTCCCAAGAACATCTTCAGAGGTATTTCTTTGGATAAAAGACTTGTAAACAGATAATAATGTTACAACCTTATGGGAACTCAGAGAAGAAAGCATGAGCTACGTATGGAGGAGAAGATATCTAACCATGATGTTGAAGTATGCCTGGTTTACCCGAGGAGGTGAGGAAGGGCATCCTGAAAAGAAAGGACAGTACATTGCAAAGGAGACAAGGCATAACTGACATGGCCCCTGGGGGAGGGGCAGGGGGAGGGAAGGGTGGGTGGGAAATCAGGCCAGTTGTGTTGGCGGGGAGCATCCTGAGATAAACCATGCTGTCAAACATGAACTTCTTTTAGGTTCTAAGAAGGAAGCGGTAGAAGAATTGTCGGCTGCGTGGTGACAGAGTCGGATACTGAAGGACTTCTGGGTAATCTCCGAGCGCTGAGGCTGTCCTGCCCCTCTAAGAGGCAGGAGAGTGGGCTTCAGTATCCCAATTAATAAGGACAGATAACCTGGCCACACACAGGGAATTTTTAGCAGCTTATTTGCCATCACAGAGAGCGTGTGACATAAAGGACACACGGTCATCGTTTTAATAACGTGTGAGGTGTTGTTTGATTTGGGGCATGAAGCTGACTAAAATGGAAAGACAAATGATTGTAAATGAAGACAGAGGTGCTGCCATTGAGAGGCTTACAGTGTAGCTGGGAGAGGTGCTGGGAAGCAGTACCTTCCAGACGCTGGTAGATATCAGTGCAATTGTAATGGGAGAGTCTCATTTCGTGCAGTCCCTTTCCTTAATAGGGAGTAGGTGGCTAGTTCCAAGCTGCCACAGAAGATGTCCCAGCTCGAATGCACAAGCATTGTGAAACTTGATCCAAGTAAGTTGGCAAGGAAATGGAGGCTGCATTTAGCAGATCCCAGGCAGACCCTAGGACTCTGGCTGGGGCAGGCAGGTGGTAAATGCTCATTGAGTGTGGGAAGAATTGTGTCTGTTGTGGGAAAATCTCTGAGCTGGAATTACTGAGGTCTGGATTCTTAATCCTGTGGTGTTGGAAAATTCATTTAATTTTTCTGGGCCTCGGTTTCCTCATCTGTGAAACAAAAGAAATGAATGAGATGCTTTCTAAAGTGAATGTTATGGTTTATTATTTCATGAACTGCAGGGAAAATTCTTACCCACACCTGGCATTGGAAAATATGGGGAGTTTTCAAATAAACAAGTGGGGATGCTTGGCTTTCAACTGAGCATAAACATCAAGGCATATCCTGTACATTTTATTAGAGAAAAAGAATCAAGGTGAGAAGGAAGAGGTTCTCCCTCAGTGCATCTAGGAGCTGTGTGAGCCCCCAGTAGTGTCTGAGGTCAGAAGGCCCTTCCTGTCCTCATGTCCAGGAGGGCATTTTCCCCATGCAAATGCCAAGATGGCACTCTCTCTAACCTGTGGGTGAAAAGCTGTCTGTTTTGGACCTTTACATTTAAGATTTTATTCAGACACACTCCACAAGGGGAAGGTTGTTCTTAAGAAGGGAATTTGTTGAGAATCTAGTGAGTTTGGGATGACACACCTTGGGGGTTATTAGTTTCATGATTTGACCTGAAATGAGCAGTCCAATTTAGTCAGATAAAAGCATGGAATGGATATGTTCTCTTTGATATGAGAGTTTTCAGGACTCTTTAGCCCAAATAATTAACATAAAGGCAAGAAATAGTGAAAGAAGAGTTAAATGACTGAGGATAGTTACTGCAAACTGGAGAGAGTGGAGACTGACATATGAGGGATGCCCAGAACCTGAGCCCTTAGTGGGACAAGGTGGGGGTGGGGGAAGAGGACTGCAGTACTGGGTATCAGGCTGGTGGATGGAGGTGCCAATGAGAAAGTCCCAAACAAAAAAGTGAATTTCCTTCTTGGTTATGCCTCCAATCAGAGTACATATGTGGTGTGGAAAGTAAAAGAAACAACAAATCAAGGAAATCAGACTAAGTTAATCAGGTTATTTTCCAGGAACTGAAACAAATCCATTTGGCATCTAGCTCTGACATAAAAAAGTGTTTGATCTGCTCCCCTGTATCTTGAAGTTTTTTGGACTGGAAAACAGACTTATGATTTAAAAAAAAAAAAGGAAGAGGCCATTGTGGGCCCTAAACACTACAGAGTGCATTTGCTTCCATGTGGGTTAACTCTTCTTTGGTCTTTTTAATAAAGCAGTGGAGTTTGGGAGACTTAGACACTAAGCAGTTTCTCCTGGGACCCTGATTAAATGAATAGTGAGTCATACTGGTGATAATAGATCGGAGAAAAGTGGATGTAGGAGTCCAAAAATGTGGTTGTAGAGCCTGTAATAATGGCTCTGTTCATGGACTGTTATTAGAAGTTTTGATGTCTTCAAGTTCCCTGTTAAAACCAGACAGGCTTTATCCTGAGAGTCCTGCCTGAATGGAACCTCCTCCTACCCTTGGCATCCAACTTGTAGCAACCAATTCTTTCCGAATATCTGTGATGATCTACACTATAGCTGTTGGGTCATACAACTCCCATAATGTGGAACTGGAGGAGACATGTGGAAGAGGCTGTAATGTTCCCATGGCCCAAGAATAATGTCCACTTGGGGAAAGTGACTATGACCTTGGGAAGAAATGCAACTTATGGGTTTTCTTACTTGCATCAAGTAACTTTTAGGTGATTTAGCATTGAGAGGGTTACGATCTGTATTACAAGGAGCTTGCCAGGCTGTTGTGAATCCTTAACCATCTCTTTTGGGGAACTCTATCTGTGGGTCATTCATAAAGTCAGAATGAAAAGAATTAAAAAATGGAAACTCCTAAACAATAACAAGCACAGTAAATGAAAAACTTAATCAGAATAGTAACAAAGACTTTATATTAAAAGCTAGAATGAACATAAATAGTATAAGAAAACTAATAGAGGATTAAAAATATGTCGGGTTAAGGAAAGCCAGAATACAGTGTTGATAACAAAACAAAGAGGTGAGAAAACTAAACCAGAGAATTGGGAAAATACCAAAACAAAACAAATGTCTACACTGTTAAAAAGGATTAAAGTAGCCAACCTAATAGGAAATTCAGAATATTCTGCCAGGAGAATAGTTTGGAATCGTATACAACTACATGTGGTATGTGATTATCTTTGGGTGAATGGGATTATGATTTTAAAAAAATTCATTTCGCTTGTTTGTAATATGAGATTTCTCTGAAATTATCCTGCATTGTATATGCAATTAAAATTACAAGGAAAACCACTGATGAAAGACATGAAATTAAAATACGTAGACAACATTCAGAAACAAAAAAACATTAAATTAGACTAAATGATAAAAGTAGGAAGATCAAGAAAGCAGGGAATAATGAATATTCCACAAAACTTTACAAACCAGAAATTAAAAGATTAAGAGAATAAAAAATATACTACAAGAATGTTAATATTTCTAAAATTTGAGAGAGTATGGGATTTTTCAAAAGGAGAAAATGAAAAAGCTTAAGGAGTTGTTGGGTTCAATGCTCTTTTTCAGGGGCAAAGCTGGAGCACCCCCTCAGCTTGAGGTTCCCACCCACATCTTCTGGGAGGAGGTCCCAGGGCAGAGAGCAAATCTAGCCTCTCCAGCTCTCCTCACATTGAGGGTCCCGGCTTCTGTGACTTTCTCAAAGTATCCAGCAAATAGTGCGCCAGAATCAAATTCCCCTTGCTCCATACACCAACGACAGAGCCGTCAGAAGTGCAGGCACCCTCACAGTTTCTGAAAATGCCTGGAGCGTGGCAGCTGCGTGTTGCCACCATTCTTCATTGTCTGGGCTGTTTCGTCCCTGAGCTGAGAGGCTGCTGCAGTGTTTGGAGGCCGGCTCTGAACTTCACACATCCCAAGAGAGGAAGGAAAGGAGGAACGAGAGAACGGATGTGGTCTGGGCATCTCCTCCGGGTCAGGCGTTGTGCTGGGAATGTCACTCCTATGCTCCTTCTTTTGATCTTTCCTGTATCTCATAAAATAAACATTTTAATGCCAGTTTTGCAGATGTTGAATCGGAGGCATAAAGTTCATGTCATTAGCTCAAGTTTACATCCAGTAGCAGAAGTCTAGTTCTAAAACCCTTGAGAGAGGGCTCCTTTCTAGAGGAAGAAGTAAGCCTATGAGGATGGAGGCTTCCCACTGAAGCCAAGTCAGGTCAATGGGTGTCAGAACACATCTTCCTGGTGGTCCTAGTTAGTGTGAGGGTGAGGTTGAGAGGGTCCAAACATGTCAGCTCTTCTGCTGGAGAGGAGGAAGGCCTGCAGCCATGGGAAAGTAGCAGAGAGACTAGAAGTCAGGCTGGCAGAGGCCCTTACAGAGTGGCCACCAGACCATGGGTAGCCACTGGCATCACCTGTGAGCTTGTCAGAAATGCAGTCTCAGGCTGCACCCTGACCTATTGAACTGGGGACTGATGAATCTGGGCATGGACATAGGAAACTGACCAAGCTCTTTGCATGATTTCTAAACACAACAAAGTGTGAGAACCTCTGCTGTAAGCAAGGAGTTGGGTGTGGGATTTGAAGGCAGGGTGAGGAAGCTGAGCTGCTGGGGTAGAGGATGATGAGTGGA
Organism: Vicugna pacos; assembly: GCF_048564905.1. Lineage (NCBI taxonomy): Eukaryota > Metazoa > Chordata > Mammalia > Artiodactyla > Camelidae > Vicugna > Vicugna pacos. The sequence continues at coordinate 55,191,852 of NW_027328740.1, forward strand.
TGAGGACTCTGAGCTAGTCTACAATATGAGAGATGGGGCGTGATGGGAAGGATAAGAAAAATCAGGCATCAAGATAATGGGGCCAGACATAGCAGTGGGAAATGGCCTCCGTTTCCAATAGCTGAGTGTCACCAGCAATCCCTTTCCTTTCCCTGAGCCTCACTTCTTTAGGTTCAGGTGATGGAGGGGCTGTTGTCACTCATCTCATGGGCTTGCTTTAAGGCTGCAAACAAATTAATATGTGTGTGTCCTTGACATATAGTCAGTGCTCAAAAAGTAGTGTTTGAGCTTGGATTTAAACAGATAGCTGAGCGGGTGGTGTGGAAGAGTGATGGGGACAGCAGTGTCCTTTACCCTCTTGCTGACTTTGGCCACTCAGACAACTTCTGTGGTTGAAATATTCCACTCCCATCTCAAGGCAGCCTGCAGTTACTTGGGAAAGTAAATCCTCAACTTGGACTCATTGAAACAATGAAACAAACAGTTTGCCTGTCTTCTGTTAAGGCAAAAGCTGACTACGTCCCATGAAAGATAAGAGGGATGGGTGTTCTCCAAGTTGTAAACTTTGTGCTGTGTGGAGAGTGAAGAAGGAGGTTGATTCATGCCACCCGAGGCTGGGGGGGCATGTGGCATGAAGGAAAGTGTCATGTGCTCGGAGGGAAAAAAGACCTGGATACGAATCGACCCTGCTCTGGGACTTCCTAGCTGGGTAACCTTAGCAAATGACTTAATCTTTCTGAATTGTAGGTTCTTCATTTCCATAAGGACAGTATTGTGAGGACTGGAGAACAATGAAGGTGGAAGCACTCCTCAGGGTGCCGGGCCCCTGACAACTTGTAGGAAATGTTCTCCACTTCTCAGTTCTGCCCCTGGCCTTTGCCCTGAGGGAGGCAGGGTTCCCTCTCCCACGGCTGCACCTGAGCGAGTCCCCCTCAGCAAGGTTTGTTAAAGGCCCTTTGAAGACTCCGTGTCTTTAAGGATCCCATCTATGTTTACCTGGCACAGCTCTTTCCCCTGCACATACTTCGCATTCCCCTGTCTTCACTGGGCTGGGGAGAATTTTCAGCAAGCCCAGCGCTCAGCTTCTGTAAGTAACAGAGGATGTTTCGGGCCCTGGGTCCTCTTGCATCCGCATCCCCGAGTCAGGACAGCCCCTCCCCTTTCTGTCTGTCTGTGTTTGGAGTTGGGAGTGGGGTCTCTTTCTGGTCGAGGTGAATGAGACTAAGGCAAGAAGCAGCGGGGAAACGGCCTCGTTTCATGACATTGATGGTATCATGAGGCCAGGAGGACTGAGGGGAGAGGGGAGCGTTTCTCATTTCTGTAATCATCTCCTCCAGAGGGACAGCAGCAGAGAAAGAAAAATCAAACAGTCTGCTCCCTTACCCTGGGCTCCATAATTGACCTTTCACTGTCTGCATTTTCATATTTGAGTCTGCAAAACAGAGGACCCACACAATCAGCAACAGATGGCCTCGTGCCATCTGCAAGGGACATGAATTCAGTTAGCATGCACATTGTCATCCTAGGGCGGTTCCAGGGGACTGCTGAAAAGACAGCAGGCCTGCTTTGCAAAATAGATAGAGAGCATGATTAAAATGTCTGGATCCAATTGTATGTTTAATTACAATCCCTTTTTTATCTCAAAGACAATGACTTGTAGCTATTATGACACAATATTGAAAATATGTATGACACATGGTGGCACTTGGAGGCTGATAGGTGGTCTGTGTTTGATCAAAATGATCAAAGATCCTCACCATGGAGGCCCCCTCTCCTTCTCTCTCATCTGATCCACTTAGATGAGCAAAATATGATTCACAGGAGACAGTTTATGTGATTTTCATTCCCCGAGAGCAGAGGCATAATTTTTACATCACCATTTCCCCTAAAAACAATGGGAGTTTGACAATGCTCATAAACACACAGTAATCCACCCCGCACTCCGTGGCTGTCTACAAGGCATCTCTCCTGCTTCAGCTCTAATTTACTCTCCTATGTTCAAACACTTTTGAATTTTATTATTGGTATGATCAGAAAAAGACCAAAAAAAAATTGAAAGTTCTGAGAGGGAACTCTATTATTTTGGTCTATTCATACAATAAGATATTTTGAGGACTTTAGAGAAAATTAAAGTTGAATGGTGTGTTGACTGTGAATTCTAACTATTTGGTTGAGGATAAAGATGGAATTTCACTAGGTAACTTGTGGAAGCACTGTCAGCTAAAATTGCTGTTGTGTCTGCTGCAAAAAAGAATTTATACTGGAATTTCTTTTCCTGCCGTTTAGCTGAAACTCTGAAAGGCAGAGAAATAAGGCACATCAGTAACTTGCTGGCGTGCCTCATTGTGGGGATTTTACACATGTAACCAGCGTTATGGGGAGAACTGTTTGCAACAACTTGATGAAAACATTCAGTACTAATTTGGATGACAATTTATCAGATGTAATTATGCATTTCACACCTACGTAGTAGTATATGTTTCACTTCTTGAAGGCTTTTGGTTAGGTTCATGTAAAACTTGGGTTGTAGTTTCACATACATTTGCTTCTCTCTTCTAGCGGTTTCCTGCCCTATGTTGCTCTCCTTTACATTGGTTATTGTTGTGTAAAGAAAACAGAAACATTCTTCACTAGCAACAAGAAACTGAGTCAGGTATTTCTTGTGCTGCTGCTCTGCACACAGTACCATGGTGGGGGTTGCGAGGGGCTTCAGCTGACTTGTGCAGGCTTGAATCCTGCCCTCAAGGATTTTACAGCCCCATGTAAGTCCACAGTGAGTCAGATCTAAGAAAGAAAAAGATGAAGAGTTGGATGGAAGGACAGATAAGGAGAGATGCAGAGTTGGAGAGGGAGGGAGGAAGAGAGCTTGGGTAAGAGGGTGGGCAGTGGAAAATAAATGGCTACAATTCTTTAATCCTTTATCTATTGTGTCCAAGGAAGGGAGGAGGGCATTCCAGGGAAAAGCTCAGTTTACTGCCGTAAAGCTTTGGCTCCAAATTCTTTTGTGGGAATTCTAGCCACAAGTGGCTCAGATAGACCCTGGGTGAATCACAAACTGTTTTTGTGTCTGCAGCCTAAGGTTTATCCTAAAAATAGGCTGAATGACCTATTTAGCTTTTACCCTAGTTCAGCCCTTTAGATTATTTACCAGCAGCTAATATTTACTGAGCTATTATTATGTGCCAGGCATTGTACTAAGTGCTTAATAAATGTTTTCTCATCTAGTCCTCACCAAACTCCCCTCTGAGGTAAGGATCACTACCCTATAGTAAAAGAGACATGTACTCTATCAAAAAAAATCCAACAGAAGCTGTTAGATAATGAAAAGACTATTTCCTTTGCTGTCCTTGGCACATACTTTTGGCTTCAGAAACAGCGCCACTGTCTTGATTTGTTTATCTCTGCTGTACTTTCTGTCATCCAGCACTTACAGCTCTAGTAATTAAAGGGGAATCAGCAGTTTATGAAAGCACAATAGACTTAGGGGAGGATGGCTTTGTTGGATCAACAAAATTTAACTGAAAAGTTATCACTGCAAAATCATACACCAGGGAAATTTTAATGCATAAAAATCATCTTTAAATTAAAGTGCTAAGACCAGAGTTTCAAAGACATTTGTTTTAATGGTGCCCCATTAGCTGTGTAAAAAAAGACCCCAAAACTTTTGAGTCACTATTTTATCTTGCAAAAGTTACATATTCTTTGTAGACAGGAACTGTCTGTTAAAGTAATATTTGACATATCCTGAATCAAAAAAACTTTACAGTGAAAGGCTGACATCTATTTACTATGTAAAAAAAGGCTGCTGTGTATTTTTACTAGCAGAATTTTCCTTTAATAAGGCAGCCAAATGGCATCTACACACAACAAACCAATTTAGAGCCAAGACCTATTGAATACCAACACAGCATCACATGTGCCTAGCAATCCATTTTTCCAGTATTACTCTGACTTGGTACTGAATTTGTATAGGAAATATGGTGTTTTTTATGTTTTGGGTTTTTTTGTTTGTTGGTTGGTTTTTTGGGAAAGGGTATAACAGTAATAAAAAGGCCTGGGTTAATTATTTATTTGGTGAACTTTAATCTTTTCAGTGCTCTCAACTTTGATTTCATTATATTAGTAGTTGATCTTCCTTATTTAAGAAGAACAAACTACAACTGAGCTATTTTTATATTTTTCAATCAAGTAGAAGCAAAATCTGTATGTTTGGCCAATTCCAACCAAGATCATCTGTCTAAGTCACTGCAGTTAGGAAGAGACCAGACAGAAGGCAGTCATCTTGGTAAAGAGTTTAAATCTGTGTGTAATCTCACACAGGTGCTGCTTCCTGTGCTCTGGAAAATCCCTCATCACTAAGCAGGCGAACTGAGCCACACCTGCATTTAAGCAGAACACCTGGACCTACTCTTTCCTACTCGCTCATGTTCTCCAAATCGTCCCTAAACACATGGTGCTTTAGCACAAGTCTGACACCAGAGATTTGTAAGCCCTAAGTGCACTGCCAAATCAAGTTTGATACAAAACACAGCTACCTTTTTTGAATCAAATACATTACAGATATGATACTCCCATCATCTATTTCAATTAGTCAAGCCTCAGGTAATTTATGGGGTCATTTCTGCCACTAGTAATAAATTTCATAAAGGCATTAACAATTAAACAGGGAATTTTAAGGAAGGTTGAAGCCCAACATCTATTAAAGGCCCTAGCTAGCTTCATTGGCCGTGTGCTCTTTGTTTTCCAGTCATATAGCCATTGGATGGGAAAGTCCTGAAAATTAAATATGGGTTTAGTTATTATCAACAAGATGCTAGTTTTAGTGGGTCTCAGTTTCCTTAAGAAAAAGCACATATTTGTTAAACTCTAAATATCTAATTTTTGCTTAATGGAGCTTAATTAATGCTTAGATTTACAGTTATGGGAGGCTTTGTAATTAATTAATGACTATGTATTGTTGGTGTACTCTGGGCCTAGCATTATGCTGGAATAACTGAATTTATAAGTGATCAAGCAAGCTATCAGTGTACTTTGTGTGGCTTTACACGTGGCCTTCCAGTAAGCGCTTTCTGTGGAATTTTGGCATTTCACCTGAGGTAGATGTCAGGGATGTTCAGGGAGAAGAAAGAATGGCATTGAGTAGGTATGCCTTTTATGGCTGTCATAAATGATGCAGAAACAATAGGGATTGTGTGGAGGAGGTCCTTAATACATGTGTACACTTCGATAAACACATCTGAATACATCTTCAAGTGTTAACATTTTGAACTGCTGATCAATTCATAACATTGAATTTATTACACTTGCAATGCTGTTATGTTTATTGCTTGAATTCCTTGGACTCAGTTGCTGTTAGTCAAATTCACTGTCTCCAAGAAGGCTTGGAGGTAAAGAGGTAGGAGCGATTGGGGACTTAGGGCATGGTGGGATGGAGGATGTGATGGAGTAGGAGGGGCACAGACAGCACCTGTCAATTGTACTAATGGGTAGCAATCAAGAAGGAAGGCTCTGAAATGCTCACAAAGCAGTTTCAACTCTAAGAGGATATTGCTAGTTTAGCAGAAAGCTCTGAAGCACCAAATGATACCTTATATTCCTGAAGGATTGAGATCGAGAGAGAGAGAGAGACTCTACAGGGTACCTTTGGAATTCAAGGTAGCTTGAATCTGGTCCAGATGTTCCTGAGCAGAGCTAATGGGAGGGCCCCTTGGAAGAGCAGGTGTATATGCCTTGACCTGGTAGTGATGCAACTTGACATTGAATCAGACTCAAGTGCCTGTTCACACTGGAGCCTAGTCACTCAAATAATGGAAGCATTTAATTTTCTTTTCCAAAAGTTTCTCAGCAGTGTGGTTTGTTTTTGATTGAGTGGATGCATAGATGTGATAGTGAATGTATAAAAGAAATAATAGGCTTTCAGGTTTAAGAATTTTTGTAAAATTTATTTTGGTTTCAAAATAATTGAAATTGTCATAGGTTTTTTTTCTCTGAACCTCCTACTTTGTGATGTGAATGGATAAATCACCCAGATCAAAGTAAAAATTTTCTTGTATCAATTTCTTATCTCTAGAAACAGCAGGGATAATTAGGAATTGCAAGGATTGCAGAGAGCCTGGGAAGTGCGTGAGCAGAGGAAAGGTTTCCATGAAGAGAAAAGTAGGCAAGGCATGAGCACCCAAAAGTGGAAGCTGAAGTATTCTAGAACATAGGCATAGAGTTGGCCTTTACAAGATTATCAAGAAGTGCAAAGTACTGGGAAAAGCAGCTAATGTTCAAAGCTAACAGTTTGGAGAGAAATGGCTCCTACAAGAGGAAGATGTGATATAATACAGACATAGGATACTCACCCTAAAATTGTGTGAAGTTCAAAGAATTTTTGGCAGGGAGAAATAAGTTCCAAAATAGATACCTAATGGAGAGGTGGTGGGAGCTTCCAAGGATGTAAAGTGGAGTAACCCAGGCTGAAAATAATGGGGGTAACACATTGACCGAGGAATAGGAAATTTTTGTGAAGGCAGGGGTCATGGCAGGAAATATTTGATTTCCCAGCTGTGGCCCAAAGCTTGGCACACAGTGGGTAATTAGTGCTTGAAGAGTGAGCAGAGTGCTATAGATGTAAAAAGAAGGCAAAATTAGCAAGGATGGGAGAGCATTTGTTAGGCAGTAGGATAAAAAAAAGATAAAGAAGATGATTTTCTGAGTAAAAGAAACTGTAAGAGTGAGCACAAATTTGCCTTTTTATGAATGAAGTTTAGGTTGGAGCAGCTAATCCTGAAGCTCTTTCTTGGGAAATATCTTTCTAAGTTTTAGAGCTTGTTTTCCAATCAAGACATATTCACCTGAGAATATAAAAACAAGATAAAATTAAATGGCCCTCTCAAGTAGTGTAGCTGAGTAGCACTCAAATCTGTAATTGACAGCTGTAGCCCACATGTTTCTACAGCCAAAGAGGAAGGAGCAGATCATCCCTGCCATCTCACTGCCTAGTCGTACCTTGTTGATTTCAAGTTTGTTGATCACCTAAATTATTTTGATGAGACTGCAGAATGCTTTTCTTTTGCACCCAGAGTATATATAAATTTTTTCTATATAGGATCCAAGTGAGAGATACCTTCTTTTTCTTCTTTTATTTCACAATCATCTACTCTTCCTGGTGCTTTCAATAAGGTATTTTGTGGATGGGGACAAATAAGGAAGACTTCAGTGAGTTAAGGGACCTGAGACTAGAATTTTAATGAAATTCCTGGAAATGATTCACGGTCATCCTTATTCAGGAGACGAAGCAGGACAAAGAGCCTAAAATGAAATGGTAAGAAACCTAGTTCTTAATTTTGGTGTTTACTTCAAGGATTGATCTAGAGGTATTATGAAGAGCAAAATGTTCTGGGTCTTTATTCTTTCATAAGCCACGCAGGAGGCTGCCTGGGAAACTTTTCTTCCCTGATGTGGCTGATGGAGGTTCATGCCAGCAGCTCGGTTGAGTAGCTGCCTCCCCATGCAGTATCCAATAAAGAGATCAAGCTCTTCACTTTCTCTTAGGGTTTTTAGTGGAACACAGGTTGGTCTCAGAGCTATTATTTTATGTTTTTGTTAAATCTCTGAGGTTGAGGTTGATTAACTTTTAGATTAAGCTACACTCTGAAATTAAGTTTAAAATGTCTAACCTTCGAATAGGGATGGAATTCTCACCAGTCATCATTAGAATTCACTGATGTTACAGATTTGTAGACAGATGTTATCCATTAAGATGAAAGCAGAAAGAGGCTATAAAGTTGACTCAGAAGGCTAAGTACTTTACCTTCAGGGAAGCACATATAAAAATCTGTTCTGAACTATATATATAGTAATAGTTAAAGCTCTGAACACCTGGTTCTTAACTGGCCAGGCAGAGTCATATAAAATACTGACATACCTTCTACTTACTGTTATTTTGATCTTTAGGCAGGTTACTGTTTTTATTATGCATGCTTAGGAATTTAGTCTCAGTGATCAGCCAACCCAGAGGGCATTTAGTGAATGCCAGCCTTGTGTGAGCACAAACCTAGGATGACGTCTAGGTCAGGACTGGATTTCTCAGTACCTGCCTTGGTCTAGGTCTTGGACTAATGGCAATAATGGTTAAGTTCAGTAGTTTTTTTACCTTTAGTTTTTACACCTTTCCTCAGTGACTTGACAAGTTGACATTTTTCAGACAGTTCAGAATTGCAAAGCGCTCTACGCCTGGCTCAGTTAGCTGTGCTGGTTGAAAACACGACACTAATGAGGCCAAGTTTCAATTCCCACATGGCCTGGGCTGTTCTGAAGGTGAAAAACTGTCCCACAACCCCAGGCTGCATCTCTACCACTGTGTAGTTTCTTGATCTGCCAGCAATCACCATGTTTCAGTAGGAGGACCCCTCCAGAGAGAGTGGAGCTCAGGGAAGAATGAAGGTCATGCCCTGTGATGACAATTCAGTAGCAACACCTCTGTCAATAAGCATCATCCTAGTTAGGGTGGCCACAGATGGGAGAGAGTGGAACCCAAGAAGAGCGTCGTAAAACCGTTTCCATCTGTGTAACAGAATACATGGAACACAGTAACTAATTTTCACTGAGCACTTCCTGTCTATCTGCTATTGCTCAAAGCTTTTAAAATATGCATCGACTTATTTAATCTTCATAGCAATCCTATGAAGCAGGTGCTTTCAATAGCCCTGCTTTATTCATAAGGAAATTGAGGGATGCAGACCTTCATCAGATTGCTCCAAGTGCATACAGGCAGGCTGATCCCAGAGCTCTTGTATTCACCTCTGCACCCAACACAGGCACTGCTTAGAGAGGAAATGCATTAGCCTGCCAGTCAGCTCTCAAACAGATGAGAGTCACTGAAAGACAAACTCCCAGCTCTCTGGTGAATGGAGCTACATAATGTTTTTGACTGTTGCTGGACCACTAAATTCACCCATTAGCTAAAATTAGTTTATGAAATTTTCATCCTTTCAACACTTGTGACACCTTAAACTAAGAAAACGTGGTCTTGAATGTTACTTGGAAATGTTTTTGGGTGTTTTTGAAAAAGTCTTCTAAATTAAAAGCTATCTCTATTATCCATCCAATAAAGCATCGTGTAAGTTATCATGAAAAATTGAACTAGACATTAGAAAATCAAAGTAAAAGACATCGTCTCCCATTGATCCCAGCTTTCCAACTGTCTGTTCATATCCAAATGTCCTTGCTTTTATGCTTGAAATGATAATTGCTCTTATTCTTTAATCTGCTGCAGTGTGCTTTTCTATCCTACTGAAATTCCCTGCAGAGCATCATTCCTCTCTGGTAGGTCAACTCTAACTACCTTCTCTGGGCCCTTGTGGTTTTGCTTGCCCCTTCCCTAGTATTCGCTCTTTCTCCTTAGCCCAGCTCTTGTGTTCATGATGCTATGCCATACCATGCCATCTGAGTTTCTCTCACCTCTCCTGTCTGTTTCCCTCACTCAGCCTGGCCCTGACATAGGTGTTGCCTTCCCTTCTGGTCCTTAGTGCTCTCTTCTCCTCATACTCTGCTCTCACCCTTTGTGATCTTATTTTCATTCATGTGACCAACAGGGACTTGTAGATGGGAGATGCCAAAATCGAATCTGTGCAGCCTTGAATTCACTTCTAAGGTATTTGCCCATCTCCTTGCTATTCCTTTTCCTTCTGATTGGCCTACAAACATTTCAGATTCAATTTGTCCAAACTGTGTGCCTGTCTCCAGACTGTTCTTGAATTTATGCCTTTCCAAGCTGGAAATCTGACTTATCCATGGCTGTTATCTTTATTCTCTACTTCCAAGGCTTTGCCAAGTCCTGTTGATTCTATTTCTAAAACCTTTTAGGAATCAGTCTGTTTTCCAATTCTATTTCTAAGGTCAGAGTTGAGACTTTTCATCCAAAATTACTGAGCACCTACTCTGTGTCAGGCATTGGGCTAGAAGTACAAATGTAGATAAGGGATCATTCCTGCATCAGGGATGCTAACATCCTAACACCATGGAATAAATGATTCATAGAACTGAGACTAGAGCTCTTTCTGTTTGCAGGGGCCAAGGATATATTCCAGAGTTGGGGGGGGCAGTGTGGGGAGACAGAGAGAGAGAGCACGAGAGAGAAAGGAATTCAGAGGATTTGTGGCAGTATTAAAGAGTCAACCTTGTCTCTAGGCAACCATGACCTTCCAGTTTCCATTAACCCACACTCCTCTGGCCACACTGACTAGGGCTCCTTCTTCCATAATCCTTTCCACCAGGTCTGTTGCTTTCCCATTGGTCTCCAAGTCACCGGAGGACCTGTTCTGTGTCAGGAGATAAAGGTACTTATGGTTCAGGGGCTAGGATGAGACTTGTTCAATTTCAAGAATTGGCAAATACAAATACAATTCTTTAAGGAAAATCAGGTTTCTAATATAATATATTAAGTTACTTTGACATATTTACTATGATTCTTATTCCTAAAGAAACATATAAAAGACTAAATGGAACAAACATTTCAGCTATTGTTTTGTTCATATGATCTTTGAGAGTGTATCCAAGAATATTAATTTGGGGAAAAGTTTCAGTTACCAATTGCATTCAGCGTGGGTTTTATTTACTTATTAACATACTGAAACTCTCAGTTTTCTGTTTTGCCAAAATGTGTAATCCAAAGTGGAAGTTATAATTTCTTAATGTTATACAGTGTTCTAGAGGCTTTCTGGACATAAATAATATTTCAGTGTTATTTTATTTAATTAATAATAGAAAACTATTTTGAAACTATAATATCACCAACAGAGCAAAGGTATTAATCCCAAAATTATTATTCTGCTTTAAGGGTAGGTATATTTTAAAATTTTTATTTGATGAAAACATCACCCTATTCTTCTGTAGAACACAGAAAAAAATTAGGAACTAAAATTTTACTGATAAAAGTTGGTAGTCATCTCAGTACATGGACAAAATACTCACAGTTCTCTTTGAACATTTAAAAGTCTGTTGTATCATGCTCTGGACAAGCTTTTAGGTTTAAAAAAAAGTTGGCTAATTGACCTATTTTAAACTCTTCTCACTATGTCCCCAGTCTGAAGACCAGAGTGCTTTTCTAAAGAGCTGGATTTTTTATGAGGTGTTAAATAAACATTGCCAAATGTGACTTTGTGGAGATCTCTGCACCCTCATAGTAGAGTGATGCAGGCTACTTGATCATTTGTGTATCCTTAATAGCCCACAATTAACCCTTCTTATAAGGAAATGTGTGGGATGGCTTGGTTATATATAAATCATCATGAATAGAATGCATTTGTATTTATGTAGGACCAAGGCCAGGAATTCCTCCATTTATCCATTGATATTTGTTCTGCAGACTTAAAAATGTTGGCAGGACAGACTGCATGCATGGCATCTTGAGTAGTGATGCATTCTTGATACACTGATGAAGAAAAATTGGTAAAGCAGCTTAGGTTTCTTAGATTTTTGCAGGGGGAGGAGAAGGACTTTGTTTCAAGAGTACAGTAATAATCTCTTACCTCCACATAGTCCTTTCCATTTCCCTGTGTGAATTGTCCCATATTCACTGCCATGATCCTCCCAGCTTCCCTGAGAGCTGAGAAGGGCAGGTGAGACTCTCAGTTTGTAGTGGAGGAAACTATACTCAGGAACATTTGCTTGAAAATGTACTGAAAATGGCCCTCAAGTCCATTGTCCTTACTTATCCTTTCATTATAGGAGTCTCAGTGTGGTCTCAGGAAGTTTGAGAAGAAAAAGCTTTTTAAAAACTTTAATCTGTAGCATTTGGTTGCTCAGGCCCTAGACCAAGCTGGTGGTTCATTTTTCTGTAATTGGGAATTTGATGACAGAAATCTAGCCTGAGAATAGTATGGGAATGACTGGCAGAGACAAAGAGGACATTTAGGCATTGATGGAGTTGATGGAAGTGGAGGAGAAAGAGAACTCAAGTAAATATTTTAATGATTCCCAAATGAATTTTAAAAGTTTAGATTCTAAATACATTGAAGACTCATTATAATATTGTTTTTGAGGTTTATGCTTTAGAATGAAATTAGAGGTGAAATCTTGACCCTTTTTGGGTGAAGTCTCAATTTTCTTAATTTAATGAAGAATGTTATAGTCATAGCTTAATAGTAAGGCTATGCCTACTTTTTCAATAAAATAGCATTTCTTCCTTTTGAAAGTGTTTGCTAAATAAAGAAGAATAAATTCTTCTCTTGTTTCTCTGGTTATATCGATGTTTGTGTGTGTGTTGTCCTTCTAATCTAAGCTGTAATTTCTAAAAAAAATGGGAGCTAAATATTATACATACTACTCGTACAATAAATATTTGTCAACTTAAATTACCTGTGCTTTTCAGGCAAATACTTACTATATAATCCATGTGCCTATGCAATTTCTCTTTTGTGCAGTTGAAAATACTTTTTAATAATGGCTTTTAAAATAATGGTTCTAGTTCTCTCATTCATGTATATCTACCTACTTAAAATAGATTTGATCTCAAATTTCATGGCTATTAAATGTTACGCATAGGCACATGCCAGATATAATGATTGCATGGCTTTTTCTAGTATGAAGGTCACTATGGCATCATTTGGTGATTTAATGCTGTACTTAGTTCAGATTTCAGCTCTGGGACATCTTACCTGTGAAACTTTGGGCAAATGACTGCAGTGTCCTCATCTGACAGCACTGAGGATCATTAGAGTGTTGTGAGAACCAAATGAGGCAGGACTTGGCATAGAGTAAATTCTCCTATATTAGATGTTATTAAGATTATCTTGAATTGAGGACATTTACATAAGTGCTTGCTCCAAATAAGATAATTATAAGATAAGTGATATCCTTGAGTGGCAGTTGAATTGCTTTCATAGTTCACTTTTCTGATCTGAGTAAAAATGTTGTGGATTTTATGTTTCAAGATAAAAACAGATATTAGAAAATGTTTGGAAAATTAAATTATATAATCAATTCACATTTCTAATTGATTTTTTTTGTCACAACTCTGGACATCAGGTCTTATTTTAAGTTATTTTTTAAGTAGTAAATATATAGTATGTATTTGCTTCCTTTGATGTGTATAATTCCCTAGTGTGTGGTCTGTTCTCACCACTACACTGTCTTTTCCAAAGATGACAACACCTCCCGCATGTGTCCTTTCATCATCTGAAAACACTGCTGGAGTTACTACAACTCTGAGATGCTAAATCATGCTTTAGTCTTGCCAGGAATCCTTTAGCTATCAAGTGTTTATCAGCCTTTAAGAGGAAAGTACTTCATTATTACATAAAATCACTCATTACATGGTTGGGTGGTTTCATTTGTTTGTGTGGTTTCTGAAAGCTGCAGGAAGGAAAAAAAATGCTACACAGATTTGAGGGACCTCAAATGTAATACACAGTATAGTAGAGATTCCTAACTTTAATCAATTAAAAGTATTTGCTAAACTTACAACTGCCCAGGCCCCTTCCTTGAAGATTCTGAGCAGTAGGTCTGGGGTGGGGTCCTGAATCTGTATTTTTAACAAGTGTGTCAGATGATTCTTCTGATCTGGCCAGTTTGGAAAACACTGCATGTAGAAACCTATGAGAGTACAAGAACAACCACAAGGAAACATTTCTTTATTTTCCTCCCATTTTAGAAATATCAGTAAGCAAAGAGAAAGAGTAGTAAAATAACCTATAATATTATTTCTCAGAATTATTATGGCTGTTAACAAGCATTGCAGGTGGGGGCTCCAGAACCAGACTGTTGGGTTCTAATACTGGGAGGTAGCCAAGTCATGGAGAAGCTGCATGTAGGTGTTCTGGTTGCCAGCCCAAGTCTTTGATTCATCCCAGCCAAGATATGTCAGTGAAGGAGCCTAGAGGTGATTCCAGCCTCCTGCTGTCATCTTTAGCTATCAAGTCTTCCAGCTGAGGTCCCAGACATCATGGAGAAGAGATAAAACATTCCTGCATGCCCTGTCCAAATTCCTAAGTCACACAATCTGTAAGCATAGAAAAGATGGTTGCTGTTTTAAGCCACAAAATTTTGGAGTCTTTTTTTATGTAACAAGAGTCACTGGAACATACATCTTTCCAACTCCATGAATGTAGTAACAGTATGTCTCATTCATGACTTAATCTTTGTCACCTAGCATATAATAGCCCTCAAACATTTGTTGAACAATGTATTATGTTTTAAACAAGACTTCATTGTCAGGAAACTAGATAGTTTTCCATTATACTCTGTGATTCCACTTTAGCCTTGGAGTAAAGACCTGGATGTGGAAATGCTGAGTCATAGAATATGGTAAATGATCTTGATATGGAGATACTGAAACATTCAACTACTGTTATTGCCCATGAATAATCATCCAGAGAGAGCCTGTCAAAGTTAAACCATTGGCATGTAACTTAAAAAACTAACATGTGCCAATTAAATGCACAGGACTGATTTATAAACCAGAGTGATGACTTTTGAACACAATGCAATTTAATTTAAAACAAGAGGTTTGCTAGACTGGTGGTTCTTCACTTGATGTCCAGAAGTCCAAGAAAGTTGTGAAAAGACGTCCATAGGCTATGTCAAATATTTCTTCAAACCTAATTTATCTTACATGTTCTTGAATTAAGGCAAGATGTTAACAAGCATGATGAGTTTCATTTCCTTTGGCCAGACTTATAAGTCATCTCATGTCGCTCAGGCATTCTGATGTTGAAATCATAGGAACGTTGAGGTGTAGTTGCTTTAGCCATATGCTATTAGCAGAGCCACATATTAGATAGTGTCTGAACTGAATGCATCTCACCCATCATTTCACCACCTCTGATAAGATACAGTGGAGGTAGCCAAAATTAAAGTAAACAGTGCTCAAATTTCTAAATCCTTATTTAAATTATTTACTCATCATCATAGCCTTATTAGTGATTTATAATATATAATATTTATATTAGTGATTTCATAATATTACTGTGAGTACTTGCTGATTTTGAATCTTTAGGTAAGACTTAGATTTTGTAACAGAGCACACATTATGTAATATAACCTGTTTGGTCATCAAAAACCTTTCAAATCATGTAACCTATGGGGACAAAATACTATAAAACCATAGGGACAGAAGTTTGAAAAATACAGATGTGTGTACAGGAGTGTCACTGACAGTTGCTCCAACACTGAAGAACATATTAGGTTGTTTATTAACACAAACTTATAAGAAAGGGAAATGGATTAGTTTTTTCATGTCTAGGATAGTTAGAACCCCCCCAATCACTGAAGAGTAAACATAATTGCAAAAACATTGGGATTTGGAGTCAGAGAACAAGGGGGTTAAATTCTAAGCAGATGATCCTGGACAGTTTCTGGACATCTGTGCACCTCATCTGCAATGTTGGGATAATATTAACTCAGGGTTTTGTGGAGAATAAATGAGCTAACATATGAAAGATCCAATCATAATGGATGGCATACTGGTGTTCAGTAAATGTTAGTGGAATTCAGATTTATTTTCTGGGTGTCTGTCACTGACTTTCAGGATTGGGGCATCCTCTGCCTTGGATAGTAATGTAAACATAATAATTCTGGATTTTTTTCCAGCCACAAGATAACTCATGCTTATGCTGATTTGTAATTTTCCCCAACTGTCAGGTGAGTTTACACTTTCTTTATGTTAGTTGCATTACTGATAACCAAGTGGGCACCACATTTGAAACCATTTCATTGCATGAGTTACCAGAAAGATGATGAATGGTATCTGTTTTGTCTTATTTTAATGTCAGGTCCAGAAGGTGACATTTTCTGATTGTTTTTAATCTCTGAAATGGTATCATATATTTTGGAACTTGTAGATAAAAGTCTACAGGCATCCACAGTGCCCATGAATGAAATGTAGTCAAGTTAATATTGGAAGTCAACATAGAATTCACTTGGTTTTGTTATCATTTCCATTGTATTGATTAAGAAATCAAAAAGTACAACTAAGTTAAGAGAATCTAGGAAGCAGAAGAAGCAAACTAAGTAATCATCTAACAAAACTCTCACTTAATGCATTTGGGGGGCTAGACGTTCACTGTGGCGAAGCACAGAGACTCGCTCTTGGGAATCACATTTACTAGTCCAGTGCTTTTCCCAACAAGTCCCTGTGATTTTATAAGTCATGAAATTGATATTACCAAATTAATAACAAAAATGTAGATCCTTAATTTCTAGTTGAGCAAATGCTTCATACAAGGTTTGAATACGGTCCTTATGAAAACACTGGGCAAAACTTAGAGAGTTCCTTTGCTATAAAAGGAATTATAAAATTAAATTGGAATATAAGGTGACTTTATAGTGACAAATCTTCAGGTGATTGCAATAATATTAGTGTCTTTTGTATACTTCTCATTTTGTCTTGAGTTTTAAATCCAAACAAAGTCACTGGAATAACAAAAGAATGAAGCAAGTCCCTGGATAGGTTTGAAGCTCAGTTTGATTTCATATATGGTTAAATTGTATGAAAGCTCACATCTGTCTTTGAACAACAGAAACATAAAAATGTACATTAAATGCTGATAAAAGTTTGATTCATTATTTTTCACAAATAAATATTTGATACTGTTTTGATTCATGGGCCCTGAAAGCAGATAGGTATTTAAACCTACAGAGTTTATATCTCTCTTCCTTTTCTTGGAAGTGAATTATTTTTAAAGATTTTTTTTCTAAGCTCCCCTAATATACCACTATCAGATCAGAGCAACTTGACAGTCAGCTTTTGTCAATTCAGTAACAAGCGCAGACTGGACTATATACACTTACAGCTGAGACTGCACCATGGATTCTAATCAACTGCTTTCTTTAATCATCTCATATTTGTTATTCTGTCTTTTGGTTATAGAAACTTAAAAAAACGAGGGTACATAGATTGTTTTACTCCAGCAGTTCTCATGAATAATTTTTCTAGCTCCCTTCCTTTTTTAAAAAAGTAAATGGGACAAGTACCTCCATTTTTGGAATAGAATTTTAACAACTGTAACTCTGAAAAGGGCAGAGGTAGAAGTGAGAATTTTACAAAGGTGATTAGACACAGTTACATATTTATTCTTTACAGTAAGGGAACTAGAAAAGATAAAAGAAATAGTAGATTATTTGCTAAAAAAAAAAGTTTGTCAGTAGAATAGTGCCCAAGAGCTGTCTGAAATATTGTTTGACTGTTTTGAATCTGTTCCAAGCCTTCTTAGGTTGATCCCACCCTACACCCTGCCACCTCCAAGTCAGGTTACCTATGATGTTTGTTGTTTGTTAATTGCCTGGGAGTGGGGAAGGGGATTGTGAAGAGGGAAAGGAATAGAAATAAAAGTGCTTTCTTTGCAAAATAGGGAGCATCCATTCAACTTTCCCCATTTTACATATCTGAAAGGAAATAAATCAGATGACCATAGTGAGTGATGTCAAGAGTTTGAAAAGGAATCACTGATTATTTCTAATAGAAAAATCCCTATATCTTTTAAATCCTCTGGTAATTGTTTCTTTAGGTGTCCAGGTGTCGGAAGTGAGAATTATTGTCTAGCATCTATTATCCCAAGATAGCAAAGAAAGCTTAACCACCATGTGTTCCTCCTGTTTAAGCCTAAAGTATGTCTACATGATGATGGCAACGTGGGAAGAAGTCAGCAACAAGTCTTTTTGAAAAAAAAAATTTTGTTTTTGCAATATTGTGTCAAATATCCAGTTGGATTTTCTTCAGGCTGGTTATTTGACTGCTGCAGGGTGGAAGGGAGGGGAGAGAGGGAGGGAAGGAGGGAGTGCTGCTGGGAGGTTTGGGTTATTTCATCTCTCTCTGGTGCAACACGTTGGGGTCAAGGCTCACTGACTCCGTATAGCTGAACCATATGAAACTGCTGTTTTTATTGGTCAGAATGGTTGCATATCCGTGAGTTCATATGCTGTAACTTATTAGATAACAGTGAACACCTATGCTTTCATTATCCATTAAGTGAACAAGTAATTATTGGATCCCACCTTATATAAGAGGATGTAAAAAACCAAAAGCTCTTCTATAGCCCCTTGGCTTGAGACTTGCAAGCTCTTATTTCTTTTAAGACTACTTAAGTAGTCAGAATTACTTAGTCTTTACATAAGAGTGACCAATTTGTACATATAATTTTCATCTTAACTTTCTATTTAACATGAGAAAAATATTCCATGTTATAAAATTTTCATAACTCTACTTCAAGGGCTATAAAATGTTCCTTGGTGGATAGTTTATTGGCCATTCCTGTATTTCAGGTACATTTAGGTAGTTGGCTTACTGTCTTTGTGCATATAGTGTTTTTCTGTTATTCAGGTTATTTCCCTAGGATAGAGTCCCCAAAGTGGAATTACTTGGTCAAAGGGTATGAACATATAAAAAATCTCTTGATACACATCAGCTGGAAATAGCTGTATTTTTAATACTGCTTGAAATATGAAGTTTGACTCCTCATCAGTCCCAGGATATGTTAAAAACTGTTTAAAATGACTTGCTTGCATGGTGGTCCAAAACCATATGCAATGACAATGTCACAGTCTGGATAAAGGAAAAGGTTTGGAGTTGCTGGTTTCAAGAGAACCACTAGCTTTTCTCAAAGGGAATGGCCTCTGAGTAAGCTGATACCAAGAAGAAAGACCAAACTCCCGATGCATGCACGATTTCTTAAATTTCTGTTTGTAATTATTTTGCCTTCAGGAAATGAGGGAAAAGGAGACCAAGTTTAAGCCTACATTTGGGGACTTTTCTAAAGAATACATTACAATTTTCACTCCTTGGGAAAGAAGAAGTAAAAGACAGAGTAAGTGTAGGTTTAGATAGTGTGTTTTTGCTTAAAATATGTGATAAACTAGAGGGAATTTAGTATTGGGCAGTAATATCCATTGGAGCATATTTTTAAATCCCTGCGTACTTACAGTAATGTCTCTTCCTCGGTAAGATAAAGCAATTGAACTAATGCTAACTAGACTGTAACTTTGAGTCTGAGGAGAACATAAGCTGATGAAGACTAAGTGTCTACATGTGACATCATAGCACTTGGTGAGAGGGGACCTCGGGGAGAGAGAATGGGATGACTGCTGGGTCAAGGTGTGGCTGCTGTGTGTGTCGGCCATCTTGCTTGTTCAGATGATGCTGTGAGACCAGCTTATCCTAGAATCCAGATATAGGGCCCAGCCATGCCTCACATGGGGTCAACATCCCGTAGATCATAGCCATATCCAGAAAAGGAAAATGCCAGGACCATGAGAATATCCTGCTTTGGGGCCAGGGCAAAGCATCAGGAGGCAGGTCAGGGCCTCTGGAGCCACTTCCATGGGAGGCAGTAAAGCACAGTAGTTTGGAGCATGGATCCAGACAGCTTAGGTTAGAAACTGGGTGCCACTCCTTGCTAGCTGTGTGACCTCAGATGAGTTCTTAACCTCTCTGTGCTTTAGATTACTCATCTGTAAGATTGGGCTTATAATAGCCCCTGCCTCAGGGTGGCTATGAAGATTGAGTTAATACACAGTATGTGCTTAGAATGATCCTTGGCGTTAGTAAGTGCTATGAGTATTTTTTTCTCCCAGTATATTAAAATAAACATCTAAAGAGAGTTACAGAAAGCTTTTGGTTTACCAAATGGGTATATTTAACAAATTCACCTCTTGTACACACAGTATAGTGACTGTAGGACAACTTCATTTGGGGATTAAAGCAAAAGTCTACATCCAATGTGATGTGAGATGTGACAAATGGGCCTCCTGGTGAACCCCAGGCAAGGCCCTGGCAGTCAGGCCACTGCTTCCTTCCTTGATCACTATGCTGATTAAAGAGCTGCCTTTTCCTTTTTTAAGAGTGCTTCCCTCAAGTGAAGCATTTGTTGTGCTAGGGAGCAAATTTGGTATGGTGTCATTGCCTCCTCAGCATCCGCAGCTACCTCAGAGCAGCCATTTTGAGCAGAGAACATACCACCGAGTCTCCTGCATTAGTGCCCCTGAGATCTGGACAGCTACGTGTGTGGAGCACTGTGCTCGGGACCAGGGAGAAAGTCAAACTGGGACATGCATGGAAAATTCATTGTTCTACTGGTGCCTTGACACTGGGTGGTTGAATAGCAGGTTGGATGCTGGTCAGAAGAAATAGTGCAGAACAAGACATAGGATTTCTTTTGTTTCTATTCTGGTCAGAGGAAACCGAAGAATCTAAGACTTACGGTCAGTACCAGCCATGCCACGCTTTGGGAAGCAATCTGGAGTAGTTATGCCTGAAAATGTCTAATTCTGTGTTAAATGTAGGAGATATTACAGATCCTTCTTTGTAATTAGACATTTGAAAGGGCACTGTAGAACATTCATACCTGTCTACAAGATCTTTACTGAGGTCTAGAGGACCTCAAGTCATGGTCAGACTTTCAAAAAGCATTGTGCATTATGAAGAGTGGTACCTGAAATACAGACAAAGGAACCCTAGGCATTTTCAATTTTCCAAAGATCAGATATTATGGAAAGGTGTGTTATTTCATTTCCAAAACACAATCTCACTTAAAGTTTCAACAAAGAATTGCTATTGACTTTAGGTCACTTGTATGTGCCTGTAGTAAAATTAAGACTTTTTGCTTCTTTGAACAATTCCATTTAGCCATTATGGAAACTGTTTTCATGGTTCTTCTCCCTCTTAAATCATTTTTCCTTGTTTCTCAGTATCAGTGTCTCAAAATAAAGCATCTAATTATGAGATGCTCAAAGCATCTTTGATCTTTTGTTTTTCTTTAATATATACTGATATATAGATATATATATAAAGTTTATAAACAGCATTTATTTAAATTATGTTTTTTGACAGTAAAATGGGCTCTCATAGACCTGAAAGATATAATTACTTCAAAAATGACAGGTTAAATGAAATTTAACTGTCTGATTCCAGAGATGTTAGCTATGTGTGAAAAGAAAGACTGCAACATGTGAGTTCAAGTTCAAAGATTCATTAAAATTCATGGCAAATCTCATTGGGAGTGAGTTAAATTGGAAAATATTGTTAAAACTATAGCAGAATATGCATTATACCTCTAGGGGTCACTTAATTGGAATTTTTTCTCACACGTGTGCCATATACCTAGATTTTCATCTGTTCCAAGTGTGGTACTTGAGCTTACACGATGCATGTTAAATCTCCTGCAAAGTGAACTTCTCCCTTGTCCCGCAGAATGATTTCTCCCCTCACCTCACACATGCTCTTGCCAGGTAGTTCTTTCAGCTGTTGAGGTCACTTAGTTGGTGTGCTGCTTTGTGTCTGACAGGAGAGGTAATGAAACAGCCTTGGAGATAAAAACTAGTTGTCAAAGATGCTGGGAAAGATTAAAGACAACCAGAGAATTTGCTGGAGCAGCATGAAAAATAAATTACCTGAGTGAAGTAATGATTAATGAAGCCACTCTTAGGAACCAACTAAAATGGTTAGAGAGTGTTCTTAAATACTTTAAGGGGTGTTTCTCTTTTTTGGTTTGTGCACACAGGGACACATATTGTAACATTACTTAGAATGACTAATTTAGAAATAAAGGGTTTTTAATTAGGTGTTGAGAAATTGGAATATACTTTCTCACCATTGCATAATCCTGACTTCATTCCTCATATCTTGCCAATGGCCTTTTGAAGTATGAAACTTCCATGGTAATAGAATCATTTAATGTATTATCAAGAATTATCCTTGAGGATAATTTAATAGTTAAAATAAATTGGCACATATTAACAACTTTCCTCTGTGGGTTATGCTATTCACACACGTAAGTGCAATCAGCATGTTTTATCAAATGATCAGCAAAAAGCTTTTGTCACAGAAGAATGGGAGCACAAAATCTGCAGGCTAGAAATATTTCAACTTGAGCACATTCATAGAATAACGGAATCCCTGAGACAAAAGCTGTAGATTAATATCATCAATTTTAATTTTGGTGAGGGTGAAGAGAACAGGAAATGGCTAAATTTAAGTATATAGATTGGTGTACATATACTTTCTAGATGGGGGGTGGCAAATAGAGCTTAGGAAAATAAAATACTTTTCCATTTCCAAACACTGTGTTTCATATTAAAGTAATTTATCAAGAAGCTATAAGTTATAAATCTTGAGCTTATGACTACAGCAAGGGCCTCGGCTTGATCCCAAGCTGCATAAACCCTGAGATTCCAGCAGATCTGAAAGGCTTGTCATGTGCTTGTCTGGGGACTATTTGAAAAAAAGTCCAAGAAGCCTCCTGAGGAGGGTGAGTCACCATAAGGCAGAGGAAGGTTTGGGGAACCAAGCCTGTATGAAGTGGGGCGGGGGCAGTTCTGCATGGACATCTCAGCTTTGTCTCCTGTGTGCCACAGTTTTTCCTGGGGATGATGCCAGATCCCAGTGGAGAAGACTCACAGTGAAACCAGTAAGAGAGATTTTCCCCTTTATCACTAAAATGTCTGAGATGCTAGGAAACATAATGCAGCGCCACTTTTGGGACCAGGTAGCAGAGTGTGGAGGAAGCGGGGGCCTCCATATGGAGCTGAGTGGGTTGCCTGCAGTGCACAGATTGGGGTAGGGGTTGGCGGGGCTTGATCACCTGCAGAATCACAGGCAGGAGTCTCAGGAGAGGCATTCTCTCCACTTCAGCAGAGGGGCCTCGGGTAGGGGTGACATCAGGAATGCTTGAGTCTGCTACTACTTAGGCAAGATGCAGCATTGATGGAGGACATGCCTCGGGGTATGGCTGGCTTGGGAGGTTGGCGTGGCTTTGGAGAGTTCATAGTCTCAAGCCCAGTAGGAGGTGTCACTTCTCCCAGTAACAGGAGAAGCTGTAGGAGGAATGCTGAGTGGGATCTGGGAGAAGTCCGGATTTTGAACCTACTGAAGCTGTCCAGCAGCGGCTCCCAGACTGGCAGGGGAAGTCAGACCTGGGGGTAGAGGGTGAAACTAAAGGAGGAACAGTGTTTCATGGCTTGTACTCTTAATTACATGTACCCCTCCAAACTCACGTAGCTTCTGGAAAAGTGGATGTTCTATGCTATATTCATTTTATATTTCTGAAAGTACAAACCAAGAACTCATCATCTGGTAACAAAGAATAGAATTGGCACTGTTTATTGAATGGCCATTAAGTGTTAAGAAATATCAATATCCTCTTAAATGGAGGTGCAGAGACCAACATGCGGATTCATCTTGAAGGCCGATGTGGTGGTGCAGGGACTGCTGAGATTCCCTAAGTGGCCAAAGAGGTCCTTCTTTGTATGGATAGTATTTCAGACAGCTGTGTCCCTTCTGTTCACCCACTTCTGCTCTGTGTGGCCACCTCACTCCCACTTAGATTGCTTTCCAAATCAGAGACTTAGCTAGCTCTCAGAGTTAATGTGTGTCGTTCCTTCCCTCTAATCTGTAACCCTCTGGAATGATTCAGTGAGCATCATTATACCCATCTGATAGATGGCAAACCTGAGGTTCATAAGAGCCAAACAGATTGCTAAAGTGGGCAGAAAATAGAGGTAGAATCTTCATGCAAGCCTAGATCCATGTCTTCTTACAACCAATGATCTGTAAGATGTTCTCTTAGGATAAACTGCTGCACTGTAATTAGGGGTAAAAGACCTTACACATAAAAGATTCACTTTTTAGTGCAATTGTCTCATTTAATGGTAGAATATACTGATAGTGTTTTCCCCAATATAGCAAATATGATTCAGTGAAGGAACAACCACATAACTCAGTTATAAATCTAATTCTCCAATTTGGCAAATCTTTAAGCTGTGATTGAGTCCCTTGACTCGTCCTTATATCTAACTTTGTATAAAAGCTATAATGACAACTCTTTGTTTCTGAAAAAGAACAATGGCCTCTAATTGAGGGCTGTTTCTTTAAGAAGAAAGACTACATGGGATGTACCATAAATATGAAGAAATATGAACCCAAGTTTGGTTTCTTGCTATGTCTATCTATTAGGATAATTGCTTTGGTCTTGATGCTGGGTTTATCTATATACAAATGGAAAAAATTTATAAGAATTATACATGAATATTGTCTGTTGTGCAAACACATCATTAGCAAATTTGTGGGAAAGAAGATTGGGTAAGAACAGAAAGTGATTCATAGTTGGCTTGGAAAAGCTAGAGGTCTAGCACAGAACCAAATACTGCCCTATCTGGTTATTTAGCTATCATGTGTGTGATCTTTACTGTCTAATTAAATTATAGCCTCCTGAAAGCAAAGGCCACAACTTATTCTCTGTTTGTACTCTCTGTAGTGCCCTAGTGCAGGGGCAGGCAGAGAAGACAGCCATAAAATTGTTTCTGTATTAAAATGCAACCTTACAACTAACCTGGATCTCAATTCCTGCAAAGGCATATGTTCTAAAACCACCTCCTCTGCATCCATTTTATTTGACATCCACAGTGACTGTGTGCAAGAAACAAAGTTACTCTCTTAACCTGCAAGGCCCAGACCAAGTGTCAACTTTTCTAGGAAGCCTTGCCAGGCTCCTCACTAGGGGCTACGTGCATTCTTTCTGTGTTCAGTATATACTGAATGTGAGGCATTAATCTCATCTATTAAAATTGATTTAATATATCTGTTTTCCCTTGGGGCCCATGAACTTCTTTCAAGGGCAAGGATCACATTTTTCTCCACACATGCAGCACCTCCCCCAAGTCCCCACTGTCTGATAGGCTGGTCCTCGGAGTCCTTTTTAAAATGATGACCATTTGCATGTGAAAATATACTCATTTGCATATGGAAACATTTATCTTTAAGACGCCAAACCAGCTGTATCCTAATTAGGAATCGCTAAGTTATTAGCTTTGATAAAATGTGAGACAGCTCTTAAAGTGGGAAACATGGAAATTAAATCCAGGTCTTCAGTACCACCACATTACTGGGATATCACATAGTCCCATGACTGCCAGCTTCTTCCCTTCTAGGAGGCAGTGGGAAAAGCTCATGTTCTGTGTGAATGGGAATGACTGAAAAAAGTGAGAAATCAACCGTTCTCTCTGTGATGTGTAAATATGATGTTACTTATTTGAGTCTTATCTGCAGCTTCTGTGTAGAAGGACTATTGCTGTTTGACTTTTCTTTTTATACCTAACTTGAGTAATAAGACTACTTGAACAAATGCATTTCTTCTCTCCCACCCTCCTGCCCAGCAGCCTGGTCTCTCCACATCTGTGGTTTTCCATTGATTGCATGCCACACAGCTTAAGGCTGAGCCTCCCTGAGTCCTTGAAATGTTGATTTTCTCTTCTTCATTTTTAAGATAATAGAAATATATCTATTAATAATACAAACATTAAGACATAATATTTTCTATACAGTTACTTATTTATAAAGGTGGCTTCAAATAGGTCCATTGTTTGGTTCTGTTGTTAACAGTTACAAGATGTTTGATAATGACATTATCCTGGCTCTATTCTCAGGTATCTGAATGTTACCTTTAAATTACCAAAATGGCTTCCTGAATTTGTACACAGTTCTAGCCCTTGGCCTATAAATCTCAATACTGCCATTCCATTTTGGTTCTTGGTGTAAGTAAAATGTGTGTTTCTGTGTCCATATCCTGTGCATTGAGGGAAGAGATTTTTCTTCTCCATTTATAATGGCTAATAATCATAATTGCTAGTATTTTTCTGAAGTTGGGCAATGGGATACGTGATAAAGAGTTGTGCTGGTGCCGCTTGCTGTAACTGAGTTTATGAGTTATAACTCTTACTCCAAATGAAATACAATTTTATTTGAGGTAGATCTGCAAGTGGGAGAATGACTATTAATACTGTAATTCTAAAATAACTAATGTACTTGGTGTGAAGCCAGGTACACTGTGAGTTCTGGAGTTAAGTGCTCTTGTGGGAAATACAGAGAGAGACTTTAACATATGGATTCTCAGAAGAAAATGCAACTGTTCCATACAAGAAATATTGAGTTATTCTTAGTACTTTTTAATGCGTGGTTGACTCTGTATTTTTGAGTGGTGCCATTTTTAACACTTGGCAATGCAAACCAAAGATCTTCATTTCCTGGGGTAATTTTACTAACTCACCCATTCATACAACAAGCATTTAGTGAGGATTGATGGTATAGCCCTGTACTTGATTTGATGAGAAATACAAGGAAAGTGGAAGCAAGATATGTCTTCATTGGATTTATAATATTGTTAGAAAATAAAAAAAATATATGTGTATGCAAGTATCTATACAGATAGGTACACTTAAGTATGTGCACACACACACACACACACACACGTGACAGGTAGAAGGCAAAATGGAACTTCATAGTAATGTATTAAAAATTTACATTGCCTCCCCTCTATGCCATGATCCAGGCAGAGGTTTTAGAGTACCTGCCTTTGAGAAGCTCATCATTGGGTAGAGGGATGGGTGGGCCAGATGGATGGGGTGATAATCAAGGGATGAGCCAACTGCCTTGTGAGACACTGTTGACATGATTCTAAGTTCTGCCTGTGAGAGCAGAGGGAGGCTTCAGAGAAGAAGGGGGGTTTGCATATGTTCTTGGGAGAAAGTGTAGTCACACTTGGTTTTGTGTACATACACACCGAGAGAGGGCAGAGAGGAACAGAGATGCCTGTGAGGTCAGAACCAAGTTACATCTTGCAAGAAGTTTACATAGCACAAGGATAAATATTTATAACTTATATTGTCTGTTATGTGCATGTCGAAGAGGGAAGAGTGGGAAGAGAGCCCAGGTGAGAAAACCCTCACAGGCAAAGGGGGAAGGGGTGGAAATAGTTACACATAAGGAGAGTGGTCCACTGAAGTGGAAGACCTTTCCCTAAAATGAGACCAAATTAGGTGGATTTAGGGATAAACAGCATCTGACTGAGGGCTTGGGTCAAACGAGAAACAAAAGCTGTTTAAAAAGATACAAAACATGATGCAGGTGCAGGTTATTTCAGTATATTGGTTAAACACAGACTGGCTTCAAATCAGGGCTCCATCCATCACCGTCTATCTGTATGATCTTGGGCAAATAATTTATTGTCTCTGTGCCTTAGTGTCCCCATCTATAAAAAAGAGGAAGTAATAGCTTTACCTCACAAGGTTGGTATGAGTATTCAATGAGTCAATGTTTTTAAAAGTTTAGAACAAACCCAGTACATTGAGATAATATATGTATATATGTAACATATATAAAAGGATGTACACTAGGTAGTAGAAAACTATCATGGTTTCTTAAGCAGTGGGTGTTAAAATAAAATGGTGTGTCATGATACACAGGGCAGAGTGAGGGAAGTTCTGGGGGCTGGCCGATGTGATGGGGCAGATTCCATGGATGTCTGGATGAAGACAGTGAGGGCCTGGAGCAGAGCAGAGAAAAACCAAGAGGTTTGAATAGAAGATGTATTTCTTTTTTTGGGGGGTATGTATATAAGTTTTTATTGAAGTATAGTCAGTTTACAATGTTGTGTCAATTTCTGGTGAACAGCATAATGCTTCAGCCATACAGGAAGATACATATATTTGTCTTCATAGTCTTTTTGGCTACAAGTTACTACAGAATATTGAATATAGTTCCCTGTGATATACAGTATAAACTTGTTGTTTATCAGATTTTGTGAGAATCCTCTTATATTTCAAAGCTAAACACTCTGCCAGAGTTCAGTAGGTGTTCTGTGCAATTCAGTGGGTTTGTAGATGTAATTCTTGGTGTATTTGTGGGAGAGGGTGAGCTGTGAGTCTCTTTACTTGCCATCTTGGCACCACCACCCTAGAAAACATATCTCAAAGAAAGAAAGAACTGTTAGAACTTGTGGGAGTGGGGTGGGTATGAGGATGTGAGAAGTTGTAGCCAAAGATGACTCTACTGTCGAGGCTTTGAGAAGCTGGGAAGAGTGGAGATGCCATGGACAACTAATGAGAGAGTTATGCATGAATGGACCTCAAAGCTACATAAATGAAATCTACAGCTCTTAGCCTGAATGTGCTCAAATAATAATAATCACTAGCTAGAATTTCATCTTCCTTTGTGCTTTTCTGCAATTCTTTTGCCATCTTTTCTGGGAACAATTCAGGATGTCAGTGCTTTTTGAACAGAAAGCAAATTCTAAAAGAAGAGATTTCTGATTTAAAAATATGTACTTTCCAAGCATTTATTAACTTACAAAATAAGACAAAGATAAGGAAAAACTTAACTTTCCAATCCCGTGGAGTTTTACAGAATCAAGTTGAAAACTTAGTTCAGTTGGGGATAGAAAAAACACAAACAATGAAGTGCAATAAAACAAAACAAAAACTCGGTTAAGAAATGACCCTGAGGCAGAGTTTTAAATCTTAACGGTCAACAGGTCAGTATACTTTAAAAACTGTAATTATAGCTCTTAACTCTTCCCTGGGCTTACTGTGTCATGTTAGGGTTATTCACTCCCATATACCATAGCCCATATTGTCACTGGAGTTATCCTTGTGGCTTCTCCAGGTATTAAAGAAGCTTGATATGTTTTTGTTTCATTAATCTTTTCTCAGAGGCCAGTGATGAGTTCATCTGACTCTTTTCCATCAAGTTGAAAATTCTTTTCAATTAAAAACTCATCTCTACAGATGGTATTAGCATTAGGAGAGTCCTGTTCTGTCTAAAACAACAAATATTGAAATACTTCAGGAATTGCTCTATAAATCTTTGGAAGTAGAATCAACTAAAGGGTTCAGTTGTGTGTGTGTGTGTGTGTGTGTGTGTGTGTGTGTTTTGTTCTGCTTTATTTTATTTTAAGTGAGTAAAAGTTGAACTGATGAGAATTTGGCCCATATGCTTTATTATTGCTCGAATGGATCAATTTCATCCCAGTGCCTGGACAATTTTGTCGCATGTTAATGTGAAATATTGTGAATATTTTAACCAAACTATCAACTATGAAATACTTTATCCAAAACATTATGATTACAAAGGTGATAAGAGAAACAGCTTAAACAAGGAGAGAATGCTCTGTTGAATAGGATTAAAAAGACCATTTATTGAATAGTATGGATTTCTTCCAAGCCCCTGAGTGCAGAAAGCATGCAACATGTAAATAATTCATCTAGAAATTCTATCATGAATTTGTTTCAGTTTCCACAGTAAAACCTGGACACAGAGGAGGAAAATACATCAACATCTGTGACAAGCTCTATGAAGAGACATTGGCAAAGCCTTTCAGGCACCAGGAGCAAAGCAAAATATAATAAATTCACTTCAGTGTCAAATTTGTGTCGGCTGAATAATGACACCACATGTCTGGGCTGCTATGTCACCGTAGGCTGCTCTGAAAAAACACATGGCTTTATGGAAATGGTTGTCACCCTGGGGAAGAAACCTTGCTGGCTATTGCCCTTCTAACAAAGAAAACACAGGCCATCCAATAAATGCAGCTCTGATGATCAGAAATGACTGGTGTTTGGTTTGGTCTGGTTTGAACTAATTGGCCAGCATCTAGAGAGAGCCTGCTGTTTATATTAGGCCATGAACAGTTACAGCCTGCTTTGGGTGTGTTCCTTTAAATCTCCAAATGAGGAGGAGCAAGGTTTTCAAACTGATCAATTGGCCTACTCTGCGTGGGTCTTAATGAGACACCTGTCTTCATCTAGCTCTTAGCAACTCCCTTCACGGTATTTTATAGGCGTTGTCTCACCAATCCTTAATGGTATCCTTGGGAGGTGTCAAGGACTCAGATTTATTTTCTTCCAGGGCAAACCGAGGCACAGAAAGGGTATGGTCACATTAGCCCTTAGGACGCATGATTCTGGGGACAACTCAACCTTCTTTACTCCAGCTAGTTGGCGTTTAAGCAGGCGTGTCAGACACACTTTATGGGAAGGAGGATGTGTCTTTCTCTCCTGGGCTGCTGCCTTCTTCTTCTGGGGTGCACAGAGCTGGCCAGGCGCCCACTTCAAGGCTGCTTCTCCACTCGAAAGGTGCTGTGCCTGGGTCAGCAGCCATGTGAGTGGGGATTCCACAGTTGTTGTTGGGATGCTGTTACTGGAGTTTTCCTGCTTAGACACAGAGACTCCACTGCATGGTGATTATGTCCTGGGTAACTGCTCTGAACATCCTGGAGCTCTGCAGGGTACATGGTCCCACTGCACACTGGAATCGGCAGCCCCATGTCAGCTGCACACCTCCTGCTTTGTCAGGACATTGGTTTCCATCACAGTTAGTCCAATGGTACTTACAGTAGATTGTGGCCAAAATAAGCGTTTGGAATGGTTTATACTTAATTTTATTCACAAGGGCAGAGGCAGGACCAAGAAAATTGTGTGACTGAATCTGATATAAGGAAAAATACTTTACATATATATGAGTTTTCCACGTAAGAGCCTTTCCCCAAAGAATTTAAAGTTAAAAACTTTTAGACAATGCATTCAGCAAAAGGTTGCATATCTCAATCACTTAGAGTTTTCCTGTGTGTGGGGGGTGTGTGTCTGTGTAACTGATTCACTGGATCCAGAGCACAGCCTGGGATTTTAATAAGCCCTCCCCGGTGAGTCTGATGTGAAGTCAGTGATGCCTCAGAGGGCTGCACATGCCCCAGTTCCTCTAGCCCTGCCACTCAGGAGTATAAAACATCAAGGGCAAAGTGAAACAGATAAAAAGATTTGTGGTTTCCTGACCAGACAGGGGTGTTTCCCATTCAGCAGTGTAATGTAAAGAAATGGAAAGGATATTCTAAAGGCAGCAGTTCAGGCTGAATCTGAAAAATGGACTTTAAGGCATGTAAAGGAAGCCTATGGAGCAAGCACAGTGAGAATTTCTGATGCATTTCTGTGCCCCATCACTATCCTAGTTCCCCATCCCTAGTCATTTGTGATAGTAACCCAGTTCTCTGTTGACTGCCTTTCCCTTTCTTGAAATCGAAGGACAGAGGGTATGCAGAGAAATGATGGCCACAAATTCAGAAAGGATATATTTCTCCATCTTCTTGAGCTTGGGCTGAACCTGTGGTTGATGTAATCAACAAAAACCATTAGAAGGGATGCCATATCCATTCTCAGTCCACATCTTTGAAAGGACTGGCTGCCTATGCTTCTCCTCTCTTACCTCCTTGGCTCAGGGGTTGCTCCCTCTTGAAACCCTACTGCCATCTGGATGTGTAGCCCAGATCACATGAAGAGGCTGCATCCAGACATTTTGTTCAACATTATTACCAAGCTCATGGCCAAGAACCAATATTCATTCTTGGCAAGGAGAGTGAACCATCTTGGGAATTCTAGCCCAGTTGAGCCCCAGATAACTGCAACCTCCATCAGCATCACATGGAGCAGAAGTACCACCCAACTGAGCTTGGTCAACTCATAAAATCCGAAGAATTAACACAACAGTGGGTGTTTTATGCCCACTAAGTGTTGGGGTGGTTTGTTACACAGCAACAAATAACTGAAACAAAGTGTATTTTCCAGTCCATGGCAGTCTGAAGGTGAAGATTTGGATGACAACTACAATTTCAATGTAGTATTTTGGCTGTACCTTCACCTACTTTGTGGTAACTCCATTCCCATCATGTTCTTCCCACATAATTTCTCTAAGGGATATCTAGAACATACAAATGTGGACCAGTCCTTTTGGCCACCATTTGATATTGGCTATTTTAAAATTCTCACTTGGATGACATCTCTGCTCTTAGGTGATGTCTCTTTCCCCTGCTGACACTAAGAGTAGGAGCCCAGCCCCCAGTGTCTCTGAAGCTGCACTGCTGTTGACCATGATGGCTGCTGAAGATGACCATGGGCCTGAAGGTGAGGGCCCAGGGATCTGAAGCAAAGTGCCATCTCTGTTACTATTGCAGCTACTGGTGCCACTGGAACTTTGGGAAATAGCTCATTATTATAATTAGCAACCTAT
This sequence comes from Vicugna pacos, assembly GCF_048564905.1. NCBI lineage: Eukaryota > Metazoa > Chordata > Mammalia > Artiodactyla > Camelidae > Vicugna > Vicugna pacos. The sequence continues at coordinate 55,223,656 of NW_027328740.1, forward strand.
GTGACTATATATTTGTACTAAATAACTGTTTTTTCAATTGAACTAAAGAGTTAAGATGTACTGCTTAGCTGATTCTTCCTCTTCCTCTTCCTCTCCTTCCCCGTCTCCCTCCTCCTTCTTCATGCAAATGTTCTAAGAACCCCGGATCAATGTTGCTGCAGTTGAAACACTTAGCCTACAAAGAGACCAATCAAACTGTTTTAATAGTGTCCAGGTGGGAGGCTTTTAGTCAGGTTTTCCTCAGCAGGAATTCCTGCTTCATTTATGTGGGCTAAAAGTATTTGACTAATTTTTTATTCTCTAAATAATATAAGTAGAAGATGAAATATTGTTCTCTTTTAACATAAATGATAACTTTAAAAACATCACAGCCTAACAAATAGGAAATATTTAAAAAACAAAGATTGGAAATCCAGAGAGCAGATTTTTGTCTCTAATCCACTAATTTGGTAGATCTTTGGTATCACATTTATTACACCAATATCTTGGGATTATTTCTCAGAAATAGTTGTATGTACTTCCTTTTTTTACTGTTCTAAAGGACTAAAGTTGAAGCAGATGGAAAATATTTAAAGTAAAAATCATTGTTTGAAAATATGAGGATACATACAAATTTAATGAGATGGGAAATGAGAGAATAAGAGGAAATAAATACAAAGCAGGAGGGTATCAAGGTGGAATTGTCTTCTGAGCATATGTTATAGAGCAGCTCAATTCTCTTGAATGTGGTTTTGGAAGATTGGAAGGAAGGAGAAAGTCCATGTTTCCTGGGCATTAGGGCATCAAGAGATTAATGGGAAGTTGAAGGGGACCTTCATGCCTGAAACAGAACCCTCTATGATATTCTTCTTTGAGATCCTTAGAGAAATAAGATCAGAAAAGGATTCTACTAACTGATTAGGCTACTTCCTACAGTAATATGGTGATTGGACAATGATTAATCCCCTGTGACATTGGTGCATTTCCAGTGTCAAGAAACATCTTAGAAAAATGGAAACATCAGAAAGAACTGGAAAAATAGATGCTTTCCATACTATTTCACCCCCCACCCAAAAGACTTAAGGGGTCCCTTTTCAGAAAGTTAAATACTAATGTTGGAGAATTATTGTTAAATATTTCTAAAAGCAAATTGAGTTCCTTTGAGCTATGTTAAGCTTGGCAGTTTCCACAGTAGAGTATGAATAGGTCCTTGCTTAGTTAGCTTGGCTGTTTTTCCTCATAATGAACATCTGGTTAAATTCTTACATACAAATGTGAAGTAATTCTGTTTTTTGGAGATGCAGTTCTAGGAGTCCATGTGACACTTGGAACTCTCTTTAACCTGCCAAAAGATGCTCTGATAACTTTCAAATTTTGAGACTCACTTTGTCAGACATGTTGGCAGGAGGCCTTTATTTGAGGAGTAAACCTTTTAGAAGTAGGACCCCTTGGCCGATTTGGAAAACTTTGAATCTTTGTTGGAACAATGAAGTTGAGTTCTAAACCCTTTCACCACATGTTATAAATATTAACAATGGAGGTAATGTGGGTGGTGGAGTTTTTTTTTTTTTTTGAAATGAGGATTTCAGTATTGGCTGAGATGATAATAAAGTCATTCACTGAGAAACAGAACAGGAAGTTGTTCTAATTTTATATTTGCCCACTTTTCATGAAGGAGAAGGGAACAAGAAACAGCTTCAGCATAGTAATCAAGTTCATAGGGTCAATAATAATGGATATAATGTGTTAGGCCAAATTACACAAGTATTTACAGTTTGAAATTTTGAGTAAGCACTTTGCTTAGTAGTTAAGAAGGCAGGTTCTTTGGGGCTTAAGCCCTAGCCCTGATCCTTATAAGCTATGTGAACTTGAGCCATACCAAACTTAAACAATTTGCCTTATTTTCTCATCATCACGCCTGCTAGGTTTAATAATTGGACCTAAATCATTAAATAGTTGTGAAGATGTATTTTAGTTCTTGGTATGATATCTGGAGTGAAGCACTAAATGCTCAATAAATATCAGATGTTGCTTTCAATATTACTAAACAGAAAAAATTGCCCATGAACAAATTTACTCACTTAGGAAGAAAAAGAAAAAGAATTTCTTGTTAGTGTTCCCTGGTATCTTTCAGATATGGGGAAAGAGAGTGGGTGAATTGAGAGAATTTCCACAATGATGCACATGAATTTAAGGAATTATTCCTTACATGAGCGTCTTACTTGTAATGCTTAATATGTCAACTTTAATGGTATTAATTCTTTTGGTACCCTTCCTTAAACATATACTGAGCTAGAACTCTTCTTCTGCCTTGCTGGACATGGAAGATCTCTAGCATCCCCTTCATTTTATTATTGAACCACAATTATGCTTCCATAAAACCAGCCAAGCAGCAGAGGCAAGACACTCTAGCCGCATGGGAGCATGGCACACAGCAGAATGCAGTTCCAAATTCGGAAGCAAGGTCAGAAAATGTCACTTCTGAAGATGAATATCAGAAGAGAAAACATTATAGATTAGTTTGTCATCTTCTCAACTGCAGATGTAAGCCCTCTGGTTGGAGTCTAATTTGTGTGTCGCCCACAAAGCTATTTTGTTTCCAGATTTTTATATTGGAAATGCACAATGTCTCACAAATTCAGTCAAGGGCCCTGGACCTTTTCCCTGGCCCTGTCAAAGTTACTGGGGTCTTTACTTTTTTTTTTCAGAAAAAGAATGTTATAATTTACTCAATCACATTTTTGAAGGAATTATCGCCTTACTGTTTAGGGATGGTAGTGATTTACCTAAATTCTAGAAAAATATTAGAAGACTAGTTTATTGGAGGGTCAGCACTGACCAAAGACTGTCCTCCTGTCCTTTTTGAGAACTGTTCCTAGAAATGGATTGGGTAGCACAGGTTGTCACCCTTTGGTGGTACTTCCTGTGAGCATCACCCAGCTCCTTTTAAATGTAATTTGGATTCCTATGTGACTTTTCCTCTAGAGGAAATAATGGTCTTATTATACTCTAGGGCCACTCTGAGCCTTTGGGAGTTATGTTTATGGCTGTGAATTAATAATTTGGTGTTTCAAGTCAGTGTTACAGGTATTTGGCTCATGTCAAAATCTGGAAGCCCGTCACCCTCAGTTAATAGAAAACCAAAACCCAAAACACAATACATTGCAGAGCTGGACCTAGCAGAGGCTGCAGTGGGCCTTTTCAAGATGCAGCCATGCAGGGCCAGTCTAGGGCAGTCAGCATCCCTGCTGACCTTGCTCACCTGCAACCCTGCAGCGAGGACCTCGAAGCTCAGGAAAATCTAGCCTCCCTTTCCTCCAGCCTTCATCTACAGAGATGTATATTACCACACTCCTGTGAGGCTACGCAGTGTTCTGATTCTTCATAAATTGGCAGAGGGTGGGAAGAAAGTAATTCAATTGACTAAAGAATTAGTGAGGGTAACAGCTGAGATCCTGTGAGGTTTGCTAATCTCAGCTGCAGTTATGACGTCATCGGCACAGCATCAGAGAAGACACTCGATTTGTGCTGCATTTTCTTGGCCCAGATCTAATTCTACTAAAAACTGAAGGTGAGATTTTATTTCTTACATCTCAAGTTCTTGGCAAATATCCAGAGAAGTACAGGATCAAAAAGTAGTGTTTGTTTAAAATCTGTCTTGTTCGAGGGGGTAATAATAAGGCTGATGACTGAGGAAATGTGTCTGAGAACTACAGAAAGGTGAATGCATATAATCAAAATATGGCTAATATTTAAACTCGCCCTCACGTCCACCCATGCCATTGGTTCCTGAACATCTTGGATCTTGATGTGGTTATAAAAACTCTTATCCTAGAAGAAGTAATCTCCTCCCACAGTCATTGAGGCCCAGATAATAAAAAGTTTTAATTAGACATGTCCTGTTTGTTCTCATAAAATCTAAAGAAAATATTGACTATTTTTGCCTGCCCTGTTTAGTTCATGGAGAAATTGTATTCAAGAAAATCCATATGCCTTTTGAGAACCAGTTTGAGATGGGGAATACTTTTCCTGGTTTTATATATATATATATACATATATATATATATAAAGTGCCAACCCAAACACAGCCGTGGCTGACAGCCGCTGCCCTCTGCTTTACCTGTGGGAAGTGGCACAAACGCCAGGAACCTGTGCACAGAATGCCCCAGGCACCAAACCTGCAGTCTTAGAAGCCATAACAAGGTGATTTCTTCTCATGACACTTTGCCAGGAACATAAAGAAGATGGGTTACCTCTTAAACTCCTGGCTACCTCTGCTCCCCCTGCAGTCACAAGTTCTTCATTTATCTTTTCTTTTGGAACCCTGGGAAAAGTATGTCAAAGTGACTGGGTTTGCCAAAATTTGTGCACTTAACAGCTGGTGCTGTGACAAATGCCTGCAGAGAAGAGAAAAGATCCCTGTGTTTCTGAGTGTTATTTTCTCCCTTGAGAGGTTTCCAGAGACTTGAAAGGAGGGCCGTGCCAAGGAACTGATTAAATTTGCTTGTATGAAAATTGAAAGTCGGTGTGAACAACCCATTCTCTCTGCCTCTGCCCCTGGCCCAGCAGCCCAGGTAACCAGGGCTCCTTATCAGAGATGAGGGCTGGAAAATGCCAGCGCAGCCCCCATACCCTAATACAAGTGGCAAGTGGAGGGCTGTTCCCTGTGGTCTCCATTGTTTAGTCTGGTTGAATTTTAAAACATGCTTCAGGAAGACAGTGGTCCAGATTTCCTTGGGGAGTTCCTTCATAGATGAAAACTTGTTCAGCTAATAAGTTGAAGATTTCTTTTGCTTCAGCTCATCCTAGTATTTTGAGACAGTCTTTGCCTCTTCTGTGCTTTGTGGTCTTAGGAAATTATTCAGTTCTCCAGTTTCTCCACATCTGAAGAAGGGGATTGTATCATCATTAAAATACTGCTTGGAGAAGACGGGAGGGAGCCGGAGCCAAAGCAAGTGTTTAAACCATCTGCTCCAGGACTAGTTCCATGTGGCCTCAATATTACTTCAGAAAACTCGAGGTTTTCAGAATCTGAAGAAAGCCCTGGTGAATCTTGCTGTTGGCCTGCTGTGTTGTGGAGATGCAGTGCTCAGGACCGAGAGGAGAATCTGGGCGCTAAGCCTGGTGGGACCTTCTGATATGAAGCCTTGACTGAACTGAAAAGGTCAGTAACATTTTTAGGGAGTGCTGACCACCACACCCGAGGCCTTTCTTCCACTGCCAGGCTCCCCATGTGTTGTTCACATCACTCCAGGGCTCTCCTGTCTGGTACCCTTACCCTCATCCCCATTAAGTGTCACCTTGGAGCTGACCCTGGGGTACCCCTCCTCCCAGCCACCTCAGGGAAGTTACCTTTAACAGCAGAGATTGCCTTTAAATGAAAGGAACATTTTCCAAACTCCTGAATTCCAGGTGCCTGGGACAGAAGTGGCAATTGTGGAACATTTTTTTCCCTTTGATACTGAGGAGCAGGGGTCTTGTCACAACACTTCCAATGTCATGCTATGTAAATAAAAGTATAGACGACATGTGATAGCCTAGTGATATGCTTGTTGAACTTAAACTTGACTTCCGCCTCTGTTAGGCCAGTACCATTGTAGTTCCTAGTCTCTGGATAAGCAAACCAAGTCTTGGGAAGCTTAGGTAACTTGGTCAAGATTCCACAGTAAGAGACAGGATTGGAATTGAACTTAAGAACTCTGCCCCAAATCTATGTTCCTCAATCACCCTCACTTTTGGTAGTGGTGGTGGCTGTGACACTCGCCATGGCAGAGAACGTCTATTGATTGCTTATGCACCAGGCATTGTGATAAGTCCCTCATGGGTATTATCTTATTTAACCCCATTAATCATTCCATAAGGCTGGTAGATTTAAAATATCCTCTTTTTATATACAAAGAAAATCAGGCACAGAGAGGGAAAGGTTGTCTCATTCAAGGGAGTGTTCATGGTTGCCCAGCTAGTAAGCTGCAGAGTTGTGGATTCAAACCCAAGCAAGCTGACTCTGCAGTTTGTGCTCTTCCCACATACCTGCCTTCTGTGAGGACCCAGGCTTTGTCTCCTCAGAGATAGAGGTGGCCCTGCCACGTGGCCATGATGACATGCAGGCCTTCAGATGTTGCTGTAGATACTGGCCCACTTATAACTTACTGTACTTGTTGAGGATGGAGTTGGCACCCAAAGGAGGCAGCAGGATGACAGAGTGGGCCCAGTACCACGTGGTCCATCATCTCTGTGCTTCCTTATGTAAGTACAGCTGTTCCAAGTGGAAGCAACTTCATCTCGCTTTAGTTTCTTGTCGCCCACTACACATGTAAAACATGATCAGAACGCCAACCAAATGCTGTCTTTCAGAAGGCCTCCCAAATTGACACCACATCGACGACACTAGGGAGAAAGAGTTTAGATTCTAAGCTCAAAGTCAGCTGGGATAGAGATGCCAGGTGACTATATCCCAAAGGGCTGAGAAGCCACCCGGGAGAAACACTGGCCTGAGGGAAGGAGGAACTGGGCAAGATGCTCCCCAGAAACAAAGCCTGGTCATCAGTAAGGAAGATGGGAGGAGGATTCTGAGTGTGGCCTGGAATATTTAAGGGGCTGTGGGTAAAATTTTAAAGAATTCTTCTATGCCTAGCTCTGTGGCACTGGAGCATAAGCAACACTGCTTGCTGACTTGCTCTTAGAGATGCAGAAGGCCTTCCCCCGCACTTCTCCCTTCCCCAGGCCTTCAGCCTTCCTGAGGCCCTTGTGTCCCCTGGCCAGAGTAGTTCAGGGATGACCATACAACCCCACTGGAACCAGTCCCTGGTCTTTTACAAAAGCCTTTTTTAGGAAGGAAGGCTTATTTCCTCAGGGATTTAAATCTGGGAGTATATAGCCTGTTGGTGCTGCTGGTGACCATGTTTTCATCACAAGACCCCTGTAAATGAAGCCATCATGGAAGACTGCAGACTTAAGAGAGAGAGACATCATCTGAGCCTTTGGATTAATGTTGCTTCCTGCGTAAACCAGTCTGATTTGGGTTTTCCGACTTTTGGCACCCTGAGTTTCCACAGTGGGGTTGGTGGTGATGGACTGGGTCATTTTTTAGTTAGATTTGATGGGGCAGACCTCTCTGAGCATCTGGGCATCTATAGACCAATGTGCTGATAGTGCACACCATTTCCCAGGGCAGGATTAGGGGTGATTTTTTTGTTAGAAACAATTGTTCCTTTGTTAATAGCAAAATATTGAATATACAATTTCAACTTTTACTAGAATTGTGAGGCAGTCCACTGACCACACTGCTTCTTTGCCTCAGCCCCTCAGTATTGGAGATGGAAAATTTTGTCCTCTCAACTCACAGGGAGGATGATGAGGGAGCTCACAGCTGTGCTTTTGCACACACACACATCTCATTTGTCCTCCTTTAGTAAGGTGAGGTTTTGTCCTCTTTCCTGTAACTTGGTTTAACATCTTTTCTAACCCAACAGGTTTCCAAAATCTCAAATCTTGTGAGGTCAATTGTGGGGTTATTTGTCAAATAAAATCATGAATTTATTATGATATCCTCATATTGGGAGCTGATGGTGACTAATAGCTTCTGGAGGCCAGGTGGTCCTCTTGAAAGGGACTGGAGTGAGGAGAATCCAAGTATGTGACCAGACTTGTTTTCCTGGCATGTGTATCTTCTGCTTGAACACACCCACACGATTCACAGGAGAGGTAAAATGGGAGGCTTTATTTGAATAAAAGCCCTGAAGGTAGGCTAAAGGCTCCACGTAAACCCAAGGTCATCTTTGTCCTCCATCTGGGTAGGAATTAGGAATTGTGCGTGAGGGGGAGACTAAGGGGAGCATGGGGCCCTTAAAATGACTAAATTTACTAGCTCCTCTGAATCAGCTTCCTGTACTCCATCTTGGGGAAAAAAATTCAGAGCAAGTGACAAAAAAGTACTTCCGGGCTTTTTGAATACCCTCAGGGGGGAAGGCTTCTAATCTTTCAGAAATTTTTCAAATTGAAGCTTAAAGAGAATGTGTGTGAGCTCTTGTGTGCTTTCCACACAAATTCTGCTTTTACTGTTAGTTGCATGGGGACTTAACTCTCCTGAAAATGCCTCTTCATGTTTACTGTGGATCATGAGATGAATAATGCTAGCGGTCAAGACCGAACTGTCTGCTGTGCCGTATAGAGTCTCATGTTAACGGGATTACTGGAGTACTGGATTGTATGCTTAAAGGTTTGCTTAGAGGACAAATCTTAAAATGAGTTCTTGTGCCAAAAATATATGTAAATAATAGGGTGAGAGGGAAGTTTGGAGGTGATGTCTGTTTCCTGCGTGTCTATGTACCTCCAAAATCATCAAGTTGTATACATTAATTATGTACAGCTTTTTGTATGTCAAAAATAAAAATCAAACTGGCCCATCTTTCCCAAAATGGAATTCTTCACTTCTTTTTCAATTCTAGTAATAAGGAGAGTTATGGTTGCTCCAAAGATGCTGATCAGTGTGCACTTCCAGCAGCAGAAATTAGAGGGATGGGATGTGCTTCTCTAAACAGATACATGTGTGTCTCTTGCCTTGTGTTCTACTTACATGGGCCATGCATGCATTACTCTGTGGTCATCGTCTGTTAAATAATGTGCTATTAATATTTTGCTTCCAAGATTTTGGTAACTTCATAACATACCCTATTATTTCTTAAAATCTTTTAAAAATTGAAGTATAGTTGATTTATAATGTTGTGTTAGTTTCTGGTGTACAGCCTAGTGAGTCAGTTATACATGCATGTACACACATTCTTTGTCATATTCTTTTTCATTATAGGTTATTATGAGGTATTTAATACAGTTCCCTGTGGCAAATGAACTTAATTACAAAAGAGAAACAGACTCACAGACATTGAAAACAAACTTATGGTTACCAAAAGGGAAAGGGGATGGAAGAGGGATAAATTAGAAGTTTGGGATTAGCAGATATACACTGCTATATATAAGACAGATAAACAACAAGATCCTACTATCTAGCATAGGGAACTATATGCAATACCCTATTATTTTTAATTATGAATTTTTAGACATGTCTTTAGACATAAAATCTTTAGAGATAAGAGTACAGAGAATAGTGTAATGAACTGCCATCTACCTATCACTGAGATTTAATACATATTTGCTTCATTTCTCAAAGTATTTGAAAGTCAATCACAGACCTATACCATTCCACTCCTAATATTTTCTTGTATGTGCATCTCTAAAAGAATTTTTCTATAAAAACACTAGTGTCACCACACCTATAAAAATTAATAATTTTTATTAGTAAACATAAGTAGTAAAGTTTTTTTAACTTTATGTAACAGAGAATGTATTTTACATGTTAAGTTTTTAAGTTTAGACTCAGAATCTTCTTGAAATTTATATCATTATCAACAGACAATAGTTTTGTTTTTTATATTTGGAAGAACCTTGACAGAACATAATGGAATGAAATATTTCTGGTGTTCCATCCTAGAGGTTTTATTGAAAAGCTCGCAGAATAAATCTACATCATTTTTCTCTCACATTCTTTAACATAATGTTTTCTTTTTCAAAATACATGTGCTCTTATCATGAATAATCATTTATTCCTTTATGATTTTTTTTGGTAGGAATTGATGGCTTACTCTGAGAAGAGCTGAATCTCCTCTCAAGCCCTACTTCTGGTGTACATGAGAACAGATGACATATTAAACTGTTTCCATTCTATGGGGTTTAAGTCACTGATATGTTGGATGGTCAGGTGTAAGAATTACCACATTAGACCAACAAAGTTCTCTCTAAGGACCTTATTAGAAACCGTGTATTTTCACAATGTCCATGGATGCTTTATAAGAACAGCTACTAAAAGGTGACCAATACAAAAGCTCATCCTGAACACTAGGAAAGAGCTCTAGAATCCCAATAAAAGTCATGTGTTGAGTTCCAGCTTGCATCTTACCTGCTGCATGAACTTGGATCAGCCAACTGACTTCTCTGAGCCTCAGTTACCTAATTTGTTAAATGGAACAAATCACAAAGTTATGGGGATTAAATGATATATTTTAAAAAAACCAATACTCCATTGATGTAAAATGATAGGGGCTGAGCTATGGACAGACTTCCAACTTCCAGAACCATGAGAACATAGGCCTCTGTTAAGACATAAAACCTGTGGTCTCTTGCCATGGTCACCCAAACTGCCTGATATAGGGTAAAAGGAAAGAATATGTCCTGTGGGTGGTGATCTCCTATTTTAGCTAAAAGATCAGGAAAGTGGGTGTACTTAGTAGTAGCAGGAAAGTAGGTGAAACATCATGTAGAGGAGGAACTCTGGCCTAGAATGACAGCTGGAACTTCTAATCTTGCCTTGGGCCTTGCCTGTCTGAGTGATCCTGGGCAAGTAATAAAAGATGAGAGCTTTTGGGATCTTAGTTTCCTAATTTCCAAAATGAAGACATTTTAACAGCATGTCTTTCAAGGTCTTTCTCCCTCTTAGAAGTTGGTTCAAGTTCCATGATCTTTTCTGCCTTCATCTGATGAAACAGTGAGACACTTGAGAGCTGTCTGGGAGAATTATGGAGGCATGCACCGTATAAGTGAGACTGAACCTCACCTGTCTTGAATAATACCTGCTGTTTACCTGTGAGTAAACATGCTAGTTTCTCTCTGGCATTCTCTCTGGTCACCAAGTTTTCTGGTACCTGGTCTTTGCTTTAAATAGTCTGTAGATAGAAATCATAGATTTTTTTTTAAATTGAAGTATATTTGATTTACAACATTGTGTTAGTTTCTGGTGTACAGCATAGTGGTTCAGTTATGCATATATATATACACGTTCTTTTTCATTATGGGTTATTACAAAGTACTGTATATAGTTCCCTGTGCTATGTAGTAGGACGTTGTTGTTTGTCTTTTATATATATAGTAGTTTTTATCTGCTAATCCCAAACTCCTACTTTATTCTCCCTTCCCCTTTGGTAACCATAAATTTGTTTTCTATGTCTATGAATCTGTTTCTGTTTTGTAAATAAGTTAATTTGTTTCAATTTTTAGATTTCACATATAAGTGATATCATATGACACTTGCCCTTCTCTGTCACATTTACTTCACTTTGGATGACAATCTCCAGGTCTATCCATGTTGCTGTAAATGACATTATTTCATTCTTTTTTGTGACTGAGTAGTATTCTACCATGTATATATACCACAACTTCTTTATCCAGTCATCTGTTGATGGACATTTAAGTTGCATCCATGTCTTGGCTATTGTAAATAGTGCTGCTATGAACATTGTGGTGCATGTATCTTTTTGAACTAGAGTTCCCTCCAGATATATGCCCAGGAGTTGGATGGCTTGAACATATGGTAAGTCTGTTTTTAGTTTTTAAGTTGTCTCCTTACTGTTTTCCATAATGACTGCACTAAATTTCATTCCTACCAACAGTGTAGGAGGGTCCCCTTCTCTCCACAGCCTCTCCAGCATTTCTCCTTTGTGGGCTTTCAAATGATAGTCATTCTGACCAGTGTGAGATGAAACCTCATTGTAGTTTTCATTTGCAAGAAATGATACATTTTTTAATTCAATAGACAGAAGCTGTGGTAGGGTTACTAATCCAGGTAAATGTATGTTAAACCTTAATTTATACCTTGAGAAAGTGTTTCACTTGTTTTGAGCCTGGCCTTGTCACAGTGATTCTAAATACACACACACACAGACATTAAATGGTGGCCCCTCTAAAGCTCTATCACCTCGAACCTGTGAATATGACCTTACTTAGTAAGGACCATGGTATTTGCTGTAATTCATGAAGGATCTTGCAATAACCCTGAATTTCCCAGGTGGGCCTTGAATCCAATGACAAGTGTCTTATAACAGGCAGAAGAGGAGAAGCCACAGAAGAGCAGAAGGCTGGTGGAGACAGAGGCAGAGATTTCAGTGGTGCAGCCACAAGCCAAGGAAAGGATGCCTGGACCCACCAGAAGCTGGAAGATGTGAGAAGGATTCTCCCCTGATGCCTTCAGAGGGAGCAGGGCCCTGATAACACCAATTTCAGACTTCTGGCCTCCAGAACTGTGAGAGAATAAATTTCTGTTGTTTTAAGCCTCCTAGTTAACTCATGGTGAGTTGTTGTGGCAACTCTAGGAAACTAATATACATACCTTTTTCTTGTCTACACTTTCATTTTATACCACTTCCCAATAGATCCACTAACTAGATTGAAACAATTTTGCATCTTACGGAAGACAGGCATGTTTCTGGAGTTAAGTTGTGGATGATTATGGCGCTGAAGGGTGAGTCATTATCAGCACACCAATATGCTTCTGGTTGAATATTGAGGGGGATCTTCCTGGTGATTACTGTCGGCTCAGTTCTGAAAGGCAGAAGGACAGTGGTAATGTTGAGTAAGATGAGGTTTTCAGCATGAACAGAATTTTTCAGCCTCAGTCCCAGTGATGTTTGGGGCCTGGTAATTCTTTATTGTCGGGGGCTGTTCCATGCATTGTAGGGGGTTTAACAGCATCTCTGGACTCCATGCAATAGATGCCAGTAGTCCTCCCTGACAAGTCCCCAGCTGTGACAACTGAAATTTTCTCCACACGTTGTCAAATGTTCCCTGGGGGCAGAATCTTCACACCTCCCCCATTAAGAACTGCTGTTTTAAAAGATGACAGATGTATAGGCTCTGGGATAAGGACAACAGTACAGCAAAAATGGCAGAGGATTTTCAAAGCAGAACCATTTTCTTAACAATCATAAATGACCCTGTAACTTAAAAGTGGATGTACATGAGAAAATATCTGCCATTGCTATGATTATCACCCTGACAGTTTTTAATGTGAAAGAGGATCATCCTGTGACAGAAGAGAGATCTTTTCTCAGAGTGGAAAGTTATATATATATGTCTTTTTATATACATATATATTATACACGTACACACGTATACATATATACACATATTTCTGTACACATACGTATGAATGTATGTATGTGTTTTATACACATATGTAGATATGTGTGTGCACACATGAGTACATGTGTATGGCATGTATATGTGCGTGCATATGTGCAAATGCTTTGTTAATGAAGAGGCCTGCAGGGGTTTCATAGTCTTCATTGTCCTGCTCGGGAATTCTGAAGATATGGAGCATAATGAGTCATTTCTAATGATGACGGAGTAAATGAAAAGCCTTTGAGAAAACTCTTCTTTCAGAACAGGTACAGGGCACATTAGTATAAGCAGGTTGAACTGGAACAATAGTGGTGCTAGTGTTTTCCAAAAGCCCTCATGTCTCTCATGGATCTAAGACTCGTCCAACTAATATGAAAGCAGAATTTTGTTCTTTCATTGTGTTCCCTGCAAAGTGCTTGTTCCCTATTTGGAGTGTTGTAGTCCTCCCCATGCAGTGCTGTGAGCCACCCAGCTGGGAACCGCTCTGCCTGCTCACACACACAGTTGCCCAATGTGTCTCATAAGCCACATATAATTACAGTGAATACATCCTTCTAAGGATACTCTTGTGGTGAGCCCGGGTCCTTCTGGAAGAATGTTCACTTGCGGAGAAAAATGCTCCTTTGACAGTATCTAAAATCTTCTTTTAGTAGAGAAGTGTCTATTTATCTTTACCTTTAAAATACATTTCACAGGGTGCAGGTAGAGGCTGAAATGTGCTAAGGGCTGTTTCCTGGCTTGGCAGTTGGACCGAACTGGCTGATGTAATGGTTCTCTGAGATCTTGTTAGAATGACACCCCTTTCCAGAGACAACAAGAACCATGAGATAAGCTCTGGAAACAAATCAAGGATTTTGTGAGAAAACTCCTGGGGTCCCAGGGAGCAAGGAAAACTGTAGGGAGTGTCTTCTTAAAATTGACTTTTGAAATTGAGTTTCATGAGTCACAAGTGTTCCTCAGATTGTCTACAGATATTTCAGATACTCCAGATGGTAACTGAGACACGGGTAAATTAGCTTAGAAATGAAGGAGAACATCAGGCCGGCAGACAGCTATGGGGTTTTCTTGCACAGGGTTATTGGGGGCAGTTTGAGAATTCTTTTCCTGCTTGCAGCTCATTCTCATGTTTGGAATGACTAGCAGTCTACTGGTGGTGGGAGCAGTGCAGTGCCCTGAGGCTGTAGCCCAGTTTGGAGCCATGTTCCAGGTGCATGTCATCTGGGAAATAGCTTTGTGCCTGAAATAATTAGTAAGATGCCCAGTTCTGGTTATAGAACACACTAGCAGGTTTTTTTTTCAATTGAAGTATAGTTGATTTACAATGTTGTGTTAATTTCTGGTGCACAGCATAGTGATTCAGTTATACATATGTATATATTCTTTTTCATTATAGGTTATTACAAGCTATTGAATATAGTTCCCTATACTATATGGTAAGACCTTGTTGTTTATCTATTTTATATACAGTAGTTTCTGTCTGTTAATCCTAAACACCTAATGTATCCCTCTCCCCTCTTGCCCCTTTGGTAACCATCAGTTGGTTTTCTGTGCCTGTGAGTCTTAGAGATGATCACACTAGCAGACTTTTGAAGAGAACAGCACCTGCTTTCAGCCTGCAGTCCCAGGCCACAGGGTGCGGCCGTTTCAGTGCCAGCGTGTCGACCGCTGTGTGGATGTCGCTGGCGTAGGCTGGGTTTTTCCACTGTTAACTGGACAAGAACTTGTTCCTTACACTTTTGTTTGTAGAAGTGCTGGCTTCTGCCCACACAAGCAACTCCAAACTCCAAACTGTAAGTCTCATTTGTGGTTACTGGGATGGGACCTGATGGAAAATTTGACCATAAAGACAAAAAAAGTCATGTGAAAAAAAAAGTCCTCTGGTACAGAAATCAGGAAAGGATTCAAATAATATATTTGTGTAACCAGCACTTGCTTCCCTAACATTGACAGCAGCCTGCTGGCTACATGAGCCGGGTGGTGACAACACTGCCACCACCACCACTTTATGATCTGAATCCCCACAGCAGGGTCACCGGTCTCTCAAAACTAGCCTTTCCCTGCCAGAGTCTGAGGGTCTCCACCTCTCTCTTTCCCACCTTGGATGCTCTCCTGATGCTGCTCTGCCTCAGAAGTGGGTCTCTGCAGCCTCACCTCAGCTCCAGAAGTGGAGCGCCCCTCGCACCACAGTGTTATAAGTTCTTCTGTCTCTAAAGCAGGAATGACTCGCTCCTGCCCGGTGGATGCATCATGTTAGGCCCCTCAAAACTCTCCTGCTGCCTCCAAGTTATACAGTAATAACAGTAGCAGTCATATTTATATCTGATATAGGAAATGACTGTTTCTCTTATAGATAAGTTATAATATGACCTTACAATAAGATACTGTATCTTAATATTTTAAAAAAAAACTGTGCATGGACTCATCTTTAGAAAATTTCACTCTTTTTATCAAACTAACAAAGTCTAAAGTAAAAACATATCTTTATTTTTGTTTTTTTTAATTGAAGTATAGTCCATTTACAATGTTATGTTAATTTCTGATGTACAGCATAGTGATTCAGTTATACATGTATATATATATATATATATTTCTTTTTATATTCTTTTTCATTATAGGCTATTGCAAAGTACTGAATATAGTTGCCTGTGCTATACACTAGGATCTTGTTGTTTATCTATTTTATATTTTATAGTTAGTATCTGCAAATTCTGACCTCCAAATTTATCCTTCCATATCCCCTTCCCCCTTTGGTAACCATAAATTTGTTTTCTGTGTCTGTGAATCTATTTCTGTTTTGTAAATAAGTTTATTTGTCTCATTTTTTCAGATTCCACATGTAAGCGATATCATATGGTATTTTTCTTTCTCTTTCTGGCTTGCTTCACTTAGTATGATAATCTCTACATCCATACATGTTGATGCAAATAACAGTATTCCATTCTTTTTTATGGCTGAGTAGTATTCCATTGTGTATATACACCATATCTTCTTTCCAGTCATCTGTTGATGAACACTTAGGTTGTTTCCATGTCTTGGCTATTGTGAATAGTGCTGCTGTGAACGCTGAGGTGCATGTATTTTTTCAAATTAGAATTCCTTCCAGATATAGAAAGCATGTCTTTACAATACAAACTCCACATGCCTCAACCCCCCAACCAGGAGGTTTTTCTGGAAAATCCACAACATTTTCTTTCAGGGGGCTAGGTTTGTGTTTGTGTTTTCAGCATCCTGGAAGCCATTCTTTAAGGAAACTTGCGACTGCTTTCCTAGGACCTGGGTCATTGGACAATAAGGGTGTCCCCACCACCTCTACTCTCAATTGATCCTGGGTCTGTCACGCCAAAATTTGCTTCCAATGTCACTCTCCATCTATGCTGCATATGCCACTGCTCTCCATTTTGAGAATAAAAGCTGGCAAATTGTTGCTTCTCTTCCTTTTTTCTTCTTTTCTTTCATACTCTGAAATGGAAATCTCATCCATGGGAGACACAGTGGAGGCACTAAGGGGCTTTAGGGTGAAGCCACGTGGATCTTGAGTGCTGGGGGCTGACTTACTGCTTTGCAAATCTCCATGTTGCACTATAACCACCTTCCACCTGACTTTCCACTGGATCTCTGAGTCTGAGTGGGGAGGAATGTGTTACCTTGTCGTTATGTGGCTAAATTGTTTATTCTCATAAAACATTGAGCGCAGTCAATGTTTGACAGACAGTGTGCCATTGCACCTCACCATCATCATCTCCATCAGAGAGCTGAATTGGCTTTTTGTGCCAAGATGGATAAAGGGCTTTTAAAAGTGGCTGGGGTGGGAAGAGGGGGACCAAGTCAGGAAGCTGCCTCTCTCCCACCCTAGCACATCTTCCCTCTGCTTCTCAGTCTTCCTTGAACTGGAAGGTCTTCCTGAACTTGTCTGTCAGGGGCTATAGTAATGGTTGTAGAGCAGAGTCAATCAGAGGAGAGCAGTTTGTTATTTATGTTTGGAACTGACAGATCCCATAAGATCCCAGAACCATGCCTTGGAGCTGCTTTCATTTTTCTTTTTCTTATCTCTAGGGATACGTGACCTTCAAAATGGAAACTTGAGGAGTTAAAACAAAGTCACCAAATCACTTTATAAAGACTTCTTTTTTCCTTCTAATTTCTTTTATCTCATACAAGTCTTCATGGAAATTCACAAAGCTTTAAAATATGCCTAAAATCCCAACAAGAATCATGTCCATTTGTCTTCTGTCTTACCCACTGCAGAATGGCTCTCTAGGGTTGGCAGTTCTCACAGTAAACTCTTCAGTTTGGGGTCTCCACAGCTATTTTTGAGTACAAATTTAATTTTTCTCTGGATGTGATTATAATTGAGGTAGAACTATTCAAAAGACTTAGAGTCTTAATTAGTTGTTTTCTTAAAACATCAGGTGAATTTTTAAGCAATAACTATAAAAATTAGTGGAAATTTGAGTGGTGGTCAGCTAACGTGCATGCACCCAGCATGGCACCTAACCTCAACCTGTTCTAACTGGGAAATGACCCTCCACGGCACTTTTAAAATTAACATTCTCATTCCTTCCATTGGATAAATGGTTAACTTTAGGAGAAAAGGAATCAGATAGCATTTACTACTAGGTACTTTATATGTTCTACCAGGGAACTTCATGTTTTAAATATTTGAACATGGTAGACTAAAGAAGAGGAGAATGGTACAGAAAATGTCAAATATGCACCTTGTACTTTGTGCATGTGAGGAGTCACCTTGCTGTACTAGGAACCCCACAACCCTCCCTCTCCCCCTCAAAAACCCAGTGGCTGGAATGAATCAGGGGTCATTTTTATCTCATGCAAAGGCAGGGTGGAGATAGGTAGTTTGGGACCAGCATGGTGACTTCATGATCCATCAAGGATTTGGGCTTTGCCTTTGCCATTCTCGAGGAATGTGTCTCTTGTCCTTACGCTCCCAAGATGACAACTGAGCCCAAGCCAACTTGTGCACATATCAGGGAGAAAAGGGAAAGGGGAAAGGACAAAAGAAACATATCCCACCTGCATCAGTAGCCTTTAAAGAGTTTTCAAAGCCCTGTCCAGTCCCTCTGCTTATACATCTCTGTCTATAGCTTGTGACCACCCCTTGCTATAAAGGAGGCTGGAAAACAGAGTCATTTATTTAGTTCTTTGTAACTGAGCACTTGCAACCCTGGAAAAAATTGGGTTCTGCTGGACAAGGAGAGAATGAGTTGACTCTTGGAGAGGCGTCGGCAGCTCTGCACTCTTCTTATCATACAGTGTATAAACATCCCAGTTAAAGAAACACTTTATCGACTAGAGTCAACCCCTGAATCTCCACCAGGACTTTTTAGTTTGTCTTCTGTCTCTCCCCACTGAGGAACATGGCTCTATGGGGTTGGGAGCTCTCACAGAGAACTCTTCAGCTGTGTATATCCACAACTTGTTCTGAAGCATTTTCCACTGTTAGAACCATTTATATTTAAAACCATTTCTACTGGTAGAACAACCCATCTAACAACCCTGAGAATTAAACACCTTAAAACTACTTATATGGTTTACTCTTTAGCTTACAACGTGATTTAAACTATCCTCCCAAAAAGGCAGTCAACCGAGCATAGCCACCTGTTCCCCCCAGCCTCACCCCTACCCTGGCCTTTAGGTAGAAACAGCATCAGCCTCTCAACCACTGCAGGGCTTGCTTTGAAGTCGCAATTTGCTAAGCTGTCCTGGTCAAAGCAGCAACAGTTAAGTCTGTCTTTTTAACTGGAATATTTTTCTGTGAATTTCTAAGTTAATGCATTTTGACACTAACCTGGTTTTTTGATCTTGATTTTCTTCATGTCCAATTTGTGTTCTTAGCACCTCAGAACTTCCTTGAAGTAGTCTTCAACCTAAATGATGCTACCTTTTCATGTAAACCCTGGGCTGTTGTCTTTACTACCCCATTGCCTGAAGAAAAAGGTACCTTACAGTGTTTTTCCTGCCACAACAGCTATAAGGTAAATCACTCCTTTACTCTTACCATTGCTAAATTATCTGCCTGTGGCAAGAGATCACAGAGAAACTACTAACAGGGGTCTAACCACATTGCCTGCAGTCTCACGGGTCTGGCAAGAAACTCTACAATCTCTTCCAGACCTCTCCCTGTTCATGGCGCTCTCTTCTTTAGCAAGTTCCCTCTCGTGATGCTTGCATCCTGAATGTCTCCTTTCTCTCTGCACCCATAACTACATCACTAGCTCTGCACCTCTCCACCCATATCATGACAGTGAAATTATCTTAAATAATGAAGTAAAAGAGAAATGATGAGCAGAGTGTGAGAATGACTTCCCAAAGAAAACCCTGGAATGTTTCTGATGTATTTTAGCCATGTACACCCTTTTTTTTTTTTAAGCTCTTGTATCCATGAATTTGTGGTAGTTCCCCAAATTATATCTTTTTTTTACCAAGTAAATTTAAAGGTCATTAAATTGTCTCAGATTTGATGGAGGACTGAGCTCTGAAACATGATTGTTTAAGTGAGGCATAGATTAGCAAAATGATTTCCTTTTCTCTATGCATGGAAAAGATTATGCCACATTTAGCGAGGACCTACTGGAATTCTTGACTGCAGTTAAATCATGTTAGTATTTTCCTTTGGGTAGAGGCAGAGTGGTTGAGTCTGGTGAATGATTCCATATAGGTGAAAACTTGGCGAGGAGCCTTATAACCTCAGACTGTGAATCTGAGCTGAGCCGTAATTTCCACACATTCCTCCGCATCTCGTAGAATACATATGGGGACTAAGTTTTAAAGAGGTAGTGGAATTATTTCCATTTACTCAAGAACTGAACAGAGCTATTAGGAAGAAATCTTCAACTCTTCTGCGGGATGAAAATAATTCTTCCACTGCTGCAAGACAGTGATGGAAGTTTTGTGAGCCAAGAGGAAGGCAGCTGAAAAGGACGAGAAAAATCATCATGAGTGTTTTCCACTCCTTCAAGTCATTAAAATTGGCTAAAACTATTGAGAGTGATTTTTCATTGAAATGGCTCCTCCTACTGTAACCTGTCAAAATAATGGTTTCCTTTCTTTCTTGGTTTTTAAGTGTTACACTGAAGCAAGGTAAGTTTATTCAGAATCACGACAGTGCCGATGTTTCTAGAAGCATTCACGCTCTCGGGTGTTCCTTTCTCTGGTGGTAGAACTTAAAAGAGAACTTTTTTTTTTAAGTTCAAACAAATAAATACTTAATGAGCATAGGGTTTTTTTTAAAGACAAATTTTTAGAGCAGTTATAAGTTTACAATAAAATTGAGAGGGAGATACAGAGATTAGAGTTTGGACATCCACACACATGAATAGCCTCCTCGTTATCAGCATCACTCACCAGTATGGTCCATTTTTTACTAATGATGAGCCTACACTGACACATCACAATCATCCAAGTCCACAGTTCACCTAAGGGCTCACTCTTGGTGTCATATACTCAGTGGATTTAGACAAATGTGCATGATTGGTTCTTAGTAGTGATAATGTTGAGTCAACAAGAAAGTATACTTTTTATTTGATAATTATTAGCAAATTTCTCTCCAAAAAGGCTGCCCCAATTTTGACTCCCCACTAAAGGCATCTGAGAGTGCTCAATACTCCAAGCCCTGACCAGAGCTGGATATTTTTAAAGTTTTGATTTGGTGGCCCTCTGAGAGGTAAGATCAACTATTATACTGGCAAATCATTAGTACAGGATTTAAACCTAAATGTGTGGGGCAGTTTCCAGGAGCCTCATTCATGAAGTGCTATCTATATTTGAATAACATGACCTACTTTCTTCCTTCAGTTGGCCTGCCCTTCTTCCCACTGTTTAATTGCCAGGTGAAAATACCCTCCTCCTCCCCCCTCCATGTTGTTCCAGGCTTTTGTGGAGTACTGTTTCTTAGCCCAAAGTCGAACAAACAAGGGATGGTCTTGTCATCACAGTCCCTTATTGCCAGAGAAACTTCCCTAGGCTAGTCCTGTCTCAAATCAGCAAAGACTGCAATGCTCAAATTGGAGAAATAAAAGCCAGAGCATTGTGAAAAAGATTTGTGTGGGTTCCTCAGTAGGGTCTCATCCTGTAGAACTAAGATGGTGCCAGAAACTTTGTATTCAATAGCACCATATTTGATGCAGGCAGCCCCAAACCAGACTGTTATAGGAGATGGCCAGCTTTTACCCAACCAGATTCAGGCTCTCTGAAGATGTCTTTATAGTCATGAGTGACCAGTAGGTCCCCAGTATCTGGACTCCCCCAGTCACTGTGTGCTCTTTGCCTTTAGGCTGTAATGAGGCTTTGGGAGGGGCAGCTAAAAAGCCAATACCTGATGGCAGTTAAGAAAGGATTTTATTCACCTGGTGATCACTCAGTCACCTGTAAACAACTCCACTGAAGCTCCTTGGTGCGGCCACATCACCTGCCCTTCCAACTGCTCTCTGCACTTCCTACCACCTGGACCCCTGTAACCTCAACAGAATTGGCAGAACTGTCAGGGGAAGCACCGTAACTGTGGTATGTAATTGTGGCTTGGGAAGGGAAGGAGGGAAAGGGGGCATCCAGAAGTAGCTCTTGTTTGTCTCGGAGTTTTTCAGCTCTCTCATCAAGTTTGTAGATGTTGCTATTAATTTGTCCAGCTGGCCTGGCTCTGCTGGCTTCTGATTCCTTTTGCCAGCTTGATCTGCACTTAGCATGGTTCCCAGCTCATGCATGTAGTCAATACATGTTTATTGAAGGTTCATATGTGCCTGCAGCAGACATCTTTGGAGAGTCTGACTCTGGGCGGGCATTTGGGTCCTAGGGGTATGAAGGCAACCAAGGTGGACCTGGTCCTTGCCCCAGGAGGGTTCACATTCTAATTGTCAAGTCCACTGCAAACTGTAGTTCTACCAAGTGCTACAAAGAAGAATGTACAAGCTATTGTGGGAATGATTAATCTAACTGGGGGATCAAGCTCAGAAAAGTGTTCCTTTGGAGCATTGAAGACCAAAAAGAAATAAAGGGATGAATCTTTTTGGTCAATATTATCATCTGTTTCAGGGTACTTTAAGTCATTCTAATGGAGAGCTTTCCAGGACTGATGGGTTTGTCTTCTAGAGTAGATGTATAATGTATAGGGCTTCTTACTCTGGCTCCCTGGTTCATTCTTAAAGACAAGTAGGTGTCTTTTGCCTTTTTTTTGCCCAATATCAAGGCATGTGCTAAGTCCCCTGTGATCTTTCAAATATCAGAGCTAATTTTAGGCCCCAGATGTGGCTTCTGGCCAGAGTGGTCGTGTGACCAGCTCCTGATGTGCTCCTGGAAGCACAATGACTACTCTCTGGAATGCTGATCAGACTTCTCTGAGCAGTGTGCTTTGTAGACAGATGACCCCATGGATGGATGAATGGTGAACAGCTTGAACATCCTTATGCAGTTGTTTTTCAGATATCTCTTCATCACCACATATAGGGACATCTGCCATTGGGATTCTGTGAAATAAATTAACTTATTATGATTTGATCAGTCTGCACAGATGACCTGGATACTCTGGTTTTCTTTGCTCCTGCTATGCAAATAAGTAGTTACTAATACCTATTAAAGTACTCCAAAAAAAGTATGTGCTGTGGACACAGTGACATAATTAAGAATGCTCTCTGATCCACAGGGAGAAAGCTTTTAATGTGCTTATCATTGGTACCATTATAAGCACGTGAGTCAAGAAGTGGTTGTGGAGTTGCAGAGTGAAACCTCTCTGAGCTAATGTCATATAGAATCTGAAACTCCAGCAGTACTCAAATATGAGAATGCATAAATATTAGAGTGTCTGTAAGGGATTGATGCCCTCTGGCATCATAAGATGAAATATTAAGAAGCAATGGTTTGTGCTTATCAAAATCTGATGATACCCATTTGCTCTTCTGGACAGTGGCCTCAGACTGCTTATAATTCTTGAAGTGACTCAGTGATTGTCCAGGTCAACTCGACATAACTGAGTAAAGACCTATACTGTTCCAGGGAAACTGTGCTGGATGCTGGGAGGTGATAAGAATGAACAAATGTTTCCACCCTCAATATTTCATTTACCCCAGGGAACTTGTGGTATAGAAATCACAGTGCAGTTGACCAATATCAAGACAGTTTACTGTAATACCCCTTGTGACATAGGACAAGGTGGAGTAGGTGTGGCTAGTGACCAGGGGGTGAATAACACAGTAAAACCAGCCTTGATGTAGTGACCAGAGAGCGTCTCATTTTTAAATCTTTCCTAAAATGTTCACATCTAATATAACAGAGCAGTTCCAAACTAAATGAAATCTCTCTTGAAATAATTTTATTGGTCTACTGTTCACTTTATAACATTTAGTGCAGTTGTTGCCTCTCTTGTGTGGCCACCCTGCCTGCCCTCTCACTTTGATTCACACTGTGCCCTCTATCTTCCCACGGCTGAGACAGCTCAAACCGCAAAGAACACTGCCTTCTGAGAATCAGAACTTTGGAGTATTAGAGAACAACTAAAACAATCAATCAAATAAAAAAAAAAATTTCTCTGCATAGCCCATTTGGATCCAGTCAGCTATTGCACTCATTCCCTTAAAAACAGGAATGTACTTTTTGCACCAGGGAAAGGTGGGTGGGGGAGGGGAGTAGGAAGCAGGCATCTCAGTCTTAAATAGGCTGTCCTGGCAGGAGTTTTACGACTGGAGGTGGCTGACACCGAGTCAGTCTGCACTGAAGCCCCATGCTGAAGTGGAATTAGGGTGACTTCTTGCAGGGAAGGAGACAGAGCAGCCTGAACCTGTACTCCTACAAGTGTCCAAACCATTGCTCTGGCTGAACCATAGCTCTTAACCAACTTATTCCAGGAGGCTGTCAACGGTACTCCTGCAGATGCCCAAACACAGCCATGTCCAGAAGGGAGGAAGGCAGGAGGGGCGATTGAGCTCCTCCGCTGAGAAGTTGATGGAGTTAGGAAGTTGGGATGGACAAAGATGGAAGGTTGTTCCAAGTGCTTTTTTGGTGCACTTGGAGAGTTAATAAATGGTTATGTGATTTGAGCTGAGCCTGCCTGGGAATTCAAGTTCCTACTCCCTACATTACACAGCCGGCTAGCATTTGGGGGCTTCTCTGCCTAGGAACCATCATGATCATTCAGTGTCAACTGAATGCTTACATTTTCTGGTTTTAATGAATGAGTATCGTAGTTTCTCATGATGACTTTTCCTGTTTTAGAGTCTGTATTTCATAAAGGGAGTTTGATGTAATGTAAAGGGTGTGGGCTTTGGGGTCAAGTGACTCCAAAGTGGGATTTGTCTTCGAATCCTGGCTAGGGCTTCTGGTAGTGCTATGACTCTGGGGCAAGTTACTGAAACTCCCTGAGCCTTAGTTTCCTCGTCTATTAGATTGTGAGGAAAATGCTCACCTTGTAGGATATAGTGATTAGCAGTGATGTATATAAGGCATTTAACATAATATCTGGCCAAGAGTAGGTGCTGAATAAATTACTGAATCATTTATTTCCTTGAATCTGCCAGCAGGGCTTTGGTATAATCTTCTATAGTCATGGTCAGGGCTCAGCTGTCTAAAATGAGTTATGTATGTGGCAAAGAGTACCTTTCTCTTCTTTCCATGATCCTCTGGGTGAGCCTGGGCAGAATGGATTTCAGAAGTTGCTCTCTTTAGAATCTCCCAAACGGGGGGGGGGGGCGGGGTAGAGGGTGGGAAGGGATAGACTGGGATTTCAAAATTGTAGAACAGATAAACAAGATTACACTGTATAGCACAGGGAAATATACACAAAATGTTATGATAAATCACAGAGAAAAAAATGTGACAATGAGTGTGTATATGTCCATGAATGATTGAAAAATTGTGCTGAACACTGGAATTTGACACAACACTGTAAAATGATTATGAATCAATAAAAATGTAAAAAAAAAAAAAAAAGAATCTCCCAAACAGGGCTGCATCTGGTTGCCTTAGAGGCAGAAAATCACTCTAAGGTTGTGGTCCTATCTGTGAAATGTCAGTCTCCAAACTGTGCCTGAGGATGGTGAAAAGACTTCCTTCCGTAACTGTGCAAGCTGGTCAGATATCTTGGCACCACATGAAGCATGGTTTTATGGGAGCTCACTACTGTACATGTTTTGGCTGTAGAGATGGGAACTCTAGATCTTTTTGTTCAGGATTTTCTATTTTGTTTTTGGAAAAACAGGCAGAAAAGTTATTGGAGTTTGACTGGCAGCAAGTATTAGCACACTGCTTGTCTACCCCTGAGATGCTATTTCCTGTGCGAGATGGCCCCAATTCCGGAGTAAAGGGCACACCCAGTTGCCTGCAAATTATATTGATGCTGAACTCATGCTGGCTGCTTGATTCCTTTCTTCATCTTGTCACCTCGGTATGGATTGGTTACAAAGGGGCCAGATGCTGCAGGGGAGGCAGAGGTGACCACAGGCTCCTCACCTGTGTACGCAGCTTCTGTGGGAGGGCACAAGGGGCATACACCCCAAGTGTGGAAAGAACTACTGTACAAAGTACTGGATGAGAAATGTCTTAGGAGGTGTAACAGCCGAGTGCCATGGAGATTCCAAGGAAGGCAATGCTAAATCCAGGGGTGGAGAGTTGGGACATTTTTGGAGAGGAAAACTCCTTCCTTGTGGTTAGAATATCATGTGTTGGGTAGCAGTAAACCAGGTAAGAGGCAAGTAGGTCTTAAATAAATCCATGCTCTGTTATTGAAAAAGCAGCATTGGACTAATATGACTCTTAGTCACTTTAACATATAAGAACAGAAAAGGGAACCACTAGTGAACTAGGGCTCCCCAAGACACACACTGCAGACTCTTCCAGGAGACAAAAATGGGATTTCTTTTTAGTGCAAGAGATTATAGCTTATTAATTGAAGCTTAAATACATAAATCTAAATAGACCGAGTGCACAGATTTCTGAAGGCCAGTATCTCTCTGGAGGGTAAGTGAATGTTTTTTTAGAAATGTTACCAGTGTTAACAGTGTCAAGGATCCATAAATCCACCATTCTGTGTTTAGTTCATAACATCTTCAATCCTAAAATAAAGCAAGCCTGGGTGTATGACATATTGATAGGGTCTTAACTGGCTTAAAATAAACAAAATTTTTTTTTCTTTAAGAAAAGGACTACTTTTTCTTTCTCAAAACATTGATGGCAGAAACATGGAGAGATGTACCAAATTAAAGGGGGACCCACGTCCCCATTTTATCTGAGTTTTATTGTGGGCCTGGAGTGGCCTTTGTATTTCTCCTCAGGGCTTTGAGTTCTTCTGGCAGGGATGGGATTTTATAATTGAAGATTTTTCCATATGACTTTGGCCCTTCAAGTAAATACTGTATAAGCTTTTCATTTTAAATCATGCTGAGTTTGAAGGGAGTCAAAGCAGATGTGCAGTTCCTGTCTCCACCAGGAGACTCCCCTGCAAGCAATCTCAGCTGCTCCTGGTCTTTATCTGCAGGGGATGAAGATAGACAAAAAAGGGATTTTGTGACTGTGCCATTCAGTGCCTTTTCATGCTGCCCCAGTTACTCACCGTCCACCAGGAACATCTCCCAAAGGATCAGTGCTTAACGCAATTTTCAGCATAAACCCCGAATGGCCCCAGCTCCACGCCTCCCTGCTTTCTCCACTCTCCTGTGCTGTCTTTGTGCTCTGTCTCCTCCCTACTCCTCCCCACCATCCTCTCTGAAACCTGATTTTTTGCTCACTTGCTGCCTGGGATACCCTTTATCCCACTCTCCATGGTAACATTCCAATTGCCTTCCATTCCACAGCCCCATTAAACACCTCTTTTCTCTCTTGTATCCACAATCTTTCCCTCCCCACTGGCTTATCTTTTCCTTCTGCTCATAAACATCTTGTTTTTTTCATGTCTTAACAAACAAAGATTAAAAACAAAGAAACAGCGACAATGAAAAACCTTCCTAGACACGTAATGGTCATTTCTGATTTCTTTGATATCCAGACTTCTGATGAGACGAGGCTGTATTTCTAAGCTGTTACTTATTCCACTAAATGTTGCTTTCCTCTCCAAGCTCTTCAGACAAACTGCTCTTCCGAAGGTTACCTGAGGCTCCCTGAGATCAGATGCATTGCAGTCTCTCCACGCCCATGTGAGCTGACTTTGTACAAACTCTGACATTGTCAACCCTTCCTCCAGCCCCCTCATCCTCCATCCTTTAGATCTTCTCCACTGCTGGCTCCTTGACTCCCATCTGTTCCTCAGAGGCATGTGTTTCCCAGGGTTCGGTGCTGACCTCCTGTTTGCCAGGCTACGTTTTCCCCCGACTTGTCTCATTTAGGCCCAAAGCTTTGACTGTCATGTCAACACAGATGACTCCTAAATCTGGCTTTCTAACCCCAATTTCTCTCCTAATTACAAAGTCTTTCCTGAGACTGTTGAAAAAATCTGTGGATATGCATCCAGGCTTTTTAAACTCAAAGCATATACGTCCAGTTCATCTCCAGTTTATTTTCCCATCTAACCCTGCCTCTCCCCTGGCAGCCCTCATCTTTGGTAGTAGTGTCCATCTCAAAGACAGGCAGGCTGGGCCCTTTTGACCTGGTTGACATGTTCTCCACCTTCACTCTTGTTGTCTGGTCAATCCAAAGTACCCCCAGTCCAGTAGTGGTGGGGTCAGAGAGTTCTGTGTCACTAAAGGGGGCTGGGGTCTGAGGAATATATTTTGGACATCAGACTGTACGTTTTCCCAGAGAAATGTGCAATGAGCAGAGATTGCGGGCACCACGATCCACAGAGGGGCTGTGGGAAAGGGACTCAGATCAGGTTCGGGAGGTGCTTGGAAGACAGTGATTCTCTGATGCCCTCACATGGACTTCTAGAACAGTCTCAGAAAGGCTCTATCCCCTTTCTTATTGTGGTCATTCATTCACCTGCTTGTGCTTTACTTAGGATGACCTGTAATTCTATTAGAAATGTATTTGGCCCTGAGAAGTGACTTTGCATTTTCATTGGTAAGTAATTTTTTTTAATTAAAATTATCCAGTACAGGCTACTTTCAAGCTGTGTTCAGTGCAGTGTTCTTTCAGTGAATGGAGGTGATTCCCATTCTGTAATGTGTGCCCTTCAGTGTTTAATAAAGCTTGTAATAAAAGATGTTTCTAACATCAGCAACAAAAAGTCCTCAAGTGCTAGGGAAGCTATAATTTTTCTGCCTTGTGATATATTGAAAAGCATCCAACATCTGCAGGTTAGTGGTCTTCAGGGTATGTTAGAAGGAAATGTAAAAGATTGTGGTGATTTTGAGTTCATTTGGGAAGTCTTTAACTGTTGGCGAGTCAAAAAATAGACCAAAGAAACAAATGAAATGCTCAAAAGATTATTTTATCCTCAAACTCTTTGAACATCCTAGGTACTAGATTTCTCACGAGATTTTAAAAGTCTGGTAAGATTTGAAATTTTACAAGGGTACAAATTTGAATTAGATATATGATTGAAAAGTTTTAACTTAAAAACACTAAAAATCTTTGTTTCTATGATTTATAAATTCAAATCAATTTATAAAATAATTCCTTTTCAATTTTGTCTTAGTAGAACAACAATGTTTTCCAAACTAAAGAAATTAAATATAGGATGTTGGGAGGTCATAGGATGAATTAAGAATGGGTTAAAATTCAAAATTCTATGACTAACTGAATCAAATCAATGACTACTCTAAATATGGATCATAATTTTATATCTCTATATAAATATGGATGAGAATTTTAAAATAATTTTAACATGTACCATATATAAAATCTGAATGGCAAATTCTTTCTTTATAAGAACAAATTCAAGTTTTTGTGTTCATGATGGCATGTGGCTAGAAGCTTGGGCTCTGGGACCATACTGCTAGAATTCAAATCCTAGATCTGCTGCTCACTAGCTGTGTGGCCTTTGCAAGTTTCTGAACTTCTCAGCCTCAGTTTACCTATCTTTAAAACAGGGATAATCATAATAGTTATCATCTTTTGAGCATTTAATGTCTATCAGCACTATTTCAAATGTTTTACATATATTATAGCAATTAATTTTCATTAATATTCCTATTTTGTTGATGAAAGACACAAAAACACAGAGAGGTTAAGTAACTTGCTTAAGGTCATGCAGCTAGTTAAGGGTGTAACCAGCACCAGCCCTATCTCACTCCAGTATCCATGCTATGCTCTTAAATGCTTAACTACTAGGCTAAACTCTCTGGAAATACATCTTAGGGAATCTGCTCATTGGATTTGTTATTATAATTAAATACAAAGTCCATATAAATGGAATTGTCTCATTAAGTTAGTGTTAGCAGATGAATTATTATTATTATCATCACCATTATCATTAATTGGCTTTTCACTTGGTTGCTGAGATACATTTACCATAAATGGACTCCCAGTTGTCTTTCACATTAACTATCATCATAAGATCTATTCAAAAGTATGCAGCTGTTTCTAAAATAAAAATTCTGGCATTTCCAACCACAGTGTTTTGCAGTAACAGGTATTTTGAGGTATATAGTTTCTAAGCTGTGTCAGCAGAAAGCCGTTCTGGTCAATTTTTTAACATTTGACATCTAGCACGATTTGTTTTTCCATCTTGCAAGGTCCAAAAATGTATTAGGAATGACCAGATCTTAAGAAGCTATGAATTCAGTTTTTAAAATTAATTTGAAGTAGTGTTGATAATAAAAATGTGCATAAATGTAATAGTGTATAAAAGTCTTGTGTCCACCTTAAAGACTGACACATTGAAATTTTTATGTCAATGCTGAATCCTTATTCGGCAACAGCAGTGTCTCATTTAATACATCAGGAACATGAAACTCCACAGGGGGTGAATGTTCCAATACTTTATGTTGCCTCCTCTGCATATCTTTTTCATGTTAGCCCCATGCTGCATAGCAGCCTCCTGTTAAACCTGTCTTAAGAGCCTCAGTTGCTTAAATCAAGATCTCCATTCTCATAAACTTGATTTTGCCTTATCACATGCTTTACTAATACCTTTGCTTGTGAGATTTTGGTAGACTGAGCTTCCCTGTAATACGAAAAACAGCTTTCAAGTTTGGCTGTTTTCCTGTTTCCAAATCCACATCTCCATTCTGAAATATGAGTTTCTTCCTTAGAAAAGCTTTTATTTTTCTTCTTTACAGCTGACTTTCTCTGTTCCACTATCACCACACCTGTGTCATATTATCCTGTAAATGCATATTGAGTGCAAATGTATTTTTCTCTTTGAGGGATATAAAGTAACATGTATTCAGAAATATGAATCCATTTCTACAGAGTATATGTAATCAATCATTGCATGAATGAATGAAACTTTGGTACTAATCTGGTACTTTCAAATAGCTTCTTAATAATTTTAGATATTGATAAATTAGTATGCCATTAACTTGTATGTATATGGCTCCCTTTTGTAACAAGGATGTGTTTTAGAATAGTTTTTACCCAAAAGATTTTAAATGCAATTAGAGAATGAAGTAGGTATGAGTGGATAAATAAATAGCTTAGAATAGTTGGCTACTATGAATAAAAATCAGAAGTGAATTCTACAACTGATAAATATGTTTCCTAAAAGCTGTTCATTCTAGGGACTTAAGAATTTGCCTTCCAAAGATGAACCAGCTGTTTCTCACCTCGGTGAGCAACTAGAAGCATATGGTGAAACTTAATAACTTTAGTATATAGCACCTTTCACTCAGGCATCTCCAAAGACTTAATAGATACTAAGCTTGTGCTAGACACCAACTCAATGGCACTTTTCAGAAAACAAGCCATTCTCTCAACCAACTAAAACTGAAGTAAGATTTTGGTGGTGATAGGTCTGCCAAGGTAGTCTTGGCAATTCCTCATTAGCTATTGTCTAGGGAGGAAGGAGGGTGGGAATGAGCTAAATGCTGCACAAACAGGATCTGGAGGACTGCTACAACATCCCTCAATGTTAGGGGCATGTATATCCCATAGTCAGTTCACTATTGGAAAACCTAAATCCTCTGTCTACATCTGGGCTTAAAAAATTGAGTCATAACCCCACACTCTAAATTCCACCTTAGTTTCCCATTTAAACATAATTAGAGCTTTTTCTGTTTTGTTTTGTTTTTTTCCTTAACTGGCTAAACAGTGCTGCTCCCTGCTATTGAAACCCTTTCTCCCTATTCCTGTTTGCAAGCTATTGTTTAACCACAATTGCTCATTCTCCTCTTGGGAAGTCTACACTGTGCAATTTTTCCACACTTTTTCCATCCTTCTCAGCTACCAAAGACTCAATAGTGCCCATTTCTCAAGGACTTCAGCACCTTCCTTCATTTAATAAATATTTATTGTCTGCCTACCATAACAGGGCCAGAGAAAAGCTGGTAATTTTGTTCCCTGCTCTATTGAAGTGTAGATTGGCAGGCTTGATTGTTCACTCATCCATATCTGTGTTTCTCACGGATTCAGCTGGATATAATTTTCACATGCTCACCCAGCCTATGTACAGGCAACTGTTCCATGTATCATTAAAAAATGAATTTAATTTATAAATGTTGACAGGTCTTGAGTGTTAATAAGAATTGCTTTGGATTTTTGAGTCTGTAACAGGGGCACACATTCGAGAATCTGCTTTTACCTTCTGAAAAGCTATATTAGGTGTCGGCAGCCTTGAGTGAGTAGGCCGTGGGGCCCAGGCCAAAGTTCACAATAGCTTGCACCTGGTAACAGGTAAATGTATGCGTGTGCTAGTAGCATGAGTCAGCATTATGAATAATATGCATGTGCCAGTGCATGAGTCAGCGTTATGAACTCTACACATGTGCCACTAGCATTATAAAAGTATAAGTGCGTGCACCTGAGGCAAGCATGCCACCTGCTTGTACTGCAATAAAGTGCTGTTTTGCTTCATGTCGGCCCCTTGCACCTTCTTCCAGCTGGGCAGCTCACCTCCTCGAATCCCTCTTCAGCCACCCTCGGCTGACATTAGGTTAATGATTTGTTGCTCTTTCAGTCTTTGGACTTTGAAGGATAGTGTTTCAAAAGACATTGCTAATCATGTATTCAATAACGTATAGAAATAAACTAGATGTGTGACTACTTTATTAACTACAAAGATCTTCCAGGGTTGTGTGTGCATTTGTGTGTTTGTCACTGAAAGCATGTCAATAAGTGTTTTCCTGCAAACATCAAGGGCTGTCAACGAAAACCTCAGGGATCAAGAACATGTGCAGGACACCTGACCTAGCCTGAGGATCAGCCCTGGTCCCTGTGGGAGGGAGACTCTAATGGAGATTGGATGGATCTTGATTAGCAGGTCAGATGCAAGCAAGAGTGATTCCGCTGGAGGGAGCAGCACGTCAAAGGGACAGAGGTTGTACTGCAAGAAGGTCAGTGAGAGGTGGCTTCAGAGACCAAGATGGATGGTTTGAGATGAGTCTGAAGAGGTGGGCAGGAGTAGGGTCATCAGGCCTTTAGAGCCACCTTAAGGATTTTGGCCTTTATCATATTGGGTCACCATTTTCCAGTCTCTACCATCTCCCACCATTACTCGTCAGAACCTCAACCTCTCTTTTGTTGATTGTTCTCAATCACTGGCCTCATGATTCCTCAGCACCTCTCACTATTCCTTCACAGCTGGTGTAGATATAGCAGATAGCACAAAAATTGTTAACCTCAGTGCTCGGTGGAGAGCACTAAGGAAGGGACCAACAAGGAAAGGCTCACAGAAAATATGATGTTTGATCATCAGCATTTCTACAGGTAGACATGGGCATTAAAAATCACACCCGGATGCTGCTGTCATTCTGTGAAGACTTAGCATTCAGAGGCTTTAACGCAGGGTGAGGGTGTGATCAGTTTGATCTCTTAGGAAGATAACTCTTAGGGGTAATTTGGAGAAAGGACAGAGCAGGCAGGGACCAGAGACAGCTTCCAGTTAGGAATAGGTCTTGATAGTTTAAATCAGACATAAGGAGGACGCAAAACTCAGGAACTAGTTTGGCGAAAAGAGTGCTAGATAAAAGAGATTTTCAAAGAGAAAGATCTATAGGATTTGAGGACCAAGGAAAGCCAAGATTGACTTACAAGAGTTCTTTCTTTTGGCTAAGAATATGAATAATGAAGGCAATATAAGAAGTGGTGATGACAGAGGGTAGGATATATTTGGTGGTGAAAAAGGATAACTGAATGGGGATGAGGAGGAAGAAAGAATGGGGTGATATTTGAGATAGGTTGGGTTCAGCATCTGTGATTAATAGGAATTTCAGACTATCTTTACTTTCCCAACTTCCATCTCCCCCTCTAATATCTCACCCGTGACTCATGTCAGTTAATTCAAGGACTTCAGTTGGCAAGGCTTCCAGATTCACATTTCTCATTTCAGCCTCTCTTCTGAGCTCCAGGTATGCATGTCTAGGTTCCTGGCACAAATCTATGCCAGATCTGGTGCTCTCAGGGACCTCAGATTCAACATATTTAATTGGCTCTCCACGGCTCTTTCAAAGACCCCTGTCTCAGTTAAAGTGAGATGATGCTTTGAGGCATTATTTTCAATACCTCCTCTATCATGCCTACATCCAAAATCATTGCCAAGTTCAGATGATTACATGTCTCAGACTTGCTAAATCTTGTTTCCCTTCTTCCCTATTTACACTACCCTTGTCTTAGTTTGTGCCTTCAATATGACTCAGCTGTCCTCTCCACCACATGTCTCTCCTACTTCTGTTCCATCCTGCACGTGGATGCCCAACTCATTCTCTCAAAGCTCAGATCATCTAATCATGTTTTTTCTAGGCAAGCAATAACAACACCAACCAACTGACCAAAGACAACAACAAAACCACACACACACAACTTTGATAATTCTCCTTTGCCTAACAAAATGTCCATTTTATTTTCAAAGATGTGTTCTTCATGCTTTGTTTCCAGCCTACTTTTTTCCATTTCCTTCCAGCAGGCAGTTTCCTGCACCCAATGCTCCATTCAATGTAATCCACTTGCTGTTTTTCTCCCTAATTAAACCGCTCACCTCTGTAACCTTTGCAGTGCCTGAAACACTGCTCGGAGCATGGCAGGTACTCAACAGATGCATTTGTATTTGGAAATGAGGTAATGATAACTGTGTCTGAGTGAAGGGAGGATTCCTGTATTTTAGGGGATGGAGCAAAACAGTAACAAAAAAGGTATAAGATTTACTTCCTTTTAAAGATTCATTAACATTTAAAAATAAGTTAAAAAGATACTATTATACATGTGTACCTCATCAGAGTGAAGGAATGTTTTTACCCTGAAACTTGGGTTGAAGTAAAGTAGAGCCCTCAGGTTCTAGACTTCTTCTTGCTTTATAAATAGTTTTATAGATTTGTGCACTTTGTTTGTAGGGGTGATATGGGCAGCTGATGGAATGTATCACTCTGGAATTTACTGTTTGTTAGTCCTTTCTTTTTTTTTTAATTGAAGTACAGTCAATTATAATGTGTCAATTTCTTGTGTACAGTACAATGTCCCAGTAGTTTTTTTCTTCTTCTCCCCTCTTCCTTCTTCTTCCTTCTCCCTCTCCCTGCCTCCTCTCTGCCTCCCTTCTTTTTCTTCTTCTTCCTACATTATGTAGCAATTCATTCCTTTTCTTTCCTGAGAAAGTTAAAATTGTTAATTAGATTATGCCCAATATGTGCTTTGATAACTTCAGAAATGCCATAATTACAATTAAATTTTAAATGTCCCCAAATACACAAGGTAATGATACAGATAAGTGGAGTACTAAATCCCCAAGCCCTATTTTAGGACATTTAGCTTCAACATTCCCCCATACTAAACCTTTCAGGAGTTCTGTTATAAACAGTGGAATGATATGCTTTATGTCTTAAACCCTTCTTTCCTTAGTGTCAGGAAAATATGTAACTATAAAAGAAACTAGAAACAATACCCACAAGAAAAGCCATCAGTGTTCTAAAAGCTGGAAATTCAGATACTGATCAAGTTGACTATAAGTACTAGATTATGTAGAAAAGATGTTCAGACTAATTTTCCTAATTTCCATTGAGATACACCTGTTTAGAATTCAGGAATATTTACGGGTCTTCATTTCATGGCTGCAAGAGTGACCCAGAAAATAGGGTGATTTGTCTGAAACCCCATGTTTACCTGATGGCTTTGGTGGGGTATCATGTGGGCGAGCAGTAATTTCTAGCTTACAGTTGGGGTGACCATTTCTACGACATTTCCCGGAATGTGGAGGAAGCTCACCAAAGGTCACAATGTGTATATTAATGCTGCATAATTGAGATTGCCCTGAAGGCCACGTTTGTACTTTCTTCTCTGGGCCGAGGAGCTGGTGATGGGGGCAAGGATGGTAACAACGGCCATCAGAACTCACTCTCTCCCTGAACTTTCAGAGAACCACTTTTCATATGTTATATGTTTCAGATTATATTTGAAAACTGAAGCTTGGCTGAATATATAAATAGAAGTCTAGGGAGCTTTTGTCTTTTTCTGTCTTCTTAGTGTGGTCAGGTCTTCTCAGTGATCTTATGAACAATAAATAGTTTAAGTTTTTTCTTTTTCTAAGAGTCAGTCTGAGGTGTAGATGAACTTCTTATGTGGCTAAAGCTTGTATATCATTGTAATAAGAGACTGTCATTAAAAACTTTCTAGAAACAAGTTCTTACTGTATACTTGCTGAGGAAAGTAAATTAATCAT
This sequence comes from Vicugna pacos, assembly GCF_048564905.1. Lineage (NCBI taxonomy): Eukaryota > Metazoa > Chordata > Mammalia > Artiodactyla > Camelidae > Vicugna > Vicugna pacos. Next base: position 55,259,255 of record NW_027328740.1, read on the forward strand.
ACATGCCAGCTATTTAATATTGTAATTGGGTGTATTTATAGATGCATCATCGATGTGACACCAACAATTATTGGCAATGGATACATCATTAATGATCATTTATACTCTGAGGATCTTGCTTCAGTCTTATTAATGCTTTATTGTGGAAAGGTGGCAAATTCATTAGACCATATGTATATGCATGTGTGTATATACAATACATGTATTTTTAGGCTAAGATAAATGTTTCTACATTTTCTTTCTTAGCTGTTTTCACAACATAAAATGATGCTCTTTTAGAGCTTTAGAGAGAATAAAGGATGCCATGGGGGAAGAAGTGCATTGTAAGAAGGGAGATGGGGGTCATGTGAGGGAAAGGGGCAGAGGGACAGTGAGAAGGAGAGATCAGCGGAGCTGTGTGTGAGAGACCTGAGTGTGACCTGAGGGGCGTTTGAGGCCCTTGCCTCACCAGTTACCTCTGATCGCTTCTTCGGTATCACTACACAAAGTTCAAAATTAAGTAGAAACCAAGGTCAGACAGGACTAGCAGGAGGCTGTTTTCTTTCCATTACAGTAAGATCTTCTTTCTTCATTCAGCCCTTTATTGCTTTGTTTCATCTTTCCACTGCTTGAAGCTGTTGCTGTGTTATCTGTGGAGTAGAAACAGTATCTCTGATTTTAGAACTAGAACCCTGGTCATATACGAATGAGCACAAAGGTGGTGCTATCCATGCTTTCAAGGGCAATTCATCTATTAGGCTAACACCCATGGACTCATCTTTCCAAAGAAGAAAAGGAAAAAAAAAAACACATTCTATACCATTCTGTAACTTCAGGGTTATTTCACTAACTAGATAAAGCCCTTTAAAATTAGACTTTAAATAAATCTTATTTCATTCCTATTAATTTGAAGAAAAAGCACTGGTTTCTACAGAACTTCTTTCTCCAATAGATTATTTGTGTGCAAAATTTAGAAGAACATATTAAGTTATTTAGGAGCGTGAGTACTTGGTGGGGGATGGGCAGTGTAGCTTCTATTTTGTTATGCTGTTTAGTTTTAATGCCAAATTGTTTTATGAAAATCACATTGTCATGAATCACTCATGCAGAATCTATTTGGTTGTAGGCCATGTAGGTTTACATTAATATTATTTTCATTATTGAATAAATCAGGATATTTTCAGAGGTTTAATAGTCTGTTTTAAGGAAGCTTTTTTCCCAAACATGTCTCAAAGAGCTCATAGGACTGTTTTATTCATGTGTGATAAATTTATCTGTGTTGGTTTGCATGGATATAGCAATGATGTGCATGGGGAAATGAGGAGATGTGTTAAAGCAGCCATCTCTGTTAAGCATGGTAATAAATGTTTTCTTAGATATTTTCCCCCTTAGTTAACATAGATTCTTAACGAAAAACTCAGTGGATAGTCATTACCTTAAATTCTGGGTATGATAATTTCCTGCCATTTTTTTCTCCAAAATCTGTCTGACTGTTAAATTCTCTTCTTCCCAAATTATTCTTATAGAGAGAATCTTCTTGAATATATAAAGGCAAATATAAGATGTCTTTTCTTTGAAGCATAAGGGTAAAGCAGCCCAAATAAGGAATCTGTAAGAATAGAAAATGAATCTTTAAAATTATCTAGGAACAGGAGATAGATCAAATGTTTCCAATTTATCCTGGAATTTGGCATATGGCCTATTTAGAATAAAAGATAATTGGGGTCAAACCCAATGGCCTTGGGGATTCTTTTGACCACCCACCTCACCACATGATGTGTGTGTGTGAGGGGATAGATGTAATTATATATCTTCTGATCTTACTGGAACTACTACTGGCTATGAAGGCAAGAAGAAGTCCCATAGTGATTTGAGGCTGATTAACTTTAGCCCATTTGCTCACATGTTTTGCCCTTGAACCAGCCTCAGTGGTTCTGTTCATCTATATTTAGCTCTGAGAATCGTTGGCTTTGTCATTTTCTAGATACAGGGCTTTTTTTTTTTCCTGAGCTTTGGGGGAATTTATTGAGAGCAGCTTTCTTGTACCAAGATGATGCTGAGCTTTTCCCCATCACTGGCAAGTGTCAAAGCAGGTGGCCTCTTGATTGTCACTAGTATGGGGTGTGAAGATTTCAAGTGAATTAGTTTTGAATAAAGAATCTGAAAGAACAGATCTGATATGATCACAAAGTATCTCATGATTTTGTAAGCTAGTTGCTTTTCCTTTATATTTCAAAGTTTATTGATTCCATGCCTAATAATGAACTTACACGCAGTGTGATTTTTATCAAATGTGGATAAAGATGAAACTCAATGGGAAAATTTACCTGATGTCATTCTTTTCTCCTGTGTACATTTTTATTCATTTAACAAGTATGAAATGAATGTCTGCAAGTGAGATGGAAAAATAGGTGGCATGCATGCTGTACTTTCTCCTCTTGAGCTCAGAGCAGACATCACTAATCAATCATCTGCAGTCTTGCTTGGTGTAGTCTAGTCATGAATTCACAATCTTTCTCTGTGTACTTCTCCCTAGACAGACACTGCCACTAAAGTGGAAATGGGAAATAAGACATTTGTTATTCCTACTTTATTTACTCAGCTCCATTCTAGGCATTGCAGGGAAACATAAGTGTGAGACCTAAATCTTTAAAGAGCTTATAGTCTATTTAAAGAAAAACAAAAACAAATAAAACAATTAGAGAGCAGCATAAGGCTTTAAATTTCAATTTAAAATGAATTGTAATTAGAAGAGGGAAATATTTCAATCATCTGTCATATATTTAATCAACACAGCAATAATGTTTCATTTATTCTGATCCAGTCATTTGAAATTTTATCTGTTCATTTCTTCAATTTATCAATAATTCATGACCTTTGAATAGCTCTTGAAGAACATCTCTGTGTCCTTGAACACAATTTCCTAGATATTTTGAAGACGATTTTGTTTCCTTTGTTCCTCTGTGTTAGCTTCATTTCAGGATTAACTTGGCTAAAGATCAGAAGATAGACAGCCTAGTCAAAAGTTACAATGTATTAATAAATTTCAAGGGCTTCCAATGTTTATGTTCAGAGATGTCTGTGAAGAGCTAATGAAAATCTGAACTTAAAATAAAATATCCTTAAATTGGATTAATTTGGAACTTATGATAATCTGGTCAGGGCCTGGGTAGATGGTGACCAGTCTGTTAAGTATTTGAAAGGACTTAGAAAATGTTAATGCTGCAAATAAAGTTATAAGACAAAGTCCTTAGTGATGTTAGAGTATTGTTTTTAACAACTTTAGAAGCATCTGCTTTAGTTTTTACAGTATAAGTGCATGTAATCAGATGTTTGCCTTTTGAATTCTATTTTGATACAGTAATTATAAAGCCTACTAAATTATGACCTTTTCTAGGCATTGTTTCTTGACCTCGTTCAAATTCCATTGTGTACTTAGAATTAATCATAACATTTCATTAAAGAATTTATAATTCAGAAATTAGGCAAATGTATTGACTTCCCCTTATGTAGTATGAGACACTATCTTGATGCTGGTGGTCTTCTTTACCTTATTTCATTCAAAAAAAATTATTTCCCCAATCATATTTTAAACTCCAAAAAGAGGCATTGGATCTTAAAGGTCCTGGAAACCAGATGGCTTAAAATTAGATGTCTAGATGGCATTAGGGTCCTAGCTCCACCTCCTTCAGGAGTGAGGGAAGCAGTAGAAAAACTAAGAACTTTGATGTCCATCAGACCCAAGGCCAGGTCTCAGGTTGGCCTTGCTCTCTAGGTGTGTAGATGCAGGAACTAAACTCATTTCTTCATTTATGAAATGAGGATAATTCCTGTCATCAAGGGGCTAGTCAGTCATGATTTATTATAATAATTTTTGTAGAGAATTTGGCATAGGACCTGTATATTAGATAATATACTTTTGGTTATAAGAAAAGTAAACCGATTGCAGCTAACTTCACATAAAACCAACTTATTACAGTTTCTCTGTCTCTGTCTCTCTGTTTCTCTCAAATCTGAAGTTATTGCTACGTCTTGGGCAGAGGACATATCAGGGCAGTGTTGGGGTTCTCAGCAGTAGGATTGCATGATTATTTTCTACAGGGGTTTATGTTAATAAAGCTCAGGTTTAGCCAGCCTCTGTTTACATTTCAGAGGGAGAGAATCCCATGAGCTCACCTAGGTCAGATATAGATCAATCAGCTATGGCTGGGAAGTGTGGAAACACTGATGACATAGCTCCTGGGGCCCCACTCTGTGTAAAGTGTGCCTCCCTCAGAGGGGGAGTCAGGCAGCGAACCATTTACTGTGTTCCACCACATAGCTCCTGATGCTCCTGCTCTTGCTCGTGCATATGTATTCACACAAGCCCACCCTACTTTCTCCTATTTTCAGATATAAACTGCTATTTGGTTAGAATTAAACTGATTAATCTAACTTCCCTCTGAAATCTTCCATGGAGTCCAAGCAGAACCTAACTGCTCAAAGGAAAGGAAAACTGGTGGGCCAGCCAGAATCATAGATTAAATTTGAGTCTTAGAACTGATTTTCTGGACCTTCCCATTCAGTTAGTAATCTAGAGTCTGGCCTCTGTAGTGGTACAGTGGAGATTTCTGAATTCCTTTATCTACCTTTAGTCTATCAACAGTGTGGCCACCTCTGAGTGATAGACTTTCTTCTGTAACATAGAGCAAAAGCCCAAGAGAGTTGGAGGATTTAACTCAAGTCCACCCTTTCAGGCCACAGGTATTGTGAGGAGACAGACACTTTTAAGGGAAGCTTGGAATGGAACACAAGTTGCCCAATTTCTCTCTCAGACCGAAGTTCAGAATAAAGGAGACCATCATTTCAGTTGATGGGAATTTGAGGGTAGAGTGGATTTTATCATGTTCATATCTGGGAGTCTAGGAAGAAGTGGCCCTAAGCAGTGGTTCTCAAAGTGTGGTCCCAGGATTACCAGTAATCAGTATCACCTGGGAACTTGGTGGAAATGAAGATTATCATGCCCAACTCTAGACCTACTGAATCTGAAACTCTGTGATGAGGCACGGCAGTCTGTGTTTTAACAACCCCTACAGATGTTCTGATGATTGCCTAAGTCTGAGAACTACAACCCCTCTCCTCCTTCCCTGCCCCATCTCTGCTGCCCCTATTTAGGGAAGAGGAGGCTGGAACCAGAGACAAGTTTGTTCCCCAAAGGCCCTTGAGATTCTGCATGTAAAAGATAATTGTGGTCTTCTGACTCTTTACCGCTAGCATCACGGTACACAGAGGTGCCGTATGGAGGCTCCTCAGGTTTCAACTGTATTCCTCTTACATCCTGTGGGGAAGTAGCAACCATATTTTCCCCATGCTATGAGAAATACTCTAGCAAAACAAAGATCTGTGCCCCCCCTTACCCACAACTCTTGAAACGGCATATGGAAGAATTGCCTTCTAATGCAGTGAAATCATTATTTGTCCCTAGGAAGAAAAATTCCTCTTTTGGGCACTAAAGTCTTCAATCAATAGAGTTTAAAATCTTGGCCATGAAGCAGTTACTTTGCAAATGAATCATTAGGTATGTTGACGAGAAACACCAGCTCCACCTACCCAGACAGCTCCCCAGATTTCTTATATTCTGACCATTAAAGAAATGGCAATATATTTGGGCTGTAGGCCTACAGTATACATTGCATCCCTCAAGACAGTATCCCAGAATCATCACTATAGCTGAGTCATAAGGTCAGTGTCATCTTTCTAAAAAGTCATCTACCTCTGGATGACACTGAAAGTAAGAGGACTATAAATGTCATAGGGATGAGCCCATTACCACACTATGTAAGAAGTCAAAGCAGTGTGTAAGGGATTCAGTAAATCCATGTGCAGAAATGATGGTGGTTTATCAGCCACGCAGCCTACAGCATTCTGTTATAGCAGCCTAAGACAGTAAATAACAAGCAGTGAACCGAGGGGTACAAGTTGGGGACACCAGGGATGACTGTGGAGGAATTCCTCAACCACAAGGCTTCTTATAAGTAAATGGGGGGTTAAGAGGTCAGTATTATCAGGTGTGGCATTCTCTGGCTTGGGGACCTGGTACCAGACATCAGCAAGAATGTAGAACTGAACTCTACTTTGAATAGCATGAACCTAGAAAACCAAAATTATTTGTCCAAGGTTACACAAGTGACTACGGTCAGATTGAGAGCTAGTATTCCTCTCAAACTAGCCATTCATTAGGACATATTCAGCACAGGGAAATATAACCATTATTTTGTAATGGTTTTAAGGGGATATAATCTATAAAAATATTGAATCACTATGCTGTACACCTAAAACTGACATAATATTATAAATCAAGTATGTTTCAATTTTAAAAAAAATAGGCAGCTGGTTTTCACTGATGACCAACATGTTCACAAAAGTCATTCCAAGGTGCAACACAAAAGCAGTGATATCAGCATATAGCAAAATGAAATTCTTTCTGGGATAATTAATTACAGAAATTGTAGTCACACAATGGCTCAAACTTCAGTGATCCCAAAATCTAATTTTCATAATCTCATCAGCAATATCACTTTACATTTCCAATGACCAGTTTAATAGTAAGGAAAGATAGTCAACTATAAAATTACAAGATTTCATTGTTTTTACAAAAAGCAGTAGAAAGCAGTTCCTGGCATGTTACAAAATATCATAATTAAAATATGTCTACTTATTACAATAGCAGGATAGTGATGCCATAGTCTAGTTCTTTATTTCCTTTAGTAACAGTCATTTGTAAAATTCAATAACTTCCAGAAGTTACCTGTTATTAGTACATAATGGAATACCATATATGATTAATGACAAAAGAGAAAATGGGGCAATGACTATATATTTTACTGAAAGACAAAAATTAAAGTTTTCATTTGGGAAAAAACAATTCAGAAATGAATCAATATTTTGCTAGCACTCAGTTGAAGTTTTGGAGACAATTACTGAAGTTCTACTTATGAGTAAATTACAGTTATATTCAACATCGAAATGTTGGTTGAATCTGTCTCTATTATTGAAAATATCAATATGAATTTCAAACATCAAAATTCAAAAACCTTCTCACTTGTTTTAATAGTAGTAGCTTCATTTGAGCAGAGAACATGTAATCCAACCTCGACAAACTGTGTACCAAGAAACTATGATGAATTTGCAAATTATTTTTCCCAACTATGGACAATATCCAGCACTAGATTTTTTTTTTTTAAAGATCACTTGATTTTGGAATTGAATTTGGAATCAGCTTTCCTGGGTTCTTCAGGGTGGTGAAAGAGTTAATGGCACCTTACTGTTTTTCATTGTCTCCTGATGGGAGTGTCTTCCAACAACTAATTGCTCCTATTTTGCCTTCTCCAAGCCACCTAATTTTTATCCATGTCCTTAATTGCTTCAGCCATTGCCACCATATGTGTCAGCCCACAAGTAACAATCTCAGTATCATTTGCTGCAAGATGATCCTCGTTCCAGGTGGTTTCATAGCAAGATGAACAAAGGTGAATGAGAAAGTAATTTATTTTTTAAAAACCAGAATGCCAGTTTACTAATGGACAGTTAGAATTGTAACTGTCACACAGACTAAAATATGCATCAGTAAGAGTTGGGCTGATAGGAATATTCTGGTCTGTGTGACAGTCATGAATTTTATTGTAGCTTACACATTTGTTAGCATGTAGGCTGGTGTATAAAGAAAGCCAACTTTCATCCAAAGAGTGAGTAAAGGAAAATTTTCTATTTGAACATTAGTAGTACCAGGCTGATAAAACCTGGGGCCATAGCCATTTCCAAATGGGGTGAGCCTATTATAATTTTAGAATAGAGTCCTATTGTGCACCTGAAAGTTAAGAGATTGTTATTTAATCACATTATGTCAAAAATAATCCAAATTTTACATGTAGGGGACTATAGCAATAATATTTTGGCATATCTAATTATTTTTTCAAGGATGTAGTTCCTGAAACATAGGATCATTAAAGATTAAAATTAATACCTTGAATCTTGGAAAAGAATAGTCAGCCAACATAGTGTGCAAAGCACTGAATAATCTCAATTCAAGTCATATTTGATGATACATCTCAGAATAAAGAATTTATATTTCACTTATGTGTTGAAAGCAGATATTAGCACTTTGGCATGACAATTGTAGTGCATCCATTTTTGTTTTATTATTTTAATTAACTCAGCAAATTCTTATTTATTTTATAACAAAATCCAGTCTAAACAAATAGTATTTATTAAAATTAACCCAGTATTTACATTAACATTTTATTGTGTACCTGAAAGACCACATGCAAACATATATTAGTAATTTGAATCCATTTGTGAAAATGACTTATATGTTTGACTATATCTAAATAGCCAGCATTTTATCTATGATATTGGTAATGTCTTATTTTCCTAGGTGTTGTGCAACATTCATAAGTGCTGAGAAGTTTGAGGTTACATTTTGAACATGGATGTAATTTTTTGGGAAGCTGATAGAAAGTATTATTGCCCTCCTGTAAAAAACACACACAGACACAGATAAATACACGTAGTTTTTCTGACCATTTTTAAAGACACAGAGAAAGAGTTGATGAGTAAACAAGATGGTAAAATGATTTTGAGTGATACCATGTCCTTTAAAACAAATCACATAAGTTGTGTTAACAAGCAGGAAGTTAGTCCAGTTGACCCTTAAACAACACGGGGGAGGTTAAAGGGGCTGACCCTCTGCATGGTGGAAAATCTGCATATAACTTTTATCGCCCCTCCTTACCTGTGATTCCACATCTGCAGATTAAACCGACCAGCAGATCCTATAGTACTATGATATTTACTACTGAAAAAAATCCATGTATTAGGGGACCTGTGCAGTTTAAATCTGTGTTGTTCAGGGGTCAACTGTGTATTGAAAAAGCAGTGCAACTGACTTCAGATCATCTGTCTTAATTCATCCATTTGTTCATGCCTCCACTCATCTACCAACATACCCTTTCAGGGTCCGTTCAGAGAAAATGAAAATTGGTCCTTTCTGTTGACAAGTGCACAGTCAAGACAGGAAGATTATTTAATCCTTTAAGCAGTGAATATTACTTTAGGTCATTGGTCTTAGCTTGTTCTTATATTATTGTGTAGTGTGATCCTTCCCCCTTTCAACTTAGGTTTCTATTCACTATAGCTCTAATTTTTTGTTTTAATGCTTTGCCTTCCTTCGCTGCATTCATCACTTCTCACTGAATTTCTCTGGATACATTTTCTGATAGGTAATCTGCCCTCTTCTTGGTTTTACTCTTTGATGCTTGTTAATTGTTCTCTTCTGGACCTCATGGCCATCCATTGCTTGGTTACCCACCCTCTCCTAAACTTTCTGCCTCTGATGGGTCTGGCTTCTGTTTTACTGGAAGGTAAACCATGAACCAGAAGGATAGGGACCTGGGTCCAGATAAAGATCGTGACCATGGTTGCAATAACCATCACCATAGGCTGATGTTTCCCTTAGGGGAAGGGCTTTCAGAAGTCATAGTTTTAAAAGATGAGTGGATTAGTTAGTCCCTGCCAAAAACTGTCAAAATGCAGAAAGAGAGGGAGAGGGGTTTGGAGGAGATTGAGAATACTTTGGCAGTTTTCCAGAATGTAACTTTAGGATAAAAATGCTTATAAATTTTCTAAATTTAGTTTTCCTGTATACGATGAGATGTAACATTTTCCTCAGTAAAACTTAAGGCATTCCAGTAGTCTCTGGGACTTTGGAGTTGGTTTTGTTTGGATGGAGCAATGTACTGAGACCAGCCTTAAAGAGAGAAAAGGAGTCTGGTTGTATTCAGGATGACTGTACTGTGGTGCCATCCTGGTCAACTTCGACTTACTCCCTGACGCTGTTCCTGACATGATAAATCATAGTTGCTATTAATAGTTCAAGGAATGACACATTTTTTTCTTGAACATTGGGATCCTTCAGGGTAAATGTTGCTAAACTTCTGATTATGATGTTTAGCAGGGACTTGAAACTGGTGCACATCACAATTATCTACACACCTTTAACAAGATACAGCCTCTAGACAGGGCCACAGACCAGACCCACACAGTCAGCTTCTGCCAGAGGGACCTGCATGTGTGCATTTTCAATAAGTTTCTTAAGTATTTCTGAAGTTCAGGATGGTTTGAAAGCTTTCATGCCTTCCTTTGTCATGACCTCAGGGGCAAGGAATTCTGACCATGTGCTCTGCTTTTGAAAGTAGGAAAAGTGGATGTGGAACTTAGAAGCCTGGATGTATAAGGTGTTGAGGTCATTTTGCTGAGGGTGCAATAGAAAAGGAAAGAAAAGGAAAGCCTAGGAGGAAGTACTGAAGAGTGCACTTAGTGGAGGACCTTGGAGGAGGAGTTTTGTTGGGGAAGAAGACAAAGGCAGACCGTCAAAGATGTCAAGAGCTCTGTCTTACTTCAGGAGGGTGGAATTATTCATCAGGGCTGATGCTCCAGGACAGTGAGAATGCCGCAAAGGCAGGTGGACTTGGTGATCCAGAGGTTTTCAGGGATGTTCAAGGGAGAAAATAGTGTTGGAGGTAGAAATCAGGTCGCAAAAGTTGAAGGCTAGTCCTATCAATCCTGACTGTGCCTCATAATCACTTGTGAAGAATTAAAACCAAAAGAATTTCCGATTTCTAGCCCAGATGTGCTAAACTGGGATTTCCAGAAGAGAGGCCTGAACATTTGTTATCCGGATTTTCAGAAAGCTACACAGGGCATTTGGTACAGAAGCTGAGCCCAGGGGCTGGGGAGGAAGTGGAACATAAGGAGGGCGACAGGAATATAGACCACTCTCTGAAAACAGAGGCAGGGAGGAAGAAAAAGCAGATTGCAGAGAATGAGAGGTAGGTAGAGCAGGTGGAAGGAAACTTCTGTGCTTTTGTGTTTTCTCTGGAAGGAAATGAACATGTTTGAAGGGAAAGAATGGTTGAGACCAAGAGGTTACAACAGCAACTAAGAAAGAGTAGTTGAAGTAAAGTCCTTGAGAAAATTGCATTAAAACCTACCTTGGTGTAAGGGGAAGGTTAGGTCAACAATCAGCTCTCATTTCATTGTTAAAATAGCTGAAGGTCACCCTGAAGAGCCAGAAAAGTAATTGGTTCTTATCTGTGGCTACTGAGGGTTCACCTGTTTGAATGTTGCTTTTCAGTGTAAACCCTTCAACCCACTTCCCAGCTTTGACAATGATGGGCCAATGTCAGGCTTGAACAAGCTAGAATGGACCTGTGGGGGTGATCCTGAAGAAGTTCAGGAAGGCCTGAGAAAGGTGGCTGAATGCTAGGTGTTTCCATAGGTTTATGGAAATGGTAATTAGGCAGAGTTTAAGCTTCTGTAGACTTTCAGGTATATTAACCTGTAACTTGTCTATTAACAAGTTATAAATCTTCTGTATTTCTCCACAAAGATAGCCATTGATTCCGAACAATGATTTTTTCATCACATTTGAGTGCTGAGCAGCACTTATTTCTGCTCTCAAAGAAAGTTACCTTTTGCTCTAAGATGATTGATTTTTTATTTTAGGGGACTTCCTTTCTCCTGCCTTAAACTGTAGGAAATGTGGGGGCGATGGGTATTCAGCACGTATTGCAAGTAAATCATTAGAACTCTTGCAAACACACCTTATAGCTGTCAGCCAGCTTATTCTCAGTGAATGGCTCTTTGGCAAAATGTGTTTAAGCTGGTGACAATGAATACAAAACACGGGGTCGAATTTTAACACATGTCATGCCCAGGCAATAGCTTAGTTCACCCAGCTACTACTTATTTTCCTTTTCTAGGTGCAGCAAACAAAATTTCAAAGAAAATAACCTAACTATTAAATTGTTTTCAATAAAGTCTAGGGCAATGTGGCTGCTGCTTGTCATTGTGTTTATCTATTCCCTTACTTGTTGTGGGGGACAGTCATGCCTACCTCCCCTTTTATTGTATCATGCCCTCTGTTTAGGGATTAAGAAATGCAGGTGAGCTTATTTAAGCTAATGATTTCAGAGTTAGACCTAAGCAGTAAATTTTGTTAGATTCTCTTTTTCATTCAGCTGTTGCATTTTGTAAGATAAAGTTAAAATCCACTGGGCCCTTGAAAAATATGTCAAAGGGATGCATAATCTACTTGTTAACTTTACAGTCTTTTTGAAGCAAGGGCCCAGGATCAAGAACTCACAGAATTTCTCCTGGGTGTTTATATTGCCTGGTGAGAAAGAGGTGAGACTTGTTCCTGGGGCCTCTTGGAGGAGGATTTTCTGTCTAAACTCTAGCAGATGCATATGTTCTATAGTAATGCCACGTGGACCATTTGTGGTTATTTTAGGTGTTACTCTAGTAAGAAATTACTGTTCCCCCAAATTTTGAAGACTTTATTGCTAAATTCTAAATAATTTTTACAAGATCATTTATTTATTCTGCCAGCAAATGGAGTACCTTCTGCTGTGTGCTAGGCACTGAGAGTGGTGTTGAAGTCACAGAAATGGATAAAATGGATCCTGACTGCAAGAAAATCACAATGTGATAGAGCAAGCTGGCTTGTCTGTTACTAATGGTTAGTACTTTAGAAATATTTTAATATTATGCATATTTGAATGAAAACCTGTACTTTCCATGCTGGTGTGACCATTTAAGAGTGGATTGCTAATCCCCAAGAATCAATTAGGAAGCCTGAAATAGTCTTTGAAAGGAAATGCCTTCACCTGCGAAGCAATTGAAAGCCCCACCTCCCCCTCGCCCAAACCAGAGGGCAACCAGGAGGTGCAAGAACGTCAGTCCTCCTTAAGAAGTTACCTCACCTTACTTGACCATCACTTCAGTTCTCTCCCTGTGATAAGTCACTTCAGTTTAAATGGAAGAGGATTTCTGTTGTCAAAAGCCCATGGTAGGATGAGTTCCTTCGGTGAAAACCCAAGCCCCACCAATATTGAAAGTGAAAAGGAAATATACTAAGAGGAGAAATCTATCCAAAGATTGATTTTGTTTCCTTCAACAGCCAAAGTGGGTTTTGAAGATCAATAAGTCCTTTGCAGTGCTGCCAAAAGCCAGCAAATGTGCCAAGTCATAAGCTGTCCGAGGAGTAACTACAGGAAGGCTGCCGGGTCTGAGGCAGCTGCTTCACCGTCTGGCTGCCACTGGCCTCGCCAAGGCATGGAGCCAGAGCTGGAGCCGTAAATCTTCACCTTGTCGCCACCGCGGGGTGACTTAGGCTTACGGGCAGCACGTGGATGTGAGTAATTCAGATCTGGGGAGCCTCTCTGACCTGGTGATTGAGTTCACACACTCATGTAAGAACCTAAATATGAGGAAAAGCAAGTCCCATTCTTCCTTTTAATCTCATTTCCCCAGGAAGAGATGGGCCCCAAACTGTGCCATCCTTTCCAGAAATGCTGGAGCTGGTGTGATGGCTTTTCGGGGTTTTGGAGCATGTACGAGGGGTCCCGGCTAACTGGCAGAGATGTCAAATCCATGGGAGTGATTTGAAGCTTATTTTGCAAGTAGCTCAATATGGGCTTCTATGAAGCAAATGCCATTATTAAAATAAGTTTTCCATGGGTGTTCAGGTGGGGAGGAGAGAAACAAGTGGCTCTCCTGAAAAGACAGTCAACTGTTTCAGTTGTCAGAATGTTCTCTCAAGAAACCAGGATTATTTGCTGGATTTTGATAGAAATCTTAGGAAAGTAGTGGATAACTTATGTTGAAGTAACTGAAACAAATTTTAAAATCGGTTAAGTAACTTCTATGAACAACCGCAAAGAACTATTTTGCAACCAAAAAGGTTGTGTGATGCATGAGTGAAGTGTCTCTGAAACGACATCACTAGATGTGCAGTCGCTGTTCTCGGTTGCATCGCTGCTGGACTAAGGGGAAGTGGTGCAGAATGTGGCAGAACGTGACTTGGGCCCATCTCTCAGCTCTGTTAAATGAACCTTATGGATTGGCACATCAGTGAAATAGATGGGGTCTCCGATTTGCATGATAAAGAATTTGTTTCACTTGCTATGTATTTATTTATTTATTCATTCATTTATACAGTACCTAATTAACTCACCCAGCAAGGGGCTGGGTGAATAAGTCACCATGAAAAATATCGCAGTCTACAACCTTAAGGCACGTAGCACCGAGTTAGTGGGAGAGAGACCTGCAGGTGCCGTTAATGAGGAAGCCAAGCAGAACAAAACTGAAAGCTTACATTTTGTCAGAAGTTATTTACTGAAAGTGAGGTGGAAATGGTTGGCCATTTAAGCAGTGCTGGAAAGATTTGGAAAGGCTAGCAGGTAGCACTAATTTGCCTTGATGAAGCTGAACCATCCTCAAAAGTTGCCCTGTGGCAGATAATGAGGACCAGGAACACATAAGAAAGTCCTGCGGGCTGGAGGCCACTGAGGGTGGTTGTCTCAAAACAGGACACTTCTGTCTTCTTAAGAGATGATAACTCAGGAAGCATGGAGTGGGAAATAATTTCCAGCCTTGCCAAAGGCACATAAGAGGGAAAGGTTAACAGGCAAAAAGTCACTAGTAATGAGTCAACATCATGGGGATCGGGGTGAGAACACAATCTTGCAGTGCACCACTGAGGCAGTGGGGTGTAGCAGAATTACTGCGGCTTTTTGTAACTCTGTTTAACCTTTAGAGGAGCTGACGAAATGTTTCCAAAGTGACTGTTATCCCATTTGATATTTCCACAAGCAATGTATGAGGGATCAAATTTTACCTCATTCTCGTCAACCCTTTTTAATTCTAGCCATTCCAGTGGGTAGGGAGTGGTGTTTTATTGTGCTTTCGATTTGCATTTCCATTACGGCTACTGATGTTGAGCATCTTTTCGTGTTGTTGTTAGCCATTTGTATGTTTTCTTTGAAGAAATGTCTGGATACTCTACCTGGCTTGTCTTTTACTATTGAGCTGTTAGGTGTTCTTTAAGTGGTCTAGGACAGTTGCACATCAGGTAAATGCTTTGCAAATATTTCCTCCCATTCTCAGGTGTTTTTTTTTTTCATTTTCGTGCTTTCCTTTGAAGCACAGATTTAAAATTTTTGATTAGATCCACTTTATTTTTTTTATTATTTGTTTTTGCTTTTGTATCTAAGAAATCCTTGTCTAAACCAAGGTCATGTAAATACTCCTATAGTATGACTTTTGAAATAGGAACTCTTGGATATGGATAGCTGAAATGTGATACATCCAAACAGTGGAATATTAATCTTAAACATAAAGGAATAAAGTACTAATACATGCTACAAACTGGTTGAACTTGGAAAACAGTATTTTAAGGGCAAGTAGCCAGCCACAAAACAGCAAGTGTTATACAAGTCTATTTACATGAAAGGTCCAGCACAGGCAAATCTATAGAGACAGAAAGTAGGTTAGTGGTTGCCTATGGTTGCAAGGTTGGGGATGGGAGGGTGGGGGATGGAAAGGATTGTGGGGAAAAAAGGAGTAATTGCTAATGGAGACAGATTTTTTTTTTGTTTTTGGTGAAGATCTAAAATTTACTGATGGTTGCATAAGTTTGAATATACGAATATACTAAAGGACATGAATTTTATACCTTAAGGGGGGTAAATTGTATGGTATGTGAATTAGCTCAAATTGTTATGTGTATTCTTAAAAAAAAAAGATTCTGTGAGCAAGACCTCTGCCAAGTCTTTCATATTAATTATATTGTTTAATGATTACAGCAGCCCTGTTAGGGGGATTATTATTACCATTTTACAGATGAAAAAACTGAGGCTTAGAGAGGTTAAGTAACTTGTCCCAGGTCATATCCTTTGTAAATAACAGATTAAGGCAGGCAATGTGTTTGCAAAGCCCAAAGCTAACCACGGACCTCTTCTAGCTAAGGAGACTTTTTATTTCAGCTCAGCTGACCTCTGCGGGTCATTTTTTCCATCGTTGGTCATACTTTTTGTATCAGTATAGGGAAAGAAAAATGGAGGCTAAAAGCTATCTAAATAATGTGAGTAGCCTTATAAATTTGTACCTACTAAAGAAGAAGCAGAATGATGGATGCCAGCTACTTAAGATGACAGCTCAACTCTCCATGTGTTTTTTTCTGCATAGACACATTCTTCAAGAGAATTTATGTCTATGAACATTTTTTAAAAAGACTGTTGGAGAGAATGGCTTGTTTATAACACTGATTTGTGCTGCAATGAATTAAGGCAGGGGCATAAGGCTCTATTTTGCTCTTTTAAAACTCTTTTGCCATCTTGTTCTCAGCGTCCCCTCAACATAGTTTTCAGGCTGTGAAATTCTGTACATCTTTGTGAAGCCCAAGACTTGACCTTTGAGAGGGAGAAGTCTTAATTTATTATGCTGACACAACACAGCATAACTCTTATTTTGCTTGGAGATCTCATTCAATGTCATCACCAACATGTGCAACAAGAGATATGTCATGTTTATCGCTAGAATATTCCTTTTATTTCCAGTTACAGTTTTCCCATAAAATTTCTACTGAAAATAATCTCCATGCAGTCATTGAATATTATTGCTTGGAACAGAAATGCTAAAACAATTTGCTTATTTAGGATCCTGAGTATTTCCCAACATTTTGAAGCATCTCAATCTTCCACAAAATATCTTTCCAGCCAGAGCAGTAGTAATATAAGTCTGTGGCTTTTCTTGTCGTGTATTTTATGGGACTATTACCTCTCACGTGTATTTTGTATTCCTCCCACGTGTATTGGAGAACAACGGGGAAATAATTCTATTTGGACTCTTCTAGATATTTTATAGCTATGATTGACATTCTCTCAAGAATTGTTCATTAAAAAATAAAATTTCCCAATGAGATTCTTGGATGGTGAAAGGCAGAGTCTGCACATCATACTGAAATACATCTTCAAAGTTAGACCTTGTTTTCTCCCTATCTTTTTCTATATGTACAAGTTCCCTCTTGACCTGGGTAAGCAAGCTGGGAGGGTGACCTTGCCCCAGGAGGCCAAGGGCAAGAGAAGCAGGGTCCCTGGAGAACCCTGAAGGTCAAGTCCTGGGAACAAAATTCAAAGGGTTGATGAGGGGGGAAGGTTGCATTGGAAGAAGCTGAAAACAAAGGTCAGAGAGGAAGAGCCTGGCAGAACTAGCAGGACACGGGCAGAGGAAGCAGTGATTTGGGTGATTTCCATAAATGGAGGCGAATGTGTAAAACTTGGTACTTGTGATCTGATGCAGTGAAATGACTGTGGTTTTGGAGTTGGATCTGAGTTCAAATCTTGCTTAGTAAACTAGCTCCAAGAAGTGATATTCCCCTCTGCACCTGACCTTATCTATTTGATGAGCGTCTTCATCATCACATCAACATCATTACAACAGCTGTCACTTTTCAAATACCCGTTATATGCTAGTTATATGCTACATAAAAAATTGTGTTTAACCACTCATACAATCCAATGAGGTATTTCTTTTTTATCCTCACTTTGCAGATGGGGGAAATCAAAGCTCAGGGAAATTTTAATTTGCTCAAGGTCCTTTCCAACAGCTGGAAAGTAATAGAACCAGGATTTTAACCCAAGTCTGTTGGACTCTGTAGTCCACTGGACCACTGGCTCAGAATGATCTGGAATACATGTTACCAGAGGCTCCAAGACTCCCCCATGAAACTTCTGTGCTTGCATGTCTGTGGTGGGTCCCAGAAGTGTGCATTTGAACTCAGCTCTCAGGTGACTCTTATGCTCTACATAAAAGTACTTGCTCCTCAAGGTGGGGTCTGTGGTCTAGGGGCAGCAGCCTCAGCACCCACTGGGAGCTTGTTAAAAATGTAAATTCTCAGCCCCTACCCCAGTCCTGCTGAATTAGAGTCTGCATTAGAGCTAACCAGGTCCCAAGGTGATTCATGTGCCCTTAAGTTTTAGGGAGACCTGTTCTACAGCGCTGTTGTGAGGATGAGAGTTACCAAATGTAAAGTATCTACCATACCAAAAGTACCCTTTGTTACCATTCCCTTTTTGATCAAGTAGAAAACGGTGTTCTGGGAGAGCCCACAAGCATAGAGTTAAGGGTAAACACCTGTTCTGCTCTCCCCTTCCTCTGGGATCTATGTCAAGTGCTGTTTTGGGATTTCCCAGTGTATGCCACACCCCCTTCCTTTCCTGAAGGCAGGTTGTGATGTCCTTCCTCCACCAGCACTGGAGTCAGAAGATATGGCTTTGACTCTTGGCTTGGCTAATTATTGTCTGTGTCTTTGGGAAAATTAATTAGCATTTTAATGGCCCTCAGGTTTATCAATTATAGAGAGAAAATGATGATGAAAGTAATAAATTTTATCACACTAAAACTGAGTTAGTCCTCTCTGCCTATAGCATTCTTGGGGGTATCAATTGGAGAAGTAAGCAAGAAACAGAAAAGTCTTAGAATGTCTTTTCTAAATTTTTAACACTTCAGTCCTTTGAATACACTTATTTAAAACAAAGGCCATAAAGAAGGACATTTTATAATGATTAAAGGAGTGATACAAGATGAGGATATTACACTCATTAATATCTATGCATCCAATATAGGAGCACCTAAGTACATAAAACAATTACTAACACAGATAAAGGGGGACATTGATGGGAATACAATCATAGCTGGAGATTTTAACACCACATTAACATCACTAGACAGATCTTCCAGACAGAAAAGAAATAATGCAACAGAGAAGTAATACAATAGGAAAATTAGATTTGGTGAATATTTTCAGAGCATTATACATTCTTTTCAAGTGCACATGGAACATTTTCCAGGACTGATCATGTACTTGGGCACAAAAGAAACCTCAGAAATTTTAGAAGATAGAAAAAATCTCAAGCATCTTTACTGACCACAATGCCATGAAACTACAAATCAACAACAGAGAAACAAAGGAGAACAAAAGGAAAGCATGGAGATTAAACAATATGTTATTAAGAAACCAATGGGTCAATGAAGAAATCAAAGCTGAAATTAAAAAACACCTTGAGACAAATGCAAATGAAAGCACAACCACAAAATTTATGGGACACAGCAAAGGCAGTGCTAAGAGGGAAGTTTATAGTGATACAGGCCTTTCTCAAAAAAGAAGAACAATCTCAAACAATTTAACCCACCAGCTGAATGAACTAGAAAAAGAAGAGCAAAACAACCACAAAAGGCAGCAGAAGGAAGGAAATTATAAAGATCAGGGAGGAAATAAATAAAATACAGATTAAAAAGACCATAGAAAAAATAAATTAAACCAAAAGCTGTTTTTTTGAAAAAGTAAATAAAATTGACAAACCTCTGGCCAAACTCACAAAGAAGAAAAAGGAGGGAGCACAAATAAGCAAAATAAGAAAGGATAATGGAGAAATTACAACAAATAAAATAGAAATACAGAAAATCATACAAGAATATTATGAAAAACTATATGGAACCAAACTAGACAACGTAGAGGAGACAGACAAGTTTCTGGAAACATACTGTCCACCAAGACTGAATCAAGAAGAAACTGGCCACTTGAACAAACTGATCACTAGAGATGAAATAGAAATAGCAATAAAAAACCTCCCCACAAATAAAAGTCCTGGACCAGATGGCTTCACTGGGGAATTCTACAAAATGTACAAAGAAGAACTCATACCAGTCCTTCTCAAACTCTTCCAGAAGATTGAAAAGGAGGGAATACTCCCAAACTCATTCTATGAAGCTACCATCACCCTGATACCAAAACCAGGCAAAGACATTACCAAAAAGAATTATAGGCCAATATCACTGATGAACATAGACGCCAAAATCCTCACCAAAATATTAGCAAATAGAATCCAACAACACATAAAAAAGATTATACATCATGATCAGGTGGGGTTCATCCCAGGACACAAGGGTGGTTCAACATATGCAAATCAATCAATGTAATACGTCACATCAACAAGAGAAAGGACAAAAAACACATGATCATATCAATAGATGCAGAAAAAGCACTTGATAAAATTCAACACCCATTTATGATAAAAACTCTCGACAAAGTGGGTATAGAGGGGACGTATCTCAATATCATAAAAGCTATATATGACAAGCCTACAGCCAAAATAGCACTCAACGGTGAAAAACTCAGAAGCTTCCCACTAAAATCTGGGACAAGACAAGGATGCCCACTATCATCACTGCTATTCAACATAGTCCTGGAAGTCCTAGCCACAGCAATCAGGCAATAGAGAGAAATAAAAGGGATCCAAATTGGAAAAGAAGAGGTGAAATTGTCACCATATGCCAATGACATGTTACTATATCTAGAAAGCCCTAAAAGGTCCACACAAAAACTACTAGAGCTGATTGAAGAATTCAGCAAGGTAGCACATTACAAGATTAACGTTCAAAAATCAGTGGCATTTCTTTACACTAACAATGAATCAACAGAAGAAGAAAGTAAAGAAACAATCCCCTTTAAAATAGCACCCAAAGTAATAAAATACCTAGGAATAAATCTAACCAAGGAGGTGAAAGAATTATACACGCAAAACTATAAACCACTGATGAGAGAAATTAAAGAAGACTTTTAAAAAATGAAAAGATATCCCATGCTCTTGGATTGGAAGAATCAATATTGTTAAAATGGTCACACTGCCCACGGCAATCTACTGATTTAATGCAATCCCTATCAAATTACCCAGGCTATATTTTACAAAACTAAAACAAATCATAATGAAATTTATATGGAACCATCAAAGACCTAGAATTGCCAAAACATTAGTGAAGAAAAAGAAAGAGCCTGGGGGAATAACTCTCCCAGACTTCAGGAAATACTACAGACCTACAGTCATCAGGACAGCATGGTGTTGGTACAAAAACAGACATATAGACCAATGGAACAAAATAGAGAGCCCAGAAATGAACGCACAAATTTTTACTCAACTAATCTTCGACAAAGGAGGCAAGAATATACAATGGAAAAAAGACAGTCTCTTCAGCAAATGGTGTTGGGAAAACTGGACAGCAGCATGTAAAGCAATGAAGCTAGAACACTCCCTTACACCATACACAAAAAATAAACTCAAAATGGATCAAAGACTTAAACACAAGACAAGATACAATAAACCTCCTAGAGGAAATTATAGGCAAAACATTATCTGACATACATCTCAAAAATGTTCTCCTAGAATAGTCTACTCAAACAATAGAAATAAAAGCAAGAATAAACAAATGGGATGTAATGAAACTTAACAAGCTTCTGTACAGCAAAGGAAACCATAAATAAAACAAAAAGACAACCTACGGAATGGGAAAAAAAATTTTTGCAAATGAAACTGACAAAGGCTTGATCTCCATAATATATAAGCAGCTCATACAACTTAATAAGAAACAACCAAACAACCCAATCCAAAAATGGGCAAAAGACCTAAACAAGCAATTCTCCAAGGAAGGCATACCAATGATCAATAGGCACATGAAAAAATGCTCAGTATCACTAATTATCAGAGAAATGCAAATCAAAACTACAATGAGGTATCACCTCACACCAGTCAGAATGGCCGTCATTCAAAAATTCACAAATGACAAATCCTGGAGAGGCTGTGGAGAAAGGGGAACCCTCCTACACTGCTAGTGGGAATGCAGTTTGGTGCAGCCACTATGGAAAACAGTATGGAGATTCCACAAAAGAGTAGGAATAGACTTACTGTATGACCCAGGAATCCCGCTCCTGGGCTTATATCCAGAGGGAACCCTACTTCAGGATGACACCTGCACCCCAATGTTCACAGGAGTACTATTTACAACAGCCAAGACATGGAAACAGCCTAAATGTCCATCAATGGATGACTGGATAAAGAAATGGTATATTTATACAATGGAATATTATTCAGCCATAAAAACTGACAACGTAATGCCATTTGCAGCATCCTGGATGTTCCTGGAGAATGTCATTCTTAGTGAAGTAAGCCAGAAAGAGAAAGAAAAATATCGTATGAGATTGTTCATATGTGGAATCTAAAAACAAAAACAAAAACAAACAAACAAAGCATAAATACAAAACAGAAATAGACTCATAGACAGAATACAAACTTGTGTTTGCCATGGGGGCGAAGGGTGGGAAGGGATAGATGGGATTTCAGAATTGTAGAATAGATAAACAAGATTATACTGTATAGCACAGTGAAATATACACAAGATCTTATGGTAGCTCACAGAAAAAATGTGACAATGAATATATATATGTTCATGTATAACTGAAAAATTATGTTCTACATTGCAATTTGACACATTTTTAGATGATTACAAATCAATAAAAAATTTTTAAAAAAGAAAAGCCCAAAGTTAACAGAACAGAAATTTCATCTTAGTTAGCTGAGCAATTAAACCATAACATGGAAACCATCCCTTCATGGTCAGTGGGCTCACCTTGGGTCCTGTCCATTGTCATCTGAGGAGACATCATCTATATGAACTTGGTCACATTCCTAAAATGGAATTAAAATGATACATGTTAATTTTCAAAAAGCATCTACATTTTGGGGGGAAAAAACAAAAAACAAGAAACCACACACATAGCTATTTTTTACTACAACTGGAGTGTTTTCCAACCATGTCAATCAGTAGGTGGCAGTCTTGTTAAATTCACATTTTTACCTACTTTAGGTCCTTTTTCACTATTAGAAACTAGCATGTCATTAAGAACTACTGTTACTCAGCTTCAGAAAACACAGTTTTGTGCTTAGAAGGGAAAGTGACTGAAAACAATCAGCATATGTATTCCATGAACCTCAGGTACCTGAAGACATTGCGCTGGTCAGAGAGCTGATTCAGTCAGTGCCGAAGCATAACTGAAACCAGACATTTTGGTAAACCTAACATGGTAGAAAAACTAAACCTGCTGCTAACTGCCAATGAAATTATGACCTTTGATTGCTGTCAAGCCACACACCAACACAGCCCGAGGCCAGTGTGCGGAGGAGCCCAGACCAGAAAATCTGTTACTGGTTTGCCATTGATTTGAGAGATGCAGGTTTTATTCTTTGTGTGTGAGCATGTGCGTGTGTGTGTAGGAAAAAAGCATGGAAGATGACTTCATAACCTAAATAAAAATAATCAAACATATTTTATTTATTTTTTACCATTTTTAAAACTTTTTTACTCTTTTTTTCCTACTGTTTCACTATTATTACACATTCATTTAAAATACTGGATTTCTGAGTTGATTAGACAATAATGTGATTTGAACAGACCTGGTTTTTAAATCCCAAACTGCGGGTAAACTATTTAGAATAGAAGGTGTGATTGTGGGCTGAAGCCCCACTGGACAGTTTCATGGTTATGAACATGCGGACACAGAAGCTCCCCATGTCTTACTGGTGTGTCCCAAGCCCTGAGCATCTTTATGGGAAGAGCAGACACTCTATAAATACTCGTTGAACAGACGAATGCATACTAATATGGAGACAAGGTCTCCAGTCCAGAAACAAGTAGCACGCACTTGGCATGCGTGAATATTTTAGTCATGATCCTTCTTTAGGCAGTCAGCCTCCAGACACCCCAGAGGGCTTTATGACAGTTACTTCCATGAAAAGTTTTAGTTAAAAAATATTCGAAGAAATTTGCAAGCCTGCAACCTGTATTGTAAAAGGTTCTTCTGACTAAAGCTCTGGTCATCTTTACTGTGTAGTTCATTTTATAAAATCTAACCTATCCCTTGAGTGCTTTACATGCAACTTGTAACAAAGATAACACAGGTAAAGCACCGCCATAATAAAAGGTGTATTTTTATTTTGTCGGTACCTTCTGAACAAATTATTTTCTCTCCATGGATTTGCGAGGAAGGGAGCAGGAAATAGAAGTGGAAAGAAACTCAAACCAGCTGTTGCTTTAACAGAATTAAAATTGTGACCCCCCCAACCTCTTCTCTAAAGCATCTATTTTCCAGTCAACACTCTCCCAGCAAGCAGCAAGTTCCAAGGAGGAAAAGACTTGGAACTTGAAACCCTCTCCTGCTCTCCTGAGGTCCATAACCCCAGATAAGAAAAAAGGAATAGAAGTCCAGGAGGCCTCACAGGCATTTAAAATACAGGTCATTCCTGGAAAACATGTTTGGGAATTTCTCAGTTATTAATTTAATCATAATTTGGAAGATGAATGATAGCTGTGTCTTTTCAACAATGTACTTCTGGGTTTAAAAAGTTAGTAAATTCCAAGTTTCTACTATAAGCCATTTAACCAGCCAGAAATACAAAAATGGTGCTGTTGGTAAAAGGCTCTTTCAGAGTGCAGGGCTAGTGTACAATGCAAACAAATGCAAAAAAGCGTACCCCCTTCAAAGAAACGAAGCCATAGCACCGTAGTGGAGGAGTTTCCTCTCTTGGGAGAAAGAATAGAGGGGAGGAGGAAGCTGAGGATTTAGAAAAGATACGTTAAAAAGAATTTAATTCAAGGAATCAGAGCTGACTTAAAGTTATGTGGTTAATTCTTGGGGTGGGAAGAATTCTTTGGAAAAACAGGCTTTTCTTAAGCTGATGCAGTCGATAATTTCCATCACTAATAGAGCAGCCTTATCTTCTCAGGGCTGGGGATGACTCCAGTCTTCCTATTGTTGGGCCACATCTTTTATTTGTTTTCTCCTGCCAGCTTTAGTCAAGACTTTTTGTTCCCAGGCTGATGTCCTTATTTGAAGTATTGTTCAGAAGCGTCATTCGCTCTAATTAAGTAAATGTCGACAGTTTCTAGCCTTTACCTGCAGATACCAAACTCACTTCACAGTGATCTGATTAAAGCGAAGTTTGGTGTGATGGCCACAAGGAAATCCTCCCTCCCTCTTTTCAGCAGAATTTTTGTAGAACAATTTATTTAAAAATTTTTTTAAAATTATTTGTAGGTTTATTTTTTGGGGGGTAATTAGGGGTGTGTGTGTGTGTATTTTAATGGAGGTACTGGGGATTGAACCCAGGACCTCGTGCATGCTAAGCACACACTACCACTCAGCTATACCCTCCTCTGCATAGAAACATTTTAATCAAAATAGATTAAAAAATCAAGAGCATTTTAACCCTGGAATTTGACACAACATTGTAAAGGGCCTGAGTAGTGCTTTTAGGAATTAAAAAAATCAATCATTAAAATGTCTATGGAAAATGTACTTTTGGAGTTGGTGTTCACCCAACAATAGACAAGTATTCTGTTGCACAGACTTTGACAAGATACATCCTAAAGCCTCATCACCACTAAGTCTTTGTATGAGTTTACAAATAATGGCAAAAATGTCTTGGGAAATAAGTTGTGTATTTTTTTAAAAAATTAATGAAAAACTAGGATATCATGATTTTGATGATGACCTATTAAAAATTTTAATTCCTCAAAGAATGGAGAATATTAAGATACCAAAATACCATTTCCTGTCCCAGAAGAGCCGTGTGATGTGTGCACCTGTACTAAATGCATCTGCGCCCATGTTAGAATTGGTGGGTCTCTGCATTCTGACTTCCTGGAATTGTTCCCATTGTGGGGCTGAGACCCCCCCACCCCCACCTTCTCCTACTTTTCAGAAGCCATCTAGCTTTTTGTTTGTCTTCCTAAGAGCCTCATTTTAGGTTTTCATTTTTGCTTTCTATAGTTGGTTGTTTTTAGTTTCTGCATTCGTTACAAACCCAGAACTTGAGGGAGGGGGAGCAGAAGGGGCCCCAGACCCATCAGGACAACAGCAGCAGCAAACGTTCAAAGCCCCAGTGGAAGAATCGAGATACTCAGAGGACAAAAATGAAAGCTTTCTACGGTCTCAAGTGCCAAATATATTCCTAAAAACCCTAGTCAGGTGCTTCATGCACAGAGTGTGGAACATACAGGAGTCCACGAGAAAATAAGTTTTTATTTCAGAAAGACTGAATGTGTTGAAAATGTACTTTTGAAAAAAACTTCCAAAAAGTATGTGGTAGGGTTTTAAAGAGTTCAAGTCGTCACCGAATCCAAGTCTCAGCAGAGCACTCACACAGGGTCCACCGCTGCCAGTTCAGCCAGTTCAGCATATTTTATGCAGTAATCTGTCCCGTTGAACCTTGAAATGCCCAAAGGACCCCTAATCCGTTTGGGTGTCAGACTTGGGGCAGAAAGTACTCCTCGTAGATTCTGCACTCAACACCCATCTAAGCTGTTTGATGGGTGCCTTTGCTTAGAAAGGTGGTCATTTACTCATTCATGTGTCTGATTATTTACTAAGGGGCAGCCGTGATCTGGCTACTGTTCTAGATGCTAAGGACACACCATGAACACAAAAATCCTTACCATCTTGGAATTCACATTCTAGTTGGGAGAGATACCCAAGCAAGAGAATATGCAAAATGTACAATCTGTTAGATAGGGGTAAGTGCGAAGGAGAAAAAGACAGCAGGTGAGGGGAATATGCAGGCTGTGAAGGTGTCTGGGAAAGAGCTCTGCAGGCCAAGGGAAGAGCAAGTTCAGAGGCCCTTAGGCAGGAGGGGAGGAATCATGTGGGCCAGCAGGTGACAGTGAGGAGCTGGCTTTGCCTTGAAAGTAGCATCAAGTGATGGTTCCCTGCCCTTAAGACACTTACAGCTTTGCAGGAAAGACAGAAGCTAATTAACTAACCACATGTGTGAGAAATTAATTGCAGTTGTGGGAAATGCCGCAGTCCCTTCCTGGAGCCCAAAGGAATATCCTCTTGCTAAGTAGTGGAAATCTGTTTAGTCCAAGAGGGTTGCAGAGGTCTGGAAAACTGAAATGATAGTTTGCTAGATCAGGAGGGACAGCCCAGCCCACTGTTCATCTTGCTGCCTTTGTGATGAAAGGACTCTAATAGAGATATGCAGTGGAGGACGAGAGATGGTGCACATTCACTGAAGCTGTGGTAATGGAAGCAAAGCATAGCTCTTTGATTCTAGACTCTCAATGCTGGTCCTCTACTTCTGAATGGCTGTGGGTGGGAATGGGGGAAGGTGGTACTTTCCGGGCAAGCCAAACTTCTCTCTAGGAAATACCCGGGCCTTAGAGATGCAAAGGGACTCTGCTCCGTGGCACCACGGGCCACGTCAGCCGGACGCGCACAGGAGAGGCGGCGCGCAGGCCCAGGCGGGCGGCTCAATTGTCAGAAGCAGAGTCCGCTATCAGGCCAGGGCCCACGCAGAGGAAAGCCCAGAGCCCTGCAGGCGGCCGGCGACCGGAAACCCTTGGTGACAGGCACCGAGGAAGACCGTGTCAGCACCTATCTGCTAGGATCTGGGTCTCAGGGGTCAAAGCCGCTTCTCGCTGCACCTGCCCAGCCTCTCTGGCAGCAGGCACTGACCAGGGAACTTCTTACCACCCATGCCTGACCCAGGGCCTCCCCCAATCCTCTCCGCTCCCTCTCTGGCTGCAGACTGGCCCCTCAGGGCCCCTCTCCATCCACACCTGAGGAGTCCTCTGGCTCCGCGCGGGGCGAGCTCACTTCCCCCTCCCTCCCCTGCAGGCTGTCCGGCGAGCCCGCCCTCCGCCAGCGCCGTGGGGTTGGCAAGGGCCCCGCGGGGGTCTCGGGCTCCCAGCCCACTGCCCGCCCTCCCTGCCACCCACTAGGCATCGGCCGGGGACGCCCATCTCCAAGAGGGGCTTCCGCTGAGAAAGGACGCCCCTCGCCGAGAGAGACCCTCAATCCGAGGTCACCAGGCCCTCCGCACCCTCCTCGCCGTGCCATGCAACTCCGCCCCCGAGCCGCCCTTCCTATCTCCATGCAGTACCCCTCGCCCCTCGCTGGGAAGAACGCAGTGATTCCAGCAGCCGTGGTGGCTCTTTGAGCCCAAGGAGCGGGCGGGGCAGCCATTGGCGGAGGCCGCTGCCTCCGGCTGTCAATCCCGGAGCCCGGCCCCGCCCCACCAGCAGAGCTTAGCAGGACGCAGGGCCGCGGGGGCTGTCGGGACGGCTCCAAGATGGCCGGGCGCTTGGATTCCGCATCTGCTGGCGGCCCCGAGCCCCATTCACTGCCGCCGCTGCTGAGCGGAGCCGCCAGTCGGCCCAGCGACTCCTGGGGCTGTCCCTGCGGGACGGAAGGCCGCCATGGCGAC
Source organism: Vicugna pacos (assembly GCF_048564905.1). Taxonomy (NCBI): domain Eukaryota; kingdom Metazoa; phylum Chordata; class Mammalia; order Artiodactyla; family Camelidae; genus Vicugna; species Vicugna pacos. Next base: position 55,287,205 of record NW_027328740.1, read on the forward strand.
CCTGGAAAAGCCGGTGAAGGCCTTGGAGTCCCTCAAGTCCTTCCAGCAACAGCAGAGGCCGCCTCAGCCCCCTCAGCCGGCGCCGCCGCCGCCGCCGCCTCAGCTCACTCAGCCGGAACCGCCGTCGCCTCAGCCCCTCAGCCGGTACCGCCGCCGTCGCCTCAGGCCCCTCAGCCGGTACCGCCGCCGCCTCAGGCCTCTCAGCTGGTACCGTCGCCTCAGCCCCCTCAGCCGGCGCCGCCGCCCGCCGGGCCGTGGCCCAGGAGCCGCTGCACAGACGGTGAGTCCCTGCGGACCCCGACCCCAGGGCCGCAGACCCTGCGCGGGTCTGTGTCCCTCCCTCGGCCTTCCCCAAAAGCCCGGGCGGTCCGGGCCCCAGGCCGCTGCTTTCCCAGCTGCGAAACTCGGGAAGGAGCAGGACTGTGTTGTGAGCCAAGGCCGCGCTTCCCGTTTGGCTTCCTGTGGGCCACTCCCCACCCCTCTCTTCCTGGGTCCAGGTGTAAGATTTTATCTTCCCTTTTCAACCGACGTTTTGAAACAGTGTTTCAGGTAACTGTCAAAACGCTAAGCATGCAAAACCCTAGGTTAACTTGAGGGAGTAGGAGAGAAGAGAAAAGGAGCGAAGTTCACTGGTCACTTGCTGTGGGGGTGGGTTAGATGGTCACAGTGGTGAGCGTTTACTGTCACATGGCTCCATATACTTATCATTATAGTTATTACTGTTACTAACCCCGGACAGCACAGGTGTGGAGGAGGCATGACCACGGAACATGTGCTCATTGAGCTTAATTTTACACAAACAGTAAGATTTCCACAGAATCAAGACAGGCAGTAAATGCCAGCTGCAGAGGACAGCCTGTGCAGGGTTGGGAAACAGCATGGCATGATCAGAACTTTAGCTTGATTGGCTTGAAATGTAGAGGGAAAGGGAAACTTCACACTGATGAATCAGAGAGGATACAGCTGTTTTTATTAAACTAAAATGGTTAAATCAGTCTTGTTGGTTAATGATTTGCCTTAGCTATGTGAATTTGGAGTCTGCAAGTATTTTATAAGTTCTATAAGAGGCTTTTTTTTAATTTCAGAACTCTTAAGATATTAGAAATTCAACTTTATTTTATAAGAATTTTTTTAAAAAAATTTATGTAAGTGCTTATTAAACTCAATTAGAACAGAGTTCCTTTAACATAGGAGACTTTATTATTTCATGTATTAATACCCTCTAGAGGTACACAATGAAAAGTGTAGGCCTTTCTGATTTATAAACAGACACACAGACACAGGGAAAACAAAGAGCATGTAGCTTCAGTAACAGTTCAAGAGAAAACTCAGAAACAGAAATTTTCCCTGGTCAAAATATCAAAAAAAAGCACCTGGGGCTTATATCCCTTAATTGGTTTGAGCTCTAAATGGACAAATACACAAATTTTTTTTTAAATAGCTAAAAACAAGATTCTCTGTCACGTTGAATAATAGAGTATTTTGAAGTTTAAATAAATACCAACAATAGAGGTATGAGGGAGGAAAAATATAAAATACTGATACTTTTTTTTTATTTGACCTTAAGGTGCATTCTTAAGTACATAGGAGAGAAATGTCATGATGTGTGCAGCTCACTTGCATATGGTTCTACATTATTAACAATGATTGAATTTACGTGGTGGGCATATGGGAATTTATCATCCTATTAAACAGTTTTCTGTACTTCTGAGATTTATCATAATAAAACATTGGAAGGAATCTGTTAGACATAATGCTCTATGTGAAGTAATTTGTTTCCTTTGTGAAATTCTAGGAAGATTAAAATGCACGTTCATAACATCAAGAAAATCACAAGCGTTTACGATGTAATCAGAACTATCTGAGGAGCTGTGATACCTGGTGAGTTGGTGAATTTTTTAAAATGTCTTAAAACATTTTGTTTTTACACAGATTACAGGAGTAAGAGAAGATGAATTTTAATCAACTCTTGATATTTTTTTCCTGGTTGATGTGATATAATTAAATGTGAGAAAAAAAAAGGTAAATTCTAAAAGGAGACTCTGCCTTGGTGGTTTTCTATGGAGGAAACTCAAGCAGGAGAAAGTTTAATTTAAAAATATAAATTACTGTTCTTTATAATACATTCTAAGTTGTCATTGTTTTGAATGTCTTCCTTTCCAGACAGGTGTGTTATTCTGGGAGGTCATCAGGACACCTGGCTATTTGGAGGTATTGACCCAACCAGTGGAGTTGCTGGTTTGTAAGAAGTTGTCTAGAATTTTGGAAAACTGATTAGTAGAGGTAAATAATGTTTCCTTGGCAAGTGATGACAGAAAGTGACTCAGTGAATTTTCCTTTGTTTTTAGGCAGGTGTACCTAACCATGTATGTTAACAATGATTACAGGCTGAAGACCAAGAAGAACTACCATGTTTGCCAGCTGGGATGCAGAAGAATTTGGACTTCTGGGTTCCACAAATGGGCTGAGGTAACTAAGATGGAAAACTTCTTATTTTCTTGGTCAACATGTATCTCAGGGTAATCAGATGTGTTCCATTACCTGATATGGTTTTAATTTGTATAAATACTCAAGAAAATTTAAGAAATAGAGTTTGTTTTTGCTTTTACATCAGTTTGGCAAAACAGAACAACCTCTTAATTACTGGGCAAAAGCCAATTTTTTCATTATTGCTAAAATATTTTAGTTTCTATTTGTATTTGTTTTGTGATAAGTAAGTAAAATCTGTAAGCTCAGAAAATAGTCAAACCTAGGAAGCTGCTTCTGACAGGTGAATTAGCTTATCGAAAAGCTGATATAGATCCTTGGCATTAATTTTCAAATTTTTACAGTTTCCTTGGATTTCTTCTGTCTAGGAAAACAACATGCTCTTTTAAGATGACTATACTCTGAGTATAGTCTCTCCCTTATGGATTCCATACTAAATTGTAACCATAGGTGTATTTTACCATTTACAAAAGTGCCTGATTGGGGAGTATAATACAATGATTTTGTAAATTGAATTACTCTAATATTTTAAGGATTTATTTTTAATTCAATTATGATTAATTTTCATTTGTCACTGGCTCTTAATGCTTTATTTTAAAGTGTCTCTCATAGGCTCCCTTCTTTCATCTTCTTCCCTTAGGCTCTCTGTCCAGTAACTCTGAGCTCTTACATGTTCAAGGTAGGCTTGTGTATTTTTTTTAAAGGCAGGTGCACCAAAAATCACTGTCCTTTGACCATCCACTGTTTTGTTCATCATTTATGAGTCCAAATTTTATAGAATTGATTTAAAGAATGTCATATCTTTCTTGCCATTGTGTCTGGTTTTTAAAATACTTTCCTTCTGAATCATTTCCTCATACTTTAAAATAATAATATGAATCAAATAAGTATGGGGATAAAATCACAGTTACTTGTATCACATTTGATTCCATTTATATTGCAAAGTCTTATGTTGGTGTTACGAACTTGCATCTCATAATACACTTATTTAGATGAATCAGATCTTATTCATTAAGGTCATTTACTTTTAGAAATATGTAATTTCTTGTGAATACATGTATACAGAAATACATGTGTCTTTCTATAATCTAAGCAGCTTAAAATATAGGTAAAATAATCCAAGATATAAGATAATATGCCTTGTATTAAATTCATGTGAGTTAAAAGACAACTTGAATATTATTTCCCATTTTCTACTAGCTTCTTGATCATATTCAGCAGTACATTTACTTTCTTTACATATAGTTAAGGAATCTTCTTTATTTCTACTGTAACTCTGTCATAATGGAAACTCTCAGCAGAATCAGCTGTCATCTATCCTGTGTGCAGAGGCGAGAATCCTCATTTGTGGGATGACCACTCACAGCTTTAAATGTTTTTACTGTAACTGTTCTTATAAGGTAGCAAGCTAGAGAGAGAGAAAGAGAAGAAAAGAGTTCTCTCCTCATATTCCCATCTGTGTGTGATGACGTTAGTCTTCCTCTGTTGTATTTTTCTAGAATGTGTGTGCATGTGTGCGTGAGAGAGAAATGTCTTGTCTTTGTCCTAATAGCTACTCTTCTCTCCCTCTAGTTGTTTCTCTATCCTCTCCTTTTTTCTTTTTTCTTTTTTTCTTCATCAGTATCTTCTTCTTCAAAAAATTCTGGATGAATCAAATTTCCAGCTTCCTCACTTTTAATATGGTAAAGTTACTTGGATCCCCAACATCAAGGGATCTCATACTTTAATGTATGTAAGGATTGCCAAGGACACCTTTTAAAAATACAGATTTCCAGGCCTTTGAGCAGTTCTTATCTAGTAGATACAGGGTGAGGTTGAGCATCTCCAAGCCTTCCCCCTTCATATTATGGTGCAGGGGTTCAGGGACAGTTTTCCTCTGCATCTCCCTGCTGTTGCTATGAACAGTGGCTACAGCATCACTAATATTTTCTTTCTTGTTTTAATTGCATTAATATTGTTAACCAGTTAATAGCATTTTCTTAAAATTATGGTCAGAGGCATAGGCATTTGATTTATAATGGTATCTGCAGACCACTCTTTTATTGAATTAATTTGTTTTGTTTCTATTTCCACAATTGTAAATGATGTGAGTTAAGTGACCACTTTACTTCAACTACAGGAGAATGTGAAAACACTCCAGGAGAGAGGGGTTGCATAAATCAATGCAAACTTGTCCACAGAAGGTAAATTTTATTTCAGATTGTCATTAAATAGTATACCAGCATTTAAATCTATCAACTCCAACTCATAAACTAAGATTATCCTCTTTCTATGAGATGCCTCAATAATACCTCCATTTTTCCATTTTACCAGAGAGAAAATTATTATGAATCATAACTAAGCTATTGATCTTGACTTCTTTATTATGTGTAACATTTGCCTATCTTGGATTACTACTTAAAACTTTAGTACTTTTCACATTCTTCCTGTGGAGCTATTTTTAAGTTGGGCTAAAATATTTCATACAGAAATACTTCCTATATGTATTGGAATGACTCTGAAATAAGCACCCACTACAGACTTCCTTTTAACCCTGACATGTGGCATGTGCATCTGTAGGCTTTCATCGTATTACAGTTATTTCTAGGTAAGTGTCACAGGACACATGTTAGTTACTGACATACTCTAATGTCTTGATGTTGAATTGAATGAATGAATAAAAACATGAACATTATGGCCTTACCACTTCCTTTGCCAAAGACCCCTAGGTACTGCTGCCGTAATGAGCAATGACCCTTACTTTTACTGCAGGAGCTGCAGCCTTAGCAGCAGAGTCCGCCTCTGCAGTCTCCTATCCCGAGTGTGTGCTGCAGCCTCTCTGGCTCCTGAAGTTATTTCCATCTTTGTGTTTTAGTTTTACCCAGACTGTCTGTCTGTCTGTCTATGTATCTATCTATTTATCTATGTATATATTCTAAAATTTTATTTATTTGTTTTTACTGAAGTATATTTGACTTGTAAAATTAGTTTCAGGTGTACAGCAAAGTTATTATATATATACATATACATTGTTTTTAGAATCTTTTTCATTATAGGTTATTATAAGATATTGAATGTAATTCCCTGTGCTATACAGTAGGTCCTTGTTGTTTATCTGTTTTATATGTAATAGTGTATATATGTTAATCCCAAACTCCTAATATATCATATATCTCTCCCCTTCCCCCTTTCCCCTTGGGTAACCATAGTTTCTTTTCTATGTCTGTGAGTCTATTTCTGGTTTGTAAATAAGTTCATTTGTATTTTTTTTTTAACATTCCACATATAAGTGATATAATTTGATATTTGCCTTTCTTTGTCTGACATATTTCATTTAATATGATTACTCTCTAGGGTCCACCCTATTTTTTATTCTCCAGGAATGATGCCTTCATTTTGAAGTCTGTTATATCATGTTTATAATTAGAAAATAAAGTTAGAATTAAATATAGGTTTGAAGTCCATTTGGAGGTATTAAAATACTCTCTTATGTAATTTGCAGGCAATTATATTCTCAGAGTGGACTGTACACCACTTCTTTTCCAGTTGGTATATAAACTGACAAAAGAGGTATGTAAATAGATCTGTCATAATGTTTTCTGATGAGTAGATAAATCAATAACTTTTGTTTTCTAAATCACTGATATTTAAACTGGTGACAGACATAGCTGATTTGTATAAATAACAAATCAGAACGAGCTTTAATACACTACTTATGTGACATAACTATGAGAACAGTAGTGCTAGTCTCTGTTCGAATAATAGTTCCTAGTAATTATATACATTTGTTATAATGTGCAGGGTCTATTGTTTAATGGGGCAGAGTCTCTTTGATATAACAGAAAGAATACTGAGCTGGGATGGGGAAGCCTTGGCTGTGAAGATTGCCTTGGCTATTCATTCATTCATTCATTCATTCATTCAGCAAGTATTTATTGTGTGGTTACTATGTATCAGGACCTATGAAATGAAGTCTAGCAGCAACAGTGATAAAAGGACAAGGTTACTGAATCCAAATACTTTGTCATCTAGAGAGGCCACAGACCTGTAAATGAGGACTCATACTTCACTTGAATAGTGGATACTACATACAGTGGAGGACAATTATGGAAGAGAGAAGCTAAGACCCTGGGGTAGCTGGTGAAGTTGGGAAGCATTAGAAGGTGTTTACAGAAGGATTAGTGGTTAGGCTGTAAAATGGAAGGATGTGACAGTCGGGAGAAGGTTTTTCCTCAGAGGACACAGGACCTAATAAAGATGTGGATGTGTGAAAGAACATATTTCCTGACCTCTGGGTAATGCAATATGACCTAAATGTAAGGTGTTGGTGAAAAAACTGGTAAGAAATGGGGCCTGACACATAGGCCTAAATGTTCATAAATCTGGTGATGGAGAAATTAAAGAATCTTTAACAAGGTTGTACATTATCATATTTATTCATTAGAAAGATTATTCTGTATCAGTGCAGTGAATAGGTTAAGCTGTAGTAAGTCTAAAAGCAAAATGGAAGTAATTCCACAAGCTTATTTAGCAAACAGGAATTTATAACTACTAGTTATTGATGTAAAAATTACTCTGAAAACTCTAATGCACTCTGAATCTCTAAAAATTATGTAATCTACTCATTGAGTATATGTGTGCTTCATTTAAATAACCCCCATTATAGAATTTAACTGTAGAAAAGTTTCTTTCAAGTATGTATCACTTAGATGACAGTGGGAAGTAGATGTCACATCTCTGTGGGTTCTGTTTCCCAGTCGCCCTTCGTCTTGCCCTGTCCTTTTCACTATTAGTGTCTTTAACATCTCATCCTCCCAAGTGAGCATCCTCCCATGCCCATCACAACTCCCACCATGCTGGAAAGCTTAGGTCCTTGATCCTTTTATTGAAATGTCCCATAAAAACATCTTATCTAAAAGCATGCTGTAAAGACAGTCCCTGTTGGAGAATCCTTCTCAGGAGATACATTTACACTCTGTCCTATGGAGGAGGCTCCTGCCTTTATAGGAGGGGTAGTAAGAATTTTAGGGCCAAGAAGAAGCTTAGGTCTATCCCCTTTGTACCTTTATTCAATAAGTATTAAATGTGTAAGTGGTTACCATAGTGACAGGATGAATCAAACCTAGATTCTGCTTTTAGGGTGTTAACTGTGTAGCCAGGGGAGACTATGATAAAGAATTTTCAAATCCAAGATAGAGATTAAAATCACCAAAGTGAATACAGATAAAAGCGGTGTGGGAAGCCAGAAAGAAATGTCTCAATTTATCATTTTACACGTTGGAATTAAACAGCCTGCTTAATAGGAAATTGCAAAAATTTTTCCCATTTTAAAGGCTCTTTTATGTTAATTTGAATTTAATTTTCATGCCACTTTAGATATAATGTATTTGTCTTTCAGAGTTTTTGTTTTAGGTTTTTTTTAACAGTTTAACTGGGAAATTTAAATGTATCTTTAGAAGTTACATTATCAGGATGAAGTAACTGTCCAGAAGAGAAGAGTGAAATTTTATAATCTTGTTTGATTTGATTGTCAGTGGAGGAATCAGACATCATTCATCTGGAGAAATGCTATTGGTTGCTGAAGGTTCAATCGCGAACTGGATGATTTGATTTAGAGACATTTGGCCCATTGGTTTCACCACCAATTCGTCCATCTCTGAGTGAAGGTGGGAATCCTTCTATTTTCTACAAATGTTCTTCGCTAAACACGTGAGCCCTGTTCTACCTTTGGAGCCTTGCGTATGTCGGTTTACCTTTCTGCACCTGAATATTCTCATATATAAACTCAATTTGACCAAGACAGTTGTTATGAAACTGCTCCAGTGTGGTGCCTCAGCGTCTGGTGCAGGGGTCAGGGTAATGGACATTGAATAGGCAAAGCTCTAGCTTCCACACATGACCCCACCTCTTCCTCAGCTGAGGAGTCTCTACTGTATTTCTTTTATATAGAAGAAGTTTCCACTGCTGTATCCTTCCCCCACCCTTAAAAAATTAGGAAACCACTGGACTTGACCATCTCTAAGGTCCCCACTTAGCTCTGATCTTTTCACTGCTATATATATATGTTTTTCAAATGAGGTTTACAAAGAGTAGTTGTGGGTGATAATCACAAAAACTGTATTTGAAATCTGAAAGCTTGGGTTCTGCTTCTGATTCAGACCTTTTTTAAAAAACCTATTATTTTTAGCAAGTCAGTTAACTACTTCTTAGCTTCAATTTTCTGCTGTTTGAGGGCACAGAATTAGATTCTTGAAATAATCTGTATTCTTCAGATTTCTAGTGTGTTTTAGAAATACTTGTTAGGGGAGCTAGAACAGACAGGGCTTCTTCAGAAGTGCAGTTGTGTTTTTACCTTTTTAGAATTGGAGATTGAGAAATCATTTCATTTGAAAACAAAATGATTCCATTTATTTTTTATGAAAAATTTAAAAACCACAGGATTAGATTATAAATTGCCCTTTATTTGTGAAATTTAATATATTTATACAGATTAAGTGGTACAATGAAGACTGCAGTACAGAATTTCTTTCTCTTATAGTGTGTTTTCTTTGCTTCATGAAGGAGCTGTATGAAGCTTGTTAATAACACAGTATATGTTTGATAAAGTTCAACTTTTCTTCTTTTTTCCTTTTTCTTCTTAATCTTTCCAAATTAGGATAATTGTGGTCTCTGACTTTTTTCCAGGTAAAATTTTAAAACATATTTTTTTCTTTTTTAAATACTACAATCATTTTTGACTTTTGGAACTAATATAAGATAGAGACAGGTAGGCAGACAAAACCAAACACTGAATGGTAGTATTTTCTTCAAGGAAGTTAAATTTTGGTTATAATTATTGCCAGGAAAAACAAAAAAAAAAACTTCATAAGACAGTGGAAACTACTGTTAACTTAAAAATTAAGTCAGTTTATGGGAGTCATGCCTCCTTTCATAAGCATGCCATTATTAACAGGAGCTTTGTTGGCTGTGATTTATTGTGTGTTTTCCTATTTTACAGGTTTATTTAATGCCTTTGGTGAAAATCATGACAGCCTCATAGATTTTAAGGAGATATTCTGTGGGTTAATAGCCTGTTGCAGAGGGCCTCTGGCTGAAAGACGGAAATGTAAGTGTGTTAAACATCACAAAATTTGGAAACTATACAGGAAAAAAAATTAGCATTCATTCATGTAAAAAACCATTTGATTAAGGCTTGAATTTTCATCACTTTGACAAATAGCAGTCTCTTCCTGAGGTTTTACTGAGGTCAGTGTGAAGATTCAATCATCTATTCTTTTTTACTGTGGAGTAATTTAGGATCTTTGTTATTAATAATGGTTGATTTTCCAGATGAATGTATAATTCATGATAAATGAACGTCAGTCATGATGTGTTTGAAAATGTTAAGCATATAGAAAATATTTTTTAGTAGTCTATATAGAAAATTTGTCTTGCTTAACTTGAATTCCAGCTTATTTTCTATCACTTGTGTGTACTGATATTTTATTAGCAAAATTAAACTTATGATAAAACATTTTTATTAAATACTAAAATTGTCTTTTAAACCTAGCTAAAATGTTATAGTGTAATTTATAAGCATATTACAGTAATAAATCTTAACCGTATTTGGGAAAATGCAGCAGTTTACATTTAATTGGAACCTAATTCTTATATATTCACTAGGATCATTATTTCTGTATCTTTCTAAAATAGAACTTCACAAATACTGCATATTTTGGGTATGATACTTAATATTTTGATATTCTTTAGTGATGTTGTACTGTGATGCACTCAGTTAATTTAATAGTATAATTATTACAGGAGTGTTTGAAGTAGATAATTATTTAATCTTAAAAATTTAGATTTCTTTTTTCTTCCCTGGTAGTATACAATTACTCTAACCTGGCTTTGTGATAGATTATTTGTTCACATTAAAGTTCTGATATTAAAGAGGCTGAAGTCTTTGTTTCTCAGTTGAGGTTAATTATTGCCTTAATTTTTTTTTTATTTATTTTTTCCAGTGTACTAGTGGAAGCTGACCAACTAGACTAACTAGTAATTTTGCTGATATTGATGTTAACTAGCAAAGTGCTGATATTTTGGATTCTTAGCTTGTTGTATATAAACTTCATTGAAGATTTGAAATGGTTCTTTGGCAAAAATATTGGGTGCATGTTAACTACATTGGAGAGCCTCTTTATAGAGTCATCCCTCATTATCTGCTGAGGATTGGTTCTGAGACCCCCTCAGATACCAAATCCATGGATGCTCAAGTCCTTATGTAAAGTGACATAGTATTTGCATATAACATATGCACATCCTCCTGTATACTTTAAATCATCTGTAGGTTACTTATAATACCTAATACAATGTAATTAATTGTAAATATAATGTAAATGATATGTAAATAGTTGTCAGTGCATAGCAAATTCAAGTTTTGCTTTTGAGAAGTTTCTGGGAAAATTTTTTTTTTTTTGATCTGTGGTTGTTTGTAACAGGTACAGAGGGCTAACTGTACCAGCTTTTTGTTGATTCTTAAAGTAGATGGAATATTTTCAGCATTATAAGAATCAACTCTGATCAGTTTTAAATATTATAAATTAATTTAAAGGCTTGAATTACCTTCCTAAAATCTGTGAGATATTGTAGAGTAACTTGCCCCTTCTTTTTCAGTTTGCAAGAAATTTAACTTTAGATTTAGGTGAAGGATAGTGTTCTCTAACCTGGCTAATGACATAAGGAGAGAGACTTGGGAAGTGTATAGGACTTCCTACAAGTTCAAAGGACTTTAATGACACAATCTCCTCCAAATAAGAACTTAATCCAGAATGTAGTTGTTTGAGGAACCAAGTAATTTTACTAGGGCAGCTTCTAATAAAATGCATTATACGTCAGAATATAAAAGTGATTTTCCTCTGTATGAGTCTTTTCTTTAGTTTGCTTCAAGGTATTTGACGTTGACGGTGATGGAGTTCTTTCTAAGGTTGAACTGAGAGACACGTGGTTGCACATTTAGAGGTCTGGATGGACAACAGCACCGATGATATCCTGGTAAAGTCTGATTGTATACATTTTCTTGCATCTAAACTTTCAACAGGAACATAGAGTGAAGAATTTTTCAAAAGAGGTTGAGAAAAAGATTTCTTACTACTTCTAGTTGCTATATTATGCTACTCAAAATATTCATAGCCAAAGATGCAAAATTGGGAAGAGAATTTGCCTTAGAAAATTTAATAAACTAAATGTATTATGTTAAAAAAATGAAACCACAGGAAAATTCTCATAAATTTTTAAGGCAAACAAGCAATCTATTTCTGGTAATTAAAAAATATATATATACTTGACCAAAAATATTTTATAGTTCGGCTACTGGTGAATAAAAATAATAACCTGCTGTTTCCTAACTACTAATTTGGGTGTCTGTTTTTAAAGGAATTACATGTGGATCTATCCAACATTGTAGAAGACACATTGAATGTGCATGACACCACAAAGGTGAGTCTAGCAGAGACTAATTTATTCTTTTCTAAAAATATGTTATATTCTGAATTGGCATATATACCTTACATATACATACTTGAATCTTTTCTACATCATCCCTGCTAAATGCTTATTTGGACCTGTGGTTACAATGCCTCCAAGTTGTCGCAAAGGAAAGCCCATTCCATCTTTAAACAACTCCATTAAGTGTTATTTACATAAAAACATTTACTATATTTTATAAGCTAGCCACTTAATAAAAATTAAGTAGACACAGCCCTTGCAGTCTGTAGTTTATAATCTTTACTTCTCCCGTTTTAATACATTATGGTAAGAATAATTAAACTGTAAATTAGTATGTATTTATGCATGATTGTGCATGTGTGTAGAAGAATTTGTTAATCTGTAATTTGCTCACAAAATCACTCAACTTGGAAAGCAAGCTTCGTATTATAAAAATTACCTTACTCAATTCAGATTCTGCCAAAGGTATGTTTTTAGGTAACCCTACAACTACAGATGCTGAAATATTAATCTTTCCCCAAATCACATTTAAACTGAAATCATAAGAAATTTTTACTGTTGGCTTTGCAGCTATCAGTGACTGTCTAGAAGTGGTCAGACTTTGTTTTCATCCAGTGGTCTTAGTGTCAGGAAGAGCTCCTTTTATTGCTTACCATTTAAATAAGAGTTGGAAAACTCCCAAGTGGAGCTTTTCTAGTGCCATATGACAGCAATCAGAACATGCAGGAATAATCTTGAAGGTTTGATTTGTAACATTGTTTTTACCTGGCTCTTTACTGCCCCCTCTTGATGTTAGAAAATACTCTATTGCAGAATACCTTGGTTAGTAGGGCAAAAGGAAATGAAATGAAGCCCAACCACTTGAGGCTATGAAAGATTCTGTAAGATTTTATGTTTTAAAGAGTTTGAGTGTTAACTCTGCTATCCTTTTAGAATATTGATAATGTGCTACTCATAAAGCACTATTTTGATGATAAAATGATTTCCTCTGTCTTTGGGCCAGCAAGCAAGTTCTAGGAGGAGTTATTTAAAAACCCTGTTTCAACAATGTGAATCCCAGTCTTGTACATCTATTTTGTTTTAATGAAAGACAAAAAATATATAAATAGTCCAGTCATACAGAACACAAATAAACTATATATGGAAACATTTTTGTTCTACTAATACAAAAAATACAGTTTAATCAAATTTACAGTATTCTTTATGTGTATTAAAGAAATGGGGTGTTTTATAGTGATGCCCAATGATAAAGTTTTATGAAAGTAATACACATACATTTCTGGAAATATTGCAAATTGCTGCATTTTGGGTGGCAGTATGACTTTAAAATAGTTAATGACATGAATACTTCTGTACTTTTTTACTTGTAATATCAGTCCTAAGAATTTGTCCTTTCAAAGACCATCATTTTTTATGTATGAAATATGTCAAAGTGAAGAGTTACTGTGTGAGGGTACTAAATTGCAGATAATATTTAAGATTTTTTTCCCCTTAGTTTTGATGTTACTTGTTTTTAAATGACAGGGGATAAAATACCCACAGGAGTCTGAATCTTGGAAGCAGAGCTTGAGAGTCTTCAAAGCCGTGTAATTTAAACCTGTGAATTTCTGTAATCTAACTCAGTATAGGCAGTGAACCTATTGAACAGTTGAGTTTAAAAATAAGTCTCAGAAATTGTTTTAAAATGGCAAGTTTTATTTCTTTTATAATAATCACTTTGTATCTTTTAAAACAACAGGTGGTCAAGAATAACAAGACAGAAACCCCAGAGTTGGAATTATTTCCTCAGTATCTTCTCTTCCTGTGACAGCAGCCTGCCGCTTGGACACAGCAGTCTAACATCTGGATGAATATGGGTATGATGTTCCTGAGAATGTTTCCTCAACATTTACCAAGAGGTAACTTAAGAATGCAGCAAGGATATCATGTGTTTTCTTTAAAAAATATAAAACAAAAGCCTCAAATTCTGGTGCTCAAAATCTGCTGCCACTGTACTAGTAACATATTTCCATCTATTTTCATATGGAATCAATAAATCACTGTGGGGCTTAGATCTGTGGGCATGCACAAGACTAGATGGGATAGAGGCAAAATCTCAGCAGCCCACTGAGAATGGTCCCGTTTTGGTTTGTGAACATACAAAGATAATGAGTAGAAGTAAATTATACATACTTTGTTTCCTTGAGAACAAGCCATTATAAGTTATGTGCTTGACCTAAATTACAGTCTGCCAGTCAATGACTACTCATCTCCACTCTGATTTCTAAGAAGTAGTTTCCTGGGCAGTATCCTCTTTTTTTTTTTTTTAAGCAAAACATGATATATTCCTCATGCTAGGTCCAAGGTGCCTTTAAAAAGACAGATAATACAAAACAAAGAATATATTTTTGAAAATGACACATTTCCTCTGAAAAACATCACACCTATCAAAATGACATATAAATAAGTTCTCATTTTAATGTATTACATGCAAAAATCTCCCTTTTGTTTCTCTGAAGTTAAATTTTATTGATGGCAGGACTTGCTCAATGCTTTTGCCTTGCAAATATTTGAAGTAGTTTTGAGGTCATCCATTTACACAAAAACTTCATCTTACTAGTGCCAGAATGTCATTATAACATAATAGTATGCAAGAACTACCTATGGACCCAAACCACCCCTGTAAGTGGAATCCTTCCTTTGAAATTTAATAGGGTTTGTTTTATGTCTTAAAGGTTATGTTCAGATATTATATGGAGACTCTTTACACTGTTTGGTAAGAGTTACAGGAGAGCAGTAGACTTGGCCTAGCTAAATTTTGTTTTCAGTGAACACATCAAAATCACAGAACAGAGAAGTAAGAATCTCTAAGAAACACTCTTGATTTAATTTTCCATTGAATAATAGCTTTACATTGCTTTCATGTACCCATAGCACATATCTTTTAAAATTCTCTTTGAAAGGTAACATGAGAGGCAAGATGTGTTGTTGCACTTTCAGTTAAGTATCCTTTGTAACTCTTGCTGAGCCTAAATTTTTGCTGCTTCTGTAAATTCCACTAGATTTGTTGGTGCTATTCAGATGTGCAAAATTATGTATAATAAGTGGCTGCCTGCTTAATGAGCGATGCTACAAAAACTGTCTTAGAATTCAAATACATTTCTTATGTGGCTTAGGACAATAGAAATTGGACACTACACTTGCAAATGCTTCTGAATCCTAGAACTGGGTCATTACTATGTTACTGACTTCAAAGATCATCCTGCTCACTGCACAACAGGCCAGTAAATCAGGAGATGAGTTGTTGGGGCAAGAAATAGCGATTTTATTTGGAAAGCCAGCAGACTGAGATGGCAGACTAAGGTTTTGCAGAATCATCCTGCTCCAGTCAGAATATAGGCTCCTTTTATACAAAAAAAAAAAAAAAAGGAGGGGGTATGGTTGGTTGTTGCAAACTTCTTGCTGTTGCGTTTTGTTCTCCATAATGTAGTTTTCATCTTTCTCATTACTCTTATTTATCAACTGTTTACTAGGCTGTTTTATTCCTTTTGAAGTGACAGGTATACAAACCTTGCCACAGTTACATTGACTTAAACATAGCCTTTTCAACCGACAAGGCTGCAAAAGTCATTGTTAGATGATTTTTCAGCCAGTTTTCAGTGAGTTAATTCTTTTTGGAAGCTCTGAAAAAGCAGATGATGCCAATACTTCATTTTTATTTTTTAGTAGGTGAAGACTCAAAGCACATTTAATGGGAGGAAAAAAGCTAAGTCACCATTAAATAGGTGGGAAATTATCTAGAGTGTATAATTGTACCCTAGATGTGTTATATTGATATGTTACATGTGCTTTTGTTTTGGGTTGCTCAGTAAACTATAACCTTCCATAGGTAGAGATGACCATTTTAAGCTACAGCTTTTGTCTCTAGATGTTGGCTGAAACCAAGGTTTAGCAGATTTTCTTAGCAACCTACTTTTGCTTTCCATAATCTGTTGTCATTTCTTCTCCCTTCTCTTTTGAAGGATGTGGTTAGACTTTATATATTCTTCCTTTAGTCTTTACTCATTCCCCATGTTGCAACTCTTTGTTTCCACCTTGAGCCCTTTGAGAGCTCAAGGTCATCTGCTGTCCTTTTATTGGGTGAGCAGGCCATGATTCCCCCAACACACACTACCTTTTAATAGGGCTTTTTTTTTTTTTTTTTTTGTCATGGGAAGCCTTTTGGCTTCATTTTAAAGGTCTATTTGGCCTTTAGAGTCTATGCCAACTTCAAATTTTAGTTAAAATTTCCTGTGTTACCTGTGTTAATTGTACCAGTGTGCCAGGTAATTGGGCCACTTAATGAGAGTGATGGGATTAATAATTCAAAGACAGTTTAAGAAAGCAGATCAGGTAAATCCAATTATCTATCTGAAATTCAAGTCCAGTCCCATTTTAGCTCCCCCATTCTTACACTGAGTTGTGGTTTTGCTGTTGAGTGTGACCCAGCTGAGGGCAGCCAGGACACCAATGCCCACTGACATTTGCCACTTTTCAGGGGATCCAAATACTGCCTTTTGTTTTTGGGCCGTTGTTTCATTGTTCTCCCTTTCAAAGTCTCACTCTTAAGACAATTGAGCCGCTTACCTTCATTCTAAAGTTTTTAAAGTCTCTTTATAAAACTATTAAACCTGTAATTCTCATTTCCCATCATTATTTACTTAAGTGGCCTGGCCTCCATTACTGAGAGGGGTGCTGTCATACTCACATCTGCCCTTTTCATTATGTGGTCACTGTGACAATTGGAAATGTCCCCTCTCCAAGTGCACTGTCAACGCAGGTCTTAGCCTGTACAGGCTGCATTAGTCAAATGCAGACCATCAAGGAAAGTCTTGAATATCTGTCTCAGAGGCTGTGCATCATAGAGGAGGGCATGCACCTGTGGCTTACAGCAGTGAGGTGAGAGGACCTCAGGGTTCTGAAAAGACCTGAGTGTCAAAGCCATGTTTCATGTGTCTGGGGTTTTTGTCTTCAGTAATTATGCTGAAAGCCATATCTAGGATCTCAGTGGAAACTTAAACTTTTAAAGTACTGTATGCACAGTTAGATATTTGTCACCTGAAATTTATTATAAAGTAACAGCAAATATCTTTTTTCAATAGAGTTTATTTTGGATTTATTTTAAAATAACATACACATGTTAAAAAAAAATTTAAGCAATGCAAAAGTATATAGTGAAAATTCTGCCTTCCCATCTTTTGACCCCTATCTTCCATTCTCTTCAGAGGTAGTGCTGTCAGTTGCTTATATTCTTTCTGACACATGCAGTAGGTTTTCATTGCATTGTGAATTTGGATTATACATAGTTTTAACCAATTCTCTAGTCCCTAGTTCTTTCTCTCCTGTACCCTCCTTTGGTCACCGTAGAGAGGCAGTGTAGTGTCGTGAGTTAAGAGCGCAGCTCCTGGAGCCATGCTGCCAAGAATCAAATCCTGGCTCTGACATCTGTTAGTTGAATAACCAAAGGCAAGTCACTTAACTCTCTTGTCACAGTTTTCTTATGAGTAAATGAGAAAAATAATAGTTTCTCCCTTAGGGTCATTTTAAGATTTAAATGAATTAACTTTGTGAGTGCCTTAGACAGGGTGAGCATCAACAAAAATGTATAATTCTATTTGACATTTGGTTTTAATTTTCAGTTCCTAGTAAGCAGTCAAGTTCCATCTTGATCACAAGCACACTTACTGAATTTCATACTACATACTAAAACAATTTTTCTGTAAGCTCTTCAGAAAAATCTAAATCTCAATGAATGTTGGTTTGATACGTGTTAAGTCTTTTCTGATCTCCCCATAATCCTACATAACTGTTTTAGAGACATAAAGTTTGTTTACAAAGTATACATATTCTTTCCATCATTTTACCATCAGAATTACAAGTATTTCTGAATAACAATAATATGCTAAATATGTCACATGAGTTATATAACTACAAGGATATTTTTAGTTGTCATTCATTTTTATATCTGCATTTGTTTCAAGATTAGTAGTTAAATTAACAAACCATTTCCTCCTCCATATACAGAATTGCCTCACTCTTTTGAATGATGCGGATCATAGATTGGAATATCTGAAAATCCAGGATGAGCAGCACCTGGTAATTGAAGGTACAATTGAAGGGGAAGAATTTAAAGGTTTAGTTACTCACTGATAATCCATTTTATAATTTTTCCAATTATTATTAGAACATTATATTCTTCATGGTAGTGAAAACCATGAAACCTTTATGTGATCCTATTGTAATACTATTTAAATTGCTTGAAAAGATAAATATGTCTACATTGATTGGCTGGCAATGGTGGGAACAGGAGTTAAAGACAGGTGAATTCATTTATAAATTCACAAAGCTTTTTAAAAATTTCAAGCTGCCTCTAAGTTAAAGAGACTAGCAAGGAGGGTATAGCTCAGTGATAGAGCACATGCACACACACCCGTACCCCTAACCTTCCCCCACAAAAAATAAGGAGAGTAAATTTGTTGCATAGTTAATGGTGCAGGCTTTCATTAATCAACACTGATCACTCACCAACAGAACTTAACTTGTATAAGCACAGATTTACACACTGGCATGCACATGTCACTAAAAACCTGGTGTGTCTTTTCTTATCAACATTCATGAAGTACTGCTAACAGCCTTTGTATTAAAATGAATAATTACTCTGGCATGTGTCACAAGGTAAGAAAAAATTGTAATAGTTCTAATGTACTAAATTTAAGAGCTTTAATTAGTCCTATAGATGGTTGAGTATAAATTTTTAAAATATTTTCAAAAAAATTTAATGGAGGTACTAGGGGTTGAACCCAGGACCTGCATGCTAAGCATGCGCTCTACCACTGAGCTGTACCCTCCATCATTTAAGTATTTTACTTAAGGTATGTAACTGATGTATTAGCTTACTAATTAATTCTTATCAATGACTATAAAGTCTCCAGTATAAACAATTGAAATGGTTTCAGAGTCAGTTACTAAAATTAACTTGTTTTTTTCTCTAGTTTCTGGTTTAGAAATAAGAACTTTGTTTTTAAAAGTAATTGAGTGGATGTGATTTGAATGGATAAGAAATTAACACTTTGCTATCTCTGTCTTTCCAGTTTGAAATAAAGATATGAGTTGGCCTGATGAAATGTCCTCTATAGCAAACAGTAGTAAAATAGATAGACACAAGTGTAAGTCTCCAGTGTATTCTTCTTAAAGAAATTATCTTAAAGTCATTCTTTTATTTTTTTTTTTCCTTTTCTCACTATTGAGGTGTTAACAACTTGTGGCTTTCTGGATCAAATGTGATTAGGCCTCCTCTTTTCTTTTTCCTGAAGCATCAAATTTCTTTTTAACCTTGCAACAAAATAAGTATACATTTTTTTAAAGATACAATACTAGAAGAGAATTGTTTGAATTTTACAAAACTGTTATAACAGCTAGAATCATTGCTGCTGCTTGATTACAAATAAGCATAGATATTATGATTGCCAATGATGCTCCATGAAAAACATCTACTTTAGCCTTGCAAGACCAGATAGAGAAATGTTAGCTCCATTTAGCTGATTGGAAGAGTTATAAAAATCATTGCACTGAATACAGCTAACTGGTTTAAAACATTTAGCTACAAGTAGCATCAGTTCTCATATTGTTTGTTCCAGTTCTGAAAGAAAAGGGAGCCAAGGGTCTGAGTAACCTGGGAAACACATGCTTCATGGATTCAAGCATCCAGTGTATTAGTTCATACAGCCACTGACACAGTATTTTCTCTCAGGGAGATGTCTTTATGAACTCAACAGGTAATTTTCTTGAGTCATTGACTTCTCAACTGTTGCAACTTTGTTATAAACCCAATATTACCTAAATCTCCTCTTTCTTCACCCTGGGAGAGAAAAGTCTTAATCTTATTGGCTCTATTTAGCATGAAGTAAGGACCAAGAGTTACTACTCTCATTTTGAAAAGATATTTTGATGTGAGAAAACAGATGCTAGGTATTTTTCTGCCCATGTGATTGTAATTTAAAAATCTTTGGCAACAAATTTTCTTCTCAAACTTCTAGGACAAATCCCATTGGTATGAAGGGGCATATGGCTAAATGCTATGGGGATTTAATACAGGATCTTTGGAGTGGAACTCAAAAGAATGTCACCCCATGAAAGCTTCAGATGAGCATGTTAAAGTAATATAAAGGTATTTAAATCCTAGATGGTTAAGTAATTATTTTTCTCTACATGTTTTTTATAGTTCACTTTTTAGTTTTAATGTTTTTGGGTCCTTCACAAGGCATAAACTGGATGCCAGATAATTTTACTTGTTCACATATATGCAAAATACTGCTACAGATGTAGTGGGTAGGAAAAGATCAAAAGTACAGTCTAAATTTAGAATGCCATTGACTTTACTAATTTGTCAAGTGTCTTGTATATACAGGAAACCTTCCTTTCTTAGTCCTTCACTATTACAGTGTTCTAACTGTAAGGTAGACCTCTGAGTCTAATTAATGATTCTCAATCCATTTTCAACATTACTAAGATAATTTTATATATAGGGTAAAATGTAGCAGAAAGAAAGAATGTAATTAATGGATAGAAATTTGACATCAGTATCATATATGGTGACTTTTAGTGAAATTAGCATTATTCTTTATCTTTAAAAGCAAGACAAAAGCTTTTTAGGTCAAAAATTAATAATCATAATAGGTTAAAATTGGTTACTTACAACTTACCAGCCACTATTCTAATTACTTTATGTGTATTAACTAATTTAATCTTCTAAATGACCCTATAATATAAAGTAGTGTTATTATCTTCACCATGTGGCTCAGGAAGCAGGCTTTTAGCAGTTTAAATAGCTTGTCCAAAGCTGCAAGCTAGTATAAGTCCTCACAGGTAAACACAAGGCTATCTTGCCTCTAATAATAAAAGTTAGGATGCAACAAGACCAGAAAAGCTAACTGTAAAAGAAATACTATAAGGGAATCTTTCGGTGTGAGAAAATGCTATTTTAATATTTCTGTCTTAAGTAGCATCTGTGTACCTAAAGAATTGTTTGCTCACATGGTACTAAACTGGAACCCAGTATTGGCCATGATAATTTTTAGGGGGAGAAGAGGGGTCATCTGAGATTAAGATTAGAAAGATTTCATGATTATCCAAAATATGTTTGCTGAAATAGACACAGACTAAATACTATACTATTTACCTTCTTCTAATGCTCGGATTGAATTATGGGCATGTTCATTCTAAATTTTATAGATACATAGATATATACATATATAGAGAGAGATATAGAGATAGCAAGTAATGAGTTTGATTCCTCTTATATTTATAATGGACCATAGCAACATATGCTCCCCGATTTAATGGGTTCCAGCAACAGGACTCCCAGGAACTTCTGGCTTTTCTCTTGGGTGGTCTTCATGAAGATCTCATCTGAGTGCATGAGAAACCATACGTGGAGCTGAAGGGCAGTGATGGCCAACCAGACTGGGGTGTAGCTGCAGAGGTTTGTCAGTATGGAAGAAAAGTTAATTGTTTTCTGGGAAAAAGGCCATTTATGGTCAGTAGTAATCAGGTTTCTGGATGGTAAACAACAGGGAAGGATAACTGATGACCTGCAGCTTGCTGGGATGTAGTGTTGGCTGTTCACATGGAGCAGATATCTGCATGCACATTCAGTACATTCCAAGTTCTAAGTAAGTGACCTTATCATTTACAAACTTGGTTTGTAAAACTCTCTGTAATGCATCCATTTTACAAAGAACATACTTTATTCACATGATGTAAAAATATAGTATGACCAATTTTATTAGAAACAATATGAAATTTTATAAACAGTTTATACGCAATATTGGCAAAGTAAGCTGACAACCCATATCATTAGATTTCATCCTTTTCAAGGAAGGGATGAAAATTGTCACAAAGAACCACTTCAAAAATGTAATTTTTCTCTCATTGTATTTTAACTTTGTAGTTTTTATTAAAAAACCTTTATGTCAGGAAAATACAAACTCCTTAGGAGTTACTATTACTTTTCTTGTACATCTTCTGAGGAGCTGGGCAGGCTACTTTGTTCCTGACTGTGAAATGTTAATTAAATGCCAGTTTGAAATGTTCCATGGAAAACCATGGCCAAAACTTAGCAATATGTCTTGTCTTTATATATTTTTAAAAAATCATAATTTTCTTCCATCTTGTCTAGTTAAAATCTTATTATGAGGACAGACCAGTAACCTAGATCTCTCTTGCTGTCCTGCCTCCTATTTCTAGTAATAAACTAGGAAACCCAGGCACTATGTAAAAGCTCAGGCCCATCAGAAATGTATGACACATTAATACACTTTCCCCCTTCTTCCTGCAGTGTTTATTGCCTTGGATGATGAAACAGTCACCTGTCAGGTGCCTCTGTGTGAAGATCTGAGATGTCTGCTGTCTGGTCCTGATCATCCTTATGCTGCCAACAATCCAAGATCTAAGTATTTTCTTGCCTGGGGAGCTGAGGCATTCACTTCCGGTCAGCATTACTAGGAGGTGGCAGGCTGTGATAACTTGATAATTGGGGTTTGTAATGATTCTCGGACAAGGAAGAATGACATGGTGGTTGACTTGGAGGGAATTTTTCTCCTTTTTTGTATCAAAGAGATCAGTGTTGTCTCTTTACCTCCTCCCCACCATTACCTCAGTATTTACCTCAATATGTCAAAAGGCCTCTCAGCCACATAGGGGTGCTCCTAGATTATGAAGGTGGTGTGGTGAGCTTTGTCAGTGTGGCCAGCAGTTCCCT
This sequence comes from Vicugna pacos, assembly GCF_048564905.1. Taxonomy (NCBI): domain Eukaryota; kingdom Metazoa; phylum Chordata; class Mammalia; order Artiodactyla; family Camelidae; genus Vicugna; species Vicugna pacos. Next base: position 55,309,931 of record NW_027328740.1, read on the forward strand.
CATTTGTAGTTTTCTCATGCTCCTCATCTCCTCTGAAGCCTTTTCTTTGCTCGAGACACCCATGATCAGGGGCAAGTGAGAAATCTGACCACAGGCATCAGGAATGTCAATGACTGAGATCACTAAGTTAGTGCCTGCCTGATTTTCTTTAACTTCACCTTCCTTTGTGAAATGTATTGATTTTAAAGGGTTGATATGTTATTGTTTAAATTCCATTCTCTTTAAATAAAAATAATATCTCTTGAAACACTGTGTGATCTTTATTCTATGTCTTGGTATTTCACTTGATTTTGAGGGAGGCTGGAGGTAACAGAAGACCTGGGTGTGCTTCCCCAGCTTAATAGGTTAAGGCAAGAGCACAGGTTTCTTCTCAAGAGCAGACTTGGAATTCTCTTCTCCTTGTTGTGCATCTTATAAATTATGTTCCTTCATCAAGTCTCAGTTTTAAAATCTCCTTCATGGTATTATTGTTAACCTCTGGACTAAATGAGTCCATCTTGTTGTAGGGACTCAGCACATCTTACACATCTCTTTTTTAAAACTCAGAGCCTACTATTGGCCTTTCCATGTAGTTGACTTATTAGAAGAAGGTTTATGTCTACATTATGTACAGATATATTCCAAAGAAATAGCAAAGACCTGCCTGCTGGAAATATATCTTGAGTAAATTAACACATGTACCAGGTCATGAATAAAAACATGCTGTATCACTGTTAAAAAGCTCGTTAAATGTAAGTGTAATCAGATGGGAAAAGGGGGGATACTATAACAGAAATGTGAATTAGGCCACTGCCATGTGATCCCCATCTACCTACGATCCGGCAACATCTCTTCTGGGTATTTGAGAAACCACCACCAACTACGAAAGGTACATGCACCCTAATGTTCACTGCAGTATGATTTCCTGTGCCCCTTTATCCGAAGTTAGGTGGGTATTTTTCCCTGTCCTGTGTTGCAGAGATATGTATTGAAGAACTCTGTGCAGAAATTGCTGGACAAAGCTACCTATGTTCATAAGATTAAATTCACATACTTCTTCAGGTGTGTGGGCTAATTCTCCCCAGGCAGTAGGCAAGAAAGGCCAGGACCTCTGAAAGGCGGACATAGAGCAGACTTGAGAAGAAAAGCAATACCAGCCATGGGGATTCAGAGACGCAGGTCCGAATCAGGCTTCCACACATCACCACGCCACCTGCAACAAAATCATCAGTTTACTTGGGTTTTTTTGCAAAAGTACAATTAGAAGTGTATTTTTTAAATTGTATTTCCATTACATAAATACAACATGTAACCTTGTTCCATATTAGTATATATAGAGAATGTCTTTTAAGCCTCTACTAAATATTGCAATGTATGCATGTAACAGTTTCCTTGACCATTCAATTATTGACAGACTATTTTTAGTAAGATTTTAATCTTATTTAAGAATACTTTTAGATTTATAGAACAGTTGCAAAGATAGTACCAAAAGGATATACTATTCACCAAGTTTTAATTTTCTTTAATGTTATTTTCTTGCATTTTCATGGTTGGTTTATCAAACCTAAGAACCCAGATTGTACATTCTACTCTTGACCTCCAGATATTATTCATATTTCACTTGTTTTTCTATTAATGTCCTATTTCTACTCCAGAATCCAATCCATATGCCACACTGCACAATTGTCATGTCTCCTTACTATCGTTTTGATCTTTCCATGTTTTTCATGAACTTCACAGTTTTGAGAAGTACTGGTCAGGTATTCTGTAACCGTCCTTCAATTATGAACTTTCTTATATTTTTATGACTGAATTGGGCTTATAAACTTTTGGGAGGAAGAGCACAGTGTTGAAGCACCCTACTCTTCACATCAAGTCATAATCCCCACATGACATCACTGGTGACATTAAACTTGATCACTTGGTCATGGACCTCTGTGCCAGATTTCTTCATTGAAAGTTCCATTTCACTTTCCCTACTTTATTCTGTGCACTCAAGTCACTAACTGCAGGCCACCCTCAAAGGAAAGTAGGTGAATATTTATGGTTTGGAATTTCTTCAATAATAAATTCAACAGAATTTTATAGGTTTACTAATAGTTAGCAGCTTTCAAAATGATTAGTAAATATCTTTTACATCCTTCTTTGTATTATATATTGGGTGGGTGATGGGCAGGAGAAGTCACCATGCTGGCCACAGGTGTTCTTACACCGAAATCTTGCTTTAAAATTCAAAAATTCATCAATTAATAAAATTAAGCACTTTCTTCATTACAGAATATATTTAAACAATACCTCAGGAAGCAGATTTCCATGTTTTCAAATACACTTGTTAAACACCTTAACTGATAAAATAACCTTTGCATCCTCTTTGGTAAGTTAAAAATAAAAGTCCTTCATTTTTCACAGAACTAGAATAAATCATAAAATTTATATGGAATCACAAAAGACCTAGAATTGGCAAAGTATTACTGAAGAAAAAGAAAGAGGCTGGAGGAATAACTCTCCCAGACTTCAGAAAATACTACAGAACTGCAGTAATCAAAACAGCATGGTACTGCTACAAAAACAGACATGTAGATCAATGGAACAAAACAGAGAGCCCAGGAGTGAATCCACAGACTTGGTCAATTAATCTTTGACAAAGGAGACAAGAACATACAATGGAATTAAGACAGTTTCTTCAGCAAATGGTGTTGGGAAAACTGGACAGCAGCATATGAATCAATGAAGTTATAATAATCCCTCACACCTTACACAAAAATGAACTCAAAATGGATCAAAGACTTAAACATAAGACAAGAGGCAATAAACCTCCTAGAAGAAAACATAGGCAAAATATTATCTCACATACATTTCAGCAATGTTCTTCTAGGACAGTCTACCCAAGCAATAGAAATAAAAGCAAGAATAAACATGTGGGACCTAATTAAACTTACAAGCTTTTGAACAGCAAAGGAAACCATAAAGAAAACAAAGTGACAACTTAGGGAATGGGAGAAAATATTTGCAGAAGATGAAACCAACAAGGGCTTGATCTCAAAAATATATAAACAGCTTCTATGACTTAGTAAGAAAAAAGAAAACCCAATCCATAAATGAGCAGAAGACCTAAACAAGCATTTCTCCAATGAAGACGTACAAATGACCAATAGGCACATGAAAAAGTGCTCAATATCACTAATTGTAACAGAAGTGCAAATCAAAACTAAAATGAGGTATCACCTCACACCAGTCAGAATGGCCATCATTCAAATGTCCATGAATGATAAATGTTGGGGAGGCTGTGGAGAAAAGGGAACCCTCCTACACTGCTGGTGGGAATGCAGTTTGGTGCAGCCATTGTGGAAAACAGTATGGAGATTCCTCAAAAGACTAAAAATAGACTTACTATATGACCCAGCAATCCCACTCCTGGGCATATATCCAGAAGGAACCCTAATTCAAAAAGACACTTGCACCCCAATGTTCACAGGAGTACTATTTACAATAGCCAAGACATGGAAACAGCCTAAATGTCCATCAACAGATGACTGGGTAAAGAAGTTGTGGTACAGATATGCAATGAAATACTATTCAGCCATAAAAATGACAACATAATGTCAGTTGCAGCAACATGGATATCCCTGGAGAATGTCACTCTAAGTGAAGTTAAGCCAGAAAAAGAAAGAAAACTACCATATATCACTCATATGTGTAATCTAAAAAAAATAGAAGACAAATAAATATAAAACAGAAACAGACATAGAATACAAATTTGTCATTGCCAGTGGGAAGGGGAGTGGGAAGGGACAGACTAAGAGTTTGAGATTTGCAGATAATGACAAGTAAATATAGAATATATAAACAAGTTTACACCGTAGAGCACAGGGAAATTTATTCAAGATCTTCTGGTAGCTCATGGTGAAAAATAATATAAAAATGAATATATGTATATTCATGTATGACTGAAAAATTGTGCTGTAGACCAGAAATTGACACAACACTGTAAACTGACTATAACTCAATAAAAAAAACTTAGAAAGCAATCATATTTTAAATGGCATTAGAAATAAATAAAACATTTAGGAATAAATTAAATTAAGTAGATAAAATATCCATACACCTAAAATGACAAAACGGTAATGAGCAAACTGAGAAAAACAGAAACAATGTTAACAGTTTCCATGGTTATGAATTTGAAGAATAATACTGAAAAATGTCTATATCACTCAAAGCTGTCTATAGATTCAATGCAATCTTTATCAAAACTCATATGACTTTTACACAGAAATAGAGAAAGCAATCCTAAAACTTGTATGGAACCACAAAACACCCCTAATGTCAAGTCAACCTGGTTAAGAACAAATCTAGACATATCACACTCCCTAATTTCAAATTTTATTACAAAGCTATAGTAATCAAAATGGTAGGTAATGGCGAAAAACAGACCAAGTCCAATGAAACAATCAGAGTTCAGAAATAAACCCATCCAAATGCAGTCAACAAATATTTCACAAGGGAGCAAAGAAGAAGTAATGGGGAAAATACAGTCTTTTCAATAAACTGCACGGGAAAAACTGGATAATGACCTACAGATGAACACAACTGGACCCTGTTCTTGCAGCACTCACAAAAGTTAACTCAAAGTGGACTGAAGGCTTAAATGTAAGACTTAAAACTGTAAAACTACTTGAAGAAAACATAAAGATAAAGCTCCTTAGTGTGGTTTTGGCAAATATCTTTTGGATATGACACCAAAGTTACAAGCAACAAAAGCAAAAATAAGCAACTGAAGCTACAGCAAACTTAAAAAAAAAATTCATAGCAAAATAAACAATCAGCAAATGTAGAAGCAGCTGCAGAACAGGAGAACATATACACAAACCATTTTTTCATTTTTTAACCAAAAAAACATTTTGATAAACTATGTAAGTAACTCATAAAATACTAGCAATCAAATAAAAAATTCAAATTAAAAATGGGTTAAAGGACTTGATTAGACTTTCTTTTCCCCAAAAAAAAGACATACAAATCACCAACAGATATTGAAAATATACTAATCATCAGGGAAATGCAAACCCAAACCACAATGAAACAGCACATCACACCTCTTAGAATGACCATTATAAAAAATAAAAAACAAATATTTGTAAGAATATGAAAAAAAGGTAACTCATGCACTTTTTGGGTGGAAATGTAAATTGGTACAGTCGAATGAAAGTAAGAGACTTAAATTGGACTCCATCTTACACTATTCACAAAAATTAACTCACAATAGATTAAAGAGTCAACTGTATGACTTGAAACCATAAAACTCCTAAAAAATCATAGAGGAAATTCTCCTTGACCTTGGTCTTGGGAATAATGATTTTTTGGATATGACTCCACAGGACAGGCAACAAAAGCAAAAGCAAAAAGAAACAAGTGGGACTAAGTCAATGTAAAAATCTTTAGCATAGGAAAAAAATTGAAAAAATTAAAAGGCATCCCATGGAATGGGAGCAACTATTAGCGAACCATCTTTTGATGAATGGTAGTTACTCAAGTATATAAATAAATCATACAACTTAACAACCAAAAAAAAATCTAAGTTAAAAATACTGGCTCTGAATAGACAAATTTTCCAAAGAAGACATACAAATGTACAACATGAAAAGCTGTTCAATGTCATTAATCATCAGGGGAATGCAAATCAAAACCACGAGACCATCTCTCACCTGTTACAATGGATATAGTCAAAAAAGACAAGTGATTACAAGTATTGGCAAGGATGTGGAGAAAAGAAAATCCTCGTGGATTGTTGGTAAAAATGTAAATTACCACACCCACTATGAAAAGCAGTTTGGAGGTTCTGCCAAAAATTAAAAGTAGTATTCAGCTGTCCCAGCACCATCTGTCAAAGAGACTGTCCTTTGGCCGCTGAATGCGCTTTAGTCCCATCTCAAATATCCATTGACATTTTATACCTGTGTTTACTACTGGGTAGTCTGTTCTATTCCTTTGTTAGACTACGTGTGTATTTTAATACCAGCATCATGGTGTCTCATGACTATAGCACTATGATATAGTTTTAAAGCAGAAAGTGTGATGGCTCCCAGTTTATTCCTTCTCAGGCCTGCTTTGGTATTTGGGTCTTTTGTGGTCACATCAAAAAATTTTAAGATGGACTTCTATCTTTGAAAAATATTATTGGAATATTGATAGAAATTGCACTGAACCTAAAAATGCCTTTGGGTAGTATGGACATTTTAGCATTAATTCTTCTGGTCCATTAACCATACATCTGGTCCAGTATATCTTTCTACTTGTTTTGACTTCTTCAATTTTTTCCATAAGAGTCTAATTATAGGTTTTAAAGTACAAATTTTTCACTTCCTCAGTTAAGTTTATTTTTAAGTATTTTATTGGTTTTAAGGCTATTTTGAAAGGGGAAAGTCTAGTGTCTTCAACAAATGATGTTGGTTACACTGGAAAACCACATGCAGAAAAATGAAATTGGACAGCTATCTTCTACCACTCAGAAATATAACTTAAAATGGATTAAAGACTGAGAGGTAAGATCTGACACTACAAAACTCCTAGAGGAAAACATAGAGGAGAAGCTACTTAACACGGGCTTGGGCAATAATTTTGGGATATGACCCCAAAAACACAAGTCAGAAAAGCAAATATCAACAGGTGGGACTACATCAAACTAAAAAGCTCCTGCACAGCAAAAGTAACAATCAGCAAAATATAAAGCCTAATACAGAGTAGGACAGAATCTCTGCAAATCATATATGGGATGAGGAGTTAATATCAAAGCATATGTGGACCTCATACAACACAATAGCAAAAAAAAAAAAAAAAAAAAAGCCAAACATCCAATATAAAAAATGGGCAGTAAAATTAAATCTATATTTTTCCAAAGACACCCAAATACACAAAAGGTACATGAAAAGGTGTGCAACATCACTAACAATTAGGTAAATGCAAATCGAAACTGGAATGAGATATCCCCTCCCTCGTGTCAGAATGATCATCAACAAGAAGACAAGAGACAAGTGCTGGCCAGGACGAGGACAAAAGGAAACCCCTGTGCACTGTCGGTGGGGATGTAACCTGGCTCAGCCATTATGGAAAAGCTACAGAGGTTACCCAAAACTTAAAGACAGAGCTACCATATGCTCCAGCAGTCCTCCTTCCTGGTGAGCATCTGAAGGGAGTGAAAACAGGGTATTGAAAAGATAGCTGCACTTGCATGTTTATTATAATGTTATTCACAACAGCCAAGATATGGAAATGACCTGAGTGTACAACAATGGATGAACAGATAAAGAAGAAGTAGCATTTATACAGAATGGAATATTATTCTGCATTGAGAAAAGGAAATTCTGCCATTTGTAATATTACAGATGGACATTGAGGGCTTTATGCTTGATGAACTAGACAGAGAAAGATAAATGTAAGATACCAGGTATACATGTAAAAAAACAAACAAACTCTTAGAAACAAAGTAGAATGGTGTTGGGGTGGAGGAACTGTGGAGACATTAAAGGGTACAAACTTGCAACCTGAAGATAAATAAGTCATGCAGATCAAATGCACAGCACAGTGATTACAGAAAACAGTGATGTATCAGTCTTCAAAGTTGCTAAGATACTATCTTGTGAATGTTCTTGTCATAAAAAATAAAGAAAATTATACTTGTGAGTCATGTGAGAGGTGTTAGTTAAAGCTGTTTGTGGTCACATTGCTGTATGTAAGTGGATCAAATCAACACACTGCAGACTGTGAAAGAAGAAAAAGTAGAACTGCATGATTTCACTTACACATGTAATCTAAAAAAGCCAAATTCACATAAACAGAGAACAGAGTGGTGGTTGTCAGGGCCTGGGAGTCAGGAAGTGAGAAGATGCTCAAAGAGCACAAATGTCCAGGTTTAAGATGAGTGAGTTCTGGGAAATCTCACGAACAGTACTGTGACTACAGCTAACAATGCTGTATTATTTATCTGAAAGTTGCTGAGAGCAGATCTCAAAAATTCTCACCACAAAAGGGAATTAGGTGAGTTTATGGAAGCAGCCTTACTATGAAAATCACTCACAACATATATGTGTATCAAGTCGCCACATTACTTACTGCTAGGGCTGTGTCCTGGGTCACTGTCTAAGAAGCATTTCACCGGAGATGTCTCTCAGGACTCAGACTTCAGGTAGTCTGTTTCACTTCATGGGTGAACATATTCAAATGGCCTGTGTATAAAATAAAAATATAATGACTAATAGTTCATTGTGAATGGCTCCCAGAATGTGTTTTAAAATTTTTGTTCCCATGCTTACATTTCACACTACTGTAACAAAATCAAATATGAGCCATCACAAATGGCACATTAGAACAATGATAACAGAGTCCTGAACACAAAGATTCAATGTTTCTTTCTGGTGTTTTCTAATCAGAAGTGTTTTTAAAAATATTTGAACTCACCAGTTCCTAGGTGACAGCTGAAAGTGACAAAATCAGAGAACCCAAAATGGCAGATGATCCTGTATGTGATTATAGATGTTGCTACATTTTATGCCAGAAATTAATTATCTATTAGAAAGTTTCATTAAAAACTTGAAGCTCAAACCCTGGAATGCTTCCCAATTTTGTTAAACTCATGTTATTATAATGTCCGTGTCCATTTAGCTGATGAGGTAGGTGAAGATAAAAAGTGATCTGTTCCTCTGTGTTTAGTACAATTAAAATAACTAACAACAATTATACAATGCTTTGAAGAATTCAGGTTAGATCTGGAATACAGATGGAGATATGAAAATGCTTTTCCTTGCTCTATGCATGAGTAGTAGCCCATCATGTACAAATATGTCAGATGACAAGGTATCTTCATGTTAAAAAAAATACCATCACCACAAAGGAAAGCTTTACTGATTGTACTGAAAATAAAAGGAAAAAAATAGAATTGGAAAAAGATCATGTTGACATAAAAATGCTTATGGTCACAGATACTATAGAGGAGCAACTGTGGCAGATGTATGAAGATGTAGAAGCTATCACTCCTCCACTGAATATCATTACACCAAATTGTGACTTAATCATTTCATAAACTTGACAGACATTTCTGCTTCTATAATTTAAAATATAACCTTTAAAATACTGTATAATGAGAAGTGTGATATTCTAATATCTGTTCTAAGAAGTGAGTTAGACACACATAAGAATAGCCAATGCTCAGAAAGATCACATGCAATCAGTTACCACCCCATGCAAATTAATGGCATTTAGCAGATATTCATATATGTGTGCATACATAAAATGTGTATTGGTATATATATAAATCAAGTAGAATATTATATTATAATCTAATGTAAAATTGTATCAGCAAAAGCACTGTGCTGATATGTGTCTTGGTGTAAACAGATTACAATTTTTTATTGAGTTATCATAATGGGATAACATTGTGAACCAAGTAGAAATTGTAAAAAAAGTTATCCAAAAAAAAAAAAACCTGACTACATGAAAAGATGCACAGTTACTATAAGGCCTCTTTCCTTATTTACTATCAGTGTCAGAAAGTCACTTGGAATAGGTTAGGAGAATTAAAAACTCTGACAAGACACAAGAATGCACTCTCTGTTAAAGAAAATAAACCAAAGGAAAAACCGAATGGACAGTTAAGATCCTACAGATAAAAATATCAATTTTATGGGAAATAGGCTTAAAATAAAAAATAAGGAGATTATAGTCTGTCACCTTTTGAATAAAGATATACATTAAGCTGAATACCTTCGTATTTTGCGCTTATGGAGAGTAAATGTATTTGCAATGAAAAAGCAGCTATTGTCCTGCCTTTTCAGTATTCTGAAGGTTTAGGTTTGAATATATTTCATCTTAAATGGTCTTAAGCACTATGCAGTGGTTGGTGTTTTTAAAAATACTACTGTGTTTGGAACTTCTGAAAGTGATTCAAAAAAATTTTAATTATTTTTTTTAATAATTTGGTAGTGGCCTGGATATTATTTTAACAAGACTACTCACCCTGGAATGCTGCAAGTTTTTTTCAATGAGTTTATATTTACACATATTTAAGATTGTCACTATATTTTGAGAAAATGTCAACCGTGGCAGTATTTTGACTTGAAAACGAGATAAGCTGAGAAGTATATTTTACGTATAAAATAAATGATTACATTCCTTTAAAGACAGGAAAGTAAAAGCATAATAAACTCTGACTTCGACACACTTAAAATATACAAGTTAACATAATGTGTTTTTACACACTTCTCTTTAACTCTTTCATTACTTTCTCAGCCCCTTTCTCATTACACCCGCGTCCCCGCTCCTGACCCGCGCTGTACACACCTCCGATCACACGGGGGAGGGGGGACCCGGGCGGCGAGGACCAGGGGCGTGAACACCCCCGCGGCCCGGATGGACACGGACACTCACCCGCTCCCGGAGGGCGATGAGAATAGTCGAAGCGGGCCCGACAGCACACCCGTCCCCTCCTGCCCGGCCGGGGTCCCAGCTCGGTCAGGTCCACACAAACCCCGGCAGGAAGCGGGCTCAGGCCGCGGGAAACCGGCATAACCTCAGACAGTGGGCGGGGAGCGTCCTTCTCCCGCAGACACGCGGGCCGCGCGGTCCCGGAACCGCCATGGCTGTCCCCGCTCCGTCCTGAGGAAAACAAGCTCCGCCCACAGGGAAGACGCTGGCTGCTGACGCTGACTGCGCATGCGCACCACCACTTAAGACCTGCTGACTTCGCGCGCCCCCTGTAGGCCCTCGAGGGCGGTGCAGGATACTCAGCACTCACTGTAGAACACGTGACCCCTCCCAGCTAAGATGCTAAATCACTGGAAATCTCAGTGCCCTGGCCTCTTTGTTGATGGCACTGGTGATGCTGTCATCCAGCCATGCCTGCTCTCTTGCCTGGCACATGCCTCAGTCCTTGGAATCCCGCCTGAATCATATTCTGTTCTGGAGTAAGAACAGGTGCCCAAGAATCTCAAAATACCTGACTTAGAAGATGATCAGGAACCCAAACTCAAATCTGGCAACTGCCTGGGGTCTTCTGAGGAGTGTGGTTTTCTCAGAATCATCTGCCCTGTGTCAGGAGCAGACCAAGCCTCAGGTAGCTTAAAGGGGCTATCATGCAGACAATGTTTTGGACAGTCCTCAGTTCTGACCTGCATGATCTTGAGACGCTTTTGTAACTCCTAACACTCTGTCTTCTCATACCTATAGTGATGGTTATTGACGACTAACTGAGTTATGCTCTTACAATGCGCAGGTGCTATTGTTCCTCAGATAACATAATGTTTTGAACGGATCAACTCTTTATCACTCCCCTCTAATCAAATATATTTTTAAAGCACCAGTTCCTAAGGTGCTGGCAGTTTCTGCTCTGAGCTCCAGATCCTGATCCTGCCAGTGGTCTATGGTGATGCCAGTGTGTACATACCCTTCCTTGTGCACCGGTGTGGAAAGGAGACAGCCCATTCCCCTGCATGAGGCTGCAACATGCTGACACTCAAAGCAGGCACAATGAAGAATCAGCTAGAGTCCCCGGTACCAGCTGTCCCAGGTAGAAACATCACCTCCACCACAGTGTTTCTGTGCTCCTACCAGGCCTTCACTACTCCCAGCAGGCCATGCATGAGCAGTGTGACAGGTGACTGCCTGTCCCAGCACAGCATGGTGGTGATGATCCCACCTTATCTGTTTGTTTTTGGAATGTCCCCACACCTCTCTGAGCTTCACTTTGCTCTTCTCACAGGCAGGGTTGTACAGGCATGAACCTCACAGGGTTATGGTAGGTAGTCACAGTAGCTGCTCACCCAGTGGCAGGCTCTGCCGAGAGGGCTGCTGGGAGTGCTGTGTGTCTTCACACTTGTCCTTCACTCTCCCCAATGAAAACACTCTTGGCCTTTTCCTTCCCTGGCCTGTGGCCTTTCTGTGTTTGCAAAAGAACATGGAAACAATCTGTTTGCAAAGAAGTTTTGAGGTTCTGTCCACCTGGTCCAGGAAATGCTGACTCTGCTACATTTGCGGGTGGGTGGGCTGTCATGGGAGGGGCTGGGGCAGGGCTTCCCTTTGCAATAAGCTGCCCACCCAGGCCTTTCCATGATCCAGACTCCTGGGATCAGGGTGCAAATCCCCAGCTCCCTACTTGTCAACCATGTGACCTGGGCAACTTTCTCAAACCCAAGCCTTCTCTGTCCACCCGATGTCAGCAGAGATGGAGGATAACAGGATGTCCTGCACAGAGTGTCTGTGAAGATTAAGTGAGATAGAACAGATAGAACAGTGGCTTGGGCCTGGCCCATTGGTTGGCAGAAGGGAGCTCACTATGTGCAGCAAGTTCCGCGGGTCACCCAGCAATCTGCCCAGAGGCTTAGCCACTCCATCGCTATCATGCATCTGAAGTCCACTTAACCACATGGGAGAGAAACAAACACATATTCTGAGTGTAGCTGCCACAGGGAAAATTGCATCTGAACGGGGAGTAATACCAGAGGGTGATTAGGATGGTGGAAGATGCCCCCTGGGGTTGAGTAGAGTGGAGCTGCCCTCCGGAGCCTGGGGTTAGTGAGGATGGGCTTGTAGAAATGCCCCTCTCCTTTACCCACCAATGCTGGGTCCTGCGGGTACTGAGTCCCACAATTGGTGTTCTGCTAGTGCCTTCAGCACAGAGGAAAACCCCAGGGATTCCCACAAGGCTCTGTCCACGTCCTGGGCTTGCTGAACTCCCACTCTGATTGGTGACCCCACCTGGGATGCAGAGAGGAGGAGAGGCAGAGGACTGTGTTGTCAACATCACTGCTCTACCCTGGGAATCTGGCACACAGTAGGTGCTAGGTAAGTCATTTTTTAATGAATAGCAATACTGGGTCCAGTTTCTGTAGGTGTCTGTGCCCCCAGATCAGGGACCCCTTGGGGCTCACCTCACAAATGACATGAAATAATAATCCCACCAGGAGCAACAACAGTTCCTCAGAATAAGTGGGCTTTTCCAAGCACTCTCCACCTGTTACAAAGGCCTCCCAGCAGGGAGGTGGGCTGTGAGGGGCAGCACTGCACTCTCCACTGTAACAAGGAGAAAGCCAAGGGCCACAGGGAGGAGTGCCTTTCCAGTGTCACTGCTTAGTTTCCCACCTCTTGGGAGACTGGGAGACTTTTCTGCTGTATTCTGGCCCTGAAGCCCCAATACTGTGTGGATATGCCTCCCTCCCTTGAGCAGGGAACCACTAAGTGACCTGTCACCTGTCACCAAGCAGACAGGCTCATTCCAGCTCATTGTGCCACCTGCAGGTTGTGCTAGTAGCAGGATCCTCTGGGAGACATCACACTCTCCCAACCTGGAAACAGGTGAACAGCTCACAGGTTTCCTGGAGAGGATGGTCACATGGCCTTGATCTGGCCAATCAGCATTTTCCATCCTCCCTGGCCACTGTGATTGGCTCACAGCTGGGCACCAGCCCAATCAGGCTCCACAGATGTCAGGCCTTGGTGCTGGAATCCTGGGGGAAGAGAAGTTCTATTTCAGATGGGAGTTGAGTGGTGGTGATGTCAGCCTGTGGCAGTTGGTGGCTGTCTTGCTCTCATAAAGGCAGGGTGATGTGAAGATGACACCAGTGGCAGAGCCCAGAGGTGGGGAAGGATGACTTCTGCTGATGTCACTGAGCACCAGGTACAGCCCTGCCTGAAGCTGTCTCCCTGTGGACGCCTCAGGTAAGTCATTCTCTCCTGCCCTGTTTGTTTCCTTAAGCCACTTTGGTTTTCTGTCACTGGTTTTAAGAAAAAGATTGACTATTCCTTCAAGCTGGCTAAATGGAGACCCTGGAACTGCAACAGTGAGGTGACAGGCAACAATGTAGCTAATAGACTCCAGAGGCCTCTGTTCAAACAGGGGATTGTAAATGACAAGGGAGAGTACACATGGCCTCAGTGAACAGATTTGCTACTGGTAGCTCCCAGTTCCTGGATATTAGAGTGCATGCACTCAGCCAAGTCTCAGCTCTGCTGTCACACCTGCTAACCCACACCTCTCCTCTCCCACCTGCCGGGCCTAGGGGAGCTGGACACCCCCGGGCACCTGAAACAGCCCAGGGCTTTGTGTTGTAATTTACACAGGCTGCCCCCAGTTCTGAGGGTGAGGGTGACTGGGTTCCAGTTTACAGAGAAAACAGACTAGACGGTCTCACTGGTGAGATGTGGGGGTGGGACCCCAATCTACAATCTGACCTATGACTTCAGAGTGGACAGCCTCCCCACCCTCAGCCAGGATGCTTGCTAAGCCTAGGGGCTCAGGAGTCCTGCTCCCTCCAGCACCCCTCCTGGAGGTGAGAGTGGGGGGCTCTTCTCTATACAACATTCACCCCTGCAGGGGCACACGTGTGACCTCACAGTCTGTCATCCCTTCCTTATGACCTGGACCTCCTTGATGTGTGAGCACTGCAGATCATGGGTGCACACGTGGGCAGGTGCACCATGACTGAGAGGACAGCACTCCAATTTAAGCCCCCTACATGCTCAGATGATTACATCCTGGAATTGAGGGGTTCCCAGGGGTCAGGTGACCAATTCTGGCCTTAGGGGCAAATTCTTATCACCCAGGGGGCTGATTTTTAAATTAAATTACACATTTACAATTCAATAGTCAAGCCCCTTTCTAGGCAGCCTTGTAGCCTCTCAGCTTTTACCCCTCGCTGTGACCATGTTCTTAGCTTCAAATTGAGTGTCATTATGAACATGAACATGTCCCTGTCATGTGTCACCTTCACAGTAAGCGGCCACCCCAAACTCCCCTCCCTTCCCCTTGTCGATATCTCCACACAGGGAGTAGGGCCCTTTTGATGCAGTTGTGCAAATGTGTGAGCTAAGTGTTTAGAATGTCCAGGCTAGGAGGGGTTTGCCCCACATGGCAGGGCAGGTGGGCTGGCAGGGGGTGATGGTTCACTTGCAAAACCTCAGCTGGTTTCAGGCAGTGACAACAGACTGGCAGCCAAGGGCTCAGCTGGTGCAGAGTAAGCGGATTAAATGTGTTCACCCAGACGCCTTGGGGGTGGCAGCCCTGGAGTACGACTACAAGTGAGGAAGGTGGAGGGTCCCCAGTGCCTGGACCTCCACCTTCTAAAAATCAGGACTGAGATGTGGCTTTGAAATCAGAACACTGGAGTTCAAAGCTTCCCCCACCACTTTGTCAATAATTCAAAGCAAATGAGCCTCAGTTTTCTCATGTGTAAAATGAGAACTTTGAAGCCTCTCCCTCTGAGGGTGTGGAGGGAAGTAAATGCGGTGACAGCAGAGCACAGGAGCTGTCTGGGCTGAGCCTGCATACAGGCAGGCCGTTGTTGCTGCCATGACCACTGTCTTCCAGGGCAGGGTCTGCACTCTCTCCCTGTGAAGGTCCAGACAGTAAACATTCTAGGCTTTGAGGGACCTACAGTCCCTGTTACAACTACCACCCTCTGCTGTTGGAGGGCAAAGACAGCTCCTGCAGTAGGTAGTCCAGGCTCGCACCCCCGCTTCCTGACATAAGTATTCCTGAGATACAATTTTCACATAACTTTGTTGGCTTTAGGTGTGCAGCATAATGACTTGTTACATGTGCATATTGTGAAATGATCAGTGCATTAAGTTTACTTGACGTCTGTCATCACCCATAGTCACACACTATTTTCCTTGTGATGAGAAATTTTAAGAGGTACTCTCTTAACAACTATCAAATGCACAACGCAGTGTTGTTAACTACAGTCACCCTGCAGTATGTTATGACCTCAGGACTTGTTTGTCTTATAACCGGAAGTTTGTACCTTTTGATTATCTTCACCAATTTCAACCACCCCCTCCCTCACCTCTGGCAATCACCAACCTGATCTCTGTTTCTATGGGTTTTGGTTTATTTTGAAGGTTCCACATATAAATGAGATCATGGGTATTAGTCTTTCTCTGTCTTATTTATTTCACTTAGCATAACACCCTGAAGTTCCATCCAAGTTGAACCAAATGGCAGGATTTCATTTTTTTAATGTCTGAATAAGATTCCATTATATATATATATATATATATATATATATATACACACACACATATACATATACATATGTATGTGATGCATATATATATGATGCATATATATGATGCATATATACATATATATACATATATAAGCATATATACATATACATATATATATACACACACACACACATCACATTTTCTGTATCCATTCACTTGTTGATGGACACTTAGGTTGTTTACATATCTTGGTTATTGTAAATAATGATGCAGTGAACATGAGGACACTGTTGTCTCTTTAAATAGTGATTACATTTCCTTTGGATATATTCCCAGGAGTGGACTTGCTGGATCATATGGAAGTTCTAATTTTAAATTTTGGGGGGGACTCCTTACTCTTTTCCAGAGTGACATCACCAGTTTACATTCCCACCAAAGTTGCACAAGTTTCCCTTTTCTCCACACCCCCGCCAGCACTTGTTATCTCTTGTATTTTGATGACAGCCATCCTGAAAGGTGGGAGGGAATATCTCACTGTGGTTTTGATTTGCATTTCTTTGATGATGTGTGATGTTGAGCGCCTTTTCAAGTACCTGTTGGCCATCTGTGTGCCTTCTTTGGAAAAATGTCTATTCAGTTCCTCTGCTCACTTTTTAAATCAGGTTGCTTGTTTTTTACTGTTGAGTTGTAAGAGTTATTATATGTTTTGGGTGTTAACCCCTTATCAGATATATGGTCTGAAAGTACTTTCTCCCCTTCTGTCTGTTACCCTGACCTCTGCTTTCTGGATGACAGGGGTCCAGGCACTTGGGAATCTCTGCTTCTCACGTGTTTCCAATGGTGGGTGGGTGAGGGCTGTGTTCTGATAAAACTGTGCATAACCGTGGGTCACTACCCCTTCTTCTAGGAGGTGGCTCTGAAGAGTGCAGTTTCCCTGAAGTCATCATTTGGATGGTCATGTGCCCTGGAACTCACATCTTCTAGCCCAGATGTGATGGGGCAATTTGCAAAGGGAGGACCTTGCAGCTAAGACACTGAGCAGGTGCTCTTGTGTCTTGTTGGAAGGACCTGGAAACCAAGTTGTGTGGAACAGGGACTCCCCCAGGTCACAAGGCTCAGTTCAGACTTCTGGGATGCAGAGACCTGCTCTGAGCCACTGTCACTGAGGAGGGAAGGGCCTCAGGCAGGAGGGAGGAGTTGCTAGATTTCACTTGCCCTGTTTGTCAAGTTTCAGCTCTGGTGACGTGTGCCACATGGGCTTAGCTTTGGACCTGTAAGAGAAGAGGTTCCTGGGGAAGGGCTGGCTTTTCTCTCTGATTGAGGTCCTACTGTGTGCCAAGCACAGCAGTCATCTGAGTCAGGGCTGGAAAGCCAGGCACAGAGAGGTCAGGGAAAGTTTCCAGGTCACACAACATTAGGGGCATCACTAGGGTCTGATGCAGACCTGACACCCAGCCCATATTCTCTCTCCTTCCCCAGGACCTTCATGATCCCACATGTCAGCATCACCCAGAGAGGCCCAGGTATGGGCACTGGGACCTTTCCTGCCTAACATGCCAGGAGCCTTAAGAGGGAGGACAAGACACTTCCTGAGTCCATGATACCCAGAGGCTGCTCTCAGCGAGAGGCCCAGCACACACTCTGGGCCGAATCCTAGCTCTGTCCTGAGTCACTCTGTCCTCCCTGTCTCAGTTCTTCTGCCCACATGGGGCTGGAACCAGCAGCCACTTCGCAAGGTTCTAAGGAACCTCCAGGATCCTGGAAGCAGCGCCCTCACACAGGGAGCATGGTGGGGTCAGCTTCCATTGTCTCCTTATCTTTTCCTCACTTCTTTGCTGGATGAGGAGGAGTCCCAGCGGGGCCCTGGCTTGTCCCAATTCTCACCCCAGCTCAGGGTCCAGCAGGGGATGGTGTCCAGGCTGGACTCTGTCCTCTGACTCATCTGGGCACCCTCATTCTGTGCACCTTGGCTGCCTGGACATTGTCTCCCAGGGGCCACTCTGTGCCTCCCACACCTACCTGGCATGCACCCACCCTGGGTTATTCCAGTGCCCTCTGGCCCTTGGCCACACACCTACTCCGTGTTGAGTGGAAATGAAGTGACGGACATGCTGGGCCTCCTGGACAGTCTGGGAGATCCCAATATCCCCATCCTGCCCACCGCCCCAAGAGCCCAAGATGGGGAGAGGGCGTGCCTCCGTTCATAATCTGATTTGCTCAGAGATTCTCAGCACCTACTTTGCTGGGTGGATATCGGGGCAGAGGGATGATGTGAAAGCAGGAGAGCTGGGCAGTAGAGCATGAGGAGGGGGCGAGACCGGGCTGGTCTCATAACCCCCTCAGCCTTGGCTTTCTCATCTTTAAAGTGGGACAGACTATTGTGAGGTGAGCGGGATCCTGACCCATGGCCAGACACTGTCCTACACGCCTAAGAAAGAGTAGCTCACTGACTCCTCGTGGAAATCTGTGGGGCAGGGACAGGCGTTGTCACCCATTTCTGCAGCAGAAGTAACTGAGGCACAGAGAGGACAGGTGAGGGGACCACCCCAGGTTACAGAGCTCAGGCCATCTGGTTCCAGTGTCCAGGCTCATGGTCGGTGCCCACTTTGGGTGTCCCCCCTCCCTTCACCCTCCACTGGGAACCACGGCCGCAGCATCATCTCAGTGTGATTGTTCATGGGGAGCAGGATGGGGGCACTGAGGGCCCGTTTCTCTGAGCACTGCTTTTACAGAAGGCTCAAGGGGTTGACTGTATTCACTACTGGACACCCAGACTTGGGCCCAGGCCAGCAACCCTGCAAGGCCTGAATCAATGATTGTTGAGTGAATACCTGAACCTCTGCATGTACCTGCATGGTGCCCCCATTTCCTCATCTCCACAGCACACCTGGCTACCCGGCGAACACCTCGTGTCATCAGGCCTCTGCCAGGGACAGTCAAGGGGACCAGAGCTGCTCAGCTGGGGACAGGGAACCTCAGGGCCCTGTGGCTGTCCCAAGCATCTCCTGGGCCAATTCACAGAGAAGCCCAGCCAGCTTCCAGGAACAGCAGTCAGGTCCCAATCCCAGGGGTGTAGAGTAGGTCTTGAGGGGTGTTTCCTGAGACTGACTTTGTGTATGAAGGGGGCCTGGGGGTCAGGCTGCTTTCAATGTCCATTCCAGGCCCACACCCATGCTGGCATCATGGAGCTAGTCATAAAGGACACAGGCTGTGGGGCCAAGGCTATAGCAGGGCCCTGCTCCCTCTCTGTGCCTCAGTGTCCTCATCTGTAACAGAGAACTAGTAACAGGGCCATGGGAGGGCTCACTGAGACTCTCCTCTGTGGCTTTGGTTGGACACTGCCCTCTCTTTGCTCGGTGCCCTTCTCTGTAATAGAGAACTAGTAACATTTTTCTTAGCCCCTTTTGGCCCCATTTTTCTGAGTCTCTTTCCACATTGGGCCCAGGGCTTTCACAGAGCTCACAGACTTGGGAGGTAATCAGAGTGAGGTCACAGCCCTAGTGGTCACAGCTGAGGCCAGAGGAGCTGCAGGAGGGGTGGGAATCCAGAAGTGCTTCATGGAGGAGGTGAGATCTGAGCTGTGTCCCCAAGGATGAGCTGTCATCTAGCTGAGGCCTGGCACTGAGCAGGACCCATTTACATGGTGAATGAGGGTGTGAATGAATGAATGGGCCCCCCTCTAACAGAGAGTGAGGAGGGAAGACCCCCAGGCCAAAGCAGGAAACACAGGGCACCCTGGGGAAGCAGAGGGCGAGGCTGCAGTGTGATGCCTGCCTCACCCTTTATGGGTGTCTTGCCACCACTTTAACCTGTGCTCTGGTGGATTGGGAGCCCTTGTCTATTCTCTGCTCCAGGATCCGGCTCTTCATTCCCAGCAACACCCACCTGTGTCACCTCAGTTTCCCCAAGTGGACCTGGACCCGTCTTGTGGGAGATTGTGAAGAGGGATTTGGTGTGCAGCCCAAGACTGATGTGGGAGTGAGAGGATGATAACGATCTCCAGAGGGGATCATGGGCTGGGAGACATCGGAGGGGTGGGGAAGGCAGAGCCTCAGGGCGAAGAATCCTGCTAGTGGTGGCTCCTTCATGAGGGGTTTCACAGGGAGGAAGCAATCATGGTGTAAATGCAGAGCTCAGTTTGGGGCTCACTGACCTGGAACAGCTCATCACAGAGACGTCCAGAGGAGCTGGATGTAGGGAACGAAGGTGCCACTGATGTCAGGGTCAGAGCCTGAGACCCAGATGAGGTGGGGCGGTGGTGCAGGGGAAGGGGCTTGAGGATGTGAACATGTTCATTCATTGGGGTCCTCAGGGTGGGGACCTTCATGTTCATTTCACAGCCACCTGGTGCCTGACAGAGCTGGGCTTAGGGAGGTCACTAAGTAGACACGTGCTGACAACCTAGATTCTCCTGTTTCCACATAAAGTCCCTGGTGTGAAGCCAGCTGGCACTCTTCAGAGTCATACATCCTCACCCCTGGGCTCTCTGTGTGCCTAGAGCCCAGTGGCACCTTACCTCCCACTCCCCACTGCAGGACCCTTTGCACACCTGCATTTCCACAAGCTATAAAACATCTTCACTTGCTGTGTGTTTACCCTAGGAAAACTCATTGCTCCAGGAAGAGAGGCCTCACATCCTGCCCTTATCAAAGTGGTAAAGTCTGTTGTTCAGAGAAGCCCCTGACAGATCTCACTACCAACCAGGTACCTGTGCATGAATTGATCATGCAGCCCCCTCCTCCTTGTGTGCACAGCAACCCCCCATAACAGACCCCACACACCTAACCTTGGTGCTCATGCAGGCACCTCTTTTCTTTGGGGCCCAATGTGGCCTATAGCAGTGTCCCTATTAAACTTTCCTAAACCCTTCTCAGAAGCTGGTACTTCTTTACCAACCCAAGTAACTAGCCCGCCATTGTGCCCACAACACCTGAAACAGAATTGGCTAAATTATGCAGATTGATGATGCAGGTTAATTTCTATAAAGGTGAAATCAAGGTTTACAAATAAAAGCAACATACATACTCAAGGCAGGACTAAGAACTCACATGGATAACTAAGACACTCCACGTGCATCCCACTGTGGCCTCAGGGCCTTTACACTGGCTGCTCTTTCAGCCAGGATCTCTCTCCACCTGCTTCTTAAACACCTCCAGGAATCTGCTCAAATGTCCTCCCTGACCTTATTTTTCTCCATGGAACTTATCACCGCCAGACATTGTGTATATTTTACTTAATTTTCTCTGTGTCCCCCACCAGGCTGTCTGCTGCATGAGAATGGAGACCCGCCTGCTTCACTCCCTGCTGTGCCCGGTATCTGGAACCCGCCCAGCACACAGTAGGACCTCAGCGAATGTGTGCCGGGTGTGTGATCACTGTAGGCCACAGGCAAAAGTCTTCCCAGCAGTGATGATAAGAGTCATTCATTCTCTACTTACTGAACCCTACTGTGTGCTGGATACTGACCTGGGTGGGAGGCATGCAGTGGGTGAGACACAGTGAGCACACACAACATGTTAGGAGGGACATAGGGCTGGGGAAGTCAGGAGTGCAGGGTGGAGGAGGAGAGGGCCAGGTGGAGACAGTGATGGCAGGGGAGACAGAGAGGTGGGGCCCAGGTCGTGCAGGGCTTGATGGCTCCTGTGAGGGCTTTCCCTCTGGTCAGCGGAACTACGGCTGGGTGCGGAGCAGGGGCCCTGGTCCTGACTGCTATGCAGGAAATGAAGCAGGTGTCTGCTGGGGAGATATGCATGGAGAAGGCTGTCCCTGTAGACTGTGCAGACAGGGAAGGCTTCTGTGAGAAGGTGACATCTGAGCTAAGCCCTTGTATGGAATGTGTTTCCACCTTCTGTAGACTGGATGCTTTCATATGCCCTGCAGGCCTATGCAGGATATGCCCTGTTCTCAGCCACCTGGACTTGGCCTCCTGCCTCCCTTGTGTGCCCTCCCACCACAGAAGGAGTCCTTCTAGATCTAACCCACTACCTCCTCCTCTGGACTTGGACCCACACTGAGCCACTGTCCACCTGCCCAACTCACCCAGAGTCAAGTCCAGACACTTGGGGGAGCCCCTCCACCCCAGAACCCAAATCCCAGTCCTGCCTGTGAAAGTGGCAGATCCTATGGCTTTGGATACTGATTCCAAACCCAAGGCCCCCTGGATCCCTCAGACCTGATTCATGATGGCTCTGGTTGAGCCCCACACGTGCTCGATTGGCAAAATGCCAAATTGGTATCTGGGTGTGCAGATGCAGTGGAGGTGGCCAAGGGAGATTTTGATAAACTCAATCACGCACAATAGTGTTGTTGCTTTCTCACGGGGTCCCAGGCCGGTTTGCTCTCTTGATAGGAGCAACAATCCACAACACTCTCCAGATCACTGAGACTCCGTGTGTGCCATCATCCATACCCCTGTCCCACATCTTGCACAGCCTCTGCTAGCTCAAATTTGGCAGCTCAGTTCTTGGTCTGGGAATCAATGGTGGGGATATTCTGTGCTGAATTTTTGAGTTCTGTCAGCCAAGCATCTGCTGTGCACTCTCCTAACACTCAGTGCAGTGCTTTCAATCCCATGCGTCCAGTCCGCTTGAGAGTGTGTGTCCAAGTAAAGCAGAGTTTCACCTTTGCTGCTCCTTCACCAGAGGCCAGGTCCTGCACTGGTTTCCATTTTCTACTTTGCCTTCTCCTCCTTTCAGGTTTTGGGAGGTCTCTTTCTGTCTTCGGAAATAAGAGACCACTCTTCGTCAAGTGTCCTGAGCCAAGGCCTGGGTGAGTCGCAGTTTGTCTTGCTGTGTACATGGCAGCGAGTAAGCGAAGCTTGCACTGGTTCTCTTCCAACTGGACATCGATAAATCAACACTTTCCAGACATAACTCACAGATATGTGATTCTTATTTAGCTCTTTTATCTGTACAGCCATGGTGGGAGGGATTGTCTGAAGACTCCAGTTTTGACATTGTGTTGATACCTCAGATGCAGTCTTTCAAATGGTTAATGGAATTGATTTACATATTTTGGGATTTGTATGAAAATGAAGTTAATATTTGAAACATACTGAATCAAGCTACAAACCAGACTTGTCATTTTCAGATACTAGTTTGTCAGCTCTAAGAGAAAAATAGACAAAAACACTGTAAAATAGCACTCCAAAGTGATGAAGGGGACAGGTGAACCATTTACTGTTGACGCCTTCAACAAGAGGAACCATGATATAAATATTGGAACCATGAAATAACCACAACTCTGGATTTCCCTTCTGCATGTGGTGCAATTTCCTAAAAATAACACGTACTGGCCAATGTTGGTAAATCAAGGGGCAACTTTTCTCTCTAGGAAAAAAGAAGGGAACCCAAACAACATATTTATATGTAGGCTTGGTGCCAATAGCGTCCAGAGGCATTATAGCTATGAGAACACTGCTGCAGCTTTGCTAGTCTACGCAGAACCAGGTGCTCTTCTATCAACCATGAGAATATTTAATCATCTGATCATGTTTGGTAAAGCGATTTAACCCATCCAAGACTGTACCACCATGATATCCTGCACCTGGGACTTGACTGAAGGGAAAAGACAATCCACAAAACATGTGTCCCTAAATGTCTATGGTGACTTTTACAGGTCATTTAAATAACTGACTTATAATAGCTACCTATACTATCTTGAAAAACTGAAGTTCAGTTAAAGATTCCCCTCACTTACCACACTCCCTTCACTCCAAAGAAGACATAACCCCAGCATTTGCTGAATCTACGGGAAGGTTACCATTTCAGGCTGTGATCTCAGAATTCAATTCCATTCTATTTTAGTCGAGAGTAGTTGACCATGGAAGAGTTCACTTTCGTGCACAGAATGTGAATGTGGTTGAACTCTGATTCTAGGAGGGGCTTACTCTGCTCCTAATGGATTCATTCAGCTCAGTGCTGATCCTTTGAAATGGATGCCTCAGTGGTGGGGAGGGAAGAGAAAGTGCTTCATAGCAAGGCACAAACCTGGGAGAAGTCTTACCAGGGCTTGGTGCTTGGAGGTCTTAGAGGTTTGCAATTGCTCCTTGTGATATGTGGATTCTCATGACCTGTTCCAAGAACATGAGCGCTATTATGATCTCTGCAATTTCTTCTGTTTAGAAGTCCGGAATCTTGGAACTGTTCTTGTAACACTGAATTGAGTACTTTCCTCAAGTGCACGTTGAACCTCCACAGGATTTGGCCAATATCAGTGAGGATCAGAATGTCTCATGAATGAATTTCGAGCCTAGCATTCTGTACAGAAGTCTCCATGCCAGTATTCTAAATTGTAGCAGAACCACACTCATCAATGTTTTCGCATCAACCCTCAATCAACGCATCCAGCTTTTCCGTAAACTTCTCTTTCAGTCTCCCATAAAGTTGACTTCTAAAGGACTGGGAATGCCTCAAAGTAACTCGGAGTCTCACCAGTAAGCTGAAGACAGGCTGAACTTCCACTGTCTGACCTTTCAGGTTCTGGAAACTGACCCGTGAACTCAGGCCATTGGGCAGCAGCAGTATCTCGAACTTACACAGCTTCCCGAACAGGAGACATAACCCAAGCTTCACAGAGGGCAGCAGCCCCTCCATGACACTGATCCACCCACAGGGTTCTGCCCAGTTACCTTGGATCCACCAGCCACAACAAGCCACTCGGAACACACCAACATTCCACCTGGAATTCAGTCGGTAACTGCCATCCCCAATGGTCGCTGCATCTTGTCAGTGTTGGGGGAGGGGCTGCATCAGACGAGAGTTTCCTAAGGTAAGTGTGTTTCTCTCCATTAGTGCCCCATGGTTCTTATATTCCATTCCTCTTTCCTTGTGTGCAGTTCTCTATACACAGTACAAATGGAGGAAGTATGCCCATGTTAACTTTATGGATTCACGTGTCTTTAAACTTTCTAACAGTTAACAGTACCCAAAGACCCACAACAGGAATCTTATGTTTGCGTCATATCCATTCACCCAGAATGCATATCTGTCTGTTGCTTTTCTGCTGAAGCACCCACACTCTCAGAACATAGATCCATTTGTTTCATGGGAGCTGAATTTCCTAGAAACGAAACCAATCCCAATATACACTTTACTGTCTGTCTCTTTTGCTCTTAGTGTGGTTTGGCAGAGCAGCTTGTCTTTGTTGTAGGCATATGCCACTTATTCTCTCCGTAGGCCTGAATATGCCATTCATTCCTCCTGATGGACGGCTTGTAACCCTATATCATGGACTATGGATCCATTTTATTGAAAATAGTCATTTGGTTTAGGTCACGATGTGCTCTTATGAATCAATATTTACGAATATTAATGCACACATCTGTTTTCTAAATACAAGTGTGTTGTGTACATGCATGCAGCGAAACTGTGTCAGAGCATGCTGAATGGTCCTTGATATCATTTTGAGTATTTTCTTTTGAATTTTCTTCATTCCTTCAGATATATGTCAGTCAACCGTATGCTTTTGGTGTGTGAACTTTTGTTTGTTTGTTTGTTTGTTTGTTGTTTGCTTGTTTTGCAAACACATTACGCCATGTATCACTCCGTTTGATTAAGAGAGTCACATAAGCTGATTCGGAATATAAAGTGCTGAAAATCACCTATGTTTTCCTGCTTCCTTCTCCCATTCTTAGAATTTTGACGTCCTCTTTGCTTACTTTTCAATTATTCTTTGCAACTCATTGCACCCCTTGCATTTCCAATGATGGTTCTCTTATTTCCAGATCATCTTCCTTGTTTTCTATTCAGGGTAGGATTCTCAATCTTTCTTATAGGATAAATTTCAAACTGCTGAATTCTTTTATGATTGGCCGGTCTGTGAAATTCTCTATATTGGCCAGTATTGTAAAGGGCAGTCTTGAGGCATAGGCCACACTAGACTGCAGCTTTTTCTCATTCTGAATTTGGTCTTTGTCTTGTACCTGTTTCCTGTCCTGCAATGAATCTGTAGAGATATCAGCTGAAACCCCTCTGGAGGTTCTGTTGTGACAAAGTTGCTTTTATCTAGGTGCATTAAAATCACTCGGTTGATCATGAACTTTGATGATTTGAATGATAATACAGTTGCTTCTATGTCTATTGGGATTCCGCCTTCTTTGGATGCTGTGTGCTTCATGGTTACTTATAGATGATTATTTCTTGCATTTCAGAAATTTTCAGTCTGATTTTTTTCCAAATACAGTTTCAGATTTTTTTTCAACATTTCACGCTTTTCCTTACGGGAATCCTATGAATCCTAGCTTTGCATGCTTTGTCTTATCCAGGATTCAACAGCAGTGTTTGCATTGGTTTTAAGTTGCTTTTCTATGTCATCTTCTGATCAAGGGATTTCTGTTCTCCTGTCTTCGCAGTCACTCACGAGTCCCTCTACATCATCTAATCCGCATAGGTCTGAATTTACCCCTGCTGTTATTTCATCAATCGAGATTTCTGATTTATTTGGCTCATGTTTAGATGTTCTCTTCCCCTTTTCTGGTATTCTGCCTTTTGAGATTCTGAGAAACACTTGTTCTTCAGTGCTACTCTCAGCTCCGTTTTCAAGGCTTGCTCTTGAAGTGTTTCAGTGTCTAGTTATTTAAAGCATTTTCTGCAACCTTCAATCTCTTTTGTAGTGAAAATGGTACTTCCTGTTTCTTTTACTATAATTTTGTACGTCCACTGGTCAAGTATTATCAGGTATATAATGTAGATTTGCAGGGCTTGGTGAAGGGAAAATTTTAATCTCTTGTGTTTATGCAATTCCATGATATTACTGTGAGGACAACTTTTCCTAGACAGTGATGCCATGACGTTTTTCTATGTGTGTAGTGTGGTATATCTCTAATTGCTGGTATTGCAGTTGTTGTCATGGACAAAACCTACTCTTGTCATTTAGTACAACCTCACTTTTATTACGATTATGTCACAGCTCTGAAAGTGCACAGGACCATACCCTTTGTGGAAATGAAGCTTCTTTTAGGTCTGTTCTGCAGGCTGCTGTATGTCAGTTTAGAGTGTTTCCAAAACACTATCGTGACAGTGTGCTTGTCCTTTTTATTACAATGGGAATATCCCAAGAGTAGAAGGTAATTCCAGAGCTTCTTTGTCTACAGAAACACCAGGGGAAATATATCTAAGGATGTCATGCTTCAGGGACTGCTGCAATGTTCCCACCGCCCCACCTTTAGGTCCTCGTTGTCGTACAATGTCAGTGCCATCCCAAATGTAGCATCTGCATTTGGGAGATAATGCTGATGGAAATGCTTCATCTTCTCACGCTCTGGAGGTAGACCGCTCTTCTATGTTCACTCAATTTTGCGGCATGTGTCCATGAAGCTACCACAGAGCTGACCTACATCCTCTTCCTCATACCAATACCTAATCTCAGTCCTGCCTATGAAAGGGGCAGATTATATGGCACTGGATTCTGATTTCAACGCCAAGGACCCCTGGATCCTTCAGTCAGATGCGTGATGCCTCTGATTGAGCCCCACATGTGCTCGAAGGGCAAAATACCAAATTGGTACCTGGGAATGCAGATGCAGTCGATGTGGACATGGGACATTTGGATAAACTCAACCTCGCACGCCAGTGTTGTTGCATTCTCATTGGGAACCCAGGCCGATTTGCTCTCTTGTTAAGACCAACTACAATCCACAACACCCTCCAGATCACTGAGGCTCAGTGTGTGCCATCATCCATAGCCCTGTCGCTAATGTTGCACAGTTTCTGCTAGCTCACATTTGGCCACTTCTATCTTGGTCTGGGAATCAAATGTGGGGATACTTTGTGCTGATTTCTTTGAGTTCTGTCAGCCAATCATCTGCTGTGCCCTCTTCTAACACTCAGTGCAGCACTTTCAATCCGTTGTGTCCTCTCCGCTTGAGAGTGAGCGTTCAAGTAAAGCAGAGTTTCACCTTTGCTGCTCCTTCACCAGAGGTCAGGTCCTGCACTAATTTCCATTCCTACTTTTCCTTCTGCTCCTTCCAGGTTTTGTGAGGCCTCTTTCTGTCTTTGGAAGTAAGAGACCACTCTACGCCAAATGTCCTAAGCGTAGGGCTGGGTGAGTCGACTTTTATCTTGCTGTGCACATGGCAGCGAGATAGCGAAATTTGCACTGGTACTCTGCCAAATGGACACTGATAAATCAACATTTCTCAGACATAACTCAGAGGAACTGAATCTTGTTTAGCTCTATTATCTGTACAGGCATGGTGGGAGGGTTTGTCCGAAAACTCCAGTATTGACATTGTGTTGCTACCTCAGGTGCAGTCTTTCAAATGGTTAATGGAATTGATTTATATATGTTGGGATTTGTGTGAAAATGAACTTAACTTTCATAACATACTGAATCAAGCTCCAAACCAGACTTGTCACTTTCAGGTACCAGTTTGTAAACTCTAAGAGAAAAATAGACAGAAAGAATGTGAAATAGCACTCCAAAGTGTTGAAGGGGTCAGGCGAAACCTTTACTGTTGATGCCTTCCACAACAGGAACCATGAAATAAATTTTGGAACCATGAAATAACCACCACTCTGGGTTTCCCTTGATGACGTGCTGCCCGTTCCTCCCAATGACACATATTTGACAATGTTGGCGAAAAAGGGGGCATCTTTTCTCTCTAGGAAAACACAAGGAAACACAAACAACATATTTATATGTTGGCTTGGTTCCAATAGAACCTAGAGGCATTATAGCTATGAGAAGACTGCAGCAGCTTTGATAGTCTATGGAGAACCAGGTGCTCTTCTATCAACCATGAGAATACTTAATCATCTGATCATGTTTGGTAAAGAACTTTAACCCATCCAAGACTGCACCCCCATGATATCCTGCACCCAGGACTTGACTGAAGGGAAAAGACAGTCCACAAAACATGTGTCCCTACATCTCTATGGTGACTTTTACAGTTCATTTCAATAACTGACTTATTATAGTTACCTATACTGTCTTGAAAAACTGACGGCTAATAGATGTTAAAGTTCAGTAAAACATTCCCCTCACTTACCACACTCCCTTCACCCCAAAGAAGACATAACTCCAGCAATTTCTGAATCTAGGGGAAGGTCATCAATTTGTGGTGTGATCTAAGAATTCAATCCCAATCTGTTTTGGTCGAGAGTAGTTGACCATGGAGGAGTTCACTGTTGTGCACAGAATATTAAGTTGGTTGAACTCTGAATCTAGAAGGGGCTTGCTCTGCTCCTAATGGCTTCATTGCAGCTCACGTGGTGATGACTTAAAATGGATGCCTGAGTGGTAGGGAAGGAAGAGAAAGTGCTTGATAGCTAGCCCAACCCTGGGAGAAGGCTTACATGGGTTTGGTGCATGGTGGCCTCAGTGGCTTGTAATTGCTACTTGGGATGTGTATTCTCACGACCTGTTCCAAGAACATGAGCGCTCTTATGAACTCTGCCATCTCTTCTGTTTTAGACATCCGGAATCTTGGACCCGTCCTTGGAGCAGTGAATTGAGTACTTTCCTCAAGTGCACGTTGACCCTCCACAGATTTCTGCCAACATCAGTGAGGCTCAATATGTCTCAAGAATGTCTTTCAAGCCTAGTATTCTGTACAGAAGTCTCCATGCCAGTAGTCTCCATTGTAGTAGAACAACACTCATCAGTATGTTGGCATCTCCCCTCCACCCGTGCATCCAGCTTTTCTGCCAACTTCTCTTCGTGTCTCCCATAAAGTTGACTTCTACAGGACTGGGCATGTCTCAAAATAACTCGGAGTCTCACCAGTAAGCTGAAGACAGGCTGAACTTCCACTGTCTGACCTTTCAGGTTCTGGAAACTGACCCGTGAACTCAGGCCATTGGGCAGCAGCAGTATCTCGAACTTACACAGCTTCCCGAACAGGAGACATAACCCAAGCTTCACAGAGGGCAGCAGCCCCTCCATGACACTGATCCACCCACAGGGTTCTGCCCAGTTACCTTGGATCCACCAGCCACAACAAGCCACTCGGAACACACCAACATTCCACCTGGAATTCAGTCGGTAACTGCCATCCCCAATGGTCGCTGCATCTTGTCAGTGTTGGGGGAGGGGCTGCATCAGACGAGAGTTTCCTAAGGTAAGTGTGTTTCTCTCCATTAGTGCCCCATGGTTCTTATATTCCATTCCTCTTTCCTTGTGTGCAGTTCTCTATACACAGTACAAATGGAGGAAGTATGCCCATGTTAACTTTATGGATTCACGTGTCTTTAAACTTTCTAACAGTTAACAGTACCCAAAGACCCACAACAGGAATCTTATGTTTGCGTCATATCCATTCACCCAGAATGCATATCTGTCTGTTGCTTTTCTGCTGAAGCACCCACACTCTCAGAACATAGATCCATTTGTTTCATGGGAGCTGAATTTCCTAGAAACGAAACCAATCCCAATATACACTTTACTGTCTGTCTCTTTTGCTCTTAGTGTGGTTTGGCAGAGCAGCTTGTCTTTGTTGTAGGCATATGCCACTTATTCTCTCCGTAGGCCTGAATATGCCATTCATTCCTCCTGATGGACGGCTTGTAACCCTATATCATGGACTATGGATCCATTTTATTGAAAATAGTCATTTGGTTTAGGTCACGATGTGCTCTTATGAATCAATATTTACGAATATTAATGCACACATCTGTTTTCTAAATACAAGTGTGTTGTGTACATGCATGCAGCGAAACTGTGTCAGAGCATGCTGAATGGTCCTTGATATCATTTTGAGTATTTTCTTTTGAATTTTCTTCATTCCTTCAGATATATGTCAGTCAACCGTATGCTTTTGGTGTGTGAACTTTTGTTTGTTTGTTTGTTTGTTTGTTGTTTGCTTGTTTTGCAAACACATTACGCCATGTATCACTCCGTTTGATTAAGAGAGTCACATAAGCTGATTCGGAATATAAAGTGCTGAAAATCACCTATGTTTTCCTGCTTCCTTCTCCCATTCTTAGGATTTTGACGTCCTCTTTGATTACTTTACGATTATTCTTTGCAACTCATTGCACCTCTTGCATTTCCAATGATGGTTCTCTAATTTCCAGATCATCTTCCTTGTTTTCTATTCAGGGTAGGATTCTCAATCTTTCTTTTAGGATAAATTTCAAACTGCTGAATTCTTTTATGATTGGCCAGTCTGTGAATTTCCCTACATTGGCCAGTATTTTAAATGGCAGTCTTGTGGCATAGGCCACACTAGACTACAGCTTTTTCTCATTCAGAATTTGGTCTGTGTCTTGTCCCTGCTTCCTGTCGTGCAATGAATCTGTAGAGATATCAGCTGAAACCCCTCTGGAGGTTCTGTTGTGACTAAGTTGCTTTTACCTATGTTCATTTTAAACCAGTCGGTTGATTATGAAATTTGATGATATGAAGGTTTATACAGCTGCTTTAAATCTTTTGAGATTCCGCCTTCTTTGGACGCTGTGTGCTTCATGTTTGCTTATAGATGTTTTTTTCTTGCCTTTCATCATGTTTCAGTCTGATTTTTTTCCAAATACATTTTCAGATTTTTTTTCTATACATATCATACTTTTCCTTCTGGGAATCCTATTAATCCTAACTTTGCATGCTTTGTCTTATCCAGGATTCAACAGCAGTGTTTGCATTGGTTTTAAGTTGCTTTTCTGTGTCATCTTCAGATCAAGACATTTCTGTTCTCCTGTTTTGCAGTCACTCACGTGTTCGACCGCATTATCTAGTCAGCTTAGGACTGACTTTACCCCTGCTATTATCTCATCCATCAAGTTTTCTGATTTATTTGGCTCATGTTAAATTTTCTCTTCCCCTTTTCTAGTATTCTATCTTTTGATATTCTGAGACACTATTGTACTTCATTGCTTCTCTCAGGTCCGTTTTCAAGGCTTGCTCTGGAATTGTTTTGGAGTCTAGTTCTTTAAAGCATTTTCTGGAACCTCAAACTCTTTTGAAGTGAAAATGGTATTTTCTTTCTCTTTGAGTATACTTCTGTATCTCTACTGGTCAAGTATTATCAGGTATATAATGTAGACTTCAGGGCTTGATTAAGTGAAAACTTTAGTCTCTTGTTTGTACGCAATTCCATGATATTTCTGTGAGGACAATTTTTCCTAGACACTGATGCCATGTCATTTTTCTCTGTATGTAGTGTGGCATATCTCTAATTGCTTGGGTTTGCCTTTGTTGTCGTGAACAAAATCTACTCTTGTCGTTTAGTAGAACTTCATTTTTATTACGATTATGTCACAGCTCTGAAAGTGCACAGAACCCTACCCCGTGTGTAAATGAAGCTTCCAATGAGTACTGCTCAGCAGGCGGCTGTATGTCAATTTGGAATGCTTCCAAAACCCCATCCTGACAGTGCACGTGTCCTTTTTATTGCAAAGGGAATTTCCCAATAGTACAAGGTCTTCCCAGAGCTTCTTTGTCTACAGAAACATCTCTGTAAACATATCCAAGGATGTCATGCATCAGAGACTGCTACAATGATCCCACATCCCCACCTTGAGGTCCTCGTTGCCGTAACATTTCAGTGCCATCCCAAATGGATCATCTGCACTTGAGTGATAATGCTGAAGGAAATACTTCATCTTCTCACGCTGCGGACCTCGACCACTATTCTTTGTTCTCTCATTCTGCCAGCATGGGACCATAAAGGCTACCACAGTGCTGAACCGCATCCTCTGCCTCGTACCAATCCCTAATCCCAGTCCTGCCTATGAAAGTGGCAGATACTATGGCACTGGATTCTGATTTCAAACCCAAGGGCCCCTGGATTCTTCAGACAAGGTGCATGATGGCTCTGATTGAGCCCCACACGTGCTTGATTGCTGAAATGCGAAATTGGTCCCTGGGACTCCAGAAGCTGTGGTTGTTGTCATGGGATATTTTGATAATCTCAAGCTCACATGCCAGTGTGGTTGCATTCTCATTTTGATCCCAAACCGGTTTGCTCCCTTGATAGGACCATCCACAATCCACAACACCCTCCAGATCACTGAGACTCCGTGTGTGCCATCATCCATAGCCCTCTCCGTCATCTTGCGCAGCTTCTGCTAGCTCAATTTTGGCAGCCCCGATCTTCGTCTGGGTATCAACTGTGGGGATATTTTGTGTTGATTTCTTTGAATTCTGTCAGACAAGCATCTGCTGTGCCCTCTTCTAAAATTCAGTGCAGCACTTTCAATCACTTGTGTCCTGTCCGCTTGAGAGTGTGCGCCAAATAAAGCAGAATTTCACCTTTGCTGCTCCTTCACCAGAGGTCAGGTCCTGCACTAATTTCCATTCTCTAGTTTCCCTCTGCTCCTTCCAGGTTTTGTGGGGCCTCTTTCTGTCTTTGGAATTAAGAGACCATTCTTCTGCAAGTGTCCTGAGCCAAGGGCTGTTTGAGTCGATATTTCTTTTGCTGTGTATGTGCCAGCAAGTGAGTAAAACTTGCATGTGTACTCTGCCAAATTGACATTGATAAATCAAAACTTTCCAGACATAACTCACAGACATGTGATCCGTGATTAGCTCTTTTATCTCTACAGCCATATTGGGAGGGTTTGTCTGAAGACTCCAGTACTGACATTTTGTTGATACTTCAGTTGCAGTCTTTCAAATGGTTAATGGAATTGATTTACATATTTTGGGATTTTATGAAAATGAAGTTAATTTTCAAAACATACTGAATCTAGCTCCAAACCTGACTTGTCATTTTCAGGTACCAGTTTATCAGCTCTAAGAGAAAAATAGACAGAAAGTATGTAATATTGCAGTCCAAAGTGATGAAGGGGACAGGTGAAATCTTTACTGTTGATGCCTCCAACACAACAGGAACTGTGAAATAAATATTGGAATCATGATATAACCCCCATCCTGGATTTCCCTTGTGCATGTGGTGCCCTTTCTTCTCAATGACACATACTGGACAATGTTGGCGATTCAAGGGACAACTTTTCTCTCTAGGAAAACACAAGGAAACCCAAACTACATATTTAAATATAGGCTTGTTTCCAATAGCAGCTAGAGGCATTATAGCTTTGAGAAGACTGCTGCAGCTTTGCTAGTCTATGGAGAACCAGGTGCTCTTCTATCAAAAATGAGAATGTTTAATCATTCAATCATCTTTGGTAAAGCAGTTTGACCCATCCAAAACAGCACCCCCATGATATCCTGCACCCGGGACTTGACTGAAGGGAAAAGACAATCCACAACACATGTGTCCCTACATGTCTATGGCGACTTTTACAGTTCATTTCAATAACTGACTTATAAGAGTTACCTATGCTGTCTTGAAAAACTGAGGCCTAATTCATATTCAAGTTCAGTCAAAGATTCCCCTCACTTACTACACTCCTTTCAGCCCAAAGAAGACAATACTGCAGCATTTGCTGAATCTATGGGATGGTCATCATTTCGTGGTGTGAGCTAAGAATTCAATACCAATTTATTTTATTCGGGAGTAGTTGACCATGGAGGGTTTGACTGTTGTGCACAGAATGTGAATTTAGAATGACTCTGATACTAGGAGGGGCTTGCTCTGCTCCTACTGGCTTCATTGCAGCTCATATGTTGATCCTTTGAAATCGATTCCTGAGTGGATGGGAGGAAAGAGCAAGTTTTTGATAACTAGACCCAAACCTGGGAATAGGCTTACCAGGGCATGGTGCTTGGTGGTCTGCGCTGTTTGTAATTACCCCTTGTGACGTGTGGATACTCACATCCTCCTCCAAGAACATGAGCATTTTATTATCTCTACCATCTCTTCTACTTTAGACGGCAGGAATCTTGGACCCGTTCTTGGAGCAGTGAATTGAGTACATTCCTCAATTGCACGTTGACCCTCTACAGATTTCTACCAGTATCAGTGAGGCTCAATATGTCTCAAGAGTGTCTTTTGAGCCTAGTATTGTGTACAGAACTCTCCATACCAGTATTCTCCATTGTATCGTAACAACTCTCATCAATGTGTTCGCTTCTATCCTGAATCCGTGCAGAAATCTTTTCTGCCAACTTCTCTTCATGTCTCCCATAAAGTCGTCTTCTACAGGACTGGGCAATTCTGAAAGTACCTCGGAGCCTCACCAGTATGCTGAAGACTGACAG
Organism: Vicugna pacos; assembly: GCF_048564905.1. Classification (NCBI taxonomy): domain Eukaryota; kingdom Metazoa; phylum Chordata; class Mammalia; order Artiodactyla; family Camelidae; genus Vicugna; species Vicugna pacos. The sequence continues at coordinate 55,344,935 of NW_027328740.1, forward strand.
AACTTCCACTCTCTGCCCTTTCAGGTTCTGGAAACTGACCCGTGAAATCAGGCCATTGGGCAGCAGCAGTATCTCGAACTTACACAACTTCCTGAAAATGAGACCTAACCCATGCTTCACAGAGGGTGGCAGCCCGTCTTTGACACTGATCCACCCACTGGGTTATGCCCAGTTACCTTGGATCCACCAGCCACAACAAGCCACGTGGAACACACCAACATTCCACCTGGAATTCAACCGGTAACTGCCATCCCCAATGGTTGCTTTATCTTGTCAGTGTTGGAGGAGGGGCTGCATCAAACAAGAGTTTCCTAAGGTAAGTGTGATTCTCTGCATTAGCGTCCCATGGTCCTTTTTTCCTTCCGTCTTTCCTTTTGTGCAGATCTCTATACACAGTACAGAGAGTAGTGTGTCCATGATAAGTTTATGGATTCACACATCTTTAAGCTTTCTTACAGTTAACAGTATCCAAAGACCCACTACAGGAATCTTATGTTTGTGTAATATTCATTCACCCAGAATGCATATTCGTCTGTTGCATTTCTGCTGAAACCCCCCACTCTCAGATCATGGATCCGTTTGTTTCATGGGGGCTGAATTTCCTAGAAACCGAACCAATCTCAATATACACTTTTCTGTCTGTCTCTTTTGCTCTTAGTACAGTTTTGCAGAGCTATTTGTCTTTGTTCTAGGCATATGCCATTTATTCTCTTCATAGGCCTGAATATCCCATTCATTCTTCCTGAAGGAAGGCTTGTAAGTCTATATCACGGACTGTGAAACCATTTTATTGAAAATAGTCATTTGGGTTAGGTCACGATGTGCTCTTTTGTATCAACATTTATGAATATTAATGCATGCATCTGTTTTCTAAATACAAGTGTGTTGTGTACATGCATGCAGCGAAACTGTGTCAGAGCATGCTGAATGGTCCTTGACATCATTTTGAGTATATTCTTTTGAATTTTCTTGGTTCCCCCGGATATATTTCAGTCAACTGAATACTTCTGTTGTTTGTTTTTTTGCTTTTTGTTTGTTTTGCAAACACATTATGCCATACATCTCTCCGTTTGCTTCAGAGAGTCATATAAGCTGATTCACATAGTGAAGTGCTGAAAATCACCTATCTTTTCCTGCTTCCCTCTCCCTTCTTTATTATTTTGAAGTCCTCTTTGCCTTCTTCTTGTTTATTCTTTGCAACTCATTGCACTTCTTGCATTTCCAGTGGTGATTTTCTTATTTCCAGATAATGTTGCTTGTTTTGTATTCAAGGTAGAATTCTCAGTTTTTCTTTTAGGATAAGTTTTGAACTGCTGAATTCTTTTATGTTTTGCCGGTCTGCGAATTTCTCTACCTCTGCCATTATTGTAAATTGTGGTCTTTTGGCATAGGGTACACTAGACTGCAGCATTTTCTCATTCAGATTTTGGTCTATGTCTTGGTCCTGCTTCCTCTCCTGCAATGAATCTGTCGAGATATCAACTGAATCCCCTCTGGAGGTTCTGTTGTGACTAAGTTGCTATTCTCTAGGTCCATTTATCATCATTGTGTAGGTCATGAGGTTTGATGATTTGAAATATAATACAGCTGCTTGTACATCTATTGGGATTCCACCTTCGTTGGACGCTCTGTGCTTCCTGGTTTCGTATTGATGATTGTTGCTTGGCTTTCAGCAAGTTTCAGTCTGATTTTTTTCGAATTAGCTTTTCAGACCTTTTTTTCTTTTTTCTTTTTTCTTTTATTATCTTGCTTTTTCATCTGGGAATCCTATATTTCCTAGCCCTGCATCCTTTGTCTTTTCCCAGATTTCAACAGCAATGTTTGCATTGGTTTTCCCTTGATTTTCTATATCATCTTTTTACTGACGTTTTTCTGTTCTCGTGTGTTTTCAAACACTTTCAAGTCCCTCTTCATTACCTAGTCTGCCAATTACTGTCTTTAGCCGTGCTATTATGTCACCCATCAAATTTCTTTTTTTAAGTTTTCATTGATTCATAATCATTTTACAATTTTGTTTCATATTCCAGTGTAGAGCACAGTTTTTCTGTTATGCATGAGCTTATATACATTCATTGTCACTTATCTTCATTGTCAGCCAGCACAAAATCTTGTAAATATTTCCCTGTGATACACAGTACAGTCTTGAATATATTTTCTACATTTTGCTATCCCAGTCCATTCCCACCCTCATTCTCTTGGACCAGAAGTTTGTATTCTATATCTTTGATTCTGTCTCTGTTATATATATATTCACATATGAGTGATCACATATGGTATTTTTCTTTTTCTTTCTGGCTTAATCCGCTTAGAACGATATTCTCCAGTAACATACATGCTGTTTCACATGGCATTATGTTGTCGGATTTTATGTCTGAATAGTATCTCATTTTATAAATATACCACATCTGCTTTATCCAGTTATCTGTTGATGGGCGTTTAGGCTCTTTCCATGTCTTGGCTATTGTAAATAGTTCTGCTATGAACATTGTGGTGCAAGTGTCATTTTGAAGTAGGGTTCCTTCTGTATATATGCCCAGGTGTGGTATCCTGGGTTATATGTTAGGTCTATTCCTAATCTTTTTAGGAATCTCCATGCTGTTTTCCACAGTGGCTGCACCAAACTGCATTTTCTCCAGCAGTGTAGGAGGGTTCCCTTTTTTTCCACAGCCTCTCCAGCATTTGTCATTTTTGGACTTTTGAATGATGGCCATTCTGACTTGTTTGAGGTGATACCTCATTTTAGTTTTCATTTGCATTTCTCCAATAATTAGTAATATTGAGCATTTTTTAATGTGCCTGTTGATCATTTGCATGTCTTCCTTGGAGAATTGCTTATTTGGGTCTTCTGCCCATTTTGGATTGGGTTGTTTGTTTTTATTATTATTAAATTGTGTGAGCTGCTTATATATTCTGGAGATCAAGCATTTGTCAATTTCATTTGCAAAAAATTTTTTTCCATTCCCTAGGTTGTCGTTTTGTTTTACTTATCATTTCTTTTGCTGTGCAGAAGCTTGTAAATTTTATTAGGACCCATTTGTTTATTCTTTCATTTATTTCTATTGCTTGGGTTGACTGTTCTAGGAGAATATTTTTGAGATGTAGGTCAGATAATGTTTTGCCTATATTTTCCTCTAGGAGGTTTATTGTATCATGTCTTATGTTTAAGTCTTTGATTCATTTTGAGTTTATTTTTGTATATGGTGTAAGGGACTGTTCTAGCTTTATTGCTTTATGTACTGCTGTCCAGTTTTACCAATACCATTTGCTGAAGAGACTCTCTTGATTCCATTGAATATTCTTGCCTCGTTTGTTGAAGATTAGTAGACCAAAAGTTTCTGGGTTAATTTCAGGGCTCTCTATCTGTTCCAATGCTCCATATATCTGTTTTTGTACCAATACCATGCTATCTTGATTAATGTAGCTCTGTAGTATTGTCCGAAGCCTGGGGTAGTTATTCCTCCAGCCTCTTTTCTTTTTCTTCAGTAATGCTTTAGCAATTCTAGGTATTTTGTAGTTCTATATAATTTCTTCTTTGAATTTAATAGATGCAAATAGAGCATTTGATAAAATTCCATGCCAATTTATGATAAAAATTCTCACCAATGTGGGCTTATAGGGAACATATCTCAACATAATAAAAGCTGTTTATGGCAAACCAATAGCCAGCATAAAATACAATGGTGAAATGCTGAAAACCTTCCTACTTAAATCTGGGAAAAGGAAAGGTTGTCCACTCTCACCATTTCTGTTCAACATAATCTTGGAAGTCCTAGCCACTGCACTCAGGCAAGAAAAAGAAACAAAAGAGATCCAAATTGGAAAAGAAGCAGGAGATAAAGATCCCTGTGATGTACAGAAGAAATTTGTTTTTTTAATAGTTTTTATATATTGTAGCCCACATTTGCAAATCACAAACTCCCAAATTTATCCCTTCCCACTCGCTTTCCCCAAGTAACCATAAGAATATTTACTATGCTTGCAAGTCTATTTCTACTTTGTAGATGAGTTCATTACTGTCTTCCTTTTCTTTCATTTTTTAGATTTCACATATAAGTGATACCATATATTTTCTTTCTCTTTCTGACTTACTTCACTTAGAATGATGACCTCTAGATCCATCCATGTTATGATTTTATTCTTTTTTATGGCTGAACGGTATTCCATTGTATAAATATAACACCGCTTCTTTATAGTGTCATATGTCAATGGACATTTAGGTTGTTTCCATGTCTTGGCTATTGTATATTGTGCTGCTATGGACATTGGGGTGCATGTATCTTTTCAATTTAGAGTTCCTTCTGGATATATGCCCAGGAGTGGGATTACTAGATCATATGCTTGGTGCAGCCATTATTGAAAACTGTATAGAGATGTCTCAAAAAACTAAAAATAGACTTATTTCATGATCCACCCCCTGGGCATATCTATTTCTGAATGATCTGATTATAATTTATAGAAATCATGTCTCAAATTCAATGACTATTTTTTAAGATTTTCTCTTATGCAATCACAATATATTTATCAAAATCAGGATACTTAATACTGATTCAGTATTATTATGTATGCCACAGTTCATATTCAAATTGTACCAGCTGTTCTAATCATGTCCTTCTTAATAATATCTTTCTTGGTCCAAGTGCAATCCAGATATTTGTGGGAAGGTTTTCAGTTTTTCACCATTGAGCATTGCGCTGACTGTAGGTTTGTCAAAAATAGCTTTTATTAACCAAGATTATGTAAATTTTATTATGATTTATTCTACTTCTGTGAAATATGTCCTGGGTAAATTGATAGGGATCACCTTAAATCTGTAGATTGCCTTGGGCATATGACCATTTCAACAATATTGATTCTTCCAATCCAGGAGCACTGGATATATTTCCATTTTTTAATGTCTTATTTAATTTCATTCATCAGTGTTTTATAGTTTTCTGTGTAGAAGTCTTTCACTTCCTTGGTTAGATTTACTCCTAGGTATTTTATTACTTTGGGGGCTATTTATTCTTTACATTCTTTTTCTGTTGATTCATCATTAGTGTAAAGAAATGAAATTTATTTTTGAATGCTAATCTTGTAACCTGCTACCTTGCTGAATTCTGTGATTATTTCTAGTAGTTTTTGGATTTTCTATATATAACATCATATCATCTGCATATAGTGACACTTTTACCTCTTCTTTTCCAATTTGGATTTCTTTTATTTCTCTCTCTGGCCTGATTGCTGTGGCTAGGACTATCAAGACTATGTTGAATAGGACTGGTGATAGTGGGTAACCGTGTCTTGTTCCAGGTTTTAGTGGGAAGATTTTGAGTTTTTCACCATTTAGTACTATGCTGGCTGTAGGATGTGTAGACATATTTTTGATTTAGCATTTCCTTTGGATAATTGCCCAGGAGTGGGATTGCTGCATCATAAGTTATTTGTATTTTTAGTCTTTTTAGGAATCTCCATACTGTTTTCCACAATGGCTGCACCAAACTGCATTGACACCAACAGAGTATTAGGGTGCTCTTTTCTCCACACCCCCTCCAGCATTTTTCATTGGTGGACTTTTGAATGATGGCCATTCTGACTAGTGTGAGTTAATATTTCATTGTAGTTTTGATTTACATTTCTCTGATAATTAGTGATATTAAGCATTTTTTCATGAGCCTATTGGGCATTTATATGGCTTCATTGGAGAATTGCTTGTTTAGGTCTTCTGCTCATTTTGGGATTGGGTTGTTTGTTTTTCTTATTAAGTCATATGAGCTGTTTATATATTCTGGAGACCACGCTATTGTCAGTTTCATCTTTTGCAAATATTTTCTCCCATTCCATAGGTTGCCAATTTGTTTTGTTTATGGTTTCCTTTGCTGTACAAAAGCTTGTAAGTTTAATCATATCCGGCTTGCTTAGTTTTGCTTTTATTTCTATTGTTTGGCTAGACTGCCCTAGTAGAACATTGTTGAAATATATGTAAGATAATGTTTTGCCTATGATTTCTTCTAGGAAGTTTATTGTGTCTTGTCTTATGTTTTAGTCTTTAATCCATTTCGCATTTATTTTTCTGTATGGTGTAAGGGAGTATTCTAACTTCATTGATTTACATGATGCTCTCCAGTTTCTCCAACACCATTTGCTGAAGAGACTCTGTTTATTCCATTGTAAGTTCTTGACACCTTTGTTGAAGATTAATTGACCAAAATTTTCTGGGTTTATTTCTGGGCTTTCTATCCTGTTCCATTGATCCATATTTTTGTTTTTGTACTAATACTATGCTGTTTAGATTACTGTAGCTTGTAGTATTTTCTGAAATCTGGGAGGGATATTTCCCCAACCTTATTATTTTTCTTCAGCAATGCCTTGGCAATTTTGTGTCTTTTGTGATTCCATAAAAAGTTAAATATGATTTGTTCTATTTCTCTGCAGTATGTCCTAGGTAATTTAATACAGGTTGCATTAAATCTGTAAATTGCCTTGGGCAGGTGCATGGGATATCTTTCCATTTTTTCAGGTTTACTTTAATCTCCTTAATCAAAGTTTCATTGTTCTTCATGTATAACATTTTCACCTCCTTGATTAAATTTATTATTAGATATTTTATTACTTTGAGTGCTATTTTAAAAGGGAGAGTTTCTTTACATTCTTTTCCTGATGATTCATTATTAGTATAAAGAAATGCAACCGATTCTTGTCCATTAAACTTGTATCTGCTACCTTGCCAATTTCTTTTATTAGTTTTAGTTTTGTGTGAAACTTTCAAATTTTTCTGTATTGAGTATCATGTCATCTGCATATAGTCACAATTTTACCTCTTCCTTTTCCTTTTTGGATCCTTTTTATTTCTTTTTTCTTACCTGATTGCTGTGGCTAGGGCTTCCAAGACTATATTGAATACAAGTGGTGAGAATGACAACCTTGTCCTTTTGAAGATTATACTGTATAGCACAGGGAAATATATACAAGATCTTGTGGAAGCTCACAGCAAAAAGACAATGTGACAATGAATATATGTATGTTCATGTATAACTGAAAAGTTGTGCTCTACACTGGAATGTGACACAACATTGTAAAGTGACTATAACTCAATTTTTAAAAGTTAAAAAAAAGCTTTTATTATGTTGAGATATTTTCCCTCTATAACCACTTTGGTAATGTGTTTTATCATAAATTAGTGTTGAATTTTATCAAATGATTTTGCTGCACCTATTGAGAAGATTGTGTGTGTGTGTGTGTGTATGTTTTCTCTTGTGATGCATTACATTGATTGATTCATGTATGGTGCAGCATCCTTGTGTTCCTGGGATGAATCCAAATTGATCATGGTGTATGATCTCTTTTAAGTGCTGTTGGACTCTGCTAATATTTTGTTGGGGAGTTTTGCATCTATGATCACCAGTGATATTAGTATGTAATGTTGATTTTTGGTAGTACCTTTGTTTTTGGTATCAGGCTAACAGTGACTTCATCGAATGAGTTTGGGGGTACTCTCTCTTTTTCAGTCTACTGGAAGTGTTCAAGAAGGACCGTTATGAGTTCTTTGTATGTTTGGTTGAATTCCTCAGTGAAGCCTTCTGGTCCTGGACTTTTGTTTCGAGGTAAGCCTTTATTTCTAATTCAGTTTGATTTCTCCTGATTGGTTTGTTCAACTGGTCAATTTTTCTTCACTCAGTCTTGGTGGACTCTATGTTTCCAGAAACTTGTCCATTTCTTCTAGGTTATCCATTTTGTGTCCTAGTAGTTGTTCATAGTATTTTCATATTACATTGTGTATTTTGTGGTATTGTTTGTAATTTCTCCATTTTCCTTTCTTATTTTGTTCATTTCTGCTGTCTCTCTTCTCCTCTTCATGAGCTTGGCCAGAGATGTGCCAATTTTGTTTACTCTTTCAGAAAACCGACTCTTGGTTTGATTGATTTTTTTCCATTGTTTTTTAATCTTTATTTCCTCCATGATCTTTCTTATTTTCTTTCTTCTGCTGACTTGCTTTTGTTTGCTCTTGGTTTTTCTAATTCTTTTAGCTAGTAGGTTAGAATGTTTATTTGAGATTGTTCTTCTTTTTTGAGGAAGTCCTGTATTATTATGAGCTTCCCTCCTAGGACTGCTTTTCCTGCAAAGCATAGATTCTCTGTTGTTATGACTAGTAAAACTTTAAATAGATGTTTTCCAAGAGCAGTTTTATGTTCACAACAAAACTGAGAGGAAGATACAGAGATTGCCCATATGCCCTGTCCCCATACTTGCACAGCTTTCCCTATTAGGCCACTTTGGTGCGGGACGTTTCTATCTGTTTCTGTTGATGAACCAATAATGACACATCTTTATCACCTGAAGCTCATGGTTTCTATTATTTCATCTTGGTGTTCATTCTGTGGATTTGGACAAATGTGTAATGACATACATCCATTATTATAGTATCAAATGGAGTATTTTCACCAGCTTCAAAATCTTCATTGCTTGCCTATTCAGCTCTCCCACCCAAAATCCCTGGCAACCACCAATCTTTTTACTGTCCATATGGTTTTTCCTTTTCTAGGAAGTCACATAGTTGAAATCATACAATATGTAGCCTTTTCCAATTGGCTTTTTCACTTAGTAATAGGCATTCAAAAAAAATACAGGCATTCAAATTTCTTCCATGTCTTTTCATACCTTGATGACTCATTTGTTTTTAGGATAGAATATTATTCTATTGTCCAGCTGTACCACAGTTTATTTACCCATTACCTAATGAAGAACAACTTTGTTGCTTCCAAGATTTGGATATGATGGATAAAGCTGCTCTAAGCATCTATATATTGTTTTTTGTGTGGACATAAGTTTTCAACTCCTTCGGGTAAATACCAAGGAGTGCAACTGCTGGATTATATTGTGCCTGAGTGTTTAGCTTTTTAAGAAGATGACAAACTGTCTTCCACAGATTCCCTACCATTTTGCATTCCCATCAGTAGTGAATAAGAAGTGCTATAGATCCACAACCTCACCAGGGTTTGGTGTTGTCAGTGTCCTGAATTTGGGGTGTTCTAATATGTTTGTTTCCATTTGCCTAACGACATATGATGTGGAACATTTTTTGATATGCTTATTTGCCCTCTGTGTATTTTCTTTGGTGAGATGTGTATTAATGACTTTTGGCTACATTTAGTCAGGTATTTTTGTTTCACTGTTGAGATTTAAGTGTTCTGTGTATATTGAAGGTAATAGTCCTTTATCAGATGTGCCTTTTCAAAATATTTTCTCCAAGTAAGTGTCTTCTCTGTCATTCTTTTGGTATTATCATTTCTCTAACAAGTTTTTAAATTCAGTTATACTTTTCAACTTCATGTTTCCCATTCTTATTTTTTTAGTAAGTTCTCTCTTATTATTTTCTATTAGATGAGACATTTGCATATCTTCTTTTAAATTTTTAACAATGATTTTTTGTTCTTATAAGAGTTATAATGTCTAATATTATATCTATAATATCTAATATCTGTGCTCAGATATTGAAAAATAGTATTCATTTGATTTGTACTTTTATTCTCCTTTAGAATGGAACAATTTTCAGCATTTCTTTTCTTTCATGATCTTATGATTTTTGAAGAACATATGTCATTAATTTTATAGTAATTTTAAAATATAAAATGTGTCCATTTTATATTTTTCTGATATTGCCTCATGACTAGTTCCATGTCATGTATTCTTAGCAGGAGCACAACAAGCATCAGTGATGCTATGTTCTTCCCAAGGTGTTATTTTAAATGGCACAAGATATCAATTTTTCCATTTATGGGTGATGCTAAGTTCATCACTTCACTAGGTGGTGTCTATTAGGTTTCTCCCCTATAAAGTTCTTTTATCCTTTGTGACTAACCAGTAACTTGAGATTATGTAAATATTCTGTTCTTCATCAAAATTTTACCCACTGTTTTTAGCATCTATTAATTTGAGATTATGTAAATATTCTGAGATTATGTAAATAATCTATTCTTTTTTTAATACTTACTCAATTTCATTTCTAGTGATCGGTTTGTTCTAGTGGTCAATTTCTTCTTGATTCAGTCTTTGTGGACTGTATATTTACAGAAACTTGTCCATTTCTTCAAGGTTATTCATTTATTTTCCATAAAGTTGTTTACAGTATTCTCATATGATATTTTGAATTTCGGTAGTATTGGTTGTAATTTCTCCATTTTCCTTTCATATTTTGATTATTTGTGCTCTGTCTTTTCTCTTCTTTGTGAGCTAGGCCTGAGGTTTGTCAGTTTTATTTACTCTTTCAAAAAACCATCTCTTCGTTTGATTGACTTTTTCTGTTGTTTTTTTAAATATCTATTTCATTTATTTTCTCCCTGATATTTATTGTTTTCTTCCTTCTGCTGGCTTTAGGTTTTGTTTGCTCTTCTTTTTCTAATTCTTTTAGTTGGTTGATTAGGTTGCTTATTTCAGATTGTTTATCTTTTTTGAGGAAGGCCGTTATTGCAATGAATTTTCTTCTTAGGACTGCTCTTGCTGCATCCCATAGATTTTGTGTGGTTGTGATTTTTGTCATTTGCCTCAAAGTATTTTTTTATTTCTTCTTTGAATTTAACATTGACCCATTGGTTTCCTAGTATCATGTTGTTTAATCATCATGCTGTCAATTTTTTCTGCTATGTTTTGCTGTAGTTGATTTCTAGTTTCATGGCATTGTGTTCAGAAAAAAAATTGCTTAAAATAATTACTATCTTCTTAAAGTTGTTGAGTCTTCTTTTGTGCCAAAGTGCATGATCCATCCTAGAAAGTGTTCCATGTGCACTGGAAAGAATGTTTATTTTAATTTTGGGGGATGTAATATTCTGAAAATGTCAACCAAGTCTAATTGTTCTATTGTATCATTTAGTTGCTGTTTTGCCTTTGTCTTTCTGTCAGGAAAACCTGTCAAGTGATGTGAATGGGGTGTTAAAATCTCCTACTATGATTGTGTTACCATACATTTCTCTCTTTATATTTGTTAGTATTCACTTTATGTATTTAGGTTCTCCTATGTTTTGTTCTTATATGTTAACATATATACTATCCTCATCTTGCACTTTGCCTTCGATCATTATATAGTGCCCTGCTTATCATTATTTATGGCTTTAGTTTTTAAGTTATTTTGTCTGTAATCAGTATTGCTACTCCTACTTTGGTTTTCTTCCATTTGCATGGAATATCATTTTCAATCCTCTCATTCTCACTCTATGTCTCTTCTTCTCCCTAAAGAGTGTCTCTTGTAAACAGCATACTGTATGTTCTTGTTTTATTTTCCAATATACCACTCTGCCTTTTGATTGGAGCATTTAGTCCATTGACATTTACAGTAATCATTGATAGACTTGTATTTATTGCCATTTGGAACTTAGTTTTGCAGTTGATTTGGTATTTCCTCTTTGTTTCTTTTTCTTTTTGTGGTTTGATAATTTTCCTTGTATTATCTCTGTTTTATTTTGTGTGTGTCTCCATTGTTAGTTTTTGTCATATGGTTACTCTGTTTTTTGCATATACTAACCCATTACTATATCTGTTTGTTTTAAACATATAGTGATATAAGTTAAAACCATCCTGCCAAAAACAAAAAGAAAAAGAAAAAGAAAAGAAAAATACTCTTAATTTTCTTGCTCCCTTCTCCCACTCTTCATGATTTAGACGTCTCTCTTACAGTTTCGTGTTTATTCTGTTGTTATTCATTGAAGTTATCATCTTTCCAATTATGTTCTTTTCCCTTTCAGTAGAAACCTGGCCATCCTGATTATAATATGTCTTGGTGTGGTTATGTTTGGTTTCTTCTTGTTTTGGACCCTCTGTGCTTCCTGTACTTGGATATCTGATTGCTTCTTAAGGTTTGGGGAGTTTTCAGTTATTTTTTCTTTAAATGCCTTTTCAGTCCCTTTTGATTTTTCTTCTCCTTCTGGGACCCCAATTATGCATACATCAACACACTTTATATTATACCATATGTCACTTATATTGTTTTCATTGTTTTTTTTTTTCTCTCTCTCTCTCTGCTGTTCTGATTGGGTGATTTTGTTTTCCTGTCTTCTAAGTCACTTATTCATTCCTCTGCATTATCTAGCCCACTAGCTCTCATTTCAATAAATGGGTTTTCCAATTTTATGTGGCTCCTCTTTATAGTGTTAATTTCTTTTTTTGACATATTCTCTGTCTCTATGCACAATTTGTTTCATTTCCTTCTGTACTGTGATCAGTCATTTTTTGAAATAATGATGTAGTAGACTATCAAAGTCTGTTTCATTGATTATTCTTTCAGGGAATTTCTCTTGTTCTTTTAATTGGGAGTGATTCTTTGCCTCTTTACCTTGCTTATCTTTCTCTGGCACTATGGATTATAAAGTATCAGTTATCTACTCTGGTCCTGAAAGGTTTTATTTATTCATTTATTTATCTGAAGTGGATGCAGAAATAAAACTATAAAAGAGAAATGTAAAATAAAAAAATTGAAAACAGTGTATAATCAATAACAGAAGAACAAAACAAATAAAAATCAAATAGAAATCAATTTAAAATTAATAAAAATGTCTTAAAGAAAAATTTTAAGTTAATTAATGAATAAAATATTTTTAAAAAGTAAAAATTAAAGAAAATATGGATACATTTCTCTATACACTATGCCCTTATAATTTTGTTGAGAGTTCTTTCTAACTTACAGGTAGTTGCCAAGTCTTCCTTCCTTCCCTTTTGCCTGTTATTACTTTGGTTGGGGATGTGGCCAGTGTTCTGGTGGCAAGAGCATGCCCTGGCTATTTAGTGGGGCCTCCTTTTTGTTCTGTTGTTGTCACCAACCCTATCCTCACCCTGCTGCCGGAATTCCACTCACTGGTTCTAGAGGCCCACCAGTCATGTCCCTGGATCAGGGAAAATGGCCTCACTAGCCCTTGCCTCTGCTCTGTGCCAAATCTCTGCTTCTTATTCATTTGTCTTAGAAGCACGAGTCCACAGAGGCACCTTTGCAGAAAGTTTCCCTCTGCATGGGGCTGCAAACAAATCTCAGTCTCACCTATGAGGTTGCCGAACCCTAGGTATAGCTTCAGGTTTCAACCCTACTTTCATGTGGGAGCTGCACACTAGAGAATATGGTTGTTGTCATTAAGCCCTGCCTCTCTTCTCCCAAGGATACACCAGTAATGGTGCCATGGGTCTGCAGAGACAAATGCTACAGTGCCCCTCTCCCTAGGGCACACCTGCAGTGTTGCTTTGTGTGTGTGTGTGTGTGCGTGCGTGTGTGTGTATTTTATGAGGGATCCAGGCTTTTCTGATCTGTATATCCCGCTAGTTATGGCACACAGCTCACTGAAGTCCCCCAAGCTTGCCTCTGTACACTTGGCCCATGTCCTTTTCCTGGCTCAGGCAGCCTGTCCTGTCCCAAACCTGCTGGTTAATATCTATGCCTGGGGATTACAAGGATCCTTTGTGCCCACTTAACTTAGTTCTGTCATCAAAGGCCATTCCATCCAGATCCAAGCCATGGAAGTTCCCCCTCCATCCCACTGACCTCTCCTTTGGAGTGAAGGAGACCCAGCAAATGAATGCTATTTCTCTTTCATCACTCTCTCCCTGCAGGACTGGTTCCCCACTATTTTCCTTTCTCTTCCTTTTTTTTTTTTTCCTCTTTTCTCCTACTCAATTGGCAATGTATTTTTTCTTTTGAAGAAGGCAATGTTCTGTCAAAGTTCAGCAATAGTTCTGATTGGATGGGTGGGTTCATGGATATCAGTCTTGGTGTATTTGTGGGAGAGGGTGAGCTACAAGTGTCCTTCTACTCCACCATCTTTGCCCTTCTCCTCTGCTTATTTTCTATTTAGAGTAAACCTTTCATTATTTACTTTAGCATAGATTTAGTATTGCTGAATTCTTTTAGTCTTTGCTTGTCTGTGAAATTCTTTCTCTTTCTATTCTAAAGTACAGCCTTACTGCATAAATTATCCTAGGTTGCAGCTTTCTCTCATTCAGAACTTTTAATATATATTGCCACTCCCTTCTGGCCAGCAGTGTTGGTGAAGGGAAACCAACAGATAGCCTTATGGGGTTTTCCTTATAACTAACAATTCATTTTTCTCTTGTTGCCTTTAGTATCATTTCTTTATGTTTAACTTTCACCATCTTAATTTTAATATGTCTTGGTGTAAGTCTATTTGGGTTCTTCTTCTTGAGTACTCTCTGTGCTTACTGTACTTGGATATTTGATTGCTTCTTTAGGTTTGGGATATTCTCAGTCATGATTTCTTCAAATACCTTTTCAATCTCTTTTGCTTTTTTTTCTCCTTCTGTGACCCCTATTATGCATAGGTTGGAATGTTATATATTATCCCATAGATCCCTTATATTGGTTTCATTGTTCTTTTTTTTTTTTTTTCTTGCTTTTCTGTCTGCTGTTCTGATTGGGTGACTTCTCTTATCATGTCTTCTTAGTTACTTCTTCATTTTTCTGCATTGTCTAGTCTGCTTTTGATTGCCTATAGTGGCTCTTTTCATAGCCATTGAGTATTATGTTTTTTATTATCTCCCCTTTATAGTTTCAATTTCCTTTTCATAATGTTCTCTCTCTCTATTTATAGTCTCTTTTATTTCTTTCAGTGCTTTCATCACTCCAGTTTTGAAGTCATGATCTAGTAGACTATTCAAATGTATTTCATTGACTGTTCTTTCTGGGGATTTCTATTGTTCTTTTAATTGAGAATCATTCCCCTCCTTCATCATTTTACTTATATCTCTCTGGCACTATGGATTATGAAGTATCAGTTATCTTCTCTGGCCTTCAAGGGATTTCTTTTTTTTGAAGAGTATGTGTTTCTGTGTAGACTGCACACCCCTAATAATTTTGTTGCTAGGTCTGTTTTTAGTATGGATGGTAGCCACGTCTTTCTTCCATGTGTGTTATCTGTTATCCATTTGATTAGGGATGTGGCTGGTGTTGTGGTGACCAGAGCCTTCTCTGGTTTTTTAGTGTGGTCTCCTGTTTGTTCTGTGGTTGTCACAGCTCTGTCAGGGACTGGGTCTGTTTCCTTTTTGTTGGGAGTGAGGCTTCCAGACCTGGTTCTGAGCTCTGGTGCATACTAGGTGGGGTTGGATCACTTTAAGTACTTTTTCTTGATTCTGCCCTTGTCCTAGCTTCAGTCACAGGAATGTCAGTATGCTGCTCTGGTTTCCCCAGGTTCTCTGCCCTCAGAAATACCAATGCAATTCCACTGAATTCTGGGTTACACACTTGGTTGGTGATGCACTATCAGGTCAGTGACATCCCCAGCAGCAAACACTGCACCTGCACTTGCCCTGATACACAAACTCTGTTCACCTGTCTTAGATGCCTACACCAGTAGGGCTTCCAGCACTCAGTGACTGCATTCATGCTACCAGATCAGCACCATGCCAAGTGCCAAATGCTGCCCCTTCAATCACCCCACTTTTCAAACTCTGCTCATTTTTCCCAGAGGCCCACAGGTCATGCAAGTTGGTCAGAACTTCTCTCGGTGCTGCATCCACTCAGGGTATGTGGGCTCACAGAAAATGGCCACACCAGCACTAACCCTCATTCTGTGCCAGAATCCTAGTCCTTGCCCATTTGTCTTAGAGGTGTGGGTCCACAAAGGCACCTGCATAGCAAAATGGTCCCCTTTGCTTGGTGTTGTAAACAAATTTCAGTCCTGCCTGTGAAGTTGTGGAGCCTCTGGGTATGAATTTGTGTTTCAAATCCACCTCTACCTGGGAGCTGAACACTAAGGGATATGGTGGTTGTGGTGGAGCCCTGCATCTCTTCTCCTAAGAACACACCAGCAATGGTGCCACAAGCCTGTGTAGACAAAGGCTATGGCCCTGCCTCATTGTGCTCCTCCCTGCAATGCACACCAGCAGTATTGCTTTCTTTTTTTTTTAATTTTATGGGGAACTCAGGCTGTTCTGTTCTCTATACCCTCCCAGACATAGTTCATAGCATACTTCAGCCCCCTGAGATTGCTTCTGTGCAGTTGGCCCCAGTCCACCACTTGGCTCTGGCAGCCATTCCCAGCCCACCCCCTGCTGGTTTGTGTCTAAGGCTGAGGTCACAGGGAAATTTAGTGCTCATTTTACTTATTGTTTTGTGAGCCAAGGGCTACTTTGCACAGATAGAAGACTTGGAGTACCCCTTCCCCCCCAGTTTAAGAGTGCAAATCCTCCTTTGTCACTCCCACACTGTGGGATTTTTCCCATGCTATTTTCCTTTTACTTTTTCCTACCAGATTTGTGGTGAATTCTGTCTTTTGAAGAAGGTGATGTTCTGTTAATGTTCAGTAGGTGTTCTGAGTGAATGGGTAGGTCCAGGGGTGTCCCTCTTGGTGTATTTGTGGGAAAGGGTGAGCTCCTAGTGTCTTTCTACTCCACCATCTTGGCTGCTCCTGACTCCTCTTTCTTAAATTTGATACTGAAATTACTAATAATTGCCCAGAATTCTCAATGTTTCCATGATTTATTCAGACAGATATTGTATACCTGTCTGAAAATTAACATGACATTTCTTATTTTCAAAAAAAATTGACAGCACATTCTGCAGGGAAGAAGTAAATATAAGTGTAATCCTATGAATTTTCAATAAAAGGATGAACCGATGAAAAGTCTGGTAGCCATGTACAGTGAACATCAGTTATCTTTGTTCTACCTTCCTTGATAATGACATTTTCTGTGGTACTAATTTCTTCTCTTCCCTCTACTGATCAAAACTTCTCCACTTTAAGGCATATAGTGGTGAGCATAGATGCCTTCCACAACTTCTCCACTCTCCACTGTGAATAAAACATAAAACTAAAATGTCTTAGCCAGACATCCAAAGTCCAACATAGTTTTATCTTAGTTCCACTCCCCCACAATCCATTTAATTCTAGGAAATAAAGATGAACATGTCAGTCTAATACTGGAAGACACTGCACTTTTTTTGAATGTTTATTGATGGATATCTAATATCAGTTTTAGATTTTTTTTCCTCTTGGGCTAAATCTAATTCCCCAAAAGTAAATATTTAAGTATTTTCTCTGCTGGGTTTAAGCGTTACAAGTTATTTATTAATTATAGACTATAATCATCCTTATATTATGAGATAATGAAATACAAACACATTTCAAATTGCTTCTCCACTCACTCTCCTCTTTCTTTTAGAGAATAAAAGTTTATCATTGAATTTTAATTCATAATTAAAATATATCTATATATAATTGTTTATATTTATTTATTGAAGTATAGTCAATTTACAATGTTATGTCAATTTCTGGTGTAGAGCATAATGCTTCAGTCATACATTAACATACATATATTATTTTTATATTCTTTTTCACCATAAGTTACTACAAGATATTGAATATAGTTCTCTGTGCTATACAGTATGTAATTGTTGTTTATATTTTATATATATATTAGTATCTGAAAATCTCAAGCTCTCAATTTAACCTTCCCACTCTCTTCTCCCTCTGGAAATCATAAGTTTGTTTGCTATGTCTGTGAGTCTCTTTTTTTTTAAATAATTTCATCTATTTTTTAAATGCTACATATAAGTGATATCATATGGCGTTTTTCTTTCTCTTTCTGACCTCACTTAGAATGATACTTCCCAGGTCCACTCATGTTGCTTTAAATGGCATCATTTTATTATTTTTTTATGGATGTGCATTATTCCATTGTATAAATATACAACTTCCTTATCCAGTCATCTGTCCTCTTGTTAATCTTACTGGGGAAGCCAAATCTTACTGGAGAGACCAATGCTCACTTTCTAGGTCACAAGTGGAATAGTCAATTTGTTTTGGCTTGCTTTGAACTGAAAATTGTTGAGTTAGAGGATTTCATTTCCTATGATGATGCCTTTTTCCACACAGTAATGTTCCCACTGTTTAGTCATACCTTTCCTGAATCTCCCTACATGGACAGAAATGTCAAGCTTCACCATGAGAGACACAAGCTCATAGACTTTATACTTCCAGAATGATTCAAGATTTGGATGTAAGACTCAGGCTAGAATCAGTGCATTAAGTTGTTCAACAAATAAATTACACAGACTTAGTATATGCCAACCTCAGACACTGGCTGCAAGTGGAGTCAGGGTATTCACAAACCAGAAAGCATCACTGAGTTTATGTCCAGAGTTTTTACTTGGGCTTTATAATTTATTAAATCATTGGACACATGATTAATCTCCATCTCCAGCACCATCTCCTCCCATCTTCCCAGAGTCCAGCATGGCCCTAATTTTCAACCCTCTAATTATGTGGTTGGTCATTCTGGGATTAGCCCTCATGCTGAAGTTAACTTGGGGCCCACTACCATGAGTCACCTCATTAGCATAATAGACACTCTTCTCACTCAAGAAATTCCAAGAGATTTGAAGTTCTGTGTCTGGTACCAGAAATAAAGGACAGATATTTTATTTATTATACCACTGGTAATAACTCTAAAAATTTGGTATGCATGAGAACTACAAAGGAGATTGTTTAAAATTTTACCCTTTGTAGAACTGAATTGAGGCTCAGAACTTCCTAACTTTCAGGAGCACATAAAGAATGTTACATTGCTGATGAGCATGTAAATTGGTACAATCACCTGAGAAGCAAATATCTGTCAGTATCTACTTTAACCTGAACATACAGATAAACCTATTCCAGCAAATCTGCTTCTAGGTAAATACCTAATATAAGTGGCCACTGTCAGGAAAAACTGAAACATTTTGAAACACACACTCAACAACACTAAAGATTACTTGTTGTCTGTCTAGCTCACCCTTTGAATATTTCAAATTCAATGTTACTGAGCTATTTTCTAACTCTGTAGGTAGTAGGAAACATACAGTGCTATAAATTATTATTTTTCTGTAGAAATGTTAATGTACTAAATCTTGTGGAATGTAATTGCTGGGTACCATTGACTCAGTGTGCTGTAGTTTGTCTAGATTTCTTCTGTAAAGGAAACCTTCATCTCCTCTCTAAGTCACCATTTCTAAGAGGGACAACACTTAAATTGGTGTGAAATACAAGACTTATAAAATATGAGAGCACATCTTAATTTGAGCTTCTAGTCTTTTACATTCTGGCCTCAAGCATCATTTCCAAATTCCCCTTTTTATTTCCTTTTCTCAACTCATATCCAAAGACTGTTACTGACACTTCAGCCATCTTGCATGATGTCTTCATCCATTACCCAATTCCTCTCCCAGCATGCATGCTCACACACACAAACATGACCACTTCCACCTGGTTTCCTTTCCTCTTTGAACTTTTTGAGCACAACTGTGAGACACTTAAATTTCAATTATACATCATCTTACATATTTACCTTAGTGCATACCAATCTCTCCTTTTGCTTGGCAAGTTCTGAAGGCTTATCCTTCCTGTTATTAACTGATTTTTTACCTGGTCCTGGGGTGGCATCTTTTATGCATATGAGTTGAAAGAGAAGCAGTCAAGTGAATGGTTGATGAAGAAGTATAAAAATTGCCATGTAGGAAAATCTAGGACAGCAAAAAGAAAGAAATAAACAAAAATAATTGGTCATGCAGAGAAATTGTGAAACCAATGATCTTTATGCTTTAAGTCCAGGATTACCTCCCTGCCTAGTTCATTGGAATTCAAACCTAGGAATTTGCGCATGTGGTCCCACACCAGCTCCA
The DNA here is from genome assembly GCF_048564905.1 of Vicugna pacos. Lineage (NCBI taxonomy): Eukaryota > Metazoa > Chordata > Mammalia > Artiodactyla > Camelidae > Vicugna > Vicugna pacos. The sequence continues at coordinate 55,364,556 of NW_027328740.1, forward strand.
CTTTCTGCTTCTGCTATTCATTCTTGTGGAATTTTCTGTATGACATCTGCCTTCAGCCTGTCTTTGTCTTCTGGTTTCTGCTTATGTCCCTTCATCCCAGTTCTTAGTGACTTGTCAGATGTCTCTGAGATCACAGCGATGAAGTTCCTTATACTATGTCTGGTGCAGGGTAGGTGCTCAGTGAGGATTTTCCTTCTTCTTAAAGTAGCTCAGATTTGTTATTATGCTTCCCGTGGAAGTGAGCAAAAGGCTTTTATTAAATTAGGACATAAAAGCAACCTGTGTTGTCAAAGATGTTAGCCTGAAGCAAAATTCCAAGTTGGATGCTTGGAGAGTCAGTGGGAGCACCACAGGAACCTCTCCCTCCTTGTCTCTCTAGATGGACTCACTTGCTCATTGTCCTTTAGGGGCTTAAGGAGCAAGTCTGAACTCACAGCTCCTTGTTCACATCAGAGGCTGCCATCCAACCACTGTGGCCCTGACTCGACCCTCTCCTCCAGCAGCACCAGCTCAACTCCAGAGTAGAAGCTGAGAGCAGTGTCTGTAGATCAGAGTCCAGAGAGCTAGCTCTTCCTGCATAAAGTGGGGTGCCCCTGCATTGAGCTGTGTTGAATGGCAGCAAGCATCCACTTTTTAGCAGGTAGGGCTTCCCCCTTCCCAACTCTCTCACCCTTAGGGTATCTTCCCCCTCTCCCCTTTCTCCCCTCCATCCTTCTCTAACACACCATTGAATAGATGATGCTGGCTTGCAGCTGTTAACTTAGTTCTTTTTTATAAACCCAGTAGTTTATTTCAAAGTAGAAATTTTAGGTTTACTGGAAAAAAATCCCACTACAATTGACACTTATACAGACACTAGACTACTGTACATTTAAAAAGAGAAAAAATCAAGAAGGGCCAATGTGGTGGATTAGAACGACACTCTTAGCTCACCCTCTCCCACAAATGCACCAAGACTGACATCCACTGACCCACTTATCCAATCAGGAAGTCTGCTGAACTTTGACAGAACCTTACTTTCATCAAAAGACAAAACACGTCATTAATCTGGTAGGAGAAAAGGAAAATAAAAGGAAGAAAAAGGGAAATAGTGCAGTCCAGTCCCATGGGGAGGGAGCAGCTCATTTGCTGGGTCTCTCCCACTCCAATGAAGAGGTCAGCTGGATGGAGGGGGAACCTCTGAGGCTTGAAATAGTATAGAATAGCCCTTGACTGACAGAACAAAGATAAATGGGCAAAAAGTGTCCTCATGATCCCCAGGCTTAGACACCAACCAGCAGGTGTGGGATGAAACAGACTGCCTGAGCCTGATGGAGGACTTGGGCCAACTGTACAGAGGTAACCTCAGGAGATTTCAATGTGCTGTGTGCCATCGCTGGAAAGGTATACAGAGCAGAACAACATAAGTCCCCTATAAAATATAAAAAAAAAAAAAGGAAAAGCAACACTGCTGGTGTGCCCTGGGGGGGAGGGGTGCCATAGCTTTTGTCTTTGAATACTTGTGGCATCATTTCTGGTGCCTTTTCTGGAGAAGAGAGGTGGGACTCAACCACACCCACCATATACTCTAATGTGCACCCAGGTGGAGGCAGGGTTGAAATCTCAGTCCCTACCTAGGGGCTCTGAAACCTCATAGGTGGGACTCAGATTTGTTTACAGCCCCAGGCAAATAGGAAAGTTCTGCTTCAGTACCTCTGTGAACTCATGCTTCTAAGACAAACAAGAAGGGTTCTGGCACAGAGCAGGGGTGATGGCTGGTATGGCCATTTTATCCAAGTTCACCTAAAGAGCATGGAACTGAAGTGAAGTTAGGAGGGGCACTGAAAGGCAGAGAGACCCAACCACCTAACATGCACAAGTGCACCACCACAATACAGCATTTGGAGGAGACATGAGACATGGCACTAGGAGAAGCACAGATCAGGGGCACAACTGGAGGGCCTCTGGAACCAGTGAGTGGAGTTCATGCAGCAGGGTGAGAACAGGAACAGTGACAACCACAAAATAAAAAGGAGATCTCACTTAATAGCCAGGGAAGACTCTTGCTACCAGATCACAGGCAAAATCCCCAACAAAAAGAATAACAAGCAAAAGACAGGAAGACATAGCAACCACCCATACTTCAGACAGAGCTATCAACAAAATTATTAAGAGCACATAGTGCCCACAAGAACACATCCACATTTTTTCACTTTTTCTTTTACTTTTTAAATTTTTACTTTTAAAATATTTTTATGTTTCTGTTTAACCCCTTTTAAAATTGGACTTTAAAATATTTTAAATTGTTTTTAGTTTGTCTCAATTTCATTTTTATTTCTCTTTGCTTTATTCTTCTATTATCGATTAGACTATGTTCTCATTTTTTTTCTTCTTTTAAGCTTTTTAAATTTCTCACAATTTGCTTTTTATCTCTTTGTTTTGTTCTCTTATTAAAATCAGCTTTCAGATATTATTTTCTAATTTTAAGACTTTTAAAATTTGTCTCAATTTTTATTCCTCTTTGACTTGTTCTGTTATTGTTCATAATCTGTTTTCAAATCTTATTCTCTTCTTTTAATTTTTTTTAGCTTTATTTCTGCATCTGTTTTAGGTAAATAAGTAGAAAGAAAACCTTTAGAAACAGAAGAGATAACTGATGCTCCATAATCAATAGTGCAGGAGAGATATAAGTAAAATAAAGAAGTAGAGGAACAACTCCCATTTAAAAGAACAGGTAAAATCCCCTGAAAGAATGATCAATGAAATAGACCTTGATAATCTATTAAATCATGTTTTCAAAAAAAGAGAGATAAAAGTACTAAAGATACAAAAAGAGATTGTATATAGAGGCAAAGAATATGGCAAATAGGAAATTGAAACTTTATAAAGAGGAGTGAATTAAAATAGGAAAACAAATTTGCTGAGATAAGAGCTGAGTTAAAAGTTGTAAAAAAAAAAGTAGGCTACTTAATGCAGAAGAATTAATAAGTGGTTTAGAATACAGGACAACAGAAATCAACTAATCAGAACAGAAGAGAAGAAAACAAACAAAAACCAATGAAAGAACAAAATTCAATGAAAACAATTATCCTGTGGGATACTATAAAGTTTGCCAAAACCTACACATAGCAGGGGTCTCAGAAGGAGAAAAAAAAGCAAAAGGGATTGAAAAAGTATTTGAAGAAATCATAATTAAGAACTTCTGAAACATAAAAAAGCAATCAGATATACCAATACAGGAAGTACGAAGGGACCCAAACAAGAAGAAACAAAACAGACACACACTAAGATATATTATAATCAGCATGGCCAGGGTTAAAGATAAAGAAATGATTCTAAAGTCATAAGGAGAAAAACAGAGTTAGTTACAAAGGAAAACTCATAAGGCTTTCAGCTGATTTCTCTACACAAACACTACAAGCTAGAAGGGAGTGGCAAGATATATTCAAAGTCCTGAATGAAAAACAAAAAGATTCAGCCTAGGATAATTTATCCAGCAAGTCTATTCTTTAGAATAGCAGGAGAAATAAATATCTTCACAGACAAGCAAAAATAAAAGTATTTAGCAACACTAAATCTATACTAAAAGAAATATTGAACGGTATAGTCTAAATCGAAAAGAAGCAGGTTGATTTTGAAAGGAGAAAACCATAATTGGAAAGGTGATAACTACCATGAATTACAACAGAATAAACATGGAATTGTAAAAGAAGACATCTAAATCATTAAGAGTGGGAGAGGGGAGCAAGAAAATATAGAGTTTTCTTCATTCTTTAATTTGTTCATTCTCTGTAGGATGGGTTTGAGCTTATATTACTATAAGTTTAAAACAAACAGATACAGTAATGGGTTAATATATGTACAAAATTGGGTAACCATAAGACAAAAACTTACAAGAGAGTCACAAAAACTAAAAATTAATGAAGATAATAGAAAGGAAAATTTTAAAAAATAAACACACACACAAGAAAAAGAAAGGAACAAGGGGAAAAGTGCCAAATCAACTGCAAAATTAAGTTTAAAATGGCAATAAACCAAAGTTGATCAGAAATTACTTTAAATTTCAATAAATTAAATGTTCTAATGAAAAGACATAGAGTGACAGACTGGAAAATAAAACAAGAACCTACAATATGACACATACAAGAGACCCACCTTTAGGAAAAGGACACAAATAGACTGTGAAAAAGATATTACACACACCCAGAAATGAACCCACAAACTTTTGGTCAACTCATCTTCGACAAAGGAGGCAAGAATATACAATGGAATAAAGACAGTCTCTTCAGCAAATGGTGTTGGGAAAACTGGACAGCAGCATGTAAAACAATGAAGCTAGAACACACCCTTACACCATATACAAAAATCAACTCGAAATGGATTAAAGACTTAAACATAAGACAAGATACAATAAACCTCCTAGAGGAAAACATAGGCAAAACATTATCTGACATACATTTCAAAAATTTTCTCCTAGAAGAAATAAAAGCAAGAATAAACAAATGGGACCTAATGAAACTTACAAGCTTCTGCAGAGCAAAGGAAACCAGAAATAAAACAAGAAGAAAACCTACGGAATGGGAGAAAATTTTTGCAAGTGAAACCGACAAAGGCTTGATCTCCAAAATATATAAGCAGCTCATACGACTCAATAAGAAAAAAATAAACAACCCAATGCAAAAATGGGCAGAAGACCTAAACAAGCAACTCTCCAAGGAAGACATACAAATGATCAAAAAGCACATGAAAAAGTGTTCAATATCACTAATTATCAGAGAAATGCAAATCAAAACTACAATGAGGTATCACCTCACACCAGTCAGAATGGCCGTCATTCAAAAATCCAAAAATGACAAATGCTGGAGAGGCTGTGGAGAAAGGGGACCCCTCCTACACTGCTGGTGGGAATGCAGTTTGGTGCAGCCACTATGGAAAACAGTGTGGAGATTCCTCAAAAGACTAGGAATAGACTTACCATATGACCCAGGAATCCCACTCCTGGGCTTGTACCCAGAAGGAAATCTACTTCAGGATGACAGCTGCACCCCAATGTTCATAGCAGCACTATTTACAATAGCCAAAACATGGAAACAACCTAAATGTCCATCAACAGGTGACTGGATAAAGAAGATGTGATATATTTATACAATGGAATACTACTCAGCCATAAAAACCGACAACATAATGCCATTTGCAGCAACATGGATGATCCTAGAGAATGTCATTCTAAGTGAAGTAAGCCAGAAAGAGAAAGAAAAATACCATATGAGATCGCTCATACGTGGAATCTAAAAAACAAAAACAAACAAAAACAAAGCATAAATACAGGACAGAAATAGACTCATGGACAGAGAATACAGACTTGTGGTTACCGGGGGAGGGGTAGAGGGTGGGAAGGGATAGACTGGGATTTCAAAATTGTAGAATAGATAAACAAGATTACACTGTATAGCACAGGGAAATATACACAAAATGTTATGATAAATCACAGAGAAAAAAATGTGACAATGAGTGTGTATATGTCCATGAATGACTGAAAAATTGTGCTGAACACTGGAATTTGACACAACAATGTAAAATGTTTATGAATCAATAAAAAATGTAAAAAAAATAAAATAAAATAAAAAATAAATTAATTTAAAAAAGATATTACACACAAACAGAAATGAAAAGAAAGCAGGAGTAGCAATACTGATTTCACACAACATGAAATTTAAAACAAAGACCATAAAGAAAGATGAAGAATGTTTTACGATTTAAGAAGCAATACAAGATGAAGATACTACATCCATTAACATAACTATACCCAATGTAGGAACAACTAAATACATAAAGCAAATACTAACAGATATAAAAGGAGAAATTGCTGGGAATAAAATAATGGTAGGAAATTAAAACATCCCATTATCCTCACTGGAAGATCTTCCAGATGCAAATTTAATAACGCAACTGAAACTAAATAATACCATACATAAATTAGATGTGGTTGATATTTCACAACATTATATCCTAAAAAAATACAATATACATTCTTCATAAGTGCACATGGAACATTTTCTAGGATGGATTATGTACTTGGGTACAAAAAAAGACTCAACAATTTTAAGATGATAGTAGTTATTTTAAGCATTTTTTCTGAACACAATGCATGAAACTAGAAATCAAATACAGAAAAACAAAGGAGAAAGAAATGACAGCATGATAATTAAACAACATGATACTAAGAAACCAATGGGTCAATGATAAAATCAAAGAAGAAATTAAAAAATACTTTGAGACAAGTGACAAAAATCACAACCACACAAAATCTTTGGGATGCAGATAAGCATTCCTAAGAAGAAAGTTCATTGCAATAAAGGTCTTCTTCAAAAAAGATGAACAATCTGAAATAAACAACTAACCAACTAAAAGAATTAGAAAAAGAAGAGCAAACAAAACCTAAAGTCAGCAGAAGGAAGAAAACAATAAATATCAGGGAGGAAATAAATAAAATAGAGATTTAAAAAACAATAGAAAAGGTCAATCAAACAAAGAGCTGTTTTTTTTGAAAGAGTAAATAAAATTGAAAAACCTCAGGCCTAGCTCACAGAGAAAAGACAGAGCGCAATCAAAACAAGAAAGGAAAATGGAGAAATTACAACCAATACCACAGAAATTCAAAATATCATATGAGAATACTGTGAACAACTTTATGGAAAATAAATTAATAACCTTGAAGAAACAGACAAGTTTCTGGAAACATACAGTCCACATGACTGAATCAAGAATAAATTGACCACTAGAACAAACTGATCACTAGAAATGAAATTGGATAAGCAAAAAAAAAAAAAACTCCCAACGAACAAATGTCCAGGACTGCATGGCTTCACTGGAGAATTCTATCATACATACAAAGAAGAACTCATACTGGTCTTTCTCAAAATCTTTCAGAAGTTTGAAAAGGAAGGGGTACTCCCAAACTAATTCTATGAAGTCACCATCACCCTGATACAAAACCAGACAAAAACACTACCAAAAAAGAAACTCACAGATCAATATCAGTGAGGAAACATAGATACAAATATTCTCAACATAATATTAGCAAGCAGAATCCAACAGCACATAGAAAAGATCATATACCATGATCAAGTTGGGTTCATCCTAGGAACACAGAATGGCTCAACATATGCAAATCAATCAATGTAATACACCCTAACAACAAGAGAAAGGACAAAAACCACATGATCATCTTAATAGATGCAGAAAAAGCATTTGATAAGATTCACCACCCATTATGATAAAAATCCTCACCAAAGTAGGTATTGAGGGGACATATCTTAACATAAGAAAAGCTGTTTATGACAAATCTACAGCTAGCATAGAACTCAATGGTGAAAAGCTGAAAACCTTCCTACTAAAATCTGGCAAAAGGCAAGGTTCTCCACTCTCACCATTTCTATTCAACATAATCTTGGAAGTCCAAGCCACTGCAATCAGGCAAGAAAAAGAAATAAAAGAGATCCAAATTGGAAAAGAAGCTAAAAAATCCTCACTATATGCAGAGGACATGATACTATATATAGAAAACCCTAAAAGGTCCATGCAAAAACTACACGAACTAATGAAAGAATTTGGCAAGGTACAAGGATACAAGATCACAAGATTAATGTACAAAAGGATACAAGATTAATGTACAAAAATCAGTTGCATTTCTTTACACTAATGATGAATCAACAGGAAAAGGAAGTAAAGAAACAATCCCTTTTAAAATTACACCTAAAGTAATAAAATATCTAGGAGTAAATCTAACCAAGGAAGTGGAAGACTTATACATGGAGAACTACAAGGAAATTAAAGGAAATTTTAAAAAATGCAAAGATATCCCATGCTCCTGGATCGGACAAATCAGTATTGTTAAAATGGCCACATTTCCCAAGGCAATCTACAGATTTAATGCAATCTCTATCAAATTACTAAGGACATATTTCACAGAACTGGAACAAATCATTATAAAACTTATATGGAATCACAAAAGACCCAGAATTGCCAAAACATAACTGAAGGAAAAGAATGAGGCTGGAGGAACAACCCTCCCACACTTCAGAACATACTACAGAGCTACATTAATCAAAACAGCATGGTATTGATACAAAAACAGACATATCAATGGAACAAAATAGCCCAGCAATGAACCCACAATCTTTTGGTCAATTAATCTTCAACAAAGGAGGCAAGAACATACAATGGAATAAAGACAGTCTCTTCAACAAATGGTGTTGGGAAAACTGGACAGCAGCATGTAAATCAATGAAGTTAAAATACTCCCTCTCGCCATACACAAAAATAAACTCAAAATGGATTAAAGACTTAAACATAAGATGTCACAATAAACCTCTTAGAAGAAAACATAAGCAGAACATTATCTCACATACATCTCAGCAATGCTCCCCAGGGCAGTCTACCAAAGAAATAGATATAAAAGTAGAAATTAACAAGTGGGACCTAATTAAACTTGCAAGCTTTTGCACAGCAAAGGAAACCATAGGCAAAACAAAATAGCAACCTATGGAATAGGAGAAAATATGTGCAAAAGATGAAACTGACAATGCTTGATCTCCAGAATATATAAACATCCCATATGACTTAATAAGAAAAAGACAAAACACCTGATCCAAAAATGGGCAAAACACCTAAACAAGCAATTCTCCCATGAAGACATACAAATGCCCAAAGGCACATGAGAAAATACTCAATGCCACTAATTATCAGAGAAATGCAAATTAAAACTACAATGAGGTTTCACCTCACACCAGTCAGAATGACCATCATTCAAAAGTCTATAAATGACAAATGATGGAAAGGGTGTTGTTCAAAAGGGACCCTCGTACACTGTTGGTGGCAATGTAGTTTGGTGTAGCCATTGCGGAAAACAGTATGGAGAGTCCTCAAAAGACCAAAAGTAGACTTACCATATGATGCAGTGTTCCCACTCCTGGGCATATATACAGAAGAATCCTTAATTCAGAAAGACACCTGCACCCAAATGTTCATAGCAGCACTAGTTACAATAGCCAAGACACGGAAGTAACCTAAATGTTCATTGACAGATGACTGGATAAAGAAGTTATGGTATATTTATACAATAGAATACTACTCGGCCATGAAAATTGAGAACATATTGCCATTTGTAGCCACGTGGATGTCCCTGGAGAATGTCATTCTAAGTGAATTAAGCCAGAAAGAGAAAGAAATATACCACATATCACTTATATGTGGACTCTAAAATTTAAGACCAATGAACTTATATGTAAAACAGAAACAGACTCATAGACATATAATACAAACTTGTGGTTGCCAGGGGAGAGGGGATTTGGAAAGGAAAAGCTGGGAATTTGAGATTTGCAGATACTGAGTGACATATATAAAATAGATAAATAAGTTTTACTGATAGCACAGGGAATTATATTCAATATCTTGTGGTAGTCAATTTTTTAAAAAGAATATGAAAATTAATATATGTATATTTATGTATCACTGAAGACTAGTGCTGTGCACCATAAATTAAGGCATTGTAAACTAAGTATAACTCCATTTTAAAAAGTAAAAAAAAAAGTTGTCATTAAACTAGCAAAAATGCTCAGAGAGCGCATACAGATGAACCCACTGCCTCTGTCAAAATGAAATCACAGTGGGTTAGGAGGGAACTTGCACTGATTTCGAAAAAAACAGGCAATGAGCCCAAACCAAAGTTAATATCTTCCACTCCGTTTTTCCCTTGGGGCTTCATTCTCATGGAAATCCGACATGGAAGGGAAGTGTTAGGGACTTCAGGCTAGCTGACGCTCACTCCATGTTCTCTGATCAGCCATCTTAGCTGCCACAGGGGAGCGAGTGTCTCACTCCAAGTGGAAGAACACAGCACCAAGGCAGTGAGGGACCTCAAATACATCCACAGCATAAAGAAACAGTTTCTCAAAACATTTTGAGATATATGTCTATCAATCAGCATCATCAAATTATTCACTTGTATGTACTGCTTATGAAGCCATCACTATGGTCTCTGAGGGTACTAGAATTACAAGAGTTTACAAGATCTGACAAATAACAATGAGTTTTTCTTCTGTCTTTAAAATTTAAAGAAATTGAAAACATTATTTTGGTGGGCTAGCTGCCTCCATTGAGAAAAATTTAAAGAAGCACAGCTACAAATATAAATATCAAACCAAGCTCGGTCTCTGTACTGATCACTGGTCCCTGGCAGACACAAGATGGAAATGTGTAGCTCAAGATCTTGGCATGAATTACTTCCTATTAATTTGTCATTAACAGTAAATTCTGTTAAACAAATTTAATCTTATTGATTTGTTTTCGAAAATAAAGACCTCTCACTTAAAAAATAAAAATCTTCAAAACCTTTTAAAAATGGGCAACTTGCTATAGCCTGGTTTATATTAGACATTAGGAAGGTCTTCCATTGTCTTCTTATTTACACTTTCACGTGCAATAAAGAAAAATCAGGATGCAGTTTAATCTAGTTCTTTTAAAAGATCTCTGAAGCCACCATAGCAAGATAGATAGGTTGATTCACACACTACCTTCTCCAAATTTCAGATAATTTTTACAAGTGTCATTTATTCCAAATTTGGAAACACCCTGAAGGAAGGTAGGGACGAACGGTGGTAGGAGACACACTGTAACTATAGGAAGGACCTTACCTCTTCCCTGAACGTGTAGAAGAGCAGAGTGAGTCGTACTTCTGGAGAGCAGAGAGGAACCGAGTGCAGGTTCCACCGTGGACCTGCTGAGGGTAGGGTTGGCGGGGTGCTGTTGATGAGCATGTGCTCCGAGGAAAGGTGGGGTCAGGGAGTCCAGAATCACTGGAAATGGTTTCCTGGGACATGTGTCTAGAACCGGATGGCCTGGAATGGAACTAGCATGCACAGAATTCCACAGTCCCACAAAGGTAGTTTCCCAGGTCCATGAACAACCAGGACCACAGGTGTGGGGTAGATGAAGGCCACTGTCTGAGAAAGTGGGAACAGGCCATGAACAGCAGTGAGGGTGTATGTGTCGGGGCTGGGAGGTGGGGTAATTCTTAAATCTTAGTTCACATGAAGACTACAAGAGACTGGGTGTGGAGAGGCCAAAGTCAGGGTGAGGTAAAGTAGTGGGGTATTTTTGTAGAAGGACACACTGAGGCTTGGTGATGTGTTAAAAATAGGGGAGTACCCCTGGTTTTTTGTTTGGGGAGACTAAAACCGACAGCAGTGGAATGAGAGGTGGATTGGAGGAAAGAAAGGACATGGTGATGTAGTGAAGACACTCTTCTTGGGAGGTGAGGAGACTGGAACAGAAGTAAAATGTCTCTTTTCTCCAAAGGGATCCTCAAAGGCACAGAGAGTTCAGAAGTACCCCATTCTTCTCCCATTACCTGTTGCTTTCAGGGACTCCATGAGGGATAGGGAAACCACCTGCTTGATTATCACAGTAGAGAGCATCCTTGGTGAAGTGGAAAAACTTAAAAATTATATTTGAAATTATATTTTCTGAAGGCATCCATTTAAGAGGTTGCCATTGGGGTTCTTTTTTGAGAAGACTTGGACTTACAAATAAGTGCAATATATCCATTGAGATCTGCCCTGTCCAAAGTGGCAGCTGCTAGAGGGAAGGGTATAGCTATGTGATAGAACATGTGCTCAGCCTACACGAGGTCCTGGGTTCATTCCCCAGTACCTCCATTAAATATAAATCAATAAAAACCTAATTACCCTCCCAAACAAACAAAACAAAAACCAAAAAATGCACAGAAAATAAAGTGGCAGCCGCTAGCCACGTGTAACTATTGCTTACTTGATACATAGCCAGCTGAAGTTGAGATCGCGGTACGTGTAAAATAGACTCAGATTTTGAAGGTCTAGTATGAATAAAAGCATATGAAATATCTCATATTTTTTTCTGTTGATTATATGCAGCAATGATAATATTTTGGCTCTATTGGATTAAATATAAATATATTGCTAAAATCAATTCCTTTTTATTTTTTACTTCTTTAAAAAAGTTGGGGAGGCTTCTGGAAAATTTAAAATTACATGAGTTGTTTGCATTATATTTGGACATCCCCTGAGTTGATTCACCAGAAATGTACTTTTGAAAGTCCTGTTCATTTTATGAAGTTTTGTTTAATTATTAGAATTACGTTTTCATGCTGTAACCTTTACCAGCCTTCTGTCTGAAATCAAGCTCAGTAAGGAGCTGGCGTTTTTGGTTTTCCTTTGTGAATTTGATGAATGATTGCATTACTGTTTTGTGTTTTCTTTTCCAAAATTTAATTGTGTGCTGGTTAATTCCAGGATAGTGATGTCTGAGTTTTTTTGTTTTTGTTTTTTTTCTCTTTCCCTTTTTAAATGTAAAATTGCACCATCCTGGAAATAGTTATCTCAGGGTATTAGGAATTATTTTTTAAAACATTCACCTCTCAAAATTCCTTCACTGGGCCTGGCAGCTCACACCATGACTCTATTGCTCTTTAGAGCTGCAATTTCAGAACATTTTATTGACATATATTTGATTTACAATGTTGTGTTAATTTCAGGTGTACAGCAGGGTGATTCAGTATATATATATTTTTTTCTTTTTCAGATTCTTTTCCACTGTAGGTTATTACAAGAAATTGAATATAGTTCCTTGTGATATACAGTAGGTCCTTGTGCTTATCTATTTAATATATAATGGTATATATAAAATATATATGTATCTGTTAATACAGCCTCTTTTTGGATGCAAACAACATAGGTTGGGGCTCGGAGCCTTGAAAAACGAACACTACTAAGGCCATCCGCCCAGGCTTTGGGGGCTTTCTGAGTTTGTCTGCCCTCCAGGTGAAGGCAATGGCTCCTGTCATGGGATGTGATGGTGCTTGGGCATCAGGGCTCTTTCCTGTAGCCACCACTGGGTGTCCTCAGTGAGCAGGGCAGAAAAATTGATGCCTACTCTGAAGTGGACGGGGGGTTCTGTGGACAGTGTGTTCTCACAATATTATCTTTTTCTGAGTGGCAGGGGATAATTATTTGACAACTTCTCTGTGACTGACAAGAAATGTGTGTGATAGAGTAGCCTTTCACATCTTACTTCTTAAAGCAATCACTTTCCCTCCCTTTTTGTTACAAAAGAATTTATGTTGTTGGGAAAACTACTCGTTAGGTGGACTTACCATAGTCACGGCCTTATGCCACTTAACCATATTTTCTTCTTGTGCTTTCGAGAACATTGTAAAGCTGATAGAAAGAAAACAAGTAGGAGGGAATACTCCCAAACTCATTCTATGAGGCCACCATCAGTCTGATACCAAAAACAAGCAAAGACACCACCAAAAAAGAGAATTAAAGACCAATATCACAGAAGAACATAGATGCAAAAAATCCTCAAGAAAATACTAGCAAATAGAATGCAACAGCACATAAAAAAGATCATGCATCATGATCAAATGGGGTTCATCCCAGGGACACAAGTGTGGTTCAACACATGCAAATCAATGTAATACTTCACAGCAACAGGAGAAAGGACTAAAACCACATGATAATCTCAATAGATGCAGAAAAATGCACTTAATAAAATTCAATGGAGAACTATAAAACATTGACGAAGGAAATTAAAGAAGTTTCTAAGAAATGGAAAGATACCCCATGGTCCTGGATTGGAAGAATCAATATTGTTAAAATAGTCATACTGTCCAAAGCAATCTACAGATTTAATGTGATCTCTATCAGATTACACAGGACATTTTTTATAGAATTTGAACCAATAATCTTAAATTTATATGGAATCACAAAAGACCCAGATTTGCCAAAGCAATATTGAAGAAAAAGAATGAAGCTGGAGGAATAACCCTCCCAAACTTCAGACAACACTACAGAGCTACAGTCATCAGAACAGAATGGTATTGACATACACACAGGCACATGGATCAATGGAACAGACTAGAAAGCCCAGAAATAAACCCACAGACCTACAGTCAATTAGTCTTTGACAAAGATAGGCAAGAAAATACAGTGAGTAAAGACAGTCTCTTCAGCAAATGGTGTTGGGAACACTGGACAGCAGCAGGTAAATCAATAACGTTAGAATAACTCCCACACACTATACACAAAAATAAACTGAAAATGGCTTAAAGAATTAAATATAAGACAAGACACTCTAAATCTCCTAGAAGAAAACATAGGCAAAACATTCTCTGACATAAATCTTAGCAATATCCTCCTCGGGCAGTCTACCTACAATAGAACTCCTAGACACCTCTTCATACCACGATTCCACAGTGTTCAAATCAGTAATTCACTTGTGCAGCTGGGTAATAATCCACAGATGCCAGACCACTGGGCTTTTCTAGATTTCTTGTAATGTCAAAGAAATCCAGAACAGTCATTAGCTATTTGAAGAAATCTTTGGTATCTCATTTTACAGTTAAAATTTTTTATTTCATTTTTCTAAAATTCAAAACTTCTGATTATATTAAAGCATAATCATACAGACACCCTTTTCAGGTGTACACACTACACTTTTTTCTTATCATTATAAACAAAGTTCAATTAATCAAGAAGTTACAATGAATTACAAATTATGTGCTAGGAAATGAAGCAGATACATAACATGTGAAAAAGAGCAATCTTTATGATAGTTTGGAATCTAGCTGGAGATCTAAGTACTATGTTGTGCCATCAATTACTTGGTTTTGTGTTAATTCCAGATATATAAAAGAATTTTCAAGAAATCTTGTGTGACTAGAAATATGACATAGCTTTGCACCTGAAGGACACTCAGTAAATACTAAAGGAGGGAACAAATGAATGAACAAGAAGAACCAGCATAGCTGTGCAGATACATAGGATTGAGCAGGGTTTTCAACAACCAGCAACACAAAATCTGCTCCTCGCCAAAAAGAGCCCTCAAGTCTAAACACACACCTGAAATATTTCATTGAGTCTAAAGGCACTTATTTGTTTTCATGTCTCAGCTTCTCAGAAATTGATGAGATGGCATAATTTAAAGAGTAGCATTTTTTCTTTCTAATAGTTAAAATAAATGTGTATCTCAAGCTTCTTAAATTTGATCAAACATATCGATTGACCTAAACAAATGTTATTGTATGTAACATGATTTCAAAATTAATCACTTAATACATGCAAATTTAGATCCCTAATTATAACTTTTAATATTCATAACAGCTCAAAAACTTAATGAAATCTTGTGATGTCAAATCCTGTGAATTCTAATTCTTAAAGTTTCAAAACATAAAACAACAAAATTACAACCACTACAAACTCATACAGCACAGCTTAAAATCTAGAGCATGCAGAATCTACAATATTACTGCAAACGGTGCTGTGAGGTAAACAACTGTCGATATTGTAGACAAACCTCAGTTATAGAAACACTGAAGATATTCTTTCCTTTTTACACTAAAAGGTGGAAACCTGGGGAAAAGAAAATAGTTTTTGTTGCTGTAACTTTATAAATAAAGAATAAAATACTAACCATCTTAACATGTAGAAATTTTACTGAAAAACAAAAGGTGTTAACTTCGTATTAATGAATTTAATATTCATTTATAAATTACTCTAATTAAAACTCATACAATCAACATAATGCAGTAACATAATACAAGCAACCTGTTATATTTTATTTTGACCAGGGGAGATGTCATTTAAAAAAAAAAAAAGGAAGCAATGAATTTGCCAATGTCTGACTATTATCAGGTAGCTAGGGAAACATTTTGCAGTCTACTGGAAAAGTGCAAACAGGCATGAATAAAACTGCTGACACAACCTTAGTACAGCATCCTAGTCTAATTAGTATAGGAAGATACATCAAGGAAAGAGCTTCCTTACCAATTTTTTTTTATCATTATCAGCCTCAATATCTGAATAGAAAAGGATATGAACTAGTGAAACATTAATCAATTAAGGGAAGAATAAACATAAAATCAGTAGGAGAATCTGCATATATCTATGCACCTACAGATATGTATGTGTGTATAGGAATTTCTCATAAGAATTACATAGTGAATCTGACTTTTGCTATGTACAGGGGTAACTAGTCACTTAATCTTTTTAGTCTTAAGACTCATCACTAGAAAATGAAATAACACTTGTTGAGTATCTGCAATATGCCCATCACTGTGTTAGCTGTTTTATGTAAATTATCTCAATCTCCAAAAGAATCCTACCAGATAATTAGTATTTACTTCACATAAGCAAAACTCAGTCACCTAAATTTGATTCCACTGGCCAAGTCAGCCGAATTCCAAAGCTCTTTTCCTTTGCTACATGGTACTATGTATATATAACATGAATGTGAACAGATACTGTCCACTACATAAATCATGACATAGCAATGGGACAGCTAGAGGCTACTGTCTAATTTTTTTCTACATAACACACTTCTGTAGTGAGAATTAGTTCAATCATTCATCATTAAGTGATAAGGTCAGTATAATGTGAAAGTCACATTGGTCCAGAAATAATTGTCTCCTGCATAGCAACGTTCTAAAGCCATGAAGGATGAGCTTTCTCACAGTCTTAGCAATATATGATGACCTTAAGGAAAACACCTGACAATCCTGTGGAAGAGGGCAAATAGAGGCCAGTTAATGGATTCAAGAACTACTAGGATTTCTACAATGTTAGACTACCTGGCTGAGCTGTGAACACAAATAAACCATGAAAATGTTTCCCCATGTTTACTTAAAAAAAAAAAAAAAGAGAGAGAGAGAGAGAGAGAGTAGTATCTAAAAAACAAAGGCTACAACCTGGATCAGAATTTTTAATTTTGACAATTTATCTTTAACAGAATTGAATGCCCTCGTGGACCTACATTTCAAAGTAGAAGACTAACTGATATTGGGTGCAAATGTTCAGCTATACTAGAATTTTATGAGAACTCTTACCAGTTTTGCTAGTACAGAGATTACAAAGCTGCATAGTTCTGAGTGGCTTGTCTGTATTTTTAGGGTATGATTTTGCAGAACTTTAGGTTTTTTCCAGAGACACATATGTTGTTTTACAAGAGAACTGCCTGCATTATGGTATTGTAGAAAACTCAGTTTCACCATGAGCTTTATTCAGACCTAGTCTAAATTCTTCAGTATTTGCAGTTACAGAGTAAAACCAATCTACACTGAGAGGTTAAATAAACTTTATTTCTACTAAACACTAAAAAATTACTTTGTCAAAGCAAATCATTGCCCATTTTTATTTTTACTTTAAGAAATAAGAAAGAGTTGGAGTGAAATATTTGAAATAAACAAAAAATAGAAAATAACATTTTAAAATACAGATTATATTAATAGAAGTAGAATACATGATCTCAAAATTCTCAAAATTATGCTAAATTAAATGTAAATTCTAGTACATACTATATATTAAAAAAACAAATATTTTGAGTCAGTTTAAATTTTTTTTTAATTCCACAAGGAAGATGACATTCATTACAATAATAATACAGGTTTTTCCCTTAGAAGTAGTCTATAGGTAGCATATTTGAGATTATTTTCCTTATGAAAATATCAAATTATTAAGGAGTAAACAATATTTACCAATATTGGCCACAGAGAATAGACTTTACTAAGTTGGCTTCTTCATTTAAATCTTTTTCTGTAATGTGTCTAAGACATCACTAATATTTTAAAAATGTCAAATCCTAATCAAATTTTAACTCTGGTAAATTAAGTTACTAAAAGTTATCAATATTGAAAGTTATTAAAATTCCACTGTGATAAAACAAAATAGGAATCAAAATTAAACAGTCCTGCATATAATAAAATGTTTATTTAACAACTAGAGCTTACACTGCTTAGTAAGTGTTTTACTCTCCTCATTGAGATGACTGAAGATTTCAGAACTAGGC
Organism: Vicugna pacos; assembly: GCF_048564905.1. Classification (NCBI taxonomy): domain Eukaryota; kingdom Metazoa; phylum Chordata; class Mammalia; order Artiodactyla; family Camelidae; genus Vicugna; species Vicugna pacos. The sequence goes on from NW_027328740.1 coordinate 55,382,415, forward strand.
TTCTGTCAATTTTCTAACTCTCAATCTCAAAAGGCTTTTGTTTCTTGATTCCTCCTTCCGTCCTTCCTGTCTGTGAAGAAAAAAGTGATCCCTATCATTCCCAAGACTAATATCAGTCCTTTTGATTTTGTCTACCCCATGTCTCTTCCAGAATCTTGCCCTTTTAATCATCTCCCTTCTGCTTAAAAGTTCAGTTGCTTTAATCTCATTTGTCTCTCTTTCCATGAACATTATTCTTCCTAAGTTTAAAAGATAATGTTGTTCCATGAAACTTACCTGTGTTTTGTGTATTCAGATACCCTGCTGTAAAATGTATCTCTTACTATGACTCACAGTAAAAAAAAAAAAAAAAAAAAAAAAAGCTTGAAAGTTACTAAACTAATCTTGTGCCTTCATTTCATAGATGTGAACATTGAACCCACAGATCGGATCTATCAAAATTCACTCACTCAGTAATAGAATCCTTGGCCTTTCAATTCTCTCTATGGACAGAGCTTTTCTTTACTTTTCAAACTATGTCATGACATGGTGTCATTTAGTGACGACCATTTGTCATTATCTTAAGGTTGTCTGTCAATAGACGCTTTATGTTAATATTAAATGAAAACTCAAGTTACTGGTTCCAAGCAAGGTCAGAATTCTGGACCAAAACTATTAACATATTCATTTTGTTCATGTGCATCTCTTTTATTATAGGTCCATGAAGTGCCATTTTTTTCTGTCACCTTCTCCCTTTCTAGGTCATACCTCAGATAATGCTATCTACCTTGGAGCTCAGACTCCATCCTATCTTGTGTGTCTGACTGTAGAGAAGGCAAATGTGTGTATTTTCCCAGTTTTCTAGGATGCTCTTTGACTTGTGGGGTGACATATTGGAGACACTTTACAAAAATGTGTGCTGTTCGGAAAGTAACAGGACTTGCCTTACCCTGTGTGTAGGCTGGAAATGAAGGTCAGTGGTGGGCTTGGCAGTGGCAGCCGCATAGGCTTACTGAGCCGTCCTCCAGCAGGGGGCAGCACTTACTTTACTGCTAGTGGAAGGGAGGGAGAGAGTGTGCGTGTGGGGGGGTAATTTACAATAACTGTAGTATGTGCTTTACTATGTTAAAGAGCTCCTCCCTTCACTCTTGAAATAATTTGATTTCTTTGAATTTGATTTTTGTATAAAGATCTACAGAATTAAATTAGCTGTATTCAAAGAAGTTTAAAAACCCTCCCATCTTTAATAACAATTTTACCATGATTTATCATCATGTTTGTTTAAGGACCATTTAACATTGTTTTTTTAATAGAAGAAAAAACATTTTAACTTTCAAAAATATATTTATTATTTTCTAATTATGCATTTATTACATTTATTTTGAAGTAAAACCTGTAATCATTAATCACTTAGAAAAATCACTGTTAACATTTTTCTATGTGCAATTTTTTAATGTATAAATAAATTTTTTAAATATACAGCTAGACTGAAGCAATATGCTGTATACCAGAAATTGACACAGCATTGTAAACTAACTGTATTTCAATTAAAAAAAATCTAGAAGAAAACATAGGCAAAACATTCTCTGAAATATATCTTAGCAATGTTCTCCTAGGGCAGTAAACCCAGACAATAGAAATAAAAGCAAAAATAAACAAATGAGACCTAATTGAACTTACAATCTTTTCACAGCAAATAAAACAATACACAAAACAAAATGACAACCTATAGAATGGGAGAAAATATTTGCGAATGATGAAACTGACAAGGGCTTAATTCCCAGAATGTTAAAAAAAAAAACAGCTGATACAACTTAATAACAAAAAACCAAACAGTCCTATCCAAAAATGGACAGAAGACCTAAACAAGTAATTCTCCCATGAAGACGAACAAATGGCCAATAGGCACATGAAGAAATGCTCAGTATCGCTAATTATCAGAGAAATGCAAATTAAAACTACAATGAGGTATCACCTCACACCAATCAGAATGGTCATCATTCAAAATTCCACAAATGATAAATGCTGGAGAAAGTGTGGAAAAAAGGGAACCCTCCTACAGTGCTGGTGGGAATGTAGTTTGTTGCAGCTATTATGAAAAGCAGTATGGAGATTCCTTAAAAAACTAAAAACAGACCTAACCTATGACCCAGCAATCCCACTGCTGGGCATACATCTGGAGGGAACTCTAATTCAAAAAGACACATGCACCCCAATAGCAGCACTATTTACTATAACCAACCTAAAATGTCCATCAAAAGATTACTGGATAAACAAGCTGTGGTATATTTACATAATGAAATACTACTCAGCCATATAAAAGAATAAAATAATGTCATTTGCAGCAACATGGATGGACTTGGAGATCATCAGCCTAAGCAAAGGAAGTCAGAATGAGAAAGAAAAATACCATATAATATCACTCATATGTGGAATCTAAATAAAGAATAAAAGACACTGATGGACTCATCTACAAGAGAGAAAGAGACTTGCAGACATAGTAAACAATCTTATGGTTACTGGGGGAAAGGGGATGGGGAGGGACGAATTGAGAGTTTGAGATATGCAAACATTAACTACTATATATAAAAACAGATTAAAAAAACAAATTTCTTCTCTATAGCACAGGGAAATATAGTCAATATCTTGTAGTAATCTATAATGAAAAAAGTGTGAAATGAATATATTTGTGTATATGTATGACTGAAACGTTATGCTGATCACTAGAAATTGAAAAATTGTAACAGTATAATTTTAGAAAAGTTTAATTGACTAAAAAAAAAAGAAAGTCAAGGAGAAGAGAAAATATATATATATATATATATATATATATATATATATATGTATGTATATTCAGCTAGATTCCTAGTCTTATCACTTAATGTGTAAGGGGAATGATGTTTTTCCCTCAGCCACCTTCTGGCAGGTTGATGCGTTGGGAGTCTCCCTGGGCCTCTCCATCACCTCTCAGTGTGGAGACTGTCCGCACTTCCTGCTAGAACTTTGGTGTTCTTATGGCTTTAGTTACTGCCTCTATGTTGGGATCCATATCTGCATCTCTAGTCCCTAAGGCTTTTTTATATTCTTCTAACTGCCTGTCAGAAATTTTCAACTGGATGTTTTATAGGCACCTCTTCATGTAAATCTTTACTCTCTCCTGGGGCTTTTAGCGTGCCCTACAAACTTTTTGCAATCATGTTGATGTATTTCTCTCTTGTCACCTTACTGTCCTACATTGTTCTCTCCCACCCCTTCTAGGCTGGTTTCCTAGCTTCTGAGCAACTCCTTCCTTCGCCTTGGCCTGGCTACTCAGACATCAGCTTTCAGAGCCTGATTTCTGGGAAATGTTTTTGAACTCCTCTTTGACCTCCTTAAGACTGGGTCAAGTGCTTTAATGTACCCTGTGATACCTTTTTCCAGCATAGCATTTGTCACTTCATATAGTATTATTGTTGTCTGTTTACTAGACATAAGCTTCTTATTCACAACTTCCTAACACCTAGTCTGGGGCCTGGCACTTAGTAGGGATGTAATAAAAATTGGTTGGATAAGTGAGCAGTATTATGAAATGTCCGCAGTCTAATTAGCTGTAATTAATATTCTACAAAGTTATTTTTAATGTCTTTGATGGTATTGGCATTTAATAGCATAAAGGTTCACCCAGTGTTTGGGCATTTTCCTTTCTTTTTTTGAGTACAGCACGAATGGGTTTTCATAGCTCAGTGTTCAGAAGAAGCCTCCCCTTTGCTTTCTCATGGGAGACTCAGCGGAGCTTAACATGCCTGGGTGGTGCATCTGATTAGGATAACAGAACCGGAGCTGTTACCCAGCTCTCCTGTGTCCTGCTTTATTGCCCTATTCAGCTGCTTATATGGCTCTTATGAGAACTTCATACAGGCTTCAGATTATTTTTACCTACCCTCAGACTCAATGGAGGTTAATTTAACAGTCTCATCCTCTCCCTACAGGATGTTGTTAGCTAATAATATGTTTGAAAAGAATTCTCTAACCTAACAACATCCCCACATCTGTTTAAACTTTGTTATTGAGACATTTGTGGAGCTGGCTCTTATTTATGATTTGCTCTTAGTATTTTGCTAATACCATGGTAAGGAATTGGCCCTTGTGTACGGAAGGAGGTACTTTTCTTTTGGTGGTTTCTGACCAGCTGGCAGTATCTGGCCCATAAAAAGCGGCCCTTACCCCCACTCCACACTTCTCTAGCCATTCCTTTCCTGGTTCTCTTGTTTCCTGAATATGTATTTCCCAGGTGCTCTTTTGGGCCTTGTCTTCTCATCATCTTCATCTTAAAACAATTGCAAAGATTATTGACAAATTTTACTTCTTGGTTATCATCTCAGATTGCAGTTGCTTCTTGCATATCCCATAAACCTGAGAGTGAGGCTTAGATAACTCAGGTACCTTATACGTCAACTGATTAAGCAGGGCTCTTTCCCCTTCCTTCACTGAAGTTCTGAGTTGCTCCTGTATTTGTAGTTTTTGAAGACTGTCACTATCACTGCTGTCATCTGGGCTCTGAACATGGACAGATCATGCCAGTTCTATTTCCCATAACATATCCTGAATCTCTCTATGATGCACACCCTACCACGGTCAGTTCAGAAATGAATTTTCTCTGACCTGCTCACTACTCTTCCATCTGACCCCATCCTCCAATGCCTTGTGAAGGTGCACATTCACAGGGAGCCTCGGGTGCTTGTCTCTCCTAACTCTGCAATGCTAACCACCTGTTGCAAATTGCATAGTCCTACCAGTTCTGCCCCTCTTTAGCAGGACCTGGTAGTGCCTTTTCATGTGAATTCTCTGATTGTAAAACTTAAGCACCAGATGAAGATCTTTTGTAACTTTCTTTCAAAATTGTTCCAAGTTTAAATAGACCCTTGGCTTTCAGCAATTATCTGCTGTTTAAAAACAGTGCGGTTTTTTTTTGGCTGGAGACCGTGGGCTCTTAAATACTGGTGCACCTCTAGAAAGATACAAGAATCATTTGGAATTGTTGTGACCTTGTCGACAGTCTTAAGTGAGTAGGCCATGGGACCAAGGTCAAAGTTCACAATAACTTGCATGTGTGTCAGGTGGGAAGTATATGTATGCATGTGCCAATAGCATGAGAAAGTGTTCTGAACAATACGCATGCGCGGGCATAATAAAAAGACAATTGCATACGCCCGAGTACGCGCTTCACCCGCTTGTACTGCAATAAACTGCGGTTTTGCTCCATGTCAGCTCCTCACGCATCATGTCAGCTCCTTGTGTATTTTTCCACTTGGGCAGCTCACCTCCTCGCATCCCTCTCCAGACTCCTGCGGCTGACAGACCTAAACCAGTATTTCTCAGATTATTTCTAAGGCTGTAGTTTTGCTCATGCTACTTCCCTGTACCCCAAAACTATTTGTATTCCCGCTGCTTTCAGAATGTTTACGTAAGTTCCAGATAGCCTGGCATTCTGGGTGCATTACATATTGGCTTAGAACTATGTTTCCAACCTCATAACCTGCCATTTTACACCATATTCCTGGTATAACTCCTGTCACAGCCATATAGGTGTATCTGAGGCACTCTGGTCTGGGGTGCCCTGTTCATTCCCTCTCCCAAACCCTTCATCCTCTACATCATAAACTCTTCAGTTCCAGCTCCATCATAAGCATTCTCTGGCATGCCTAGATGAAAATAATACCACACTTATCACCTCTAACACCTAAAACTTTTTACATTGGATGATAGTTTTTTTCTATGCACTGCTCCTACTCACTGGATGTTCTCACAGCAGGAATTTATATCTCTACAGCACCCAGCACATAATAAGCACTTGCTATTCTATTGATGAAGAAATTGTCACTTAATCAATTTCCACCTGTGATCCACCTGTTTGTAAGTTGAGAGTACTGTGGATTCATTGGTTTAGCTCCACACTATGAAAGTCTTCTTTGTGGAAAAACTTGTTCATAAAGGCGAAATTTCCCTTAGCTTACCATGATTCTGTTCCTCTAAACTTCTAACTCATTTTCAAGTTTACAGATAGGGCATGAGAGTCAAAGTGAGCCTGTGGACATATATATTTTTACTTGATAAGTTGTAGAAATTTACTGGTATATTGAGAAGATGATCCGACTAGGACTCAGAATACAGACCTAAATTTGATTTCTACATTTCCACCTAAGCTTAGATAAGTCATTTAAAATCTCTTGGTCTTAGTTTCCTCTATAAGGGAAAAGTTGCATAAGATAGTTTCAGCTGTCAGTTTGGAATGAAAAAGCCTATATAAATGCTTTTGAACAGGAGGCTGCAAACTTTTTTCTTTAAAGGACCAGTTAGTATTTTAGGCTTTGTTAGCAATAGAGTGTTGCAGCTCCTCGACTCTGCTATTAGTAGCTTGAAAGTGGCCATAAACAATATGTAAACTAGCATTTCACTATTTTATTTATGAGAACATTACTATATAGTTTCATTTTTATGAAATTATAAAACAAGCAATACTTATCTGTGCTTGAAAAAAGCTCAAAATTATGTCTGCCTTCAGGATGGTGGGTGTGGGGATTGACTGGGTAGGGACATGAGAGAGATTTAAAGGGTGATGGTAATGTTCTCTATCTTGATAGTGGCTTGGATCATATAGGTTGAACTCAAGTAATGGTACACTGGAGGTTTGTGTATTTCACTGAATATAATTTGCTTTCTCAATTTTAGTTAATATGCATGGAGTGTTTAGGGGTAAAGTGTATGGACATCTGCAACATGAAATGCATTAAAAACAAATGGTAAATAGATATAAGATAAATATAGTAGGCTACTGTAGAATCTAGGTGGGTTTATGGATGTTCACTTACATTTCTTTGAACCTTTCTATGTATTTGCAAATATTCCTAATTAAATGTTGCAGAAAAAATAATATATGAATATATTGATATTTCCCTTGTCTGCCTTCTACCAGTTAAGGATTCTTTCCTGCAGATAATGATTGCTTGTCAGTTTTCCTACCAGTGCTTTTCCAACATATTTATGTACGTCTGTCTGTATATGTCTGTATGTGTGTGTGTATATATGGGTCTATGTGGAATATGTAGGAATCATTTTCTTTTCCAATTTTACATGAGTAATAGGAAGAATGTATGTTCTCGAACTTATTTTTTCCCACTTAATGTCTTGATTGTGTTTCTTTGTCTCTCTATATATATATTATACATGTATATCTCCTTTGAATCATTGCAAAATATTCCACAGTAGAGGGATATATTTCCAAGATTATATATATATGTATTTCTTGATGATATATATTTAGATATTTCCATTTTTCTCTCACAAATTGCTGCAGTGCAATTTGTAAAAGAAAAAACTATTTCTCTAGGGTAGACACTGAGAAATGGAACCACGAGTTTGTAGTATATTTTTTTTTATATTAATAGATTGTCCTCCTGTAAAACTGTACCAGTAGTCCCTCCAGGGGAGATAAAATTACCTGTTTCTTTTGAACTTTCTGAGCATTGATTATCACTTTTTTCTTTTTTTTTTTTTTTTTTTTGCTAATTTGATAGGATGCTGGTATCTTGTTGGGTTAATTTGCAGTGTCTGGTGACTGCAGCTGAGCATATTTTTATGCTTGCACCATTTCCATTTCTTTACAGTCATGTGCTCATCTTCTTGCTCTCTTTTGTCTTATATTTTCTTTATTTTAGAAATTGTACTTGTTTTAAATTAATATTTTCATTATGGGCTTTTCCTAATCATTTATACCAAAATATTTTGCATAATCTGCCATTCCTCACTATTTCAATTGCCAAATGTGTTGCATGTAAAACTCCATTTTATATGGATCCTTTCCTAGACACTGTTTTGTTTTGTTAATTTCTACCTCTGTTCTGTACCAGTATCACACTGTAGTATGTAAGCTCTATGTAAGTGTTCGTAAAATAAAACAAATGTGTGAAGTTTGTGTGAGTACTGTCTCTCCAATTTTGGCTTCTGTGTAGTATTAGCTTTATTAAAATCATTTAGGTAAATTTGTAGAAAAGGAAAATATATGTAGAAAAATAATGTATTCCTTCAAAATTGGGAGAACCAACTAAAGGCATTTGGACATTACAGATAAAGCTCTATTTATTTTTTCTAAGAACTCCTGATTTGAAAATGTTAACCAGCTCTTAGATGGTACCAGTAGGTCTTACTGGTTCCTTTTCTCGCCGTTGCTTTATATATTTTTCTTGTATCAGATTTTTTAAAAGAAAATTTTAAAAATGAAAAATATACAATTACATTAAATTTCTGGAATTTAGTCTATGAGATTTGTCCTTTTTCTCATGTTAGACAGATAATATTTAAGAAAGTTTTCTCCCCCAACCAAAAAAAAAAAAAAAATATATATATATATATATATATGCCTCTAGAGGGCAGCATTCCTCATACAACAGATATGAGAAATCAAAAAAGAATTCCACTGTCCAAGAAGTTAAAGAAACAAAAGATAAACAAGCTTTTACAAGTTTCTTTCTTGTAAGATGTCTCAGAAACTTTAACATATTATTGTGCCTTATGAATCATCAATAGGCCACTATTATGGTACACAGTGTTTCTTCAAACTTAATCACAGAGACCTTTCTTCAAGGACCATCTCTAGTGACTACTCCTACAGAATACATTTGGAAACAGTCTAGTAGACAAATTCTCTAGTTGAAAAGTTTCAATTCCTTTTTTTATTCATAGACTTGCTCCTCTGATTTTTAAAACAGGTCTTTAGACATCCCCCTCTATTCACAGATCATGACTGAGAATGGAATAAGAATTTACCTTCATTTATTTTGGGGAAATCAGAAACATGGAGAACTTACTGCTTGGCTTGCTCAAAGGACAACAGTGAAAGAAAGAAAAGAAGACAAAAGAAAAAGCAGGAAAGAAAGAGAGAGAGAGAGGGAAAGGCTGGTTCTATAACTAGTTGAGAGACCCCAGATTTAAAAACCACAGAGCAGTTGAGGTGTGCATAATAAAACATTTCCATATTTACCCAAACTCAGAATATTAAATACTTGAACTCCATTAACATCCTTCCACAGTCCATATCAGCTGAAATTAAATTTCCTAATTTAAAGATCTGTTGTAAGCCTGATGAGATCTCTATAGATCTCTATAGATGAGATGCTCTTTAATTTTAACTTGTGAGAGAGCGCTTAAACAAAATACTCCCCTCTTTTGTTGTCATTTGGTCTTTCACTGAAATGATGAAAGCTGTTTTAGAATATAGACATGCCCCCACTCCCCAAGTACTCCTGCAGAATACTCGGAGAATATTGGGGGATGAGCCATGACTTCAAATGTAATACATGTGTCCAAATGTTTGATTCCTAAATAGCCTTTATCCATAAGAAATGTTTGAAATGTTCTTTTTTCTTTTTAATTTTGCATGACTATGAGGCATGCCACAAAGACAATGCAAGTACAGGCATACCTTGGAAACACTGCAGGCTCAATTCCAGACTACCGCAATGAAACCAATGTCACAACAAAGCAAGTCACAGGAGTTTTGTGGTTTCCTAGTGCATATAAAGGTATAGTTACAATATACTCTAGCCTGTTAAGTGCACAATAGCATTATGTCTAAAAACTATACATACCTTTATCAAAAAATACTTTATTGTTAAAAAATGCTAATCATCCACTGAGCTGACAGTGAGCTGTAATCTTTCTGGTGGTGGAGGGTCTTGCCTCCATATTGGTGGCTGCTGACAGACCAGGGCGGTGGTTGCTGGAAGCTGGGGTGGCGGTGGTAATTTCTAAAAATTAAGCAGTGAAGTTTGCTGCATCAATTGGCTCTTGCTTTTACAAATGATTTCCCTCTAATGTGTAATGCTGTTTGATAGCACTCTTTCCACAGTAAAACTTTTCAAATCTGGACTCAATTCTCTCAAACCCTACTGCCATTTTATCAAGTTTATGTAATATTCTAAATTATTTTGGTCATTTCAGCAATCTTCATAACATCTTCACCAGGAGTAGATTTCATCTCAAGAATCACTTTCTTTGTTCATCCATAAGGAGCAACTCTTCACCCATTCACATTTTATCCTGAGATTGCAGCTAATTCTGTCTCATCTTCTTGCTCCACTTCTGATTCTCATTCTTTTGCTATTTCCACCACATCTGTAGTTCATTCCTCCACTGGAGGTTTAAACTCCTCAAAAAGTCATCCAAGAGGATTGGAATCAATGTCTTTCAAACTCTTGTTAATTTTGATACTTTGACCTCTTCCAACAAGTCACAAATGTTCTTAATGGCATCTAGAATGGGGAACGCTTTCCAGAAGGTTTTCAATTTACTTGGCACAGATTCATCAGAGGAATCTCTACCTATGGCAGCTGTAGCCTTGCAAAATATATCTTAAATAATAAGACTTGAGAGTTGTAGTCACTCTTTCCATGGGCTGAAGAACATGTTTTGTTAGCAGGCCCATAACATTAATCTCCATCAGAGCTCTTGGGTGATTAGTTGCATTGCCAAAGAGCAAAAATATTTTGAAAGTAATCTTTTTTTTTTCCCTGAGGTCTCAACTGTGAGCTTAAAATATTCAATAAGCCATGTTGTCAATAGATGTGCTCTCATCTGGGCTTTGTTGTTCCATTCACAGAGCCCAGGAGAGCAGACAAAACATAATTCTTCAGGGCCTGATGGTTTTCACAATGGTAAATAAGTACTGGTTTCAACTTAAAGTCACCAGCAATGTTAGACCTGAATGAAAGTCCTAGATGGCATCTTCCAATATAAGGCTGTTTCATCAACACTGAAAATCTGTCGTTTAGTGCAGACACCAAAATGAATTCTCTTATTGAGATCTTGAGGCGGACTTGCTGCACTTTCTCCACCAGCCTTGATTGTTTCCCCTTGTACTTCTGTGTTATGGAGATTGTGTCTTTCCTTAAACCTCATCAACCAAACTCTGCTAGCTTCAGACTTCTCTTCTGCAGCTTTCTTACCTCTCTCTGCTGTCAGGGAATTAAAGAGAATTAGGGCCTTGCTCTAGATTAGGTTTTGGAGTAAGGGAATGCTGTGGCTGATTAGATTTTTTTATCTAGAACAATAAAGATTTCTCCGTATCAGCAATTAGACTGTTTCAGTTTCTTATTATTTGTGTATTCACTGGAGTAGCACTGTTAATTTCCTTCAAGAACTTTCCTTTGCTCACAATTTGGCTCATTTGTACAAGAGGCCTAGTTTTCAGCCTATCTCAGCTTTAGCATGTCTTCCTCACTGCACTTAATTGTCTCTAGTTTTTGATTTAAAGTGAGAGACATGCAACTCTTACTTTCACTTGAACACTGGGACCACTGTAGGGTTATTAATTACCCTGATTACAATATTGTTCTGTATTAAGGAATAGGCAGGCCTGAAGAGAGGGAGAGAGGGGGGAATGACCAGTTGGTGGAGCAGTGAGAACACACAGCATTTACCAATTGTTTGCCATCTTAAATGGGTGTGGTTTTTGGCACCCTGAAACAATTGCAATAGTAACATCAAAGATTACTGATCACAGCTTACCACAACAAGTATAATAATAATGAAAATTTTTGAAATATTGCAAGAATTACTAAAATGTCACACAGAGACATGAAGTGAGCAAAAGTTGTTGGAAAAGTGGCACCAACAGACTTACTTAACATAGTTGCCACCAGCCTTTAATTTGTTTAAAAAAATGCAATATCTGCAAAGCACAATAAAGAAAAGTGCAAAACTAAAACAAGGTGTCCCTGTAGCTTTAAGCAGCTCATTCCAGGTTTCTTGAGTCATACATAAGCCCTCTTTGTACTGCTCCTGTGACATTAATATTATCAAAAAAAGAAAAAAATGCTAAAAAGGCTATAATCTTTGATCTCAAGTCATCAAAATATTTTAACCAAATATATAACCAACTCTCAAAGTTTAATTTCCAATACATTAACTATTGGCTGCATGTGACTAGTGAACACTTGAAATGAGACTACCATTACTGAGGAATTGAATTTTTATTTAATTATAATTAATTTTATCTAAATTTAAAAGCTGAGGCAATGTAAAATATCTATCTACAAAAGAAACATTTATTGTTTTTATCTAGTCAGCATCAACTAACTAATCAACTAAAATGAATTTTCTCTACACATCAATGTAATAATAGAGTAAATCATTTATTGAATTTTTTGCAAAGTACACAAGTTACAGTGATCCCTATGTAAATCATAACTGATAACCAGAGATACTATTTTAATTTTAATTATTGAAATTTTTAATTTTAACATATTTTGAATTAAGTTGTTTTCTTTAACTTTTTGGTCTGGGCAAAAGGGGATAGGGTATAACAAAATTTCTAAATTAAAACATAGGCATTCTACCCAAGCAGAATCAAGTGGAGATGCAGTGAAGATTGCGCTGCCACCGGCACAGTGTTGTGAGACTAGAAGAAAACAATGCACCAACATTAACATGAATAATAATCATAATTAGCTTTGGTAGAGCAAAATTTAAAAACTATGACTTACATAAAAATATTTTAAACAGCATGTAGACAATATTAGGAGACATTTTTCAGGAAATACATAGTACATTTTCATAAGAAGTTTCCTAAGTCAAAATAGAAGCAACAAAATTATTCATCTGAGATCAAAATTAAATGTCCAACAAACATTTTTAAAAGATTTTTAAAGGATCTGAGCTTATTACTCTCGTGAGCTATAGAATGGCATGGATTCTTGCAAAAAGAAAGGGAGGGAGGGAGAGAGAGATGAAAGAAAGAAAGGAAGGATGGAAGGAAGGAAGGAAATAGGGAAGAAACCATATTTAAGTAGAGAGATGGTAAATAAATTATTTCAATTATAGATATTTTATTATAAAATTATGAGGAATACTAAAACAGATATTATAGAAAAAGTAGAAGACCTTCAATTAAGCCACCAATTTACTGTCCATCATATGGAAGACCTGTCTAACAGTATCAAAAATCAGTAGATTCAAAATATGAGAAATTACTTTTCTTTTAGCTTTAGATAAATCATGTGATACAAGAGACACTACCAAAGTACAAATTTAGACACATTTTGTTTGAAAGAACTTCCAAACTTAAGAAGAAATGTCAAATATGTACCTTAAAAAAATTAAAATTGTAGCATGGATTATTTTTCACCTTTAAAACGGCCAAAGAATTTCAGCTATATATTAAAATAATAGTCTCCATCTCAATAGACAGCTCCAGCCATGTTAGGTTAAAAACCTACACTTATTGGACTTTTAAAAGAAGAAACTGATATTCCTCTTATTGCTCTGCTCCACTGTATGATATACATAGAGTAGATTTGAGAGGGGATGAGTATAGCTCAATGATAGAGTGTGTGCCTGGCATGCACAAGGTCCTGGGTTCAATCCCCAGTGCCATCATCAAAACAAACATACAAACAAACCTAATTATCTCCCCCTCAAAAAAAAAGAATGAAAAATATTTGTGCTCAGCATTCTAAAGCTATGAAAAGTAGCATGTATTAAGTTGTTAAAACTGATGTGTGTACCTGAAAATAATCAGAATCCTAGCCAGCTTACAAAACTATTGAAAAAATGGAAAACAATACATTTAAGAATCTTGTGTTCCTTGCTCAATGGTTGAGTAGAGGAAGAATTTCACAAAGATTTACTGTATTATTAACGCTGATCAAGAAAGTATTTTTCTCAATATTCAATAATCAAAGACAAAAATGGCAGTGCTCATGTTTTATCACTGGTATCTCAGTACAGGTAGACAAGCATGGCCTGAAGTACCAAAGAAAGAGAAATTGTACCTATGACCTAGTTACACAGGTACAGACATTTATGTTGAGATTGAAAGCTTTCATAATTGTGGGAGCCCATGATTGGGGTAACAAATTGTAACAGATCCCAGTCGCTTATGTCCTTAAAGAAGACGTGCTTAGTAACTGCCTTGAGGTTTTAGCAATGACCAAGGTCCCTGGCTATAAACGTTGGGCGTGCCTGCTGTTAGTCTTCTATCCCCAAAACAGCCTTGGGCTGGAATGATAAAAAGCTGCAGACTCAGAGGTGAGGAGGCTGGGTAGCCAAAGACAGGAAAGATCCCCTGAGGGGGGCAACTTAAGACAGGCACAGCCACCTGAGTCCAAGTTGTTAGGCAGCTGATTCTCAGATGTTCCACCCTGATAAGCTGAAAGGCTCAAGACCCACGAACATGATTCACCAAAAATGGTCTTCTGACCTTGAGCCCAACACCAACAATAAACAAAGCCTTTGTACTCATTGTGATCCCACTCTATCCTTCACTAAATTCCTGCATTCCTCCTTTGACTGTACTCAATAAATGTGGGAGATTTGAGAGGCTCAAGGCTCCCAACTCTCTCTCGCTCTCTTGACTTTTCCACAGAGTCTTGAGTAATTTATTCCGTTTTGGTGGGACGTCTGCTGGCCAGAACCCACAACTGGTGGCGAACCTACAATAATATGATTTGATAATAAAGATTTTACACTTTTCCCTAACATGAATCAATATGCAGAATATTTTATTTACAATGCAGAGTGTTGTAAAAATTGGCTGCAAAAATAATCAGAAATAGTTGAACACTTAGTTGTTTTTATCGAGTTTAAAGTTGTTGTTCAACTTAGGCAATATTCTTAGGAAATGATGTTAATAACACTGTTGACACAAGAATTAGTGAATTTGCTTAATTTAAGAAGCACAGATTTGAAACTGTTAAATTTTTGCTTCAAATTCTAAAAAAGCATGAACAAGTTTTATCATAATAAATAAAAATACTCAAAAGAAAAATTTTTGGCACTTAATTCAGATATTGAAAAGTATAAGTTTCTTTGGAACAACTTAGTCATGTGAATCTACATTTTCAACCATAAATTGAAGTCTCAACTGAGATCAAGCATTTTTGATGAAAATTTGGTGATCCAATCAAGATGTAAAACATCTACTAGGTTTCAAGGAATTGGTTTAAAAAAGTAAAGCAGATAAAGAAGTTTATACTGTATAGCACAGGGAAATATACTCAATAACTTATAGTAGCTCATGGTAAAAAAAGAATAAGAAAATGAATATATATATATATATTCATGTATGACTGAAGAATTGTGCCATACACCAGAGATTGACATAAGATTGTAAACTGACTATACCTCAATTTAAAAAAAGGATTACAAAAATTATTTAATAAATATAAAGTGAACACATAGTTCCAAAAACTTGAAAAAGTATTAAAACAATGTAAAATATCTCAATCCTGTTATATTGTTTAAATGTTAGAATGATAATATCCTGGATATGTCAGATTAAATGAAATACATTAAAACTATATCTAGCCCTTTTTAACTCTTTTAAATAAGGCTACTAGAAATGTTTAAATAACATATGTGGCCCAAATTATATTTCTATCACACAGTACTATTCTAGGCAAGAGTAACTAAAGATAAACATAATTAAGTTCTTGCAAGAGGAGCACATGCTTTAGAACATTGCTATCAACTACTAAAAATTTACCCTGGAAGTTCACATTACAATAGCCCATCTCACTATCTGCACAACACACAGTGAAAAAGTCTCAGCACCAGAATGTAAATTTGCCCCAGAAAGATTCCGTATTTGCAGATGGATGGGTAAAACCATACAGAAGGAGGCAAACTTCAGTAGTATAATGGCTTAAAGTGTCTTTCATAAAAAACTAAAACATGAAAGACCCATACTCTAAGAAACTAGTTGCAGAATATAACAGAAATTAATTATAAAAACATAACAAGAGTAATAAAATTAGGTGCTAAAGTAAAGATACAAACTATACAACAGCAAAAAAAAACTATAATATCTAAATTTTACAACTTTGCTGCAACAGGGATAAGCATCTCATATACTATACTAACGACATCATAAGGGTGGACTCACATGAAAAAATAGAATGGCAAAGCAAAAGTAAAGAAATTTTTAAGTAAATGAATGCAGTTGCAAGTTGTTAGAGAACAGAAACAAGACTTGTGCATTTTCATGCTTCCCTCAGAAGCCCAGGAGTGTACATATCACATAATACTAAAGTTACTTCTTTATAATTTATTAAGTGCAATATTTTAAATGTTTAAAGTTATTCATAATTTTAGTCTTATCAAGAACAGAAAGTTAAAATAGCACTTAAAGTGCCTAAAGAAGTTTTTTAAAAGTATATAAAACAGCATGAGAAATGTATATTCAAAACAACATAGTACATAAGAATAGACATATACACCAATGGAACAGAACTGAAAGTCCAGACATTAAGCCATAAATCTATTTCCAATTGATTTTGATTAGGGTGCCAAGTTCATTCAATGGAGAAAGAAAGGTCTCCTCAACCAATTGTGCTGGAGCAACTGGATTTCCACACATAAAAGAATGAAGTTGACCCCTGCCTCACACCATATACAAAAGCTAACTCAACATGGATCAACCATCTACATATAAAATCTAAAATCACAAAACTGTTATGCAAAAACACAGTGGTAAATATTCATGATCGTGGATTGCCATGATCATGGCAGTAGGCTCTTATATATGACACCAAAGTACAAGCAACAAAAGAAAAAATAGATAAATTGGACTTCATCAAATGTAAAACTTTAAAATAAATAAATAAGTAAAACTTTTGTACATCAAGATATTATCAATAAAGTAAAAAGATAACCTACCTAATGGATGAAAATATTTGTAAGCCATATATCTCATAAAGATATATAAGATATATAACTTTTTATATCTAAAATATATAAAGAATTTCCATAACACAACAACAAAAAGACAAACAAGTTAATTTTAAAATGGGCAAAGGTCTGGAATAGACATTTCTTCAAAGGAGATATATAAATGACCAGGAAGCACATGAAAAAAAATGCTTAACATCATCAGCCATTAGAGAAATGCAAATGAAAAACACTGAGACACTACTTTGCGCCTACTGGGATAGCCATAATTATTTTAAAATTTTAATACTTTTTTGAAAACAAAATATAAGCACTGGCAAGGATATGAAGAAACTGTAGCTTATTGGTGGTAATAAAAACAATACATACACTGTGGAAAATAGTTTGGTGTTTTCTAAAAAAGATAAAAACAGAATTACCATATGACCCTCAAATTCCATTCCTAGATATATACACAAGATTTGAAAAAGTCTCTAAAAAATATTTATATATCAACATTCATTGCAAGCCTTATTCACAACAGCTAAAAAGTGAAAATAACCCGTGTTCATTAACAAATGAATGGATAAACAAAATATGATATATACATACAATGGACTATTATTCAACTATGAAAAGGAATGAAGTTCTGACACACATTCTACAACATGGATGGACCTAGAAAACATGTTAAGTGAAATAAACAAGGCAAAAGGGACAAATATTGTATGAGTCTCCACTTGTGTGAAATATCTAAAATGAACAAATTCATAGAGACAGAAAGTAAATTTGAGGCTACCAGATTCAAAGGGAGGAGAGAACAGAGAGTTAATCTTCAAAATAATTCACTACCACTACAAGCTAGGTTAAACAGATAATATAAAACAGCAAACAGATAAACTGGCACTCTGTACCTCCACCAGTAATTAGAAACAATTTACAGGAAATGGACACAGCAATGTTTCTCCTGCATCAGGATCACCTGAGGGTTTGTTAACCCACACTACCTCCTCTGGGTGTTACCCGAGAAGGCTACACTTCTAACTAGTTCCACAGGAGGCTGGCACTACTAGAGGTAGGGGAACACACTTTGAGAACCACTAGTAAAGATAATTTACAGATAAATACAAGATAAATTAATGAAGAGTATGAATGAAATCTGTGGTGCCAAAACAACTCAGCCTAAGAACATGGGGTTCTAATGCCTCCCTTAGTTTTAAGTTCAAGTGTCTAGGAACTAATGGCTTGGAAATAATGCTTAATAATTTGTCTTTTCCACCATTCTACAGACTGCAAATTAGAAGTTACAGTTTGTGACAGGGATCTAATTTATACTGTATATTAAGAGCAAATTTGTGTTTTAGATGATAAATAAGGAGAAAAGGCTGAAATCTTTTGTAGATATTGTAAAGACTAATCAAAATTGTACTCTGGATAGATGGCCAACCCACCTTCTTGGAAGTGAACCAAGAAAGTACTTAAAGCAAAGTCAAGATTTTTCTTAAGAAAAAATAAAAGAGACCACTATACTAAAAATATGGAGAATATAAATATTTCTATACTATAAGCACTGGAAGAAAGCTCTTGGAAAAGTTTTCAAAACTGTTATCAAATACTCAATGAAGCCAAAGAAAATCTTCAACCATGTTTCCATGAAATAACATATTTGGCACAGTGGAACCTGTGCAGAAATCCTCCCACTTTAATTATTGGAAGATGAATCTGCTGGGGACAGAATATATTACAAAGGGAACTACTGGATATAAACTAACTTCTGTACAGCAGCGTTAAGTGCCCGCATCCTCCAAAGTGGCTGTATATTGGAAAGATTTTTAAAAGATGGTGAGATACAAGTATAAGGGAAAGAGCATGGAAGAATTCCAATCTTCAATAAAGAGAGCTAATCTTCCTTGGTGAAATGGCTAATTCCAGGGCTAGAGCAGAGAATGCACAACATGAGCCTGGGACATCTTCTGCTACTAGAAAGCCAGTCAATCCTCAAAAAGTGATGGGCCAGAAGCCTTCTTGAAAGAGTTCCCTAGGGCCAAACTATAATTATAGCACAAAAATAATGATGGTAATGGATTGAATCCATAGAATAAGAATCTGTAAGTACATTTGATATAAGTAAAATAAAAATCCTCAAGGCTATTCTGATATAGATTTAAAAATTGAACACATACCTAAGAAAGGAAAGTTTTTCTTTTTTTTTTTTTGATTGAATGCAGATTTATTCAGAGAGATACATTGAAAGGCAAGAGAAAGGCCATGAGGTGTGGGGGTTGGGTGCTCAGATTAAAAGTAGGTACACACTCCATAGATAGTATACGGGCTGTCTCCAAAGAGGGAGAGAGGGGTGGCTGTGAAGGCACTGTGTTGCTGGTTTTTATGGGCTTGGTGGTGAAAGCTTTTCTTTATAGGAGATCCAACCAATAAATGCAGAAGGAATGATGGAAACAGAAAGTCACCATTTGGCAAACACCACAGTAATATCATTTCAGGTAAGAATCATCAATGAAAATAAAAATTAGAGAGTATGATGAAAAATAAGATAATTACCTGGTCACAAAGTGTTTTCCTACAGAACACTTTTTAATTACAAAGGAAAAGCACAACTACAGCAGACAAGCCCGATTGTATCACCTAAACCAAGTGAACAAATTAGCATCACTTGTAATTGTACAAATCAGTAGCACGTGCCTCCTAGTAAGCTTAATAACGTCACTTGCATAGTTCTCTTAACCAAAAATGTTTAACATTCATTGACTCATGGGGAAACCACACAAATCCAAATTGTGGGGTATTCTACAAAATTACTGACCAGTACTCTTCAAAGTATAACAGTCATGAGAGACAAAGAAAGATTTTGGAATTGTTTCAGATTAAAGAAAACTAAGAGGGGACATGACAACTAAAATGCAACTGCATCAGTTCCTAGACAGAGGGAGGACACTACTGAGACAATCGGTGAAAACTGAATACAGACTGGAGACGAGGTAACAGTACAATGTCAGTGTTAAGTTTCCTGATTTTGATAACTACACTGTCACTGTGTAAGCTGTTAATATTTGGGGAACCTCGATGAAGACGACATGGGAAATCTTTGTAATATTTTGGTAGTTTTTTCCTGAGTTTGAACCAAAAAAAGTAAAACCACCAAAAAAAAAGCTAATAGATCAGAATAAAGTCTTTCTTTCATATCATATCAAGTTATTTCTGTACCTGTGAAGAAACTATTACTGTTGACCCAGACTTTCATTGGGATAATAAAAAAAAAATGACATATGCTAGGGCAGATATTCAAGTTAAGTAACTTAAACTACCTTTGCTTCTTGCTAAAGGAATGAGAAGATAAAGAGAAGCCAAGAAAATCAGAAATAATCTTATATAATTTCTGCTATTTTTATAATAGTTTTAAACTGGCTGCAGTATTACCTCCTTAATGACAGTTGAAGATGCTTTGTGAGTCAGTAACTATACACAATTGTAGCACAATGGTATCACAGTGGAGTAGGGGACCAGAAAAGCATGGGACTCCCTCACCAATGGGTTGTCTTGTCCAAAACAAATACTAATGGCACCCTGACTGGCACACACCCCTAGAGGAAGGTGGAGAAGTTGATCGTGGGCAACAGTTAGGAGCGCATTTGTTACCACTGTCCCAGGTCAGTCTGAGAGGCCCAGATCTGCAGTAACTCCTGATCAGGAAGGGCCAAGGGTTTGCCATCAGTCACACACCCCTGCAGACAATCAGTTGTGACTTTAAACTGAGCTCTCCTGGGCTCCTTGAAGTACAAAGAGGAAAATGTAAAGCAGAAGACTTAACTACAGCAGGTAAGACACTTTCAGCACTCATAAGTGTGTAGCATGTACATCAAGATACTCACTGCAGCATTTTTTATACTGTAAAGCACTGGGAACAAGTTAAACATCCAGTAGGTAAGCTATAACATACCTCCACTGTGCCAGGAGAGCTGGGGTAGGTTTAACAGCTCTCTTGTTAGTAAACACTAAGTCACAGGCTGCAGCTGTGCTGAATTTCCATCAGAACAAAGAATTTTCATCTCTAAAAGACTCGCCTTTCAGATAAGGTTGTATGAGCACATCTTTAGCGCTCAGTTCCTGGAGGTACAGCTCCTGAGTCACGGGGTATCTACACCTTATTTCAACAGATAATCCAAAAAAGGCTGCATAAATGTACAACTCCCAGCAATGGGGAGAGAGGAGTGAAAAAGCACAGAGTAGGACAGGTCCATCCTGTCACAGGTCATGCCCAATAAGGGTCGAGAGCAGAACTACAGCTTTTGTAACTAAAGCACATGAGGAAAGCTGTGAGCCTGCCCCAAGATGGTGTTAAGGAGCAATTACAGAAAATACAAAACTGTGGGGGCACAAACTTGGGTTAACAAACTTTGATATTGTAATGATTGTTTAACCAAATCATATTCTCATCTTTGTGTAAACATATAAGAAATGTATAATCAAAACCCCTGCTTTCTATATTTGTCATTATACTGCTCCTTCAAAGCAAAATGTCCAAAAGCATGAAAGACTGAACTCTCAGTACCACTCACCGCCTTAACTGTGGGACTTCGCTCAGCTGCCTTGAAGCTGCTGTGCTAGCAGAGACCTGCTACGAACTGTCTCCTCGCCATGAAAAGCAGAGACATAGACATGCTTTGCTCACTTTGCTTAGTTCAAGATCATAGACTCAGGGCTGCTTCTGCTTATGGAAAGCCATAGCTCATCCCTTGCCCTAACCGGCAGGACGTGCTTGGCTTACCAGGCGCAGGTGGATAGTGTAGGTCACTCCTGCTCACAGAAAACTGACCTAGCCCTCAGCTGGGGACAGCTGGGCTGCTTCACGTGCTTAGATGATTTCTGATCATAGTATGGAGACTCTGTGGTGGCCTGGTGTTTCATTATCAATTATTCAGAAAACTGTAACCTTGCCCATGATTTTTTGAGGCGTAAAATAACCATTTGTATTATCAATATCGTAACCTTCTAAGTATAAATTAAGATTATAATGTTTTTGTTTTTCATGATCTGAAACTGCTGACCCGCATCCCTCCACATACCACATACCCCTTACTCATTCCTATGATGTATTTCTCTTTGATTTTTTTTGAATATTCGCAATAAATATAAGAGCTTTGGAGCAGCTTGGGAGTCAGTCTCTGGCTCTCTCTCACTGTCTTGAACTGATAAAGTCTGAGAAAATTCATTCTTCCATGGTGGAACTTTTGCTGGACAAAAACCATGACAAACAGAACTCACACAAAAATATAGTGATCAAGAAAAAAATGAAATTTTCATGGCTGTACTCACTCAGTTCAGTCTATTTAGTAAGAAGGCTAACCTCACAAAGTCCTTTTATATTATCTTTTGTTTAATTTGTAAATTATTTTTTATTTAAAGACTGAAGCAATGAACAGGTATTGTTGTCCTTGTTGTTTTGTCAAATGATTAGAAATTTGTTGCAACATAAGTCACCAAATCACGGGGGAGGGTACAGCTCAAGTAGTAGAGTGCAACCCCCAGTACCGCCTCTAAAAATGAAGAAACCTAGTTACCTTTCCCACCAAAATAAAAAATACTTATGTAAACCAATATTAAATAAATAAATTTTTAAAAAATCATCAGCTCATCCATCTTCTCCCTCACCAATCTGAAATGCTGCCTGCGATAAATACCTATGTATATTGGGGTCTCTTTTTCTGTACTTCACTCAATTCATCCTAAAGTAGTGTTGTTGTTTTGACAGGAAAGTAGGATTTATTGGTGGTTGTGTGGAAGGAGGGGACAGCACCAAGGCTCTCATGAGTGCAGGGCCTGCCATTTGTCCAGGGGGCCACAATTTGGGATGTAGTTGACCCCACAGCCATCCGGGATGAGCCAACTTTCTGCCACCATGTTTTCAAATTCATTTGTGTTAAACTTGGTAAATCCCTAATTCTTTGAGGTGTGGATCTTCTGGTGACCAGGGAACTTCAACTTGGCCCTGTGCACGGCCTCAATCACATGCTTCTTGTTCTGCAGCTTGGTGCGAATGGACGTGATGACTTGGCCAATGTGGATCCTGGCCAACGTGCCCTGGGGCTTTCCAAAGGCACACCGCATACCTGTCTGGAGCCTTCAGAGGAAAGCTGCTCATATTTATCTGACACCATTTGGCCACAGAGTGGAAACTGATCCACTTTTGCCTTCTTCCGCCCCAGGTCAAAGATGCGGGTCTTAGTATCAGGGATACCTCGGCAGAAGCATGGCTTTGGGTGTGGATTGTTCTTACAGTACTGGTAACACCAGGCGGGGTGGCGGCCTATGGTGACACCAGGATATTCAGTAGCACGCAGAAGGGAAAGAGCTAAAGTGTTTTATTTACTATCATTTCATGATACTTTTTTTATATCAGAAATAGTCCTTTTGAAGATTGAAAAGCACACCTAGAGGCTTCAGAATGCAAAGCTTCTTAAAGGACTAATCCAGAAAATAAAGTCTGGAATTCTATTATTTCTGTTGAAAAAGAATTTGGCATGACTTCTCTCCCCTTTTTTTCATCAAATGCAACATAGATACAGCAGGGAGGCCATGAAATTGGAACACCTAGATTAGCATCGGGACCCTGCGCTGGTTGCATGATCCTGGGCAATTACTTAAATTTTCTGATCTTCCATTGTTTTCACCTATAAACAAAGTCCAAACATCTGCATATTGTTTCCTTTTTCCCATTTATATTCCCTTGTCTCTTTTTCTAAGTATAGGTAATCACATTTCAAGTGGATACACATTTTAAAGAAATTATCCTGCAAGAAAAAAATGAGAATGTCCTCAATCTACTATTATGAAAATATTTCTAAGATATACTGTGATTTTTTTGTCTACATACTATGCTCTATTTTTCCATATAATGGGAGAAAAATGCCACTATACATTTATATCTGTATGTGTATATGCAGAAAATACTCGGGAAATAATTTTTAAGTTTATGTAAAAATATTTCCTTTTTAACAATTTCAGACATGTCAAAAGGAGAAAAAGATTGACTCTATCTGGATTTTTAAAAAAACAGAAAAACTGAGGCCCCAGAAAAAAAATAACCGTGCTAACCAGAAAATTAATGATTTGAATGAGTTCCACCTATCAAAGGCTGACTCAAATAAGGTGCTTTTTCACATTGTATGATATGAAATATCTCTGTTTGACATTATGGTCAAATCCAGAAAAGTTTGTTTTTCTATAATGTTTCACTTTACTCTGTTCTAATTCTCCAGACTATCTATCTACCTTCAATCTACTCTTTGGTTTGTAAATAAAGTCTTTATTCTTAAAAAGTTAGATCATTTTTAAGTGAATTAAATTGATAAAATTATATATATTGTTTACATACTCTATATTCATATGTAGCACACATTTTAGAAATAATAAATTATAACACAATGGAAAAGAAGGGTGGAAACGAAAGTAGCAAAGGCTTTTAATGCAAACTAGGCATCTTCTATTTTGTTGTACAAGCAATAGGGAGCCACTGAAAGTTTTGACAAGAATGGGAGATAATATGAAGAAAGTAATGTTTTTGAAGAATGAATGTAATCACAAAAACTAGGAGATTATTCATAATAGCCAAAAATTGGAGAAAACCAAAATGACCATCAACTGAAGAATGAATAAACAAAATGTGGTATCACTATACAATGGAATATTATTCAAACCTAAAAGAATGAAGTACTGATACATGGTACAACGTAGCAGAACATTGAACATTATGCTAAGTGAAAAATGCCAAATATAAAAGGCCACATATCATATGATTCCACTTATATAAAATGTCCAAAATAGGAAAATCCATAGAAATAGGAAGTAGATTTGTGGTTGCCAGGGAACTGGGAAGAGGGGAGATGGGAAGGAACTGTTAATAGGATTGGGGTTTCTTCCTGAAGTGATGAGAATGATAAAGCATTCAATAGTAGTGATGGGTGCAAAACTTCATGGATATACTAAACCCTACTAAAATGTATACTCCAAAATGGTAAATTTTCTGGTATGTGAATTAGATCTCAACAACACAAAAAAGGGGTGTGTGTGTGTGTGTGTGTGTGTGTGTGTAAAATACTACAGGCAAGGAAAATAGAAAGCAACCATATTGGTTTAGCAATGAGTGCGTAAAGGTCATCAGGGCTTCTATTGTTAAGCCCATCTAGGGAGCATCACTCAGATAACCAGACTCCACAGAGGACCACTCACAGGGTCCCCATGGGGAATACAGCCTGGGACTCTGAATGAGTAAGTGTAAGCAAAGGGGCAAAAGGACTGTCAATAACAATAAATATATGAATATGAGGAGAAAGGAAATATGACAAAAGTAAATATCTTTTCTCTTTAATTGAAAATGAAACATTCACAAAGAGGAAGTTCAACAGAATTCAATACTTACCATCTTTGGATTGAGAAATAAAGGCAATCTGTAGTCTCTTACCCAGACTTTGTCAAATTTTCAACAATAAGATTACCTGTATAAGGAGGAAAATGTATAAAAATGTGTTTGTCTTTATTAACAAAATATTTTATATCTCAACCATAGAAACCATTCTGAAATACTCAAGCCCTAACCTACTAGAGAGTCAAGCATAGTTAAAGCCAATTTCTGGTGGAATCTATATACTATTGTCTTAATGGGAAAAATAAAGTTCATAATCTGCATCTTCACTGTCCAATATGCCAGCCAAAAGCTAGTGAGCACTTGACATGTAGCTAAGTCTACACTGAGACATGGTGTAAGTATAAAATATACTCCAGATCTCAGAGTTAGTACTAGAAAAATAATCTAGAATATCTCATTTATAAGTTTCCATAGTTTCATATTGATTACATGTTGAAATAATAATATTGTGATATATTAAATAAAATGTATTAAAATTAATGTCACCTGTTTCTCTTTAGCTTGTGTTTATATGGCTACTATATATCTGGCTTGCATTATACTTCTATTGGACAATGTTGTGTTAAGTGGCAGCAAAAAAGCTTTCTGAGAGCTTCATGAGTCCTCCCTTGGTTACCTTTTTTTGTGCTCCAGGAGTGACTTTTCCCAGAGTGTTTCCTGCACTGGAAACCGCTGCACACAGCAAGCAACATGAAACAAGCAATAACCCTAAGATGTGACTGGGAGGGAAATCTCTTACAGTTCCTAAGATCCACACTGTACTATGAATCTGAACAAGAAAAATGGAGATTCTCTTGGGGGGTAAGACTGCCTTAAGTAACAGGAGAACAGCCTCAGACAGCAATGATGTGAAATTTTTTAGGAGCTTGGAACTCCCAGCTGAAAGCCGCTGCTGTTGCTGGGCCTCACACAGACAGCAAACAGAGCAGTGGGCCAGGAAGCCACGCACGCACACGTGTGGGGCAGGAGAGCCAACTCCGAGAGGTGGTGAACAATGCCCAGGCAAAGAAGAAGTCAGGGGTAGCCCACGGTAGTGTCCAGAAAGCTTCACAGAGAATCATTTTACCCCCACACTGAAGGGATAAGCCCAAGACCTAAAAAGAAAATTATTCCTCTAAGAATGAGGGGGTCTGGAGAAAACCCCAAAATTAACAATACTGTCTCCATAACCATTTTTTCTCACTTAAATACCAGAAAATGCTAACTAATCTACAATAACAACAACAACAACCAAATCTATAATTGCCGGGGGTGAAGGAACTGACTCTTTTGAGGCTGATGGAAATGTCTTCATTGTGGTAGTGGTTCCATGAATACAGTTGTCAAAAGTTATCAAATGAAACCCTACATGGGTGCAGTTTACTGTATTTATTATATCTCAATAAAGCTGATTGAAAATAAGTAGGAAATAAATAAAATCAATCACCATTTTCCCTGTGGCAGTCAGAATATAGCTGTCATTCCCTGGGCATGTGAAAATTTGGTCACTGACAGTTTGTATCATCGTAAGCTTTGCTGAATTGTGTGTACTTTGTGTACACATATGTCACATTTATGACCCAACTTTTAATATCCTTTAAAAGATTACACTATGATTCAGCATTAAAACAAAAATTGATGCTTGCAAAAAAGCACAGAAAGGCAGAAGAGGGGACTAAGTTTGATATTCATGAAGCAAATATTTGTGGTTAGATGAATGACCACAATTCTATTTTTTTGTTTGTTTGTTTGTTTGTTTGTTTTTTTGGACAAGGCAATATCCAAGTGCTAATAATGCACTCTATCATACTTTAAGCCAGCATTTTTCTTCCTTAGTGACAAATAAAATAACAATTTGTCTTATAATTGATTATATAGTGGGCAGAATTCTAAGATGGCCCCCAAGATTTTAACACCCTGGTTTACACACCTTCTCAAAGTTATTCAACCAAATAGTAATCTAAATGCTGCTGTGAAGGGATATTATCAATGTAATTAAAATCCCTAATAAGCTGACTTTAAATTACTGAGATTACTGTAGGCTAACCTGACCTAAAAAATCGGTACTTATGAGAACAGTAACCTTTAATAGCAAACAGCCATGCTGTGAACTGTGCATACAGAAGGCCATGTGGGAACCTAAGCGTGGCCTCCAGGAGCCTCTAGGGGAGTGTCTGTGACTCCCAGCCAGCAAGGAAACAGGAATGCCATTCCTACAAATGCAAGGAAATGAATTCTGTGAACTACCATGTGAGCCTGGGAGAGGACTGTGAGCCTCAGATGAGCTCGCAGCACTGACTGACACTTTGATTTCTGTCTGGTAAGGCTCAGAGGACAGGACCCTACTAACCATGCCCAGACTCCTGATGGACAGTGACTGTGAGGTGAGCTGCTAAAGCAGCAATGGAAAACTAACACAGAAGGCTTCTTAGATTTGAGGAAATATGGTTTATATTATTTCTCTTAAAGGCTGCTGATATGCTCCATCATCAATACAATTTCTCACACTTCATATTATTATGAGTGATGTGATTCAATTTCACAAAGCAGCAGGAGGTAATACTACTCTCAAAATTTTACAGGTAAAAAACTTTAGAACATATAATAATTTGTTTCCTCCAGCAACTGGGCATACGATTTAGCATATTTGCCTCTCTCTGTCTAAACCAATATCATTCCAAAAATAAATAAATAAGTAACCATCTTAGTCCTTATCCATTTCAAAAGGAATGAAAATAAAGTTGAATCTGTGGTGAGAAAAGCTAATTTTGAGATCTAGCAAGGCCATATAATTTCAGGCAATCATCTAGTTTCTAAGAACTTCAGGGAACTCAGCTAATAAAAAAAGGACTAGTGGAAATTTAAATCAAGTCTGGAGGCTAATTAATAGCAGAAAAACATACAGACATATATACAGACATAAATGGATAATGACATGCTCTGCCAAAATTATACAGTGTATAATTAAATGCCATTGCAAATGGCCTGAACTTCAATATCTCTTGTGTGCCAGGCACTGGTCTGTAAGTGATATATGAAGTGTACAGACAAGGACTATCATATAGAATAGTGGTTAGGGATTCCAGCCACAGCCCCAGACCGCCTGGCCACAGCCCCTGGCCCACCACTGACTGAAGGCGAGGTCTTGGGCATGTCTAGCCCCCCTTTGCCAAACCTTCAGCTGTAAGACAGGGACATGGACAATGTTTATCTCTGAGGGCTGCGGTGAGGATTGAATGAGTTAATACATACAAAGCACACAGAAGAATGCTGGGCGCATATTAAGCATTCAAACGCTGACATCAATATTGTTTTCATAATAATGCCATATTAATATTCACTTCTAAGAAAGGCAAACTGTGCATCTATGGAGGATACTACCGGACTGTCCTCCTGGGATGGTTTTTACTTTTATTGTATGAATTTGCCAGGGCACTGTTCAAATTTGTTACTGTGTTTTTTACCTTAGTGAAATGTTTATGGGTTCAAGTACTGTATCTATTTCTGTGTTAAAAATCTAATTGAAACTTATATGGAAACATTAGACACTGACATTCTAGGGCTTTGTTATACAAAATAGTTTTGAGGACCACCAATTCAGCATCCCCCAGCTGCCTGTTAAAAATGAACAATCCCAGAAGACACAGTACATTTGGCCAATATACTTTGTTTCTTTTCCATGGGAGGGATAGTCTCTCAGGCTTTTCTCTTCTTCTTTTAATACTCAGCACTTCCTTTTCTGTGCCTGTAAGGCTCCTGGATGCTATTCAGCCTTTTTATAGCAGGTGCAACACTATTTTTCAAAATATTTTAAAAATCAAACAACATTATCTAGGCCATAGAAGACTTTGACAAAAGTACTTTTATGGAAATCAGATACTAGGAGGCAATATTCAAATCCAAATAAATGTTGCTTTAAAGCTCATGTTGATGCTTTATAGCCCAAAACAGTGCAAGCCAAGAAGCAGGAGTAGGTAACAAATGCAACATGAAAAGCTGATATCTAAGATTGGGTACTGTTAATTAAGGTTACAAGTTCAAAGCCTTAATCTTTATACACAAGTACTTGAACTTCTGAAGTAAGTGGTTTGCATCACCTCATTAGTACAGTACATTGGTTCTCAAATTCTGGGCCCCCAATCATCAGTATCACTTGTAAACACATAAGAATTATACTCCTGGGTCTCTCCCCAGACCTGCTGAATCAAATACCAGGATTGGGGAGCAGCATCTATGGTCCTACAAGCCCCCAGATGATCCTGATGCTTGCTAAATTGTGGGAACTACTGGAATAGTGGTTCAGGCACAGTACATTTCTGCTGAGTTTTTCATCACTAGTTTGAATACAATTCTGCCTGGTCAAGTATGAAAATGTATGAATATTGGAAATAGGACACTGAAATAAGGAAACCCAAAATGTATGCCTGCAAATAAGTGCATCCATGACAAATTATAAAGAATTATGTGATTTAAAGCTGATATAATTCAAAGTTACTGCACATTTACTTGATTGTCTACAATGTATGTTTGAAGAATTATTTATAAATTTTCTATAACCTTAAACTATTTACAAAACTGTAAGTATGCAAGCTTACAAGGTAGAAATAAAACCCGTTTGCCTGGTTGATGGGGGTGGGGGGAAATAAAGATAGGTAATGTGAAAAAACAGTAAGGTGCCTAAGACAGGATCCTTAGGTCTTGACAGAATTCTCTGACTCCCTGTACACCAGCCATAAATTCCTATTTACCACAATTTATTTCATTCAGGCATTTTCTTCTTTTTTTTAATTGAGTTATAGTTAGTCTACAATGTTGTGTCAATTTCCAATGTAGAGCACAATTTTTCAGTTATACATGAACATACATATATTCATTGTCGCATTCTTTTTCACTGTGAGCTATTCAGACACTTTTAATCTTTAATAGACCATCATTCAGCACACTGCTTTTAGTGTCTGCATGTAACTTTTGATAAAATTTTCAAAGGCTTTGAATTATAATTCTGGAAGGAGCAAAGTTCAAATGTATATAACTACAGTTAGAAATACAGTATTTAAAACACAACCAAGAAGAAAGAGAAAATCTTCTATGAGACTTTTTAAAGAACAATATTCAGGGTTAGCTCTTTTTAAGGTAACAAAATAAAATTCAAAACTATTTAAATCTCCTAATGAACAAATAAAATAACAGGGCACAGACTTCAAAACTATGTTCTCATTATATTTATTAAATGTAAAACAACTATAAATAAACTAATTAAGGAATAGTCCCATACAAAGTATGGGGAGGAAGGAAAAATTAATGTTATCCTAATGACAAACACTAACTCAGCAAACAAAAATAGTTTTAAAAAACCACATAAGAAAAACACTCTGCTTGTACCCACTGACTTAACTGTATATCTTAGAGACTAACAAGTGCTGCTTCCCAAATTTTCTGCTACCCCTTCCCAGCATGACAAACCACACGTTTCCAAATCTAAATAATATACTTCTGAGGCTTGTCTCCTAAATAAGAATCTCTTTCAAAAGATTTAACTCTAATGACAAATCACATTTTACAGATAGAATATAATTATTTATAAACATCACTTTGCTCCCTTAGCCTTTAGATTTGACCTAGACAGGCTTCTTCTACTGCTAAAGATGTATCTGGGACGCCTGTCCTGATGGTGATACCAAGGGCAAGACTGAATTTAATTTTAAAAATGCAAATTACAGCAAGTTGGTTAAATTACAGGTTTAAATTACATAATTATTTTGTATAAGAAAATAAAAGTGGAAACTGCTTCTTCAAGAGTCTGTTAATCTTCTAACATCTGTATAGGATGAAATCTGATGATTTTCCCCTCCTATTTCAGTACTACAATTTTCAATATAAAACTTTTCACTGAAGGGAGAGGGCATAGCTCAGTGATAGAGTGTGTGCTTAGCATGCACATGTTCCTGGGTTCAATCACCAGTACCACCTTAAATAAATGAATAAATGAATAAATAAATAAATTTAATTATCTCCCCCCAAATAAATAAATAAATAAAAACACAAATTAAAAGAAAAAAACCTCCTCCACTGAAACTTAAGAGGCAGCAGCACGGTGACTAAAAGCATAGATCACAGTCAGATGGATCTGGATTTGAGTTCTAGTTCTGTGAATTCAAATTCCTAGCTATGCATTCTTAGACAATTCTCTGAATCAGTTCTTCTGCCATAAAACAGGCTTGTTAGTATCTATTTCATAGGGACTGCTGTGAGAAATAAGTAATGCATGTAAATATCCTTAGCAGAGGGTCTGATATATTGCAAACATTCAATAAGTGGTAACAATGATAATCAAAACAAATAATGATCAAATTATTAATTTATCAAATAATCAAATCTGCATTTTTATCCTGTAGATTCTCAGCCCTCTCCTAGTTGATTCTTTATAAATAACTAGGGGCAGCTCACAGGTATAAAATCAACCATCAAAAGAAAGAGATCTAGCAGGCACCTTCCTCACCCTTGTTCTCTCCCATGTTTCAACAGCCTTAGTCATTATCCAAACTTGAGAATAAAGACCTGCTCACACTGGGCAGAGGAGATCAGAGGCCATATTTAACACCTGTACTTAATGATAGCTCACCCACAGTGTAAGACTGATACTGTACATTCATTTTTCCAACACACTCAACATAAGAATGGGCACTTAGGTGGAAAAGAAATCAAACAAAAGCATCTTTCAGGAAGTGCCTGTTGGATCAAAAGTCTCACTGCTGAGTCAAGAAGAAGAAGGTCAACTTAATGCATCACATGTGCCAAAAGTATAGGCTGTTTTATACTTCCTAGAAATGAAGGGAAAAGTTCACATGAAATCTCTATCAACTTTGGTGACTGCCTTCTAATTCATTTAATAAATATTTGTTGAACACCTTTGGATTGACACTACACTAAGCACATGGATACAAAAGTGACAAGATAATATTTTCCTCTTGCAGAGCCTATTAGAAAATCATTCCCTTTTTTTCTCTCTCATTCATTGGTTGACTTACTATATGCCACTATGTGGCAGCAAATATTAGGCATTTTGGGGAGGAGAGATTTACTAAAAAGATAAATAAGATAGAACCCTTGTAGTCAAAGAATTGACAGGCTAGTAGAAGAGAAAAATACAAATACCTATGTTAACTGCTATGAAAGCCACATAGATACTGTGCATAATCAGTAGGAAAAACAACTAACTCTACTCACATTAAACAGGACAGGCTTTCTAAAGGAGATGATATTTAAATAGAGTCTTAAGGGATAAATGTTTCACAGATGAAAGGAAAACAGTACTTCAGACAGAGGAAATAGCCAGGTGCAGACACATACATGAAACCATATACATGCACACACACATACACACACACAAACTGCATTAAATATATACATGTTACATACAAATGGATATACAGTCAGTTTTTAGATGGAAGCAGTCATTTGAATTACAACACAGAAAATGATGCAATTGACTACTTTTCCAATTCTCCCAAAGATGGTACACAGCTAATATTATATTTATAAGGGAAAAGTTATTTCCTTCCAATTCCAGCCTTAGAGCATTAGCACTTAAATCTCTCCCTGAAATAAAGGGAGGTTTGAATGCTAGATTAAATCTGGACTAGAAAAGGCTCTCCCTTAAGCAAAGTATCAATTCAGGTAGGAAAATAAAGGAAAAGAGCAACGGGATCAAATTAGAAGCTCCTTAAATGGACAGGGTTCAATTTTAAACAGTAGGAAAAAAATTAATTCCTTAGTGAGTAATAAAACTTGAAGGAAGAAAGGGAAATCAGACATGATGCAAGGTTTCTCCCAATGATCATTCTATTAACATTGATACTTGCTTTTTCCATTAGCGTGTACTTGACTATACAAATACTTACATATCATGGCACTCACATTTTGTAAGCCCCCTAACTCTTGCTATACTTTCACGTGAATAGTTTGCCATTTAAAAAAATTAAATTCAGGCAGATGGGGTGAATAAATTTTTTTAAATTGTATAAAAATTAGTAAAATCTACCCGGAAACCCTTCCTAGCTTCTGAATAATAGTATAAATACTTTTACCTTTTGAGTAATTGCCTTATCATCTTAAAAAATAAAAATCATGAAATTTGTTAATTTTCCTTTATGTCTATGTTTTAAAATGTGGGTTAGAGGCTTATCCATGTCTAAGCTTTATCTTTAACAATAATCAGTATTTATACAAAATCTAACTGGTAAAGTACCTTATACTACAAAGGAAGTAATCAAATGAGAAACAGAGAATTTAATGATGGAGCAAGGTTTCCCAAACTTGGTATCATTGACCTTTTGGACCAGATCATACTTCATCATGGGGTGCTGTCCTGTACAAGGTTTACACCTGACCCCTACCAACTAGAAACCAGCAGCACCCTCACACACAACTCTCCCCTACTTGCGACCATCAGAAACATCTGCAGATGTTGCCAAATGCCCCTCTGTGGCCACTGCTGCATGCAGGCAGCGTGCTACGCTGCTCAGTGGTTATCTCACTTCACCTAACAACATAGTGTCCATGAAATAGTTGTTATTTCCCCAGCTCAACAAATAAAGAAACTAAGGCCAAGAAAATTAAACAATTTGCCAAGAGTCACATAACCAACAAGTGTGGCAGCCCATACTTAACCCACACAACGGGGCTTCAGTCCCTGCTCTAGTCACTGTTCTGTTGTCACTTATTAATGCCTCAGCCTTTTTCATCTGACACTTGAAATGTAATATTCTGATTTTTATCTGAAAATAAAAAAATAAAATTATCCACACAAGAGGAATTTAAATTAAAAGACTCCCAACCTCAATTCAGGATAAACTAACAAGTATTTTTTAAGCACTGACTGTATGTATGCCCAGTACCAACTTTAGGAACTAGAGTGATTCAAAGAAAAAAAAAAACCACATTTATTAAGGATTTGGCTCAAGACCTTTTCCACACATTACCTCTCTGAAGTCTCACAACATCCCTGTGAGGTAGGTATTAATATCGTCGGTGGATGTAACCAGTGTACCAGGTTCTTGTCCCATTGCAGAAAGAATTCTGAGATAAGATGTAGTGGTTAATAAAGGTTAAGTGAGAACTTATTAAGGGATGGATTGTACACTCTCAAGAGGAGAGTTAGCAGGCTCAGATGAGCAGCTGCCCTGTGTTTCTCTGGCAAGTTGATTACATAGGGTGTAAAAGAGAATGGGTGGATTATTCATTCGGGAAGGAACGGTTTGGGGTCAGATTCCCTGATTATCATCCCAAATCCACATTCCCAAAGAGAAAAGGGATTTCTGTCCTTATTTAGACTGGATCAGAAGTGTGGCATCAGTGCATGATGGATACTTCTAATCTGCAAGGGTAATATTAATGAAATGAGGACATAATGAGAAAAAGTTTCATTCAGACACTGGAAATTCCTGCCTTTTCTCACCTTTCTTTATTTGTCTCCAGGCCACTGATCACCCCCAAATGAGCTCAAAGATTCCTGCTTATCTTTCTCTGCCAATGGACCTCTGGTGCTTACATGATATGTGGTTTCCTGCATTTGGCTTGTGCCCCTCCTTTCTGCCCAATTGCTGCCATTTGGTCTGTGTTCCCCTTTCTCTGCTTATATCTAGCTATCTGCCTGCTCTAACATTACCTTGTTTCAAATGGGGAAGCTAAGGCTCAGAATAGAAAGGTAGTCCCTGACCTAAGAAGGCTTACAACTCAATTGAAGAGACACACACACACAAAAAAAAGGTTTTTTTAAAGACACAGAATAAGTTAAGTATCTCAGTTAACAACACACAGAGGGTGAGAAACACAAATGAGCAGAAGTATGAAGGAGGATTAAAAAATGGCCGCACTTAGGCTAACAGATTGCTTATTCTTATGCTCACCCTTAAAACGGTCAACTGACCTGACTGACCGGTTGCTACTCATGGTTCCAGGCCTGTTGTTGAAACCGAAGCTATTGATCCTACTGTTTCTACTTTATTCCAGTCATTGAAAGTCATCATCATGCTGGGTCTCTGAGTCCTTCTCCAAGAAGAAGGTCTGGTCACAGGACTGTCACCTTATAAAATACCCTGAATTACCAAGAAGACCACACCTTGAAATAAAGCGATCTACCCACTACCCTCCATAGAACTGATCACCGGAAGCATCATAACACCATTCTGAGTTTTCTGATGAGAAAATGATTGTGTTGATGGTTATCAATGCTTTATTGTTTGAGCTATGGCTCTAGAACCACCCCCACCCACTCCATCCCCAAGGTGGGTACACAGTTTGGAAGGCACTAGCATGCTGTGAATCCCCTTTGCCTGACAAAGCTATAAAGCTGCCTCTTTTCTTCTAAGCTCCAAGATCCAGTCTCTGAATTCTTTGGCTTGTCAGGGACCGGGGGCCAATCTTTTGGCAACAAGTATACAGTTAGATTAGTCAGGGAATACTTCTTAAAAAGGGTTTCTAGTATCCTCTCTTAGGAAAGAAAATGCATGAGCCAATTGTAATAAACTGAGGAGGAGCAACACATCTGAAAACAACAAGAAACAGAAGTTTGGGGACTGAAATGTAAACTTTGTGATAGCCAATGCAAGCAGCAACTCAGGGAAATGATGAGGAGTGATATGTGCCTTAGAATTCAGACGGAACAGTAGCTGGAGATGAGACTAGCTCTGTGCTTTTAGGGCGTTCCTGTCACAAACACTCAGGCACAACTACAGGAATGAAATCAAAAGAGCTGAAGGTGAAGACTAATGGTTGTTAGTGGAAGCTTAGACATATGGAGTCAAACACCAAAATTCATAAGATGG
This sequence comes from Vicugna pacos, assembly GCF_048564905.1. Taxonomy (NCBI): domain Eukaryota; kingdom Metazoa; phylum Chordata; class Mammalia; order Artiodactyla; family Camelidae; genus Vicugna; species Vicugna pacos. The sequence goes on from NW_027328740.1 coordinate 55,418,319, forward strand.
GTGATGGGTCATCTACTTTGCTTTATGTATTTTGTCTCCCCCAAGCAGAATGTAAGTTTCCAGAGGGTAGGGGGCTTTATGTCCTGTTCACTTATGTCAATCCCTGTCACAGTAGGTGCTCAGTAAATGTCTGCTGCTGAATAAAGGCAGTTTTCAAAACAGTTCACCTATTCAGAAACTAAGGCCACAAATGTATTCAGCATTCAAAAAACAAAAAACAAACAAACAACAACAACAAAACACCCAGCAAGCACACACACAGAAATAAGAAGACTATTGTACTATTCAACGTTATTGCAACAGCTAACATTTACTGGGCACTAACTCTGAGCAGACACTGTGATATATTATCTCAATCCTCTTAGCTGCCCTGTGACAGAGGTAGGTAGTATTCTTATGATCCCAGGTTTACAGGTTAACACAGAGAATAAATAACCTGCCCAAGGTCACAAAGCAGCACAGCTGGAGAAAGCTGGGTCTGTCAACTCCAAGGCTTGCCTCTCAAATACTATGTCACATGCACAGAACTACAAGTATCCTTCTTAGGCAAGGCTAGGGAAAAGTGGCCAATGAGGAAAGAAAACAGCAAAACAAAGCAAAATAGAAACTCCAATGTAGTCAAAAACCATTGGTCCACCCCTCTCCTATAGCAGCTGCTGTAGAATCTCCCTGCCTGGGTACCCTGACTGACCCATGCCCAGCACAACTTCAGTGGTTTAAACAATCCAGATGCTGAAAAGCAGGAACTAGAATCAAGCATCTAATCAACATTTCAAAGAGCGGTAGATAACAAGTGGTAATGCCCCAGGGCCACAGCCCGAAGAAATGACAGCTGTGAACTCAGACTAAGGCTGACCTCAGACCTTCCCAAGCCCTTCTCTCCGTGTCTGCCTCTTCCCTCCCTCCTGTGCCCTGCGTGTCTCTCCCCACCTCTGCACATCCCCTCTCCCACTAAATGGCCTTCACAAACACTCTGAAAATTTTTGTTTCCTGCTCTAAATTTCTCATCTAGTAAGTTAAATTTGTAATATTTCTCTAATGAAAAGAAGTCTACTTGTAGACAGGTAGAAAAATGTTCTCTGCATGTTGCAGCATCAGTCCAAAGGGCACATTATCAAATTCACACAGTAGTCACTAAAGAGACCACCAATCAAACAAATTAAAACTGACATCCCACATATATATTTATGTAGCCTTCTGGTGTTACACACATGGTAACTACACAGGAGGAAATTAAACCCACTAGACAGACTCTGCTCTTCTCCCTTCAGTCCAGTAACACATCCATGACTGCAAAGTTCTGAAAATCTCTACAATGGAAAGAAGTGTAACTCCAGAAGCATGATTGCAATCGTTACCAACAAGCAAAAATATTTAAAATATTGAATTTGCTTAAAAAATTAGAATATTCATTAAATTAACTACTTAGAGATGCACTAATACATAAGCTAATTTAACTTCTGCATTTACACCAAAATCTAAAGCAAATGTGCCTTAAAAGCAGTCCGAGAGTAAGCCAGAAAGAGAAAGAAAAATACCATATGAGATCTCTCATATGTGGAATCTTAAAAAACAAACAAAGTATAAATACAGAACAGAAATAGACTCATAGACATAGAATACAAACTTGTGGTGGTCAAAGGGGTGGGGGGTGGGAAGGGATAGATGGGATTTCAAAATTGTAGAATAGATAAACAAGATTATACTGTGTAGCACAGGGAAATATATACAATATCTTATGGTAACTCACAGAGAAAAAAATGTGACAATGAACGTATATATGTCCATGTATAACTGAAAAAGTGTGCCCTACACTGGAATTTGACACAACATTGTAAAATGATTATAAATCAATAAAAAATGAAAAATGTTTAAAAAAAAAGCAGTCAGGGAATGAGGACAAGAGTTGGCAAGATAAAAAGTACTAAGAAACATATCTCAATCTTTTCTTTCTGCCTTTGGATTTTTTTCATACACTTGTCTTAAATATAGAACTCTATTAAATAAACAGACTATGAAAGCAAATTCATATTGCTCTCAAAGTAGAAATACTTCCCAAATACAAAAAAAAAAAAAAAACAAGAAGCATTTATTTCTTGAATTTGACAGCTGAACACTGATTATGCCAAATCTAAGGAAGGAAAGGAAAATTATTTCTGAAAACGGATCCTGTATTTAATAAATATTAAGCATGAAAAGGGAATGTCCACCCCACCTTCACATCATTTTAGGAAAAGGAGAAAATCAAACTTCAGTTACAACAAAACCACCTGAATAAAATTCCATCAATCATAGTTTGAGATGTAATGATACAAATTAAACTTATTAAACTTCTTCCTGTATTTTTTTAAGCTTTTCATTTCGAAGCATTAAACCAAAGGATGTTTAAAAAAATAGATATTTCCAAACGGACAATTTAAACCAAAGTCACTTTCAGAGCTAATCAATGAATTCATCAAAAACATTCTTTCTGATCTAAGCACTACGGAGGTCTTTGGAGATGAATTCAAACTCTAATTATGTTCAAATTAGTCTTTCTTTTCTGTAAATAATAAGCACAGTAGTTCTGTCATTTCTCTACTTTTTAAGATTTTTAAATAATATGTTAATGAATCACACACTAGTACAGATGCTTTTGAAAACACTGTAGAATTATTTCAGTTTTATTTGTCAAACTCCAGGGCTGAGTTTAAGTGTTGGGCAACATAAAGCCTGACTTTAGCCTTCTGTCTGCTTCGCACTGTAAAAGACCTTTAACTCACGTTAATAGTGCGGGGCCACACTGTCCTATGTGGCGCTGGGAGAGTTCTGCATGTGCTTTATATTATCTCATTTAGTCCTAACAGCCCTGGGAAGGACATGGTTTTCCATCCACATGTGATGAGGCCCATAGCGAAAAAGGGTAAGTAACTCATTCCAGGCCACATAGCTAAGAATGACACTGCCTTACTAATGAATCTTCTGCCTCCACAGTGTGAATATATTTTATGAGGGAAATGAGAAGTGAACCAGCAACACGGTGCTGGCTCCAGATACGCATAGTGCTTCCAAACATGAGATTGTTGCAAATTACCCACTACTACTAGTGAGGCAAGTCCTTCTCAGACATAGAGGATGTCATGCAAAGGTCTATTATTAGACCCTTAACCAACCTAAAAAGCATGACATTTTAAAAGCCTCATAAGATACATACATTCTTCCAAAAACAAACCAGCAATGTGTCTTGCTACTTCATATTTGGCCCAAAATATTGATGCATTCAATGTATTATCCTAGGGTGATCATCTCAGAGGAAAGGCTAAGTGACAGAAAAATATTCTGCACCATTAATACTCCCTAAGTTCATAGCCATCATGCAGAAAGAAGCATCCAGCATGACTCAGGCTCCCACAGACACAATCTCAGCACGTGCTGCCTCCTGCCTGAAGCCACCCAGGTCTCCATTAGCCAACCTTCAGCTGGAAAAAGAGGGGGCAGAGGCCACACAGCAAAGCAACAGACACTTCATGCTATCTGACTGATCTGCCAGCTGTCCCTAAGGTGATGGGGGAAAAGCAAAATATAAGATACCCAAGCAGTAAGGACTCTTGTGCATTTGTATTATTTTTCAAAAGTCTGCATTGCAGGATAGCACAACACAAACATAGGATCTTGTATTTACTTGTATCAACTTACAATTTTAGAGAAATCAATTGTTACTCAAAACTTTTTAAGGGAATATTTTAGAAAAACTGTCATACATTGGTCTGTCTCTCAGTATCCAGATCAAGGACAGATGTTCCCTCAAATAATTCATAAATTCTGAAGGTAGAATAGGAGGAAATTTTAAATATACTTGTGGGTAAAAGTATACTTATTAGAAAATATATATCCCATAGTGTTCAGGAAATGTCATGTTGATTAAGGAAATACACTCTAAACACATATGAAAGGGAGCATGAGAATGTGCCCAGGAGGGGTCAGAAGAAAGCAAGGAAAACCTACAACTACATGAAGGAATAAGACAGGCTGGTTTTCTGCTTAGTGGGAAAAAGTCTCAAAGGAGAAAGGTTGAACAGCAAGAGTTCATTATTTGAAAACAACTTTACTCATCTGTTTGTAATGAAAATTCAACTACACTAAAAAGGAAAAATAAACCAATGCTCCACTCTTTTCCCTGATCCACTGAATGTGTCAACAATACAGAACATTTCTATTTGGGATATTTGCAGATATGAGAGGAACACCTTGTGTCTTTTAAATTGCCTCCCATCCTTAAGCCTGAGAATGACAAATTACGTAAAAAGACAAAAAAATTAATAAATAAATAAAAGAAAGTATTCAAAGACAGCAAGGAAAGAATCATCTCCTAATGAATGGGAAAGTAACTTTACAGTGACCTTCTTTCTAAAAGGTATACTAAAAATGTCGGTTTATATAAAACTGTCAGGCACCTTTCTTAAAGGAAGAGGAATTGAAGTATCTATTACATGTGTAGAAATACTATGTAAAGTAAAAGCAGGCTTGACACGAACTAAAAAGTGTCACTATTGGAAGAGTAATCCTTTCCCCTAAGGGAAACTGGGGAACCCAAAGATAAATAAGATTTATGAAACCAGGCAAAAATATACCATCATCCAACGTAGCTATTTGTTGACATATGAAACAAGTGCTGTGGTGCTAGCTATGATGTAAAATTGACCAAAGTGAATTATTCTTTCTAAACAACACTTGTGAGATAGAGTCACTTAGGAAATAATTGGCCCCGTGCTGCCGTCACCCCAGGCTGCGGAAGCGCTCTAACGCGCACGCGCACGCACACACGCTGTGCGGGGCGCCTAGGAAACAACAGCCGCCAGTAGCAGGACCAGACGGCAGAGCGGGACTCTGCACACTGCGCTGGGCGCTGCAGGAGGTCAAGGCTCTAAGACGCTTAAGTATCAAACCTCAGTGTTCTTACAGTTAGACGAATACTTCCATCTGGTTCAAACAGACCATAAGCACTTCTAATTTCACATCTAAAGTAAGTGCTTTACAACTTATTTTCAGAATCTTTCATAATTATACCCAGAAGTTTCTTCAGATCCTCCAAAGACACTTCTGGCCATGATGCACAGCCATTATATCACTATGTAGTACCTTATATATTATGGTATCTTTGAACAAGAAATGCAAGTGTCCCTACTTTTTGGCTGCATCCCTTCATAGATGTCATTGCCCCTGTTCCTCAGTCCATTGTTTTCATTACTATGGAGGCAAAAGTAACTTGAACAGTAGACTCTGCAGAATCATTTTAAGAAAGCCCCCAAGGAACACATCTCACTTAGAAAACAGAGGCCACCTGAAATATCCAATCTCAGCTTTGCAGTAGAGGGATTCTCAGACTGCATGCAGGTGGACTTGGCAGTTGTCTACATCAGGGGTCCTTAAACTATAAGCCAAACCCATCCTGCCTCCAGTTTTTATGCATAAGGTTTTATTAGAACACAGTCACCTTCATTCACCTACAGAATGTCTGTGGCTGTATTTGCACTACAAGAGCAGAACTGAATCATCGTGACAGGACCATGTGGTCCACAAAATTTAAATATTTACTAACTGGTCCATCACCAAAAAAAAAGAAACAAACAAACAAAAAAAGTTTGCCAATCCCTCCCCTACACAACGAGATGTCAGAGGCAGCACAAGAATTCTCCAAGTACCATCTCCAATGTACACGCACTGGGCTGCTGCTAGCCTAGGTGTGGGCTGCTAGCTCATCTGGTGTCAAGCACACAAACACAAATGCACACTCCTAAGTCTTTTTAATCATCTCATATCAATCCCAAAGTTGCCAGGGCAAAGCACATGACGTTACCATTTCCAACTACCAGAGTCCCACCCTTCCCACTGCCTTTACTAGTAAATTATGTTAACCCAAAAAGACTGCCCTTTAAAGTTCATCAAACCATGATTTCACTTGCATAAAAATGTTGTGGAAGATAGAGGATGAGGAGGGAAGGTGCCCATATGGCATCTGTTCCAGAACCACCTTACATCTAGCTCCCCATCTAAATAGATCTTACCTGGAAGTTCTGCCATTGGAACAGTCACTCCTAAGAAAAGGCCAAAGAAGCTACAAAGGAGGTGGTGAATTCAAACTAAGAAACACAAGACTACAAAGGAGGTGGTGAATTCAAACTAAGGAACACAAGATAGTGTGGCTATAGAGATTCCCTACCTCACAATCCTCAATCCTTGTTGGCATCAACAGTAAATTCCATGCTTCACAATGAAAATTTTTAAATTGTTTTAAATTTTTAAAAAATCAGTCTTCCAGCATCTTATGCTTCAAAAATGTAAGGAGTTTTTAAGTGTCAAGTTGGTTTTATTTGTTAGTTTTTTAATAAAAAGATTTTTTAAAGGCATTTTCAGCAATGCTATGCCAGCAAAGGGCTGTCCCGTCCACTGTATGGGACACAAATACACACACCACCTGCCAGCAGGAGAAGCAGCCTTCTTTGCCAGCTATTTTAGCCCCACTTCATCATGTTGGGGACAAAACTCAGTATGATAATGAAAGGCAAATTTTAAAAACATGAATTTGGTGAAACAGATCTGTCCTTTATGTATAAGTTCCTTAACAGTGAAACCCTACATATTCTTTTGAACTTAACCTCAAGAGACATACATACCCTACAAAAAGCTTGCCAGGAGTTTCAAAAAAATCATGTGTCCTGAGACTGGCTGTTCCCCCTTTTCCACTTCAAGTTTTACTCACTTTAGAAATATCTATTTTAGGGAGAGGCTCATCCATCTCTGTTCTTACTGTACCTTTGCTAACTTTAACAGATTCTCCTCTCCCAAGTAAAAATACCCATTTGTCAGCTCTTTGCTCTCCATCAGCACTCTTGAGAAACTTTAATACTTTGATAATGACTTCCAATTCTACATTTTCAGCATATTGCTCATTATTTTACTGTCTTGAGATTTCATCAGTATCCAACTTCAACTCGAAAATTTATTGTCCAAAACAAAGTCCACTGCCCCATTTCTGAATTACTTTGTATCAGAAACCACTAGCACCATGCTAATATATTGGAAACACCTTTTTCACTCCTCCATCTGTATTGCTCTTCAGTGACCATGGTATAAAAATGTTGGCTCCCTAGAAAAACAAAATCCTAATCCAAGTATAATGCCTTGGTTTAAAATACAATTTCTCTATGGTTTAAAGCTACCCTTTCAGGAACATTGTTCTCAACTGATTCTTTGAGCTGTAAACACATACCCACACAAGCACAAACTGACCCTAAGCTACTCAACAACTTCCCTGTGATTTCCCATCAACCATCTTCCTAATTACCTCTGCTCCCCACATCCTCCAGCTCCAAAAGTCTTCAACACTATCTCCAGCTGCTCTTTTCTTCTACTGGCTCAGACACTCCAATATGTTCTGTGTAGTCCAATATCAACATTTCCCCAATGAAAAATGTACAAACACACTTACATCTATAATATACCAAAAACTTTCTGGCATATAGTGGTCATAGATTAAAAACTGGTTCATTTCCCTTTCCCTACAGTTTTGTGCAATCTGTGTATCATTGTTTCTGCCATTCATAAGTAAAAGCATCTCAAAAGCGGGGCCCCCAATTAATTTGTTGTTTCTTTGCTCCTAAATAAATACACAATAAAGCACTGACATGAGTTTTAACCAATCTATAGTAAAAGCAATAAAAGTCTTAAATTTACTAAGAAACTCTGATGGAGTATAATTTACACTGAAACTATTTTGTTGGTTTGTCCTCCCTTCCTACCCCCGAAAAGCAGCCTATGCAGGACTAGATGTCTCTTCATATCTTTGTGAAACATGGGATACATGACTTTCTCATGGTCACAAAATAACAGGTCCAGCAACAGTTGTCTTTGATCTCACATCTAACATTACATCCATTACACAATAATTTAATGTCAGCATCTATTTAAAATAGACAGAATTTAAGGTTCATAACAAAGGCATAACAAGAACAAGGCATATAAAGAAGAATAAAACAGCTGGAGAAGTTCCAGGGGAGGGCAAAGTGATTGCAAAACAGACAAAAACAGTCAGGAACAATGATGGTAAAGAGGAATACTGAAAATCTACAAAGCCAGGAAAAGATGAACTCCAGCTCATTTTAGCATTTCTCAAAACACACGCTCAGGACTTGTCCTGGAACTTTAAAGAGACAGGTTTTGGATAAATAAATGAATTACTAATAAAAACGAGGGCTAAAAAACTTGTAGAATTTGTCACTTTAGAAGAAAAAAGTACAGGCTAAAAAGTGTTTGAGGAAGTTTTAAATAAGTTTGATCAAGGTCCTGAATGGAAAAGTTGACACAGATGACTCAGGCTTACATTCACTCCACAGAGCCTCTCTCAGCAGTGGCTTCAGAACGAAGCCCACACAGCTCTCCGGGGGCCTGCGATCCTCAGTTTGGTACTGTCTGCTTTGTTATGTAAAATTCCACCTATGCCTAACACTTAAAGTCTACGTAAACATACAAAATATTCATTATCTTCCTCCTCTTTAATTTTGCACTCTGAGAGGATACTTAATATACAAATCAAAGATTCTATAGGCTTCTCCTTTAAAGTAACAAAAAGGGATAAAAAAATCATCCTCATTTAATAGAGAAGACAACTGAAATAAGTCACAAGTCATTCCACCAATTAAAAAATGCTGTCGATTAGGACATATACAACTCAGGGAAAAAACAAATTTTGGCTAAGGAAAAATGAAATACGTTTTTAATAAACTGGTTAAAGTACAAAATGCTCTCCCCCAAATCAGTTATGATTCCTAAGAACCCCAAGTTTCCTGAGTAACTGATCTCGGTTACCACGTCCTGCTGATACGCAGGAACTGCACCCAGGAAATGAGAAGGTAAAAAGCTCCTGTACTGAAATGAAAACTCTCAAGGAAGACTGCAGAATAGAAAATAAATTTTACATTCAGGGCCTCACAGAGTCAGAGGCTTCCATTTGGGAACCCAAATAGGAGTTGCCCAGAAACAAAACCTACAGCGCTGTTTCCCACCCGATGTACCAGGAAAAGCTACATACACAGAGATGTCCTCTGTGCGCACATATGCTCTGGCTTCCTCAGTTTCCTTTTACCAATTAATGGCCAGAAACATGCAAGGGTCCACTCTGCAGAAAGACAGAACTCCTCAAAAAGAAACCTGCAGGCTTGCGTATCACACGCACAGAGAACTAAAAGGTTACAAGACACAGGACTGCCTGATGCCTTCTGCCCGCAGTGAGGACTCAGACACCCCGCTCATCTGTATGCTCCCAACACTCCAGGAAAACATCGGCAAAACACCGCAGGACGCACGGGCACCCTCCCCCTTCCCCCAACTCCCCTTCCCAGAGCCACTCACACTTTACAGAAGAGCCAGAGCGCTGAAAGTGGGCTGGTTCCCTTCCTCCTCGGGATGGAGGCGGCAGCTGCGGCAGGGCCTGCGCCTTACTGAGGAATAAGCGGGGCTGGTGCCGCTAAGCTGGGCAGCCACTCAGGTCTTTTCAACACCGACAGAGCAAAGGAGGCAGCGGCCCCAATTCCCTCCTCTTCTCTTTCTGGGCCTCTTCAGGCTGGGTCTTCTGCCGGTCCTGGTCCACTTGTCCCTGGACAGTCAGGTTTGGGATGCTCTGTACTTTGATTTTAATAAAGTTCCCTCTGGGCAAAGGCTGCAGTCGGCCCTCCAGGTCCCCCAATACCCGCCGCCCTCGGGGCTGGGGTGCGGGTGGGGCCCTAAGACCTCCTCCCGGAGTCCTGCCGAGGAGCCAGGGTCCAGTGACTGGTTAAGGGATAAAACCCCCAAGGGGGCAGAGGGGAGGGGGAGAGAAGGAAAGAATGGCGGCACCGGTCCTGCTGATCCCGTTTCCCAGGCCACTACTTCATATTGGTGTCCCCGCCCACACCCCTGGCTGGGGGGTGGTGGCCGAACTTGGGGTCCCAGCTCATATACTCAGTGTCGAGATGCTATAGACGCAGGAGGATGGCGGAGATGGCACCGAGGTGGGGGATCCAGCCAGCTCCGCTCGGCGCCGACCCGGCTTCCGGCTCCCATAGGTGTCGCTGAGGCTGGGACCCCCTCCCTCCACCTTGGGGGTCCCTTGCCCCACGCCCCAGGATGAGACAGAGGCTCTGGCCCCTTCTCAGCGCCCTCTCACTGCGGAGCCGCTGACGAGCCCCGCCCGAGGTAGGTAGCCGCCTCCCGGCCCCCGGCCGCCGGCTCGGGCTCCGACGTGTGCAGCTGTCGCTGCCGGCGGGGAGGGGATGGGGAGACGGGATACCGTGGCTCCCGCTGGCCCCAGGTAGGGCACGGGTCTCGGCTGGGCCAGTGCACAGGGGCTGGGTCCCTCGGGTGCTCCCTTGCTCTCATGCTGCGGTGGTGGCAGCAGCTCCAGAATCTCAACTCGCAGTCTTGCTCACTCAGTGCCTGGGTCTGGCCTCATTCCAGAAAGAAGGGCGGAAGGAAAGCGGTGCAGACTGATGACACTTATAAGGACACTAATTCCATTCAGGAGGGCTCCACCTTCACGACCTCATCTAATCCTAATCACCTTCCGAAGGCCTCACCTCTTAGTACCTCTGAGCATCTCATAAGGAGGAAAAGGAAGGGGGTGGAGGGGCAGAATCGAATTTCAACGTGTGAACATTTAATCCATAATGCTCTTAAAGATGTTTTTCTTAAGAAGCCCATCTACCCTAGAGATGAAATGCCAGTGTCATAAACCACAGAAATTTCTACCATAGTTTTTGTTTTAAATAGCAATTTAAAACAAATTTGGTATGCAATTATTGGTAACATGTAGAATTTTCCTTTTGGCTTCTTAAAGTTTAAAACTTCTAGCTATGTAATTCCAGGATCATTTTTAATAAATGAATTTGTGATCTCTAGATGACTGGGTTTTAATTTGTTACATTATCATCGCAAAACACATCATATTAGTGACATTTTAAGCTCTTTTTTTAGACCCATGTGTAAGAATGATTAATTTCCCTTTTAAAACCACAAATTATTTTTTTATTTAGTTTAAAACAATCTGAAACTTACAGAAAACTGCAACTAGAGTGTAAAGAACTTTTTTTTAATCTTGAACTCCCATTTGGGATTAAGTTACCAACCTGACTGTAGTTCCCTGAGGCAGCTCCAACCCTAGCTCCCTTTCTCAGAGGTGTAAGGTGTGGAGACTTGGACTATACCTGGCCCGATCTGCACAATAACTCCTCCCCCACCCCACAACCCCCATCATCTGCATTTCTGTTGTTCTGGGTGGGGGCAGTTAAGGTCTTGGCCCCAAATTCTGGGCCAAAGGCAGAACTCATGCAAACTGTCCCCTGCCCCAGGAAGTGTAGTTTCTCAAGGCGGTGGGAGGAAAAAGGCACACCCGCAGCAGAGCAGGGGCAGCAGAGGGGAATGACCCCAAATTTAAAGCCCTGAGGAGCGGGTCTGAGGACAGTCTCAGCCCTGCTGTCCCAAACATGAAACGAGCATCCAGGACTCACCTACCTTTGCCTCTGAATTTCGTGCTTTCCCAGAAGGTCTAAGGGGTGGACTTCAGCCCCCAGGCTGTCACATGACCCACTATGGTCACGTGATTCACGGACACCGGGGACAGTGGTTAGTGTCTTTTCACCTCTCTGAGCACAGGTTGGAGTGGCTGTTGTTTCCCAGGATGACCTGTTGGGTAGGAGCAGTCACCACTGCCCTGGTGGAGGCTCCGTGGCCTTCTCCTCTGTGCTCCTGGGAGCAGCGCAGTGACAACAAGGTCACCAGAGCCTAAGCAGGAGTGACAGGTGTGGTGGGCCCACCCATGGCTTCCTGGGAAGTGCAGGTTAGCTCCCTTAAACCTTGTATTTCCTCACTACTCATCTCCTCTCTCTAACCTTCTCCTCTAATGTCCTTTCAGCTTTCTGCTTTACAAGGGGAAGCCTGGGGAAAAAAAAATAACTTATTGGATGGTTTCCAATTTGCACTTTCCATGTGTAAAGCCCAGTGTGGGCTTTGTGAGAGAAAAGCAAACCTGTGAGAAAGAACTCTGTTGTTATGATAAGGGACTGTGATCCACCATCTAGTGGACAAAAACTTGAAAATACACAAGCAGGTTTTCCTTTTCCCTTGTCTAGAAAAACAAGTGTCCCAGAAGCGCACAGCCTAGACCTAGGCTCCAGCCTTTGGCAGTGAGTAACTAAAAGCTATGACTGGAGCCCAGACTAGGTCCTTACCTCCTGGATGCGCTTCCTGGCCCTTCTGCTGCAGCTCGCTAAGGGTTCATAATACTCCCGGTCGTAGGTTTCCGTGAAGAATTCTTGGGAGAGGATCTTCCAGCCACAGGTGTCCAGGTCGTGGCCCAAGTAGATCTGAATTCGGTGATGGTAGGTAGTTAGATAGAAATGAGCATTGGGCAGGGGGAGAGGAAGGGGGAAGGAACAATCCAGGAAATAACAGTATGTATGCATTCAGGATTAGGGTTTCCAGAAATTTTTACTTTCTCTAAATGAGGGCCAGCAAAAGAAGCCAGTTAAAATCAAAATGCTGCGGCTGCATATAAGACAAGGACCCGGCATAACTTCAATCAATGCTCATTGTAATGTAATTAACATTACAGTCTGAGCCCCCTCCCATTGGTTTCTCTATGTGCTTCATGGGTAAAAACCTGCCCAAAAGGGGATGGGCATGCCAGAGCACAAGGAACCTGAGCTGTCAACCAGAGCATAAGGAACTTGAGTTGTCAATCAGCTTGTTCACTCAAAGAACCTGAGCCATTAATCAATCAATCAATCAATCACACACACACACACACACACACACACACACACACACACAATGCCCCTAGGCCAGGATACAAGACAGAAAATCAAAGGAGCAGCGCCATTTTTCCCCTCTTGGATTGGCCAGCTCCCAATTCTTGGGAATGTACTATTTTTTACTACCTTTTTATTTTACTAATAAAAATCTGACTTATATCACACTTTCTTTCTCTCGTTAAAAATTCTTTCTTTGAGGGGTGACTAAGAAACTAGGTAATTCTTATTTCCCTTTTCCCAGTAACAGTAACAGTGGCGATCTCCTGCTCAGTCACCTCCGGGACGCCCCCAAAGAGCACTGTCCACATGCCTAAGATCTCCTCGAGGAATACCAGCAAGCACGGCTCCAGCTGCGAGTTCACGGGGCTTGGCTGCTGGTGCACTGAGCGCAGATCCTGGAAGAAGTGCCCAGCCCAGCTTCACGCCTTGGCGGGGACTCCAGCTCCACGGCGGGCGTCCACTGCTTCGTGACCGAGAGTCCCAGGTATGCCGTATCCGCCTCATCCTCCCTCACCATTTCTAGCACCTCAATCTAGGTGACCATCCTGCAGGGGCTCACTACCCGCACTGAGGACACCTGGGCTTCCATAGGCGCCAAGAGGGCTTCCACAGCGGCACATCACTACCTGCAGATGTGCTCAGGATCGGGCTGGACTTGGCCCACACCAGGATCCAGTGAGGACTTCCCACCTCTTTTCCAGACAAACTTCAGGGCAGCAGGTCCCCTCAAAGGCTGCACATGCTCCATGGAGAGCTACCCTCCGTCCAGGACGGGAGGCTCTGGGCCCAGGGCTTCTGCCCTGAGTCACTGAGGCAGTGGCCTCAGGCCAACCCCTGCCTGCGGGGCTATACAGCCTGCAGGTCCTGTTGGACATGGGTGTGCCAGGCTTGGCGCCCCATCCCGCACCCACCTGACCGCTGGTGCCGCTCCTCTGCCTCTGGGCCATCCGGTTGTAGCAGGTTATGGCAAAACTGCCCTCAATCTCATTCCAGGAGATGATGAAGATGAACTTGTGCTTCTTCCGCTTGTAGAACACATGCAGCCGCCAGGCCACTCAGTCCAACTGGAGTCTCTCCTTGAGCGCCAAAAACATGGTGGCTCCAGAGCCAGGCCCCGGGGAAGGGGTCACCAGCCCTGCCCGCCAACGGACTCAGCCGCTGTCTATGCCGTGCCAACAGCACCCCCGCCCCCCACCGCTCACCCTCGCCAGGCGCCTTCAGCCATCCTAAAACGCTGGGGGTCTCTGCCTGCTTGCTCGCCCGCCTCTCTGCCCTCCGACCGCCCCCAACCCTTTGTGGCACAGCTCGCGGGAAAGAGAACACGCCCCCAGGAGCTCGTAGTTCACACGGTCACGTGCGAGGGTATCTGTTTACAAGCCCCGAGCTGCCGCAGCGCCTGGCGCCCGCGCTAGCCACCCCCTGGGGCGAGGCCACGGTGCTGCACCTGCGGGGCTCTGGAGGTGAGGCGCGGTTCCGTGGGACCAGGCAGGTGGTCGGGAACCGTGTGTGTGTCTCCAACGCTGGTACCAAGGCCGATCTCCCCGCCCCACCTCCTCCTCTTCCCGGCAGCCAGGAGCTGGCTTGAAGGAGGGTCGTGTCTCCTAAACTTTGTGCCTCAGTATTGTCACAATGTCGCCAGTCGGCTGCTGACTTAGGCTCCACTGGGACGTAAACACAGACACTTGGCGCACTCCAGGGACGCGGTAGCGGCGGCAGCGCGCGCAGCCGCCCGCGCCCGTTGGCCCCGCCCCCAGCACCCCCGCCCCGCCCTCTGGCTGCTGCGAGCCCCTCCCTTCTTCCTTCCGCAGAGCCGCCTGCGGGCTGGAGCCGCCGATTGGCCGGCGGTGAGAGTGGCAGGTGCGCCCCGCGGTAGAGGCGGCCTCCGAATCCAGGAAAAGAGGAACAAAGGCGGAGGGACTGGGAAGTTTTGAACTCCATTTATTCAAAGGGACCCTCAAGTGTAAGTTTTCCTCCATTCACCGGGAGGGATAACTTCTAAGTTCAGAAAGTACTCCGTATCATATGAACTATGTGCTTTATTTTATTGAGACCCCCTAGGCTGTTGAATTCTCTCCTAACATCTTTGTGATACAGTTTTTAAGATATGAAAGGAAGGTGTCTGAAGACAACTGAGTAGAACTCCGAAACAAAATAAAATTAAGTGAAAGTTAAAAAAAAAGAAACAGAGGAAGGAAGAAAGAAAATACAGAGAGACACCGCAAGCCCTACTCACCTCACAGCACCTCTGTGGTTTCCCGCTACCTCTCCTTTTTCTCCATCCTACAGTGGCATTTTACGATTATTTTCTTGGATTTTTACTTTATTTTTGCCATTGCTTCCTCTAAAAAAATAAAAACTTAATGCACGCTGGAGTTTCAGAGGACAGCATTTAGGATACTGAAAGGAAAATTGACAGCAGTTGAAATCATTGTTGGCAGACATACTTAAGGATCTCATCATGTCTGTCCTGAACTTCTCATTCAGCAAGTGTTTATTGAGATACAAATGTGTACAAGCCAGGAACTGTGCCCTATGATAAAGATGTGAAAAATAATGGAGCTGTTTTAAAGCTACTATTCACTGAGCACTTAAGTTGCGAGGAGCTGTACACACATTACTTCACTTAACACTTACAATCTACAAGAGAGTTCAATGAAATTTATATACTTGTTCCAATATGTGCTAAATGGGCTAGGACAGTCATAATCCCTGCCCCAGTAGAGTGTTTGGTCTTAGTGGAGCAGATAGATAAGTGATCTGACAATTGCAATTCTGTATGACAACAGCTACTGTAGGAGAGGTACATGTGGCTGAAAGACATTGGAGGCCACTTCAACCCCTGGGAGGATGGAGAAAGCTTCCTATAGGAAATAAAGGCTAAATTTGACCTAAAGCACCTAAAGGATGAGGCAGCAAAGGTTGATGAAGAGAAACCAGCCACTTTCAGTGAGAAAAATCCATGTGAATAGCTGCATAAAGTCTCTGTTATCCCCCAATTTTACAGACAGATAAAGTGAAGCACAGAAATTAAGTAACTTGCTTGAAGTCATGGCTGAACCAGAATTCAAAGCTTGTTTTCACTCCCTTGCTTATCCAACTTCCATTCTCTCATCCTTCCAGTGGTCTTTTGTCAATACTCTGAACCCTTGAACAACAGGGGTTGAACTGTGAAGGTCTATTTATACACAGATTTTTCCCCAGTAAATACATGGTGAGCAGATTCCTAACATCAACTGTCACAATGCAAAACCCAGGGCCTGCACCCAATTTCTGGATTTATTTAATTTGAACAGACCCGGGTACCATTGGCTAAAATGGAGGGTGAGTGCCCGTGAGGAAGGACTCTGTAATGACATAAGAATAATTATAAACATTCTACCTACCCTTCTACAAAGGGCCTTATGAGAAAACTACCAAATGCTTGTTGGACTTAAATGATGCCCAGATAAATAAAAAGGTCTTCAGGAGGCCCAGGCAGTTGTGCAAGTTTCTTGGAATATCAGGCCATGTGAACCAGCAGATCTGACGGTAGCTAGAAAGAGCTGTGCTGATTAAAGAGGAAAAAAAAATGCTGGCCTGGTTCACATGTGGGTTAGGGTGGCATATTGATGGCAGCCATAAATGAACTGTTGTCACACTACAGCTGCACTCAGAGCTCGCCCTAAAGAACGCATCCCTAAAGGGAGATCCTTCCAGTGGGAAGAGCTCCAAACAGAACAACTCATATATTACATTATATGGAGGCAGAAGTGGCCTGAACTATGGATACGTATAGACTACTGGGAAGTAACAAATGACTTTTTGTCAGGGGCTTTGGTAAAGCAAGAAAAAAAAAAAGAAAACAGAGACAAGGAAATCTGGGGAAAGAGGCAAGTGGATGGATATCTAGGGGCAGATATATAGCATTCAGACCATTATCTCGTGTTAGTGCCCACCAAAGAGCACTCTCTGAATAGAAGACTCTCAGCAATCAACTGGACAGCTTAGTTTGCTCTGTGAATGTGAACTATACTGCATCCTTAACCTTTAGAGGTCCCCTGTTTGGACGATTGGAGCATGAACAGATATGACAACATGGCTGGGAAGAGCCGTGGGCACAGCAGACCAGGCTCCCTCTCCCTAATGCAGATCTAGACACTGCTCCTTTCTGAGTGCCCAGCTTGTCAACAGTAGAGCCTGGTCCTGAGTCTGTGATATATTATCTCTCAAGGAGGCCAGCCAGCCATTTGCTGTCAGATTAACTTTATTGGATCCCTTCCACTCTAGAGATGGCAACAGTTCATCCTTGTTAGAATTTAAACCTACAATGGTAATGCATTTAATTCTCTGCCAGCAAAGCCTCCACCAGCACCATGAATTTGGGGCTTACAAAATGCCTTATTTATTGGCACAACATCCCCTACAACACTGTGTTTGAGGGATTAATTTATGACAAAACTTGTGAAACTAGGGGTGCATGAGCACAGATTCCACTGGGATTACCATCTGTCTCATCACCTAGAAGGAGTTGATCTGATATAGTGGTTGGATGAGCTGTTGATGGCTCAGCTCAAGTTTCAGGTTGGGGAAAGTGTGTGCTATGTGTGCTGTATCGATGGCTGACATATGGTGCTGTCCTGTCAGGAACCAGGAGGTGGGAGTACAAATGGCCCCATTTACCATTACTCCTAGTGACTCACCTTCAAAGTTTATGCTTCCTGTGTCTGAAGTTTTAGGCTCTGCTGGGTTGGAGGTCTTGGTTCCCAAGAAGGAAAACACTTCCACCAGAGGACAACATAAACATTCCACAGGATCTGACTATCATCTAGCCACTTTGGGCTCCTGATTCCAGTGATTGGCCTTCTCATTCCTGGATCAGCAAGCAAAAGAGAATTAATATGTTAATATATTTTCAAGATTAACTTGCCCTTATTAACGTGAAGAACCTGGGTCACTTCTGTATAGTGGAGGCAGGAAGGAATAGTCACAAACTTCACTGATGCACCGCCTGGTGTTTTGTATCAGGTGATAATGGTATCTTGGCATTTACAGCAACTATGTCCTCATGGAGGTAAAGCAAATCAAATCTAGATAAAGAAGGTCTGGCTCACTCTACCAGGCAGGCAACCTTAGATCAGCTGAGACACTGGCCAAAGATGAGAGAAATTTAGAATTAGTGGTGGGGAGGAGAGATGCTGACTCTCAACAAGGCTTTGGGAGCAGCTGTGGCCACCGGGATGTTCCACAAACCCTCTTATGGAGATTGCAGTTGGCCAGCACCTGGAAGGAGACTTACGGGCAGATTAGAGCTAAGGGAGAGAAAAGGGGTCTGAGGAGTGCTAAGGTTCTAGTGCACCAGCACGCACTCTGAGCATCACTTAGCACCCTCCTGGCCCCGTGTCCTACTGCAGGCACCTGTCCTACTACCAATTCTTGGAGACTTTGACCAGCTTCCTGCAGGTGCAATTGGGAAGTCCCTTACTCTGGCTAAGGTGTGAGCCTCTCCTTTCCTTTCCTGGAAGATTTCTGACAAGAAGTGCAGGATGCGGAATGTGCAGCCTACAAGTGCTTATGTGATAGACAAAGTCCAAGGACCACTAAATCCATGGCAGGTGGAAGCCTGTGGGAAAAGCCTTCTCTTCATTTCCTGGCTTTGATGAGGCCTCCCGGAAAGCCTGTGGACTCCAGCACAGGTCGGCCATGGTCATTGTGATAACATAACCTTACTTCAGCATTTAATTCTTCCCTGTTTTCACCACCTTGTTCATTATTCCTACTCTTTGGGGTCACATTCCCAGATAAATTCCTTGTGAGAAGGCCTTTTTGGGAGGAATTCGTGTCAAGACAGTAGTCTTATTAACTAAGTTTAAGTAATGAATTCAAATCTTAATATAAAATATTGCTGCCTTATTCATATGTACAGGATTAAGGAAAAATGATGGTTTTGTAAATTAAAATAATTCTTTCAACTTAGCCAAACTTTATTCAATTTCCATTTGAAAGCTAGTAGTCGGAGGAGTATGTTTTTATATCAATGAAATGTTCATTTTACTGTATATAATGTGCACACATACACTTTGAGATTTATACACTGTGAATAAGAGGGATTTCTTATGCTTTGAAGTAGTATGAAATTGTCCAACACTCTTTCTATATTGTTGAATAATTGATAACGTTACATTCTCAAGGTAAATAAATATGAAAAGAAGGGAAATGATCTTCAGTAACAAGGTAAATGGAATTTGTAGCATTATTTCTGTTGATATTTATAATGTCAATTTACATTTCCACCATCAGAGGTCATGAAAGAAAAATGGTGAAAAGAAAATTTGAGCTTTGTTGAAAAAGCTGAAGTTTGAAATCTGAACTGTAACATTATTAGTTTTTTGGGGTTTTTTTTGTTTGTTTTTGCAAAGGAAGAGCCACAGTCTACTGAATTTTATTTGTAAAGGAAGAAAAATAATTTTTAACAGTAAAATTAACTGATAGATTACAAAAACATGAGGTTCTTATTTGACTTTGGTGCTTTCAAATTTTAGTTTAAGAATAAAATTGTAAATGCAAAATGGTGATGACTGCTTGTCTTGGGAATATATAATATTTATTTCAGCTGGGTTTGTGGTATCTGTAATTGATGAAAATTTTCCCACTTATTAAAAAAGAAAGGAAATAAGTAAAATTAACACTTAGAAATATTTAGGAATACACTTCTTTGTGAAAATAATATCTACTTCATAAAGAATAGTAAAGTGTGTCTCAAAGTTTTCATTTGAGAAACTGACAATGCAAAGTGTATCAAATATCTTATTGATAATAAATTTTAATTTAAGTGTATACTATTGATATATATTTTGTTATTGGTAGCATGTGTTGATTTAAAACCTTTCTTGCTCTAAGTAAATGATTAGAAATAAAAAAGTAACAGTAAGTTAAAATCATTATTTGAGTTAAAAAAAGCACAGAAGTCATCATTTGTCATGACCCTTTTTGGGAGATAGTAATAATTTTAAAAAACCTTCTTATAAAATGAAGATATGTTTCTTATAACATGAAAATAATATGTTTGCATTATCATAGTTTCATACGTTTTCAAAAATTCTGTGACACATGAAATAAGGAAGCCACAAGAAGACAACTGCTGTGTGAATTTACTTGTATGAGGTGTCTGGAGTAGACAGAGTAATAGAGACAGAAAGGAAAGTGGTGGGTCTGTGCATTATTTACTGGGTTTGGGATTTCAGTTTTGCAAGATTTGAAAAGAGTTCTGAAGATTCTACAATAATGTACTTGTTATTAACATTACTGATCTGTACACCTAAAATAGTGAAGATAGTGAAATTCATGTTATGAGTATTTTACCACTGTTTTTAAATGGGAGATAAAAAATACTGTGCATATAATTTGACATCAGATAATCAAAATCCTGGTAGAAGGAAATTGTATTTGACTTACACAAGAAATTTAGATTAAAATGTGACACCATCCACCCAAAATTCCTAATTGATCCAAGAAGTGTAACAAAAGAATCCGCACCATATTGTCGTGAGGAATAAATGAATTAAAACATGTAAAATTGCTCATCGGTGACTGTACATCACAATGCTCAATGCCCGTTAGCTCTCGTGTTGTTGTTGTGAAGCACGTCCTCGTATGCTGCGTGTAGTACCCAGATTTAATACCTATTATTATCATCATTATTAGTTGTTCTGTTTTCCAATCTAGTGTATAAAAAGACAGTTTTCATATGTATCTTGGAAGCCCAGGAACGTCACAACCATCAAAAAGCCTTAAAATTAATAAAAACAGAAGTCTTTATCTCACAGAAGAATTCATTTTTGTGACTATTTGTTTAAACAGCCAAAACTTAGTCTTCACTAATGTCCATACAGATGTCCCTCCCCTTGTTTGTCCTCTTTTATTGAATCAGTTCTATCTTATTGGGTTTAAATAAAGTTCTGGCAGCCCCCATACTGCTTACATGTGCAGCCTGCTTCTGTCTGAACTTGTTCTCCGTGTTACAGGCAATGACCATGGGGGTGCAGTAGATGAGGAGGCTGATTAGCATCTGGGGCTTCAGAAACTTTCACCACAGATTTCATCATTTTAATTCATGTTCCTTTCTTGATAAGAATCACTATTCTAAAGTCATTCTTTGTTGTTGTCGTTGTTGTTTTAATTTTACTTTTAGATTTTTTGTTGCTCTCACTTGTTTATTTCTTTACTAAATTTAAGGTCCATCAATTTTAACATAAAAACAGATTCTGCTAGTTCTGTGAATACTGATGTGTTCTGTTAGTTGAGAAATATTTTATCTTGGTTTGTTTTAGGTTATAAAATCAATTTCAAGAGGAAAATATAAATTAATATTTGATATGAAATGGGAGAAAACTTTATTTTCTTGAAGTCCTTCTTTGAAGACTCCTTTATCCAGAAAGTCAAAGCACACATGCCATTTTCTAGTCTCCATATAAATCTCACTGATGGGAAACAAGGTTTTTTGAAAGAAGACAGTATAAAGAGACTGTTTCTACAATTCCATCAAAACTTTCACCAATGCTCCCCAAAAAATTCCAAAAGGAGTTTCAGTTCCCTCCCCTCACTTGTTTGCCCTCTGCAGGTGGTTTTAATGAGCAGTGAGCTGGTTCTCATGGTGAAAGACAAAGGAAGAAAAATCCTGAATAGCCTGCCATCTGCATTGTTCCACATTTGATAATTAGGGATATTAAGAGTAGTGTTAGTTCTGAAACACCACTGCCTTATGGAAGGAATCCATTTACATTTGGGAAGACTACAAAAGGGACAAAAGAACATCCAATTCAACTTTATTTCATGCTCATATCCCCAAGCCTTCAGTGCCTTCTTATGCTTTAAGTTGGAAATGCCAGCTCTTCTTTGCTTCTATTTCCAGTAGAAAATTCATTTTTTCAGTATTTATGTATTTACTTATATGCTTACTTCTTTGTTCAATACCTGCTCTTTCTCTTTCTCTTTCTCCTACTAGGTCATAAATTCTTTCAGGGTGGGTGTGGTGTTATCAGTTTTCTGTATCAGACAGGTGTTTTGCACTAGTCAGTGTTGCTTAGCTAGCTGTTGAAACCATTGGCTTTAATGTTTCTGTTACACTTTATTATTTCATGGTTTAAGCTATAAGTTAAAACATTTCTAAAATGATTGTTCTATGCATGGGGTAATGGTGTCCCACTCCCCCACTAACCTACACCTGTGTATTGGGAGAGAGAGAGTTCTTCGGCCTGAGCCTGGGAAGCCACATTATTTCTAGGTTGGAGGAATCACAATCACAATCTAAATGCAATGATGATCCATTATGACTTTCTCTAACTTCAGAGAGAGCCATGAAAACCAAATGTCTAGGGGGAGCACCAGGAGACATGTGGGAACTGTAGCATCATTTCCATCAGCTCAGCAGCTGCTCAGAGTCAACCCACATGTCTCCACCCTCCTGGGGTCTAGTAAATGGATGAATGAGTTTCTTCTCATTATGGATAAATATCGCACCAAAGGGAAATTGTTCTCATTTTATGCCTTAATTCTCAAAGGTTCAGAATAAATTGATAATATAGACTAATTGCTTACTATTTCATAATAGATTTCCTCCTCTAGAATCAGAAAGACCATTGGTAATGACCTTTGTGATAAGGTACCTGTCTCAATATCTTTGAGAAGTCTGAAGAAGATTTGCAATTTTCACCACATTTTTTTTCATAAATTAAATTAACAAGGTAAAGTAACTGACTTCAGGAGTCTAATTTCCTACCTCTTATAAAAAATAAACACAGTTAGGCTGTTCACCCACTCTGAAAAGCTATTTTTTATACATAAGTAAACATTCAGGATTAATGCTCCCCTCCCCATGTCCCCACTGGGAAGAGAGGATATAATGATTTATTTTGCTTAAAAAAAGAGAATAAAACCCATGAGATTATGACCGCCATATTTCAAGGTTGTTTCCGATTTCTTGATCCTATTATAAAGGAGATACATTTGAGTTAATTTTAATTGAAATTGAGTCTTTTATCTAAAAATATGTAAAATGGACACTGCAAGAAATAAAGAAGTAAAGTCATAGATTAACAAAAATGTACATTATGTGTAAATCTAAGAAGAAACCTTAGGCTTATTAGGGGGAATTTCATGGCAGACCCAGCTATGACGTTAAGCGTGGAGGTAGACCCTACATAGAGCTTGGAAACGCCACCATCACAAATATACTTTGAACCCAAACACCAAGTAATATGGCAGTCGAATGGCCAGAGATGTCTGCCATCCTGGAGGATAAAGTTGCGTGGTCTGAGATCTCCCAGTCATGTGCAGCAGAGCCACAGGTAAGTGAATCACATGAGTGGGGAGCCAGGGCTGGCAGGGCCAGCAGGCAATTGAATGGAAAACAACTTGGGGGAAGGCTACTTAAATGGTAGCATCTGACATTAAAAGAGAATTATATTTTTTTGGCTCAGATCAGCAGTCTTCTTTTTTTTTTTTGTAGAATCTTTTTATTCAGGAAAAATACACAAAAAAAAAAGTTATCCAACCACACACACGAAGGGTATGAGAAGAGGGAGGTGTACATCCAGCCCTGGCCTCTGACCATGTGGTTTGGGCAGCAAAAAGGGATGTGGCATAATGGCCCCAAAAATAAAAGTGGTGTATGTGGGGGGAAGGAGAGGGGTGCAAAATCAGTGGGGAACAGTAGGGGAAGGGACAGATGAGGTCAGTCCTGGGAACACCACAGGAGGGAGGCCATTTTATAACATTTCCTGTTGATCATACCACCATGGACACCTTCTTTGCCCATCAGCAGGACTAGCGTCTTGGCAGTCACGGTGACCATGATATTGAAGGTGAGTGATCCACCTGTCATCTTGGTACAAAGATCCATGGGAAATTCCCCATCCTGCAGCAGCGAGTCCTGGATCACAGTACATTTCTGGCCCCCAAGCCTTAGCCCACTCATGAAAAATCTTGACCAGTCTTTGCCAATCAGGACACCAACCTCAGCTGGTGTGATGCTAGCAAAGGTTTTCCTGGGGTGGTGGCCCAGATGTGGGGCGAGTCCTTTGAGCCTACCATGGCCGCATCCTGAAAGGTCCCGTCCACGAGCTGGTTATGGATATAGGTCTTCCCAGGCGCTGCTGCTGGGGCCTCGGGCGGGGCTCGGGAGGCCTCGGGCTGGCGGGCGGGGGGAGGCGGATAGCTCGGGGCACGGGCTGCCCACTGGACTGCAGCTCTGCGGGCTGTTCCAACAGTCTTCTAAAGTCTGGATCATATAACTAGAATATACTGCGAAACTGGATTTTACATTTTGAGTTCTGGCAACTCTTCAAGAACAAAAGGCTATTTTATTTTTGGTTTCTTTTGTATTTTGAAAAGCCCTCTAGTCTTTAAAGTTTGAAATCTCTGGGATATATATATATATATTCCCAAAAAAACAGTCTGCGGTCTCAGGTGCACCCTTTGGTCAGCGGTGGACACAGGCGGGGGTTGGGGGTTTCTCAAGGCCTGGAGGGCGTCCGCATGGAATTTACAGGGGTCAGATGGACCAGAAACACTAGAAAGCAGCTAGATAAGAGCTGGGCAGGCTCCAGGAGGTCATTTCTGGGAGAAAGAATGGGTGCCCCTCATGGTATTTTGATGGCCCAGCCCTGCCACCGGTCCTCTCTGGTCCATGGAAGGACAAGAAAGCAGGGGAAGAGGCTGATGTTTGGTAAGTGAGAAAGTTCCTGAAGACCGAGGCAGGTTTTGTCAGCTCAGGCCTCGGCTGCCCCATCCGGTGGTGATTGTGTCACTGGAGGGGCAGCCCAGAGCCACAAAACTGTCTTCCCCGCAGAGCCCTGAGGAGGGCTGATGTTCCCCTGCCTTCGATGAGGGCCAAGCATCTCGGTTTGATTACAGAGTTGCTGCAGATTGGATAATCTCTGGTTCCTTTGTGTGAATGTGCCCGACCCTCCTAAGCGGGAAAAGCACGGTGCACTTCAAAAGATACTGATGGTGTTCACACCAATATAAGAAATCTGTTGCTATTAAATGGAACGAAAAGGAACAGGCAAACTGTAGCAGAAGAAACCTTTCCAAATACAGTTATTAGAAAGGAAGAAAGAAAGGAGGAGGGGAAGGAGGGCAGGACGAGGGCTGCATCCTGACCTGAGCAGAAGCCCCGCTGCTGGCTCACCCACATCTCCCAGGTCCGGGTCTTCTCCTCAGGCTCTGCTTCTGTGAGGCCGTGAGGTAATTGTCCTGCTGAGTTTCTTCTTAAAAGTTTTTCCCACTTGACACCTTAAAATATATGACAAATTTAATGATGAGATGGAATTTACTGTGAGTCAGTGAAGCCTTGTGGTTGCCACTGGTCAGTCTGCTGGGCTCCCCGCATGGCCCCAGGGAAGGGGGAGACACGGGCATGTGCCCTATGTGTGTGTGATGTGTGTCTGCATGTGTATGTTTGTGTGGGGGGTGTATGTGTTGTGTGTGTGTATGTGGTATGTGTGTTTATGTAGGGTGTGTATGTGGTGTGTGCTGTGTGTGTGTTTGTGTAGCACCCAGCAGCCTGAGACTGCAGGGTGACCCTTGCAGAAGTGAAGGGCCAAGTCCCTGCTTCCTCTGGAGGAGCACAGGTAAAACACATGCCCCCATATGTGGAGACCCCTGGCACAGAGCCTTGGAGCCCCATGGGTCAGGTGGCCCTTGGCCTGTGTCACTTGAGGATTGGACACAGACAGACCCAGGGTGGCACCTGATGTTTGGATCCCAGCTTTGGTACCCAAGACACCTCCCTATGAGGGAGCTCCCTTCATTTCCAGGCTCCTGGAAAGAAGCGGCCACCCCAAGTGAAGGCCTGTGGGACAGTCATGAGGATACTCAGAGAGGCTGAGCCAAAGATTCTAGCCCAGTTCATGTGGACCGGGGTAAAGGGGGTCTGTCTGGGTTGGGCTGGAGGGAAAGGAGGCCATAGGGCCACCCCCTGCAGCTTCATCTGCTCTGCCCCATCAGTCCTGCCCCTCAGTGCATCACCCCCCTTTCCTGGGCATCCTGGCCAGCCTCTAGTCCCAACCCCGTGGGCTCCAGCTCACGGAGCGCCGCCCAGCAACAGTCCGTGCCCCAGGAGGGAGACGGCTCCTTACTCCAGCCCTGCAGTCGGGAAATCACTGGGAGAGGTGACCCTATTTACCCAGAGTCACAGAGCTGGCAGCTGGTGGAGCCTGCATTCCCAACATCAGGGTTTTAACTTTTCTATTTCCTCTGTGATCACAGCGTCTAGTATTTAAATGTACATGTGTTTGTGAGTTTCAGTTTCCACATTTTTACATCTAAAATAATTATTAAATACAGTATAAATTCAACATGATTATAAATTTAAAAGGGGATATACAAACTATTGTATATAAAATAGATAAGCAACCAGGATTTACTGTGCATCATGGAGAATTAGACCCAATATCTTGTAATAATGTATAACGGAGTATAATCTGCAAAAGCACCAAGTCATTATGCTGTACACCTGAAACTAACACAATATTGTAAATCAGCTATACTTCAATAACAATAGAATAAAAAGAATACATACTACCTTGTTAATTAAGATATAAGGAATGTTTCAAATGAGACAGCAGAAGGTAAAGTGCTTTAAAACAAAGGTGCTGTGGCAGTGGAGATGTGGGGGGTGTATTCATTGCTTCTCTTAGTATTTTATTGTATTTACCTAATTCTTTCATTGGAGGAAATGGGATTAGTGAAAAGCCACAGGTCTTTTGTCTGGTGACACAGAGGGTGGCTGGTGACTGGAGACTGAGGTGACCTCAAGCCCTGGGAAAGTGAGCATCTTGGGTGGAGATGTCTGAGGGGGGCCCTCCTGGAAGGGGAGCCTGGGTGGCAAATGGGATGGTTTCCATTTTTGTGTGTCCATCATTTCAGAAATTGGGCGCAATGAAGACAGTGCCCTGATCCATGGGCAGCCACAGCACTACTAGGGAAAGTTACTCGACAGGTGCTAAAGATGGAACACTATATTCAGGAGGGACTCTCCAAGGGATGACATGGCTAGGCGGAACCAGGCCCAAGTCCACCTTCGGCCTAGTCCAGTGGGGTTTACGGCCCAGGAACAGGGTGGGGTCATGGATGAAGACTCACTGAGAGGAAACATCCCTGGTCTGGGCTCTGGCTGGCCCTTAAGTGGTTCCTGCTGCAGGCAGTCCAGGTGGTCAGATTCCCTTGGGTGGTCAAATCCCACCCCTGGCTAAGCTGACTCGGCAGGGGACTTGCCTGGGTGACATGGGCTCAGCAGGATGATGCTGAAGGTCAGATGATGGAGGTCTAGTCTGGAGAAGCCAAGATTTGGTCAAGGAAGGGTCATGTGCCTCATGGAGGATTTGTTTGTCCAGGGGGTAGTGCTCTCAGACTCAGACGCTGGAAGCAGGTGCTTCACACACCGCATGTATCCAGAGGTGCCCTGAGACTGTGAGTTAGAGGCTGCACTGGTGGGGGCTTTGCAAGTGGATAAGAAATCAAACTAAGGTTAGAGACCTGGAAATCCAAGGTTCAGAGAGGGCAAGTAACTCTTCCAAGGCTTCACAGTGAATGTGTATTGCTTCTTTATACTGAAGACAAGTCCCCCATCCTCATCTCCCCTGTGAGGTGTTCCCTCTACTGCTGCCTCGAGAGTCCTAGCCCAACACACTCGAAAGACTCCCCACGGTCAGCAGGTCAAAGAGCAGAACTCTTAATGTTTGCCAAGGACCTTGTTAATTTGAACAATACAGAAAAGTACAAAAACGGAAAACAAGTTTCCCATAAATAGGCATGTCACTCTTAGTAATGTTTGTGTTGTTCCTTATGTTTAACTGCCGGAACGTGAGCTTGTGTATATTCGCCATCATTATGCATACATTATGATATACTCACTGAGGTCATTGTAGGATTTTAACATGAAAAATAACATAAATAAATTAGAAGAAATCATTTAATTTAAATGTAAATTAAATCACATTGTGAAAGTGTTGCAAATTCCCTCTCTGTTGCAATGTGTAAATTGTTTATATTTTATAGAGTAGCAAATTTCCTAAAAATTCAAAACAGCAAATACTTTTTGAACACCTGCATACACACAAGGTATATACTATGTATGATTTATACATACTGCAATGTCTATGTGTCAATATTCATGTACATAACTGCATAGACCGACGTGGAGATTTCTCATGCTGTTCCTTGGGCTTAATTCCTACATGTAACCAGTTTTGAAGTTTGCTGCAAATCCTATTGGGTTTGTTTTATGTTTTTGTTTTTGTTTTTTTAAGTAGAGCTAAAATTATATTCCAGGTCAATATGCTCCAAATTCCGTGTTCTTTCCATGAAATGAGATAATGCACATAAAATAGAAGGAATGCCTGGTTTGTAGCAAGACTCAGGATTAGCTGTCATCCTGTTTCATTTCTATCAATGCTGCTAAGTGGAATTAGCTGCTCAGTTAGTGAATACTTGGTGCACACGTTGTTCTCAGCACCACAGTAAGTACAGAAGGTATCTGAGAGGGTTTGAGTGACAAAGGCTATGCAATGTCATTTTCATTTTAATATATACCTACAGTTAAGTGTGGCACAGAGACCATTGTAATATATCAGGTTATAAATTAGATCTTCAAGGCCATATTGATCTTAAAGTTTACAGATTGCCTTCATTCTCCAAATATTACCATTGCCCCTCCCTTGATTTTGATAAAGACAGGTTGTAGGAGTGTGGCAATTTATGTGTGGGTCTTTGCTGTAGTGTGTGTAATCAGCAGCACACAGATACACCGAGCTTTGTGACCCACCTTTCCAGAAATATATGATTTCAAGTCTGGCTGCCCTCCCTGTTCATATCAAACTCTATACCAGCCCACTGAGGATGAAGAACTGTCTCCTGAGGCAGCTCAGACAGCTCTGATTGCTAGAAATTTCCATGTGCTGGCCTTTAAATTTAACTTGGCCAGAGTAAAATCTCACTAAGCTGAGCCTTCAGACAGGGATGGCACACTTGATCTTTGATAACACAGAATTTACGCCAGCAAATTTTCAGGATTCTCATCCAATAAAGGCCATTCAGGCTAATGTTAGTGGCTTCCTCCAAAGAGGGCTCTGTACACGGAAGTTTCTTTAACCATGTGCTTCTAGATGCAGAGATGGGCTCTTAGGTGTAAGGGTTGTAATTCTGTGACACTGTGTTGTGAAAGGTGCACCTCTTATGGACTTTAATAAAAGCATGAGTTAATTTTATAAAACTCATAAATGAGTGAGTGACTAAGGTCACATTCCTAGAACTCCTGACAACTGCTCAGAATTTCAGAATGCCTGAAGCTCTGGGACAGTCACCTGCCCCCACCCCTTGCATCAGGAATTGTGCTTTGGGTGGGTGGCCTTCCCTGCTGTGTTCTAGAAATAATGCAACATGTTGTTTAAGTATTCTGGAATTTAGCTTTTTGATTTAGTCAGCCTGGCCTTGTTCCAGAAAAGATGGCCTGGATATGCAAAGGGTTACAGTTTAATTTACAAAGGAGATGTTCAAAGCACAGGAATGTGGATATGCAGACCTAAAGGAAGCCAGTGGTCTGGGCACAGGCCCCCTGTGCTGTGTTTGGGAGAATCAAGGGATCCACATTATTTGTTGAAGTGTTCTGAGTTGGTTTCCCTCATTTTGTTTGTAGTGATATTGAAGGGGCTGTGTTTGGATCCTGGCTTTGTTTTGTAACCTCAACTTTATGGTTTTTGACTCATCAATGTTTGTACTTGCAGTGGGTTTATTATTATTATTCTGGTCCCTGGGGTACAGGCTCATCCTGTGTTGGCAGTACCTGCCCCAGCTATTGCCATGTGGACACTCAGGATTTCCATTCCTGAAGCCTCCCCAGTCCAGAAGTCTGAGCTTATTTGACCTGCTTTGAAAAGGTGTGCATATATACATTTTTAACATTCTTCAGTATCCCCGTTAAGAAGGAGGACTTTAATTTCTACTAGGTAGAATGTTCTTTTTTCTTCATATTTTTTTCTTTTGCAGTGGCCCTGCGTGCCTGCACAACGTGAGTGTGTCCTGCCACGCTGCTTCATGCAACCCCATGCCCCACTGTACAACCGTTAGATTGCTCCTTAGTTGGTGTTCTGTGGTTTTACATCAGATTTAATATTGATGTCTGGTGGATCCAGAGGTCCTGGTGATTGTCTGTGTGTTTATCTCATAAGCCTTATTGTTTCAGAAAGAGTAGCCCCTGTCCCTGACAAGCCAAATAACAGAGACAAGTTCTTAGAGTTTAGAAGAAAAGAGCAAGCTTTATTATTTTGCCAGGCAAAGCGGACCCACAGCAGGCTAGTGCCTTCAAAATTATGAAGCCATCTTGGGGATGGGGCAGGGTGATTAGCCATAGCTTAAACAATGAAGCATTGATAACAACCAACAGGATCATTTTTTCATCAGAAGACTTAGAATGGCGTCATAATGCCTCCAGGTGACCAATTCTATAGAGGCTAGTGGTTACATCTCTTTATATTGTAAGCACTTAAGATGTGCTCTTGGTAATTTGGGCTATTTTGTAAGGTTACAGTCCCGTGACTTTCTCCCTGGAGAAGAACTCAGAGACCAAGCATGATTATGACTTTCGATTACTGGAATAAAATAGGAACAGTAAGATCAATGGCTTTAGTTTTAACACTGGGCCTGGAGCTGTGGGTAGCAACTGGTCGGTCAGGTTCATTAACCATTCTAAGGGCAAGCATCAGAATAAGCAGTCTGTTAACATAAGTGTGACCATTTGATTATTCCCCCTTCATCATGACTCATTGAGAATGGAAGGTGGGGACTTCAGATCTTCTTGCCAAACTCTTGCTTTCCACCCGACATTTAAAATTTATCTTATCCCATTCAGCTCCTCGGCCCTTCCCAGGCCCTAACCCTAACCCTGCAGCCACTGAGTCTCTCCTTGGGGCTCTTGCAGGCCTCTCCCAAAGACAAACTCAGAGTCTCTACATATTCAAGTTTTGCTGCTAATAACTTCTGAAAAAAAAAAAGTACATTTAATTTTTTTCAGAATAGTAAAGTTATAAAGCTCAAGAAAATGTTTACAGAAGCCTAAATTTCAGAATTCTTTTTATAAAATGTATTTTTAAATTCTTCAGGTAATACGTATTTTGTGTGAAAACATAAGCAATACTGAAATATATGGAGTAAAACTTTCTCTGTAGACCTTAGTTTTCTGGTTGGAGGGTTTGCACATAAAAATTTTGATAGATACTAACAAATGGATGCTTTCCAAAGATGTCATACCATTTACAGGCCACCACCACCGGCAGCCTTTGAAGGCTTCCCAACAGGTTTTCCAACACTGGGAACGTGTTTGCAAGTGTTTAACAGTTTGATAGGTGGGAAAATAACTTTTCACATTTGATTATATTTCTCTGATTATAATAGAGTTGAGTATCTTTTACTATGTTATTGTTTGGCTCTTTTCTGAGACAGGAAATAAAAGTACTGGGAAGGTGTGAGGTGCTGTTACTGAGTCTAAATATGTCCTGCTCACCACATGACAGACCAATAAAAGGGGAGACGAGGTGTTGGAGCAAGGAATAGTGACTTTATTTGGAAAGTCGGCCAATTGACAAGATGGCATACTAATATCCTGGGAAACCATATTCCCCAGTCAGAATTCAGTCTCCTTTTATACTAGAAAGTGTGGGTTCTATCCAGCAGTAGTGCCAATGAGATGGAATGTATAACTCAAGACTCTGTGGAAAGTCAATAGAGTGAGAAGGAATCAGAGACCAACTCAATTGACCCTCTCAAATGCTCTCACATCTATCGTGTAGCATCAAAGAAAAAATCACCGACAATTGTGTGAAAGAATGCAAGAACTTTCCTCTTGAGACTTGAGCTCCTAAGAAGGACATGTTCAAAGCTCCTGTTCCCCCTTCCCTCTGCCCCTAGATGAATGAACACAGTCCCTGAACCCACCTGGGCTGAGCCCAGGCAATACACACAGCCAAATGCCTGCTGCCCATCCCCAGGCTTGGCCACATCCTCCCCTTGGCAGGTCCATGTACCCAGCACCTCTGCCCTTGGGGCCTGGATCACAATACATGCCATCAGCCTGGGACCACCCTGGGGCATAGCCTGGGACACCAAAGCCTCTGGCTCAGAGGAGGTACAGGGCACAGGGGGAAGTGCCCCTGGGCGGGAATTTGACCTGCCTCCAGCCTTGCCTGCTGACCCCCAGAGCCTGGACACAGGGCTGTTTGTCCACACACTGCACCAGATCTCTGACTGGTGGCTGTCACCATGGTGACTGGAGAGTGAACCGCCCCAGCACACATGGGGTGAAGGGTGAGGGGGTCAGCTTGGGGTAGGGGTGAGACAGGATGGAAAGGGGCAGGCGCAGTCATTCAAGGAATGCTACAGCAATTAACATTAAGATGGTGAAAGAGTCAACCCCCAGTAGGCCATGAGGCTCAGGATAATGAGAGATTTAACTTCAAGTAGATCTTGAGCTTCATTATACTCTCAGTGGAATAAATTAACATGGTAAATAACACGCCCACAGGCACCATGGAAGTCCAAAGGCTGGCCACAAAAGGTCAAAGAGTGGGAAATGGCCAAATTCCTGGGTATCACAGCACCTTCCCCTGGCTACTTAGACTAGTCCTTCCACTTATTAACATATGAAGCCACCAAGCTCATAAAAATCAACAACATGGCATCTCACGGTCGCCCCTCTCTCTCTCTTTGGGGACAGCCTACATTCTGTCTATGGAATGTGTCCCTACTTTTAATCTGAGCACCCAACCCCCACACCTCGTGAACATTCTCTGGCCTTTCTCTTGCATTTCAATGTATCTCTCTGAATAAACTACCTTCACTCAACTGTGACTCTCTCTTGAATGCTTTCCTGCATGAAGCCAAGGACCCACACTTGGCGGGGCATGTCCCAGGGGCTCAACTGAGACCTGGACTTTGCCTTCCTCACGCCCCACATCTGTTTTCCTGCCTCAGGGGTGCACTCAGAGTGAGGGGGGTATCCTGCAGTGGCGGAAACATGCTGAGGGTTGGGCCCCTCAGAATGGAAATGACCTGGCTGAGGGTTAAGGCTGCAATCTTGGGATGAGGGGAAAATCTTGGAATGAGGGGCCTGGGGTGAGGTATGAGGGGTCATCTTGGGGTGCAGGCCCCTTAGATTAGGACATAGTGGGGCAGAATGTGGCGGCGGGGACCTCAGTATAAGAAGGTGTTTCATCTTGGGGGTCCTGTCAGGGACCTGGCCTAGCCTGGGGTGAGGGGCCAGTGACAGGGGTTTGGACAAGCAGGAGTGTGGTTGGGGGTGTGGCCTGGCCCAGGGCAGGTGTTGGTGGTTTGCTTGGGCGCCAGGACCCGGTCTGTGGCGGGGTGGGGCGTTGGGAATGGGCCTCGTCCAGCCCAGCTCGCCACGCGCTGTGCTGCAGGAGCCGCTGCCCAAGCACCGGTGCTGCGGGCGGGCGGGGGAGGTTGCGCGCAGGCCGCCCGGACGCCAGTGCCCGCCCAGAGCTCGCGGAAGCTGTGCGGGAGCCAGGCGCTCCTGGACCAGCCCCCCCGAGGAGGAAAACGGCCTTGGATCTGGGCAGCCGCCTGCTGTCCCCTTCGCTGGCCCCTCTGGGTAGGTGAAGGGATGCTGGTGGGGGCACGCAGGTCGGGGAGCCGGCGGGAGAGGCACACATGTGGGAGTGCGGAGGTGAGGCCGGGGCCGCGTGCCTCGTTAGGACCCCGAGGCCGGTCCGGGGCCGCCGCCATGTTTCGTTGTGCCCCCCCAAATTAGTAGCCACTGAACCCCGCACCTTCACCGCCACTCATACGCTGGTTTGGGAAAGCGGGCGCAGCCCCAGGAGGTGGGAGGGCGCCGGCCGGGCCCAGAGCACCTCCGACTGACCCTCAGGCCAGGGTCCCCCGGCGCAGGTGGGCCTGCCTGATGAGTGGTGGCTGCCCCCAACCCTTCAAGGCGCAGGCCACCTGGGGCGGAATAATGGGCGAGGCCCAGGTCTTTGGGAGCTTGTCAGCCTGTTCTGAGATCAAAAGCCTTTGACAAGTCTAGTTTTAGTCTTTTGAGGAATCTCCATACTGTTTTCCACACTGGCTGCACCCAACTACTTTCCCACCTGCACTGTAGGAGGGTTCCTTTTCTCCACAGCCACTCCAGCATTTGTCATTTGTGGACTTTTGCATGATGGCCATTCTGATTGGTGTGAGATGAGACCTCATTGTAGTTTGATTTGCATTTCTTAGATAATTAATGATATTGAGCATTTTTTCATATGGCTATTGGCCATTTGCATGACTTCATTAGAGAATTGCTTGTTTAGTTCTACCCATTTTTGGATTGGATTGATTTTTTTTTAATTCAGTTTTATGAGCTGTTTATTCTGGAAATGAAGCCCTTTTCAGTCTCATCTTTTGCAAATATTTTTCTCATTTCATAAGTTGTCTTTTTGTTTTGCTTATGGTTTCCTTTGCTGTGCAAAAGCTTATAAGTTCATTTGGGTCCCATTTGTTTATTTTTGCTTTTATTTCTATTGCTTGGGTAGACTGCCCTAGGAGAATATTTATGAGGTATATGTCAGATAACATTTTGTCTATGTTTTCTTCTAAGAGGTTTATAGTGTTTTGTCTTATATTTAAGTCTTTAAGTCATTTTGAATTTATTTTTGTGTATGATGTGAGGAAGAAGTCTAACTTCATTGATTTACATGCAGCTGTCCAGTCTTTGCTATATCATTTGCTGAAGAGACTGTCTTTTCTCCATTGTATGTTCTTGCCTCCTTTGTCAAAGATTAACTGACCAAAAATTTGTGAGTTTATTTCTGAGCTCCCTATTCTGTTCCACTGATCCATATGTCTGGTTTTGTACCAATACCTTGGATGACTGTAGCTCTGTAGTATTGTCTGAAATCTGGGAGGGTTACTCCTCCAGCTTTGTACTTTTTCTTCAGTAATCCTTTGGTAATTCTGGGTCTTTTGTGATTCCATATAAATTTTAGGATTATTTTTTGTAGTTTTGTGAAAAAAAAATCCTCGGTGATTTGACAGGTTTTGCATTAAATCTGTTGATTGCTTTGGGTAGTATGGCCATTTTAATAATATTAATTCTTCCAGTCCAAGAACTTGGGATATCTTTCCATTTCTTTAAGTCCTCTCTAATTTCCTTAGTCAGTGTTTTGTAGTTCTCCATATAAGTCTTTTGCTTTCTTGGTCAGATTTATTCCTAATTATTTTATTGTTTGGATGCAATTTTAAAAGGGATTATTAGTTTCATGTAAAGAAATGCCACTGATTTCTGTATGTTGATGTATCCTGCTACTTTGCTGAATTCTTTTATTAGCTCTAGTAGTTTTTGTGTGGCGCCTTTAGGGTTCTCTATATGTAGTATCATGTCATCTACATATAATGACAATTTTACCTCTTCTCTTCTAATTTGGATCCCCTTTATTTCTTTTTGTTGTCTGATTGCTATATACTATATTGGATGCTAATACTATATTGAATAGAAGTGATGAGAGTTGGTATCCTTGTCTTGTTCCAGATTTTAGCAAAAAGGCTTTCAGCTCCTCATGGCAGAGTATTATGATAGTATGTGGGGGCACACTCAGGGGTTAATAGATCATAGGGCTGCGATGCAAAAAACTGCTGCTCTGTGTCTTGCTGAAAACAGCGAGACCAGCCTTGCTTATCTTCGGTGTAGCTTGTTAGCTATAGGGCTGCTTCTGCTTCTTGGGAAACCATCGCATCTTTCCCTTGCTGAAAACAGCAGGGCATTCTTCACTTATCTAGTTAGATCTTGAAATTTATGGGGTCTTTGTGCCTGCCTGGTTTCCGTTATCAATTGTATACTCCCTGAACCTTGTAAACTTCTCCCTAGAAATACAGATTAACACTAGTGTTTCTATTTTTCACAAAACTGCTGACCTGCATTTCTGCACGCGCCCTGCCTCTTGCCCATCCCTGTGCCATGTTTTGTCTTAATCCTTTGTTAGACTATTCTCAATAAATAGAGAGCTGCAGAGGGGCCCTGGGAGTTGGAGTTGATATCTGGCTCCCTCTCACTCTTGACTTGCTGAAGTGTTGAGTAATTCATTCTTCTGCAGTGAGTCTTTCCCGGACAAAGCCCACAAGCGGTGACACCGATGTGACAGTCTTGAGCAGCAGAACCGACACGCTGAGGGAGGGGAAAGCACTTGGGGCTGAAAACTGCCTCCCGGTAAGGGACAGCAGCCCCCGCCTGGAGCAGCTACCACCTTGGCCAGCATTCAGTGCGAGCTGTCTTTCTCTTTCTTTTCTCACTTCCTCTTTTAAGATGGACCAACAAATGACTAAAGAACAACTTCTTTACCTCGGGACATTACAGCAACTCTTAAAAGCGGCCCAGTGTTCCGTTCCTGAGGAACAATTAGTTAAGCTACTGCAAGTCATACGGGATTTCTGTCCTTGTTTCCTGCCCAGGGAACAATCGATTTAGAATTATGGGAGCAAGTAGGGAAAAACTTAAAAAGAAGATATGAACAAGGAGAAAGGGTGCCCGCATTTGTTCTGGTCACCTGGAGCTCAGTCCGAGCCGCATTGTGCCCTTTGTATGTGGCGCCCTCGCCAAACAACTTTAGGGAACAAGACGATGCCCCCTGCCGCGTCTGCCCCCTCGGCCTGCCTTTTACAGACGGCGAGCCTGCCTTTCCGCCGGCGCCTGAGAACGTCCAGAATTGTGTGGGCCCAAAAAAGCCCTCTGTCATACAGCAGTGTCTTAGAGAAGGCTTAGCCCTTGGAGAGCCACATGCTGTCCCTGTCACCCCTGTGCAAGGGCCACCCCCCAAGACACGATGCTCTCCTTTTTCATGTTTTCAAAGAACTGCAGCACAGCATCGAAGGGAACGGGCTACAGTGCCCTGTACTAAGGGCATCACTGGGGTAATAGGGTGTGAATGAAAATACTGCCATGTGAGTGAAAATACTACAACCATATCAGTAAACAAAGAATGCTGAAACCAGGTCATCAGTGGCTGCCGCCACCCCCTAGTGGGAGCGGGCCTGCAGCCCAGCCTCTGCAGCCACTCACAATGTTGCCCTCTGAGCGGACTCAGAATAACAAAGGACAGGACACTGGCCCTGGATAGCTAGGTGCTTGTCAAAGGAATGAATTCAGTGAGCCCAAATATTTGCTTCTTCCCATACATAGAAAGACACTAAATTCTTTAACTTGAGATGCCTGGCTTTCTTTAGATAACAAGTAATTTTCTATTGTTTCTACTACCTGGTCTTTCTTGTAAAGCTCCTATATATCCTAGCTCCTCCCCAACCTCTTCGGAGCAGTCCCTCAGAGCGATCTGAGAGGCTGTCATCCCGGCTCGAGTCCTCCCGCCAAATAAAATATAACTCTTAACTTTTAGGCTGTGCATTTATTTCAGTCGACAGTTTTGGTGACCACAAAGGGACGCAGAGCAGACTTCTCCTTTGCCTGAGCTCTATGAGGAGCTGGAGCCTTGGTACCAGCAGTGGCACTTTGTGCCCACCCGCCTCCTCGGGGAGTCCAGACGAATTTGGTTGAGTCTCTCCTGGTTTTCAGATCTCCCATATTTGTTGATGATCCTGAGTTTTATTTGGCAGGGTATCCAGGTACCTGGCCCTCCAGTTGAAAGATACTGGGGGATATACCCACCCAGTGGAGATGTCCTGGGTGGGGCCCGGTTGAAAGATCCTGGGGTCTGGACTGAGTGGTTAGGTAAGAGGCTGGTCTAACGCTTTCCTCAATTTGGCTACCTCCATTGAATTTGTCAGGATAAAAGTAAAATCTTATGAGGAACATTTCAACTCCATAAATGGGACCCTCCTTCTTGCTGGCAACAGCTTTCTCAGGTGACTGAGAAACTTGCACGAGTGGTAGAGGCAAAGACCTCATGCCGTGCAGTTGTCCCTGCAGGAAAACCTACTAGCGATTTTATTCTGACAACCCGACCTTAGAATGGGAAATAAAACTTTCAAAACAAAAGAAAAAGAAATGACAGATTGCCAGCCTCCAACTAATACCCCAGCCAGGTTTATGTAGGTACAAAACTTACAACATTAATTGAGAATTAAAAAAAAAAAAAACTCACTCTGAAAATAACTAGCCAGGCCTGATAAAAACATTTTATTTTGAAATTCTGACCTTATGAAAATAAAATCCCCTTTAGAGGGAACTTGGATTTCTCTTCCTGTGTCCTTGAAACGTAAATGTTTTATCTTTCTCTGGGTGTTTTATGGGTGTGTATGTATGTATATATGTTTCCTTTTTTTTTTTAAGGAAAACTTGTACTCTGCCATGCAAAGGTTCAAGTATTGTGTACACATGGCGGCCAAGCAAATAAATTGGGTTCGTCAACAATCCTTTTTACCAATTCTCAGGCATTTTGCCAACTTAACCTTTGTTGCATCGGCCTGGACCACAAAGGCTTTTACCTTTTGGGGAGTAAACTTCTGAATTTTATTTAGGCAACACCCCCACCCTTATGTCGAAAAGCCTCTTCATCTTATTGGGTTAAAATCACTATATTAATTGATGGCTATATGATGGATCCTTTAATTTATAAAAACTTCTAAATTGGTGAAAGTTAAGGGAGTTCTCATTATAAACATCTGTTTTATTGGTATCTATTAAAATCAATCAAGTTTAAAGGTGGAAAAATATATCTAATGGTTAAACTAAGAACATAGTTTAAAAAAAAAAAAGGTTTATAAAGCTACATTTGTGTTTTCCCTTTCCCTTCAATGGGTTTTAGAGATGCTAATAAAAATATTAGAATAATTCATGTTAATTAGGTTGAGTAACTGAAAAAAGGAATGTAAAAATGTCGAAATTTTTTTCTTAACAAGAAAAGAAAAAAAATAAATAAGGGACTTATCCCAAATGAATAAATGTTTTGAAATGGTCATTTTGAAAGGGATAAATAAAATGGACATTTTTGGATTTAGATACAAGGTTTTGATACTATGCTATGTAAAGTTAATATAAGGCCAAGGGGATCACCTACTGGTCCCCAGCATTAAAGTTCAAACAAGAATGCTTTATTTACCCCAGTGTAAAATATATACACTTATAGGGGTGGGAAACTATATATAGACTGAGATATTAGATTAATGATTGGGGAAACAGACATATTAATCAAATTAAAAATTGATAAAGGCCTAAATCTTTTGGCTCAAACATGGGGTTCCCTGAGACTTTTATATAAAATTAGATAAAGTGGACAAAAAATAAAAGAAAAAGTCTTCTGGCACTCCTTCTAAAATTAAAATTATTGATTAAACCTAATGAATATTAAAATTCAAGTTATAAGAGTTAACAAAATTAAGATAAAATTTGTAAAATTGGTATATTTAAATTGGCTTTATATAAACCTCTTTTGCTTAATTACATTGTGGGATAGATATGTTTCAATGGAAAAACGCTTCTCTTCTTGGTATTATAAGGCTTGGCACATATCTGTGCCTCAGAAAATATTAATTTAACAAACTAAAAGAAACCAATAGTTAACCTGAGCCATCCAATATAAAGTAAAACTAAAAACTGATATTCAGGGGATAATAAAAGTAAATAAATAAGTAAATAAATAAACAAACAAACAAATAAATAAGAGATTTACCCTGGGTTTAACTTATATCTCAAGGAAAAGAGATCTTACTAAATATGCCTTAGGCATTTGTTTTAACATGGAACACTTTGTTTGGAGGTCTTCTCACTGATGCAGAAAAGCAAATTAAGGAGAAACATACAACTGGACCCAGGTGACAGACCAGTTCTTTGGGGAACTGGAAGCAACTGTCTTTGTCTTGCAGATCAGAAATATAAATACAGCAGACAATGACCTGAGACTGAGCCTAATTAGCTCAATAAGGTAGAATTTATGGTGAAAGAAATTTTTGGCATTTTTGAACTCAGAACTCTGATGGGTCCTTCAGACTTTGTCAAAGACGAATAGGAATCTTAAAAGTCTTTTTCATAAATAGTAAGCTTTACTGATTTGAGCAAATTCAATTTATCCCAACTGTTATTTATAAGCAATAAATTTATAAATACCTAACTCATAACTAAGTTTTAAAGTGAAGCTATAAGATATCTAGATTTGTCTGTTCATAAGTCTGTGTACACATTATAGATATGAGATCTCTACTGCTAAAAAATTTCCAAAATTAAATTTATAAAAGAGGTCTGTTTAATTCCAGCAGTGTAACCTAATGTGCTCACAAATTAAATGTTTCTAAAATAAAAACTGAACAAACTGACTTTCAGGTTTACATGAACTGGAAAATACTCAATATTAAGTTAAAACCTGGTATTAAGTTCAGTTTAAGTTTGTTTTATTTAGTACAGTTGTCTTTAGAGTCACCAATATTAAGTATAATACCTTTACTGTACCTAGGCTTAATGAAACTCAAATACGATCTTGCTGTATCTGTTGCACATTTGTCAAAAAAAAAAAAATAGAAATTTGGTGTGATAAAATTCCAAGTAAATTAAATGCAGATGAGATAAGCGCTTTCGGGTAAGTACTTTTAAATATATTTTTAGAAATGTATGCTTAAGATAATCTCTGTAAATATTTGCTATCTTAAAATTCTAGAGTTGTGCTAAATTAAGTTAAATAATGGGAGTTTATTAAATAGCTATGCCATTTTGAGGTAAAATAAGATTGAAATATTAATTACTTAACACTCACTTCCTCTTACAGAGAAACTAAAGGTGTTTAGATATATTAACAAATGGTTGGTGCAGAATTCTTTTGACCTCCAGCTAAATCTAGTATGCTACATAGGGCCCCAAAACATCCCAAAGAGAGATTTTCATAGTGACCTATAATTTCATCTGACCAAGTGTTTTGAAACTTAACAAGCTTCCCAAATATCAAATTTTAATCAGAATTCTTTTGACTTCCAACTAAATCTGGAATGCTTCAGAGGGCCCCTGAAACATCCCAAAGAGAGATTTTAAACTGGTAAGTTTCATATGGTATGTTAAATAACGTGGGAAATATTGCCCAATGAATAATAAACCTTCCTAGGTTATACTGTATGAGCAAATATGATTAATATAGATAGTCTAGAAATTATATGGAATCCCTAAAAATCTGGTATGCCTGAAATGTTACTAGTCATAATTCTGGTCATTGTGACCCGATCTCTTTATTGACTGCAGAGTAACTAGGTGTTTAACCATGTCGTTTATACACAGTTATGGTTTTATTCTGATGCTTTTGCAAAATGCTTTCTCTTCAAGGAGATTTACTGGTTTCTAATAAATTTCAAACTATAGCACTGATCTAAACTGGATAAGAAATTTTAAAGATCTGATGAAAACTCTGATTTCATAAAAATGTTAATAAAAAATGATTAGTTACATGGGACTAAGTAAATTGATGAATATGGTTATAATTTTTGGTTTTGTCTGAAATATTACTGGCTTTTAATCTGTGTTCCCCAGATATAAACAAACTTTCTCCTTAAGCTAATTATGACTCAGCAATTTGGTAAATTATACCTATGTAAGCAGACTTGGAACAGTTATCTTTTCCTTCTATCTGATCCCTCCAGAGACTAGAAACTCTTAGATCCCCAGTGGCTCTATCAGATAAATCAAGAAAATCACCTCCTAACAGGTAAAGGAACCTCAAGGCATTTTGAGGACCTTAAAGAGAAGAGAATTCACTTAAATCTGTAAGGCAAAAATATATGACAAGCCCTTGATGTGGCTTTCCTGGCCTTAGAAAACCTTATTAAAATTCTAACCTGAAAGTCCTTATTAAAATTTCCAACACAGCCAATTTAAAAGAGCCTACATGATCAAATAATCAGACTTAACTTATAAACAAATTAATCTTGATTTGGCTATATTTTACAAAATGAGGGTAACTTTAGAGAGAAAAAGACTATATTTTAGTGAGTATTAAATTCTAGTTTTGTTGACTGAGGTCTATATTTTACTAAGGCTCACTTCCCAGATCATTCTTTGTTGTTATGTTACAATGCTGCAATGTTTAATTGAATTATTAAAAGGGCACTCTAGGTTTGTTTCTGAAGCTCAGTAATCTATCCTTCGCTGAATATCCGATGTCACATGACCTGCAACCAGGGGATTACACATACAGGAACAGACATAACTTATAGAACTGTCTCCAACCTGAATGGAAGGACACTTTATCAGGTACTCTTAACTAGACCATGCACAGTGGAAGCTAAAGGAAATTGACTTTTGGATAAATTTTCAATCAGAAATATCCCTTGCATTGGACTGGCCTATAGATTAGTGCTCACCTTAAATCAATGCTCAAATGGAAAAGAAGCTACCAGGCCAGGATGAGAAGAAGAGACATCTGAGGTAGACACCTGATCCGAGAACCTGGACCAGGCCTGTTTATCAATTACTTTGATAATTGCTCTTACCTTTGATTATGAACTAATCCAATTGTTAGGTTTATGGTCAATTAACTATATCTTGTACTTCTGTGTTATCTTGGTGGGTTTCCCTACTCCAAGGTTCTAACTAGATAGCCCTCAGAAGTTTATTTTAAAAGAGAAATTGTAATTCTATTTAGGCCACTATTGACATTACAATTTGGGAGACCTCACCTGGGCAAATAATAATACCTGCTCTGAGCCTGACCATAAATATGAAATTTCTTATAAGATCACTCAAGCTCAATCAAGACAACAAGCAAGATTTCCACCAAAGAATATAACCTTCTTCAATTATGAAAAGAACTTATATAGTTAACACCAGGATATGGACATTTAAGTTTAAAGGCTCTCTTATGTTGGAAAAATTAAACTGTACTAAAGATAATCAACCTAATAACACTATGGAATTTGGCTGAGAGACTTATGAACAGTGCCTGTATAACATCTTCCCTAAAGATAAGGATTGGCACAAAACAGACTAAGTCAGATGACCTGAGGATACACTGAGCTGCATCTAATGGAAGTTTTTCAATTAAATTCTTACTTATGACTTTAGTAACACTGCTAAATACATTATTTGTATTTTGTCTGTTTTACAAAATTGTTTCTGCATTACCAAATGTTAACTAGGCCTCCAACAAGACTGATGATGGCTAAACATCTTGAATAAATAGATAAAATTTATAACTCTGCATAGAATAATTTTAATAGTGTAATTCTAGGTATGTATATCAATTTCTTTGATAATTGCTCTTACAATGAGGGGTAACAATTTTCTGGACCATAATAGACTAGTAAGTCAGATGATACAGAGAATTTTTGAGTATAAACAGGGCCAGATCCAAAAATTAACACCTGAGTTACATGTCAACACTATCTTCCACATGACCTAGGAATAAGCCTTCCTAACACCATGGGACAAAATTGGTCATGAAATGTCTCCCAAAATATTGGTTGAATTTAGGACCCAGGTTGAGCACTGTGAATGAAAATACTGCAAACCATATCAGTAAACAAAGAATGCTGAAGCCAACAAGTCATCAGTGGCTGCCGCCACCCTCCACTGAAGAAAAGCCTGCAGCCCAGCCTCTGCAGCCACTCACAATGGGGTACTCTGAGGGGACTCAGAATAATAAAGGACAGGATACTGGCCCTAGATAGCTAGATGCTTGTCAAAGGAATGAATTCAATGAACCCAAATATTTGCTTCCTCCCGTACATAGAAAAGCACTAAATTCTTTAACTTGAGATTCCTGATTCTCTTTAGATAAAAAGTAATCTTTTATTGTTCCAAATAACTGATCTTTGTTGTAAACCTCCTATGTATTCTAGCTCATCCCCTACCTCTTCAGAACAGCCCCTCAGAGTGAGAGGCTGTCATCTGGGCTCCAGTCCTCCCACCAAATAAAACGTAACTCAATGTTTAGGCTGCACATTTATTTCAGTCAGCATAGGAAAATTTAATTCCACGAGGAAGGGAAATGTATTCCCACAAATTCTCAATTGTGATCATAATGGATAAATGTATGTCTTGCTAAAGGCCTCAGGATTATACATGATTCCATCTGGAATCCAAATAGCACTAACTCAGAAAGTTATTCCAAGGATGATGCTGACAAAACTTCTTTAAGGTGACACAAGGCTGCCCTTTACTGGACACAAATTATAAATTCACAAAAACCCTTATTGACTGTTTCCATAAAAAAAAATTATTGCATGGCCTTGTAGACACAGGAGCAGATATTTCTGTAATAGCCCTACATCAGTGGCCTGAACAATGGGTACAAGTGACTAGTCATATGGCTGTGACAGGAGAAGGATGCACTCACACGCTGATGCAAAGTAAAAAAAACTCTAAAATGTATTGGCCCAGAAGGACAAGCTGGGCATATTCAGCCATTTATTCTCCCTATTCCAGTCTCTCTGTGGGGCGGAGACCTGTTACAACAGTGGAAAGTCACAATTCAAACTTTTGGGACCAAGCCACTGTTAACATACCTCCCCGTCCATTAGTCTGGAAATCTTCCACTCCTTTTTGGGTCAAACAGTAGCCCTTTAAAGGGGGGAAACTTAATCAAGCTAAGCATTTAGTCCAGCAGGGGCTGGACACACTGAGCCACCTGCTCGTCCCTGGAACACTTCTATCTTTACTATCCCAAAAAGGCCAGGCAAGCGGGTTGCATTACCTCAGGGCTGTAAGTGCTATAATCCCACC
Organism: Vicugna pacos; assembly: GCF_048564905.1. Taxonomy (NCBI): domain Eukaryota; kingdom Metazoa; phylum Chordata; class Mammalia; order Artiodactyla; family Camelidae; genus Vicugna; species Vicugna pacos. Next base: position 55,462,806 of record NW_027328740.1, read on the forward strand.
CCTGGGAGCCCGGCAGCCAGGCCCCCCAGCCCTGCTATTACTCCTGCAGATTGGCCTGTCGTGGTTGTTGATCTTAAAGATTGCTCTTTCACTAGTAAGTTGGTAAAATCAGACCGAGAGCGTTTTGCTTTCTCTTTACATTCACCTGACAATCAGGCCCCTTTGTCTCACTGTCAGTGGCGAGTTCTGCCTCAGGGAATGACTAACAGCCCCGCTACTTGCCAGCTCTGTGTTCACCAGGCCCTGCTGCCTGAGCGCTCTGCTTTTCCCTCCTGCCTGGTTTATCATTATGTGGATGATGTTTTACTTGCAGCCCCTACACAATCCCAGCTTCTAACTAACTATCGATTTATGATGGATCCCCTTTCCAAATACGCACTCCAAATAGCACATGAAAAACTTCAGCTTCAAAGACCTTGGGATTATCAAGGTTACATCTTTTTTAGATGAACTAATCCATCTCAATCAGGAATCTAGATACTACTCGCCTTCCTACTTTAAATGATTTTCAGAAATTTGGGGGAGATATAAATTATATTTGACCCATTTTAGGCATCACTGTGGGACAACTTTCTAGTTTATTCAACAACCTTAAGGGAGATTCACCCTTAGAGCCCCCCTGAAAATGAACTCCAGAAGCTAAAGAGGAAATAGCACTCATTAAAAGGGCATCCAAAACAGACAATTAGGTAGGAGACAATTGGACCACCCAATTGATTTGTTCTTATTCCCCACCTTTTGGAACCTTACAGGATTATTGAGACAGCTTATTAGCAAAATTCAATGTATAAAAGAGATACTACTTTCTCATTTCTTTAAAACAAACAAACAAAAAACTTCTCTCCTATGCTCAACAGCTTATAAATTTGTTATATATGGGCCGATATCGCTGTCAGCAATTGACTGGCTATGATCCAGACATGATTTACCCAAAAATATCCTTAAGGTTTCCAACAATTAGTCTCTTGATTTCTAATCTGCCATAGCTGACTTTACGGGGCAATTTGTTTATTCTCTACCCTCTGAGAAGTTGTTACAACAGCTAGCCCTTATCAATGTCATTTTGCCTCACAAGATTGTGACCACTCCTATTCACAAAGCTGTCATTGTCTTTATTGATGGCTCTGGAAAAACAACTAAGTCTGCATTTCCTGGACAAGCAAGGGCATAGATTGTTTTCTGCAGGGCAACCTCAACACAAAGAGCAGAACTTAAAGCTGCCATTATGGCATTGCAGCACCCTGTTAATTTGATGTTTCACAATACATGGTTTATTTATACAAAATATAAAACAGTCATCAATTAAGAAATTAACAGACTCCTCTCTCTTTTCGCTGTTTCTTACTTTGCAATCTCTAATAGATAAATGTAAACATCCCCTTTTTGACATACACGTAGGGTCCCATACCAATCTACCCTTGACAGCCAGCAATGCTATGGCAGATCACTTTGTTGGTTGCAGCTTGGCTTTCAAAACAGCACAACAATCGCATAAATTCTTTCATCAAAACTGTAAGTCTCTGGTTAAACAGTTTCACCCAACAAACCGTCAAGCAAAACATTATTTCAGCTTGTCCTGTTCGACAGTTATTGGCTGGAGGACAGAAATCTTGGGGTGCCAATCCTTGGGGCTTAGAGCCCAATCAAATATGGGAAACAGACATGACTCACTATCCTTCATTTGGTCCCTAAAAGTATGTCCACGTTTCCATCAATGCCTTTTCTAAATCTATCTCTGCTTCCACACACATTGGTGAAAAAACAAAACACGTTATTAGTCACCTTCTTCATGCCTTTGCACACCTGGGCAAGCCATAACAAATAAAAACTGGCAATGGACGCAGCTATACCTCTGCTAAATTTAAACTCTTGTCAAAACTGCGAATTACAACAAGTTACAGGAATTCCTCTTAATCCCTCTGGACAAGCCATTATAGAAGGTACACATTCCACATTAAACTCTATGATTTAAAGACAAAAAGGTGGGGGGAGGATACACGCAGTATGATCTTCACAGATAGGTTACACAGAGCTGTATAAACTAAATTTTTTAAACTGTGTTGCTCAAGGTCTCACAGCAGCAGCTCACCATTTTACTAAAACAGCTCTGTTAGAGCAGAAATTCTAGAAAAAATATTACACAGGAAAATGATTCATGGGAAGGGCCCTTTAAATTAGTCACCTGGGGGCGAGGATATGCTTGTGTTCTTTTACCCCCAGGACCAGTTTGTCTACCTCCCTCATGTCAAACTTCACCGCAGACTGGAAGAACATACCTTATGACCCCAACCTTCAGGAGGACAATCCTGTCCCTCAGATGGCCAGCCTCTCCCTATTAGACCCCCAACCAGAGACCTGCCCAAACATCCTTAAGGCACCAGGTGTGACCTTGGGACAATTTAAGAAACTCAGTCAACAGACCAATGAATTTATGCAATGTGTTGGAGTCCCTCCAATCCAGAAAACAGGTTTTTATCAAGACTGGTTGTTGTTTCTCAAAACTCAGCTAAGGTAATACCTCTCCTGCTTTTGCTTCTCTGCCTCTCTGTCACAGAAGCGCTCCTATACTGGGCTCATATTGTAGATCCCCCTCTTTTAGGACCTATCTCCTGGTTGGGTGCCAATCCTCCTCTCAGCAGTGGTGACACCCCGTGGACTGGAAGAACCTGGCTCCCAACTCAAGGACCTCTACTAGATCAATGAGACTGGCTCAACTTAAATGAATCCATCTCCTTTGTCTCCCCTTTCCACCAGCCTGTTTTGCTAACATAACCACACCTGATTGTCTTATATCAAGCCTCATGCTTACTTACATTGCACTCCTAAAGACGGATTTCATAAGATGAATTTGACTTTCATATTTACTGCAACCATTGATGCTGGAAGTCTCCCTGATCAAAATTGCCCTCCACGGTTGGAATGCTGTCATATGACAGAAGCATGGACCCCAGAAAGTCAAAACTGTTTCTGGAACACATGTCCCTCTCATTAAGCTACCATGAAAACTCTTTTTGCTAATTTCTCCCTTTTTGTTTGGGGCCACAAAGTTATTTATCATCTGAACATTTGTCCACTGTCTTTTAATGAAACCAGTAATTCTAGCATCTCCTGGAGTTATGAGGCTTTTCTGGCCCTATTCTAAGCATTCCCAGTGCTCACAGACACAGCCCCAGCACAGTAATCTATGCCATGTGGCTCTGCACTTTGTGCCTCATAACATATCTCATGGGAATTACACACTAAAAGATGGCCTATTTAAAGTTAACCTTACTTCTCATGTTTCTGATCACATTCTTTCTTGTACTCCACATCCTTGTATTTTTACTATGTCTTACCAAAAAATCAATATTACTCTTCAAAAGAGATTTTATTTACTTCAAGTTCATACGTCTGTCTGGTATACCTCCATATTAGCACAACGAATATTACATATTTAGGTCTCTCACATGTGATTGTCCTGAAGGGACAGCCATAGGTCTGTTTCCAGTCAGTCTCACACGTCCCTGGGAAGGGGCTAGCGGCTTTAATAAACTAGCACAAACTATCTCTAAATGGAGACCTAAATGCTTTATTGGATGGCCCATAACATTCATCATCTCTGCCGCCGTCACTACCGCTGCAGCTTCTGCAGCGACTGTAAGTTGCTATGGGGCCGCGCCGTCTGTTCCACCCAATAGCCCATTGGGCAAGGTTTTGAATGGATGGTCTAATTATAGTTAGCCACCTATGACTAAGAAAAAGATGATATTTTACTGTAATACTGCTTGAGTAATGTATGTCTTAGGTTCTGGGGAACACTGGTCTGAAAATGGGTTATTAAATTACTATATCATTCTCCAGTTAGAACTGTTTTGCCAGAGAAAAGGTAAATGGGAAGAAGTACCATATATACAAGTCTTTATGAAAGTCTATAATGAGGAAGGAAGGAAGCCAGGTACTAGATTGCTGGTTCAAATACAAGCAGAGAAGGAATATAAAAATGAACAGAGAAAGGTTACCAGACAAGTGAGGGAAGAAAGAAAACAGCAAGAACAAGCAACTTCCAATGTCATGGTCGCCCAAGGTATCATAGACGAGGAAGTTAAGGACTGACGGGGCCCGGGGCTCTTAGCTATGTTAAAGGTCCCCTGTAACAATTGCCACCCAAGAGCCTTGGGTACAGCTGACAGTGGGGTCTCAACTAGCGGACTTTCTAGTGGATAATGGCAGAAACTTCTGTCCCAGTACCAATGACTCAACTGCTGTTACGACCTGTGGAATGCAAATTTTGAGAAAGGGAGCAAGTAATTTGGAAACAAAAAGAAATCTTAAATGTCTTCTATAGAAGTCAGTAAAAATGTTTAGCTATCTAGTCAGGCAGCTTTGATTTGTTCCACCTGCCAAAAATTCAATTTCTATCCAACCTTTTCTGAGTCTTACATCGTTGTACCTAATTTATGGCTAAAGATTTAAAATGGGAATTATGAGGTCTCTGTGTTTGTGATTGTACGTACCTATATGTGTGCTGTATATATGTGGCATGGCCAAAATTAATTCATTAAAGAGCTCTATCCAATTGGCTTAAAGGAAATTAAATGCTTATATAAATACTCAGGAATATAAAAGAAACTGGCCAGAATGAAAATTGGGTTTATGTGATCTAAAAAATATTCAGTACTGAATTAATACCTGGTCATTGAAGTTAGCTTAAGCAAATTGGTTTGATAAATATAGACATGTCTCGAGATTCATTAATGTTAAGAATAAAACCTCTACTGTACTTAGGTTTAATAGAAATACATAAGATCTTGTCATATTTGTTAAAATTTGTTAGCAAGAAAAACAACTCGGTATAATATTCTTGTAAGTAACTTAAATACAGATGAGAAAGAGCTTTTCGGTAAACTCTTTAGGAATGATTATTTCAGGAATATCTACTCAAATTGTTAGAGCAGGCAGATAGCTAGATATGAGCAGAGAAAGGGGGACACAGACCAAATGGCAGGAATTAGGCAGAAAAGAGGGGCACAGGACAAATGCAGGAAACCACACGTCATGTGAGCAGCAGGGATCCTTGGGCAGAGAAAGAAAAGCTGGAATCCTTGGGCTGATAAGGGACCACAACTTTTGGCTTGGAGACCAACAAAGAAAGGTCAGAAAAGGCAGGAATTTCCAGTGCCCGAATGTAACCTTTTATTCATTATGCCCTCATTTCAATAAAATTAGCCTTGCAGATCAGAAGTACCCATCATGCACCGACGCCATGAGGCTTCCGATCCAGACTGAATAAGGACAAAAATCCCTCCTCCCTTTGGGAAGGTGGAGTTGGGATGATAATCAGGGAATACGACCCAAACCCTTCCCTCCCCAATGAATATTCCGCCCATTCATTTTTACACCCTATGTAACTAACTTGCCAAAGAAACTAAGGGCAGCTGCTCACCTGAGCCTGCCCGCTCTCCCCTGAGAGTGTACTATCCATCCTTTAATAAATCCTCACTTTAACTTTTTAACCTCTAAGTCTTGTCTGAATGTTTTCTGGGACGGGACAAGAATCTGGTACACCAGTTGCACCTATCGGCGACATGTTTGGCAAGCTGCAGCCAGGAGATTGCAGATCTGGTAAGCCAAGGCCTCTCGCCTCCCTTGCGCTTGAGAGACTCAATTACTCTCTTATCATCTGTCACTTCTAGGGCGCTCGCCACTAAAACCAGTGAGGGGATCATGGACTAAAGAGACGATAGTTCTGTTCTGATAGTTCAGTTCTTTGCCTACCGCAAAACAATTTTCTATGCTGCATTCTATAGGCACACAGTTAAGAGCTTAATACTACCCCCTCCCCGAGGCTATCCTTGTCTCCTCTCCCTGCCTCCACCTCGCTACTTTCTGGTCTTTCTCTGCAAATGGAAGGGGGGAAGGAGGAATTTACCGAGCACTTCCCAAACCTTGCTGCCAGGTTTGTTTTCTATTTCTCATTGTTACATATGCACAGGGCTTGTTAGGGAAAGTTCCCAACAACTTTCACAGGAAGCTAAGGACCCAAACAACTTATAGGATATTTGCCCTCTGGGTTTCAAAAATAAATACAGCTTTAAATAAACTACAAGAGAGCATAGACAGCGGCTGAGGCTGCAGTCCCTATGGGAGCTCCCTCCAGCCACAGGTGCTTACTGGGGGACCATGTCCCTGATGATGGTGGGGGGACAATCCCTCACCGCGCGATAGGGTTCAGGCTATCATTTGCTTCCTACCACGGCACAAGGTCCTGGCGTCTAAAAGACGCCCTCATGGTACACTATGTATACGGGGTCTACACCTACTCCAACCCCGCCTCTCTTAAGGTGGGACAGGATCTGGGCAATAGGGCCATGCTCTTGGCTGCGCCCCGCTGATACTGCACTTGGCGTTTTCCACCCAGGCCCTCAGTTCCCCCTCAGTACAGGCATGATGCTTCCACCTCGCGTCACCATACACCTTTCCCCGTGCGCAGCCCGCTGGATGGAGTGCATGTGGGAGGGAGAAGGGGGATGGAACGCTAAGATCTGGGGCATCACCCACAAAAGAAAGAGGTTATCCCACTGGGCCTTCAGGAAGGTCGCCATCTCGGGTTCTGCAGACCCAGGATGGGACAAGGTGAGCTCCCAGGACACTGAGACCATCAAGGCAGTTTGCCATGTGGGGGGTCGCTACCCCTACATCGGCCAGGTTCGGCAGGACTAGGTGGACAGGGACGCCTGGAACCAGTCCTGTCTTACGAAGTCCCCAGGGAACCTCCTAACGTTAATGTTCCTTCTCTGTTACAGGAGCATTCTCTCCCTGAAGGATCCATGGGAAACACTTCCTCCATCCCCAAGGACTCACCTCTTGGGTGCGTTCTGAGTCACTGGAACCAATTTTCTCTAGATTCTTTAAAACAGAAAAAATTCATTTTCTTTTGTAACACAGCCTGACCCCAATATAAACTCAGGGACAATGAGGCCTGGCCAGAAAATGGAAGCCTCAACTATAATACTATCCTACAGTTAGACTTTTTTGTAAAAGACAGGGAAAATGGACAGAAGTTCCTTATGTTCAGGCCTTTATGGCCTTAAGAGAAAACCCAGAGCTTTGCAAGTCCTATGTAAGGGAACCTTGTCGGCTGGGACCCATTCAAGCTACACAGAAGCCCCTATAATAGCAACTCTGGAGGAACACAAGCCCCAGACAGAAGACCCAAACCCAGATGCTCTTTCACCATCTTCAACCCCTCCCCCACGCTATAAGCCTCTTTACCCTTCCGTACCGAAAGTGCAGCCAAACTTTCTTTGCCCCCTCCAGGAAGTAGCAGGTGGGCCTCAGGGAATTACCAGAGTCCACACTCCATTTTCTTTAACCTCAACCAGTGTCGCACACTGTTGGGCCGATTCTCAGAAGACCCCAGTCGGTTCACTGAAGATTCCAGACACTGACTCTCTGCTTTGATCTTACATGGAAAGACCTAAATATTGTCCTTTCCCACTGCTGCACCACTGAGGAAAAGACCCGTATCTGGGCATAGGCTCAAACATATGCTGATGGATTACACATTACCCAGCCTCAGCAATACCCTGTGGGATTGACAGCAGTGCCTCTAATTGATCCCAATTGGGATTATCATCCAGGCCAGCCTGGCATCACTAGAAGGGACCGCATGTTCCTTTGCCATATTGAGGGAATGAAATGGTGCATAATTAAACCTGTTAACTATGATAAGGTTAAAGAGATCACCCAGGGCCGAGATGAAAATCCAGCCCTATTTCAGGCTCGGTTGGTAGATACCCTCAAAAAGTATACTAATGTAGACCCAAACACTTTTGAGGGACATACTGTATTTGCAACCCACTTTATTAGCCAATCAGCCCCTGATATACGTAGAAAGCTTCAAAAGCTTGCCATGGGGCCCCAAACCCCTCTTAACCATCTTATTGGCACGGCCTGCAGTGTCTTTAATTATAGAGACCTGGCTGAGGAGGAAAGTTAGGACCAGCGTGACGTAAGACGGGAGCGACGGCAAGCCAAGCTTCTGACAGCTGTCATGATAAAACCTAACCCACCTCCTGGCCACCCCAAAAGTACTCCCAGAAGACCCCCACCAGAAAGAGGAGTCTGTTTTGGCTGTGGGAGCCCTGAACACTGGAGCAAGGAATGCCCAGGAAGCCGGTCTCAGCCTCCACCCAAGATGCCATGCCCACTCTGTAAAAAGATGGGCCACTGGAAGAGGGAATGCCCTCAGCTCCGAAGGGAGGGAGGAAATTCCCCCACACCAGTCAAGGCAGTGGTTGATTGATGGGACCCGGGACCTCCCAATGCTCCTGAGAAGACAGTCATCATCACTCAAGAGGAACAACTGGTGACCATTGACGTGGCAGGTAAGCTTGTCCAATTTCTAGTGGAAACAGGAGCCACTAAATCTGTCCTGACTTCTCACGCTGGGCCACTTTCCCCTGAAACCTGCTCTATTGTTGGGGTAGAAGGAAGGGCAAAGCTAAAACATTTCACCACCCCTCTAACTTGCGCCTGGGGAAATACCCTTATAACTCATAAATTTCTTGTCATGCCTAAATGCCCCAGCCCATTATTCGGAAAAGATTTTTCTCTCGGCCTTGGAGGTAACTCTTATGCTCCCTGAAAACCAAAAACAGGGCTTATTTTTGTCTGGAATATATATTATAAAAGATACAAACAGTCCAGCCAAAAATATTCCCCCAGAAATAAAAAAAAAAAAAACTTGTAGATCCACAGGTCTGGGATCAGAGAATCCCAGGAAAGGCAAAGTTTGTCACTCCTGTAAAAATAACTTCAAAGGAAACTAGTAACTTCACTTCCAGTGCCAATATCATATAAAACCAGAGCCTCGACGAGGCCTCCAACCCCTAATCCCAAAATTCATTAAATATGGGCTTTTGGTGGCATGCCAATCCCCTGTAATACTCCAATCCTACCTGTCCTCAAACCAAATGGGGAATACAGAATGGTCCAAGAACTTCGAATCATAAATGAAGCTGTAATTCCTCTCCATCCTATTGTTCCCTACCCATACACAATCCTCACTCAGATCCCTGAGGACACCGCCTGGTTTACAGTCCTAGATCTTAAAGATGCCTTCTTTTGCATACCCATTCACCCTGATTCCCAATACCTTTTTGCTTTTGAGTGGACTGATCCAAACACTAATGAAACGCTACAATATACCTGGACTGTCCTTCCTCAGGGATTCCAGGATAGCCCACACCTGTTTGGCAATGCCTTAGCAAAGGAACTAAGGGAACTCAAATTAGAGACGGGGCATTATTACAATACATAGATGACCTCCTTATCTGCAGCCCCTCAAAGGAAGCTTCAGACCAAAACACTATACAGGTCCTTCTCAGCACTCCTACTGCAGTAAAGTTACAGGGGACCACTAATTCGGTACATCTTCCTAGAATTAAACCTACCCCTCCCCCTGAGTCTTCACAGGACACAGATTCCAGGCTAAGTACCATTATCTCCCCTTGTGCCTGCTGTTACCCTCATCCGCCCACACTGACAAATATGCTTTGGTGGATTTGCATATTTATTGTCCTCTTTCTCCTGCTAGCTCTCACAATCATATGAGTGCCGCTTTAACACCACACCCACACTTGAAAAAAAATGCTCTGTCAGTACTGGGTTTAGTAAAACCCGCTCCAATTCTAAAAGACACCCCACAGTTTCTTTTTTTCTCTGCCTTTTTTTCTTTTTCTCTTACCCCCTCACCCCCCAAGTGCTAGGAACCCTAACTCTACCCTTACTTGTTCTTGTCTCATTTATCCAATCTCTTTGGTCTCAAGAGTTAACATGGAAAGATAACACAATAGTCAATAACTCTCGGATTATCGCTAAGGGAGAAAATCTCTCTCTGCTGGATTTGCCATACACAACCCATCACCCCAGGAGACATAAGCACTATTCTCAAGGACTACCCAGTCAACAACCACACTGTATTCTCTGCTTTTAATCAGTCTACTTTTGATTACTCGAGACAAGATTTCTCTTTAATCGTTACATGGGAGAGGCCCCCTCCTCTGTGTTACCACATCACACCTCCCTACTCAAAGGCTATAAATATCACCAAAACCTCCCTTATCTGTAATCAAGTTCTAGGATGTACCCCTTGTTACAATGATACTCACAGAGGAAACATAGACCCCTTTTCAGCCCGTGAGGCTCTCTCTAACAAAACATAAGCCTACCCCTAAATATCTTTAAGCCTATAAATTGGAGTGATATAGTGGGCCAGCCTCTTTACACATCATCCTGCACTCCTAACCACACACATTTATGCTATTACAATTCACAAACTAATGCCAACAAAATTTCTTGCTCTAGTTATATCAGCTATCCCCTTACTATGAGCCTCCCTGTCTATGAACCCCCTCCTGGATACTCCAAACCAAAAACAAAATTCAAAATACAGATGGACCCCTCCATAACTGTCTCCCACCTCCCGAAACTTTTCTCCAGCTATATAACCAAACCAATCTCACAGTTTGACCAGCACCACCTGGATTATTATGGCTATGTGGAACCTCAGATAACTACCTCACAGTGACCAAAGCCATTGCTCTCTCACATCTAGACAATACACTTCACTATGGGGACTGCAGCTTGGGAACCCTGGCTCCAGCCCAAATAACTGTCCTCAATGTGACCCATGTGAGACAAAAAAGGGCCTTTGGTCTGGTACTAGCGGAAATTATAGGGACGGTAGGTGATGCTGCCCCTTGGGGAGGATTTGCCTACCATGAAACAACCTTGAGGGACCTAACCTCCTTCCTGGATAATGCACTAAAGAAAACCGGAGACACTCTAACACTCTTACAAAAGTCCCTTGATTCTCTGGCAGGGGTAGTCTTTGACAATCGCTGAGCCCTAGACTATCTCTTAGCAAGCAAAGGAGGGGTTTCTGCAGTCATAAATAAAACATGCTGCACATACATTAATGTCTCAGGGGAAGTAGAAGTAAATGTTAAAGAAATTTATGAACAGGCTTCCTGGCTCCACAGGTACAACCAAGGAAAACAGGAATGGACTGAGACACTTAAGGGATCGTTTCCAGGGTATACCTGGCTTCTTCCATTTCTAGGCCCCACAGCCACCATATTTCTCATCTTTCTCTTTGGTCCTTGTATTTTTAACCACCAAGTAAAATTTCTATCCTCTAGAATACAACAACTTCATCTTCAAATGATGATGCAACAAGGATTCCAACCCATTCCACCTGAAGATAAAGACCATCAACATCCACTGGACAAGGCCTCTGCCTCCTTCTACTCCCCACTCTCCATCCCTGCCACTACTAACAATCACGAAACCCATATCTCTGACAGATAGCAAGGAGATCTGGGCCCACAGGTAAGGATTACGTCCATATTCAGCTTGAAGCAGTTACAGAAGACTGACCATCAGCCCTTTTCCCCTTAAAAGATTTTAAGGGTCCAGACTCCTTGAGGGGAAAATGTTAGAGCAGGCAGATAGCTAGATATGAGCAGAGAAAGGGGGACACAGACCAAATGGCAGGAATTAGGCAGAAAGGAGGGGCACAGGACAAATGCCAGAAACCACATGTCATGTGAGCAGCAGGGATCCTTGGGCAGAGAAAGAAAAGCTGGAATCTTTGGGTTGATAAGGGACCACAACTTTTGGCTTGGAGGCCAACAAAGAAAGGTCAGAAAAGGCAGGAATTTCCAGTGCCCGAATGTAACCTTTTACTCATTATGCCCTCATTTCAATAAAATTAGCCTTGCAGATCAGAAGTACCCATCATGCACCGACGCCATGAGGCTTCCGATCCAGACTGAATAAGGACAAAAATCCCTCCTCCCTTTGGGAAGGTGGAGTTGGGATGATAATCAGGAAATACGACACCCTATGTAACTAACTTGCCAAAGAAATTCAGGGCAGCTGCTCACCTGAGCCTGCCCGCTCTCCCCTGAGAGTGTACTATCCATCCTTTAATAAATCCTCATTTTACCTTTTTAACCTCTAAGTCTTGTCTCTGAATTTTTTCTGGGACGGGACAAGAACCTGGATCACCAGTTGCGCCTATCGGCGACAAAATGATCTCCCCAGATATTTGGTAACTTGAAATTTTATAGTGGTGCTAAGTTAAGTTAAATGATGGAAGTTTATTAAATAGCCAGTTCATTTTCAGATAAAATAAGACATTGAAACATTTATTGCTGAATATTGACTTCCTCTTGCAAAGAAACAATAGATATTTAGAAATAAATATTAATAAATATGTGGTGCCACCCTGAAATATTCTCTACTACTAAGGGAAATATCTCAGTATTCTAGGAAAGTAAGATGAATGCTTTCATTAAAAGAAGATATAAGAAATGGAATTATGTTTTGTTAATAAAAAAAAAAAAGTGACATTGTCCTAAAGCTAGTTGCTTCTGAATGGAAAAGAAAATATGGAACAAAATAATATGGATAGGGAAATTTGTGGAAGGCTTGCAAAAGAGGAACCCTGAGGAAAAGGTTTTACACATGGTCTGGATTGGCTAAGTTTAAAATGAATTTAGTCCAGAAAATTAATCCTTAAAGTAAGATGGTACAAGACTAGATTTAGTTCGCTTTCTCTCTGTTGAGAGAACAAAGTTATCTTAAAATGTTAATCTGCTTTTAGTAACAGATTTTAAAGTTTCTTTTATCCCTTAAGTGATCTGTTCTGTATTTATCTTTGAAATATTTTGTTAATGAATAAGTAATGTTTCAAAGTGACCAATATGTTTATCTGACCAAGTGTTTCGAAACTTTATAAAAAGCTTCCCAAATATCAAATTTTAATCAGAGTTCTTTTGACCTCCAGCTAAATCTGGGATGCTTCAGAGGGCCCTTGAAGCATCCCAAAGAGAGATTTTAAACTAGTAAGTTTCATGTGGTATGTTAAATAACATGGAAAGTATTGACCAATGAATAATAAATCTTCCTAGTTTATATTGTATGAGAAAATATTAATATAGATATTCTAAAAATTATATGGAATCCCTAAAAATATGGTATGTCTGAAATGTTACTAATCATAATTCTGGTTATTGTGACCAGGTCTGTTTATCAATTACAGTGTAAATAGGTGTTTAACCATGCTATTAAGTCTTCTGTCATTTATAGACAGTTATGGTATTATTCTGATGCTTTTGCAAAATTGCTTTCTCTTCAAGGAGATTTACTGGTTTCTAATAAATTTCAAACTATAATAGTGAACTAAACTGGGTAAGAAATTTTAAAATTCTGATGGAAACTCTGATTTCATAAAGCTGTTAACAACATCAAAAAGATTAGTTACATGGGGCTGAGTAAACTGATGAATATGGTTATAATTTTTGGTTTTGCCTAAAATATTACTGGCTTTTTAATCTGTGTTTTCCAGATATAAATAAGCTCTTATCCTTAATTAATTATGACACAGCAATTTGATAAATTGTACCTATGTAAGCAGACTTGGAACAGTTATCTTTTTCATCCATCTGATCACTCCAGAGACTTGAAACTTTTAAATTCCCAGTGGCTCTATCAGATAAATTAGGAAGATTACCTCCTAACAGGTATAGGAATCTCAAGGCATTTTGAGGACCTTAAAGAGAAAATACTTCACTTAAATCTATAAGGCAAAATCTGTGACAAGCCCTTGACATGACCTTCCTGGCCGTAGGAGACCTTATTAAAATTCCAGCCAGAGAATCCTTATTAAAAGTTCTGGCACAGCCAATTTAAAAGAGCCTATATGATTAAATAATCAGAATTAATTTGTGGAAAAACTTTTCTTGATTTGGCTATATATGATAAAATTGAGGGTAACTTTAGAGAGAAAACGATTAGGTTTTATTGAATATTAAATTCTAGTTTTGTTAATTGAGGTCTATATTTACTAATACTCACTTCCCAGATCATTCCTTGCTGTTATGTTACATTGCTGCAAAGTTTAATTGAATTATTAAAAGAACACTCTAGGTTTGTTTCTGAGGGTCAGTAATTTATCCTTGGATGACGATCCGATGTCTCATGACCTGCAAACAGGAGATTATACACACTGGAACAGACATGATTTAAAGAACTATCTTCAGCCTGATTGGAAGGACCCTTTATCAGGTACTCTTAACTAACACAGTAAAAGCTAAAGGAAATTGACTTTTGGATTAATTTCCAGTCCAAAAGAGCCCTTGCACTGGAATGGCCTATAGAGTAGTGCTAACCTTAAATCAATGCTCAAATGGAGAAGCTAGCAGACCAGAAAGAGAAGATGACATCTGAGGTAGACAGCTGACCCAAGACACCGGACCAGGCCTATATACCAATTATTTTGATAATTGCTCTTACCTTTGATTATGAACTAATCCAATTGCTAGGTCTATGGTCAATTACCTCTATCTAGTGCTTCTGTGTTATCTTGGTGGGTTTCCCTACTCCAAGGCTCTAACTAGATAGTCCTTAGAAAATTTAATCTAGGAAAAATAAAAGAAGAAATTATAGTTCTATGTAGGCCACTATTGACATTACAAAGTGGGAGCCCTCTCCTGGCTACTTAATAATACCTGATCTGAGCCTGGCCATACATATGAATTGTCTTATAATATCACTCAAGCTCAATCAAGGCAACAAACAAAATTTCAGTCAAAGAATATAACTTCCCTCAATTATGGGAAAGACTTGTATAGTTAATATCAGGGTATGGACATGTAAGCTTAAAGGTTCTCTTATGTTTGGAAAAAATTTTAAAAATTGAACTATACTATGGATAAGCAACCTAATAACACTAGGAAATTTGTCTAGGAGTCTTATGAACAATGCCTGTATAACATCTTTCCTAAAGATATGTATTGGTACAGAACAGACTTAGTCAGTTGACCTGGAGATACACTGAGCTGCACCTAATGAAAGTTCTTGTTTTAAATTCTTACTTATGGCCTTACTAATGTTGCTAACTATATTATTTGCATTTTGCCTGTTTTACAAAATTGTTGTTTCTTGCATTACCAAATGTGTCAAAAGTGTGACTGAGCCTCTGATAAAATGATAAAGTAGCTTGAAACAGTAGAACAGATATATGCTTCTGCATGAGACCTATGATTGTAATGGTGCAACTCTAGATATGGGAAAAAACAACAAGAGAGAATATTCTCCTGGACCATAACAGACTAGTAAGACAGGTGGTCCAGATAATTTTTGCTACTGTTAATAAGGCCTAGTCCTGTAATAGCACATTGAGTGGCCTATCAATATAATTCTTGCATGGCATAGGAATAAGCAGTCCAAGCTCCGTGGATGAAATGGTTGTGCCAAGCCATGGTCAAATGTATGATCATGCAGGCACTCGCCATCAGCCTCTACAAGGATTGGGTCACGTTGGCACTTGCCTTCGTACTCTGCTTGGATTAAATCATGAGCCACTGCAGCTGCTGACCTCCAACACACCCTGAAAGGTGTTCGGGGTGGAGGTCAGGAATGGGGCGCTCTGTGCTCTGGGAAAGCTGGCTGAACAGACCTTCAAATAGCTAGATTTTTTTCAGGAAAAGATCTTATGAGCCCAAATTCCTGCATCTCCTCATATCCAGAAAAGCACTAAAACCATTAATGGTGACATCTGCTTTGTCCACTAAGAAGAGAAATGCATTTGAAAATCAAAATGAAATAACTGTAGTTCAGACATTCAATGTAAAACTAGGTAAACATTGTAGATGTGATTTCAGACAAATTTCTGTATTGCTGAGAACTTGAGTTTTCTGAGCAATGTCAAAATTGGGATGCCACCGCCATTCTCAAAGCAGTGTCTGCTGGCAACTTGTAGCTACAACCTAATGGGCTTAACTTCTCCTCTTGTAATTATTGAGTTCCTAGATCCATACTGCCTGTCATGCTTTCACACCAGATGAGTCCAGGAGCATCACAACTGCCATGGAGGACATGAAACAACAAATACATAATGTAGGGGATTCAGATGCATATGTGGGAGAAATTACATCTAAAGTTAACACCTGATTTTCTGGCATCTTTCCATGGACCTCAAGGTCTCAAATGCATTCTTTTGGGAATTTTACAGTTTCTGTTTTCACTTCTGTTAACAAAAGTGTATATATATATATATATATATTTAGACTAACAGTTTTCTGATGTCTAATGTGCAGGAAACAAAGAGCTAAGGCTCTTTCTGAACCCCCAGCCATATGGCAAGATCAGGCTGGCTTGTTCCATTTCAAGAACCCCCCAAAAACACCCACATTCAACAGGAAGCAGGCAGATGAACACGACGCCCATCTCCCTATTTCCATAGAAATTGAATGAGAAACTGACAGTGGGGATTTTGAAGTAGAATTAACAAAATGGCCACACTTAGGCTAACAGATTTCTTCTTCTCATACACAACCTTAAAACGGTCAACTGATCTGATTAACTGGTTGCTACTCTTGGTTCCAGGTCTATTGTTAAAACTGTAGCTATAGATTTTACACTTTCTACTTTATTCCGGTAATCAAAAGCTATAATCTCACAGAGAAAAAAATGTGACAATGAGTGTGTATATGTCCATGAATGACTGAAAAATTGTGCTCAACACTGGAATTTGACACAACATTGTAAAATGATTATAAATCAATAAAAAATGTTAAAAAAAATAAATAAAAGGAGATTCTAAATACTAAAAAAAAAAACCCTATAATCACGCTTGGTCTCCAGGGAGGTCACAGGACTTAACCTTATAAAATAGCCTGAGTTACCAAAAAGACCACAACTTGGGTGCTTCTAATGAAGAGATGGAAAGAGTGACAAACACTGGCGGAAAATGACCTTTTGTATATTTGCCATCATTATGTTTACATTTTGATATAGTCACTGAGGTCATTGTAGTGTTTTAACCTGAAAAATGAGGTAAATAAATTAGAAGAAATCAATCATTTAATTTAAATGTAAATTAAATCACATTGTGAAATTGTTGCAAATTCCTTCTCTGTTGCAATGTGTAAATTGTTTAAATTTTATAGAGTAGCATATTTCTTAAAATTTCAAAACAACAAATACTTTTTGAACACCTACATACACACTAGATATAAGATATGTATGACTTACGCATAATATGACATCTATGTGTGTCAACATTCATATATATAACTGCATAAAACAAAGTGGAGTTTTCTCACCCTGTTCCTCAGGCTTATACCTTGCAGGTAACCAGAATTAATGTATGGTGCAAATCCTTTTGGGTTTGTTTTATTTTAAACAGAACTAAAGTTGTAATCCAGGTCAATGTGCTCCAAATTCTGTTATATCAGGTTATAAAGCAGATTTTCAAGGCCACATTGATCTTAAAGTTTACAGATTGCCTCTGTTCTCCACATGTTACTAAAGTACTTCCTTCGATTTCAATAAAGACAGGTTGCAGGAATGCGGCAGTCCTGTGTGAGTGTTTGCTGTAGCGGGTGTAACCAGCAGCACACAGACACTCCTGGTGTCATGGCCCACGTCTCCATAATAACATCATATCAAGCCAAGATGCCCTCCCTGTTCAGATCAGCCCCTGTGCCAGTCCCCCATGATGAGGAACTGTCTCCTGAGGCAGCTCAGACAGCTCTGATTGCTAGAAAGTTCCATGTGGTGCCCTTTAAATTTAACTTGTCCAGAGTAAAACTCACTAATTTGAGCTTTCAGAAAGGGACAGCTCTCTTGATCTTTGTTAACAAAGAACTTACACCAGCAAATTGTCAGGACCCTCGGCCAATAAAGGCTTTCAGGCTAATGTTACTAGCTTCCTCCAAAGAGTGCTCAGTACACGGAAGTTTCTTTAACCATGTGCTTCTAGATGCAGAGATGGGCTCTAAGGTGTAAGGGTTGTAATTCTGTGACACTGTGTTGTGAAAGGTGCACCTCTTATGGACTTTGACAACAACATCTGTTAATTTTATAAAACTCATATATGAGTGAATGACTAAGGTCACATCCCTAGAACTCCTGAAAACTGCTTGGAAGTCCAGAATGCCTGAAGCTCTGGGACAGTCACCTGCCCCCACCCATTGCCTCTGGCACTGTGCTTTACGTTGTTGTCCTTCTCTGCTGTATTCTAGAAATAATGCAAAATGTTGTTTAAATATTCTGGAATTTAGCTTTTATCCAGATAAGATGGCCTGGATATGCAAGGGGTTACAGTTTAAATTATAGGAGATGTTCAAAGCACAGGATTGTGGATATGCAGACCTAAAGGAAGCCAGTGATCTGGGCACAGGCCCCCTGTGCCGTGTTTGGGAGAATCAAGGGATCCACATTATTTGTTGAAGTGTTCTGAGTTGGTTTCCCTCGTTTTGTTTGTAGTGATATTGAGGAGGCTGTGTTTGGATCCTGGCTTTGTTTTGTAACCTCAACTTTATGGTTTTTGACTCATCAATGTTTGTACTTGCAGTGGGTTTATTTTGACAGTACCTCTGGTCCCTGGGGTACAGGCTCATCCTGTGTTGGCAGTACCTGCTCCAGCCATTGCCATGTGGACACTCAGGATTTCCATTCCTGAAGCCTCCCCAGCCCAGAAGTCTGAGCTTATTTGACCTGCTTTGAAAAGGTATGCATATATACATTTTTAACATTCTTCAGTATCCCCATGAAGAAGGAGGACTTTAATATCTACTGGGTAGTGTTTTTGTTTTCTTTTTAATATTTTTTCTTTCATGGTGGACCTGTGCGCCTGTGAAACGTGCACTGTTTCATGCCACGCCCCTTCATGCAACCCCCACACCCCACCATAACACTGGTTGTGTTCTTTAGTAGACGTTCTGTGGTTTTACATCAGTTTTTAATATTGGTGCCAGGTGGTTCCAAAGGTCCTGGTGATTGTCTGTATGTTCATCTCATGATCCTCAGTGTTGCTGAAAGATCAGCTCCCGTCCCTAATGAGCCAAATAACACAGAGACCGGGTCTTGGAGCTTACAAGAAAGGAGGCAGCTTTATTACTCATCCAGGCAAAGGAAACTCACAGCAGGCTAATCCCTTCAAAACTGTGCACCCACCTTTGCAATGGGGCAGGATAATTATATAGCCATAGCTTAAACAACGAAGCGTTCATAACAACTGACAGAATCATGTTCTCATCAGAAGACTCAGAATGGCGTCATGATGCCTCCAGGGGACCAATTCTATAGAGGATAGTGGTTAGATCACTTTATCTCTTTAGCACTCAAGGTGTGGCCTTCTTTGTAAGGTTACAGTCCTTTGACTTTCTCCCTGGAGAAGGACACAGAGACCAAGCATGTTTATGACTTTCGATTACTGGAATAAAATAGAAACAGTAAGATCAATGGCTGTAGTTTTAACACTGGGCCTGGAGTTGTGGGTAGCAACTGGTCGGTCAGGTTCATTAAGCATTCTAAGGGCAACCATCAGAATAAGAAGTCTGTTAACCTAAGTGCGACCATTTTATTATTCCCCCTTCATCGTGATTCATTGAGAATGGAAGGTAGGGACTTCTGGGCTTCTTGACACAGTCTTGTTTTCAAGGTGACATTTAAAATTAGGCTTATCCCACCCATCTCCTTGGCCCCTCCCAGGCCCTAACCCTAACCCTGTAACCAGAGTCTGTCCTTGGGGCTCTTGCAGGCCTCTCCAAAAGACAAACTCAGAGTCTCTACATTTTCAAGTTTTGCTGATAATTACTTCTGGAAAAAAACAGAAAGTACATTTGATTTTTGTTGTTGTTGTTGTTTTCCAGAATAGTAAATTTACAAAGCATAAGAAACTGTTTACAGAATCCTAAAGTTAAGGATTCTTTTTATAAAATGTATTTTAAAATTCCTTAGGTAATATATATTTTGTGTGAAAACATAAGCAATACTGAAATATATGGAATAAAAAGTTTCTCTGTAGACCTTAATTTGCTGGCTGGAGTGTTTGCACATTGAATTTTGATAGATACTAACAATGGATGCTTTCCAAGGTGTACCACCACCACCACTGGCAGACTTCGAAGGCTTCCCAGCAGGGTTCCCAACACTGGGAACATCTTTGCAAATGTTTACCAGTTTGATAGGTGCGAAAATAGCATTTCACGTTCATTTGCATTTCTCTGAGTACAGTAGAGTTGAGTATCTTACTGTTCTTTTGTTTGGCTCTTTTCTGAGACAGGACACAAAAGTCATCTTGTACTGGGAAGGTGTGAGGTGCTGTTACAGAATCCAACCTCATTCTGCTCACCACACGACAAACCAATAAATCAGTAGATGAGGTGTTGGAGCAAGGAATAGCGACTTTATTTGGAAAACTGGCAGACTAAGAAGATGACAGACTAATGTCCTGAATTCAACCAGAATTCAGGCACCTTTTATACTTGAAAGGGGTAGGGGTGTGATTGGTTGTTGCAAACTTCTTGGTGTAGGAATTATTTGTTCTTGGAATCCTTTGTTCTTGCAGCTCTCCACATGATTCATGTCATTGTGCCCCTGTAAATCCTCCAAAAAAAACCCCATTATTTTCTATTCTGCAACTTGTCATCTTTATATGAGTGCAAAAGTGTGAATATCCTTAAAGGTCAGAGTCTTGGGAATAGGCTGCCTTGTATATTTCAGGCTAAAGGCAACATTCTTTTACAAAAGGTGCCGAGCTAGCAAGGCTAAGCCTAGAAAACAGGGCACAGGGTTAAAGCCAAAGGAACAGATCTAGCATAGAGTCAGATTTCTTCTTTTCTATTACAGTGCCTTTGCTGAGAGATAAGAGGATGTTTCTGGGCGGGTCCTCCTCTGCCCCTGGCAGGGATTCGGCAAGAACCCTGCCAGACTCACCATGACTGTGGATGGAACTGCTCTCCAGCAGAGAAAATAACAATTATTGGTGATTAAAATTACTTGTCAAAGTTTCTTCAATTGCCTGTAAACTATACCATGTAGGGTGCGGGGAACTTCTCACTTACCCATCAATAATCAGGCTCCCCAGATACAAGCGACCAGCATTGCACCGGGTTCCAAGATGGCCTAGCCAAAACAGCTTCACACTTTTCTCTTGAACCTTTGTCTCCTAACAAGTACACTTTCAAAGCTCTGGTTACTCTTCCCTTTTCTGCCGCATGAATGAACACATCTCTGAACCCACCTGGGCTGAGCCCAGATCATGCAGACAACCACATGCTGTCCATTGCCAGGCTTGGCTGCATCCTCCCTCTAGCATGTTCATGTGCCCAGCACCTCTGCCATAGGGGTCTGGATCACCATCTGTGCCATCACCCAACCAAGGACTACTGGTGGGTGGTGAACAGCCCAGGACCACCCTGGCATGCAGCCTAAGATCTCTCTGAGCCTCTGGCTTAGAGAAAGCACAGGGCATGGGGGGCAGGGTTCCTGGGTGGGAATTGGAACCACCTCCATTCTCACCCACCAAACCCCAAAGCCTCAGATACAGGGCTGTTTGCCCACACACTATGCCAGACCTCTGACTGGTGTCTGTCGCCATGATGATTGGAGCCTGTAATGCCCCACCCCATTGGGTGAAGAATGAGGGTGTCATCTCGGGTTAGGGGTGCACTCAGAGTGAGGAGAATCATACAGTGTGGGGACAGGCTGAGTGGTGAGGGGCCGCTCAGAATGGAAGTGACCCAGCTGAGGGTTGAGGCTTCAATTTTGGGGTGAGGGAACCATCTTGGGATGGGGGACCTGGGGTAAGGTATGAAGGGTCAGTTTGGAGTTCAGGATCCATAGATTGGACGTGGTGGGGCAGAAAGTGGGAGCGGGGATCTCAGTGTGAGGAGAAGCTTCACCTTGGGGGTCTTTTTGGGGACCTAGCTTGGCTGGGAGTAGGTGTCAATGATGGGGGGCGGTGAGAAGGAGAAGTGGGGCTGGGGGTGTAGCCTGGCCCTGGGCCTGTGGTTGTTCTGGATGGATGCCGGGACCCTGTCAGTGATGGGAGAGGAAGCATTGGGAATGGGGCCCTGCCTGGCCTCCCACACCACAACCTGTACTGCAGGCGCTGCAGCCCGAGCGTCCACGCTGAGGGCGGGTGGAGGAGGGGCGCGCGCGGACGCCGGAGCCCGCCCAGAGCGCGTGGGGGCTGGGCTGGAGCCGGGCGCCCCTGGGCCAGGCCCCAGAGGAGGGGGACGGCCTGGGGTCTGGGCCGCCGCCTGCCGTCGCCTCCGCTGCTGCCGCTGCCGGGCAGGTAAGGGGGCGCTGGTGGGGGCGCGCAGGTTGGGGTGCGGTGGTGAGGCCGGGGCCGCGCTGCTTGTTAGGACCCAGAGGCGGGTCCGGGCCGCCGCCCTACTGCGTGGTGCGTAGTCCCCCCCACATTAGTAGTCACTGAACCCCGCACCTTCACTGCCGCTGGTACGCGGGTCTGGGAAAGCGGGTGCAGCCCCGGGAGGTGGGAGGGCGCCGGCCGGGCCCGGAGCACCTCCGACTGGGCCTCAGGCCATTGCCGCCCTGCGCAGGTGGGCCTGCCTGGCGAGTGGTGGCGCCCCGGACCCTCCAGGGCGCAGGCCACCTGGGGCGGAATAATGGGCGAGGCCCAGGTCTTTGGGAGCTTGTCAGCCTGACCTGAGATCAAAAGCCATTGACAAGTCTATTTTCAGTCTTTTGAGGAATCTCCATATTGCTTTCCACAATGGCTGCAGCAAGCTGCGTTCCCACCAGCGGTGTAGGAGGGTTCCTTTTCTCCACAGCCTCCCCAGCATTTATCGTTTCTGGACTTTTGAATGATGGCCATTCTGTCTGGTGTGAGATGATACCTCATTGTAGTTTTGATTAGCATTTCTCTGATATTTAGCGATATTGAACATTTTTTTTAATGTGCCTATTAGCCATTTGTATGTCTTCATTGAAGAATTGTTTATTTAGTTCTGCCATTTTTGGATTGGCTAGTTTTGTTTGTTTGTTTTTTTAATTCAGTTGTGTGAGCTGTTTATATGTTCTGCAAATTAAGCCCTTTTCAGTCTCATTTTTTGCAAACATTTTCTCCCATTCCATAAATTGTCTTTGTTTTGCTTATACTTTCCTTTGCTGTGCAAAATCTTATAAATTCAATTAGGTCCCATTTGTTTATTTTTGCTTTTATTTCTATTCGTTGCATAGACTGCCCTAGGAGAACATTGTTGAGGTATATGTCAGATAATGTTTTGCCTACATTTTCTTCTAAGTGGTCTATAGTGTCTTATCATATGTTTAACTCTTTAGACCATTTGAATTTATTTTTATGTAAGGTGTCAGGGAGTATTCTAACTTCATTGATTTACATGCAGCTGTCCAATTTTCCCTGCAATGTTTGCTGAAGAGACCGTCTTTATTCCATAGAATGTTCTTACCTACTTTTTAAAGATTAATTGACCAAAAGATTGTGGGTTTACTTCTGGGCTTGATATTCTGTTCCATTGATCCATATGTCTGTTTTTGTACCAGTACCCTGCTGTTTTGATTACTGTAGCTCTGTAGTACTGTCTGAAGTCTGGGAAGGTTATTTCTCCAGCTTTGTTCTTTTTCTTCAGCAATCTTTTGGTAATTCTGGGTCTTTTGCAATTCCATATACATTTTAGGATTATTTGCCCTAATTTTGTGAAAATTTTCCTGGGCAATTTCACAGGGATCACATTAAATCTGTAGATTGCTTTGGGTAGTATGATCATTTTAACAATATTAATTCTTCCAATCCAAGAGTATGGGATATCTTTCCATTTTAAGTTATCTTTAATCAACATTTTGTAGTTCTCCATGTATAAGTGTTTCACCTGCTTTGTGAGATTTATTCCTAAGTATTTTGTTGTTTTGGATATGATTTTAAAAGAGATTGTTTCTTTACTTTCTTTTCCTACTGTTTTATTGTTAATGTAAAGAAACGCAGCCGATTTGTGTATCTTAATCTCTATCCTGCTACCTTGCCAAATGTTTTTATTTTTGGTTCATTTCTGTATTTTTCTTCTTCTTTCAGAAAATACCCTTATGGTTAGATGATTTCCGTTATTGTTATATTTGTGTTTCTGTCACCTGTTTTTGCATATCTAATGTAGGTTTTTAATTTATGGTTTTCATGAGTTTCATATACGTTGTTCTGTTACAATATCTGACTGTTTTCAAGTGATTGTCATTTAAGGTCGCTTAATGTTTTATTCCCTCTCCCCCTTTTTTGTTTTGTTTTTGATTTTATTTTTTACATCTTCCTATACCTCTTGTAAGTGTTTATTGTAATTATAGTTGTTTTTATAATTTTTGTTTTTTAATCTTTGTAGTAGCTTATTTAAGTTGTTGACACAGCCATTGCTGCATTTTTGCCTTTAAACTGGGATTTCCCCCTTCCCAGAAGTTCTTCTTTTCCTTGGTAATTTTCTTGGGAGGTGGGTAGTTTTATTTACTTATTTTAGTGCGATTGAACCCATTACCTCATGCATTCTAAGCACACTCTCTACAGCTGAGCACTACCTTCCCCTCAACAAGTTCTTATTTCTTTTTACAGATTTTTCTTTTTCACATAAAAAGATCTTTTAATACTCTTTGTAAGGTTAATTTAGGATTGATGAATTCTTAGTTTTTGCTCATTTGAGAAGCTCTTTAACTCTCTTTCAATTGTGATTAATAACTTTTCTGACTAGAGTAGCCTTAGGTTGCAGATTTTTCTCTTTGAGTACTTACTAATGTTGCTAAATGTTTACAATAGCATGTAATCATGGCTTTCCCTTCTGGCCTGCAATGACTCTGCTGAAAAACAGCTGATAGTTTATGAGGAATTTCCTTTCATGTGATGCTTTCCTTTTCTCTTCCTACATTTAGAATTCTGTTATTCATTCATTCATTCATTCAAACAAACCAAAACTTTTGTCATTCTTTGCAAAATCTATAACATTTTATCTGTTAGGAAAAAGAACAAAGAAGTCATTCTTTTTTGCTGATTTTTACAATTCTGTCATTATCTTTAAATTTTGCTTTTTGAATAATGATTTGTCTTGATGTGGGTCTGTTTGAGCTGATACCATTTGTGACTCTGTGTTTCCTGTGCCTGGATCTCTGTTTCCTTTTTCGGATTAGGGAAGCTTTCAGCTATAATTTCATCCAATGTTTTCTCACCCTTTCTCTTCTCTTTCAGGGACCCCTATAATATGAATGCTAATATGTTTGATGCTGTCTCAGAAGTCCCTTAAACTCATTTAATGTATTTTTTCTTCTTGCTCTTCTAATTGGGTGTTTTTTATTATTCTATCATCCAGATTGCTAATGTAGCATCTGTACTGACTAATTTTCCATGTTACCTACACTTCTGCTCTGACTGGTTCTTTTTGTATATTTTCTAGTTCTTTTTAAAAATTCTCCCTGTGTTCATCTGTTCTTTTTCCCAGTGCAGTTATCATTCTTATTACTATTGCTTTGACCTCTTTGTCAAATAAATTATTTATCTCTTTTCATTATGGCTATTTTCTTATTATTTCACTTAAAACATATTCCTGTCTTTTCACTTTAACTTTCTATATCTCTGTGAAGTTAGGTGAAACAGTTACCTGTCCCAGAATTCAAGGTGTGTCCTTGTGTGAGAGCATTCCTATGCAGTCTTCTGTGCCCAGCGGATCTGTGGGAAGAATTGCATCTTAACTGATAGTTGGCTGCCATCTTCCCCCAGGATGTGCTGGCTGCCAGAGTAATGGGGGGGTACAGCTGGAGTTAGAGGGATTGGAGCCAGTTCCAGGTTCAAGCAGGGGCTTCTCCTCTGCTCCATGACTGTTAACAGCCCTATCAGGGGTGGCACAGGGTCCTATTGGGCTGGAGCAGGATCTCTGTGGGAGTTGGGTTCTCCTGGGTGTGAGGGCAGTCTCTGCTTTGGTTTGGAATGTGGCTGAGGACTGAGGGCTTGCAGTGGCACTTCTGTACTGGTTTTACCTTTTCCCCAGTGTGTACACCTTGGCTAGAGGGTAGGTCAGGGCCAGAGAGATTGGGGCCAGACCACTGAGCTGGCCTCAACCCCTCTCAGTTGTGCATGAGAAAGTGAGTTCTCATGATGGCAGCCTCTGCCCTGATGCTTGTATTGCTCCTTCCAGAGTGTGTGCAGGGACACTAGCTAGCAGTGACTGCCTACAGTCTTTTCAGAGGTAGGGCCACATCCAGGCCAGCACCATTTTCTCACACTCTGTGCACTCTTATTGACAATGGAAGCTACCACCTGAGTGGGGAGCAGCAGCAGAACATGGAAGGCTGGAGCAGGAGCCTGTATAGTCTGGGGGGCCCCACTTGAGGCATCCGTGGAAGCTGCCAGAGCCCCAGGCAGTGTTCAGCCTGCTGTTTCCCTGCTGTGATGGGGCATCAGCAACCCTCTGCACAGGCTCTTCAAGAGCAGGGTCTCAGTTTCTTACAGTGCTACAGTAAATCCACTGGTTTTCAACCAGGCCAAGCGGGCACATCATCCCAGTGCTGAACCTCATGCCTGGGGCACCTGATCCATGGTTCAGACCATAGCACAGGCGTGGGGGACTGGTAGGGCTCGAGCACCGCTACAGCATCGTGCTGTCTGGGTGAGAGTGCCTGCAGTTCCGAGCGCTGCGTGGCTGATGGAGGACCATGTGGTCTGTTTAAGTCTGTTTGGCATGGACAGATGGAGCTCGTTATAATTATTGCTTATAGAGATAGTATAATTACAGGATATGCCATCGAATTTTCTAAGGAATTTAATATTATAATATTATAATACCCCAGCTGCCTGGTGTGAGTAATATAACTGCAGGTACTCGGGATCCTGGAACAAAAATTTGAATTATGCTTTTGGTAATCAAAGGTGTAGGTCCTAAAGGGGTGCATTTACCATAATGCTCTTATACATGTCAGTCATAGGGAAATTCTACATTAAGAAATGGATGCTAATGATCATCAGGCACATTTATAAATGCTCAATATCACTAATTATCAGAGAAATGCAAATCTAAAATACAATAAGGTGTCACTTCACACCAGTCAGAATGGCCATCATTCAAAAGTCCACAAATGACGAATGCTGGGAGGTTGTGGAGAAAAAGGAACCCTCCTACACTGCTGGTGGGAATGCAGTTTGGTGCAGCCACTGTGGAAAACAGTATGGAGATTCCTCAGAAGACTAGGAATAGACTTACCATATGACCCAGAAATCCCTCTCCTGGGCATATATCCAGAAGGAGCCCTACTTCAAAATGACACCTGCAAGCCAATGTTCATAGCTGCCTATTTACAATAGCCAAGACATGGAAACAACCTAAATGTCCATCAAGAGATGACTGGATAAAGAAGAGGTGGTATATTTATACAATGGAATACTATTCAGTCATAAACACCGACAACATAACACCATTTACAGCAACATGGATGTTCCTGGAGAATGTCATTCTAAGTGAAGTAAGCCAGAAAGAGAAAGGAAAATACCATATGAGATTGCTCATATGTGCAATCTAAAAAATAAAAAATAAATACAAAACAAACAAACAAAAAATACCTCATAGACATAGAATGCAAACTTGTGGTTGCCAAGGGGGCAGGGGTGGGAAAGGACAGACTGGGATTTCAACACGTAGGATAGATAAACAAGATTGTACTGTGTAACACAGGGAAATATATACAGGATCTTGTGGTGGCTCATAGCAAAAGAGAATGTGACAATGAATGTATGTATGTTCATGTATAACTGAAAAATTGTGCTCTACAATGGAATTTGAGACAACATTGTAAAAGGACTATAACTCAATAAAAAAGTTAAAAAAGTTGATGCTGTTTGAGTTTAGTATTGAATTATTAGAGAATGTAATGAACCTGTAAGATTCTGGATCAAAATTAGTGAAATGACAAGAGCAAGTGATCCAAGTATTATATACAATAAGAAATAAAGTCCTGAATCGAAACATTTTGTCTGATTTTCTCAGTGGGTAATAAATAATTAGGGTTTTGACTACAGTTGTTTTGAGTAAACTATAGAATGTAATCAATTGTGAAGTGGTGAAAATTTAAGGATATTTGTAATAAGATTAGCACTGTGATAATATAGTGGGGGGTTAATGATCCTTTGGATAGATGAAATTGGCTGGCCCTGTGTATTGGTAGATGAAGACAAGTTGTTGATGCAAGTGGAGGGACTTATAGATAGGAAGGGTAGTGAAAAGTGAAGGCTATTATCATTCAGTTGATTGAGGAAGAATGAGCTGATAAGTCTGGTTAATAGGTCATAAGATGTAGTATTAATTCAGAGGATATAATTTTCATAATTACGTTAATGGTATTAATATAATGTTTGGAATAATGAGTTTTAGCACTGAAAAAGGTTAAGATTTTGTACATAATCAGTACCATAAGCATTGGATATCATGGCTATTAATGATAATCCTAGTGCAGACTCACAGGCGATGAGTACTAAGAATAGGTATTATGGTAGCTAATGAAAAATGGGTGTTTAGAATGATGGCAGTTGCTATAATGAATAATGCTGATATGCCATCTAAGCACAGTAATGAGGGTATTACATGTGATTTATATATTATTATCCATATAGGGTAGTGTAAATGCTAAAATGGTAGTAATATTGACTAATACCATTTGATAATTATGAAGTTAATTATAATTTTATGAGTCAAAATAATGTTTTTGTTTAAACTAGTTATCATATACATTCATTCTAATCCTTTTTAATCCATTCATAGGAAAACCTTATGGCTACTAGTAATAAGATTAGAGTCTGTGCCATGAAAAATTTAGCTTTTGTTATTCTTTTGAGATGCTCAGGGTAGGAGTAAGAGGAGGGCAATTTCTAGGTCAAATAATAGAAAAGTAGTGACTACTAAGAATAAATAAATAGATAAGGGTGGTTTGATGACCCTATAGGATCAAATCCACATTGTTATTAACTTGATTTTTCTGTATACACATTCAGCAGAGGAAGTCAGACTGTGATAAGTACAACTTGTAAGTCTAGTCGTGTATTGGTAAATGATGTCTCTATGAGCTTTATTAATCTTTCTCCAGTTACATGACAAGCAATAGACTGGAAGTCAGTTGTAAAATTTAATACTAAAAGAAAAAAATGATCATCAATAGATAGTGACCTACAGGAAAAATCATTTTATCTACAAAAATGTAATATCAGGAAGCTGATTGAAATCCAAAATGATTAGATGTAAAGTGAAATTTTAATTGGTGTAGAAATCACAGAGAAAAGTAGAACCAACAATTTTGTGTAGTCAGTGAAAGCTTTTAGCTATGAAAGCTACTAAGCCAAAAACTCCATCTGAAATTGTAAATTTCATATTCTTCTGAGGCTTGCAATAATATAAAATAAATTCCTAGAGGAACTGTAATGAATCAGACTTGCAGTATTGTTAATGATTTCTTCCTATTAGATGATGGTGAGTACAAAGGATGGAAAATTCAGAGGCTCAGAACTGAAATATTAAGAAGTTTTATGGGAACTGTATGTGTGGTCAGTATGTTGTTAGGTGGTGTGTGCGCATATTTTTATCATTTTTCTGATCAGAAGGTAGGATCTATGTGTCATTTTAGGACTTATGTGTATTTGCCTCTATGTGTGTGTGTTGAGAGTTTGGTGGTGGGGAGAAGCATTGTAATCTTACCGACCTTGTACTGAGAGCTGTAGGACCTCCTTCCCTAATAAAAATGACCCTGCTCTTTTCACCACATTCCCACCCGTGACAATAATTCATTGTAATGGATGTATGTAATGTCCTGTTTGTCATGGACCAAAGCAATGCATCCATTTATAATTCACAAAGTAATTTATATTTTGAATAAAAAATACTTACATATATGATGGATTTTATGTTTTTACTCTTATTTACCTTGGTGCCTAACAATGATAATAGAAGATCCATTTCCTGAGACCAAGCTGACTTTTAGGAGTCAGGATCACTCATGAACACATCCTCACCCTGTTTGTCCTGACTGGAGTATGACTTAATGTTATTGCAAGAGGAGTTTCCCAAGACAAAGGCAATGGTCTTCCTCAGAACCTCAGGGAGCAGGTGACAGAATGGGCTCCAGGTGGAATCTCTTTCCAAGTTAGACTTTGGTTCGAGGTAAAGTTACAGCACTCACCACCCCTGAGACCCTATGGTGATTCACATCCCCTCTGTCTTCTCATCCACAAAATGGGTTATTGAGAATGTAGTGTAATCGCAACACTGCACTCTGAATTTGGTCAATTGGCACATTATATTGCCCAGTGTGATATTTCAATACCTTTGACCTGATGTTAATTGGTAATTTATAGGGGGTCCCGACTCCTGAGTGTTGGAAGGAATTTTTGTTGATAGTGGGAAGAGCTCCAGTATCCCTGAAGCCTGCTTACTCTGGATGGGACTCAGTCCCTCCAGGATGGGGGTCCTGGGGCCAGCAGAGTGCATGAAGCCCAGCTGTGGATCCAGGAAGGCCCAGCAGTGTGGATGGAAGTGCAGCCCCACTGGGTCTGTGAGGATTCAGGGTCAACTCCCCACAGGGAAGTCTCTGGAGTTTCCTCCCAAAGGGCAGCCAATCTGCCTGAAAGTCAACCCCAACAGGGACAGACACAGAGGCTGGAACCAGCAATCCCAAGGAAAATGGGAGGTACCAATCCTTCCAAGTACAATGACCCCTGGGGAGCTCAGTTCCAGGGAGGTCAGAGCCTTAGAGTGGGAGGGACTGTGAGGCCTGGATTCCTGCCTTTTCTGCCCCCTCCACTCTGGGCCCCTTCCCAGAGTCGCACCACCCTGGCCCATTGTCCCCCACCACGGACTCTGGGCTGGCTCTCTTTCCTTCTAGCCTCCTCTTGTCTCTGGTTCTCCCTACTCAGTTCCCCTGTCACCTCCTGTCACTTTCTAGGACTTGACCCCCACGTCTCTCAATCACTCACACACTATCTCTGTCCCTGCCTGTCTCCCTGTCTGTCTCTTCCCTCAGGCCCTCAGGCCCTGGGCTCCAGTCCAGCCCTGTCCAGGGCCACAGGGCCCCACCTCTCCCAGCCCTCCCACCCTCACTGCCAAGTTTTGGCCAAGGCCATGCTCACAGTGGATGGAGTCCAGTTACAGAGGCTGCTCACGGCGGTATTTACTGCAGCACAGCTGTTCGCGCCTCTTCCTGGGCAGCACAGTCACACCTTGACCTGTTCGTGGCCCAACCCGGACCCCAGAGCAGCTGCAGGGCTGGCCACCTCCCCCACCTGGAAGGAGGCACAGACCTGCAGGCTAGAGGGGCTACTGGGGATTGGATTGAGGGACCTCTAAGGAGCCAGATATTTCCACCCAACTCCTCTTTGTGAGCAGCAGGGAGTCCCAAACCACTGACCCCTGCCTTGCCAATTTCTCACTAAGAACACTATGGGCAGATTGTGGGAGCGCCTGAGACTTAGGAGGGTACTGCTGCCCTCAGTCCCCCTCAGAATTTGCCTGGAATCGGGGCTCCTGGGGCAGCTAATAGGGCAGGGTGGGGGCACAAAGCCTGGATTAGTGCAGGGCCCTCTCACTGGGCTCCCGCGGCCACTCCTGGCACCTCATCCATTCCTCACCATCAGCAGTTGGTCACTTCACAGGGACAGATATGAGGGACTCTCTGACCCTTGTGACATGCAGGCCCCATGTGCTCAGCACTTATTGATTGAATGAACACAACTACCCCCATATCTAGATACCAAATCTTCCCACCGCCCCAGAGGGACTTTCCAGGCCCCCTCGCAGTCAATACTGCCCCAAAGCATAACTCTGCTTCGGCTCCACCAAGGTAATTTCTGCCTCTTTAGACCTGGGTGTACACATGAAACACCCAAGTGAACTGTAGAGAGGTGTGACAATTTGGGCCAAAATAATAGGTTTGATTTTTATGCGTATAGCATATGTACCTAAAATTAATGTCATCTGCAGGTGTATTACAGAGAAGGATAGCCATATGGGTGTGGCGATGTGATTAAGATGGTTTGTTAAGTTCTTTTCCATCTCGTGGCTATTCTGTCTGCCTTTTGTGTGAAGTGCTGAGTGAGGGGGAGTGAAGGCCTCCCACTCCACTTTTGTAGTTGATTCCTTTTGCACTTCTGTCATTCTTTGCCTTACATGTTTTCCAGCCACTGCCCATGGGAAACCCTGGGAATCTGGAAAAGAAGGAGGGAGCACCCAGAAGTGGTGGGGCAGGGGACCTGGGTTGAGAAGGACCAGAAAGCATAAGGTTGGGAAAGTTTCCAGAGAGGACCCAGGGTTGGATGATGTGTGGCGGATCATCAGGTAGTGGGGCGTGTTCTAAAAGTGAGGTCACCCTGAATGTCCACTGTGAGGAACCAGGGGCAAAGGCAGGTGATTGGTCGAGAGAGGGTATAAAGCTTCTGCGTTGCTATGGCATCGTCCAAACCAGAGAAGACTCAGAGGAAGACAGAGTCTCATCCCCTCCCACTGTTCCTGAGAGTCTGATTGACCTGTTGTTTGTTCTCCTGACCTGCTTACCTGCTGACCTACTGACCTGTCTGAACCCTCCTTCCTCCCTCAAGGGCTTGGTTGAGCCTGATCCTTTCTGTGACCCCCTTCTTCTCCTCCCAAGTACCCAACCCCCTTCCTGTCACACTCCCCCAATCCCATCCCCAGTTCCAACTCCAACCCTTCCCCATCCCTCCTGAGCTCTCCCCTCCTTTCCCACCCCTCCTCCTGCCTGGTAACCACAGGGCCCCCCAGGGGACCAGGACATGGAGCTGAGGAGGCTGCTCTTCTGGCTCTGCTTGCTGGGGTCTCCGGATACCAAAACACCAGCATGAGTAAACATTGGGCATCAGGGGTTTCCTCCTTTTTCCTGGGCTCTTTCACACTGTGGTTAAAGAACTGCTTTTTCATGGGATCCTTGATGGGAGCTCATGACTTGTGAAGACCAGGGCCCTCAAAGCAGGTTTCTTGACCAACCTGATGCAGTTCTGGCCACCGGCGTCCTCATCAGTGTTTGAGTCTTGTGGAGACTGCTTGGATCAAACACAGCAGGGTTGGCAGGATGAAACTTGAAATAATAACTTTATTGCATCAAAGAAGGAAGTGTGAATATACATAAATTCATTGAGTTATATGCCTGATATGGGGGAATATGTGAATTGTATCTCAATAAAGCCATTTTTAAAAAGTGAAAAACTCTCATTTACTAAAAGTCATAGAGTTAGACTGGCTTCTGGAAAGCTTGTCAAGATCCTGCTTCAAGCTCTACAAATTTGGGGTCCGTTCCCTGTGCACTGTATTTTCCTGTAAATACACTCTTCATATTAGTGAGGTTTGGCAGCCCTGGGAACAGTGGTATCTAAGCATTGGGTTGGTGCTAGTCTGTTAAACAGTGAAATGTCATTTGTGCTCCTTGCTTTCTGGTTTGTTGAAGCACAGGCTTTCCTTCTGAGGCTGCAGGCCTGGGAGGCTGAGGTCTGGGCAGAGGCACTGGTGCCCAGGGGTGTGTCAGCATGGAGCCCAGACACTGCCAGGAAAGATCAGGCAGGATGAGGGCCTCTGGGGTATTCTGTGGGGAGATTGTTAGAAATGCAGCATCTCAGTCCCCACCCCAGATCTCCTGCAGCAGAATCTGAATTTTATTCAGATCTCCAGTTGATTCATGAGAGTTGTTCATCTAAAGACTCATCTCTTGGCTCTAAGCTCTCATTCAGGGATGGTGGGACTTAGGTCTTCAGTCAGACTTTCTGGAGTGCAGTGTGACCATGTGTGTGAAGGAGCCTTAAACATACTCATACTCTTTAATGGAGCCAATATTTCTATTTCTGAGACTGTAACTGAGCAAAAGCACCAGAAGCAGGTACAGAGAATGTTATGAATGGAGATGTTCCTTGCAGTATTTATAAACAGAAACTACTGCATACCCACAAACAGGAAAGGGTGAGATAAAATGTGGCATCTTATATATTGATTGTTATGTTACTATTTGCAAAATTGTTTTAAAAGTCATTTGCAGGCAATAGGCAGGAAATATAGTGAGAAACAAGGCAGACAGTGTCTTCCCTCTTGCAGCTGACATTCTATTGGTGAAGACAGACAATAAGCAAGTGAAACCAATGAGATGTCAGATTGTGACAAGTATACAGAAGGAAGAATAGGTTGATGTGGTAGAGAATCACAAGTGAGTTTGGGTACCATTACTTAGATGGAGAAACAGGGAGAGACTGTCCCAGGAACTAGCATTTAAAGAGAAATCCAAAAGATGCAGGGATCCAGCTAAATGAACAGCCAGGAAAAGATCTTCCAGGCAAAGGGAACAGGAATTACCAAGACGCTGGGGTTTAAGAGCTTGGCTGTGTCAGGGAGATAATGGAAAATGTGTGGCTGGAGCAGGATAAGCCAGGAAGAAGCTGGAAGCTGAGGGCACTGGAGAAGTGAGTATGGCTAGAACCCTCAGGCCTTGTAGGTAGGTTATGAGTGAAATTTAAATTTTATTCTAAGGCCAGAGTATTACAGTGTGAGAGGGTGAATGATATCAGTAAGATGGCAGAATAGGAGGCCCCAGCCCTCATTCACCCATAGAAACAATAATCTGACAAACTTCTACAGACAAAAATACCTTTGTGAGAGCTCTGGAGTCCAGTTGGGAGGTTCCAGCTCCCAGTAGATCATAAAATTTAAGGTCAGCCACACTAAAAGGATAGAAAGAGCAGTGCCATTTTACTTGTGTCACATCCCCCCTACGCTGACAGAATTCAGAGCCAAGAATGATCCTCCAGCCCATGACTTCTGCAGGATAAAGAGAAAGTGAGGATCTGGCTCCCCAGTCTTTTGGGACAATGTCTAAAAGCTATGCTTATGTTGATGCACCCAGAACATTGAAGAAATCATTATGGTCGGGTTGTCTGTGAACAGAAAAAAAAAGAAAAGAAAAGGGTGGAAGCTCATAGAAACAGATACACACCCCCAAGAGCTGCAGTTTTCCACAGATAGTGTGCCCCAGAGATGACACACACGCCTCGGCAGCCAGCGCCATTCTCAGCAGCCAGCTTGACTCTGCAGGATCAGAAGCAGGTGAACAACCCTGAGACTGTGCCTTCAGAAGGGAGGGCCATAAGTGGGATTGAACCTATTGTCTTGGCCTATCAGTGTACTGCCATATGGAAAGAGGCAGGTGACCCCTGGGACTCGACTTAGCTCTGTAGAATAGGGAAATGGCACACAATTCTAAGACATAGCCTTCAGAAGGGAGAGAGGAGAGTGCTGCTTGCATATAGTGCCCTGGCCTAGCAGGGCACTGCCCTAGGGAAAAGGAGCAAACAGCTCTCAGAACCTTACACAGTTCTGTAGGATCAGGAGAGGCACAAAGTTCTAAGATGAGCTCCCCAAGAAGGGAGTTGGAGGATTAGAGTGGGCATATCTATAGAAGAAGTTGATAGATCACCAGAATTTCTAGCTGAGTTTTCTGGTGAAGTTCTTTCCCTTCAAAGCCAGCACATAAAGCCTGGAATGGGTGATTACTTCTTCAAGTGTGCAGGCATCAACACAGGTTATAAGGGTCACACAGAATCAGGGAAACATGGTATCACCAAAGAAACAAAACAAAATCCCAGTAACTGACTTCCCAAAATGTAGATCTATGAATTATCTGACAAAGAATTCCAAGTAATCATCTTAAAGAAGCTCATTGAGCTATAAGAGAATGCAGACAGGTACACAAAATCAGAAAAGTAATAGATGTTCATAATGAGAAGTTCAACAAATCATATAATTAATAATGATGATGATGATGATGATGATAACAACCAGAACATAATTTCTGGAGCAAAGAATACAGTGACTGCACTGAAAGGTTTAATAGAGAGCTTCAACAGCAGGCTTGACCAAGCAGAAGAATCATTAGACATGAAGACAGGTTGTTTGAAATGCTCTATTCACAGTAGCAAAAGTGAAAAGGAGTGAAAAAGAGTGAACAAAGCCTACAGGACTTATAGGACACAGTCAAGAAAAATGATAATGAGAGTTCCAGAAGAAGAAGAGAAAGGAGAAGAAAGCTTATTTAAAGAAATTATGGCTAAATTTCCCCAAAATTTGGGAAAGGAATAGGACATCTATATTTATAAAGCCCAAAAGATCCCAAATAGGTTGAAACTAAAAGAATTCTACACTGAGACACCTTAAACTTGTCAAAACTTTAAAATGAGAAATTTGAGAACAGAAAAATAAAAGAAAAAGTCTTATCAAATACAGTGGAACTCCACTAAGACTACCAGCAGAATTTTTAGCAGAATCCTTGAAGGCCAGGAGAGAGTGGGATAATATATTAAAAATACTGGGGGAAAAATATGCCAACAAAAAATACTACACATAGCAAGAGTTTTCTGTGAAATGAAGGAGAGATAGACTTTCCTGGACAAACAGAAATTGAGAGAGTTTGTTAACACTAGACCTGCTGTACAAGAAGTGCTACAGGGGGGTTGTCAAGTTGAAAGGAAAGGACAATAAGCAACAACACAAAAGCAAAAGGAAGTATACATTTTACTGGTAAAGGTAAATATACAGACAAATACAGAGCAGTGAAATACTCTAATGATAGTGCACAAATCACTTCTAACCCTGATTGATAACTGAAAAGAAAAAGATACTAAGAATAACTATACCTACAATAATTAGTAAATAATTAATTTAAATTTAAATGGGTTAAACTCACTAATCAAAAGAAAATGAGTGACTGAATGGATACAAAAAGAGGCTACAACTGCATGCTATGTAAAATTTAGCCTTAAGAACACCCAAAGGTTGAATGTAAAGGGATAGAGAAAGATATTCCATGCAAACGGTAACCAAAAGAGAGCAAGTGTGCCTATACTTACAGGAGACAAAGTAGACTTTAAAAGTTTAAAAATGCTACATGAGTTAAAGAAGATAATTATATAAAGATTGAAGGGTTTATTCAAAAGGAAGATATAGCAATTATAGATATATGTTCACCCATTTCATTCTTGGGTACATATCTGGGGAAAAAAACAGCTAATTTGAAAAGCTACATACATCCCAATATTCACAGTAGTATGATTTATAATTGCCAAGATATGGAAGAAACTTAAATGTCCATCAACAGATGAATGGATAAAGAAGATGTGGTAAAGGAATACTACTCATCTATAAAGAATATACTGAAATTTTGCCGTTTGCAGCAACATAGATGGACGTGGAGGGCATTAGGCTAAGTGAAATCAGTCAGACAAAGACAAATGCTGTATGATATCATATATATGGAATCTAAAAATCTAGTGAATATAATGAAAATGTAGACTCACAGAAATAGAGAATAAATGAATGATTACCAGTCAGGGGAGGGGCAACTTTGGGATGGGAAAGTGGGGGTACAAACTCCTGGTTGTTAGACTCAAGGGGGTACTGTACAACATGGGGCATATAGTCAGTAATTGTTAGTAACTGAAAATGGAAAATAACCTTTAAAATTTTGCTAAATGTTCTTAAATATAAAAATATATATGTATGCACCCAACACCAGAGATCCTAATTACATAAAGCAGATGTCTGTAGATCTAAAAGGAGAAATAGCCACACAATAATAGTAGGAGACTTCAGTACTCCACTTTCAATAATGGGTGGAACATCCAGACAAAAAATCAATAAGGGAAAAAGAGATGACCACCACTGTTACCAATGGACCAAGTCTTAACAAATCTAAGAAAACTGAAGTCATCCCAAATGTCTTTTCTGATCATAATGGAATGATACTACAAATCAATAAAAGGAAGAAAATGGGAAAATTAAAAATACATGGAAATTAAAGGACATAATCTTTATTAAAAAATTCCTTTAAAAAAAACTTGGGTGGGGGTGTAATTGTTTATACATTTATTTAAGTTTTAAATGGAGATACTGGAGATTGAACCCAGGGCCCCGAGTAGCTAAGCACATGCCCTAACACTGAGCTATACCCTCCCCATAAACAGCACACCCTTGGAAGAGGTATCAGCTCACACCAGTCATAACAGTCATCACTCAAAAGTCCACAAATAATAAATGCAGGAGAGGCTGTGGAGAAAAGGGAGCCCTCCTGCACTGTTGGTGGGAATGCAGTTTGGTGCAGCCATTGTGGAAAACAGTATAGAGGTTCCTCCAAAGATTAGGAATAGATTTACCATATGACCCAGTAAGCCCACTCCTGGACATATATCCAGAAGGAACCCTAATTCAAAAAGACACCAGCTCCCCAATGTTCATAGCAGAAATATTTACAATAGCCAAGACATGGAAACAACCTAAATGTCCAACAACAGATGACTGGATAAAAATGTTGTGGTATATTTATACAATGGAAGACTATTCAGCTGTAAAAATGACAACATAACACCATTTGCAGCAACATGGATGTCTCTGAGGATGTCATTCTAAGTGAAGGAAGCAAGAAAGAGAAAGAAAAATACCATATTATATCACTCATATGTGGAATCTAAAAAAGAAGAAGGAGGAAGAGAAGGAAAAGGACAAGGAGAAGGAGAAGAAGGAGAAGGAGGAGAATGGACATAAATATAAAACAGACTCATAGACATAGAATATAAACTTGTGGTTGCCATGGGAGAAGGGGGTACGAAGGGACA
Source organism: Vicugna pacos (assembly GCF_048564905.1). NCBI lineage: Eukaryota > Metazoa > Chordata > Mammalia > Artiodactyla > Camelidae > Vicugna > Vicugna pacos. The sequence continues at coordinate 55,501,285 of NW_027328740.1, forward strand.
GACTGGGAGTTTGAAATTTGTAGATACTGACAGGTATATATAGAATAGCTAAACAAGTTTATACTGTATAGTACACGGAAATATATGCAAGGTCTTGTAATAGCTCATGGTGAAAAAATATAAAAATGAATATATGTATATTCATGTATGACTGAAAAATTTATACACCAGAATTTGGCACAACATTGAAAACTGACTGTAACTCAATAAAATTTAAATAAATAAATACATAAGTAAACAACACATTCTTGGGTGACATTGGATCAAAGTAGAAACTCAAGGAGTAATTAGAAAATACTTTGAGACAAATGGAAATGAAAATACAACATACCAAAACTTATAAGATGTAACAAAAGCAGTACCAAGAAATACCAATAAACACCTACATCACAAAAGAGAAAGGCTAAATTAACTTAAATTTTTACCTCAAAGAAGTAGAAAAAGAACAAACTAAGCCCAAAGGTAACAGAAGGGAAGAAATAATAAAATTCATAGCACAAATAAATAAAATTAGAAAATAGGAAAACAGTAGAAAAATAGACAAAACTGAGTTTGTTTTTGAAAAGAGAAAGCAAAATTGACAAGCCCTTAGCAAGATTAAGAGAAACAGAGAAGACTCAAATAAATAAATAATAAATGAAAGAGAAGATTTTACAGCAGATGCCACAGAAGTTGCTTTTTTTTTTAAGTATTAGAAACTATTTTGAACACTAAAATACCAATAAAGTGGACAACTTAGAAGTGGATAAGTTCCTAGAAGCATACAAGCTACCAAGATGGAATCAAGAATAAACTGAAAGTTTGAACAGAACAAGAATAAATAAAAAGATTGTATCAGTAGTCAAACATCTTCCAACAAAAAAAATCTCAGAATCTGTTGTCTTTACAGGCAAATATACCATTTAAAAAGAAATTAATATCAATCCTTCTTAAACTCTTCCAAAAAAATGGAAGAAAGAACACTTCTAAACTCATTTTATGAAGCCAGCATTACCCTGACACCAAAATTAGACCAAAAAATTAGAAACAGAGCTTCCAATTGACCCAGCAATCCCACTTCTGTGTATGCACACAGGGAATTGCAGTCAGGCCCCCAGAGAGATGCCTGCACTCCCTCACAGCAGTCGGAACATGGAAGCTGCCTGAACGTGCATTGACTGATCAATGGGTAAAGAAAAGCTGGTATATACACAAAATGGAATAGTATTTAGCCTTAAAAATAGAAGGAAATCCTCCCATTTGCAACACCATGAATGAACCTGGAAGACATTATGCTCAGTGAAGTAAGCCAGACACAGAAGGACAAATTCTCCATGATACCACTTATATGAGGAATCTAAAATAGTCAAACCCATAGACAAGAGCAGAAGGGTGGTTGCCAGGGCCTGTGGAGAGGAGGAACAAGAAGGTGATGGTCAAATGTTCAAAGTTTCAGTTAGGCAGGATGAATCAGTTCTAGAGTTTTGCAGGGCATGGCACCTGTAGTTAATAATGCCATATTGTGTACTTAAATCTTGGCTAAGAGGGTAGGCCTTCTGTTAAGGGTTCTCATCACAATACCAAGTGAAGAAGGTGGAGGAGACTTGGACTTGATGGATGTGCTTATGGCACAGACTGGTGTTGGCTTCACACACGTACAGTTATCTCCAGTGTCACTATGTCATATACATTAAACATGTCCAGCTTCTTCTGTGTCAATTATAGCTTGATACATTGATTGAAAGAAGTGAATGAAATCTGTTACAGTCTAGGGATCTGAAGACCTCATGGACAAAGCCATTGGGACACATTTATAATCCACAGTAAGTGACGTTAAGTGAGCAGAGCTGGCAGAGAATAATACAAACTGTCCTTTTGACTATATAAAAAATAGGAAACTTGCAAAAATATTACAGTGATTACCTCCAGGTGATGGGATTACAGATGATTTTAACTTGTTTTTATTCAGTTTTCTGTATGTCTTCCACACAGGAAAAACAATGGAGGTCATTTCAGAGTCTGAATTTGTATCAGTCACAGTGATTAGTTATAGATGGCTGAATCCACTTTTTGTGGTCTGAGCAGAGGTGGACTTATTTCTGGGTGTTAAGACTGAGATTCCAGTACTACAAGGGAACATGAGTGGATGCTCCATAGCCAGGGACAACCCGCCTGGACAATCAGGTAACCCTACCCGTGACTGTTGCCATGGAAACCCACTGTCTGTGATGCTCAGGCCCAGCCACTGTGGCTGCTGCTGTAGGAGAACCAGAGCCCTCGTTCCCTGCCAGCCAGGAGCTGCTTCCCTACACCGCCCTGTGTTGCTCGCTCCCACCTTCACATCTTGAGCAGCCATCAGCCATCTGTCCAGAGGAGCCGAGGCCGCCTGCAGAGCCCTAGCTGCCCGGGGACTGGGAAATGTAGCTTTCAGGCTTCCCAGAGACTAACATACACAAGGCATAGAAGGTGGGAGTGGCACACATGTTGAATGAATCAGTCTGCAGAATCCCCCACAGAAGTGAGACAAAGGTGACAAACCACCACAAGTAACCTTGACCTTCTGAAGTCCACATGGTGTCTCAGGTATCCATGGTCTTATGATAAGGATGGCAGGAGGTTCTCTCATTCCAGGGAGTGCTGGCTCTCAGAGCCCCAGTCTCTGGCCTCCTCGTGCATGAACTGGCAGCGGAAGTGTAGAGGCTTACCCTCCCCTGGAAGCTGACTCAGCCAGGACACCAGCCACCTCTCTGCAGCGGCTCCCAGACTTCCTGATGGGCCATTTCCCACTGCCTACAGTGGGGGTGTAGGGGGAATCCCACAGCAGCAGTTCCTGCAGCGGGGGATCCTGCAGTGGGAGGATCCCGCAGGGGGGCTGCACAGTGGTGGCAGGTGTGTTAACAGCCATACTGAGGCACCTTCCTTCCTCTTCCCTCTTCCCTACACCCTTGCCTCCATCTCCCACATAAACTCCTTGTGCCAGAAGCCTCATCTCCATGTGGGTCTGGGGCAGCTCAGACTAAGGCACCTCTGGCCTCAGCGTGAGCACATGTGAAGCCTCATCCTGGCTCCTGATGTGGTCAGACCCCTGGACATGAGCTAACAGGTGTGAGACTACTTCCATGACCTCACACACATTCACACCAGTTTGGAAAGTCATCCTGTTCCTAGTTCTTGTCCTCCCGAGCAGGAAACCAGAGGGTTCTGAACTGCTCCCGCTGCCTGCTGCCCAGTCCATGGTGATGCCACGGACACGTGCACACACAGGCATCTTCTGCCTGAGCCCTGCCTACCCCATCTCTGTGTCCTGCATTGCTCCTTCTGTCCTAGGACCAGCAAGGATGCACCATGGGTTTCACGGGTGTCCTCCTAACGTGCCGTCCTTGGCTTATATGTGACCGTGCTGTCAGCATGTGAGGTGGGCTCACACAACACACGAATCCTGGAGCGCTCGGGGCCAGGCCCTGCGCTGAGACCCTGCACTCGGAGCTGCCTCACCCACTAGGGAAGGCGCCCTTCCCTCCGGGCACCCAGGTCTGCCTGTAAGCGCCGCCCAGGGAGGGGGCTCACAGCCTCACAGTGCACCTTCAGGCAGGTGCTGGGAGAAGCGGCTTTATTGATCAGCCTCTCCAGCCCAGGGGTCCACCTTTACACCTTCCACATTCTTGGGGCTCAATCTTCCTGTCACCCCCAGTCCACTGAGGAGGAAATCGAGGCTCCTAGAGGTGGAGTGACATTCTGAGGTGGCTTGGCAAGCAGTCAGGGGTAGGGTTGGGCAGGAACCAGGAAGGTCTGCTCAGGGTCCATTCTTGTTCCCTGGTGTGTCCTGGCCTCTCACACACGGGGCTTTCCACAGTGATGGGGCCTCTGGCATTGCGCCTTACTGTGCTTCAGTCTCTGAGCCCGGAGGCCCTGTCAGCCTTAGCTCCAGGGAACTGCAGTGCCCGTGACAGACCCCGTGTCCTCACAGAGGAAGACAGAGGTGGTAAACAGACGAAGATAAGTTCACCTCCACAGCCCCGAGGGATGGAGAGGCGGGGAGGAGGCGTCGTGTGTTTCTGGTCCCTCGCTGCATCACAGCTCCTGGCAGCAAATATTTATTGTCTTGGTTCCTGGAGGACAGAAGCAGACAGAGCTGGGTGGTTCTGACTCAGGGTCCCTCATGAGGTTGCAGTCAAGACATCAGCTGGGGCCGCACCATCCAAGGGGCTAGGGAGTCACAGACGGTGAAGGAGGTGTGCGTTTCTCACACATGGGCCCCTCACAGGGCAGCTCACTCGGCAGGACAGGACAGCTCACAGGACAGGACAGGGCAGGGCAGGGCAACTCACAGGAAAGGACAGGGCAGCTCACAAGACAGGACAGGGCAGCTCACAGGACAGGGCAGCTCACAGGACAGGACAGGGCAGCTCACAGGACAGGGCCACTGGCTTCCTCCGGGGTGCAAGGTCAAGATGGAGTTAAGAAATACACACACACGCACTGCCTACTTTTTCTGTCATATCTGTGATAAAATGGAGAAGGAAAACAAAGAGGAAGAGCTCTCTGACTGCTCCAGGCCACCCTTCCTCAACGGCCTGTGCTGGCTTTTGTTTTGGAGAGTCTGGCTGATGGGACTGGGCTGACCTGGTCACTACCCTGGGGCAGGAGGAGCACAGGGTTCTATTGGCCACTCAGGTCCCTGACATCTGCCAGTGTCCTGGTGGTGTGGCTGTGTCGGTGAGCACTGGTGCCCACCTAGAAGTGCTGGGAGGGAGTCGGGTCCTTCTGGTCAAGGGGTTTGCACTCAGACAACTGGGAACCACCGGCTGTTCACTCATTTGCTGCTGGTGAGCCTGAGGTGGTGGCTGGGTGCTGCCAGACATCCAGGCTCATCCAAATGTGGCAATAGGCCTGGGTTTTTGAGGAGCAAACCGGGGGCTCTGTCCCCCCTTCTAAAAATAATAACGGCACTTTGTTGAAAAATTGTGGTTTCTTTTCATTAAAAATTATTGATAAACTCACAGGAGACATAAAATACTCATCTATATAGGGGTGTGTGTGTGTGTGTTGTTAATAGTTTGAAGATCCACTGTCCTCACTTCTCAAGTCAGTAAAAGAAAACAAACCTCTCCCAGGGGTCCAGTGCCCTGACTTCAGTGACAGTCCTGTGTCTGTTCTGCCTCCTCTTCTGACTCCCCGACAGGCACCTCTCAGCCGCAGCACTGGGCTTTTCTGTTCTACTTCCCTCTTTGGGGACCGGCCATCTGGGCGACGCACTCTGAGGCCGTGGCTGGTGAGTGTCCCCTGTGTGGATGGGCCACGCTCGTCTGTGCTCCTGATGAGGCATGCTAGGCCTGTTCTTGCTCAGGGCCCGGGACTCACTGCTAGGCCGGCTCCCACGTTCCACTGGCATTTACACTGGAAGCAGGATTTCTGGGTCAGAGGGGGCCTTCACTTTCCTGGCCAAGAAAAGCATCTTTCCTAAAAATTGAGCAGGTGGGTGTGCCAGGCCCCGTACCTACCTGGGAGGATGGGAGCAGCATTGTACGGGGACATCTAAGCCACACTACTGCCTGAGCCGTGCTGTGGGGAAGAGCAGGTGCTTCGAGAGGGGGGAATAAGGAGGGGGGCCTGGCCGATGCCCCTCCTATCCCTCCCCAAGTTAGAAGCACAGTCGCTGGGCGGGAGCTGCACAAAGCATCAGGCAGGAGGGAGTGTGTGCAGAGCTGCCAAGGCTGGAAAAGCCGCCACGACCCAGGGTCACCACCCAGGAGGCTGGACAGCAGAAGTTCATCTTCCTACAGTTCCGGTGGGGGGAGGCCCAGCAAAGTCCAGCGAGGTCACTTTCTGGTGATGACAATCCTCCTGGCCGCCAGCTGGCTGCCTCCTCGCTGTGTCCACATGGGGCGGGGAGCCAGCTCTGGGGGCTCTCTCTCCTGTAAGGACACCAGACCAACAGGGTGTGGCCACCCTCAGGACCTCACTCAACCTCTGTACCTCCAAACCCTGTAACATGGGGTGATCTCAACCTGTGGCTCTGCGGGGCACAAACCCCAGTCTGAAAAGGTGAGGGGAGTCTGAGGACCCGGAGCAGGCGGGGGCGAGGGCGGGGCGGCATTCAGGAACCTGCTGTCCTGAAACCAGCCGCCCCTAAACGCAGCAGTTTAAAGCAATCTTCATTTACCCCCGCCGGGCTGCACGGGGCGGGCAGGCCCGGGGGCGGCTCCTCTCCGCCGCCGGGACCTCAGCGGAGGCCTTGCCCACAGGGGCCGCCATCCCGGGCGCAGCGCGGCCGGTGGCCGGGCCTCCGCCTCCGTGTGGCTGCCGGGTTTCCGCCCAGCCTGCCGGCTGGTTTCCAAGAACAACGAAGCAAAAGCTGCCACCCTTTGCAGGTCGGGTCTGAGCCTGGCAGGTGTGTCATTTCTGTCTTGTGGAAGTCAGAGACGGTCCAGATGCTGGCCACTCACATCCCAGACCTCGTCTTTTTTTTTTTTTTTTACAAGAATACTATGAATTTAAGGAGTACATGATGAAATTTCGGTGTGTATATACATAGTGAAAAGATTACTACTGGCAAGCTAATTAACACACCCACCTCCTCACCCATTTCTCACTTTGTGTGGTGGGGGCATCTCAAGGCTACTCTCTTGATGAGTGTCCCTGACACGATGCAGTGTCATTAACCATGGTCGTCCTGCTGCACCTGTGTTTGCAGATGCACCTACCCTACAGAACTGGCACTTCTGACCCAGGGCCACGTCTCCCTGTTTCTCTGTTACAGCAGCTGGGCCTGCCTCTAAGCAGGACAGCAGTCTAGGAAGGGACACTGCTAGCGGTTCCCCCGGGGCAAGCTGCTCCCAGGACCACAGATGCCTGAGGTTTCCAGTCCTCCCTTCCGTGGGTGACAGCCAAGCCCGGCTCCAGTCCACTCTCCCCTCTGGACACTTCTCTGGAAATCCAACATGTGAAGATGGATGCTCCCAACTAAATGAGTCAGGAGCTGACATCTTCCAGAGTGCAGCCCCACTGTCTCCCAAAGACGCAGTGTGTGTGTAAATACGCTGTACTGACTCCTTCCCTGCTGACATTTGTGGATCTAACTGATTTACTCAGGGAACAGGGAGGCTCACAAGTGATGTAACTTGGTTATTACTGGAAAGATTAGTTTGAAACTGACAACTTCTCTACTAAGCTAGGTGTAAAAGCTTAATTTGAAAACCAATGAAACTCCACTCACAGTGTGAAGGCAGGACATGGTTAAGCCTGGGCCTGAGCCCTCAGTTTGGGAAGACAGATATTTAGGACCTTGCAGGTCCTGTCCACATAATGTTTATGTCTCCTCCACACTCAAGGAGCCTATGATATTATGGGGGAAAGGAATTCTAATTTATATTAAAATATTAAACTTGTTGACGATGTAAAAATTATACAGGTCTTTTGTTCTTCATTTGTTTACTATAAGTGTCTGCAAAGAGTCTCACAGGCTGGTTTGAAATAGATTATTTTAGTAGAAAATCTGTGGTTCAGGAAGGCCAAGAGATCAGGAGACAACTGCCATTGAAAAGGCAGTTTCTACTCACCGGACTGGCGGTGGGCCGGCACCCAACGTGGGGCCACACCACGGGGGGAATCCCGGGGCCAGGAGCGGAGGGGCAGGGCGCTGTGAACAGGGGCTGTCACAGGGTTTCTGCAGGAGGGAAAGGCGAGGCAGGTGAGCAGGCTGAGGACTGGCCAGTTGAGTAACTTCATGGGTTCTAGGGTTGAATGGCGACCCCAAGTGTCTGGACTTGACTCTGGGTGAGCTGGGCAGGTGGACAGTGGCTCAGTGTGAGTCCAAGTCCAGTGGAAAAGGTGGGGGGTTAGACCTTGAAGAAGGATTCCTCCTGGGGTGAGAGGGCCCAAAAGGGAGGCAGGAGGCCAAGTCCAGGTGACTGAGAACAGGGTGTGTCCCGCCTAGGCCTGCAGGGCAGATGAAGGCATCCAGTCTGCAGAAGGTAGAAACACGGTCCATACAAGGGCTCCCCTCAGATGTCACCTCAGAGGAGGAGCCTTCCCTGCCTGCACAGTCTACAGGGACAGCCTCCTCCACGCACATCTCCCCAGCAGACACCCACTTCTTTTCCTGCATAGCATTCAGGACTCGGCCACTGCTCCGCACCCAGCCGTGGTTCCGCTGCCCAGAGGGAAAGCCCTCACAGGAGCCATCAAGCCCTGCACGACCTGGGCCCTACCTCTCTGTCTCCCCTGCCACCACTGGCCCCCCAACCCGGCCCTCCCCTCCTCCACCCTGAACTTCTGACTTATCTGAACTCTGTGTGCTCTCCAGAGCACGTGTCCCTCCTCACACACTGTGTGTGCTCACTGTGTGTCTCACCCACTGTGTGCCTCCCACCCAGGTCAGTGCCCAGCACACAGTAGGGCTCAGCAAGTAGTGAATTAATGACTCTTACCATCATTGCTGGGGAGATTCTTGTCTGTGGCCTACAGCGTTCATACACCCGACACACATTCACTGAGGTCCTACTGTGTGCTGGGCGGGTTCCAGATACCAGGCACAGCAGGGAGTGAAGCAGGCAGGTCTCCATTCTCATGCAGCAGACAGCCTGGTGGGGGACACAGAGAAAAATAAGTAAAATACACACAATGTCCGGCGGTGATAAGTTACATGGAGAAAAATAAGGTCAGGGAAGACATTTGAGCAGACACCTGGAGGTGTTTTAGAAGCAGAGGGAGAGAGTTCCTGGCTGAAAGAGCAGCCAGTGCAAAGGCCCTGAGGCCACAGTGGGATGCACGTGGAGGGTCTTAGATGTCCTTGTGTATTCTTTGTCCCACCTTGAGTATGTATGTTGTTTTTTATTTGTAAGCATTAATCTCACCTTTCTAGCTAAATAACCTGCATCATTAATCTGTAAAATTTAGCCAGTTCTGCCTCAGGTGTTTTGGGCACAATGGCGAGCTAGTTACTTGGGTTGGTAAAGAACTACCAGGGTCTGAGAAGGGTTTAGGAAAGTTTAATAGGGACACTGCTATAGGCCACATCGGGCCCCACAGACAAGAGGTGTCTGCATGAGCACCAAGGGTAGGAGTGTGGGGTCTGTTATTGGGGGGTGCTGTGCACACAAGGAGGAGGGGGCTGCATGATCAATTCATGCACAGGTACCTGGTTGGTTGTGAGATCTGTCAGGGGCTTCCCTGAACAACAGGATTTACCACTTTGATAAGGGCAGGATGTGAGGCCTGTGTTCCTGAGGCAATGAGTTTTCATAGAGTAAACACACATTAAGACAAGATGTTTTATATCTTGTAGAAACGAAGGTAAGCAAAGGGTCGTGCAGTGGGGAGTGGGAGGTAATTTGCCACTAGGCTCCAGGCATACAGAGAGCCCAGGGGTGGGTCTGTATGCCTCAAGAGAGTGCCAGCTGTCTCCACACCAGGGACTTAGTATGGAAACAGGAGAACCTGGGTTGTCAGCACGTGTCTGAGTGACCTCCCTAAGCCCAGCTCTGTTAGGCACCAGGCAGCTGTGAAGTGAACACGAAGATCTACGTCCTGAGGTCCCAGTGAGTGAACATCTTGACATCCTCAAGCCCCTTCTCCTGCACCATTGCCCCACTCATCTGGGTCTCAGGCTCTGACCCTGACCTCAGTGGCACCTTTGTCCCCTACCTCCAGCTCCTCTGGACAACTCTGTGCTGAGTTGTTCCAGGTCAGCGAACCCCAAACTGAGCTCTGCCCTTGCCCCATGACTTCCTCCTCCCTGTGAAGTCCCCTCATGAAAGAGGCCACCACCAGTGGGATCCTTTAGTCCTGAGGCTCGGCCTTCCTCATCCCTCTGATGCCTCCCGGCCCATGATCCCGCTCTGGGGAAACCCCATCATCCTCTCCTCCCCGCTTCAGCCTCGGGCTGCACACAAACACCCTGTTCACAATCCTCCATGAGGCGGGTCCATGTTCACTTGAGGACACAGATTTTGACAAGTGGGCAGAGTTGGGAATGAACAGCAGGACCCTGGAGCAGAGGACAGACAAGGACTCCAAATTCACCAGAGCACAGGTTATAGTGGTGGCAAGATGTCCATAAATGATGAGGCTGGCATCACACTGCAGCCTGGCCCTCTGTTCCCCCAGGGTGTCCTGCGTTTCCTGCCTTGGCCTGGGGGGCTGCCCCCCTCACTCTCTGTTAGAGGGATGTTCATTCATTCATTCACACTCTCATTTATCATGTACGTGGGTTCCGGCTAGATGACAGCTTATCCTTGGAGACACAGCTCAGACCTCACCTCCTCCATGAAGTTCTTCTGGATTCCAAGTCCCTCCTGCAGCCCCTCTGGCCTCCCCTGGCACCCCCAGAGCTGGGACATCACTCTGATTACCTCTCCAATCTGTGAGCTCTGTGAGAGCCCTGGGCCCAATATGGAAAGTGACTCAGAAAAATGTGCCAAAGGGGCTAAGAAAAATGCTACTAGTTCTGTGTTACAGACAAGGACACTGAGGTACAAGGAGGGCAGTGTCTACCCAAGGCCACAGAGCAGGATCTCAGTGAGCCCTTCCATGGCCCTGTTACTAGTTCTCCATTACAGATGAAGACACTGAGGCACAGAGAGGGAACAGGGACCTGCTATAACCTTGGCCCCATGGCCTGTGTCCTTTATGACCAGCTCCATGCTGCCAGCAGGGGTGTAGGCCTGGAATGGATGTTGAAAGCAGCCTGACCCCCAGGGCCCCGTCAGATGCAGAGTCACTCAACACCTACTCCACACCCCTGGGGTGAGGCCCTCATTGCTGCTCCTGGAAGCTGGCTGGGCCTCCCTGTGGATTGTCATGGGACAGCCCAGGAGAGGCTTGGGACAGCCACAGGGCCCCTGAGGCTCCCTGTCCCCAGCTGAGCAGCTCTGATCCCCTTGACTGTCCCTGGCAGAGGCCTGATGACAAGAAGTGTCAGCCGTGCAGCCAGGTGTGCTGTGAACATGAGGAAATGGGGCACTATGCAGCTACATGCAGATGTTCATGTATTTACTCAATAATCATTGATTCAGGCCTTGCAGGGTGGCTGGCCTGGGCCCAGGCCTGGGTGTCCAGCAGTGAATAAAACCAACCCCTTGATCCTCCTGGGAAAGCAGTGCTCAGAGAAACGGGCCTTCAGTGCCCCCTCCCTGCTCCCCATGAACAATCACACTGAGATGAGGCTGCGGCCGTGGGTCCCAGTGGAGGGTGAAGGGAGGGGGGACACCCAGAGTGGGCACCGATCATGAGCCTGGACACTGGAACCAGATGGCCTGGGCTCTGTAACCTGGGGTGGTCACCTCACCTGTCCTCTCTGTGCCTCAGTTACTTCTTCTGCAGGAATGGGTGACAACGGCTGTCCCTGCCCCACAAATTTCCACGAGGAGTCAGTGAGCTTCTCTTTCTTAGGCGTGTAGGGCAGTGGCCATGGGTCAGGATCCCGCTCACCTCACAATAGTCTGTCCCACTTTAAAGATGAGAAAGTCAAGGCTGAGGGGGTTATGAGACCAGCCCGGGCTCGCCTCCACCTCATGCTCTGCTGACATCCCCTCCACCCAGCTCTTCTGTGTTCATGTCATCCTTTTGTCCCTCATATTGTTAAGAATCTCTGAGCAAATCCACATGAATGGAGACACACCCTCTCACCACTTTGGTCTCTCTGGGCCATGAGCAAGACGGGGTTATCGGGCTCCCCCAGACAGTCCAGGAGGCCCAGCATGTCCATCAGTGCACTTCCACTCAGCACGGAGTCGGTGTGAGGCCCAGGGCCAGAAGGCACTGGATTAGCCCAGAATTGAGGAATGCCAGGTACGTGGTGAAGCACACAGAGGCCCCTGGAAGACAGTGTCCAGGCAGCCAAGGTGCAGGGCCTGAGGGTGCCCAGAAGGAGCAGAGGACAGAGTCCAGCCTGGACACCACCCCCTGCTGGGCCATGAGAGGGGATGAGAATTGGGACAAGCCAGGGCCCTGCTAGGACTTCTCCTCATCCAGCAAAGAGGCGAGAAAAAGACAAGGAGACAAGTGCAGCTGACCCCACGGCCCTCCCTGTGGGCGGGTGCTGCTTCCAGTATCCTGGAGGTTCCTTAAAAACTTGTAAAGTGTCTGCTTGTTCCAGCCCTGTGTGGGCAGAACTGAGGCAGGGAGGATAGTGACTCAGGACAGAGCTAGGATTCGGCCCAGTGTGTGCTGGGCCCCTCGCTGAGAGCAGCCTCTGGGCATCATGGACTCAGGAATTACCCCGACCTCCCTCTTAAGGCTCTTGACATGTTAGCAGGGAAGGTCCCAGGGCCCATACCCTATCAGGGGATCCCAACAAGTGGGATCACCACGGTCCTGGGAAAGGAGAGAGTGTGGGCTGGGCGTCAGGTCTGCATTAGACCCCAGTGCTGCCCTTACCACCGTGTGGCCTGGAGGCTTTCCCCTACCTCTCTGTGCCTGGCTTTCCAGCACTGACTCAGAGGACTGCTGTGCTTCGCACACAGTAGGCCCTCAATCAGAGGAAAAAGCCAGCCCTCCCCCAAGAATCTCTCCTCTTACAGGTCCAAAGCTAAGCTATGTGCTACATGTCACCAGAGCTGACCCTTGACAATCAGGGCAAGTGCAATCCTGAAGCTCCTCCCTCCTGCCTGAGGCCCTTCCCTCCTCAGTGACAGTGGCTCAGAGCAGACCTCTGCAACCCAGAAGTCTGAACTGAGCCTTGTGACCTGGGGAAGTCCCTGTTCCACACAACTTGGTTTCCAGGTCCTTCCAACAAGGCACACAAGCACCTGCTCAGTGTTTTAGCTGCAAGGTCCTCCCTTTGCAAATTGCCCCATCACAACCGGGCTAGAAGATGTAAGCTCCAGACCACGTGACTATCAGACGCATGACTTCAGGGAAACATCCCTGCCCACACTGCACTCCTGAGAGCCCAACTCCTAGAAGAGGGGATGGTGACCCACAGCTCTGCAGTTTTATCAGAACACAGCCCCCACCCACCCACTATTGGAAACACGTGTGAGAAGTGATGATTCCCGAGTGCCTGGACCCCGGTCATCCAGAAAGCAGAGGTCGCGGCTGACCTCGTGGCGCAAAGGTAGCGGGTCTGACTCCAGAAAGCTGAGGTCAGGGTAACAGACAGACTAGGAGAAAGTACTTTCAGACCATATATCTGATAAGGGGTTAACACCCAAAACATATAAGGAATTCTAACAGTACAACAGCAAAAACAAGCAATCTGATTTAAAAAGTGGGCAGAGGAACTGAATACATTTTTGTAAAGAAAACACACAGATGTCCAACAGGTACATGAAAAGGTGCTCAACATCACTCATCATCAAGGAAATGCAAATCAAAACCACAGTGCGATATCCCCTCCCACCTGTCAGGATGGCTGTCATCAAAATACAAGAGATGACAAGTGCTGGCTGGGTTGTGGAGAAAAGGGAAACTCATGCGCTGTTGGTGGGAATGTAAACTGTGCCATCACTGTGGAAGACAGTATGGAGTTTCCTCAAAAATTCAAAAATAGAACTCCCATATGGTCCAGCAATTCCACTTCTGGGAATATAGCCAAAGGAAATGTAATCACTATTTTAAAGAGAGAATAGTGCCCTCATGTTCGCTGCAGCATTATTTTCAATAACCAAGATATGGAAACAACCTGTGTCCATCGACAGATGAATGGATAAAGAAAATGTGATATATACAGAGGGAGAGGCTTCAATGTTCCAATTTTACATATGAGAAAACTGAAGCTCATTTGCTTTGAATAATTGAGCAAGTGATGGTGGAAGCTTTGAACCCCAGTTTTCTGATTTCGAAGCTACACCTTAACCCTGATTTTTAGAAGTTAGGGGTACAGGCTCTGGGGACCCTCTACCTTCCACACTTGTAGTCATGCTCCGGGGCCGCCATCCCAGAGGTGGCTGCGTAAACACATTTAATCTGCTTATTCTGCACCTGCTCAGCCCTTGGCTGCCACTCTGTTGTCACTGCCTGATACCAGCTGAGGTTTTACAGGTGAATCATCACCAGCTACCCGCCCACCCCCCTTGACATGTGGGGCAGGCCCCTTCTAGCCTGGTCATTCTAAATCTTTAGCTCACACATCAACACAAATGCTTCAAAAGAGCCTCACTTCCTGTGTGGAGGTGTTGACAAGGGGAAGGGAAGGGAGTTTGCGGTGGTCTCTTACTCTGAAGGTGACACATGAAAGGGATATATTTATGTCCATAATGGGACTCAATTTGAAGCTAAGAACGTGGTCACAGAGAGGAGTAAAAGCTGAGAGGCTACAAAGCTGCTGAGAAAGGGGCTTGACTATTGGATTGCAAATGTGTAATTTAATTTAAAATATCATCCCCCTGGATGACAACAATTTGCCCCCAAGTTGAGAATTGGCCCCCTGACCCCTGGGCACCCCTCACTTCCAGAATGTAATCATCTGAGCATGGGGGGCTTTAATTTCGGGTGCTGTTCCCTCAGTCATAGGTGTACCTGCTCACATGTGCACCCATGAATTGCAGTGCCCACATGTCAAGGCGCCTCTCACACCTGGCCAAGGAGGCCCAGGTCATAAGAAAGGAATTACAGTCTGTGGTGTCACACATGAGTCCCTGTAGGGGTGAGTGTTGTATAGAGAAGAGCCCACCCCTCCGCTCCCCACCCTCACCTCCAGGTGGAGTGATGGACGGAGCAGGACTCCTGAGCCCCTAGGCTTAGCAAGCATCCTGGCTAAGGGTGGGGAGGCTGCCCACTCTGATGTCATAGGTCAGATGGTAGATTGGAGTCCCACCCCCACAGCTCACCAGCAAGCCCCTCTAGTCTGTTTTCTCCTCTGTAAACTGGAACCCAGTCACCCTCACCCTCAGACGTGGGGGCAGCCTGTGTAAATTACAACACAAAACTCTGGGCTGTTCCAAGTGCCCTGGGGTGTCCAGCCCCAAGGCTAGGCACGTGGGAGAGGAGAGGTGTGGGTTAGCAGGTGTGACAGCAGAGCTGAGACCCGGCTGAGTGTGTGCACACTAATATCCAGGAACTGGGAGTTGCCACTAGGCAAATCCATTCACTGAGGCCATATTTACTCTCCCTTGTCAGTTACAATCCTCTATTTGAACAGAGGGCTCTGGAATCTATTAGCCACATCATTGCCTGTCACCACACTGTTGCAGTTCCAGGGTCTCCATTTAGCCAACTTGAAAGAATAGTTTTGTTTTTGTTTGTTTTAAACCAGTGACAGAAAACCAAAGTGGCTTAAAGAAGCAAACAGGGCAGGAGAGAATGACTTACTTAACTGAGACATTCACAGGGAGACAGCTTCAGGCAGGGCTTTATCTGGTGCTCAGTGACATCAGCAGAAGTCATCCTTCCCCACCTCTGGGTTCTGGCATTGGTGCCATCTTCACATGGCTCTGCCTTTATGAGAGCAAGACAGCCACCAACTGCCACAGGATGACATCACCACCCCTCAACTCCCAACTGAAATAGAACTTCTCTTCCCCCAGGATTCCAGCACCAAGGCCTGACTTCTGTGGAGTCTGATTGGGCTGGTGCCCAGCCCTGAGCCAATCACAGTGGCCAGGGAGGATGGAAAATGCTGATTGGCCAGATCGAGGCCATGTGACCATCCTCTCCAGGAAACCTGTGGGTTGTTCACCCATTTCCACAGGGGAAGAGTGTGATGTCTCCCAGAGGATCCTGCTATTAGCCCAATCTGCAGTTAGCATGATGAGCTGGGATGAATCCCTCTGCTTGGTGACAAGTGACAGGTCACTTAGTGGTTCCTTGCTCCAGAGAGGGCGGCATGTCTACTCAGGTTTGCAGCTTCAGGTCCAGAATATAGCAGAAAAGCCTCCAGTCTCCCAAAAGTTGGGAAAGTGAGCATTGACACTGGAAAGGCACTCCTCTCTGTGGCCCTTGGCTTTCTCCTTGTTACAGTGGAGAGTGCAGTGCTGCCTGCTGCCCCTCACAGCCCACCTCCCGGCTGGGAGGCTGATGCAACAGGTGGAGAGTGCTTGGAAAAGCCCACTTATTCTGAGGAACTGTTGTTGCTCCTGGTGATACTATTATTTTCATGTCAGTTGTGAGGTGGGCCCTGAGGGGTCCCTGAACTGGGGGGACAGACACCCACAGAAATTGGACCCAGTATTACTGTTCATTCAATGATGATTTACTGAATACCTACTGTGTGCCAGGTTCCCAGGGTAGAGCAGTGATGCTGACAGCACGGGGTCCTGCCCTCCAGGGATGGTAGACACCACAGGGGTACAGATGTGAGCAGCATGTGGAATTCTGAGGATCCCCAGGTAGGGGAGGCAGGCCTTGCTGAGGGTCACAATCTCACCTTTTCCGTCTCTGAAACCGTAGTGCTGGGACCTCTGATCCCCTGCCAAACACACCTTTCTCCCAGCTTGTTCTTAGGACTATTTCATCATAAGCAAGGAGTGAGCATGTTCAGGGAAGAGCTATGAAATGCATCTCCTTGGGGAAATTCTTTGTGGTTACAAGATCAAGTGTATGTACACCTTGCTGTACTATGGGGTCCTGAAAAAGGAACCCTTCCCACTTCTGCAACATTCTTCTATGTCCCACTTTCCCACTCATCTCTCAGCAACAACAATGACAAGTTAAGTCAGGGAATGACTCATTGTCGGTCTCAGAGTTCTGTGAAATTTTACTGCCAGTCTCCACCCTCTAGGACTGACTTCTTGTTACTGTTTAAAACTTAAACTTTTGGAGCTGGCAAGGGATGGGAGGCAGATACTGAAGGGGATGCACACTTAGAAGGATCTCCCAGCTCTGACTTTACCCTGGAATCCCCTTCACCTAAACCCACCAGGATTTGGGGAACTTTTACTTTCAACCCAGAACTCCACCCAGCTACCAAAACTGAGGTGGGAGCAATGGTTGCTTCTTCTTGAGAAATCCTCCCAACTACCACCCTGATACCACCTTGCCACTGCCCAGGGGGAGAACATTTTGCTGGGACTCCTTGGATCCTAAACCCGGAGGAAATAGGGGGCACTGAGAACAATGAGTGTCTTGCTCTAAAACCGGGAAGTTCCTCCACCTGGCACAGAGATCAGAAGAGCCAGGGTACTCCGCTGGTTGTCCAGTGTTGCAAATCTACAGTCTCTTGCCTTTTTAACATCCCGCTTCTCCTTTAGGTGCCCCCATCACCCCACTTTGGCTTCAGGGTTGCAAAAGCAAGGAGCAATTTCTAAAAAGCACACTCAGATGCACATCAGAGGCGACTAGGGAGCGTCAGAAAGACGCAGGAGGGAAGCAGGAGGCAGGAGGAGGCAGCAGGCAGGGAGCCATGGGAGTGGGAAGCAGGCAGGTCCCCTCGCAAATCCCCCTCCTGCCTCACATCTCATCGCTGGTTTGGCCGGGGACCGAGGAGCCAGGGGGCAGGTGGAGGATGGAGCTGGCGCTGGGCAGCAGGCTCGGCCGGAGAGCGGAGGAGGTCGGGGGTTGGAAGAGAAACGCAGAGCGAGGGAGGCGGCTGGAGGAGGATGATCCCTCCGCGGGATCGGGCGGCGGTGCAGACGCCCTGGTCGGGCTTTGTGGAGCTCTGCTAGTTTTCAACCCGCTCTCACAGACTCCAGCCCCTCGGGAGCTCCCCAGGTGACTGTGAACTTGGGGTGGGGACAAAAAGAACTGACAATTTCAGCACGGCCACCCAGCCAAAGGGAACAAGAAAAGCAAAGCCTTCCTCCCATTCTGTTTTTCTTTTATTTTTGTGCAGCCCTGCTCGGTGGGAGGGAATGGATTAGGCTGAGCAACACCGGAGAAGGCGTAAATCCGGGCGGGGGCCCGGGGACCCGGGGGAGGGCGGTGCGGACGGGGCTCTGAAGGCGCGCGCCGGGCGGGCGGGCGGCGCCGCGCGGAGGCGGCGGCGGGGACGGGGCTGCGCCGTCCGCGGTCGCTGCGCTTCGCCGTCTCGGGCTCGTTCTCCACACCCGCCTCCCCGGGCGCGGCGGTGGCGGCGGTGGCGCTGCGGCTTGGATCTTGAGCCCGCACACCCCTCGGCGGTGGGCCGCGTCCCCTCTCACACGGTCGGTCAGCGGCCCCCGCGCCGTGGCTTTCGGGGAAGAAGCTGCTGTGAGTGGCTGCGGCGCTGAGCTCTGCGCGCCCAGGGAGGCCGGGGGAGCCGCGCCGGCCGGAGAGGCCCCTCGGCCGGAGCCCGTGCCCCCTCGCGGGTCCCGGGGTGTAAGGAGCACATGGGAGAGAGAGAGAGATTTATATACATACATACATATTAATTAATTCATTCATTTTTAACTTGCACAGAGGGCATTTTCTTGGGGTGATTTTTTTTTTTTTAATTTCACATGTGTGCTGTTCAGCAGCAAGGGAACCCGAGGCAGATGCCCAGGCCGGTGGCTGAGCTCCCGTATATGGGTGGGTGTGGAGGGGGCAGGGGGAGCTGGCGGAAGAGGGAGCCTGTGAGGGCTGGTGTGGAAGCCCCCTCAAAAATTTAAAATACACTTCAATTTTCTTTTATCAGAATTATCTCTCATTCTTGTTATTTTTGTATATGCACATAAATATTAAATATATATTTATATACATACATACATATATAATTAATATTAAAGACATTATTTTTGGCATCACAATTTCCAGAATCATTCAAAGTTATCTTCTGATTGATGTATATCTTTGTAATAGTGTTTATTTCATTAACTATAGGGATTGACTAAAGGATTACTAGTAATATATTATTGAAGGAAAAAATATTCCATTTTCATTCATCATAATGTTCCATGGTTTTGTCAAGACAAATTCAGCAACAACTATTACTGTAGGCATATAAGCAAGTATGAATTAATTGCAGTTGATTTATTTTGTTATTACTTGTTTCCAAACTTTCCTTCAGCATTTCCAAGAACATTTTGGAATCCTGTCTTTACCTTATAATTTAAAATAATAGATCATTAGCAAAAGTCCAAAGCTCAGCAGTATGCTAAAGGATTCTTCGTAGCCTGTCTTTTCAGTATGTTTTCTGACACGGATTCCAGCTGATGGCCTTGTCACATTGACTGAAACATTGCCATCTCTGCAGTGTGAGATCACAAAAGTTGACTGAGGAATGAGTGATCACTAAAGACCCTCTTCCACTTATGACACTGACAGTGTTTCCTGCAATGAGAATCCTCCAATGTCCTGCAAGTGTCACTGTGTGAGGAATAGAAACCCAACGTGTAATTGACTGAATTGATTCTCCACTAAGAATTATTTTGTGCAATCTAAGAGCTTTCTTCTCCAAATAAAATAATGCTTTTCCTTCTTTTGTGTTTTAGAGATTATTCCTATATATCATTTTCTTGTGTGCACCCAGGGCTGGAGCTTGGATGAAGGCTCACCCAGAGTCATTATAGACCTGTCTGCTCAGCAATGAGAATATGTTCTTATGATCAATGAGAGCTTTTTTACATTGGTTGTGAACATTAAGTTTCTCTATCATGTGAGTTCTTTGGTATGAATAAAGATTAGCTCTCTGGCTACTGCTTTTCTTACATTTGTTACATTTATATGGTTTCTCCAGGGAGGGCTGGACTTGTGTATTTCAGGGCAGTTATGTTCTGCTCAGTCCCCAGTTGTTTATGGTCTGTTTATTTTCTCTTGAGGGCAGCCCTCATTAAGAAGAATGAAATGTTGGGCCTATTTCAAAATAGTTGCTTTCCTTTTCCCCTGCTGGAAGTGAGGCACATTGTCTCCAATTGTCAATGTGAGAACCTGGTAGGAATCCTGAACAAAAGTGGGGGCCCTCCTAGAACTGCGGCCCCTGCAGTTTTTAACTCTCAGACTGGAGCACTGAGCCTCCAGCAGTTTGTCAGCTACGGTTCGGGTTTCCTCCCTGGGGTCCATGGAGGTTTCTGCTTGTGCATTTCTACCTCTGGTCAGTGAATGTCTTTGTGTCCATCTGTCTGCCTCCCCAGTTTGGGGGTGGCAATGTGCCCTGTAACCTCAGTACTCTGAGGCTTCTAACAGGAGTCATTGATTTTGTTTGTTTAGTTAGTTTTTCATTTGTTGTTAGATAGAGTTAAAACTTCTAAATTTTTACATCCTGAATGAGAATGAAGTCTGAATTGTCCTTTTTTATTTTATTTCCCTGAAAGTTTTGCTTTTTAAAATTGTTATTAATAAAATAATCATTCTTCATTTAATTCTTTATTCCTAATTATGTTTAAATTTTTATTAAAATTTACTTTATTTTAAATGAGTCAAACCTATTTCACTTGTGTTTATCTTTATTTTCTTTTAACTTACAAAGTTGAAAGTTCAATTATTGCATTTTTGAACACTTTTATGCTCTATTAATTTGTTCAAACCCAAGTTTCAATTGCATAATTGTGTTTCTGTTTTAGGAAACAATGCCCTTGTAATTTTGACAGGCATTACATTGAATATACATATCACTCTGAGTAGTAGAAATATTTCTTAACAATAATAGTTCTTCCAACCAATGAACCTGAGATGTCTTTCAATTTATTTGCATATACTCAATTGCTTTCATCAGGGTCATACTTTTCTGTCTCTGGTGGTTGGGACTATGGGAACGGAGTGCAGAATGGAGGAGGGACCACCCAGGCATCTGCTGAAGCCACTATTGATTTGGGGAAACACCCTTTTCCCTCACCTGCACCAGCTTAGACTTCCTGCTGCACTGAAGTTATGTGGAGAAAAAGAAAAGCAACATCAGAGAAGTCACGACCCCTCAGCCAGAATTAGCGTAAGTCCCTAGGGGTGCACAGCAGGACTCCGGGCCCATGTCTGGGTAAGACTCTGGAAAAGGGATTCTCAATCTGGTGGAACCCCTTAACTGGAATTCCTGATCTGGAAGTTGCCACCTGGGTAGTGATCACGGGCTTAGTGGGACTTGGAACCCATTCTGGATTTCTGTAGTTCAGTTTCAGTTTCTGGTCTTTCTGGTTTCTGAGGCTTCCATCTGCTGACTGAGATCTGCTTCGTGTCTTTTGCTTAGAGATCAAAATGGGTGACATCATTTCTGTTTCATCACAGTCCTTTGGGAAGAATTTTGATTGCTTGGTTCAACACTAGGTACAGACCCATGACTAGGGGAAAGGTGGTATTTTACTGTAATACCGCATGCCGTATGTATGCCCTTCAGTGTGTAAGAAAAAATTGGAAGTATGTTTTCAGTAAATAAAGGTGTGAGGAATGGAAATGATTTTTGTTAAAAGGAAAAAGAAAAAAGATGATTTTCTCCTTGAGCTTTTTGTTTCTGAACAGAAAAAAATAAGGGACAAAACAATATGGATACAGATAGTTGAAGGAGGTTTGTGGAAAAGACACACTGAGAAAAGAATTTTGTACATGGTTGGGATTTTCTAAGAAAATCTAAGGCTTGATTAAATGTAATTAGGTAAACGGATTTTGTTAAGAGTAGACAGATTCAAGGTTGCATTTGTTTTTACTCTCTGTTAGTGAAAGAAAGATTTCTTAAACTGTTGAGTGGCTTCTGATAACAGAGTATGTGAATTTCTTTGTCTTTAGGCAATCTGTTCCCTAGCTGCTCTTTAAATATTTTATTGTCATTCTGGTTAAACAAATAAGAATTGTTTTGCAATGATCTATGATCTTATCTGACCAAGTATTTTAAAACTCTGACAAAATTCCCAATTATCAAATATTAATTAAGTTACTTTGACATCCATTTAACTTTGGAATGCTTCAAAGAGCCCATGGAGCATCCCCAAAAGAGATCCCAAACTGATTGCATTCATTTGATATGTTAAATTACATAGGAAGCATTATTGAATGAGTGATGACAAAATATCTTACATTATATTGTACCTGTGAATGTTATTAGCATAAAGATTCTAGAAGTTATATGGAATACCTAAAATTTGGTATGTCCTGATAAAATATTATCAATCATAATTCCAGTTATTGTCTTAAAATGTATGTCACAGCATTAACCAAGTTTCTTTGTCAGCTGAATTGTAATCAGGTTTGTAACCATGCCTTCCTGAGCCTTCTGTCACTCATAGACAGTTAGGCTTCTACTCTGATGCCCTTGCAAAATGCCTCCTTTTCAAAAGGTTTATGGAAAGCACTTTTTGATAAGTACAGGTTTCTGATTTTCAGATCATACCACTGAGCTGGGTAAGAAATTAAAGAAATCTAATGGAATTTTTTATTTCATAAAACTGTTAATGAAATATTAGTTACATGAAATGGAGTAAACTGATGAATATAGTTCCAATTTTTGGTTTTATCTGAAATATTTCTGGCTTTTAATCTTTATTTTCCAGATATGAGATAATCTTCCCCTGAAGCTAATTATGGCTTACAGAAATTTGTTAAATTACACCTTTGTGAACAGAATTGAAGCATTTATCTTTTCCTTCTACCTGAGACCTCCAGGAAACTCTTAGGTTCCTAGCAACCTTTCCAAGTGAATGAGGAAGGCCACTTCATGGCAGCTGCAGGAACCTCAAGATATTTTGGAACTCAGGAAGAGAAAAATCCACCTGGGCCCGCAGGTACTGCAGGTGAGGGCTGGTGGCGTGGCTTTCCTGACCTTGGGAGGCCTTTTAAAGTTTAACTTGAGGTCCCTTATAAAAAGTTCCAGCAAGATCAAATTTAAAATAGCCTCTTAAAATATTCTTTTTTACAGAGTGGTGGATCTTCACATAGATATTCTTTGCACTGAACGGTTTGTCAGGAAGCCTGGAAAGTAAAAGTTAAGTTTTACTGTGACTGTGTGGTGTGCATGGGGTCCAAGGGAAGTGAGGGTCTTGCAGCGAAGGCTTCTGTGGGGCAAGACACAGTCTGAAAATGTGCTGATTGGTTCACACGCTTCCCAATGTGCAACATAGTGGTGTGGTGTTTTGTGACTGTGTCATGTAGTGGGGCATAAGTTGGTTTTCTCAGATACAGGTGGTGTTGTGTAAACAGAGATACAGCACATTGTGTCTGGAAAAAACAGTGGGAGTTTTGCAGCAACCTATGTGAAATTTTACAGTGTCATTAAGAATTGTTCACCAGATCGTAACACCCCTGGCACAATCTGGGGCAACCCTAGGCTGAAAGGTAACACCATGGTCAGGACAAGAAGAGGGAGATGACACCTGTGGCCGACCAGTGTGTACAGTGGTGAGACTGGCAGCAGGGACACAAGTCGTCCTCATCATCATTGGAAAAATGAGAGATGAGACCTTTCACATGCAGACACAGGTCCCAGTCAGTCACATTCTGGGCCAAGTGCAGGGACTGCTTGTTGCAGATCCAACCTGATGGCAGGCCTTGGGTGGGTGCACTCCTCACATTTACACTTGCCGCAGTCCTCACACACGTAGGTGTGCAGCCCCAAGTCTTCCTTGCTCAGTGGCTTAAGCTCACCTGGCCTGAGCTCTGATCTGGGCTGTGCCTGGTTACTCCAAGGAGAAGGATGACCCAGCAGCCTCTTCTCAGAAGGGCTGCTGCTGGGGCTTGTCCTCACGCTGTTCTGGTTTGATTGTCTACTCAACTTCTTTGTCCCTAATATAGGATTGGAGAAGGTGACCCTGCATGTAGAGGCCTTGGCTAACTTCACACAAAAGCCCCGAGTGATAGCCAGCAGAGTTTTACACTGTTGAACACGGAGTTCCCCCTAGTGTGGAAGACAGCTTTTCAGAGCCAGGTGGCATTAGACATACTGCCGGCATCTCAGGGAGAAACCAGTGTGATTACTCCTGCCACGCACTGTGTTCACATCCCTGATGAATCTGGAAATGCCCCTTCCCTTCTTGATGACGTGAAAACCTGGATTCAGAATGTTGATGGCGCTGACACAAATGCCCCTGAAGTTCTCTCTGACGTCCCTCATTGGTTTCCAAGTTTCTTTTCAATTCCTAAAAGCTGTGCTCTGTGTTTTCAGGAATATTTCAGCTATTGCTTGTGCTCATCAATGTTATTCCAGGGTTTTATATGTTTTTTAGCTTTTGATGTGCTTTGTATCCTACCTTTGTCAAACTATGGTAAAATCTCTAACATGACCCCTTACTAAATGGCATGAACACGTGCATTTTTCCATCAGAAAAAACCCAGATGAAACCCCAGTTAATTAGGAAGCAGTTAGGGGAGAATGGCGTCCACTTCCCACTTTCCATAGATATGGAAGGAATTCCCAGTGGGGAGTATTGTCATTGGCGACCATCTGGTATTTGTAACTGCTTAAGTGTTCAAAGGTTCAGATGGTGTTTTTCCTGCTCTGGCCCACCAGGGTGAGGCTGGAGAGGAGGGGTGGCTGCGTGGTCTGCCCAGCCCCCTGGTGGGCTGTGTGCTTTTGCCCCCGACACCTCAGAAATGGCAATTGGGTTTCTGTTTTCTGTCTCTTATTGTTCATAACTCATTGCAACTGCACACACAGGCACTTGTTTGTAGTCTCTTGTGTTTTCTTTGTGTTTTGCTGTTTGAGATGTAGGTCCTGTCCTGTGCCGGTGCTGTAGAAGGAGGCCCTGGGTCTCAGTCTGCATAGATATTAGAGACATATACCAGCCTGACTTTAAACTGCACACTTTTTTTCTAGCGCTTTTCCACAGCCTCCCTTCCTGCACACCCTTTGTTCTAAGCACAAGAATATTAGAAGATTCCCAAAGCCAGAGGTCAACAATGTGCCCATAATGACATGCCCAGTGGAAGGAACAGCTGCTTCAGCAAAAGCAAGGACAATTTTGCAACAATTTGTCACCCAGAATGTGATCTCTAAGGAAACCAGTGCCACTCCTTGAATTCAAGCACCCTTCCTTCTCTCCCTGGCAGGCCCATAGTCTTGGAGGCATTAGCCCACTGTGAGCTCCTTTGCCTGGCAAAGAAATAAAGCAGTCTTTTCTGCTTCATCCAAAACTCTGCCCTCAAGCCTCAGTTCAGTCATTGGGGTGAGGAGGCCAATTTCAGGCATCACTTCTAAAGCACTTTGGCACTGGAAGCCCTTGCCTGTATTGACAGGCAGAGACAGTATTTAAGCATCACGTTTAGGAAGAAGAGACTTTTCCTTATTCCTGCGTCTAGAGAAACTCCTCCCAGGCTAGATGTCCCGAGGCCTTCAGTCACTATAGCTCCTGAAAGTGCCCGTGGGCGATGGCGCAACTAAAGAGCCGTGGTCCTCAGGCACTGAGCGTGCTTTTCACTTTCTCTCTGTGGGGGTTGTATCAACTCGGAAGGACCCTTGGTTCTGAGGGGTACAGGATATGTTCTCATTTTTCAGGGAAGAGGGAAAGTCATTTTTATCAAAGGAAAGTCAAGGTTCAGAAAAACTTAACCTGAGCAGTGAAATAATTAGTGCGTTATTGCATAAATCAAGACATATCAATGACAAAAAATAATAATTTGTGCCTGACATTAGTCTAAGTTTTTAAATATCATCTGAAAAACCCACTTGGGGAAGCTGAGACTGCAAATTCAGTAAGGCCTCTCGAAACTTTATTTTTCTACTCTTTTTTTTTTTAACTAAAGCTGTTCTACAGGTAAGCTGTTCTACAGGTTAGCTGTTATATTTCGTTGTATCCACTTTTAAATTTGGTCTTTCCATTAGTGCTAATAAAATAGCTGTCAGTGATGAGAGGTTTCTAAAAAAATTAGCAATTTAGAAGTTTTTCCAACTCAAAGGATCCATCATTGGCCATTGAAGAATAATATCTTAATAGCCTATTTGTAGAAAGACCCAGCGGGGACTTTCCAGTCTACCATGGGTGCAAGAGGTATCCTTGTTGACGGCAAACATGATGTAGCCCCCATGATCCAAAAGTTCATTACCTAGAAAGTCTGAGAAAGTAAAAAACATTCTTATATCAGTAATAAAGCAGCAAAGGTTGAGACAACAGTGACCCCTCGTGGACTGGGACACCTTATGGCAAGCTCCCTTGAGAACTGGTGCAGACTGACCAGGAGAAGGCTTGGAGTTCCAGTCTGTTCAGCTGGTCTCCAAATTCACACTGTGCATGCCCCTCCTGAGTGGGACAGACCAGGGAGTTTCCTCACTGGCCAACAGGCCAAGATCTCAAGACACTGAACAGACAAAAAGAAAGTCTAATTTGACCTGTGGTTGTTCTCCTTATGACAAATGACACAAAAGACAGAGATAAAGAAAAATAGTGACAATGTCTGGTTGGGAAAAGATCCACAAACCAAGAGTAATTCACTGAATTTCAAACCAAGAATTGTTGAGTCCAAGGAGCTAACCCTACAAATATTTTCTCCTGCTAATAGAATTCTAGAAGAGGAAAATTCTTACCTTTCTCATTTACAAAATACTCTGCAGGCAGAGACCCAGGAGATTGACCTGGTAAGAATCTCACGTTCTGCTGGCTTTTGTCAGTCGCCCCAGGATCTCCACCTGCAGCAGCTGTGAGTGAGGTGTGATTAGCCGGAGAAGTTGCAGCTCGTCCTCACTGTGGACTGTTGGGGAGGAAGAAGTTTTGCTCTATTCTTCTAGGTTCTTCTGGCCAGTCTAAGAATTACATTGACATGAAAGAGATTAACAGGGGAAAATCAAACAAAAGTTTAACATGTACACATGGGAGAGACTCACAACCCTGGAAGGCAGGCAGCCGAAGCCCAGCAGGAAGAGCCCTGCCGTCATTGCCAGCCCCCATGCCCATTCCTTCTCCTGCTGCCCTGTGACCAGGCCCCAGGAGGGGGCCGGGCATGCGCAGAAATCAGGACTTAGATCCAAACCAATGTCTTGGCACCAAAGAAGGGAAGACATTGGAGCTGAGTCTTGGGGAGCTTGTAGCAGAACCCTCTCTGCTGACACACAGGGAAGCTGAGGCCTGGGGCAGGAGGGGACTGTTCCGCCACTTATGTGATGTTGGACTTTGCGAGGCTCCATTTCACTCTCACCCTATGGAAGCCCCTGTGGGAGAGGCTGAGTCCAGCTCCAACAAAACACCCTGCAGCTCTGTGGTTTGCCAGTTCTGTGGCTCCACCAGCCCAGGGAACTTGGACCACTTTTGTATGTGGAGCCTCCTTTTCCTCACCCCTAAAATGTGCCTGACACCCCAGCTCACAGGACTGGCCATGAGGGTCTCACAAAAGGTCTGCTGAATGCTGACAGCCCAGGCCTTGGTGTGTGGCCTCTCTCTTCCCAGGCCTTGACCCTGGTTCCCCTTCTCAGCCCCCAGACTTACATCCAGATCACCCTCCACACTGGGTCCAGCATCACCAGGTCGGTGATGTTTATGCTGAGGGAGGGGATTAACCTGGATTCTGATCTCAGGGCCCCACAGACCATTCCGTGAAAACCACTCACCCTCAGCTCTGGGTCCACCCCACTGTTTGCAGGTGGAGCAGTCTGGAACCCTTACTAGCCTCCTCGATCTCCACACCCCTTGACCTACAAGAACTCTGGCTCCTAATCAACCCCCAAGACTTCTGTCAGCAAATCACAGGGTGTTTGAACCTTGGCTACTCCCATCACCAAGTCTACGTGCATCAGCTTTTCCAGGCCCTCCTGGCAGTCACTTGGAATGAGGATCTTAGCTAACGTGGCAGTGGGAGGCGGGGCTGGAGGAGGAAGGCCCCACCTCCCTTGATTTGAGGGCTTCCAGCTGGGGGTAGCGCCCTCCTCTGACCCTGCAGCCCCTCCCCTGCAGGGCACTCACCCCCTCCCGCAGCCTCTCCCGGGCTCTGGAGGCCCCGCCCCAGGGCGCTGGGCTTGGAGGCTGCTCTTGCCGGAGTGGAGGACAGAGCCATTGAGCCTGCCCCCTCACCCGGTTCCCCAAGCCCCCCGACCTCAGACCCTGACAGCTGACCAGGGCACTGGTAGCAGTGCTATGTGCCCTCCAGCATGCTTTGATTCCAGAACAATCCCAGCGCTGGCACGCACTGGGTTTGTGACTTGGGGCTGTGGCCTAGTCCCCGGAGCCTGTTTCTTCACCTGGCAAGTATTGGACGCCCACTTACCCGCCAGGTTCTCCTGAGGTCTCAGGGCCATGTCACTTTTATCCTCACCTCCTGCTGAAGCAGAACAGAAAGCCCCACACCCTCCTTCCTTTCTCCTCATCACCGCTCTGGCACCACGGGGTCATCCTCTCTCCATTTCCCAGCTGAGGAGGCAGAGGCCCGCCGAGGGGCAGTGCGGTGCTCAGGGGCCCACAGAGGAGAGGCCATAACCCCTTCTCAGCCAGAGGCCCTGGGGCAGCGTCCCTCCCCCAGTCCAGCTCCGCCATTGGTGGGAGTTGTGTCCTTCGGGCTCCCAAGCGGTGAAGGCCCCCATCTGGGTGGAGCTGTGGATAGAGGGGACATGGGCCTTGGAGGCCAGGTTGAGGTCCCTGCCTGCCCCAGGATCCCTGGAGTCTCAGCCATCCAGGCTGAAAACAAGGCCATGCTGAAGCCTTGCCCTCTCCGGGAACAGCTCAGAACATCCCCTGCACAGCAGGCTTTCTTCATGCACTCAGGAATGTGACCCCTGAGGCACCACCTCTGACTCACAAGGTCGAAGGGGACAGGACACTTTGCTTCCTCTTTCACATGAAGCTTCTGAAGTCATTCAGGAAGGATCAACTAAGCTCCCATTAGTTCCCAGACATTTCTCATGAGCCACCCGGGGCCTGTGTCATTGCTGACTGGGGACCAGGGTGAGAATCCTGACCGTGACTGACCAGCATTGATGGTGAGTTGGGCACATTGTGGAGTCACAGAATGAACACATATCTGTCTCTGGTCCAGCCACTAGGACCCAGGACTGGGCAGCAATATGCACATCTAGACCATAGGACCCCTGCAGTGCTCATCCTTGGGATGAGAAGGGCGCCCTCCCCTCGGAGGTGCAGTGAAGACAGAATGGGCAGCAAGGACCTGTGCTCCTGAGGATAGATGGGGCTGTTCAGGGAAGAAAGTTACCCCTACCCACCCCGTCCACCCAGGAGCCTGAAAGAAGCCACGTGCCAGCGGCAGGGACTAGAATGGGAGCCAGAGACCTGCTAGCGCTGCCATCGAGTGCCCCCTCCTGGAGCAGCACGGACACAACACATTCCCAGGGTCTCCTGCCCCTCCACTTTTCTGTGGACAGAACACATCCCTCGTCCTGCTGATCCAGAGAAGATGGGGATTTTTCAGACGCTTTAGTGAGAAACTGAAAACTACATCCCACCCCGTCCCCTTCCCTCCTTGACCCTCCTCCCTCCAGACCTCAGGCCTCCACGCTACCTCGATGAGCAGACCCCTGCTCCAGGAATCGGCTTTGCTACACGGATCTTTACATTTCCAGAAGCCCCTCCTAAGGGGAAGGGTAAGAAGGAAGGAGAAGTTCAGAGAAAATGTGTGCATGAGGAGTTAAAGGGCAAATCCCTTTTACTTGAGAACATGGAGTGTTCAGACTGCATGGATGAGGGTCTCACTGGGATTCTTTGGGCAGGAAGGTGCTGTGGGGCTGGGGATGGAGCCCTGGGGTTGGTCACCTGGGGCCTCCATTTCCATTTCTACTGAGAAGATCTGATTCCATCAGTTTGAGTTTCAGCTGGGCAGGGCTCTGTTGGTATAAAGAGAACACTATAAATTCTCCAATTTGACTCCAGCCCCTGGGACGTTTAAGAAAATAAATTCCTAAAGCATTAGGAATGATGGCCTATTTCCCAAGGGGGCTTAGAGACTTGGCCCCCAACCCAGGTAATGTCTGTCAAATTTGTTTCCCCCAGGAGGTGCCAGCTGCCTGGGGGTGGGGATGGCAGACAAATAAGTGACCCCACATTGACTTTGAACTTCCTGTGGAGAGACACCCACCCACGTAGAAACAGCCCCATGTCTCCTTCGGAGAGTGATTTGAGGCAGAGCAGAGAGGACTGCATTCAGGGAGCAAAATTTCCTGAGGACTGGAACCCTTGGGGAAGGGAACATAGCAGGCTTGGAGGTGGGAAGTTGCTGCCCTGCTTGCTCTAGCTTTAGTCCCCTCACTGTCTCAATTTGCCCTGGATGAGACACACACCCAGAGAGCCCAGGGAGGACCTAGAAGGCACACAATACATAAGACAGCAGGATGTTGAAAATCCACAGGAATGAAGTTAGCTCAGCCCAAGGAAGGAGATAGGTAGGAAGCATCCACCCACTGAGAGCTGGGAGTCAAGTTCAGCACGGCCCTGCAGGATGGACCTGGGACTGTGCAGGGGCCTGGATCGCAGACTTCCATCCAGAAAGCAGGCAAAGGAGAAGAGGCCATTCCCAAGATTCCAGAGACGGGCTCCACTGGATGGTCCATGCCATACCCTGGCCGCCTTGACCCAGTGCCCCACCACCCAGGCTTGCTCCTGGGCCACCACACTCAGTCCTTCTGGTAGGGGTGATGATGCAGTTGGCCACACTGTTAAGCTGAGTGATAGTGGCATGGATGGTGGTGCCATGTGCTCATTGCCAGGGCTGTTTTTCTGGGACTAGGTGAATCCCAGACATTGAGAGGGAACCACTTTCTTCAACACCTCCTGGAGCAGAGGGAACATCACATGATCAGCGATACCTCATCTCTGCATCCCAGGTGGGGGTCACCAGAGTGGGAGTCCAGGAAGTAGAGGACATGGCTGAAGCCTGGGCTTTTCTCTGTGTTGAGAGCACTAGCACCACACCGATTGTGGGACTCAGTACCCACAGGACCCAGCATTGATGGGTAAAGGAGAGGGGAATTTCTACAAGCCCATCCTCACTAACTCCAGGCTCCAGAGGGCAGCTCCACTCTATTCAACCCCAGGGGCATCTTCTACCATCCTGATCACATTCTGGTCTGACTCCCCAGATTCATGTTCCCCAGTGGCAGCTACACTCAGACTGTTTGTTTCTCTCCCTGTGTTTAAGTGCACATCAGATATGTGATAAATGCTGGAGCAGCTGAAATTCTGAGCATATTTCTAGGTGACCCTTGGACCTGGTTGCACAGGGTGACCTCCCCTCCCGCAACCAATGGGCCAGACCCCACCCACTATTCTTTCTGTTCTACCTATTTAATATACACATACACTCTGTGCGGAACATCCTGTTATCCTCCATCTCTGCAGGTGGACAGAGAAGGCTTGGGTTTGAGAAAGTTGCCCAGGTCACATGGTTGATAAGCGGTGGAGCTGCGGTCTTGGATTCTGGTCCCAGAAGTCTGGATTCTGGAAAGGATGAGGTGGGACAGCTTATTTCAAAGGGAAGCCCTGCCCCAGTACCCCCATGAGAGCCCACCCACCAGCACATCCAGGAGAGTCAGCAGTTCTGCCGCCAGCCTTGTGGAGAGGCTGTGAGTTCAGACTGCTTCTTACTTGTCCCATTCCTCCTGGTCATGTATCAGAGACAGAGGGGCCCTGGGGCTGGAGCTGGCTCTGTCTCCAGTTTTGAGGCTGGAGATGGAAGACCGAGTGGACGGGCCCCGTTGCTCCGCCTTAGAGTGCGCCCCCACTGGGGTAGATGCTGCTTGTGCCACTACTGGAGCAGCTGGTGGCAGTGACGCTGGCTGCGGCACCAGTGGTGTTGGTAAAAACATAGAGGGGTTGTCTCCAGACCCTAAGTTGACCCTTCCTCTGGCTCTTCAGCAAATTTTCAGCTGTGGGGTTGGCACAAGTGGAGGGTAAAGAGAAAGGTTCACCCACAGAACTAACTTTCCCTTTGTCTTCCCCCAAAAGAAAGCTCTGCTGCCTTAAAAAGGGACGCACAGCCTCTGAACCTCAACTCAGACAGCTCTCCCTGCCTGCAGACCTCCTACCCTCTGGCCCTGCCTCAGTGGGTGCTAGAAGGTTCGTAGTGACCTGGAAGAGGTGGGGAAGGTGCATCATGTTGGAGGGAACTGTAGCTTGCAGCATGTGGCTTGTGGAGTGTAGGCCAACTGTGCAGGGCTGCCAGGTGAGCTGCAGGTACTGATGCCGCTAGGGTCCCAAGGTACTGGAAAGGGCATGGGAGGTTTCTGCATGAACTAGAGTCAGAGGCCTGGCCTTTCATCCATGCTGAGCTCTCACAGTCCCTTCTTTGGCTCTTGGACCCAGGTGGTGGCCTCAGCCCACTTCCACCCCTGTGACAGCCGTCCTTGTAGCGGAAGGGCTGGTCATGCAGTAGGCCTGACAGGGACCCGCTGTGAGTGTGGTCTTACCGACACCCTTCTCTCCAAGGCCATGGGCACAGCCTACCCCATCCTCCATGCACAGGAGCTTCAGGACTGGTCTGAAGACACTTTTGTGAGTGGGTTGCTCCCCACTCCTCCTGCTCTGGTCCCCAGTTATGGAGGTCATGGAAGTGCATGTAGAGAGAGCAGGTGAGGGAGATGGGGCTGTTGGGGGGATGGGCCTCACAGGGATCAGCTCAGTCCAACAATCCTCTGATTCCCAGGGAGGCTGGGACCCCACCCACAGCGCTTTGTGACTCATTTTCTTCTTCAGGGGAATTAATAGATGTGTGAGCTCCAGGTTCTGTCCGTCTTTCCCCAGTACAGCCCCCGAACCTACTTAGTTCTGAGGAGACAGCAGCCCCTCTTGTGGGCCCAAAGACCACCTACAGCTTCAGTTTGTCCTGTGATTCATCTGTGTGGGTGAATATGGGAGGTGCACCACGTCTAGAAGAGGCTGTGAGGGCATCATGGTTAAAGTGCTGTGGCATGTTCTTTTGCAAATGCAGAAAGGCCACAGGCCAGGGAAGGATGAGGCTGAGAGTATTTTCACTGGGGAGAGAGAAGGATAAATGTGAGGACACACAGCACGCCCAGTAGCCCTTTCTGCAGAGCCAGACACCAGGTGAGCATGTACCATGACTTCCTCCCATAACCCTGTGAGGTCCATGCCTATACAACCCTGTCTGTGAGAAGAGCAAAGTGAAGCTCAGAGAGGTGTGAGAACTTCCAAAGATAAACAGATTAAGGTGGGATCGTCACCACCATGCTGTGCTGGGACAGGCAGTCACCTGTCACACTGCTCATGTAGGACCTGCTGGGAGCAGGGAAGGCCTGATGGGAGCACAGGAACACTGTGATGGAGGTGGCGTTTCTACCTGGGAGAGCTGGTACTGGGGACTCTGTGTGATTCTTTTTTGTGCTTGCTTTTAGCGTCAGCATGATACTGTCCCATTTGGGAACAGGGCTGTCCCCTTTCCACATCGGTGCACAAGGAGAAACATGTTCACACTGGTATCACCATAAGTCACCAGCAGGATCAGGATCTGGAGCTCAGACCAGATAATCCTCAGCAACTGGTTTAAGAAGAGGACCTGATTGTCCGCCCGAAAAATTTCTAGCTTTAAAAGTATATTTAATTAGGGGGAGTG
Source organism: Vicugna pacos (assembly GCF_048564905.1). NCBI lineage: Eukaryota > Metazoa > Chordata > Mammalia > Artiodactyla > Camelidae > Vicugna > Vicugna pacos. The sequence continues at coordinate 55,534,450 of NW_027328740.1, forward strand.
ATAAATAATTGATCCGTTCAAAATATCCTGTTATCTGAAGAACAATAGCACCTCTGAATTATAAGAACAATATTTCAGTTTGTCATCAATAACCATCATACAGGTATGACAAAACAGGGTGTTAGGAATTACAAAAGGGTCTCAAGATTATGCAGGTCAGAACTGAGAACTGTCCAAAGCATGGGCTGCATAACATTCCGTCTAAGCTACCTGAGGCTTGGTCTGCTCCTGACATGGAACAGACAGTCCTGAGAAAACCGCACTCCTCAGAGGACCCCAGGGAGTTGAGAGATTTGGGTTTGGATTCCAGACCAACCCTGATCATTTCTAGATATGGGATTTGAGACTCTTCTGCATCTGATCGAGGCGTGGTTTCAAGGAGTGAGGCATGATCCAGGCAAGAGAGCAGACATGGCTGAATCAGAGCATCACCAGTGACATTAACAAAGAGACCAGGGCACTGAGATTCCCAGTGATTTAGCATCATGGCTGGGACGGGTCATGTGTTCTCCAGTGAGTTCTGAACATCCAACACTGCTCCCAAGGATCTGCAGGGGGCGCGCGAAGCCAACAGTTCTTAGGTGGTGGGGCGCATGCGCATTCCGCGACAGACGTGGTCGGCGTCTTCCCTGGGGGCGACGCTCCTTTTCCTCAGGGCGGAGCGGGCGGCGCCATGGCGGCTTCGGGACCGCGTGGCCCTCGTTCCTGCAAGGAGGAGGACGCTCCTCGCTCGCTGTCTGAGGTAATGCCGGTTTCCCCGCATGCTAAGCCAACTTCATACGGGGGTGTGTGTGGACCTGGCCGAGTTGGGTTCCCAGTCCAGGAGGGAGGGGACGGGTGCGCTGGCGGACCCGCTTCGGCTGTTGTCCTCAGCTGCTGGGACGGGGTGAGGGTCCGCGTCCATCGGGGCCACGGGGCTGTTCGCGCCCCTCATTCTCACTGCCTGGGTCCCCCCCTTCGCCGCGTGGTTGGAGGTGTTTACACCGCAGGTCACGGGCGGGGACTCGGGAGTAACGTGAAAGGGGCTGAGAAATTACTGAAACAGGGAAAGAGGTGTATGAAAACACATTATATTAACTTTTATATTTTAAGTGTGTCAAAGTCAGAGTTTATTATGCTTTTAATCTCCTGTCTTTAAAGGAATACAATTATTTATTTTGTACTTAAAATATTTTATATTTAAAATGTGCTTCTTAGCTTATCTCATTTTCAAGTCCAAATATTGCCACGATTGTTATTTTCTCATAATGAGAAGGAAAAGCCTGGCTGGACTAGCAAGATAACTCTTAAAACTAAGTGTAATAAGTGTCAGTTTACTGATCTAAGTACTGCTGGGCTAACTCATAAATCTGAAGTTTAATAAGTGTTGGTTTACTGGGCTAATAACTTAACTCATAAGTCCTAGCTCAACAAGTGCCAGTAACTGGGTTCTGGCCAGCAGAAGTCCCACTGAGACTGAATGAATTACTCAAGACTCTGTGGAAAAAGTCAAGAGAGGGAGAGGGAGTCGGGAGCCAACTCCACGAGCCTCTCAAATGCTCCCACATTTATTGTGTACAATCAAAGGAAAAATCACTAACAGTTGTGTGACGGAATGCAGGAATTTAAGGAAAGACAGGGTGGGATTGAGATTGTAGAAATCACAGTGAGTACAAAGGCTTTGTTTATCTTTGGGGAAGTCATGGGAAGAGGGGAACAAGATATATCCTTATAGATATGTTAGAAAAGACGACCAGCCCAGCCAGCTCCTTGTTCTGGGCATAGAAGACTAACAGCAGAGACACCCAGTGTTTATAGCTGAGGGCCTGGGTTGTTGCTTTGCCATGAACAGAGCGCTATCTAAATCCTCAACTATGCAAGCAAGGCATTGTCTCTGCTTTTTATGGCCAGGAGACGGGCGTGCGGATGCACAGGTGCCTGTTTGCAAGGCAGTTAACTAAGCACATTTGCTCTTCTTTAAGGAGACGAGTGGCTGGGGTTTGTTACAATTTTTTAACCCAATCATGGGCTCCCAAAAGTAACATGATCTGTTCCTAATAGATAAACTCCAGTGTACTGATTCCCTGCTTTTGCTGTTCAGACCTTACTGGCTATAGCCCCATGCTTGCAATTAACTCTATAAAACCTAATGCACAAGTTTTGGAGGTGCTCAGAGCTTCAGAGCAGAAGCCCCTCTGAGCCCGCCAGTGTAATAAATCTGAGTATTACAACCCTCCGAGTGGTGCTTGTTTCTTGGCTGGCCTGTTGTTTCCATAATATTAATACAGTGACAGTCTTAAATATATGTAAATATAAGCTTATTGAAAAATATTTTGCAGCATTCCAGGGTGACCAGTTTTGTTAAAAATAATACCTAGGCCACTACCAATTTCTTACAAGAGTATAATTTTTAAAATTTTGAATTACTTTTATAAGTTCCAAATACAGTGGCGATTTTTAAAATACCAACCATTGTACATACTGCATAAGAACATTTGAGATGAAATATATTCAAAACTAAATCGTCAGAATATTTAAAAGGCAGGACAATGACTGCTTTTCATTGCAAATACATTTTCTCCTAATAAATGCAAAATATGAAGTTATTTAGCTTAGTTTTCTATACCTTTGTTCAAAAGGTGAAATAAGAATATCTATAATCTTTTTTTAATTTTAACCTTCTTTCTCATAAAAATTGGTATTTGTATCTGTAGAATCTTAATTTCCCTTTCATTTTTTTCTTTCAATTTATTTTCTTTAACAGAGTGCTTTCCTGTGTCTTGTTAAAGTTTTTTTTTATTCTCCTATTCTAGATCCAAGTCACTTTCTGATACTGAGAGTAAACAAGGGGAGAGACCTTATAGTAAGTATGCAACTTTTGATGTGGTCAGGAATTTTTCTTGGAGAACTTTCTTTACAATTTCTGCTCAGGTCACAGTATTATCCCATTATGAAAACTGAATACAAAATTGTAATCTGTTTACACCAGGACGCTTCCAATTTTGGCACAGCACATTTCCTGATATTTTACATTAGATATTAATACAATATTTGATTTTATTTATATATTGTACACTAATACATATTTTATATATGAATATCTGCTGAATGCCATTAATTTGCATGGGGTGGTAGCTGATTGCATTTGATTTTTCTGACCATTAGTTATTCTTAGGTGTGTCTAAAGTACTTCTTAGAACACATATTTGACTACCACACCTCTCATAGAGTATTTTAAAGGTTATTATATTTTAAATTATAGAAGCAGAAATGTTACCCATTACGTTTATGAAATGATTAAGTAACAATTTGGTGTAATCATATTCAGTGGAGGAATGATGGCTTCTACATCTTTGTACATCTGCCACAGTTGCTCCTCTATAGTATTTGTGGCCATGAGCATTTTTATGTCAACATGATCCTTTTCCAATTCTTTTTTTCTTTTATTTCAGTACAATCAGTAAAGCTTTCCTTTGCAGTGATGGCATTGTTTTTAACACGAAGATACCTTGTCATCTGACACATTTGTACCTGATGGTCTATTACTCTTGTACAGAGCAATAAAAAGCATTTTCATATCTCCATCTGTATTCTAGATCTTTCTAATTTCTTAGAAGCTTTTTATAATCATTTTTAGTTATTTTAATTGTACTAAACACAGAAGAACAGATCACTTTTTATATTTACCTACCTCATCACCTGAATGGACACATACATTATAATAACATGTGAGTTTGATGAATTTGAGGAACGTTCCAGAGTTTGAGCTTCAAGTATTTTTATGTGATTTTCTAAGAGGTAATTAATTTCTGGCACAAAATATGGCATTATCTAAAACCACTGGCAGGATTGTCTGTCATTTTGGCTTATTTGACTTTTGTCACATAGCTATCAGCTAGGACCCAGTGAGTTTGAATATTTTAAAAAGCACTTCTGATTAGAAAACATCAGGAAGAAACATTGAATATTTGTGTTCACGACTCTGGTATCATTATTGTAATGTGCTATTTGTTTTGGCATATATTTGATTTTGTTCCAGTAGTGTGAAATGTAAGCATGGGAACAAAATTAAAAAAAACAAAAAATTCTTGAAGCCAGTCACAATGAATTATTAGTCATTTTATTTTTATTTTATAAACAGGCCATTTGAATATGTTCAGCCATGAAGTGAAACAGACTCACTGAAGTCTGAGTCCTGAGAGACAGTGACCCAGGACACAGCCCTACCAGTAAGTAATGTGGTGATTTGATACACATATGTATTGTGAAATTATTATCACAATAAGGATACTTCCATAAACTCATAAAATTCCCATTTGTGGTGAGAATTTTTGAGATCTGCTCTCAGTAACTTTCAGATAAATAATACAGCATTGTTAGCTGTAGTCACCACGCTGTTCGTGAGATTTCCCAGAACTCACTCATCTTAAACATGGACATTTGTACTCTTTGGGCATCTTCTCATTTCCCCACTCCCAGGCCCTGACAATCACCACTCTGTTCTCTGTGTGAGTTTGGCTTTTTTAGATTACACGTGTAAGTGAAATCATGCAGTTCTACTTTTTCTTTTTTCAGAGTCTGCAGTGTGTTGATTTGATCCACTTACATACAGCAATGTGATCACAAACACAGCTTTAACTAACACCTCTCACATGACTCACAAGTATAATTTTCTTTATTTTTGGTGGCAAGAACATTCACAAGATAGTACCTTACGAGCTTTGGAGACTGGTACAGCACTGTTGTCTGTAATCACTGTGCTGTGCATTTGATCTGCATGACTTATTTATCTTCTGCTTGCACATTTGTACCCTTTAACATCTCCCCATTTCCTCCACCCTGACACCTAGGTACCACCATTTTACAATTTGTTTCTAAGTGTTTGCTTGCTTGTTTTTTGTTTGTTTGTTTGTTTTTGTATATCTGATATCTTACATTTGTCTTTTCTCTGTTTATTTCATCTCACCAAGCATAATACCCTCAAGGTCAATCTGTAATATCCCAAATGGCAGAAATTCCTTCTTTCATAATACAGAATAATATTCCATTGTATATAAATGCCATTTCTTCTTTATCCATTCATTCATTTTTGGACACTCAGGTCATTTCCATATCTTGGCTATTGTGAATAATGTTGTAATAAACATGTGAATGCAGCTATCTTTTCAATACCCTGTTTTCACTTCTTTCAGATGCACACCAAGAAGGAGGACTGCTGGAGCATATGGTAGCTCTATTTTTAACTTTTGGGTAACCTCTATAGCTTTTCCATAGTGGTTGAACCAGGTTACATCCCCACTGACAGTGTACAGGGGTTTTCTTTTGTCCTCATCCTGGTCAGCACTGTCTCTTGTCTTCTTGGTGATGGCCTTTCTGACAGGAGGGAGAGGATATTTCATTCCACTTTCAATTTTCATTTCCCTAATTGTTAGTCATGTTGAATATCTTTTCATGTACCTTTTGTGTATTTGGGTGTCTTCTTTGTTAAAATATAAATTTAGATTCACTGCCCATTTTTTATATTGGATTGTCTACTCTTTTTTTTTTTTTTTTTTGCTATTGTGTTATATGAGGTCCACGTATATTTTGATACTAACCCTCCATCCAATACATGATTTGCAGAAATTCTCTCCTACTCTGTATTAGGCTTTATATTTTGCTGATTATGTCTTTTGCTGTGCAGGATCTTTTTAGTTTGATGTAGTCCCATCTGTTGATATTTGCTTTTCTGGCTTGTGTTTGGGGTTATATCCCAATATTATTACCCAAACCAGAGTTAAGTATCTTCTTCTCTAAGTTTTCCTGTAGGAGTTTTAAAGTATGAGGTCTTACATTTCAGTCATTAGTCCATTTTAAATTATATTTGTGAGTGGTGGAAAGTAGGTGTCCAATTTCATTTTTCTGCTTGTGGATTTCCAATCTTCCCAGCAACATTTGTTGAAGATGCTGGAGTTTCCTCATTCAAAATAGCATTAAAACCAATAAAATACTTAAGAATAAACTTAACTATGGAAGTGAAAAATTTGTACTTTGAAAACTATAAGATTTCTATGGAAAAAATTGAAGAAGACCAAACAAGTGGAAAGATACACTGGACCAGAAGTATGGCTAATGGAACAGAAGAATTAATGTTAAAATGTCCATAATACCCAAAGCCATTTACAGTTTCAGTGCAATTTCTATCAATATTCCAACAGCATTTTTTACACATGGAGGGAAATCAATCTTAAAAATGTTTTATGTGACTACCAGAGATCCAGACACCAGAGCAATCCTGGGAAAGAACAAATTGGGAGTCATCACACTTCCTGATTTAGAACTAAATCACAGTGTTACAGTATGAGACACAATGATATTGGTATTAAAATACACACATGGTTTAAATTAACAGTATAGAGGACCCAGTAGTAAACCCCTGTATATTAGGTCAACTACTATTTGAGACGGAAGTAAAACACGTTCAGTGGGCAAAGGATAGTCTCTTTGAAATATGGTGCTGGGACTCGTGGATACTACTTTAAATTTTTGATAGAAACTCCATACTGCTGTTCCTAGTGTCTGTGGTTATTTACATTTTTACCAACAACACACAAGGATTTTCTTCACATCCCTTCCAATCATTGTACTCACTTGTCTTTTTTCACTTTCGCCATTGTAACAGTTGTGATATGGTTTCGTGGTCTTGATTTGCATTTCCCTGATGATTAATGACAACCTTTTCGTGTTGCACATTTGTATGTTTTCTTAGGAAAAATGTCTATTCAGATCTTTTATTCATTTTTAATTAGATTTATTTTTTTGGCTGCTAAGTTGTATGATGTATTTATATACTTCAGTAAATACCATTTATCAAAAGGTGGTTTGCTAATAGATTCTCCCATTCCATATGATGCCTTTTAATTTTTTCAAATTCTTTTCTATGCAGAAGTTTTTACATTGACTTAGTCCCGCTTGATTCTTTTTGCTTTTGCTTTGTTTGCCTGTACTTTGGAGTCATATCCAAATAATCATTATTTACAAGATCAAGGTCGAGGGGATTTTACTCTATGATTTTTTTTTAAGGTGTTTTATGATTTCAAGTCACAATTTGACTATTTTATTGTGAGATATTTTTTGTGAGTAGTGTAAGATGGGGTCCAATTTAATTCTTTTATATTCATTCGACTGTACCAGTTTACATTTTGACCAAAAAATTAAACAAGTTTTACCTTTTCTTTCATATTCTTGCAAACATTTTTTTTCTTTTTTATAATGGCTATTCTAACAGGTGTGATGTGATGTGTCATTGTGATTTTGATTTGCATTTCCCTGATGATTAGTGATGTTGAGCATTTATTCATGTACCTATTGGCCATCTATATGTCTTTTTGAAAAAAAATCTACTCAAGTCCTTTAACCTATTTTTAATGTTTTATTTGATTGCTATTATTTTATGATTTACTTATATATTTTATAAAAAAAGTTTTTTGATTAACAAATGGAAAAAAATTGCCTGTATGTTATTTTATTCTGTAGTTGCTTTTTAGTTTGCTGATTATTTGTTTTGCTGTGGAGGTTTTTTTTTGTTTTTTTGTTTTGTTTTGTTTTGTTTGTTTTGTTTTGTTTTTGTTTTTTAAATTTCTGTAGTTCCACTTGTTTGTTTTTGCTTTTGTTACTTGAAACTTAGGTGTCATATCCAAAAAATATTTGCCAAAACCATAGCAAGGAGCTTTATGTTTACATTTTCTTCAAGTAGTTTTACAGTTTTTGGTCTTAAATTTAAGCCTTCAGTCCATTTTGAGTTAATTTCTGTGAGTGCTGCAAGAAAGGGGTCCAATTGTATTCATCTGTAGGTCATTATCCAGTTTTTTCCTGCACAATTTATTGAAGAGTCTATAGTTTTCCCTTTACATCTTCTTGGTTCCCGTGTGAAGTACTTGTTGGCACTATATAAGTGGGTTTGTTTCTGAGCACTTGATTGCTTCATTGGACTTGGTCTCTATTTTTTACTGTTACCTACCATTTTTGATTACTATAGTTTTGTAATAAAGTTTGAAATTAGGAATTGTGATATCTATAGATTAATTCTTTGACCAGGTTGATTTGGTTATTAGGGGTGTCTTGTGGTTCCATACAAGTTTTAGGCTTGTTTTCTGTATTTCTGTGTAAATGTCATTTGAATTTGGATAGGGATTGCATTGAATCTATAGACAGCTTTGGGTGACACAGACATTCTTACAGTTTTAATACTTCTAATTCATAACCATGAAAATTGTTTCCATTTATCTTTTTTTCAGTTGTTTTTTTTTTTTAATCAGTGTTTTGTCATTTTCAGTGTAAGGATATTTTACATACTTGGTTTAATTTATTCCTAATTTTTTATGTCATTTTAAATATGAATGCTTTTTAAATTTATTTTTCAAATTGTTTGTTGTTGGTATATAGAAACACATTGCTGTTCACATGTTGAAAATTGTATCTTGCAACTTGACTGAATTTGTCTATTGTTTGTAATAGGTTTTTGATGGAATCATTAGGATTTTCTATATATAAGATCATATTAAATGCAAACAAATAGTTTTGCTTAATCCTTTTCAATTTTGATTACTTTTATGTATTTATCTTGACTAATTGCTCTGGCCAGGACTTCCAGTATTATGTGGTAAATGAGTGGTGATTGCACAAAATTATTTTGTTTATATTTTTGTCAGAAAACACTTCACCATTGAGTATGATGTTTACTGTGAACTTGTCCAGTATGACATTTATTATGTTTAATTACTTACTTTGTATAGCAATTTGTTGAGGTTTTGTTTGTTTGTTTGTTTGTTTGTTTATGGAAGGCTGTTTAAATTTTTCACATGTTTTTCTGCATCTATTGAGATTACCATATGATTTTTGTATTTCATTCATTAATGTGATGCATCACATGTTTGATTTACATAGGTTGAATTGTCCTTGGATTCAGGGATAAATTCCACTTGACATGGTATATGATCTTTTCAATATACCGTTGAATTTGATTTGCTTATATGTCATTGAGAAATCTTGCATCTATATTTATCAGTAATACTTGCTAGTTTTTTTATTTTTCTTCCTTGTAGTGTTCTTTTCTGCCTTTGGTATCAGGGTAATGTTGGACTCATCAAATGAGTTTGCAAATATGCCTCCTCTTCATGTTTTTAAAAAGTTTGAGATGATTGTATTAATTCTATTTAAATGTTTGGTTGAATATCCCAAAGAAACTGTCTGGTCTTAGCCTCTTTTTATGTTTATTTTATTTTTTATTTTTTTACTGATACAATCTTTTCATTCATCATTGGTTTGTTCAGATTTTCTGTTTTTTTTATTAGTCAGTTTTGGTAGTTTTTATATTTCTAGGAGTGTATTTTTTCCAGCATATCCGAGTTGTTTGTGTGTATTTGTTGATAGTCACCTCGTATAAGCTGTTGTATTTCTGCTGCATCAGTTATAATATCGCCTCTCATTTCTGATTCATTTGCATATTGTGTTACCCTTTGTTAGTATAGCTCAGTTTGTCAATTTTACCATTTCAAAAACAAACTCTAGCATTGATGTTTTCTAATATTTACAGTCTTTGTTTATTCTCTCACATTTGTTATTTCATTTCTTTGCTACTTGTGAACTTAGTAGGATTTTGTTTTTTGCTCTAGTCCCTTGAGAAGTAAAGTTGTTTATTTGCAATTCTTTCTTCTTGTCATACTAATTTGTTGTAATAAACTCATAACTATTTTCATGGTATCTTGTAAGTTTTAGTAAGTTGTGTTTCCATTATCTTTTGTTTCAAGATTTTCTTTTAATTTCAAGAAAATTATTGTAAAACTGTTATAAATTACCCACCCCCGGTTTTATTGAGATATAATATGGTGCTGTTTAAGATTCAAATGCATATTATAATGATTTGACTTGATATATTGTGAAATGATTATCACATAAGATTAGTTAACATACATCATTTTAATATAGATGCAGAAAACAAAGGAAACAAAATATATTTTCCTGTAATGAGAACACTTAAGGTCTACTTGCTTAACAGCTTTCAAATATACCACAGAGCAATGTTAACTGTATTCATCATGTTGTACATAACATTTCAATACTTGTTTATCCCATAACTGGACGTTGGTATGTTTGGACTTCCTACATCAAATTCTCCCTCTTCCCACTGCCCACCTTTGGTAACCAAAAATGTGATATTTTACTTTTTGTTTATTTTTTTCACATATAAATCAGGACATACAGTATTTGTCTTGCTCTGCCTGACTTCTCTTACTTAGCATGATGCCCTCAACGTCCATCCATATTGTCACCAATGGCAGAATTTCCTTCTTTATATTGCTGAATAATACTCCATTGTCTAAATATAGCACAACTTTTATATGCAAGCATTTGTTGATAGGTCATTATCATCTCTTGCCTATTATAAATAATGTTGCTGTGAACATGGGTGCAGATATCTCTTCAACAAAATGTTTTCAATTATTTTAGATACATTTCCCATATGTAGAAATTTTGGGTCATATGGTAGTCCTGTTAAATGTTGAGGAACCTCTCTAGTGTTTTTCATAGAGGCCAAGCCAACTCATAAGCCAACCAAAAGTACACAAACAGTCCCTTTTCTCCATACCTTTGCTAGCATTTAATAGTAAGCCTCTTGTCTTTTTGATAAATTCATCCTAATAATCCTGAGTCGATATCTCCTTGGGTGTTTGATTTTAGTTTCCCTAATGTTTTGTGATGTTGAGCACATTTTCATGTATTTGTTGGAAATTCATGTATTTTCTTTGAAAAAATGTATTTTTAGGTGTTTTGCACAGCTTTTAAGTGGGTTATTTGTTTTGATGCTTTTTAGTTGTGTGATATGTATTTTGGATATCAACACCTTATTAGTTATAAGGTTTTTAGATTTTTTTTCCCATTATATAGGCTGTCTTTTCATTTTGTTGATTGTCTCATGTAGGAGATTTTTAGTTTGATGTAGTTTCATTTGTTATTTTTTTAATTGTTGTTTATGCTTAAAGTATCATCAAAAATAATTTTTAAGACCTGTGTTAAAAAGATTTTTACTGTTTTCTTCTAGGAATTTTATGACTTCCAGTCTTATATTTGACTTTCTTTCCTTTATATTTAATTTTCAGAGTGGTGTTAGATAGAGGTCTAATTTTATTCTTTGGCATGTGAATATAAAATTCTCCAAGCCCAGTTATTGACAAGACTGTCTTTGCTCCACTGAGTCTTCCTGACCACCTTGTCAAATACTGGTTGACTTTACATGCATGGGATTGTATTTAGACTCTCATTTCTATTCCATTGTTTTTATGGCAGTACCATGCTATTTTGATTGTTATAGCTTTATATTATAGTTTGATATAGAGTGCAATATCTCCAACATTGTATGTACAAGGTCTTTTGTGTTTCCTTATACATTTTTGTATTTTTTTTTTCCTACTTTAAAAAATGCCACTGGATTTTGATAGGAATTAAATCAACATATGGCTTTGTGTAGGATGGGCATTTTAACAATATAATTCTTCCAATTCATGGGCAAGGGATAACTTTACACTTGTCTGTATTTTTTAGTTTATTTCATAGAGTGATATTTTATCTCCTTGGATGAATTTAGTCCTCAGGTAATTTTCAGTGTATAGAGATATGACTGATTTTTGCATTTAAAATTTTTATTCTGCAACTTTACTGATTATGCTGATTAGTTCTAACAGGATTTTGGTGAAGTTTTTAGGACTTTCTATAGATAAAATCATGTTATCTTAAACTAGAGATATTTGCACTTCTTATTTTCCAGTTTTGATGACTTTCCTGTCTCCTCCTTACCTGACTGCTCCAGCTAGGACTTTCATTACTCTTCTGAGTGAGCGGTGGGGGTGGGCTCCTTTGCCTTGTTCCTGACATTAGGGGAAAGTTTCGGACTTCCACTACTGAGTATGTTTTGAACCGTGGCCTTGAGTTACATTCATTTTATACCTAGGCTGTTTGGTGTTTTCCTGTGTCTATTGATCATTATATTTTTTCTTTTGTTCTATTAATGAGATGGCATCACATTTATTTGATTTGCTAGTATTTTTTAAAATCTACATTCATCTGGGTTATTGGCCTAAATTTTCTTCTCTGGCAGTTTGAAAGCAATGCTAGCCTTGTAAAATGAATTTGGGAATTTTCCTTCCTTGTCTATTTTTTAAAAGACTTGAGGATTGGCATTAAATCATTACATATTTGGTAAAATTTACCAGTGAAACCATCTGATCTTGAGCTTTCCTTCATTTGAAGAGTTTTGATTACAGATTTATTCTCCACAGTGCTAAATGGTTCATTTAGATTTTCTATTTCTTCTTGATTCCCTCTTGCTAGATATGTTTCTAAGAATTTTTTTTTCCATTTATCTAGGTTGTCTAGTTTATCTGCATGTAGTTGTTCATAGTAACTTATTATCCTTCTTATTTCTGTGGTAGAGATGCAATGTCTTCTCTATCATTTATAATTTGTTGATTTTGTTCCTCTCTCCTTTTCCTTGTGTAGTGTAGCAAAAAGTTCAAAATTTTGTTTATTTATTTAATGAACTAGCTCTTAATATTGCTAAATTTTACTGTTGTTTTGTCTATCACATTGATTTCTGCTGTAATCTTTATTATGTCCTTCCTTCTGCTAACTTTGGCTCAGTTTGGTCTTTTTCCAGGTCCTTGAGGAGAAAAGTAAGATTGTTTATTTGAGCTCTTTCTTATTTCTTAAGTTAGGCATTTATTGTAATAGACCACCCTGTCGGAATTGGTTTTGCTATATCTCATGGGCTTTGGTATGCTTTGTTTCCATTTTAGTCTGTCTCAAGACACTTTGTTATTTCCTCTTAAATTTATTCTTTGATACATTAGTTGGTCAGGAGAGTGTTGATCAATTTCTATGTGTTCATTAGCTTTCCAGTTTTCTTCCTCCTACTGATTTCTAGTTTTATACTATGATCAGAGAAGACATTTGGTATAATTTCAGTCTTGAATTTGTTGAGATTTGATATATGACATAATATGTGGTCTCATCTAGAAAAAAAATTTTGTACACTTGAGAAGAATGTATATTCAACTTTTGTTAGACAGAATATTTTATATATGACTGTTAGGACCATTTGATCTTCAGTGTTGTTCACATCAACAGATCCTGTATTGAACTATTGTCTGGATGATCTATCACTTGTGGAGAGTGGGGTGTTAAAGTTCTCAACAATTATCATAGTGTAGTTTATTCTGCCTTTTAGCTTGTTTTTGCTATACATATATTTAGTTGCTCTGATTTTGGATGCATAAATATTAATAATTGTTACATTTATTTGGATGGATTGACTCCTCTATCATTATATAATGACCTTCTTTGCCTTTTTTGACCTTTGTTAGATTAATGTATTTTTGACTGTTTTAGGTGTAACTCACCCCTTTTTTTCTATTTGTTTGAAGTATCTTTTTCTGTCCCTTCACTCTCAGTCTATGTGTTTTTAAAGACAGAAAATAAATAAATAAATATTTACTTGAGCTACATCTTTAAAGAAATAGACCTAACAGATATATGCACAATATTCTGCCCAGTAGCAACAGAACGACGTTCTTCTCAAGCACACAAGAAACATTCTCTAGGTAGGTCCTTTATAAAGTCACAAAACAAGGCTCAGCAAATGTAAGAAGACTGAAATCATATCAAGTATCATTTCTGATAATAATGGTATAAACCAAAAATTAATGACAGAGGAAAATAAGAAAATTCACAAATGTGTGAAAATTAATGTGCATACTCCTTATAAACTATTGGGTTAAAGAAGATATCAGAAATGAAATAAAAAATATTGTGGGGTGATGTCACCAGGATGGCAATGTAGGTTATTACAGACTTTGCTCCCCCTCAGAAGAACAGCTTACAACTGTTCACAGGCAGGACAGCACTGAGAATACACTAGAACATGGGGTGAGGCTGAAGCATCCATGTGCACCATGTAGACAAAGACAGACCATAGTAGAAAGACATAGATGGACACACTTGGGCCCATAATCTGAGAGAATGCAGATACATTACAAGTCATTTTAAATAAAGACAAGCGCAGAACTTTTTGTTTCAGATTTTCTACAGTACTGAGAAAAAACAGAATCCACAATGACACTTCTGTGCAAAGTTGAGAAAGTTACTTTTGAGACTGTTAAAAAAAAAAAAAGAAATAATCTATACACATAATATATGTTCCATAACTGTGTTTACTTGATTTACCTCATTAAATGGAAAATATTTTGTTAAAAAGAAGACATACATCAACCAGACTTATTTTGATTTTCTTCCTATTAATCGTGATTTACCATTTGTATTACAGGACTCATGAAGTAGTGACATATTCAGTGAAACCTACATATGGGATGTTCCATTTATGATACACATGTTGAGAAACTTGAGCTTTGGATGTCACTGAACTCTTCAGCATGGAGTACTAATTACTAATTAAACTACTCTTATGGAGTAAATTCATAAGTTCCTTGGTAAGTAACCAATTACATGGGACAGAAGCCATTGTTGAGGAAGTGACATTACTTAAAACCCTACATAGTAGAGGCAGGATGTGTGAGGATAAGTGTATCCTGAGGGGTAGGGGCAGGGTAGGTAGGGAGGGAATGAGGTTTCCAGAGGGTTGAGTTGGATACTGGAGAATCAGTGAATAAACAAAGAGTAGTAAATCTGAGTAATTTCAGAGAGGCTTCCATAGAGGTGGAGAGTGAAATACACATGTGTTAATCAGGGCCTCCTGGGTTTCAGGATTGGGGGAATTGAGTAAGACTCTAAGTAGCATGGACTCATTAACATATAAAATTCAATGAATTTATTTACTTGTATGTAAATTAAGAGAATTCATATTTTCTATATGAGCAGCCGCATGTAAAGCCATATTAGTTCTGAATCTGGGAGAGGAGAAATGGTCTCTGTTTCTCTTAGAGCACAGTGCCAGGTGATGGTTAGGGGATTTGCGGCAGGTGAGCCTGGGTATTGTGGAAAACTATAAAATGTCTTGGCTTCTTTCTCCTTTTTCAGTTGTGTCTTAGTGCTTGAACTTTTTGTAAATGAAAATCCAGAGACTGATGGAGGTTAGCTGTGATCCTGACAGTTCAATCACAGAGAAGCAGGTCCTTCCTCTTTCTCTGTTGCCAGTAGGTAAGCAGGCTTCTCCACAGGCCTGAATCTTCTCTATAAAACCAAGAAGTAATAAAAGATTTAAGGGGCTCTGGTTATGTTTCCCTAGGTCCCTGAGATGTTTTGTGGCCCAGAAGTTGAATATTCTCCTTCCCAGTATTTGTGCTGTTGAAAGTCTTCACATTACACCAATATGAGAGCGGCTGTCTTTGTCTCAGTCCCTTCGGCACAGGGGAAAGATGCCTCACTCATGGCTGATTGGCTTCTGATGTTCATTAGTCATATAGTGGACACAGTGGAGGGAGACTGAAGAAGCAGAGGCTCACTCTCTAGTTGTGCTGGTGTATGTGTCAGAATGAGGTCAGCTGAACACAGCACAGGTGCAGGAGGCACAGGGGACAACAGCAGGGCTCCTGTGAGTGTGGAGCATGGAGGATAGTGAGGGTCAGCGATCTGACCTGAATTCAGTGTCATAGTTTTGATTAGTAACTGCATCCTCTGAAAATGGCTGCCAATTTTAAATAACATAATTATCTTCCCTCTTGTACAAATCCATCCAGTTTTCATTTTGTAAGGAAACTTCGTTCACATTTAAACACTGGAAAACAATGTATAAATTTTATTTTTTCCTTAAATATGGCTGTATGTTGATGAGAGAAACTGCAGTAGATAGAGCAGCACATAGGATCTTGTGGAAATCTTTGAAGGACTGAAATACCTGAACCTTATTGGAAGATTCTGTTACTGTCAGACCAGTGAGAGTGAGTGCGACCCTGAAGAAGCAATGCTGTATGACCATCAAAGCTGAGAGGTAGAAAGAAGACAGAAAGAAATGGGAGAACTCAGGTCACTGGGGGGCCACATTAGGGCCATCTTTCAGTGTAGAAATCCCTGGAGCGACAGGCTTGTGATGCTGACTTTGTCCACACGTCTGGTAATGGACATCTGATGTGTGTAGTTATTAGAGAATCTGCACCTGCTAACCCCAAGATCTGCATGAATCCTGTTCAGTCATGTGCAGGGCTGCGCATCTGAATTCTCTGTGATTGAAGTGAGTAATAGACATTGACAATTAATTCACTGATTTCTATACAGAACACTTTAAACATGACCTCAGTTTGAAAATCAATACTCCTAAGCACTTAGGAAAATGTTTCACATGAGAGGTGTTCTGTTCCATGTAGAGGTATAATTTGCCATTAGTCACAGTTAATAAGTCATAAATAACAGACATCTGCCTTGTGATGAGTCTAGTTTTATCTAAAAGTCTTAGAGAGAAGAGGTGAGTTATGACTTCTCAAATTCAAATTTTATAATCAGCAGTTCTCTTGATTTTGCCTTTGACCCAGTGGTATTTGAGATTGTGTTATTTAGTTTCCTCGTATTTGTGGAGTTTTTTAATTTTGTGCTGTAATTGATTTCTAGTTTCATTTCATGGTGCAACAAAGATTCTTGGTATGATGTCAATCTTCCTCAATTTGTAAGGTCCCTTTTGTGACATAACATGTGATCTATCCTGGAGAATGTTTTGTTTTCACTTGAAAAGAGTGTGAATTATTCTGCAACTGGATGAAAAGTTCTGTGTATGTCTGTTAGGTCCATTTGTCTAAAGTGTTGTTTAGGTCCACTGGTTGTTTATTGATTTCTGTCTCAATGTTCTATCCACTGTTGATAATCAGATATAGAAATGCTTACTATTGTATTGCATTAAATTTCTCCTTTCAGATCTGTCAATGTTTGCTTTACATATTAAGATGATCTGATATTAGATGTGTATAAATAATTGCAATTGTTATAACTTCCTAGTGAATTGACATGTTTATAATTACATAATACATTTTTTGTCCCATTTTTGGCTAAACATCACATTTGTCTGGGACAAGTATAATAGCCACTCCTGCTTTGTTTCGGTCAGCTTTTCATGGAATATCTTTTACCATCACTTTACTTTCAGCCTATGTGTGTCCTTAAATCTAAGATGAATTCTTGTAGACAGCATATAGGTGGATCTTGGCTTTTTAATCCATTCAGCCACTATGTATCTTTTTATTAGGGAGTTTAGCCCATTTACAGCTAAAATAATGTTTGATCAAGAATGACTTACTGTTGTCATTTTTGAACTGTTTTCTGTTTGTCTTGCAGTTTTTCTCTCATTTTCTTTTCATGTCTTTTGTGTTCCATTGTTTTTGGTATTAATAAGTTTTTATTTCTTTTCTCTTTTTTTGTTCTCTACCACAGGTATATTCTTTGTGGTTACCGAGGGGCTTGTTTGCAATACCTGTTAGTTATAACAGCCTATTTTAAGTTGACAGCAACTTAATTTCACTTGCACATAAGACGCCTCTATCTCTCCATTCATATTATATGCTACTGATATCACAGTTTACATACATCTACTTCTATTATGTATCTGGCAATCTAATTTAGTTATAGTTATTTTAAATCTTTCATCTTTTAACTTTTATAGTAGTATTAGTAGCAATTTGTTGCCACCATTATAGTAATAGAGTATTCTGTTATTCTGTATATATTTAACTTTACCATTAAGATTCAGTTTGTCTTCTGCTCTTGAGTTGCTGTTTAGTATCCTTTTCTTCCAACTTGAAGACCTCCCTCTAACATTGCTTTTAAGAAAGTTCTTGCTAAATTCCTTTAGGTATGGTTGTCTGAGAAATTCTTTCTCTGTCTCTCTCTTTTTCTTTTTTTTTTTTCTTTTGTGGACAGGTGTAGCAATCTTAGTTGGCAGTTTTTCTTTACCTTGCAATATTTTGGCTTATGTTATCCCAGTCTTTTCTGGCTTCCAAAATTTCTCCTGAAAATATCAAGTGGTAGTTTTATGGGAATTACCCTGTATTTATATAACAAGTTGATTTTCTCTTGCTGCTTTCAACAGTCTCTATTTGTCTTGAAATTCTGACAATTTGATTATAGTGTGTCTTGATGTGATTCACTTTGAATTCTCTTACTTGATGTCCTTTGGGGTTTCTGGACCTGGATGTCTGCCTTATTCCTCAGGTTTGGAACAAAATTCAGATATGATTTATTTTATATTTTTTCTGCTTCTTTCTCTCTTCCTCTTGGTCCTCCAATGTTTTGTCTTTGGACTGAATAATGTAACATAATTCCTTTAAACTATTTTCACATGATTTTATTCTCCCCCCCTTTTTTTTTTTCATACTTTACTCTTCTGACCTCAGAAAGAATCTTTAGGAACACTATTTTGA
This sequence comes from Vicugna pacos, assembly GCF_048564905.1. Lineage (NCBI taxonomy): Eukaryota > Metazoa > Chordata > Mammalia > Artiodactyla > Camelidae > Vicugna > Vicugna pacos. Next base: position 55,552,818 of record NW_027328740.1, read on the forward strand.
ATTTTCTGTTGGGTATATCGCTTATCTCCATATCATACAGTCATTGTTCTTGGAGTGTATCTTTGTTTTCATTTTGTTTTGTTTTTTTCTTAGGATATATTCATTGTTTCTTCATTTTTCTTGACTCCATGTTAGTTTATTTGCCTTAGACCAAATAGCCTCCTCTCCCAATCTTCGGAGTCTTGCCTTATGTCAGAAATGTTTGGCACAAGTCAGCCCAGCCAGAGTTTCTAGGTACCTCTCAAACCTTGTTCTTACTCATAGTGCCTTTTTTAGGTGCCCCCAGGAGACTGAGGTACTGTCAGTGCCCCAAGAGAGGCAAATTAGAAGCCAGCCCTCAGGCAGCAACTGGACAAGCTGGAGCACTGCATGTGTAGCCTGACACTGTCTGTAGAGAAGCTAGGAGCTGATCTCTATTGCTGGAGCAAGCCGGGGTAGGGGGAGTTGTGGGAAAGCCTGCAGGGCCATGAGGAACTGCCACTTTGTTCTCTGCAGACTCCAGAAGACTAATGAGTGCTGGGCTCCATTTGCTCTAAGTGTCATACAAGCTAGAGGACAAAGAGTCAGGCAGTAGCTGGAAAAGTCTGGGTGCTGGATGTGCAGTCAGACTCCTTCCAGGGAGAAGCTGGGCCCTGGTAGTTTTTGCTGGGGCAAGTGAGGGGCAGAAGCTGCAGAGATTACCCCCCTGCCAGCTCAAGCTCCCAGAGGGCCCTGCCAGCTTCCAAAGAGAGGAGTGAGTTAGAACGTAGACTTTAGACAGCAGCTGGGAAGGTCAGTACATGAGATAGATGTGCAGTCTAGCTCCTTCCAGAGAGAAGCTGGAAGTTGATTTTTATTTCCAGCTCAGTCTACACTAAGCCATAAGGAATATCTGCTGGAAGAAAAACATCTTGAAAACTGAAAACATTCACGGTTTCACCAGAGGAGAAAGATCACTCTGATTCCAAGACAAGATAGTGAGACTCTTTTGTTGCCAGTGCAGAGAGAACTGAGAGCAAAGACAGAGTGAAGAATGCTCAGTGTTTTCAACTAGAAAGGAACTAGATGACTCCACAGTTGATTGAACTATTTTTTTTGTCAAAAACAATCCAATAAATGTTAGCTCCACCAGAACAATCTAAGTTCTATGTAGAAAAGGGAAATGTCTGCTCTTTCTACGATGTTATTTTAATTTGCACAGCTTAATGCTTAGAGTATTACACTTACTTAGTAAATCTTTAATTCACTTACTCATTCATGCAAGAAATAATCACTGACTTTCCAGCACTGTTTTGTGTCTTAGAGATTGGATACAAGAAAGAACTGAGTACAAGAATTATGATCAGGAAGGCACCAGTGTAGTGATGGACAAACTAGATGTAAACATCTTCAGACAGCTGTCGTTGCTTTGACCAGACATGAATCGGGGCTGATTGAGGTCTGAGGTATGTGGAAGCTTGTCTGGATACTTAAGTAAAGAAGTCATTGTTGACAGACTCACTGAGACCAGATGGCTGAAGTTTTCTAGCACCACATCTCTGAAGAATTTTCTCTGGGATGAATCCACCAAGGCCTGTAATTCTTGATGGACATCCACACTACTTCCTTCAGGTCACTACTTTGTAAAAGTTCACAGATGCTCGGGTTCTGATGGGGCTTCCCTGACCAGTTCTGTGTGCAGAGATTTGACATGATGGTGCTGGGCAAGGGGACTTTGTGTACAGTTGGCTCAGACCTTGTTTGCTGTTTCTGTGCTGACTTATTTATATCCTTCAGATACAATCAGGAATATATAGACACTGGAAAACAACAAATGTTTATTGACAAAATTATCACCTGAGGTATAGTGTGAAATACCCTGGACATGCTCAAATAAAGTCATGACTCTTTATTGGTTATTATAAATTTTGAGAACACGTAACAAAGCTGTAATTTTCACCAATTTTAAGTGCATAAGGCAGACAGTGTCAACAAACTGCTGATTCTTAACCATAACTGTGGATAGATTAGCCTGATACAAATGTCAAGTTTCTCATCTGTGAAATGACTCAACAATTATTTAGGAATTTTAAGAATTCCAGTGAGTTGATATGTAAAGTGCTTTTTATATAGCAAATGCTCAATAAATTGAAGTTATAAATCTGTTATTACTAAAATGACAGACAGCCTTCCAGCAATGCTCAGAATACTGCAGGACTAAACAGGATTCACGGTGAATTCAGGGTCTGCAGTTGTAACCTCTCTCATCTCTGTACAACTCAGATGTTCATTAAAAGGCATAGGACATACAATTCAGAAGCACAAGCCAGAGGCCCATGAGACTTATGTACTGAACGGTGGCCCCAGCCTAACCCCTCTCCATTTTCTCTGTGGTCTCCAAACATTAGTTACTATTGTCTGCTTTGTATCTTCATTCGGTCTATCTGTGAAAAGGTAATAGAAGCCTCTCGACTTAATCTAACTGAAGCTGGTCTCTCCAGTTCTTCAATAATTTCCACAGGTCCCTAAATTGTATTTCATATGCTATTCTCTTATGTTTATGCATTTTGTAATTGAAATATAGTCAGTTTACAATTTTGTGTAATTTGTGCTGTTCAGCATAATATTTCAGTCATATATATACATATACATATATATTTTTGTCTTCATATTCTTTTTCATTATAGGTCACTGAAAGATATTGAATAGTTCCCTATGCTTTACAGTATGAACTTGTTATTTGTTTTATATATAGTATTTAGTATATGCAAATTTCAAACTCCCAATTTATCCTTTACCACTCCCTTTCATCCCTGGGAACCATAAGTTTGTTTTCAATGTCTGTCAGTCTGTTTCTGTTTTGCAGGTGAGTTCATTTGTGTCTTTTTTTTTTTTTGTAGATTCCACTTATAAATGTAGAAATTTTCTATTTCTGGCTTACTTCACTTATAATGATGATCTCCAGGTCATCCATGTTGCTGCAAGTGATATTATATATATACACTATATATATACAAGTACATATATATATGTAGTAGAGTAGGATTCCATTGTAAAAATTTACCACAATTTTTTATCCAGTCATCTATCAATGGACATTTATGTTGTTTCTATGTCTTGGCTGTTGTAAATAGTGCTGCTGTGAACATTGGGGTGCATGTGTCTTTTTGAATTATATTTTTCTCTAGATATGTGCCCAGAAGTAGGATTGCTGGATCACATGTTAACTAGTAATTTTTAAATTAACTTCCATATTGTCCTTTAAAATGGCTGCACCAATTGACATTCCCACCAACAGTGTAGGAGGGTGCCCTTTTCACCACATCCTCTGCAGCATTTATCATTTGTGGACTTTTTAATGATGGCCATTTGACTGGTAATAGGTGAAACCTCATAGTATTTTTGATTTGCATTTCCCTAATAATTAGTGATACTGAGCATTGTTTCATGTGCCTGTTAGCCATCTGTATGTCTTCCTTGGAGAAATGTCTATTTAGAAGAAATGCCTGTCTTCTCCCCATTTTTAAAAATATATTTTTATTTAAGTATAGTCAGTTTATAATGTTGTGTCAATTTCTGGTGTACATCACAATACTTCAATCATATAGGAACAACATATCTTCATTTTGATATTATTTTTAACTATAAGTTACTACAATATATGAATAGAGTTTTCTGTGCTATACAGTATAAACTTGTTTATCTATTTTATGCATAGTAATTAGTATCTGCAAATCTCAAACTCTAATTTATCCTTTTCCACATCCTTAACCACTTGGTAACCATAAGTTTGTTTACTATGTCTGTGAGTTTGTTTTGGTGTTGTAAATAAGTCTGTTTTGGTTTTGTAAATAAGTTTGCCTTTTTTTCTGATTCCACATTTAAGTGATATCATATGGAATTTTTCTTTCTTTCTGATTTACTTCACTTAGAATGGCATTTCCCAGGTTTATCCAAGTTGCTGCAAATTGCATTATTGTATTCTTTTTTATGACTGAGTAGTATTCTATTGTATAAATACACCACAACTTCTTACCAGTTATCTGTTAGTGGACATGTAGGTTGTTTCAATGTCTTGTCTATTGTAAATAGTGCTGCTATGAAAATTGGGGTGCATGTATCTTTTTGAATTAAGATTCCCTCTGGACATAAGCCCAGGAATGGGATTGCTGGATAAGATGGTAAGTGTATTTTTAGTCTTTTGAGGACTCTTCATACTGTTTTCCACAATGGCTGCACCAAACCACATTCCCATCAATGATATAGAGGATTCCTTTTCCTCCAAATCCTCTCCAGAATTTACTCTTTGTGGACTTTTGAATGATGACCATTCAGACTGTTGTCATGTGATACCTCACTGTACTTTCGACCTGCATTTCTCTGATTATTACTGATATTGAGCATTTTTTCATGTGCATTTTGGCCATTTGTATGTCTTTATTGGAGAATTGCTTGCTTAGGTCTTCTGCCCATTTTTTAATTGGTTATGTTTTTTTCTTATGAAGTTGTATGAGCTGCTTAAATATTCTGGAGATTAAGCCCTTGTCAAATTCATCTTTTACAAATATTTTCTCCCATTCTGTAGGTTGTCTCTTTGTTTTGTTTATGGTTTACTTTGTTGTGACAAAACTTATAAGTTTAATTAGATAGGTCCCATTTGTTTATTTTTGCTTCTATTTCTATTGCTTGGGTAGAATATCCAGGAGAACATTACTGAGATTTATGTGGGATAATGTTTTGCCTATGATTTCTTCTAAGAGGTTTATAGTATCTTGTCTTATGTTTAAAGTTATAAGTCTTTTTGAATTTATTTTTGTGTATGGTATGAGGGAGTATTCTAACTTCATTGATTTACACGCAGCTGTCCAGTTTTCCCAATACCACTGGCAGAAGAGACTGTCTTTACTCCATTGTATGTTCTTGCCTCCTTTGTCAAAGATTAATTGACCAAAAGTTTGTGGAACTATTTCTGGGGTCTCTATGCTGTTCCATTGATCCATATGCCTGTTTTTGTTCCAGAACCGTGCTGATATGTAGTGTAGCTCTGTAGTATTGTCTGAAGCCTGGAAGGATTATTCCTCCAGGTTTGTTCTTTTTCTTCAGTAATGCTTAGGCAGCTCTGTGTCTATTTTGATTCCATATAAATTATAGTATGATGTGTTCTAGTTCTGTGAAAAATTTCCTGGGTAATTTGATAGGAATCACATTAAATCTGTAGATTGCTTTGGGTATATGGTCATTTTAACAATATTAATTTTTCCAATCCAAGAACATGGGATATCTTTCCATTTCTTTAAATCCTCTTTAATTTCCTTAGCATTTTGTAATTCTCCACATATAAGACTTTAACTTTCTTGGTCAGATTTATTCCTAAGTTTTGTTTCTTTTTTGATACAGTCTTAAAAGGAATTACTTCTTTACTTTCCTTTTCTGATATTTCATTGTTAGTGTAAAGACATGCCTCTGACTTATGGATGTTAATCTTGTATCCTGCTACCTTGCCAGTTTCTTTTATCAGCTCTAGTAGTCTTTGTGTGGAGCTTTTAGTGTTTTCTATATATAGTATTATGTCATCCATCTATAATGACAATTTTACCTCTTCTCTTCCAGTTTGGAACTGTTTTAGTTTTCTTGTCTAATTGCTATGGCTAGAACTTCCAATGCTATATTGAATAGAAGTGGTGAGACACGACATTCTTTTCTTGTTCCAGATTTTAGTGGGAGGGCTTTCAACTTTTCACCATTGAGTATTATACTGGCTGTAGTTTTGTCATAAGTAGCTTTTACTATGTTGAGATATGTTGCTCTACACCCAATTTGATAAGAGTTTTTATAATAAAAGGTTGTTGAATTTTATCAAATGCTGTTTCTGCATCTATTCAGATAAACATGTGATTTTTATCCTTTCTCTTGGTAATGTGGTGTATCACATGGATTCATTTATGTATCCTTTGTCCCTGGGATGAATCCAACTTGATCATGGTGTATGATCTTTTTTAAGTGTTGTTGGACTTTGCAACTTTTTATTGAGTATTTTTGTGTCTATATCCATCAAAGTCATTGGCCTATAGATTTCCTTTTTGTAATGTCTTTGGCTTTGCTATCAGAGTAATGGTGGCTTCATAGAATGAACTTGGGAGTATACCTTCCTCTTTAATCTTTTGGAAGAGTTTGAGAAGAACTGGCATGAGCTCTTTGTATGTTTGATAGAATTCCTCAGTGACGCTATCTGGTCCTGAACTTTGGTTTGCAGGGAGTTTTTTAATTGTTGATGCTATTTCACTTCTACTGATTGGTCTGTTTGTATGATCTATTTCTTCTTGATGCAGTTTTGATGGATGTTTGATGGATGTATGTTTCTAGAAACTTCCATTTTTTCTAAATTGTCCAATTATTTGCCACATAGGTGTTCATAATATTCTCTTAGAATTGTTTGTATTTCTGTGGTGTTGGTTGTAATCTCGCCATTCATTTCTTATTTTGTTTATTTGTGTGTGCTCTCTTTTCTTGGTGAGCTGGGCCAGAGGTTTGTCAATTTTTTTTAGTCTTTCATAAAACCTGCTCTTGCTTTGATTGATTTCTTCCATTGTTTCTTTAATCTATGTTTTATTTCTTTCCCCCCTGATTTTTAATATTTCTTTCCTTCTTGTACTTTGGGTTTTGTTTTTTCTTTTTTTTTTTTCTAATTATTTTAGGTGGTAGGTGAGGTTATTTATTTGAGTTTTGCTTTTTGTTTGTTTGTTTGTCTGTTTGTTTAGGAAGATCTCTATCTGTTTGAACTTCCCTCTTAGGACTGCTATTGCGGCAAGATATAGATTTTGTCTGGTCGTATTTGTATTGTCATTTGTCTCAAGGTATTTTTAAATTTCTTCTTTGATTCCGTCGTTGACACATTGCTTTTTTACTAGCATGCTGTTTATTCTCCGTGCTGTCATTTTTTCTCATTTGTTTTCCTGTGGTTGATTTATAGTTTCCTGCTATTGTGGTCAGAGAAGATGATTGGAATAATTTCTATCTTCTTAATTTGTTTGAGGTTACTTATGTGCCTGACTATGTGGTCTTTCCTAGGAAATGATCCAAGAGCACTTGAAAAAATGTGTTTATTCTGTTTTGGAGGCATGAAATGTCCTACAGATATCAACCATTTCCAAATGTTCTAATGTATCATTTAGTATTTCCATTGCCTTATTGATTTTCTATCTGAAAGACCTGCCCAAAAATGTTGGTGTGGTGTTAAATTCTTCTACTATGACTGTATTCTTATTAACTTTTCCCTTCATGTCTGTTAGTATTTTTATATATATATATTTAAGTGCTCCTATATTGGGTGCATATATGTTAAGGAGTGTAATATTTTCATCTTATATTGCTCCTGTGATCATTATATACTGTCCTTCTTTATCTCCCTTTGTGGCCTTAGTTTTAAAATCTATATTATCTGTTATAAGTATTGCTACTCCTGCTTTCATATCATTTCCATGTGCATAAAATATATTATTCCATCCTCTCAGTTTCTATTTTTCAAACTTTTTCTTATTATTGAGTTATAGTCATTTTACAATGGTGTGTCAAATTCCAGTGTACAGCACAATTTTTCAGTTATACTTGAACATACATACATTCATTGTCACATTCTCTTTCACTGTGAGCCACTGCAAGATCCTGTCTATATTTCCCCATGTTACATAGTACAATCTTGTTTATCTATGCTACATTTTGAAATCCCAGTCCCTTCCCACCCTTCATCCCCCTGGCAACCACACGTTTGTATTCTATGTCTATGAGTCTGTTTCTGTTTTGCATTTATGTTTTGTTGTGTTTTTTACATTCCACATATGAGTGATCTCATATAGTATTTTTCTTTCTCTTTCTGGCTTACTTCACTTAGAATGACATTCTCCAGTAACATCTATGTTGCTGCAAATGACATTATGTTGTAGATTTTTGTGGCTGAATAGTATTCCATTGTATAAATATATCACATCTTCTTTATCCAGTCATTTGTTGATGGACATTTAGGCTGTTTCCATGTCTTGATTATTGTAAATAGTGTTACTGTGAACACTGATGTGCAGGTGTCATTTTGAAGTAGGGTTCCTCCTGGATATATGCCCAGGAGCAGGATTCCTGGGTCATATGATGTCTATTCCTAGTCTTTTGAGGAATCTCCATGCTGTTTTCCACAGTGGCTGCACCAAACTACATTCCCACCAGCAGTGCAGCAGGGTTCCCTTTTCTACACAACCTCTCCAGCATTTGTCATTTGTGGACTTTTGAATGATGGCCATTCTGACTGGTGTGAGGGGATACCTCATTGCAATTTAGATTTGCATTTCTCTGATAATTAGTGATATTGAGTATTGTTTCATGTGCCTATGGATCATTTGTTATTCTTCCTTGGAGAATTGCTTGTTTAGGTCTTCTGCCTGTTTTTGGATTGGGTTGTTTGTTTTTTTCTTATTAAGTCATAAGAGCTGCTTATATATTTAGGAGATCAAGCCTTCATTGGTTTCATTTGCAAAAATTTTCTCCCATTCCATAGTTTGTCGTTTTGTTTTACTTCTGGTTTCCTTTGCTGTGCAGAAGCTTGTAAGTTTCATTAGGTCCCATTTGTTTATTCTTGCTTTTATTTCTTCTAGGAGAAAATTTTTGAAATGTATGTCAGAAAATGTTTTGCCTATGTTTTCCTCTAGGAGGTTTATGGTACCTTGTCTTATGTTTAAGTCTTTAATCCACTTTGAGTTGATTTTTGTATATGGTGTAAGGGAGTGTTCTAGCTTCATTGTTTTACATGCTGCTGTCCAGTTTTCCCAACACCATTTGCTGAAGAGACTGTCTTTATTCCATTGTATATTGTTGCCTCCTTTGTCAAAGATGAGTTGACCGAAAGTTTGTGGGTTCATTTCTGGGCTCTCCATTCTGTTCCATTGGTCTATATGTCTGTTTTGGTAGCAATACCATGCTGTCTTGATGACTGTAGCTCTATAGTATTGTCTGAAGTCTGGGAGAGTTATTCCTCCAGCCTCTTTCTTTCTCTTCAGTAATGCTTTGGCAATTCTAGGTCTTTGATAGTTCCATATAAATTTTATTATGATTTGTTCTAGTTCTGTGAAATATGTCCTGGGTAATTGGATAGGGATTGCATTAAATCTGTAGATTGCCTTGGGCAGTGTGACCATTTTAACAATACTGATTCTTCCAAACCAAGAGCATGGAATATCTTTCCATTTTTTAAAGTTTTTTTTAATTTCCTTCATCAGTGGTTTATAGTTTTCTGTGTATAATTCTTTCACCTCCTTGGTTAGATTTATTCCCAGATATTTTATTACTTTGGGTGCTATTTTAAAGGGGATTGTTCCTTTACTTTCCTTTTCTGTTGATTTATCGCTAGTGTAAAGAAATGAAACTGATTTTTGAACGTTAATTTTGTAACCTGCTACCTTGCTGAATTCTTCAATCAGCTCTAGTAGCTTTTGTGTGGACCTTTTAGGGTTTTCTATATATAGAAACATGTCATCAGCATATAATGACACTTTTACCTCTTCTTTTCCAATTTGGATCCCTTTTATTTCTTTCTCTTGCCTGACTGCTGTGGCTAGGACTTCCAGGACTATGTTGAATAGGAGGGGTGATAGTGGGCATCCTTGTCTTGTCCCAGATTTTAGTGGGAAGCTTTTGAGTTTTTCACCGTTGAGTACTATGCTGGCTGTAGGTTTGTCATATATAGCTTATATTATATTGATATATGTTCCCTCTATACCCACTTTTGCGAGAGTTTTTATCATAAATGGATGTTGAATTTTATCAAATGCTTTTTCGGTATCGATTGAGATGATCATGTGGTTTTTGTCCTTTCTCTTGTTGATGTGATGTATTACATTGATTGATTTGCATATGTTGAACCAGCCTTGTGTCCCTGGGATGAACCCCACTTGGTCATGATGTATAATCTTTTTTATGTGTTGTTGGATTCTATTTGCTAAAATGTTGGTGAGGATTTTGGCGTCTATGTTCATCAATGATATTGGCCTATAATTCTCTTTTTTTGTAGTGTCTTTGCCTGGTTTTGGTATCAGGGTGATGGTGGCTTCATAGAATGAGTTTGGGAGTATTCCCTCCTTTTCAATCGTCTGGAAGAGTTTGAGAAGGACTGGTATGAGTTCTTCATTGTATGTTTGGTAGAATTCCCCTGTGAAGCCATCCGGTTCTGGACTTTTATTTGTAGGGAGTTTTTTAATTGCTATTTCTATTTCCTTTCTAGTGATTGGATTGTTCAAGTGTTTAGTTTCTTCTTGATTCAGTTTTGGTGGACAATATGTTTCCAGAAACTTGCCCAACTCCTCTAGGTTATCCAGTTTGTTTCCATGTAGTTTTTCATAATATTCTCTTATGATATTCTGTATTTCTATTTTGTTTGTTGTAATTTCTCCATTTTCCTTTCTTATTTTGCTAATTTGTGCTCTCTCTTTTTTCTTCTTTGTGAGTTTGGCCAGAGGTTTGTCGATTTTATTTACTGTTTCAAAAAACCAGCTTTTGGTTTGGTTGATTTTTTCTATGGTCTTGTTAATCTCTATTGTATTTAATTCCTCTCTGATCTTTATTATTTCCTTCCTTCTGCTGCTTTTTGGGGCTTTTTGTTCTTCTTTTTCTAATTCATTCAAGTGGTGGGTTAATATGTTTATTTGCGATTGTTCTTATTTCCTGAGGAAGGCCTGTATCGCTATAAACTTCCCTCTTTGCATTGCCTTTGCTGTGTCCCATAGGTTTTGAGTGGTTGTGCTTTCATTATCATTTGTCTCAAGGTATTTTTTAATTTCAGTTTTGATTTCCTCATTGATCCATTATTTTTTCAGTAACATATTGTTTAATCTCCATGCTTTCCTTGTTCTCTCCTTTGTTTCTCTGTTGTTGATTTCCAGTTTCATGGCATTGTGGTCAGTAAAGATGCTTGAGATAATTTCTATCTTCTTAAAATTGTTGAGTTTTTTTTTTTGTGTCCAAGTATATAATCGATCCTGGAAAATGTTCCATGTGCACTTGAAAAGAATGTATATCCTATTTTTGGGGGGTGTAATGCTCTGAAAATATCCACCAAATCTAGTTTTTCTATTGTAGTATTTAATTTCTCTGTTGCCTTATTTATTTTCTGTCTGGAAGATCTGTCTAGTGATGTTAATGCAGTGTGAAAATCTCCAACTATGATTTTATTCCCATCAATATCCCCCTTTATCTCTGTTAGTAATTCTTGTATGTACTTAGGTGCTCCTATATTGGGTGCATATATATTAACAAGTGTAATATCTTCATCTTGTATCACTCCTTTAATCATTATAAAATGTCCTTCTTTATCTTTCTTTATGGCCCTTGTTTTAAAGTCTATTTTGTCTGAAATTAGTACTGCAACATCTGCTTTTTTGGTTTTTCCACTTGCATGGAATATCCTTTTCCATCCTTCCACTCTCAATCTGTATCTGTCCTTCTCCCTAAAGTGGGTCTTTTGTATGCAGCATATTGAAGGTTCTTGCTTTATTATCCAGTCTGCCACTCTATGTCTTTTGACTGGCACTTTTAGTCCATTAACATTCACAGTAATTAATGATAGATGTGTGTTTATTGCCATTTTGAACTTATCTTTGCAGTTGAATTGGTATATCCTCTTTGTTCCTTTCTTCTTCCTTTTGTGGTTTGGTAATTTTCCTTTGTATTATCATGGATTTTATTTAATTTTTGTGACTCCCTTGTAAGTTTTTGACTTGTGGTTATCTCTTTTTGTAAATCTATTAACCCATTACTATAACTGTTTTTATTAAACTGATAGTAACATGATCTCAAACCCATCCTACTGTTAAAAAAATTTAAAAAAAGAAAGAAAAAAAATTCTATATTTCCCTGCCTCCCTCTCACACTCTCAGTGATTTGTATGTCTTCTTTTATAATTTCATGTTTTCTTTATTTGTAATTCATGAGTTATCACCTTTCCAGTTGTGAGTTTCTCATTTCTGTAGCATCCTGCTGCTTTCCTATTTAGAATAGCCCTTTCAATATTTTTTTAGCATGGATTTAGTGTTGCTAAACTCCTGTAGCTTTTTTTTGTCTGTGAAATTCTTTATTTCTCCTTCTATCCTAACGGATAGCCTTGCTGGATAAAGTATCCTAGGCTGCATCTTTTTTTCTTTCAGAGCTTTCAATATATCTTACTACTCCCTTCTGGCCTGTAGTGTTTGTGTAGAGAAATCAGCTGAGAGCATTATGAGGGTCCCCTTGTAACTTACGCTTTGCTTTTCTCTTGCTGCCTTTGGAATCATTTCTTTATCCTTGACTCTGGCCATTTTGATTATGATATGTCTTGGTGTGGGTCTATTTGGATTCTTCCTGTTTGGGACCCTCTGAGCTTCCTGTACTTGGATATGATTCCTTCTTTAAGTTTGGGAAGTTTTTAGTCATGATTTCTTCGAAAACCTTTTCAATCCCCTTTGATTCTTCTTCCCCTTCTGGGACCCCTATTATGCAAAGATTGGGACGCTTTATATTATCCCATATGTCCCTTATGCTATTTTCATTATTTTTTATTTGCTTATCTTGTAGTTCTTCTGAATGGGTGCTTTCTATTGCCCTGTCTTCTAGATCACTAGTTCGTTCCTCTGCATTATCTAGTCGGCTTTGCACAGCTATTAGATCATTCCTCATCTCTGTCAATGAGTTTACCCATTCTACTTGGCTCTTCTTTATAGCTTCAATTTCATTTTTGACATATTTTATATCTCTAAACACTATCTCTTTCAATTCCTTCAGCAATTTGATCACTCCTTTTTTTAAATCTTGATCTAGTAGGCTATCGATGTCTATTTCATTGATCTTTCTTTCAGGGGATTTCTCTTGTTCTTTTAATTGGGAAAGGTTTCTCTGCTTCTTCGTCTTGCTCATACCTCTCTGGCACTGTGGTTTATGGAGTATCAGTTGTCTATTTTGAATCTTAAGGATTTTATCTATCTAATGCGTATTTAGGAATAGAACTTAGGAAAAAAAGAAAAAATAAGAGAGAGAATTTTAAAAGAAGGGAGAAAGAGGGTTTGAAAACAGTGTATAATGAATAATAGAAGAGCGAGTTGAAGCAGAGTATTAATCGCGTTGAGACTTCCTTTTAAAACCTTTAAAAAAGGTGGGGTAGATGAATAGATGTATTTGAAACCTGTGTCTAATCAATAACAGGACATCAAAACCCAAGAGAAATAGAAATGAATTAAGAAGTAAGAATTAAGAGAGTAATAGAAAATAGAACAGGTAAAAACAGATTTTAAAAAAGGGGGGGGTTGTCGGTGTTCTCCTGGAGTCTGTGTGCTTTTAATGTGAAGTCTTTCTGTCTTCATCCTGTTTTGGAAGCTCAGCTTGTTGTTTTCAGAGGCCCTCCGTTGGTGCCCTATTCTGTGCTGCTCCCAGCACCTGTTGGCAAGCAGATCGCGCCTCCGCCTAACACGGGGTCAGGTGCAGCTCTCCTCTGCTGTGGGCGGGCGGGTCACTGCCCCTCCTCATGCCGCAGTCAGATGTTGCAGACTGGCCAGGTAGGAGGGCGGGGTCGTGCCCCTCCCAGCACCTCGGTCAGGGGCTGTGTTCCTGCCTGACAGGCGGGGGGCCGCTCTCCGTCTACCTGCGCCGCCCTGGTCAGCGCTCCGCAGGTGGGCTCGGGAAGACCCAGGGACAGCCTTGTCCCTGCTCCGAGCCAAAACCCAGCTCCTTGGTTGTCTTTGTGCAGCAAGTTCCCTGAGGGACCAGGGTGGAAGGATCCTATCTGCCCCGGGCTGTAGGTCCGTCTCAGTCTGGCCTTTGAGGCTGCTATGTCCTTCGGTGCGGGTGCAGGTTTCGCCCCCGCCCCCACCTGGGTGCTCAGCGCCGGGGAATATGGCGGCTGTGCCTGAGCCCCGCCTCTCTTCCCCTGAAAAGTTTCCGTGGGTTTTCAGAGATGGGGGTATGCACCCTTCCCCCGAGAGCACATCAACCTTGCTGTTATGGAGGGCCCAGTTTGTTCTGCCCTGTGCACCCACAGCCACGGCGCGCAGCCCCTTGTAGTCCCCCGGGGCTGCCTCCGTGCAGCCGTCCCCGTCCTCCGCCCGGCTTGTGCAGCCTGGCCCTGCCTGCCGCTGCCGGCCCACGTCTCAGGCTGGGTGTCGGGGGGACGCTCTGTGCCCGTTTAACTTAGTTCTGTCAGACCAGGGCTGCTCTGTACAGATCCGAGCCTCGGAGGCTCCCCCTCCGTCCCGCTGGCCTCTCAGTTGGAGAGGGGAGACCCAGCGAGCGAGCGCCAGTCCTCCTTTGCTGCTCCCTCCCCGCAGGACCCGTCCTGCACTGCTTTGCCTTTTGTTCTTTCTTTTTTCCTTTTCTCCTACCACATTTTTTGGTGTCTTTATCTTTTGAAGAGGGCGATGTTCTGTCAGAATTCCGTAGGTGCTCTGGTTGGCTGAGTGGGTCTGTAGATGTGGGTCTTGGTGTATTTGTGGGAGAGGGTGACTTACGAGCGTCCTTCTACTCCACCATCTTCTTTGTCTCTCCGAGTTGTACTCATTTTATAATATTGTGTCAAATTACAGTGTAGAGCACAATTTTTCTGGTATACATGAACATACATACATTCATTGCCTCTTTCTTTTGCTGTGAGCCACCACAAGATCCTGTCTATGTTTCCCTGTGGTACACAGTACGATCTTGTTTATCTATTCTACATTTCAAAATCCCAATCTGTCCCTTCCCACCCCCGTCCCCCTGGCAAACACCAGTTTGTATTCTGTGTCTATGAGTCTGTTTCTGTTTTTTACTTTATTTTATTTTTTTAGATTGCACATATGAGCGATCTCATATGGTACTTTTCTCTCTCTTTGTAGCTTACTTCACTTAGGATGATGACATTCTCCAGGAACATCCATGTTGCTGCAAATGGCGTTATGTTGTTGGTTTTTATGGCTGAATAGTATTGCATTGTATAAATATAGCACATCTTATTTATCCAGTCATTTGTTGATGGTGATTTTTTTTACTTGAAAAAGCATTTTTGCTATTTGAAAGGGAAATCCAGACGGATTGAACATGAGGTGTACAAAATAAGGTCCTTTTAGTAAGTATGTGCATAATCTCAGGGTAAGCACTGCTGTTTTATGTGTGAAACCAGAGCCAGAAGGGAGATGCTTAGCTCTTCCTGTGGCAAAACAAAACCAAACAAAAACAGAAAACAAAAAAAAGAAAAGCCAAGAAAGACGTCTGAAAAGACAAACCACAACATGGAAAAGCATCCCTTATGACCCAAGGTCCGAGAAAGATTTCAAATTCCTGTGGTGAAAAGATCTCTTGAAACTCAGTTTTCTAAAAGGAAACAGAACAAACACAGGCAATTCCAATGAGAGGCAGTGCAGGTGGCCAGTGTCTGTTAGAGATGCTTGGCCTCTCAGGCGAGGACACACGCAGTTGCACACACTATGGAGACAGCACTGGTCCCCAGCACGCTGGCAGCTCTCAGCGTGGTGACAACCAGCTCTGGTGACAATGTGAGGAGGCAGAGGCCCCAGCAGATCCCCTGGAGGTGAGAGTCAGTGGACACTCCTCTCTGGGAGAACAGTGTGCAGGATGCATGAAAGTGCCATAGTTTGATCCCTTCCCCAGCAGTGCTGATCCTTAGAGTTGATCACACCAAAGCTCTTGCACAACTTTCAATGATGTTTTTTGTTCAGTAATATGAATTTAAAATAATCAGTTTGTTATTAAGGTGTCTTTAGAAGTGATGTACCCTTGGCCCTATCAATCCACACACGTAAGTACATACACGCATATATATATACACACACATATATATGTACACACATACATTTATATATATAAACACATATATAAGGGAAAGAGAGACTGAAACACAGAGAGGCAGAAAGGGAGAAAAGACAGACAAACAGACACTGAGAGAGAGAGAGAGAGAGAGAGAGAGAGAATGAACACTGGAGATGAGAATGAGTAAATGTCTTACAATTTTCATAAGTCAGTCTACTTGTCAGAATCCGGTCACAGTGTCCATCCACCATGGAGAGGTGGGTGTGGGGATTACACTAAGATGTGTGATCAGAAGGCAAAGAAGCAGGGAGCCATTGTGGGGCAGCCCACCACAGAGGCCAAGATGGGACACTGGGCCTGAATGTGAACATAACAGGAGGACCTAGAAGGCTGTATGCCAGTAGCAGATGAAGTGAGAATTGTATTTAAAGTAAACCCGCCCACAGGGAGCTGGTGAAGCAGGCAACAAGGAGTGTGATTTTCTGCAGGCCCAGGCCTGTGTGGGGAGTGTTCTACACTGCACCAGCCCTCTATTTAACCCTCCCTTTTCTGAGCCTGTGCATGAGCTTCCTGTGATGCCAGCACAAGGATTTACAGGTGCTGTAGGGGTTTAGGGTTCTATAGACATGAAGGCTTCCCTAGGGAGCAGAGGCAAGAATGAGCCCCACAGTGCAGATGGGGGATTGGGGAGGCCCTGAGAGGCACATGGCTTGTCCAGGGTCACAGCACTGCTGAGAAGAGGGAACCAGGTCTGAACCCAGCTGTGTCCTCAGAGCTGGGGCCCTGGCTGCACCAAAGCCTCCCCAGGGCTCTGGGGTGTTCTGAGTTGCTGTCACTGTGTGTGGACATGGCATGGGGGTGGGAGACGTGCAATCAGCAGTCCAGAAAGGCCCTTGGGGAGCTTTGCGTGTGGAGGAAGCTTGAGTAAGGGGACCCCAGGATGTGACCTCACTTCCCTGGCAATAGAGCCCAACAGAACTTGGAACCTAGGTAACCAGGCTCCCACTTTCTAGAGAAGCTCCCTACCCAGCTCACTCGGTTGGAAGTGCTCAAACATGTCCTGTCGTGTCCCAATGTCCCAAGGCCCTGGCCTCAGGAAAGCACCAGTGAGGGCCTTTACCGACGCTGCAGACGTTGGGTCAGGTCTCACTCCGGGCGCCTTTTGCCCTTTACCCTGAGGGACCCAAAGGTAACACAGGGAGGCCCAGGGCAGACAGCCAGTTGGATCCCAGCCAGGTAGACCTACGTCCCCTTTCTGGACCGTGGAGGTGGGGTGGTCATGTGGGGAGATCTGCCTCAAGCAAGAGCAGGCTGAGACAGGGTCAGAGGCCTGGCGGGCCAGGCACGTCCACAACCCGGGTCAAAGCTGGCCGGCTGGGACATGGAGACCCGGGGTAGGGCCCTTCTGCCTGAGGTGAAGCCCAAGCCCTCTGGGTGTGTCTTCTCTCCCGGGTGACTGTGTGAGCACACCAAGCACTAAGTGTCTTATCTGGCAGCAGAGGGTTGAGTGGGCAGAAGAGGCAGTGATGCTGGCCAGGCAGGGCTCTGAGATCTCCGGGCCAGGCCAGCTGTTGGTCACTGTCATTGCAGAGCCCCACACCGCAGATCGGACAGGAGCTGGTAAGCGAGAACACCCACTCCACCTCCTTGAGTGAGAGGCTGGTATGCCACACTGCCGAGGGCCAGCACAGGCTCTGGGTGAGTGTGGACACAAAGGGATCTCCCAAACCAGGGCCCAGAGATGAATGGTGAAGGCTTCCTGCCCAGACACCACCCAGGCCAGTCCCCAGGGTCCTACCTGGCAATGAGGGGCAGCTCAGCACACATGGCTTCAACCTGGAGTACAAGGCCAACCTTCCTGTGAGTCAGCTGGATGGCCTGAAGCCCACCTAGGCAGATCCTGAAGGTGAGAAGGGCAGTGGGGATATGCCAGTGTGTAAGCGGGTGTGAGGACTGGCTCACACAGTGAGGATTCCGGGACCAGAGCAAATATTGGCCTCAGACCACCCATCTAGTGGAATGTAGTCACAGAACATATCCTGTTGGGGGTTTCTGGGTAAGGCTTGCCTATAAAGCTCTGGGACGATTTCTGTCCTTGAAAATGTACATGGAAAGGGAGGCATGTGGGTAAAGTTTTCCTCTCTCACAGCTGTAGAACATCCATAAGACTTAAATCTCTCTTCATTTCCTACAGATACATAACCACAGGAGATAGTAGAAGGAGAAGACACCAGGGACAAAAGAAAGGAAGTACCTGATCCATCAGGAGATGCAGAGCGAGAGGAGAAAACACCACTCCGGCAGAGAAACTGCATCTGCTCCTGCAGGAGACCAAGGACTGGGCCCCAATCCACCAACCCTGTAGTGATACCTGAGGCTGCACCTGAGAAAAATAAAGAGCCATGTCACACTCCATCAGTCCTACAGGGAGACCCTGAGCCTGCTTCTGTGGCTCCTCCTGCACCTACACCTGCACCTCTAGACAACCCAGAGCCAATTCAGGCATCACCACCCCCACAGGCTGAGCTCTGCAACCACCAGCACTGTCATCTCCTAATTCTCAAAATCAACCCACTTCCCGACAGGAAGTTAACTTCCCTTCTCTGGTATGGTTTTCATTTGTTTTTGTTTTTTTTTTTTCCCTGTAATTTCATTGTATTATTTCATGTCATTTACAGCGTCATCTTTTTGTAAGTTTTAAGTTTATAATAATAAAATCTAGGGTTTTTTTCCATTTTAAATTTTGCAATTCAGGAGCATAAAGTGCATTCACAGTTCTGTGCGAACATCACTACTGTTTAGTTTCAGACTATTTCTTTCCTCAAAATAAAGCCCTGTATCCAAAACACACACTCCCCTTCCTCCGTCCCCCAGGTCCTGACCAGCCCTAATCCCATTTCTCTCTCTGTACTTATATATTCATGATGTTCCCTACCGGTGACGTCATACAAAACGTAGCTGTTTGTGTTTGCCTACATATTTTAACCAGGGAATGGTGAATTTTTCTTTTGGTTGCTTTATTTGAAATAGCATTTTAGTCATTTAAAAGGGCAATCCATGTGGATTAAAGATGAGGTATACACAGTGAAGCTGTTATAGTAACTATGTACCTAATCTCAGGATAGGTACTGCAGTTCTACGTATGAAACCAGAGTCAGAAGGAAGATGCTTAGTTCTTTCTGTGAGAAAACAGAACCAAAGAAAACCAACCAACAAACAAAAGCCAAGAAAGACAGCTGAGAAGACAAACCAAAACCTAGAAAACTCATTTCTCATAACCCAAGTTTGGAGAAAGTTTCACATCCCGGTGGTCAAAAAACATCTCAAAACCCGGTGTTCTAAATAGAAATAGAACAAACACATGCAATTCCACCGAGAGGCATTGCAGGTGGCCAGTGTATGTTAAAGATGCTCGGCTTCTGAGGTGAGGACACGTGCAGACATACGCACTCTGGAGACAGCATTGGTCACCATCACACAGTCAGGTTTTCAGCCTGGTGATTACCAGCTGTAGTGAAAACATGAGGAGGCTGAGGCCCCAGTAGATATCCTGGAGGGAAGAGTGAGCTGACACTTCTCTCTGGGAGAATGGTGTGCAGGATGCATGAAAGTTCAACATGTGCATCCCTTTCCCAGCAGTGCTGATCCTAATTGTTGATTCCACTAAAATGTTTGCACAACTTTTCAAAGATGTCTTTTTAAAGATATCTATCAGAGTCCTGGGTAAATTAGTAGGAAATTGGAAGCCACACTAATCTTCATGTAGAGTGGATGGAATCCATCAGTTCTAGTTCACAAGGACACATGAATACTGTACAGCTGGAAAAGTGAGTGCTAGGTCTCTGCGTGATGTCAGGGCAGCCCTCATGTTGGATGGTTGTGAATCCACTATTTGCATCCGGGATACCATCTCTATGATCAAATGTGTGAAGTCTTCATAGATGTAATTGTATCCTGTGGTGTGTGAAAAAGAGAGAGAGACTGAAAGAGACAGAATGAGACAGAGACCAAGTCATTCAAACCAGAATGAAAGACTTGCACAAAACCATTCATGAGGGTCACTTTGGGGGATGTTTGCAAATTTATACCCTTTTCCTTTAGGTGATACTTCCATCTTTTTAAATGTGTCAGTATTTCATGAGTAGTTTTAAAGCATTAACATAATATGTTAATTGGAATTCACTCATTAGTCATCTATAGAGTAATTAAATTGTCTTTCTACTTTAAAATATTTGTCCTAAGTACAATAAGCATTTATGAGAGTAGAATGATATATTCTAAAGAATTAAGAATTAGGTAAAGAACAAAACTTCGATTACTCAGTTGCAGGTCAGCTAGGTGGTAGCACAAGACAGATTGGGGCATATTTCTTCAGGAGGTTGTGTATGTTCTGAACCAGCATCCAATATAGGTAAGGGAAAATACAAGGGTTATACACTGAAAATTAGAAAAGCTTGCTTATAGTAAGAAAGACCTAGCCTTATTTTGAAATTGAGAAGAGCCCAGATGGCTGAGTAGAGAGACTCATACCTCGCCCTCTCCCACAAATACCAGAATTACATCTACAAACCCATTGAATAGCACACATCTACTGAACTTTGGCAGAATGTCTCTCATTTCAAAACACAGGAAGATTTTTATAAAATCTGGTTTAAAAAAATGAGAAATTAAAAATTTGGTGCAGGACCAATCCTGCAGTGATGAAGTGTCATAGGAAGAAAGGCACCCTCACACTGGGGTGTCCCCTCTCCAGCCGGGAGGACAGAGTGGACAAAAGAGCTTCGAAAATTTGGAGGAGTAAGTGGCAAGAGCGTGGCAGACAGAACTTAGGAAAACTGACACGGAGAATCCCTGCGTCCCTGTCCCTATATGCTAGCTGGCAGGGACAAGCTGGGACTGGCTGTTGGAGATCAATGAGGAACTCAGGTAGAGGGCTGGGTCCCACTGCACACACGAAGCCTCGGGGTACTGGAAGAAGGACTGAGCTCTAGATGGGGTGTGTGTGGAACAAAACAGATTGGGGATCCCATAAGAAATACCATTGTTGGTGTATGTAGAAGGTAGGGGTGCAAAACTGCCGTTCCAGAGCTGCTTTGTCTTCTTGGCTCCATTGTTAATGTGTTTTCATGAGAAGAGAAATTGGACTTGGTCATAGCAAACACTGCTGCACAAAGGCAGGGCTGAAAGCTCAGTTCATATCCAGTGGCCCTGAAATTTCATACTGAGATTGAGATTTGTTTACAGCCCCCGGCAGAGAGGGAGAATATTCTCTCTCTGGACAATTTGTGGCCATGCTCCTCTGTGAGTTATAGGCAGTGAAGAGAGTTCTGACACAGGATGGAGGCCAATATGGGTCTCTAAAACAGGAAAGTGTACGTCATCAAATAGGAGGAGGAGCTGGAATCGGTGTAGAAATTGAGTGGGCTTACAGATTAATGTGTGTGAATGACTAAACTTGCTATACAACGCCTTCCCTCCCTGTTTCCCTCCTCCCCTTCCCACCGACCCCCCCCCCCCGCCGCCGGGAACCCGGGATCTCGTCCTGGTCGCTCTGGGCCACCCGCCGGCGTGTCCGTGTGATCTCCCCCGCCCGGGGAATCGCGTGGGGAGCGCGTCCCCTTCGCGGCAGCCGCCCGCCCGGCCGGCCGTGTCTTGCCAAACCCCGGCTCCCTCCGTCCTCCCCGCCCTGATCTGCTGCCGGGGTGGGTCGCGTCGCGTCGCGTCGCGTCTCCTCATGCCGCCGTGCCGTGCCGTGCCGTGCCGTGACGAGGGTGAGCGGGCTCCGAGGCGGACGCCACGGGGTCGCGCCGGCCGGCCGCCCGGCGCCTCAGCCCGGGACGGGCTCGGGCGTTTGGGCGGCCGGCGGTCGGGATCGGTTCCGGGGACGTTGGCGACGGCTGTCGGGCGCCATCTGGCTGCCGCTCTTGAGATCGTCCCTCTTCTCCCGAGCGTCGGCGACCTCGGCAAGGGATGGGGCTCGGCGGCGGGGCCCGAGGCAGACTTCGGGGAGGCTGGCGACACCGGCGGTGACAGTCCCCGTGGCGCTGAGCCGCGGGCGTGTCCTGCTCTCGGCGCAGATTGGACTCGCAGGCTGATGAGGGGGTGGCTGCCGCCGCGCTCCCGGGATCTCGTGTGTAGGGCGAAGCCGTGTGGCCTGGCCTGGTCGACCAGCATCCGCCTGTGCCCCTGCAGCCGCGGGGACCGACCCGAGCCGATCGGACACGGCCTGCGCCGTGCCGCCGCGGGGGAAAGGGACGGGGTGTCCCGCGCCCGGGCCGCCGGCGGCTAGGTGGTCCGGCCCTCGTCTGTGTCCCTTGGACGACTGCTCCCGAGGCGAGGAGCGGCCCGGGCCCAGTGCGGTGAGGCCGGGGACGGGCGCGCTGGGGTTCCCGGTCGTCGGAGGCGCCTCCTTGGATGAAATGTTTTCTGAGTCCCGATGGACCCGGAGACGTGGCTGGGCCGGCCCCTGTTGGCGCGGGAGGCCAGGGAGGGCGCCCCCCGGCCCGTAAGTCTGCCCGCGTGGGTTCCGGTGGCATTTGAGGGACAGAGACTTCATCCGGACTCGGGGACCGGCACGGGGGCGTCCTGCGAGGGATGTGGGGGAGGCAGGCTTTCCCCGGCCCGGTGCTCGGGAGCGGTCCCTCGTGGGGGGCCCTCTCCTCGGAGGCGCCTCTGTGGCATCTCCCCGAGTCCCCGACCACGCGGGCGAGAAACGGGCAGGGCGTCCCCGGCCCGATCCCGTCTCCCTCTCGTCCCTTCCCATTCCCACTGCTCCTCCTCCTCCTCCTCCTCCTCCTCCTCCTCCTCCTCCTCCTCCTCCTCCTCCTCCTCCTCCTCCTCCTCCTCCTCCTCCTCCTCCTCCTCCTCAACCCCTCCCCCTCCCCCCCCGGTCGATCAGATGGCCCCCGAGAGCTTCGGGGCTGCCATTTATGGGGGTAGGGCTGGGGGCAGGTGGCCGGACCGAGGTCCCGGGGGCCCCCCTGCAAATCGTGGACCCGACCCGTTTCCGGGCGCTGTCATTTTTTCTGTCGTGTTGGGCATTTTCTGCCAGCAGATAGGTGCTGACACGGTCTTTCTCGGTGTCTTGTCACCGAGTGTTGGGTCTCCGGACGCGTGTGGGGCTCTTGGGCTTTGTCTCTGCGTGAGCCCTGGCCTGGTAGAAGCCGACTCTGCTTCTGACACTTGAGCCGCCCGCTCGGGCCTGCGCGCCGGCTCTCGTGTGTGCGTCCGGCTGACGTGGCCCGTGGTGCCGCCTCCGGTCTCTGGTGGCCCGAGGGCGGTGGGGTGAGGTGGCGGCGTGGGTCTTTTTACCCCGTGCGCTCCCTGCCGCAGGCACCCGGTGGTGGCCGGCACGACCCCACCCTCACAGGCTCCGTGCCGCGTGTCAGGCATTCTCCGCCTGGGGTCGTTGGCCACTCTCCTCGTAGAGGAACGAGGAGTGGGTGGCGCCTGGCGAGGCTGAAGCAGGCCCTCCTCTGGTGGTTGTCCTCGCCGGGCCCTCCCCTCTGGCTCTGGGGCTTCCCTGCCCCATGGCTCGCTCGCTCGCTCGCTCACCTGACCGATGTGGTGACGTCATGCTCTCCCGGGCCGGGCCTAAGCCGCGCCAGACGAGGGACGGGACGTTCATGGTGAACGTGGCCTCTCTTCTCGTTCTGCCTGCGGGCCCCTCGCCTCTCCTCCACCGCCCGTGGGTGGCGGGGGCAAGGAAGGGGTGCGGACTCCGGCCCGACCTCGGTCTCCCGTGCCTCGTGGTGTCGGCGGGGCCGGGGTCTTGTGACGCGGCAGACACCTCTCGCCTCCTCGCCTGCTCGGCGTCTTGTCTCGCGAGCGGCCCTCCCCCGCGGGGGGGGAGGGCTGCCCCCGCCGCCACGCCACGTATCCCCTCGCCGGGGTGCGAGCGTGTCTCGCCTTGGCCCTCTGTGGTGCCCCTGGAGCGCTCCAGGTTGTCCCTCAGGTGCCCGAGGCCGAGCGGTGGCATCGCTTCCCGTCCCCAGCGAGTCCTCTCGGGTAACCCCTGCGGTGGTCGTGTGTCCCGAGCCACTCTCTTGAGCAGTGGTGGGGAGGGGTCGAGACGGTAAGCGAGGCGTGGCCGCTCCCCACCCTCGGTGGGGCCGGGGCCGCCTCCTGGTCGTCGTCCTCACCCTGTACCGGGGGGGACTGACGTGGCCGGGCGCACGCCGGGTGGGTCCCCCCTCTGCGGGGCTCGCGCCCGGGCGTGGGAGCGAACGTGGTGGGGCCGGGTGAGGTGCCGGTGGGGGCGGGCGCCTGTCTCGTCCCCACGCGGTCTTGGGTGCGTCTCCTCGCGAGGCGGCACGGGCTTTCCCCGGTCCCGACCGCGAACGCTCGCTTTTCGGCCCGCTGCTTACCCTTGCCGCAGGCCCCTCCTGCCCAGCCGAGCGCTGACGTCCACCTCGGCGGACTTCCGTAGGCCTGAAGGGGGCCCCCGCTGGGTAGGGGGCGATGCGCCCTCGGTGAGAAAGCCTTCTCTAGCGATCTGAGAGGGGAGCCTTGGGGGGGTACCGGACAACCCCCAGCCGCCGCTCCTCCATCCAGAGCGTGCAGTCGCCACGGGGAGCGACTGCCGCAGCGTGTGGGCAGGGCCCCGCCGCTTTGGCGTGTGGGTTGCGCCGGCCCCGCGGTGGGGCCGTGTGCTGCTCTTTGCCTGCTGTGGCCCGCGCCTCCCCCCTCCGAGTCGGGGGAGGGTTCTGCCGGGCCGGGCCGGGCCCGGCGTCTGGCGCGGGGCCGTGCGAGCGCGCGTGTGTGCGCGCGGGCTTTGCCTCCCCGGTGCGTGCCGTGGGGGGAGGGGCAAGGCGGTCCACCCCGACTTCGCCCCCCGTTGTCTCCCCGCCGCGAGGAGCCACCCCACCTGTCCCGGTCCCGAGCCGCAGCCACCGGTGGCGGTGCGTGGGCTACGGGTCGGGCCGCCTCGCTCGGGAGCGTTTCCCCGGGCCGCGAGGCCTGGGGGCGAGCCAGACGAAGCAGGATGATGTGGGTGGTGGACGGACAGACCAGACAGACAGACGGACGAGTGAGCGAGCGGAAGGGGCTGCCCTCTGCAGTGGGGGTTAGCCTGCTGCGCGTGAGTCCCGGCGGCGGGGCCGGGGTGTGGGAGGAACCGCCGAGGGTTGGCTGAGGCCGGCCGGCGTCCTGGGCGTCGCGGGGCCGCCCCCACGTGTGGGGGTGGTGGGATCCTGCGCTTGTTTCCCCGGCGGCCCGGTCGTGTCTTGGGATTTCCCTTTCCCTGGGCTGGTGCCCGCCCACACCCCCGACCCCTGCGGCCGTCGCTCTTGTGCGCGAACGGCCCCTCCTCGTCGTCGCCGGCCCTCCCCTGCCCGGACCGATGGCCACCCGCGCCGAGCCTTTTCCCCCCGACCCACCCCCGTCCTGGGACCAGTACGTGGCCTCGCCGCGTGTGGGTGCTGTCCCTCCCCTGGAGGCGGCCCCGGGTGAGGCGTCGTCGGACCCGACGGGGGGGGGAGGCGGGGTGCTTCGGCACGGCACGAACGTGTTTGTTCTGGGTGTGCGCACGTCGGGGCAGGGCAGCGCCGGCCCGTGCGGCGGGAGAGCCTTGCGGTGGGCCGTTCTGAGGCTCTGCGGTGTCGGGCGAGGGTGGCCCTGAGCCCCCGTGAGGGGGTGCCGTGGGGGTGCCGAGGAGAGAGAGTGCCAGTCGGCGCCGTGGGTGCCGCGGGACCGCCCCCGTGCCGGAGGGCCTGTGGCGGTGAGACCCCGTGTCGCACCCCGGCGGCCGACTCGCGTCTGGGTTTCTGGCGCGGGCCCCTGGCGGTGGCTCCACGGCCCTCCTCTCCCGCTTGCCGGCTTCCAGGCGGCGTCGCCCGTCTGCGGGCGCGCCGGCCGTGTGCCGCTGCCTCCTCGCTCGTCCTGTCCTCTCTCTGTCCGTCCGTCCTTTCCACTTGTCTGCTCCGTCCGTCCGCCCGTCCCCTGGGGCCGCGCCCCGGTGCGTTTCGCTTCCCGGGCCCGCCGCGGCCCGACTCCGTGTCTGCCGCCGCCGCCCGCCCGCCCGCGGGCGTCGTCGCGTGCGGGCGAGGGCCCGTCGTCCCCCGCCGCCACGCCCCGCTCGGCCGCGCTCGCCCGAGTGCGAGTCGGGCCCCGGCTGGCCGTCGTGGACCGGCCGCCGCCGCCGCGCCGCCCCCGGGGGGGCCGGGCCACGCCACGGGCCCGAGCCCCTGTCCGCGCGAGCGCGAGCGCGCGTCGGTCGGCTTCGATGTGACCGCCCGGTGGCCCGGCCCCGCCTCCCCGGGCCGCCGACGGGGCCGCGGTGGGGCCGCGTGCGCCCTCGCCCCTCCGC